>NC_139560.1:1650839-2850839 GCF_965112155.1 Podarcis liolepis | reverse complement strand
GCAAAAACCCATGTTTAAAACAAACGGTTTACATGTGAGAGCTGTCGAACGGTTGTGCATCCCCCTGCAGATGTTTTCTGCTGAGATTGGCCTCTGTGTTTGCGGAGTGTCGGCCCCAGAAGAGTTTTGGTCCAATTAATGTGAATTCTGCTGAGCAGGCTCCATGCTGACCTGTGCAGACTGCTGAGCAATGGCTGGCAGGGCACCAGCTGATGGCTGGCAGGCAAGAGTGGCGAGGGCTCCCTTTGTGGTCACCGGACTCCTAAGTCCGGCTGGCTGATGGCCTTCTGCAAGTCTCCTGCTCACGGGACCGTCCACAATGCAGGGCCAACTGGCTGTGCACAGAAATGGATTCTGATTAGGGGCTTATCTTCCTGTCCACCTGCAGAGCTCGATGATAGAGGGTTGACTCCTTCAGTTGGCGCGAGAGCAAATCTTGGAAAGGCAGCTGATTTATGGAGAGAGCAAACTGGTCTGAAATGCCTTTTTGGGCAGAGAGGCTGCAGGACTTCGGCTTTCCCTGGTCCTGAATGGGATAATTGTGCCCCCGAAGGACCAGGTGCGCAGCCTGTGAGTTATTTTGGATTCACAGCTGTCCATGGAGGCGCAGGTCAATTCTGCGTCCAGGGCAGCTGTCTACCAGCTCCATCTAGTGCTCAGGATGAGACCCTACCTGCCCGCAGACTGTCTCGCCAGAGTGGTGCATGCTCTAGTTATCTCCCGCTTGGACTACTGCAGTGCGCTCTATGTGGGGCTACCTTTGAAGGTGACCTGGAAACTGCAATTAATCCAGAATGCGGCAGCTAGACTGGTGACTGGGAGTGGCCGCTGGGACCACGTAACACCGGTCCTGAGAGATCTACATTGCCTCCCAGTACGTTTCCGAGCACAATTCCACCCCCATCGTTCAGCCCGGACACTGAGATCCAGCTCCAAGGGCGTTCTGGCAGTTCCCTTCCTGCGAGAAGCCAAGTTACAGGGAACCAGGCAGAAGGCCTTTACGGTAGTGGCACCTGCCCTGTGGAATGCCCTCCCATCAGATGTCAAGGAAATAAGCAGCTATCTTATCTTTAAAAGACATCTGAAGGCAGCCCTGTTTAGGGAAGTATTTAATGTTTAATGCTGTATTGTTCTTAACACTTGATTGGGAGACTCCCAGAGTGGCTGGGGAAACTCAGCCAGATGGGCGGGTTATAAATAATGAATTATTATATTATTATTATTTCCTATAAAAGCACCGAGCACATCCTGTTGCAGCAATCCCATTCTGAGGGGCTGCTTTGCAGGTTTCAGTTTCTTATATGGAGATGAATCCTTGAGTGATCTAACATGGGCTATGAACTACGTCTGCAGTTACGTGGCTTGGGAGCGCTGATTTGCCTGTGTATCTGTGGCAGAAAGGTTCCACGTGTGTCATGTTCCTGCAACCTGACCCTTCCACTTACATGGAGATTAATCTCTGTGCAGGAAATTCTGATATATGAAGCAGCCGCTTACTTCAGGCAGCCTCCTCGGACGTGCCAAACCCTCAGAGTAATATAATGCATTAACCAGGAGACTTTGGGTAGCTTTCTTGCAGAACCCAAGATCTGCACTGTAACCTCGCTTCTTTGTAGTCAACAAGGTTATGGCCACAATCTGGGAAGCGGAGCGATTAAATTCCGCCTGCCCAGCTGGGCGGCCGACTTTCTGATTTCAAATTGTTGCCCCCAGCGCCAAGTCTCAGGCAATTTGTAGGGCAGTCATAGGGGGAGGCCGCAGTGCCGTGAAAATAAAGTTGAAACTCCCTGCCTGCTGGGTGTTGTTCAATCCCTGAAGCTGCTCCTGAAAGGAACCCCTCTGGGTTGTGGGCCTGTGACTTCTAAAGGGGGTGGGTGAATGGGGGGAGAGGGAGCCTGTGCTGTGAGTGGGGAAGGGGGGGAAGGTCAGGGAGGGCTGAATTGCACACCTGAATCCAGAATTACCCACCCGAATTTTTGACTACAGATTTCCAGTGTGTGTGTGTGTGTGTGTGTGTTTACGTAGCGCCCAGTCCTATGCTTTTGCACCTGAGCCTTTAAAAGCAGCCTTTGGAAAGTAAGAAAGCAACAGAAAATGGGTGTGTTGTTATTGTTGTTGTTGTTGGAATGGGCGCTTCTATTTAGCCTTTCCCTTCCGGCAAGGAAGGAGCCCTTGAGCCGCTGGATGAGTTAAAATAAATGAGCCCCCAGCAGCAGCTAGTGCTGATCCGCTTGGAAATGGCTGGACCTGCTTAAATGGGTAATAATTAAAGAAATAAATTTCCTCGGTGCCAGCCTCACAAATGTTTTGTTCAGCACTAAAGCCACGGGCCTCTGAAATGGAAAGTGGGGCTGCTGGGGGGGACGGGGGAGAAGGCAGAGCTCGCCATAAGGCTGCCTTTGCAGATGCAAGATGCTAATGCGGCCTATTAAAGGAATTTTCATGGTTAAAAGAATACCTTTCCTAGGTGCCGAGGTCACGCGTTAAACGGGTTTAGCGGAACAAATTGCGCCAAGGCGGCCGCGTGAAGCAGAGGGCAGGTGCAGGAAAGGGCTGCTGCTTTTTATCGAGCAGGTGAATTAATGGAAAGGGCTTCTGGTCCAACCTGGCAAAGGGAGCCTGCTGAGCAGAGGGGCAGAGCCTGTCCACATGAAACAGAACAGCCTTCCCCAATCTGGTGCCTTCCAGACACTTTAAAATGTGCTTTCCCATTAGCCCCAGCCAGGGCTTGATGGGAGTGGTAGTCCAAAACATTCGTAGGGCACCCGGTTGGGGAAGCCTGGTATAAGACAATGGTGAGCTAGATGGCCTGACTCCATGTAAGGTTTTTGTTTTGCTTTAGCTGTAATTTCCAGGCGGCCCTGAAGGATATTTGCACTCATCGCAGTGCACTGCAGAAACAAAAGCTTTAATAATAATAATAATAATAATAATAATAATAATAATAATAATAATAATAATAATAATTTTATACCCCGCCCTCTCCGGCCAGAGCCGGGCTCAGAGCGGCTAACACCAGTAAAAATTACAGTAAAAACATAATAGGGGGGAACGGGGGGGGGGACACAATTTAAAATACAAGTTAAAATGCAATTTAAAATGCAGCCTCATTTTAAAAGTAGCCCATAGATCACATAAAGGGAGGGCAACATAAGGGTCAGACTGAGTCCAAACCAAAGGCCAGGTGGAAGAGCTCTGTCTTGCAGGCCCTGTGGAAAGAAATCAGATCCCGCAGGGCCCTGGTCTCATGGGGCAGAGTGTTCCACCAGGAAGGAGCCAGTGTTGAAAAGGCCCTGGCTCTGGTTGAGGCTAATCTGACTTCCTTAGAGCCCGGGACCTCTAGGGTGTTGCTGTTTATGGACCTTAAGGTCCTCCGCAGGGCAGACCGGGAGAGGAGGTCCCGTATGGGGCGCTGCTTCTGTGTTAAATAAGTGTGGATAAAAAGAGCTCTGAGGTTAGTGCCCCTGTCAGCAAAGCTGCATCTAGGAGCATTTCCAGTTCGCAAAGCTGCTTGTGTGTTGCCCCCATCCATGGCATCGTCATGTAGGCGGTTGCAGAAAATCTGGCTCTGTGCATTGCATCTTCCCAATGGACACACTTTGTTCTACGTGGAGTCTAATCTCAGCCTAGGCCATTTTGGAATATGAAGAAGCCCCAATAGCAAAGGGAAACAAAACAAATATCAGACAAACAAAACTTTAAAGATGCAAAGATCATTTTTTTAAAAATACCATGTAGTTTTCAGTTGCAAAAGCCTGTGTGTTGTAAGAGGAGTGGCTTGTCTCCATTTGCCTTCAGGGGTTTTAGGGATTGTAAAATGATACTCTGCCCCGGGCACTTTAGCAGTCCTATGACATGAAATAAAAATTAGGTGCATTTTAGAAATAATCTCTAAATTTAGAATATGTAATCCAGACACATGGGGATGTTTCTTTGCAGTTGCAAATTGTGCAGCTATGATCCCAAAGCTGCCTTCAGGGGACAACAAGGCTCACAAGAGAACTTCTTCCATGTGTCGCATGGAATCAGTTTGTTAATAAAAACCTCCAGTGCACCTGAACTGGTCCCATGGAGGAGGCTTCCTACTGCATCTCTGCACGATGTCCTGGCTTGACCTCCTTTCAAACACAAGCTGTTGTGACCTGGGATTGGGGTTTCTGACATAGATCTAGTCCCTGGGATTGGGGTTTCTGACATAGATCTAGTCCCTGGGATTGGGGTTTCTGACATAGATCTAGTCCCTGATGCCAAGATGCAGCCCAATTAAACCACCCTCAAGAGAGGCTGCCTGTTGTATCTCTGCATGACATTCGAACCCGATTGAGAAGCTCTGGCACATTCTGAAAGTATGCCACATTTTACTCAGGAAAAAAATACGGCTGAATTGCAGGAAGCTTGGGGCACCCCTTTTTCACTCCTAACAGAGTCCCCACAATTTGCCCGTTCCCAGTGGTCCTACACAAACAAAGATGTTGCTTTGCACCCTTTGTCAACTTGTCTTTGGTTGAGAGGCCGTCTTGGTTCAAGAGTTAATGCAAAGCCGAAGTTTTCAGAAATGTTTTTTTGGAGGGCGTTGATTCAGATCAATCCTTTTGCAGAAGGAACTGAATATTCAGAAGGACCTATCAGAGCTCTCGTCAACTTTCAGCTCCAGCAACGGGTGCTATAGTCACTAGAGGCGCATGGCGCATGGATGAGTTCATTTAGTAAACAGTGGTAATGACTCAAGTTGACACGTTCCCATTCCTTCTCGATGGTTGTGTTAAAGGATCTTGCAGCCGGGGTGTAAATGTGTTCACAGGCCTTGCCTTCACCTATGGAGATTTCTTCGAAGCTGTCGTCTAGAGACAAAAAGCGTCCTTTGTGGGGACTGGAGAAACTCTGAATGTCTGAATGTTGGCACATGGAGAAGGAGGGTTCAAGCTGGACAGAGAATAATTGAATTCCGGATTCTGCCCGTCTTGCCCTGAAATCCCACAGAACTCTCTCTGGCCCTCTGGTTGCCTCCCAGCCCTGCAACTTCAAGGCCTGCTTGAAGGTTTCTCAGAGACGTCTGGTCAGATGCTGCAAGAACAGGATGCTGGACAAGATGGGTCCTTGGTCTGATCCAGCAGCCAAGCTCTTCTTATGCTTTTATGATAACCTCAAAAGCATTTGCTTTAGAGTACCCTAGACAGTTCGTTCCATTCTATACTTAGGGTTCTGCTTATGTCAACAGTCCCAACTTTATATATAAAAATGCCAAGAAATATATTTCAATTAAATGTGTATGCCTAAATGCTGGTGTTTCTTAATATGTTAATGCATTCCAGTATAGGATAGAACAGGATAGGATAGGATAGGATAGGATAGGATAGGGAAGCATCTCCTAAGGGCTGTATCTGCTTCTGAGGGCCACCTTGTAAGATTGTTGTTGCTGGAACTGCAAGCACGCCTAGGAAGGGTAGATCACAGGTAGATTTGGAGGCTGAGTAAGGTGCTCTGCGCTGGCTTAGTGAGGCATCTTAAGCAGCAGGAGGAAGGCGTGTGGTTATTCCTGATCCCTGAAAAATCAGCGCCGGTGGTTGGCCTGGCCTATAATAAGCATTTTTGCAACCTGCCTTGCACCCATTGGGTTTCCGGGGTTGCTGAGGATCCCAGGCTGAAAGGACACGTTTCAGGTCCGCTGCCTTGGCCTCCTCCACATCTACCTCCACATCTTTTTCCCAGGCCCCGATCCTGAACATCCCAGCCATGCCCTGCCTAGCCAACAAGGGCTCTGGATGTGAATGGCGTGTCGAGGAAATCCCCCTATTTTAAGGACGCCCAGTCTGCATCACAGTGCCTCGTCTCGAAAGGCTCCTGCTTCAGCCCACGGAAAGGGTGTCGTGCTGCGCCTTGATGCATCGCCACTGGCGTCCTGCTCTGGCAGGCTCTCGGCATCCTCTGGCGAGTGCGTCGCAAAGCGGTTGTTGCTGCGAGAACCTCCGCGTCCCTCCAGAGGGAGAGGGAACTGTCGTGTTCATTAAATGCATGATTATGGCGATGATTAATAGCAGATCTTCTTCAAGCCTAACTACTTTCCCTCTTCAGTCCTTGGAATGAATTCACAGAGCTGTGTGTGTGTGTGTGTGTGTGTGTGCGCGCAGTCATTGAGGCATTTTGTTCGCTTGCAGCCAAGTCCGCTTAGCCAAGCCTTACCCCCCACCCTGCCACAGCCCCTAAGCGTGGTGTGTTTCAGTTCTCTGAGGGCAAGAAGGTGGGGTTTTTTTTGCACAACAGGCTTGTTTTTTAAAATATTTGTTGGACATAAATTGCCTTCACAGCCACTGGGTGTCAGAGGCATCGTAGTTTTCCAGCTCCAACATGCTCCTTTTGACCCTTGCCCCCGCTGGGTCACCATGCTTCATTGCAACACAAATAAAGCTCATCAGGCAACTGATATTTGGGCATGTGAGTGGCAGTGCCTTCGCTTAGATGCAAATAGTTTTCTTGCAGGTGGGGAGAGCCAGGGGGCACAACTTGCAGCCGTGGCGAAAGAGAGTCTATCTGTGTTGTGGGTGATTGAGAGGCCTTTTTCTTTTGCCCTTTGAAAACAAACAAACTGCGCCGTGCCTTGCAAGAATAATAAAAACACAATAAGAGCAGCAGAATGCAAAATCCAAGAACAATAAAAGCCAGCAGTACGGCAATTCAAAAACAAGAGATTAGAAATGTTGGCTAAATGTTGCTTTACAGTTATGGAAAAATATTTCTGGATGGAGCTCCAGGGGTGGGCAGGCATGTGATAAGGATAAAACAATGCACATTTTGTTTATAAGTAAGAATATCTGGAAGAGCAGGGATTATTAATTAGATATACTTGTTTTCAACATTAGCAGATTTTCAGTTCTGCTTCTCTTTCCTACTTTAGTTTCTAATTCCTTTGAGAACAGGGACCTTTCTCTGTGGGCTGCTGTAACCTGTTCTGATCTGAGCGGGACATTTTCTTGAACTCATAGAACTGTAAAATTGTGGACTAGGAAGGGATCCTGAGGGTCATCTAGTCCAACCCCCTGCAATGCAGGAATCACAGCTACTTCAGCAGGTCGGATTCAGCAAACCTGGTACAGTGGCGGCAGCTTCTCCCCTCCCCTGGCACTGCCTCCTAATCTGCTCTGGAGGGTGAAGAGAACCCCCAGAACAGTGCATTGGAGGAGGAGAGATAATTCAGTTTGCTAATACGGTTGTATAAGTATGGCGCTGAATTTCACCCAACGTCCTAGGGCATGGCAGCTTTTATATTTATATTTTTTATTTTAAAGCGACTTTCCAGCCCTTTGGAAGGCAAAAGTAGGTTTCAATGTGTGTGGATTTCTTCTGATCAGTGTTACATAATACGTCCCCCTGTAATTGGCGGCAGAAGACTAAAATAGGCAAAGGAAGAGGCGTGCAAGTTTGCAGGATTTTGAAGGTTGCAGAATTCCGTTTCTTTGGGGGCGGAAGATGGAATGATGCAGCGGTTGCCAACGTGGTGCCATCTGGGTGTTTTGGACTACAACCCCCATCATCCCAGACTATTAGCCATGCTGGTTGTGGCTCATGGAGGTTTCAGGACACAACACCTGGAGGGACCCACCTTGCATACCCCAGATTAATGTTGCACTTGGCTTTTGCCGTGCTGCTTGACCTTGACCTGTCCGAAAGGGCACAGGTGGGGAAGAGGCCCTCCAAGTCCTTCTGGGCCAAAGGATGTTGGTTTACCAGAGGACTGGCTCCCAAGGTAGACTGTCCTTCTGGCTGTAGCTTTCCATCCATTCCAGAACCCTGTGCTCTGTCCAAGGTGCTGAAGACTTTGGCTTGCCTAAGTTCTGCTCTTGCTGCCTTTACCCTGGAGGTGGTTCTGCAGTGTTTACTGTGCCTTGACCTCCCCATGCACAATGGTGCCTTGTTTGCCGTTATGTCACCATGCCAGTGTCGCAGCCCATTTTCCCCGTGAGCAAAGAGCCTGCGCAGAAATGCACCGGGTGACCTTTGCACAAGGCAAAGTTCAACAGGAGACCGTCTTGCTGAGGCTGGAATGGTGGTGTCCGGGGTTGGGGTGGATTGAAAGGGTTGCTAAGCATGTAAGCCACGCTGTATTATAATAATAATAATAATAATAATAATAATAATAATAATAATAATAATAATAATAATACTTTTTTTATTTATTATTATGTGTTATTAGCAGCAATTGTTCCTACAGGCTTTGGGGAACTGGGTGCCGTGCTCTTTTTATTGTAGTTATTTGTATGATTTTAATAGATTTTAATAGATTTTTAGTGTCACAGAATCATAGAGTTGGAAGAGACCCCAAGAGCCATCTAGTCCAACCCCCTGCAATGCAGGAATATCAATAATAATATTATTATAATAATAACTTATTATTTATACCCCGCCCATCTGACTGAGTTTCCCCAGACACTCTGAGCGGCTCCCAATCGAGTGTTAAAAACAATCAAGTAGATCATACATGACAGTTGACAATCCTATCTCTATATCTGTACCTATATCTATCTAAATCCACTCACCCACCCACACACACACACACACAATGCTTAATTGTTTTTTAAACAATTGGTTTCCCCTAATGTTTTTAACTGTTGAAAGCTTTTTTCACATTTGGCGTTCTCCTGGAGTGAGTACTGGAGATTTTCTCTCTGCCCCCATTACCCGCTAACTGCAGAGTGGTTCCAAGGGCTCGGGTACATGTCTTTTTTGTGTATATGTGGAACCTGCCATGGATGCTTTAGCTGAGACTCCTGCACTGCAGGGGGTTGGACTAGATGACCCACGGGGTCCCTTCCAACTTTACGATTCTATGATTCTACCTCCTGAACCCGAGCCCCTGCTTAATACTGTAATCACACACTGATAAAAGGCCTTGATGCAGCCCCCGTTGAAAGGAACATGGTTCCTGGAAGTGCCTCAAAGGACCGTGGGCCAAACTCCTTCCGTTCTGGTGGGGCTTGCTCCCTGGGAGTAGTTATCATAATTTTATTTATTTATTAAGTTCCTGTGGCCCCAAGGCAGGTCCACAGCAGGCAAGAGGGCTCCTTAAACAGTTTGAACGCAGCTTTGCGAACACTTCCTGCAGAGATAAATAAATTAGGCCGTTTTTATGAAATGAAAGCCCAGCTATGAAGCTGTTGGCTTCCAGCTATTGATCTATCGGTTTCTATTTCATTAGTTAAAAATTCTAGCCATTCATTTCTCTAAGCCAGACAGGAGGGAGGGAATGACTTTAGTTCTCTTTCTTTCTCAAGATGCAGTAGCTGGAAAAACATTTGCGCTTATCTTCTGGAACAGAGTTTCCCGCCCTCCAGCTCATGACAGGTTTTCTTTACTTTGCTTGGGATGAGGGGACAGGGGTCTGGAGGGCCGCTGTGAATCGTGGCGTTTCATGGCATCAGACCAGGCTTCCTCAACCTCGGCCCTCCAGATGTTTTTGACCTACAACTCCCATGATCCCTAGCTAGCAGGACCAGTGGTCAGGGATGATGGGAATTGTAGTCTCAAAACATCTGGAGGGCCGAGGTTGAGGAAGCCTTGTTGTTGTTTAGTTCTTTAGTTGTGTCCGACTCTTCTTGACCCCCTGGACCAGAGCACGCCAGGCACTCCTGTCTTCCACTGCCTCCTGCAGTTTGGTCAAGCTCATGCTGGTAGCTTCGAGAACACTGTCCCACCGTCTTGTCCTCTGTCGTCCCCTTCTCCTTGTGCCCTCCATCTTTCCCAACATCAGGGTCTTTTCCAGGGAGTCTTTTCTTCTCCTGAGGTGGCCAAAGTCTTGGAGCCTCAGCTTCAGGATCTGTCCTTCCAGTGAGCACTCAGGGCTGATTTCCTTCAGAATGGATAGGTTGGATCTTCTTGCAGTCCATGGGACTCTCAAGAGTCTCCTCCAGCACCAGAATTCAAAAGCATCAATTCTTCAGCTATCAGCCTTCTTTACGGTCCAGCTCTCACTCTCACTCACTGTAAATAGTTTGCACCAAAATAAAGCCTGTAAAAGACAGGTCGGAGTCCTGCCTGGTTACTCTCGAGCAAGCGCAACAGCATCTGACAGTCTGCTTGGAACTTTTTAGCATCTTTCCCAGCTTCCCATCTTATCTTTTGCTTTAGTGCTTCTTCCTGAGCAGGCTAGTTTATGAGCGCTTTCTAACAACTGGAAGGTAGCACTTGTTAAAGATCCCTGGCTGGTATTGCCGTAATCCCCACGGCGAGAAAATCTTGTGATGGTGGTCCTGATGGTGATGGGGAGAAAATGCTTCGCCACATCCCAGAAGAAGAAGATGCACAAGGCGACAAGTCCAGTCCATGGCAAAGGGTCCCATCTTGTGAGGGGCCGTCCAGATGTTTTGCACTGACTGCCTGTCTTGGTGGGGGGAGGAGAGAGGAGTTTGTCCCACGGTTGGGCTTGGTTGACGCCTCTGATCGGCAGCGATGCTCCGGGAATGCGGCTGCGCCAGCAATTTTGTTTGCACATGGAACAGATGGGCCTGTGCCGTCACCAGCGGGCTGCGTGACAGCCCGGGTGAAGAGAGTGCTCATTGACACGCTATCAAATTCCACTCACTCACTCGGGAACACACTCGGGTTGGCAGGTGAACGACGGAATGACGCTCTTCCCCACCTGCCTCGCTCAGGCACACGTCTCGGCTGATGGTGCAGGGCAGAACGATGCAGGAGGAAACTCCCCATCATGCTTGAGAAGGGGGGGGGGGAGCCACAATGTAAATAAGTAACGATGGCGTGAAACTCTTTTCTGGAAACAAGGCCTTTCAGTTCAGCTCCCAGTTTCTCATAGACCCAAATTTTCTGCATGTTGAAGATCCCTTGCTCCATCTCCCTAAAACCTTGGATTAGACCAAGTCATGGAGGAGAGGGTTGTTTTGGGCCACTAGCCATGATGGCCACACTCGGCCGACACAGGGGGAGGAAGCAATGCTTCTGAATGCCAGTTGGTGGCAACCACAGGATGGGAGAAGCTCTTGTGCTCAAATCCTACGGGACGGGACCGCCTCTCCTGGTCTGCCCCGGAGAGGATCTTAAGGTCCATGAACAATCATAGTTTAGAGGTCCCAGGCCCTAAGGAAGTCAGACTATCCTCCCCCAGGGCCAGGGCCTTCTCAGTGATGGCTCCGACCTGGTGGGATGCTCTGTCCCATGAGACCAGGGCCCTACAGGATTTAACCTCCTTCCACAGGGCCTGTAAGACAGAGCTATTCCACCTGGCTTTCAATTTGAACTTAGCCTGATCTTTTATTCCCCTCCCTTCCTCCCTTCCTTCCTTCCTTCCCTCCCCCTCCCCTTTTATGAAGATCACCCACTCTGAGACCCCACAGCTAATTCTCCCCTGGTCTCCTCGCTGGCCCAAGTAGAACCAATTCAGCCAGCTAGCCCTGGGGATTATCTAATGCTTATTTCCCCTAAACTGATTTCTGAATTTTGAATTTTATGTTTTTATACTGTATTTTATGCTGCTTTTACAATTAAGTGTTTTAAATTTGTTGTTAGCCGCCCTGAGCCCGGTTTTTGAACTGGTAAGGGCGGGGTATAAATTATTATTATTATTATTATTATTATTATTATTATTTCCCACAGGCCTCTGCTTAGCCCCCGTGAGAACGGGATGGTTGGGGCAGAGCAGAGCAACCATAACCTTCCCCTCCATGCTTTTGTCCAGTTCTCTTTTAAAGTCACCCAGGTCGGTGACCATCGCTGCCTCCTGTTCCATAGGTTAACTATGTGCAGCATGAAAAAGTCCTTCCTTTTCTCTGTTCTGCATCTTCCCATGTCCAGCTTCGTTGGGCATCCAAGGGTTCCTGCGTTACGAGAGAGGGAGGAAAACTTTTCTCCACCCGCTCTCTCCATGCCGTAAATAATTTCATAAACTTCTATCCCATTGCCTCTCGCTTGCCTTTTCTCTAAAGGGAAAAGCCCTAAACGCTGCGACCTTTCTTCATAATGGAGTTTCTTCACCCCCTGGATCATTGGGATTTCCCTTTTCTGAACCTTTTCCAGCTTCACAGTATCCTTTGTTCCTTTGTCTCAAGGCAGTTTGCTGAAGGCAGGAGGTAAAGATAAAGGGACCCCTGACCATTAGGTCCAGTTGTGGCCGACTCTGGGGTTGCGGCGCTCATCTCGCTTTACTGGCCGAGGGAGCCGGTGTACAGCTTCCGGGTCATGTGGCCAGCATGACTAAGCCGCTTCTGGCGAACCAGAGCAGCACACGGAAACGCCGTTTACCTTCCCGCCGGAGCGGTACCTATTTATCTACTTGCACTTTGACGTGCTTTCGACCTGCTAGGTTGGCAGGAGCAGGGACTGAGCAACAGGAGCTCACCCCGTCGCGGGGATTTGAACCGCTGACCTTCTGATCGGCCAGTCCTAGGCTCTGTGGTATATAACCCACAGCGCCACCCGTGTCCCTTGGAGGCAGGAGACAAAGGCCTTGAATAAGGAAACATAAATAGAAGACAAAACAAGCCCTCTTAGTTCCTCCGCTGTTGCCATACAGGTGGGTCCTTGCCAAATGTTGTGACATGGGAATGGCACATCGCTGGCAAGCCTGTGCCTTTCTGCAATGTTTCCTGAGTCCCTGGCCTTATTTATTCTGATCCCCAGCCAGGCACCTGGCAGTTTCCTGCTGCTGGCAAGGTGGCGGCAACACCTTGTCCCAACCAGGATGCACTTATTTACCCTGCCGGGAATTTTGCATGGCTCCCCCCTGCCTGCAAATCAGTAGATCAAGCTCCTTTTTGCAACTTCTGTAGTATCCGCACGAGGGCTAATTAGCATCCCATTTCTTTCTCCTTCTCTCCAGGAACGGCGAGGCCGGATTCTGCCCATGGCTCCCCTGGCTATTCCCCATCCAGTTATCTGAACCGGTCGACCACCAGCCGCTACATCGCAAGGTCTGTATTCCTTCCCTCTAGAGGAGAGACGCTAGTCCCCAAAATGTGAACAGAGCAAGTGTCCTGTTAATCCAGGAAGCTCTGGAATCTCTCTGGCTGTTTTGCTAAGCCCCCGAAACTCTTTTGTGCCATCTCGAAAAGTTGTAGTCTGACCGAGTGACAATGAGACGGAGAGGCGTGATGGGCTGTTACGACGTCCCTTCTTTCTCTTCTCCACCCCACTCCCAAGGGCTGGATTGGCGGAGGGCGTTTTGCCAGTTATTGAGGTGGGGGGACGGGACAAAAAGCAGTTGAAATGGATCAGATGGGGAGAGCGAAAGCTGCAGGCCTGGCTTACTTTTAGGCATGTATCGTGTGTTGAAATGCAGCAGTTTCCTCTCTTGCCTCCTTGCCTGGGGAGGTGGCAGGTGAGGCGGCAGTTAGTGATGTGCTAAGACAGGGATATCCAACAGATCGATCGCGATCTACTGGTAGATCCCAGTGAGGTTTTGGTAGATCGCGGTCGATCTCTGGCTCCCTTAGTGATCTTTTTGTGAGTGACTTTACCCCTTTGTCCCTTGCCTTTAACCCCCCCAAACAGAACTCACCCCAAAAACATTTTTACAGTGGTACCTCTGGATGTGAACGGGATCTGTTCCAGAGCCCCATTCGCATCCTGATTAGAATGTAAGACACGACTGCGTGCGTGGGTTGCATTTTGCTGCTTCTGCGCATTCTGTTACTTCTGGGTAACCGTGGAACGTAACTTGAAAACACTCAACCTGAAGGTATCACTGCATTAAAAAAGGGGGGCTTTTCTCCCTTTCAACAACTTTGAGCTGAACCCCCAAAAAACGAGGGTAGACCACTGTCAGTTTTTAATTCTGAACCTAGACCTCAGTCTCTTGAGAGTTGGCCACCCCTGTCCTAGGGAAACCTGCCAAATGCTACTGGACTGCCGCTTCCATCATTCCTGAAAACCATTCTGGAAAAGCTAATGCTCAAACTCTGTCTACACAAAGGGATAGCTAGAAAATACACTTCTTATCTGGTCTGGTTTGACTTCAGGAAATATCTCCTGTATTTTTATCTTATGAACTACCCTGCGATTTTTGGATGAGGGGCAGTATGTAAATTTAATTAATTAATTAATAACCCGCTTTGAGGGTTTTAGCATTTGACGTATAAATTATAAATGCGGGAAGAGAGGCTCCCAAGTGTACCAGCAAAGTGTATGCTAGTTTATGGAACTTTTAACAGTGAAAAGATTTGACAGCAGAGATCGGGGCCAGTATTTTGGGAACTCTGCTCTGCACATTGTGGAAGAAAAGAGGGCAGAACAATCATACTAAACACACGTTGTTGTTGTTATTTGTTTAAATCTTAGTTATTTTTTACTTAATTTTGCTGTAATTCTGAGGCATTCCCTCATGCGTTTGTCAGTTACGATTTGTACCGTTTGTCTTTTACAAAAAATTAATAAATGTGGTTTTAAGAATGATAGTCCCTGGGGCTGAAGTGAGCTGCTTGTCCCTCTCTTTCCCTGCAGCCGAGCCGTCCAGCGCAGCTTGGCCATCATCCGCCAGGCCAAGCAGAAAAAGGAGAAGAAGAAGGAATACTGCATGTACTACAACCGCTTTGGCAAATGCAACCGCGGCGAGAGGTGCCCCTACATCCATGACCCGGAAAAGGTGGCCGTCTGTACACGGTAAATGATCTTCCTTTCCAGAAGCCCCAGGAAGGGACAGTGCTGTTGTGCCCGAACATGGTGGATTAACCAAGCTAATGAGGCAAAAAGGGGCACGACTCCATTTGCATCCAGCGTGCATCAGATACACATGTATAATCCACACATTGGCCACAGCTGTCTGCGATTGCAAGCGCCGCCCTAAGCGAACATGTCAGCAAATTGAAACTGGCCTAAGTTGGCCGTGGGAGCTTTGCAGAAATCGACAGGGCCTGTCCCATCTTTGGAATTTCCAAAGAAATATCTGCGCTTGGCCTTTGACTCATGCTGATGGAAGCTGAAATTGCTTTGCGCAACATCAGCGGAAGCCATGCGCAAGGGCTTCCACTCACACAATGGGGCTCCCCGCTCCTTCTGCTGTGCACCCCCTGAAATCAGCTGGGGAGGGGGCCAGGAGAACCGCCAAAACAGCTCACAGGGTTTGGAGAGTGAGGATTGTTCCGCACGGCAAGCGGAAATATATTTATAACGGTTGAATTCCACCACTCCCCCCTGCCAAAAATTTCCAGTTGTCATCTGCTTCCCTCCAAAGCTCCTCAGACCTCCCTCTTCTCCATCTTCTCAACAGGTTTCTCCGTGGTACATGCAAGAAGACCGATGGGACCTGCCCCTTTTCGCACAAGGTTTCGAAAGACAAGGTTGGTTTGGCTCTTAGTCTGGTGCCGAGGGAGGGGGCTGCAGTGGGGAGGTGTTTGAAACAACGTATTTGTCAGGAATACAGGTGGTTGCCCACAAGTAAACCGCCAGGACTCCGACCTGCCTTTTACAGGTTTTATTAAGTGCATAACTATGTACAGTGCAGGAACCCAAAGTTCATGTCTGTCTCAGTCCCTTGCAAATTCTGGGAGTGGGCTCTTCCGGTCCCATCCCCCCCAGCATAAGAACTCGGACACCCCAAGTCTCTGCCTCCTATCTTTACGTTTGACCCACTTGCGAAAACTAGGCGACGGAAGCTGCATGCCTGTTTCCCTATCAACCTGGCTGGGAGCGTTGCTAGGGCTCACCATAACCTCTGTGAGCCTTTGCCTCACTTCGCCCCTCCATTCCCCCTCTGTTTCGCCGGAAGCGTCACTCTCACCACTCCCTGATGAAGTGATACTGCTGAGCAACATGTCTGTATGCTTCTGCCCCCCTCCCCCCTTTCGATGGCGGTAAAGGTAAAGGGACCCCTGACCATTAGGTCCAGTCGTGGCCGACTCTGGGGTTGCGGCGTTCATCTCGCTTTAACTGGCCAAGGGAGCCAGCGTACAGCTTCCGGGGCATGTGGCCAGCATGACCAAGCCGCTTCTGGCGAACCAGAGCAGCACATGGAAACACTGTTTACCTTCCCGCCAGAGTGGTACCTATTTATCTACTTGCACTTTTTGGCGTGCTTTCGAACTGCTAGGTTAGCAGGAGCAGGGACCGAGCAACGGGAGCTCACCCCGTCGTGGGGATTCAAACCGCTGACCTTCTGATTGGCAAGTCCTAGGCTCTGTGGTTTAACCCACAGCGCCACCTGCGTCCTCCTCGATGGCAGTACCCTGACAGTATTCATTCGGAGTTGGCTTGAAAAAGCTGTTCAGGGTCGCCATGGGGCTGCTTCCCATCGTGAGAGCAAAGCAGGTCTCTTAGGCTGCTTTGATAGCTCAGTTGGCTAGTGTGGGGTGCTGATGATGGCAAGGCTGCAGGTTCCATCCCTGGATGGGACAGCTGCATATTCCTGCATTGCAGGGGCTGGAATAGATGTTGCTCAGGGTCCCTTCCAACTCTGTGATTCTGTGATGTATCAGTATTTTAGCACATTAAGCAGGTCAGGGCAACGTGGGCTGTCTTCTTCCGCATCCGAGGTGCCCACCGGCACAGGTGAAGCGCATCACAACATACTGTACTGTGCCGATTGCCACGGCAACAGGCTGGATGGCACCTGGCGGCACGGTTTGGCTCGTGGCAAGCAGGGCAGAAGCAAAGGGTCCCATTTCTGAAGATCACGGCAACTGCCTTTGATGAGGGATGGATTGATTGAGTTTCCTTAGATGCCACTGTTCCACAATGCGCTGTGCCCAGAGCCGCTTACAGACAACATTCAAAACACCAGAATGCAAATATTCAAGAGCGTGCCAGTAAATTTAAAAAATGAGAAAAATCAGCAGTTTAACAAACAGAATAAATTCAATATTACAAAAACACAAACAAAACAGTTAAGGTTTAAGTGCAAAAATAAAAAGCAAAGCGAGTGAAAACGAAAATAAGCCTGGCTTGCATACAGTTCAGAGGGGAGGGGTCCTCTCACCAGGCTAGATGACCATGCAGATGGCTGCTGGATCTTTACCCCAGAGGAGGCTGGCAGCAGCAAAAGGGAAAAGTTTGGGAGGGAGGAGATGGCCAGTCTCTTCCCCAGCCTCCTTGAAGTACCAACTCCTGGTGCAGGTCTCATTGTCCCACCCAGAATTCAGGATAGGACAGTTCCATCCTCTAGAGCGTGACCCGTATTGGGAGAGAGGGGGCTGCTTTTTCGTATGTGCAGATTTATTTATTTAGACCAGAGGTAGCACCCCCTGGGAGGGCAGGGGCTGCAAAGAGGCCAGGGGTCGGCAGGGGGATGCTGGAGGTGGAAATTACTATTGCTTTGGTAAATGAACACCAGGCTTTGAAAAATGGGTATTGCTGGATCAAGCTCACTAACATTGTTGACATAATTAAGCTAAATAGTTTTAATTTGATTTTGAATAAATGTGCCATTCATTGTTACTGTTTTGAATTTTATTGTGTTATTACCTTCCTTAGAGGGTCGTGCAAACCGCTGTTCTGAATAATGCTCTTTATAGAGTAGGGGGCATGGGATGGGGTGATGGAACCAAGGGGGGCAGTAGGGCCCCCCCCCCCAAAGTTTGGGAATGACTGATTTAGTAGATTTATAACCAGCTTGATCGAAAAGCTCTCCAACCAAGGGACAAATAAATTTTTGGATAAAACACAGCTCAAATTCACAGTCCAATTAAGAACAAATATATATGAAGCCATTGTTGTTAAACACACACACACATACACAGAGAACCATCGTCATTACAAACAAAGATAAAATCAATACAGCTTTTAAAAGAGATAGAGGTAGCTAAATTATATGTCTGGGTAGGCTGGCCGAAACAAAAAAAAAGTTTTCAGCTGGCCCCAGTCAGGCCATTAACTATGACTTCATGCTCTCTGCCTCCCGCCCTCCCTGACGGCTCCTAGATGGTATCAGGTGCGGCATTTCAGCTTCCTGAGAACTTCCATTTTCACTAACAGGAGATAAGCAGGTTTCTGGCCCTTATTACTTTTGAAGAGATGCTTAAAGCTGTGTGAGCAAAACATGCTTAAATCTCAGAAACCGGAGAGGTAGCTAAATATGCTTTTTTGGCTGGGTGGGGGGAGGACTGCAAAGCTCCCATGTCCCCACCCCCCCTCCCTGTGACTAGCAAACCCAGAATAAATAATGTCGACCGCTGGAAAACATTTGCAGAATAAATATGGCAAAGCCGGAGAGTCGTGCGTATTTGCTAATTTACCTAGGTTCTGAGATTGCACAGAATGCAGGTTGCCTGGGGCAGAATTCCGTTCTCCTTTTTTGTGAGCACAGAGTAACCCATCCCTGTGCTGTGCTGAATGGGAAACTAAAGGCACCCAGTCCCTCTCCCCCTCCCCCGAACTTGTGGTTCAATGTGTGGTTTCCCCAAAGCAAGTCCGTGCTAGCGAACTGCGTTGGGGGAGAGGAGTGGACTTCTTACTTTGTATTTTGAGTTGGGGAGTTTCTAGGCTACGGCCTCCCCTTCCTTTGCTGAGCTCAGAGCCCTTTCTGCCGTGATTTATAGCCCAGGGGTAGCCGGCTGCCCGGAGGCAAGTGGGGACTTCGGCACCCGCTCCTGTAGCTTCCTGTTAACCTGGCGATTACCAGGAAAGGTGATGTTCGCCTCATTTATCAAAGCACAACCCAAAGAGAGGGGCTGGTGAGTTAATCCTTACCGCAAAAGAAAGCGGTTTTCTGCTGTGCTCAGGCTTCGCTGCAAATGGCCTGGCTGGAGTCCACTGTCTCCAAACAAGCCCTTTCTTTTAAAGGTAGCTTTCTTATCCTGTGTCTTGAGTTTAGTACAGGAACAGATTTATTTATTTTTTGGTCTGGATACACGATTGCCCCACCTCCTGGCTGCTGCCAAGAGCAAATGTGCTTGCCTCCGACTGGGAATGGAGTTTGAGAAGTCCCTCTGTTGTCTGTCCATTTCTTTCGCAAACCCTCAGGGAGACCAGGCGGTGCGCAAGCACTTTCTGGCAAGAGCGTCAGGGGTGCAAACCAAATGGAAGGGAACACATGCCGTGGAATGATGTGGTTATTGGTTTATTACTTACCCTTCTCCTTAAGGCCCTAGGGTGGGATTTTTGAGCAATCAAGCAGCAGACAAATTATTCTAAAGTTGTGCTCTGCCTAGCCAGGGCCTTGAGACAGAGGGAGGTGCAGATGTTGGAGGTGGTGTTGGGACAGTGGACAGAGTAAGGCTGCCCTGCGCCCAGGATTTCCCGGGATTCTTCCATTGGAAATGGCGTCCAGGCGAAGTTTCTAAAAAGCAACCCTACGACAACCCTAGGACAGAGCTACGTGTTGTGTGCTCTGCTGTGTGCCGCCTAAGCTAGCCTGCTGCCCTCAGAGACCGCCGAGGACATTGCCAGTGTCAGAGTTGGTTTTGACAGCCAGTTTTGGAGGGTTTTGTACATGGAATGGAGCCAGGCATCTTGTCCATTGCCTCGGGCAGCAAAATGCCTTGGACTGGCCCTGCAGCCAGTCCATTGACGTTGTTGTCCCACCAAGTTGCCTGGCTTGGAATGGAGACAGAGGTAGGCCCAGGCCTTTCCAGAGGTGGTTGACTTTCAAAAACGCCTCTTGGGCCTCCGATTGCTCTGCAGATTGTATGAACAAACATGGTTAGAGGTTTGTATTCGTGGGGTGTGTGTGTGGAATACAGTTGTGTAACAGGCCCTTTGGTCCTCCTACGTCAAACTGATGCCCTCCAGATGCTGTTGGACTTCAGCTCCCATCAGCCTCAGCCAGCTCTCCTCGGGGGTCAAGCGCAAGCTGGTGCCCTCCAAAGGCTGTTGGACTACAACTCCCATCAGCCTCTAGCTAGCACCCATGTTGTAGTCCAACAGTGTCTCAAAGGCTGCCAGAGTCCTGAACTAAATCAAAAAGGAAATCCGCAAACGTTTACGTTCAAAATTAATTGGTTTGTTTTTACCTGAAAAGGGCAAAACGAGAAGAGAAGGGACTATTATCTCTGGCTGCCTTAGAAGCCCGGCAAAAGAGAAGAGTTTTGATAGGTTTTCTGAGAATATGGCACAAGAAGAGTTGAAGCATCGAACAGCTTTCCTTCTTTGGAGGGTGGGGCGTAGTGGAGAAATGGCCCGGCCCTCCCGGGCAGACTTCCTTGTGGCCCCCAGTTTGCTGCCCACCATCCCTGGGGCCGCCAGCCCCCTGCCATTCCCCGTGTGCCAGCGCAGCTGAGTTTGCGGATGCGAGAGGTTAGCACGAGGCTAAGACTTGGGCTGGAGCAGGCTGCTGTTGCAACAGCTTTTCCCCTTGAGGGACTTGACAAGAATCAGCATTTTTCTCCCTAATAGAGCTTCAAAACTCTGTTGTGAGCAATTTGGAAATTCACGTCGAGTTTCGGGTTCATTAGCCGCCGGCTCCGGGAAGGCATGCGCGCGTCTTCGGGGCTTCCTAATATGGCCGCAGCGCCTTGCATTAATGTTATTGTTATTTGCGCGGACATCGCGGGGTGCAAACAAGGTTAATTGAAACGAGAACGGCGCTTCCTCTTGGTAATGGCTCAGCCTTGACAGCTGGGAGGAGTTGAGTTTTGCATAAGAGCTGCCTTTATTATCCCTTTTTATTAGAGCTAATTTGATCTCTATATCAAAACCTACATTAAGGGAATCGTTTACGGTCACGCCACCGCCGACAGGAGAAGGCAGCCCCAGAGCCCTGTCCTTTATTTTAATGTCTGCAGTTAAAAGACAATTAAAAATAAACTCTTTGCTTTTAAAGCCCTCTTTGTTTTTCTTTCTTGCGTGGCTTTTAGCCTTCCATTTTCCTGTCCTCTTTCTCTCCCCTCCCTCCTCCTCCTTCTCACTCTAGTGAACTAATTCAGTTAAAGCCCTAATACGTCCTTCGGGGGAAAGTTCCCTCCCCCATGCGTCGTGTCGCCCGTGCTTGTTGCACATCTGTAAATACTGGCCGGAGGATCCCTGAACCTGCAGGACTTAAGGCCATGGCGCTTGGCAGAAGCGGTGGCTCTGTTCACTGGGCAATCAGCCGGTTTTTGTGTCCATGTGGACAGCCAGGAAGGGAAGAGGGAGAGCGTGGAATTGAAACTCTGGGGGTAAGGCGAGCCAAGCCATGTGGTGAGTCTGGGCCTTGGAAGGTACACTCAGGAGCAAGATGCTTTTAAGAAATAGGAATATTCTTATTTAATGTTATTCTCTGCAGAGTCACCCTGGAGCAGCCCTCCAGCTGTTTTGGACGGCAACTCCCATCTGCCCCAGCTAGCATGGCCATACTGGCTGGGGCTGATGGGAGTTGTAGTCCAAAACAGCTGGAGGATGCCACAGGTGCTTCCTTGGCTGACCAGCAGTCCTAGTGTTTCCATCCCTGCAAAGGCAGCGCTTTGCCACCCTGAGCTGCAGCCCCTCTCCGCCTCCAGTAGCCACTAAAGGTGGAGGAGGAGGATTGTCACAGCAGGCCAGTAATTCCTTTTTAATTACCCAGCAGCTGGCAGAAGGTATAGTTTTGTGCTTTGTGGCAGGAGTGCTCAAGGCGGCCCCACATCTGTCTCTGCGCACAGATTGGTTTTGATGTGCTTTTTCACATCACCAGCACCTGTGAACAAAGGTAGCGGGAGCAATGAGTCCTGTGGAGTCCTGCCCACCAACTGGAGGAAACAATGGCCAGAATCTGGCTTCAAGCTGCCGCAAAAGACGTTTCTCTCAAAGATGCCAAAAATGGGAATCAAAGTACCCTTTGGCCCATCGCTACTCTCGTCTGGTGAGGTTTGGGTGTCATATCATGACACCTAGCCTTTGGAACTCCCTCCCCCTTGAATATTAGACAGGCGCTGTGCTCTTGCCAACAGAAGGTCCTTCCTGATGTTTAGTCGAAATCACCCCTCTTGCCATTTGAATCCATTGGTTTGGGTTCTCGGCTCTGGAGCAGGAAAAAACAAGCTTACTCCATCTTCCATGTGGCATCCCTTCAGGTATTTGAAGATGCCTATCCTGTCACTTCTCAGTCCCCTCTTTCCCAGGCTAAACATAACCAGCTCCTTCAACTGTTCTTCATCAGGCTTGGTTTCCTTGCTCATCTTGGTTGCTCTCCTCCTCACACCTCCCAGCTTGTCAACGTCCTTCTTAAATTGCGGCACCCAGAACTGGACACAGGATTCCAGGTGGGGTCTGACCAAGGCAGAATAGAGTGGTATTATGACTTCCCTTGATCTGGACACTTTAGGTTCAACTTCTGGTGCCTACTGACTTTCTTTGTTTCTGATGTTATTGTTCTAACGGATGGTGGGGTGTTTTTTTTTTTGGTATGGAGTTAGAGATCGCTGTAATTAAGCACTGTATAAATTATCAGATGCATAATATGTGCACTACAGGGAGCAGTTATGAAGGTGACTGAGTTGGGTGGTGCCCCTGGCTCTCTTGTAGGAGTCCTGCACAAGGTATGGAAGTCACAAGCAAACAGAAGACTCAATTTGCTGCCTGCTCATGAGACTCCCTGGGTGGCCCTGAGAAAGTTGCTTTCTCCGCAAGTTGCATTCTGCAAAATGGGAATATTTGTGGCCAGCTTGGCAGGGTTGTTGTGAGCGTAAGAGATGCATGTGTAAACCACACCAGAATCAAATCTGGTGGGCGTGGGAGACTGTGGCCTTCATTTTATAGCAGGGATGGTTTTCTGTCAGACTTGGGGGTTGGAACTGGCACTAAATCATCTTCCCTCCTGACTTTGTCCTTTCAGATGCCTGTGTGCTCTTATTTCCTGAAAGGGATCTGCAACAACAGTGACTGTCCCTACAGCCATGTCTACGTTTCCCGGAAAGCGGAGGTGTGCTCAGACTTCCTCAAAGGCTACTGTCCCTTGGGAGAGAAGGTGAGATGGGGCAAGGGCTTGGACAAGTATCCCATTGAGATGTAACCCTCATGCAGCTGAGAATCCATATATATCTCTCTTGAGATTGTTGTTTTGTCTCATGACATGGTCTATACTCACAGAAAATCCACTGAGAAGGATGTTTTTCAATGTTCTCCCGCCTTCTCTTTCCTCCTCTTTGGGGTTCAGTACCACAGGTGAGTAGGCAGGACTTCTCAAATGGCAAATACCCCTTGCTGGAGAGATACTGGACAGAAACATTTCCATCTTCAAATCCAGCTGGGATCCAGCTGCACCGTGTGTGTGTGTGTGTGTGTGTGTGTGTGTGTGTGTGCATATGCCACTTTGGAAAAGTAGGATTTAAATTTTGGGAATTAAAAAAAGTAAAAATAGCCGGCTGTGTTTGGCTCTGTGTGCTGTGACTCTTGGTCTGGCAAGAAGCAACCAGGGATAACTTAATGTTAAATTCTCTTAAAATCAGGGCTACCTCAAAGGTAATGAATCTGCTATTTCAATGAAACCAAGGGGGCTCCTGATAAGAAACTTGCTCTCTTTGCTGCAGCAGTAATAGAGTGTTTTTTTTAAAATGGAACTGTTTTTAGATTTTTTTAAAAAAAGTACTGACTTTAATATAGATATGTATTTGGTTTTTTGCTTATAATATTGCAAGTCACTTTGAGTTGCCATGGCAAAATTGCGACTAATACATTTAATAAAATCATCATCGTGGTTTTGTGGTTAAACGATATTCCGTAGTTTGTGCTGTGTGGAAAACTTTCCTTTTGTCCTGAATCTTTAATGTTCAGCTTCATTGAATGGTCTTAACCTCTTGCCTTATAAAGAGAGAGAAAAACCACTTCTTCCTATCCACTTCCTCCACACCAAACATAATTCTCGACTTCTCTGTCATGTCTCCCCCCCCCCCACTTAACTCACCTTTCCCCGGAAACTCAGAAGCCCCAACTGTTGTCACCTTTCTTCACTGGGAAATTCCTTCATGCCCACGATGCCCTCTTGGGTTGCCCTTTCATTCATCTTTTCTAGCCCTGCAATATTCGTTTCTCAGATGTACAGTCACACACCTGATGACCCCACCTTTTATGTCCTTCTTTTGGGCGACGGGCTTTAGGGGGCAAACAGTAGGAAAGTGCCTTTAAACAATCCCTCTCTCCATACCTCCTATTGTTGTAGAGAGAGAGGCTGCTCCATCTGGGCCTTCTGGCGGTTCCCTCATTGCAAGAAGCAAAGCTACAGGGAACCAGGCAGAGGGCCTTCTTGGTAGTGGCACCCGCCCTGTGGAACGCCCTCCCACCAGATGTCAAAGCGATAAACAACTACCTGACATTCAGAAGACATCTTAAGGCAGCCCTGTTCAGGGAAGTTTTTAATGTGTGACATTTTAGTGTATTTTTGGTCTCTGTGGAAGCCGCCCAGAGTGGCTGGGGAAACCCAGCCAGATGGGCGGGGTACAAATAATAAATTATTATTATTATTATTATTATTATTATTATTATTATTATTATTATTTAGCATGGTCGCCATCAGCAGCCCTCGGCTCTATGAGTTTGCCCCATCCTCTTTTAAAGTCATCAAGGTTGCTCGCCCCTATTGCCTCCTGTAGGAGGGAGTGCCATAGCTTAACTAAAAAAAAAAAAAGGTAAAGTGACCCCTGACCATTAGGTCCAGTCGTGGCCGACTCTGGGGTTGCAGCGCTCATCTCGCTTTATTGGCCGAGGGAGCCGGCATACAGCTTCCAGGTCATGTGGCCAGCATGACTAAGCCACTTCTGGCGAACCAGAGCAGCGCACGGAAACGCCGTTTACCTTCCCGCCAGAACGGTACCTATTTATCTACTTGCACTTTGATGTGCTTTCGAACTGCTAGGTTGGCAGGAGCAGGGACCGAGCAACGGGAGCTCACCCTGTTGCGGGGATTCGAACCGCTGACCTTCTGATTGGCAAGTCCTAGGCTCTGTGGTTTAGACCACAGCACCCCCCGTGTTACATTTAAATAGCTACATGTAAATTAATACTCTCTTCTATCTGTCCTGAACCTTCCAACAAGAAATGGGCCTGGCAGTAAGAAGGCAGCGGAATTTTGCTGCGGAATTTTGTGGCGGCAGGGCCAGCTGTGGTTTGTGGGGCGCCCGTTTCAGGGACCGGCCGGACAGTGAGGAGGGGGCACCAGGAGAAGGAGGGGTTGGAGACTGACTTGGAAGAAAGGAACGTCATAGAATCATAGAATCCTAGAGTTGGAAGAGACCACAGGGGCCATCGAGTCCAACCCCCTGCCAAGCAGGAAACACCATCAGAGCACTCCTGACATATGGTTGTCAAGCCTCTGCTTAAAGACCTCCAAAGTAGGAGACTCCACCACACTCCTTGGCAGCAAATTCCACTGTCGAACAGCTCTTACTGTCAGGAAGTTCTTCCTAATGTTTAGGTGGAATCTTCTTTCTTGTAGTTTGGATCCATTGCTCCGTGTCCGCTTCTCTGGAGCAGCAGAAAACCACCTTTCTCCCTCCTCTATGTGACATCCTTTTATATATTTGAACATGGCTATCATATCAGCCCTTAACCTCCTCTTCTCCAGGCTAAACATGCCCAGCTGATCTGGGGGAATGTGTCGATCTGGGGGAATGTGTGACAGCCAAGAGACGAGAGCCAGAGGCAGGAGAAGCTGCAGGATTGGAGAGGGAAGAACAGGGCAGGAGGAGGAAGAGAGAGGTCAGGCTGGTGGGGAGTCTAAGCCTTCCACACCTCCTGCTGCTGCTGCTCCCGTCTCTCCTGCTCCACTGTCTCCCAGGACCAGGAGAGGGGTGAAGAGGGAGGAGCAGGAGGAGGTTACATGCAGGTGAAGTCTGCTTCTGCTTGCGTGGAGCTCGGGTGGTAGAGATACCTAAGCTGAGGTTGTGGCGGGCAGGGGTCTCTCTGTCGCAACAACTGCCTCAACAGGTGGACACCTAGGAGTAACTTGTGAGTGTACTTTCGACAATACTGTGGTACCTTGGTTCTGAAATGCCTTGGTACTCAAACAACTTGGAACCCAAACACTGCAAACCCAAAAGTAAGTGTTCCGGTTGGCAAACTTTTTTCGGAAGCCGAACATGCTCCGTTTTGAGTGTTACACTTCTGTTCTGAGTGTTATGCTGGGGTCTGTTTATGCTATTTATTTTGTGGTTTTGTTTTTGCGGCTCTTTTTTGTTTTGTTTTTGTGACTGTGGGGAACCCAATTCAGCTACTCATTGATTGGGTGATTGAGTGACTGCAGTACGTTGTTTATTGTTTTCATTTTATGAATCAGTGGTCTCGTTAGATAGTAAAATTCATGTTAAATTACTGTTTTAGGGGTTCTTTTTAAAATTCTGGAACCAATTAATTCATTTTACATTACTTCCTATAGGAAAGCGTGCCTTGGTTTGGGAACGCTTTGGTTTTGGAACAGACCTCTGGAACAGATTAACTTTGAGAACCAAGGTACCACTGTAGTTAATTGCTCACATTCCTCGCCTGACAGCACCGTGACACCCACACGGCTGCAGTATTGTGAAGGAACGCAGCCAGGGCTGGCACACCCATGAGGCAAGGTGAGGCTACTGCCTCGGGTGGCAGGGTCCCCGGGGCAGCAGATCCCAGTGGTCGATCTTTGTCCCCTGCTTCGTTCCCAATTGCTCATCCCTTCTTCCTTGGCCGGGGTGCATTTGTGTGTCAATTTGTGGTCTGCCTCAGTTGCCAAAATGTACTGTGACGCGGCAGCTAAAAAAGCCAATGCAATTCTGGGCCTCATCAATAGGAGTATAGCATCTAGATCAAGGGAAGTAATAGTGCCACTGTATTCAGCTCTGGTCAGACCTCACCTGGAGTACTGTGTCCAGTTCTGGGCACCACAGTTCAAGAAGGACACTGACAAACTGGAACGTGTGCAGAGGAGGGCAACCAAAATGGTCAAAGGCCAGGAAACGATGCCTTATGAGGAATGGCTAAGGGAGCTGGGCATGTTTAGCCTGGAGAAGAGGAGGTTAAGGGGTGATATGATAGCCATGTTCAAATATAGAAAAGGATGTCACATAGAGGAGGGAGAAAGGTTGTTTTCTGCTGCTCCAGAGAAGCGGACACGGAGCAATGGATCCAAACTACAAGAAAGAAGATTCCACCTAAACATTAGGAAGAACTTCCTGACAGTAAGAGCTGTTCGACAGTGGAATTTGCTGCCAAGGAGTGTGGTGGAGTCTCCTACTTTGGAGGTCTTTAAGCAGAGGCCCTGACAACCATATGTCAGGAGTGCTCTGATGGTGTTTCCTGCTTGGCAGGGGGTTGGACTCGATGGCCCTTGTGGTCTCTTCCAACTCAATGATTCTATGATTCTATGATACTGGGCCAGCCCCGAATGCGGCTTCCGTGTCTCAGGTGATGGCACTCACTGGAAGCAGCAGAGACTGGCGTGGAGGCAAAGGTGACTTGAGGCCAGGGGATGTGCTTGCCCTACCTGTGGAGAAAGGTGTGGAGAAAGCAAAGGCAGGGGAGGTTTCCCCTGCCTCTCTGACAGCGCCAGAAAGTGGGCTCATCCAGCAAAGCTGATGGGTACGTCCGGCAAAAGGAAGATCTTCCTTACCTTGCTAGCTTGTCGAACTCGCTGCCACCAGATGTGATGGTTGCTAGCTTTAGAAGGGGGTTGGACAAATGACTAGAGAAGACAGAGTGGGAGGAGAAGTCTGCCAATGGCTGCTAGTCATGATGGCTGGAGGGAACCTCCAGGTTTCATTGGTGGTGGTAGGACAGCAATGGGTGGTTGCCGTCCGGTCCTGGTTCTGAATTCTTCTGTTAGGGCATCTGTTTTGCCGCTGTGTATAACCCAGTAGGGCTACTCTTGTGCAACTAGGAGGAGGAGTTCCAGGGAGCGCCTTGTGGTGTCTTGGTTAGAGGGTCAGGCTCTGAACTGGGAGAGGCCAGGGTTTGAATCCTCCCATTCACCAGGTAGCCTGGGGCCAGTCACTGCCTCCCTCGGTCTAGCCTACCTGATAGGGTGGTTGTGGGGATTAAATGGGGGGGGAGACCATGTACACCAGCCTTTCTCAACCTGTGGGTGCCCAGGTGTTTTTGAACTACAACTCCCATCACCCCCAGCTAGCAAGGCCAGAGCTCAGGGATGATGGGAGTTGTAGTCCAACAACATCTGGGGACTCACAGGTTGAGAACCGCTGATGTACACCATCTTGAGCTCCTTAGAGGGAAATAAAAGTGGGGTATAGATGCTCCATGATCACTGCAGATGGTGACAGCAGTCACGAAATTATAGGATGCCTGCTTCTTGGGAGAAAAGCAATGACAAACCTAGACAGCATCTTAAAAAGCAGAGACATCACCTTGCCAACAAAGTTCCGTATAGTTAAAGCCCTGGTTTTCCCAGTAGTGATGTATGGAAGTGACAGCTGGACCATAAAGGAGGCTGATTGCAGAAGAATGGATGCTTTTGAATTCTGGTGCTGGAGGAGACTCTTGAGAGTCCCATGGACTGCAAGAAGATCAAACCTCTCCATTCTGAAGGAAATCAGCCCTGAGTGCTCACTGGAAGGACAGATCCTGAAGCTGAGGCTCCAAGATTTGGCCACCTCATGGGAAGAGAAGACTCCCTGGAAAAGACCCTGATGTTGGGAAAGATGGAGGGCACAAGGAGAAGGGGGTGACAGAGGACAAGATGGTGGGACAGTGTTCTCAAAGCTACCAACATGAGTCTGACCAAACTGCATGAGGCAGTGGAAGACAGGAGTGCCTGGCGTGCTCTGGTCCAGGGGGTCACGAAGAGTCGGACACGACTAAACGACAACAACATAGATGCAATAAATAAGTTTTGAAGTCGGGACACCTACATTCCAATCGAGAGACGGCCATCA
The DNA here is from genome assembly GCF_965112155.1 of Podarcis liolepis. NCBI lineage: Eukaryota > Metazoa > Chordata > Lepidosauria > Squamata > Lacertidae > Podarcis > Podarcis liolepis. The sequence continues at coordinate 2,822,157 of NC_139560.1, read as the reverse complement.
GTCAAAGGTGGGGAAGAGCAACACTTAGTGAGGATGTTCACGGGGGGACTCTGGCAGCAAAATATTGCTAGCAGATTACCTTTTGCTAACGGCATTTTGCAGCCGGACCCCTGGTTTTTGTGGCAGGAGACCTTCCCTCCCAGCCGAAGGCAGAGTCGATCGGGCAGCCTCTCTCCGGTACAAGTCACCCAGGCAGCACGTGTACAATTATTTTAAAATATTCCAATTTAAATGAAAATATAAAAGAGATACTTAGAATATTTATTCTATTAGTGAACGTGCTTACCGCATCACTTCTGGAGTGTCAGAAAAACATTCTCCTACAGATGATGGATAGCAGCCCGTAATTATATCGGGGGGGGGGTGGAATTGCTGAGCGTGCCATATTTAACTGGGGAGAGGAAATACCCAGCCTGGGCCATCGAGGGTTAATTTTATTCTCTAAATAATATAAAAAGTGCTGAGTCTGTTCCTTTTGCACAAAGTAGAAAGTCCTCAAATGGACCCCGGAGAGTTTATAATATTCTACTGAATCAAGTAAAAATGTTAACCTTGCTTCATAAAACGATGGCTTGTTAAAGATGCGCTATCCCTTTTCTTGTGAATAATTTAGAAAGGGAGTAAATCTCTTCTCGTTCTGCCTTTCCCCCCACTCTTTCTCTCCCCTTTTCCTACTCTTGTGTCCGATATGCGGCAGCGCACAGCTGTCTGCAGTTTTAGCTTTTAAAAGGGCAGGCGAAAGGCAGGGAGGCAGCTGAGGTCGGACCTGGCGCTGCCCGTGTCTGTTCTAGAAACCCAGGATGCCAACCGCTCCTTCTGGGCACTGGGACTCTGTGCCAGGGACAGAGGTTCCCTTGAGAGATCCCCCAGGGGCTCCCCGCCCTTCGTGGAACTTGCAATTTGCTTCTTTCATGCTGAGATTAAGAACATAAGAACATAAGAACATAAGTGGCACATCTCGGCCAACGTCCTCTTTTCACAGTGGCCAACTCTCCCCTCCTGGGGTTTCCAGCAGCTGCTATTTAGATGATGATGATGATGATGATGATGATGATGATGATGATAATAAAAATTATTATTTATATCCCGCTCATCTGACTGGGCGGCTTCCAGCAAAATATTAAAATACAGTAATTCATCAAATAAAAAAAGCTTCCCTAAACAGGGCTGCCTTCAGATGTCTTTTAAGAGTAAAATACAATGGTACCTCTGGATGTGAATGGGATCCGTTCCGGAGCCCCATTCGCATCCTTAAGTGAATGTAACATGCGACTGTGCGTCTGCGCGTTCACGGGTCACGTTTTGCCCCTTCCGTGCATGCGTGTGGTGTCATTTTGATCGTCTGCGCATGTGCGAGCGGCAAAACCTGGAAGTAATGCCTTCCATTACTTCCAGGTCGCCGAGGAGTGCAACCCAAAAGCGCTCAACCTGAAGTGTATTCATCCCGAGGTATGACTGTAGTTGTTTCTGTCCTTGACATCTGACGGGAGGGCGTTCCACCGGGAGGGCACCACCACTGAGAAGGCCCCCTGCCTGGTTCCCTGTAACTTGAATTCTCGCAGTGAGGGAACTGCCAGAAGGCCCTCGGAGCTGGACCTCAGTGTCCGGGCAGAACGATGGGGGTGGAGACGCTCCTTCAGGTATTCTGGACCGAGGCCGTTTAGGGCTTTCAAGGTCAGCACCAACACTTTGAATCGTGCTCAGAAACGTCCTGGGAGCCAATGTAGGTCTTTCAGGACCGGCTTTATGTGCTTCCACCTCCATCGTTCTGCCCAGACACTGAGGTCCAGCTCCGAGGGCCATCTGGCCCTGCGAGAAGCGAGGCTACAAGGAACCAGGCAGAGGGCCTTCTCGGTGGTGGCACCCGCCCTGTGGAACGCCCTCCCATCAGATGTCAAAGAAATAAACAACTATCTGACGTTTAGAAGACATCTGACGGCAGACCTGTTTAGGGAAGTTTTAAATGACTGATATTTTATTGTATTTTTAATCTTTTGTTGGAAGCCGCCCAGAGTGGCTGAAGAAACCCAGCCAGATGGGTGGGGTATAAACAAACAAACAAACAAACAAATAATAATAATTAAAGGTGGAATACACATGCGCGCGCACACACACATACACTCACAGTGCTTTTTTTCTTTTAAAAAAATGTTTAGGGGTACTCTAATTTTCCTGCTCATATTGAAATACTGTCCCTCACGGAGGCCAAACTTAGATTCAAAAAATATTTAGGGGCATGCGTACCCCTGCGTATATAAACTTTGCCTCCAATTGTATATATAAACTTTGCTTCCCATTTACCGTATTTTTTGCACCATAACACTCACTTTTTTCCTCCTAGAAAGTAAGGGGAAATGTCTGTGCATGTTATGGAGCGAATGCCTGCGGGTGGCGGGGGGGGGATCTGCTGCAGTCATGAGCAGAGGATCCATGGTTCCCCTTCCTTCCCTCCTCCGTGGTTACAAAGCATGGATCCACATGGATCCTCAGGATTTTTGCATTGGGCTACTCCAAACCCACTGTCAGATCACATGTCTGTGGCCACAGCATGAACCACAAAAATCATATATCCACTATTTCGTTTAGAATTTTTTTTTTCTTGTTTTCCTCCTCTAAAAACTATGTGCATGTTATGGTCTGGTGCGTGTTATAGAGCGAAAAATACGGTAATTCCTGGTCGAGGGCACTTCAGCTGACCCTGCCCTGTTGCAACCAAGGCAGCTGCCTAGCTGTGGCAGCCTCTCCTCCCTTGTCCTGCCGGCCCCTGATGCTGCCAGGATGGCCTCCGCTTCACCTCAGAAGCTGCATCCCTCACTTCTTCCTTCCTTCCTTCCTTCTTCTGGGTGCCTTTTTTGTCTTTATGCAAGGCAGCCACTTAAAAAAAAGATCCGTTCTTGTTTAGAATTCCTGGCCTGCTCTCTCCCTCTTCCGTTAAGGACCTTTTGAGAGTGTCTGCACAGGGCCTCTCTGGACTGGTAAAATAAACCTCTGCTGATGCCGTGTGGTGTAATTTTGTGCTGTGCGGGGTTCTTGCGGAAAACGACGCCTGTTTTTCCGCTGCTGATTCCTTTGACTAGAAATCACCTGCCTTGCGTGAAGAAGATGAATTCCTCTCCTTTGTTCTTCCAGACTCAAGCTATCTCTTCTGCGTTTGCCCCACGGAGTAGAGAGAACCTTCCAGATAAACCCAGCAGACGCCTTCTGTTTCGGCTCATAAATGCCTGCCGAAAACTTTTCTATTCCATCATGCCCACATGGGCAATTAAGAAGATGTCTCTCTGCAATATTTAGTTGGTTTCCGATTTTAACTTCTTAAATATTCAGATACAAGAACCATTTGCAACAATTGTACTTGTGGTTTCTGTTGGGCGGTTTTATGTACAATTGTCGCAAACGGCTCTTGTATTTGAATATTTTTAAGAACAAATGCTTAAGCGGCTTTTAAAACCGGCTCGATGGTTAGTGGCTTTTCCTGGGATCTCTTTGCAGCCTTAGATCACCAGAAGATCACCAGCTTTGCATGCAGAGGATCCCCGGTTCCTTTGAGAGCGTCTTCGAATAGAGAGCTTCTGCCAGTGGAAACATGAGTGAAATAGATTGACCAAATGTGTTGCCCTCCTTAATCCCTCATCCAGTTTGCCCCACTTCTTTTAATGCAAAATATCCCAAAGGACCCCATTGGGACACTACGAGGGACTTTCACTGGCCTGGGATAGAAACGAACGTCAGGACATCCCAGTGCCCTGGACATTATACATCTGGACCCGGATTGGAATAACATGGATCCAGCCTTGTTCTGAACCTCAGGAACAGGCTAGGCTCAGGCCCACAGAAAGCAGTTCGAGGGAGCTGTTCTTCAGCAGCCGCTGTGGGCTGTGGAGTGTCCTGAGTTCCACGAAGCACGTGCTCCATTTTCTTTTTTTTCTCTTTTTCTGAAATCATCTTTACTGATTTACAACACCATCTTACAAATACATTACAGAGTTAATACAAAAATACAAAAACAGAGTTAAACACAAAAATGACAAATAAAAATAAAAAGGAACAAAAAAGAATCAACAATAAGAAAAGAATATCAGTTATAGCATCATATCTTATCCAATAAAGTCTTCTGGAAGAAACTTCCAATCATTCTCATTGTACTTTTTCTGTTGTCTTAATTTTATCGCACAGCTTTTGCTGTATGTTTCTCTAAGATATTCACTCCATTTGTTTATTATACACAAGTATTATTCAATTCTGCTAGGATAATATCATTTTTACAATATAATCTTACATACTCCTTGACTAATTTCCATTCTCTGTATGCTTTTTGATTTGGGGCTCCCCTAACTTTTCTGGTCAGCTTTGCTAATTGAAAATACTCTAACATGAGTGATTGCCAATCTATTATTGTTGGTGTTGTTTCACATTTCCAGCTTCTGGCTACAAGTATCCTTGCAGCTGTAATTGAGTACATAAACAGTGGTCTTGTGTTTTGCTTTATTTCTGTTGGCTCTGTTTTCTAAGGCCGCTTGGTGACTGTCTCTCTGCGGACCCATTTGAATTGGCAGGGGAGAAAACTCCCAGGCCGTAGAGGCTGTTTCTGGACGTGCTTCTGTTTCGGGCAGGATGCTGCGTCCGTCTCTCCTGCGCAGGAAGAGGCGATTGCTTTTGTGCCACACAGAGCATTTCTTCAGGCAGGAAACCCCCGGAAGTATTCCCTGAAGATGGCTGCTTTGGAGAGCAGCGCTTTGTGTAATTGCAAAGCTTGCTCTCTTGCCCGCACAGCTCTCCCAGCCAAAGGCAGACTCCAGGTCTTTCCAGATCCCATCTGTTTGCAGCTTATGCTTCCTCCATCCAGGAGAACACACCTCTCTCTGCTGCTTTGCTCTGTGCTTTGATCATTTGGCTAGCCTTTTTCTGGATTAATCCACAGCTACAGGAGCAGCAGCAGCGGAGGCGAGCGTGATGGAGGCCAGTGATCGGAACAGAAGCTTTTGATTTAAAGGGCTTAGCAAACTCTCCGAGAGTCCCAAACAATCCCCGCCGCTCTGGCTTTAACCTCCAAAGATTTCTGCAGAGATACCTCTTATTTACCCACCACCGTAATGGCATAATGAGGGCCCCCACTGCTTCCTTAATATAACCGCTGCGTCTTCTGTGACTTTCAGACACTTATGCTGTAAATGTTGCTTATCAGTACAAATGGGAACTGTTTAATAGCTTGGGCAAGTTTTGATAAAAAGAAAAAAAGGAGAAGGGGGGAAAACATCCTCCCCTTTGATAATAGTCTGTGATTATCTTCTCAGTGGCAACAGCTTGGCAGACACCACCGTCCTCTGACTGCTGGTCTCCCTCCAGTGTTATTAACTCCTGCTGAGAATGTGCTCACAAGCCAGGGAGGAGTGGCACTGGTAGCAGATAGCGAGAGCAAAGGTTCTGCCCAGGACTAGGTGATCCACCCTGTCAATTCATTAATGGGGGCTGAAAGCCCCCAGCGCGGGGTTACGTCCCTGCTAAAGGAGTCGGGCGGACGACACAAGTTACAGAGCACGCACGTGTTCCTTGCCGGAGGGCAAGCAGCGATTGCTGGCTTCAGCAGCCAGGCTTGAGGTGCCTGTTGCTGGTTTCTGGGGCAACATCTTTTGACTCCTGATACTCATTGTGCCGTAACACACCCGGGGATGGAGCGTGATCCTCTCCACCTCACAAGCCGCTCGCATCGTTCCACTTTCCCTACGGCTCCGGGGCGGGTGTGTGCTGGGGGCAGGGCCTGTGAATGTCACTGGAGACCTATATATTGTGTGGTGTGTCGAATGGAGTTGTCACTCCCCCCATTTTTAGCCTTATGGAGGGGTTTGCACAGCCTGAAAATGGGAGGAAAGTGCCTCTAATGATGCTTTGTCCAGTGTGCTTCCAGATGACCTATTTATTTATTCCGATCTGTTCATGGGGAGGTTAGATGACGTTGTGTCAAGCAGACGTCTCCCCCCACTTTCCTTTCCCTATCCTTATCTCAAAAAATGATTCCAGTAGTAGATAGGTAGCCGTGTTGGTCTGCCATAGTCAAAATAAAAAAATTCCTTCCAGTAGCACCTTAAAGACCAACTAAGTTAGTTCTTGGTATGAGCTTTCGTGTGCATGCACACTTCTTCAGATACATCATCAAAAAATGATGATGATGATGAATTAAATTTATATGTTACCCTTCATCTGAAGATCACAAAAAAGTACAAAATGGAAACACAAAATACGTAACTTAATAAATGAAAAACCTCAAATAACCCACCCTCCCACAATCACATTTAAAAGGCCATAGACTGCTTAATCAGGCAAATGTTTGGTTTGCAGAGGAACGTTTTTGTCTGGTGCCTAAAGATCCATCAGGAAGGCGCCAGGCGGGCCTCCCTGGGGAGAGCATTCCACAAGCGGGGGCCACTACAGATTTCTTCACTGAGGATTTTCGAACAGAGGTTAGGCATCCATCTGCCAGGGGTTCTTCAGCTGTTATTCCTGCATTGCAGGGGGTTGGACTAGATGGCCTTTGGGGGGGTCCCTTCCGACTCTACATTTCCATGATTCTATGATTCCACTGGGGACGCAGGTGGCACTGTGGGTTAAACCACAGAGCTTAGGACTTGCCGATCAGAAGGTCGGTGGTTCGAATCCCTGCAATGGGGTGAGCTCCCGTTGCTCGGTCCCTGCTCCTGCCAACCTAGCAGTTCGAAAGCACGTCAAAGTGCAAGTAGATAAATAGGTACCACTCTGGCGGGAAGGTAAACGGCATTTCCGTGCACTGCTCTGGTTGGCCAGAAGCGGCTTAGTCATGCTGGCCACATGACCCAGAAGCTGTACGCCGGCTCCCTTGGCCAGTAAAGCGAGATGAGTGCCGCAACCCCAGAGTTGGCCACGAATGGACCTAATGGTCAGGGGTCCCTTTACCTTCACCTTTATGATTCCACTGAAATAAAAAAAATTAGTTCTTATATGTATAATAAATGTCCATAAATGTACCAACCAAGCACATTCATAGATATGTGGACCACATGTCTGGAGCAGAAGAAGAAGAAGAAGAAGAAGAAGAAGAATAGTTTGGACTTGATATCCCGCCTTTCACTCCCTTTAATGAGTCTCAAATCGGCTCACATTCTCCTTTCCCTTCCTCCCCCACAACAAACACTCTGTGAGGTGAGTGGGGCTGAGAGACTTCAGAGAAGTGTGACTAGCCCAGGGTCACCCAGCAGCTGCATGTGGAGGAGCGGAGACACGAACCTGGTTCCCCAGATTACGAGACTACCACTCCTAACCACTACACCACACTGGTTCTCAGGAAGACCATCCTGAAACCATTTTGACTCCCAAACTGACCAAATGTTTTCTCTGCAAGGAGGGAGGGGGTCAGGGAACCTTCCCATTGTCTCAGGAATTGGGAAATCACCATCTCAAAGGAATGGCCAGACTACCAGAAGGCATTATCAGATAACCTGGCAGACAGGAAAAACAACAACATTCAAATTTCTGTTGTAGACCACCTTTTCTGTGATGTAGGTATGAGGTATGGAGGGGTGGTCTTGAGCTCCAGGGCAGGGAATTTAAAATGCCTATATAAGGGTGGGCACACCATTGTTTGGGGTCCTCCTCCATTCCTGCGTGTGAGGGGAGCACCCTGTTGCAACAGTTCATAAAGATCAGGCTTACTAGCTGCTTTGCTTCTCAATATTCTCTGGTTGGCCTCTGTTATTTTCTCCGACCGATGGAGAACCTCTTTTAGGCCTTGTCGGGGCCTGAGATTCGGTCGCCGTCAGGCATCGTTTCCCCCCAAGAGTTTCACCGTCAGGGTTGCAAAGCAAATACGCTGCAGGAAAAGCCGCTGCAGATCGATAGCTGTAAGTTGACGCTTGGGCAGGCGGCTCTCGGGTCTCTTCCTCCGTTAAAGAATAGAACGAGGACGCCGTGCCCTATAAATATGTGGAGGCATCAGCAGAATCGGGAGGGCAAGGCCGCCAGATGCAGCCTCTGCTGCAAGGAGCAAACAGCATAAAAGGCTCGGCTGGAGGCAGCATTTAAAAGCTCCATTTGATGTATATTTAAAACTGCGTTTTTAAAACATGCATGAAATCACCCTCTGCTAAGCAGCATTCAGTCACTAGGCCACTGGGCACATAGCACCAGGACAAACCATGACTTTAACGTTAAATAGGTTGGCGTTCTTGTTATTAAATATACCAAGAAAAAAGCACACCAAGAACTCAGGCCAAGTTTCGGCAGTGGGAGTGGTCCCTACTCAAAAGTCAGTAGTCAACAGTAACAAAAACTAATCCATTCAAAAGTATATATTCTGACAAGAATTACAAACTCAAGCAGAGATTACAAACTCTAACAGAGATTACAAACTCAAACTCATAAAGATATGTATAACACAATAATTCGTTATAAAGATTTTCTCTTTTTCTCTCGACAATAATGTTGATCCTTATAATTTATCAGCTTGCAGATGGAGGCTCAGTTTCAATCCTAGAGCAGAAGTCAGAAGTCAGTTAGGGATTAGAAACCAGGACAGGGCCCTGTTTCGATGTATTCACCTTCATCAGCTAATTTTTAAAGGGTTGTGTGAGTTTGAAGACTTTCGGATGAATATATCCTGTTATTTTCTACGTTTCTCAGGGATAACAACTACGTGTGCGTATATCAACGTGTATCTTGAGCTTTTCTGTGCGTTCAGACTTTGCCTGAACTAGGATCTAGGAAATGTGTGGCTTCCTGGACTGGAGACGGCAGCTGCAACATCCTCTCTCTGCTGCTGCTTCTTGAGGCTAAACCATGTCTGAATCTGGACTCACGTCTTGTCTTGCTCCAGACAACCGAGTAGTCAACCCTGCTTGCAACTGCTATTTTAGGCTCCGCAGTTCGCCGTCAGCATTGCTCTCCAATATTAGAATATAAGCGAAAACAGGAAAACTAGTTTGACACGTACATCACCGTTGCTTTGTAAATGGAGTTTGGAAGGACCCTTCCGTGCGATTGCTCCGTGGGCCAGATAAATTTGCCCATTATCCTTCCTCTGAGTCAAAGATGCTTAGGCTGCGTTGCCTTCCAGGTTTTAATGGCAGGAAGCAGGTATTCCGAAAGCTTCTTCCACCTGTGGCCAATTATTTTGAAGCGGGGGGAAGCCATCAGAGAGGCTGTTTACTAGCTGTCAGTTCCAAACTGCCTTGGGAAAGCCTTCCCTCCAGCCCTGTCGATGGCTTCCCAAAAGGAGCCCAGCATTAGGGACTTGCCGGAAAATATTGCCACTCAAACACCCTGACTTCCATCCAGAGAGCTAATTCTGCGACTCAGGGGCTCTTTTGCAGAGGTCACCTGGCAGAAACTTTTCTCAGACCTGGAGCTGTTTGCAGCAGAGATTGAGCTTTGGGTTTGAAACGGCTTTTTGGCAAAACTGGACATTTCTGTGCATGGCATGAGTATCCATCGTTAGATATGGAAAAGTGGGGGGGGGGGTCAAAGCCACAGGGTGATAGAAAAGGGGGGAAGGGAACTTTTTTTAACCATGACTAACAACCCCAAAGTGCAGTCGCCGGGTCTGAACACTATAACGTATACAAAGCAAACAAACAGCAAATGGTAAGAGAAAGAAATGGTGACGCACCAATATAAATCAAGGCATCCATATTTCCCAAGCTGGCATTGAGCATCTATGTCCAAAGCATCTGTTGTTGTTGTTGTTTAGTCGTTTAGTCGTGTCCGCCTCTTCGTGACCCCCTGGACCAGAGCATGCCAGGCACTCCTGTCTTCCACTGCCTCCCGCAGTTTGGTCAAACTCATGCTGGTAGCTTCAAGAACACTCTCCAACCATCTCATCTTCGGTCTTCCCCCTCTCCTTGTGCCCTCAATCTTTTCCAACATCAGGGTCTTTTCCAGGGAGTCTTCTCTTCTCATGAATATATACCTGAAGGAGCGTCTCCACCCCCATCGTTCTGCCCGGACACTGAGGTCCAGCGCCGAGGGCCTTCTGGCGGTTCCCTCATTGCGAGAAGCGAAGCTACAGGGAACCAGGCAGAGGGCCTTTTCGGTGGTGGCGCCCGCCCTGTGGAATGCCCTCCTATCGGATGTCAAGGTGATGGACAACTACCTGACATTCAGAAGACATCTTAAGGCGGCCCTATTCAGGGAAGCTTTTAATGTATGATATTTTAGTGTTTTTTGGTTTCTGTGGAAGCCGCCCAGAGTGGCTGGGGAAACCCAGCCAGATGGGCGGGGTACAAATAATAAATTATTATTATTATTATTATTATTATTATTATTATTATTATTATGAGGTGGCCAAAGTCTTGGAGCCTCAGCTTCAGGATCTGTCCTTCCAGTGAGCACTCAGGGCGGATTTCCTTCAGAATGGAGAGGTTTGATCTTCTTGCAGTCCATGGGACTCTCAAGAGTCTCCTCCAGCACCATAATTCAAAAGCATCAATTCTTCGGCGATCAGCATGCTTTATGGTCCAGCTTTCACTTCCATACATCACTACTGGGAAAACCATAGCTTTAATTATATGGACCTTTGTCGGCAAGGTGATTTCTCTGCTTTTTAAGATGCTGTCTAGGTTTGTCATTGCTTTCCTCCCAAGAAGCAGGCGTCTTTTAATTTCGTGAGTGCTGTCACCATCTGCAGTGATCATAGGGCCCAAGAAAGTAAAATCTCTCACTGCCTCCATTTCTTCCCCTTCTATTTGCCAGGAGGTGATGGGCCCAGCGGCCACGAGCTTTAATTTTTTGATGTTGAGCTTCAGACCATATTTTGCGCTCTCCTCTTTCACCCTCATTGAAAGGTTCTTTAATTCCCCCTCACTTTCTGCCATCAAGGTTGTGTCATCTCCATATCTGAGGTTGTTGATATGGCAATCTTAATTCCGGCTTGGGATTCATCCAGCCCAGCCTTTCGCATGATGAATTCTGCATACAAGTTAAATAATCAGGGAGACAATATACAGCCTTGTCATACTCTTTTCCAAATTTTGAACCAATCAGTTGTTCCATATCCAGTCCAAAGCATAGGAAATAAAATCCCAGCAGGTAATACAAAAGTGCTCTGGAGACCAGAGCTCTTTACAATGGAAGCCTTTCATGCTGACCATCCACATATTCTGGAATCACCATTGTGGGGAAGCCTGAACAGGGGATTTAATTATTTTAGATATTTCTTGATAGGCCTGAGACCAGGATAGTGAAACCTGAGGGCATTGCCACCAAAGACGGCTTCTGGTTTCACTTCGGATCATATAAACATGGTGACATTTTCTGATTTTGCTACAAACCCAACTAAACGAAGCTCCTGGCTATTTCTGAAGCTAGCAACCTTTGCAATGCGCGTGGAATTGCTATACATCCATGTAGGGCAGGAAACAGCCCTCGTAGGATCTCTAGAGATCAAGTCCTCCTAAGATCTTGGGCAATCTGCAGTCACTTCCCAAATCATGACACCATCGGCATTGTAGGCCTCCCACAGGGCCTTCTCGGTGGCTGCCCCCAGGAAACTTTGGAACTCCCTCTCTAGAGAAGCTAGCCTGGCCCCTTCCTTGTTGTCCTTCCGCTAGCAGGTGAAGTTATTTTTGTTCCAACAGGCCTTTGGGAACTGACATGTTTGTTTAATAGGTTTAAATAGTGCTGTTCTGTTTCCGCTGCCTGCATTCTAATAGATTTGCTTGTTTATATTATTTTAATTCTAGCAGAGCATAATTACTTTTTAACAATGGTCTTTTATACACTTTTTGCGTTTTATCTATGCTGTTTTTTTTAAAAAAAACATATTAATTTAAAATAAATACATTTATGAGAAAACAGATGTACATACAATTAAACAAACATACAATCAAACAAACAAATAACAGAAAAATCAAACAAACCGCCACACTATAAGATACAAGAAGATTAATATAATTATCATCATATATACTCCTGATACTGAACACAATTATAAAACTTCTAGAGAAGAAATTTAAAACTGACTTCTAATTAATCTCACTGTACTTTATCTATCCATTACTTTATACCGCACAGTTACATATTTCTTATATAATTTATTTTTACCTCCCTACGAACTTAAATTTATACAATACAGGGATCAGTCTAATTCTGCCAAGATGTTTCCTTTTATTCCACAGTTTTCTAAATATTCTTTAAAGAGTCCCCAATCCTTATAGACTTTTTGTTTTGGTTGGCCTCTTACTCTTCCTGTCGCTTTCGCTAGCTGCAGATATTCTACCATTAGGATTTGCCAATCTTCTGTGTTGGGTACTGTTGTGTTTTCCCAATTTCTTGCTACTAAAATTCTGGCCGCCGTTATTCCGTACATGAACAATGTTCTTTTCGATTTCCCTATTTCTTTTGGCAAAACGCTTAATAAAAATATTTCAGGCCTATCTATGCTGTTTTGATGTGCGTAAGCTACCTTGAGCCCCAGCCTGGGATGAAGGCGGGATATACACAAAAATCGCCTGCATCACCTTTGTGGTTCCTTCCAACTCTGCAGTTCTATGATCATCACCATGAGGACAGAATGGTGGTCAGGATGAGCTCCTTTGGCCTTTCCTAGCATCTGGGCTCTTTGTTGGCAAGGTGATGTCTCCTTGATATCACCTTGCCAACGAAGGTCCGTATAGTAAAAGCTATGGTTTTCCCAGTAGTGATGTATGGAAGTGAGAGCTGGACCATAAAGAAGGCTGATCGCCAAAGAATGGATGCTTTTGAATTGTGGTGCTGGAGGAGACTCTTGAGAGTCCCATGGACTGCAAGAAGATCCAACCTCTCCATTCAGAAGGAAATCAGCCCTGAGTGCTCACTGGAAGGACAGATCCTGCAGCTGAGGCTCCAATACTTTGGCCACCTCATGAGAAGAGAAGACTCCCTGGAAAAGACCCTGGTGCTGGGAAAGATGGAGGGCACAAGGAGAAGGGGACGACAGAGGATGAGATGGTTGGACAGTGTTCTCAAAGCTACTAACATGAGTTTGACCAAACTGCTGGAGGCAGTGGAAGACAGGAGTGCCTGGCGTGCTCTGGTCCAGGGGGTCACAAAGAGTCGGACACGACTAAATGGCTAAACAACAACAAAAAGCATCTGGGCTCATCTTCCATCCTTCTCACCCGCCACCGTCCTGACGGCTCAACTCTCCACGCCTCAACCCTCCTTTCTGCCCCCTGCCCTGCACTTCCTGACAGATCTTCTTCTCCTCTCTTCCCTCCCCGATTCCCTATTTTTTTTCTTTTTATGGTGCAACCTGCTAGTTGGCCGCGGTCCTGCTGGGGGCGGTAAAATTAGCAGCACCGACAGGTGGGCCGGATCGGGTGACCCAAGGAATGAGGTCGCTCCCTTACAACGCTAAGTCCTCCTCTTCACCTCGGATGACATGTGCAGGAGTAATCGAATCCTCGTGTTTTGTTGGGTGTTAACGGAGCCGGCCGGGACGGAACATAAGCGCATGGCTCTTTCCGCCGTGCAACTGGACAGAAAACCGGGCGCGGAGGGGCAGATCTTTGTCTGTGCCCCCTCTCCGGGGCACCAGCGACCCTCAGCCCCCATGCCAAAGAAGCACCCCTTGGCTCGAAGGATGCTGAGCTGTGCCACAATCCCCTTTGCCTTTCCCTTGATCCAGGTGCATTCTGTTGGACATCCTCTCCCCAGAAGTAGGAGGCTGTTGCTCTGGAGGGAGGGAGGCCAAAAAAGATGTCGTCATAGGCGGAGGCTTAGCCAAGCTCAGAGCAGTGTGGAAAAGTCATTAGAAACTTGAGAATAGGACACAGCCTTGGAATTAATTACACACACACACACACACACACACACACACAGTTTGTTTTCTTTATAGATGTAGAGACTTGAAAAGAAGCGGGTAAACAGAGCCTAATGCAATTATTGGCTGGGGAGTATCTTTTCGGGGGTAGGGGGTAGAGAGTGCTAGGATTTGACCAGGTCTGTGTGTTTGGAGGAGAAGATCTGAGGTGTCAGAGGAGGCAGAAAGATGTCTCAAACGCCACAAAGGCAAGTTCTGTGATTTGAAGGGAATGGGACCGGAAAAGAGGATGAGCGCCATTGAGATGCCCCAGCAGGATTTGGCCCTGTCCTTTGGGGATGGGAGTATTTTTAGCTCTGGCCTGACGTACTCACTTGGATGTACTCTGTGTAGCACTTGGGGAGAAAAGCCCTCACTTCTTGGGTGGGGAGTGTTGCCTTTATAAAAACATCTTGCTGCAATAGAATTATTTAGATCCTTGAACTGCACTTGAAATCTCTATATGTGTTCACAGTGCAATAATAATAATAGTAATAATAATAATTTATACTCTGCCCATCTGGCTGGGTGGCTTCCAACCAAATATTAAAAACAATACAGTGTTAGAGAAAATTAATATTGGGGGGGGGATATTATTAAGGGACACAGGTGGCACTGTGGGTTAAACCACTGAGCCTAGAACTTGCCGATCAGAAGGTCGGCGGTTCGTATCCCTGCGATGGGGTGAGATCCCATTCCTCGGTCCCTGCTCCTGCCAACCTAGCAGTTCAAAAGCACGTCAAAGTGCAAGTAGATAAATAGGTACCGCTCCGGCGGGAAGGTAAACGGCGTTTCCGTGCGCTGCTCTGGTTCGCCAGAAGCGGCTTAGTCATGCTGGCCACATGACCTGGAAGCTGTACGCCGGCTCCCTCGGCCAGTAAAGCGAGATGAGCACCGCAACCCCAGAGTCGGCCACAACTGGACCTAATGGTCAGGGGTCCCTTTACCATATCTCTTATCATCATCATTTTATTTGTATTCTGCCTTTCCACAGTTAAAACAATGCTCAAGGCAGCTTCCAATAGGAAAAGATTTACATAATTACAAACACAGCAAAGCAGTCATAAAAATAAATGAAACACATTGAAAACTAAATAACCAAACTGAAAAATTTTCACATAAAAATAAAGATGCAAAAAGTTCGCATCAGTAATAGCAGTTAATATCAGTAACAATAATAATAATAATATATCATTTAATAATATATTTAATTTTATTATTTATACCCCGCCCATCTGGCTGGGTTTCCCCAACCACTCTGGGTGGCTTCCAACAGAATATTAAAATACAATAGTCTATTAAACATTAAAAGCTTCCCTAAACAGGGCTGCCTTCAGATGTCTTCTGAACAACAGCAAAAGCTCCTAGCAAAAACTCCAAATGAAACTTCCCCCAAAATACCCCAGTCCTCCTTGGGCAGCAGCCGCAGCCCTTATGAGGCCAGTCAGGCCCTGCCCTGGACCAGGTGGAGAGAGGCAGGAACGGGGCCCTCAGGTATTCAGCAGGGGAGTCTCCAGGTTAAAGATACCTGCTCCCTCAACTGTTCCTCATAAGGCTTGGTTTCCAGATGCCCTGATCATTTTGGCTTCATGGTGCCCGTCAGCTGGCCTTGGAAGGTGGCCTCTTTCATCAAAACCTCTTCAGATGCCCTTTCTTACGTTTGTTTCTTGGGAACCTCTCCCCATCTTCCGTTTCAGTCCCTTCTCTCCCGCACCCAACTTCGTTCTGGATTTTGAGTGGCCTCTGTAGGTGCCTCAAGGTTGCTCCAACTCAAAGCTCTTCTCTTGTCCCCGTTCACAAAGGACACTTTCAGTCAGCCTGTTTATTGAATTTTCACCCTGATTTGTTTGAAGGGAGATTGGGCTTACGCAGAATCCGACCATTGTTCTGCCTATCTCAGTACTGTCTCCTCTGGCTTGCAACAGCTCTCTCCAGGATTTCAGACAGGAGTCTCCCAATCCTATCTGCTGACGACTGAACCCCCAATGCCTTCTGCAAACGTAGGCTATTTAATCAGCATTTATTCTGATTTTATTTGCAGGGAGGTTAGACGACGTTGCGTCAAAGAAAGTGTTATCCCTCCCATGCATTTTCTTGTCTCTTTTCTTATAGCAAAAAGTCTGATCTTTGGGGGGGGGGGGAGTGGGTTTGTTGCAGAAGACCAGTTGTAATTGTGCAACCTGAATTCGCCAGTGTGCGTCTGAATCTCACTCCAAAATAGCAGCCGGCTGAGAGCACCCAAAGCCTCTCTCTCTGTCTGTCCCTGTTGAAGCATATTGGCTAAATTGAACCATCCAGTAAAGGTCAGAGCTTGGGCTTGGCTTAACACTTCAGTGTCTGAGGGGGTGGCTGAAAAGGCCAGAGGTTGCACGGCCCACAGCTCTAGGACTTCTGTCAATGGAAAGAGCACTTTTTCATACGAGGGCTGCTTGTACAGAAACCGCACGTTTAAAGCGCATTAGTTCCCCCAAAGAATCACGGGAACCAATGTTTGTTGATGGTGCTGGGAAACTGTACCGAATTTTTCGCTCCATAAGATGAACCAGATCATAAGAGGCACCTAGTTTTTAGAGGAGGAAAGGGGGAAAGCCCCGTTTTGGGGAGATCAGCTCACAGTTTTGCAGCTTCTTTTGCAAAGAGGGATAGCCCCCTTTTTTGAGGATCAGCTCAAAGTTGTTGAGCTTACTTTGCAAAGGGAAAAAATCCTGTTTTTATGGGGTTCACCTCGCAGTTCTGCAGCTTCTTTAGGAAAGGAAAGGGAGCCGTTTCTACAGTTTCCAGATTATCTAATCAGCCAGTCACACGTCGCTGGGGAAACAAACAGCCTCCGTCTGCAGAACATTCAACAATGGAGGCCTGGTCAAGGGGCCGGAAAGGGAGCCAGCGATAGACCACACATTCACTCCATAAGACGCACAGACATTTCCCCTTACTTTTTAGGAGGAAAAAAGTGCGTCTTATAGAGCGAAAAATACTGTAGTTCTCTAAGTTGCCAGTATTTTGGGGGGAAGTTTATGTACCAGGCCACAGTCACTATGACTTTGCAGTTGCATTTTAATCCTTTTAATCACCCAATGAAACTGCATTTGTTGTAGTAATTAATATGGACTACAATATCCATGGGACACGGATGGCGCTGTGGGTAAAACCTCAGCGCCTAGGACTTGCCGATCGCATGGTTGGCGGTTCGAATCCCCACGGCGGGGTGCGCTCCCGTCGTTCGGTCCCAGCGCCTGCCAACCTAGCAGTTCGAAAGCACCTCCGGGTGCAAGTAGATAAATAGGGACCGCTTACCAGCGGGAAGGTAAACAGCGTTCCATGTGCTGCGCTGGCTGGCCAGATGTAGCTTGTCACGCTGGCCACGTGACCCGGAAGTGTCTGCGGACAGCGCTGGCTCCCGGCCTCTAGAGTGAGATGAGCACACAACCCTAGAGTCTGGCAAGACTGGCCCGCACGGGCAGGGGTACCTTTACCTTTACTTTACAATATCCATTGCACCTATTTTAAGGGGTGCATTAGAGGCAGTGTGGCGTAGAACCCAAAATACTGTATTTCTTCGACTGATGGTGTAAATTGTGACTTCCAATCCATCATGCCAAAAACTGGGTGAAGTCATGCCGAAGTCATGCTTTGTCACCCATCTTTTGATTCCGAATGGGACCTGGGATCCAAACACCAGAGACTGTCATCCCCACCATGGGAACCTCAATGCCAAGTTTGGCAACGGTATCCCGAAAGGCGGCCAAACTTTTGCCCCAAAACGGGCAATTTCACACCGAGGTCCATCATCTTTATTCAGAATGGCGCTCAGCATACAGATGTTGAAGGAAACAGCTCCCACTGACCTCGGGAACCCTCTTGTCAATTAAAAGCCCTAACAAGATCTTGCCAGCAGGCTTTTATAATTCAAATTGGAAGGTAAAGAGGTCAGGATTAAGCTAATGGTAGAGGTCAACGGAGATAATAATAATAATAATAATAATAATAATAATAATAATAATAATAATTTATTTATTTATACCCCACCCATCTGGCTGGGCTTCCCCAGCCACTCTGGGCGGCTTCCCAAAAAATATTAAAATACATCAAACATTAAAAGCTTCCCTAAACAGGGCTGCCTTCAGATGTCTTCTAAAAGTCTGGTAGTTGTTGTTCTCTTTGACATCTGGTGGGAGGGCGTTCCACAGGGTGGGTGCCACTACCAAGAAGGCCCTCTGCCTGGTTCCCTGTAACTTGGCTTCTCGCAGGGAGGGAACCGCCAGAAGGCCCTCAGCGCTGGACCTCAGTGTCTGGGTAGAATGATGGGGATGGAGACGCTCCTTCAGATATACTGGACCGAGGACTAGCTTTCTCGAATCCCAGAATTCAACAGTTTTGGGTAAGGGTTGATGGCAAGGTCCAATGCTAGACTGTAAGCTCCTTGAGGCAGGGACCTGTCTTCTTCTCTATATAAAACACTGCACCAATTGGTTGCCCTATAAATAATCGGCGAGGCCCTTAAATAACCACTGGCTTCTGAACAAAAGCACCGCAGCAGACAAGCTTGGCCCTTACGACAGCGTCTGCGAATCTCGCACTCTGTGCATCTTTCATCTTGACCACAAAAGATCCTCGCACCGCAATCGGCATGTTAGACTTCTTGAAGTGTTTCTGCCACTGGGCTCTTTGCCTTTTTTACTCCAGTAGACCAGACTTAGGCCCCTAATCCGGACTTCTTCCACTTCAGAGACTAGAGCAGACGGCAGGTGTCCCCGCAGTCGCAATGAAATGTCAAGGCGTTTGTCTTTGCCTGGTGACGACCAGGGGGCCGTTGGCACCCACTTGACAAGCCTTCTCAGAGCAAAGCAGTCGAGGGAAGCTGCTCAGAGAGGTTCTGGCTGCAGCTATTTTGGGTGGGAGCAGTTCGGTCAGCTCAGGTCACAGAATGAAATACAAGCCTGAAAAAGAAGAAAAAAGAAGGAGGCAATGCCGTCATGGATTGCATATACAGTTTACACCAACGCTTAGCTGGGCGGCTGTCCAGTTAAGGTGACTTCGCGAAGGCAGGTGGTGTGCCCACCCCACGCCTGAATTCATGCTCACTCTCATGCTCAGGTCTGTATATGTGCTTGGGCATTTCAACTCAGCATCGCACATCCAGTGACGCCAAAGGTGGGAAGATGCAGGACAGATAGAAGAAAGCGCTTATACATGCAGAGCATAGTTAAACTATGGAGCATAAGGATGTGCTGGCGCTGTGGTCTAAACCACTGAGCCTCTTGGGCTTGCCGATCAGAAGGTTGGCAGTTCAAATCTGCAACGGTGGTGAGCTCCCGTTGCTCTGTCCCAGCTCCTGCCAACCTAGCAGTTTGAAAGCACACCAGTGCAAGTAGATAAGTAGCTACCGCCATGGTAGGAAGGTAAACGGCATTTCCATGCACTCTTGTTTCTGTCACTGTCTTCCGTTGCAACAGAAGCAGTTTAGTCCTGCTGGCCACATGACCCGGAAAGCTGTCTGTGGACAAACGCCAGCTCCCTTGGCCTGAAAGCAAGATGAGCGCCTCACCCCGTAGTCGAATTTGACTGGACTTAACCATCTAGGGGTCCTTTACCTTTTGCAGCTATTTGTGAAATATCAATATTCTATCACAACTTTCCTTGCTGTTTTGCTAGTGAATACACACTGACTAAAACAAAATTAAATCTTTGCTTTGTATAACTAGTGAAGGGAACCATGAACTTTCAAAATGCTCCTCCCTTTGTCTCCCGTCCTTTAATTTTCCAATTTCTGTAAGTAGAGACATTTTTGCAATGTACCGTGTTTTCTGAAGCCATTCTCGCCTTGTGGGTTGTTCTGAAGTGTGCAGTTGAGTGCCTCATAATATTTTACACTAAAGCAGCCTCAATTGTGTCTCCTCTGCACACATTACACATGTTTGCGACCTTCATTTCCTGCACCTCTGTAGATTTGTTGAAAGTGCTGGAGGATTTTGTTAATTCCCTTGGTTTGCAGCTGGTCCCATACTGAAGACTTCTGGGGCGGATAGTAAGACTACCAACGATGGGTGCAAAACAGTTTCCAAAGTGTATAGTTGTTGTTGTTCTTTAGTCGTTTAGTCGTGTCCGACTCTTCGTGACCCCCTGGACCAGAGCACGCCAGGCACTCCTGTCTTCCACTGCCTCCCGCAGTTTGGTCAAACTCATGCTGGTAGCTTCGAGAACACTGTCCCACCATCTCATCCTCCATTGTCCCCTTCTCCTTGTGCCCTCCATCTTTCCCAACATCAGGGTCTTTTCCAGGAAGTCTTCTCTTCTCATGAGGTGGCCAAAGTCTTGGAGTCTCAGCTTCAGGATCTGTCCTCCCAGTGAGCACTCAGGGCTGATTTCCTTAAGAATGGATACGTTTGATCTCCTTGCAGTCCATGGGACTCTCAAGAGTCTCCTCCAGCACCATAACTCAAAAGCATCAATTCTTCGGCGATCAGCCTTCTTTGTGGTCCATCTCTCACTTCCATACATCACTACTGGGAAAACCATAGCTTTAACCATACGGAACTTTGTTGGCAAGGTGAGGTCTCTGCTTTTTAAGATGCTGTCTAGGCTTGTCATTGCGTTTCTCCCAAGAAGCAGGCGTCTTTTAATTTCGTGGCTGCTGTCACCATCTGCAGTGATCATGGAGCCCAAGAAAGTAAAATCTCTCACTGCCTCCATTTCTTCCCCTTCTATTAGCCAGGAGGTGATGGGCCCAGTGTATAGTAGCTTTAATCAAAAAGCTGCTCCGTCGACGGCTTGTATACCCAGCCAGCCAGATAGCTGAGCATGTCTTCAGATGCCAGAGCCTTTTGCTCCTTTGCCAGCCTGCACAGTTGACGCCAACTCTTTGCTTTGCTTTTCAGTGCAAGAAGAAGCACACTCTGGTGTGTCCGGACTTCTCCAAACACGGAGTCTGCCCCAAGGGATCCCAGTGCAAACTGCAGCACCCACAGAGGAAACACTTGGCCAGGCAGTCCAGTTCTACAGACACCTCCTTCCAGCAGGCATGCTCAGCGCCCAAACAGACGTCGAGGTAAGACGGCCCAACGGTCTGAGAACTGCCATCCTCTCTCCTGGTTACAAGCATCTTACCTATTACAGGATGCCTTCCGTTCTTGAAGAAGCTACTGAAGGGACACCTCTCTCACCCCCCCCTTAATTTCCTGGCTGTTCAGCTCATCTCATATGCTGACCCTAGGACCCACGTACCTACGGGACCGCCTTTCCTGGTGTGCCCCGCGGAGGACCTTAAGGTCCACAAAGGACAGCACTTTGGAGGTCCCAAGCCTCAAGGAGGTTAGATTGGTCTCAACTAGGGCCAGGGCCTTTTCAGTACTGGTCCCAACTTGGTGGAAACTAGGGCCAGGGCCTTTTCAGTACTGGCCCCAACTTGGTGGAACGCTCTGTCCCAAGAGACCAGGGCCCTGCGGGGCTTGATATCTTTCCGCAGGGCCTGCAAGACAGAGCTGTTCCGCCTGGCCTTTGGTTTGGACTCAGTCTGACCCTTATGTTTCCCTCCCCTTATGGTCTTGATCTATTGGCTACTTTAAAACGAGGCTGCATTTTAAATTGCATTTTAACCTGCATTTTAACCTGTATTTTAAATTGGTCCCCCCTCCCCTTTTACCCATTATGTTTTTACTGTGATTTTATTGGTGTTAGCCGCCCTGAGCCCGGCTCTGGCCAGGGAGGGCGGGGTATAATTTATTTATTTATTTATTTATTTATTTATTTATTTATTTATTTATTATTAGGAGTGCCAGCAGAGTGTCAGACTCTGACCTGGGAGACTGGAATTCAAATCCCCCCTCAGCCATCCATGAAGCTCGCTAGATGTGAACTTCGCCCAATCGCTGCTTCTCACCCTAGCGTACCTCATTGGGTTGTTGTGAGGATTAAATGAGGAGGGGTAGAAAACCGTGCACGTCACTTTAGAGAGGGGGAAAGGTGGTATATGATTGCAATGTAGCATAGTGCTGTATCTGCTCAGACCTGATGAAGGAGATTATGCCCCTT
This sequence comes from Podarcis liolepis, assembly GCF_965112155.1. NCBI lineage: Eukaryota > Metazoa > Chordata > Lepidosauria > Squamata > Lacertidae > Podarcis > Podarcis liolepis. The sequence goes on along the minus strand of NC_139560.1, from coordinate 2,800,328 downwards.
CCTTCCTTCCTTCCTTCCTTCCTTCCTTCCTTCCTTCCTTCCTTCCTTCTTTCCTTGCAAAGCCTAGCATGCAGGACACAGTTCTCCTCCCCCTGCAATTAGCTTTGCCCCTTCTCCCCCCTTCTCTGCTCCCTGTTTCTCTAGCTGCCGCTCTGTAGGTAACACCGGTGTAGAGTCTGTGGAACAGCACAAGGAGACGAGAGGGTGTCATCCTGGCACAGCGAGGCCCTTGCACAGTGGCAGACGCCGAAGGACACAGCACCTTTACGGCTGTGCCGGAGACTTGAACGCGTCAGCAGGCATCAGCATAAACGCAGAGAGCGCCTCATTAGAGGTCATTGTCCCAGGTGCCCTTGGGGGCCTATTGATCATCTCATTGTCATAACGCCACTGCAGGCTCCCTCCTTCCCAGCTGTGCACCCTTAACTCTGGGAGCAGAGGCACTTTTAACTCTGCGTTGGCCAGGGTGGGCAAGGCAACCCCGGCTTAGCCGTGCATCCTGGTTCCTCCACCTGCTCACAGCGAGGGATGGGAAGGAGATGGAATTCAGGTTGCATTCAAAGGCGAACCTGCCTAATGCACACTTCCAGTCCGTTTTTGAGAGCAGAGATCACATTTGCTGACTCTGGAGCCCTGCATGTGCTTCTGCTCAGAATTGTAGGCACCAGTGATAGATAGATGATAGATAGATAGATAGATAGATAGATAGATAGATAGATAGATGATGGATGGATGGATAGATAGATAGATAGATAGATAGATAGATAGATAGATAGATAGAATATGTTTTTTAACATACCATTTTCAACAATAATTAAACATACTTTTACATCTTATTCAGTTTTTTTGACTTCCATCTGCCCTATCTGAAAATTTTCCAGTCTAATCTCTTAGTATGCATTTCTTATTTTCCCTGTTACATTTCAAATTCATAACCAACATCTCTATCTTTTTCTACTTTGTAACACTTCATATATTTCTCCTTACAAAACGTCTTGTAGTCCTACTAGCGTAATTTGTTGATTACAGTTGCTCTTCAAATAATTCATACAGTGATACCTCTGGATACAAACAGGATCCATTCCGGAGCCTGTTCACATCCTGAAGTAAACGTAACATGCGTCTGTGCGTGCACGGGTCGCGTTTCGCTGCTTCCGCGCATGCGCGTGTCATTTTGAGCATCTGTGCATGCGCGCGCAGCAAAACCCGGAAGTAACATGCTCCGTTACTTCTGGGTTGCCGCGGAGCGCAACCCGAAAATACAGTGGTACCTCAGGTTAAGTACTTAATTCGTTCCAGAGGTCCGTTCTTAACCTGAAGCACCACTTTAGGTAATGGGGCCTCCCACTGCCCCCACACGATTTCTGTTCTCATCCTGAAGCAAAGTTCTTAACCCAAGGTACTATTTCTGGGTTAGCGGAGTCTGTAACCTGAAGTGTATGTAACCTGAAGTGTATGTAACCCAAGGTACCACTGTACTTAACTTGAAGCTACTTCAACCCAAGGTATGACTGTATACTTCTTCCAATCTTCTGTAAATCTCTGGTCCCGCAGGTTTCGAATCCTTCCTGCCATTTTGTCCAATTCTGCATAGTCCATTAATTTCGCCTGCCGTTCTTCTTTGTGTGTCACTTGACATTCTAGTTAGACCTCACCTTTTCCTCCAAGCAGCTCAAGGCAGTATATGCATGGCTCCCCGCTCCTCGTTTTAGCATTAACCCTGGGAGGTAGGTTTGGCCGAGAGATGGTAATAGGCTCCAAGCCACGCAGTGAGCTTCAGGACTGAGTGAGAGGATTTGAAACTTGGTATCCCAGGTCTTAGCCTGACACTCTAACCACTGCACCATGCTGTTAGCCACCTGGGCATCTAGGTGTCTGGGAGCTTTCTCCATCCTGCCCGATCTGCCTGAGGGTTCTCCTGGGCTCCTGCAGCCGAGCAAAGTGAGTCCGTCGCAGGAAAAGGCAGCAAACAGCTGCTTTATTGTTTGGGCCAAGGAAATGACGCTGCTCTAGAAGCTGTCACAGTGGACGAGGCCGGTCGTGGGACTTTATCCAAAGGCAAAAGCAAGGCAGGCTCAGAAGCTTCGTCTCCTAGATACTTAGCAGTTTGTTCTACGTTGGAAAGTGCTTCCACTTAAGGAGCGTTGTTGTTGTTTAGTCGCTTAGTCGTGTCCGCCTCTTTGTGACCCCATGGACCAAAGCACGCCAGGCACTCCTGTCTTCCACTGCCTCCCGCAGTTTGTAGCTTCGAGAACACTGTCGAACTATCTCGTCCTCTGTCGTCCCCTTCTCCTTGTGCCCTCCATCTTTCCCAACATCAGGGTCTTTTCCAGGGAGTCTTCTCTCCTCATGAGGTGGCCAAAGTATTGGAGCCTCAGCTTCACGATCCGTCCTTCCAGTGAGCACTCAGGGCTGATTTCCTTCAGAATGGAGAGGTTTGATCTTCTTGCAGTCCATGGGACTCTCAAGAGTCTCCTCCAGCACCAGAATTCAAAAGCATCAGTTCTTCGGCGATCAGCCTGCTTTATGGTCCAGCTCTCACTTCCATACATCACTACTGGGAAAACCATAGCTTGAACTATACGTACCTTTGTTGGCAAGGTGATGTCTCTGCTTTTTAAGATGCTGTCTAGAGTGTTACTGTGAGCAATTTTGAATCCTCATCACTTTTAATTTGTATACTGCCGTTCAATATCACTCTGCACAAGGCAGTTTACAAGCTGAGGAAGCAACAAAGTATGCAACAAAGATTACACATCTTATAGCAGTCCAACCGAATGCAAATAAGTCACAATAAACAATATTTTTTTGTCGTCATCCACCTGTCTCGGGAGACAATGGAGAAGGGAGCCTTTGGGGGTGAATTCAAACCAGAGGAGAGTTACAGCACCCGCTGTGGCTGTATAGACCGATAGGGGAGAGACATGTTTTGTTGCAGCTGGGGCGTGACTTAAAATAAACAGATTACATAAAATAAAGTAGTATTCAACAATCTGTTAGAATATAATAATACACAATAAAATTACCTCCCAAAATATCAGTGAATAATAATTATACAAAAAATCACTCTCAACAATTACAATAAATCATTACTAAATTATAATCGATAAAAATAACGGCAAAGTTACAATATATAGGTGCCTTAAGAAAATCAGTTTAGAAATAAGGCTTGAAGCTTTCATTTGGTAAATCAGATTAATCAACCAAATGTGTAGTTGATTGATCTATGGGCATAAGTGGCAATTGATGGGGCTAAGGGTACATAAACTAATTTTTATCAGTTGTTTTTGATTCTGTACCGGCAACAGGGACTGAAATATGAGTTCTTAATCTGTGACCTTTCCTTCTAGTGAGGAATGGCATCTTCTCATTATATGGTTGACTGAAACACACTTATTTTTGTATCTCTTAGGAGGCACCAATATCAAGGTTTTTCCAATAAGTAAATTTGGTTAAAATGTAATTGATTTAATTGGTCAAACAACAGGTAATTTAATCATCCAAAAATTATTTCATCAGCTGATATAATTTACGTCAACAAATAAGTGTTCTGGATGATCAGCAGGTTAAAGGCCTGAGTTTTTTGTTTGATTTCATTGTGTATAGCTCATCTTTCTACAGAGGCTGCGCTTGAGGCAACTCAGAACTTGCAGAAACAAGGGAACGAACTAAGCAAATGCTTTGCAGCTTGCAAGTCGCGCCACTTGCCTGTGTCCCTGAAGCCTGCCCCATTGAGCCGGTGTCCTGTGCCTCATGACCGCATTGTGTCGTGCCCCCGCCTCCTCCACCCCAGGGCTGCGAATGAGACCCACCTCCGCATTACAGAACAGAGCAGATATATTTATATAGTCCCAGAATAGAAAAGGTAGCTAATTCTGTCCGTAGCCGTTCTGGCAGGAGCCTCTCTGCCATTCCTTCTGCATCAAACGCTTCCAGCCTCGTATCTGGGTATTTTCCTTTTGCAGGGGTCTCAGCGCCTCAGACTTGCACTTATGCAAGAACCCAATCCGCAGCCCCACCCTCTGCTACGCACACCCAAAACCTCATTGCAGCGGTTGCTAAAGGCTTGGCATATCGCTCCTTAGAGGTAAAAGGTCCAGAAAGCAGCCACTTTTGCTTCTCCTCTCTAGCTCTGTGCCAAGCACCCAAGAGTGCCGTCCCCAGTTGCCGCTGGTCCTTAAACGCTTCCTCCCGCTTCCTCCTTAGGTACCGTATTTTTCACTCTATAACACGCACCCGACCATAACACGCACGTAGTTTTTAGAGGAGGAAAATCCGTAGGCATGCCACCCGTAGGCATTCCCTCCATAACACACACAGACATTTCCCCTTACTTTCTAGGAGGGAAAAAGTGAGTGTTATGGTGCAAAAAATACGGTAATTCCCACTTCCTGTCCTGCCCCCTTGCGATTGCAAAACCAGGGAACATGTCCCTGTCACCTGCAAAGAAAAAAGTTCAGTGTTCCTCTGATGCTGTCTCCTTGCACAGAGGGCCTCCTTGGTAGTGGCACCCGCCCTGTGGAACGCCCTCCCTTCAGATGTGAAGGAAATAAGCAGCTATCCTATTTTTAAAAGACATCTGAAGGCAGCCCTCTTTAGGGAAGTTTTTAATATTTAATGCTGTATTGTTTTTAACACTCAATTGGAAGCCGCCCAGAGTGGCTGGGGTAACTCAGACAGATGGGCGGGGTATAAATAATAAATTATTATTATTATTATTATTACTATTATTATTATTATTTGCGATAGAAACAGGTGTGGGCAGTCGACTCTCTCCGTGGCACCTCTGACGTCTCTGCTGCCCGGCCCACGGTCCCGGAAGCAAAGCACAGTGAAACTGGGTGCGGGGTATGGGCAGAGTGGCAGGTGGATTATTTGAGGCGTGGTTGCGCATCCAGCGTGCACCACACACCCCTTTTCCAAAATGAGCATGAGAGATGAGTGCGGAGAGCACACTCTTCCTTCGTCACCCTTCCACCCTGTGCAGTTCTTCTTCTTTTTTTAATAAATATATTTATTAACTTTTCAAAGATTATACAAAAAAGACAAAAAACAAAAATACAAAAATTAACAACACGTATAATTTCATTCACTTATTTTCTTTTAACTTATTTCTCGGACCTCCTCATACCTCCCCTTTTTGTATTCCAATTCAAATTATTCATTCAGCAAATCCTCACCCTTAATTTTCACTTAATTTTACACCTTTCTTTCTCTCCCCCCCCCCAATTATCTTAATCATTACAGCTGATAACCACTTAGATTCTATCCAACATCAATCTAACATTCACTAATTTTGTAATATTTCCCAAGATAATCCTTGAATTTCTTCCAATCTTCTTCCGCCCCACCCTGTGCAGTTCTGCTCAAGAGCTACCTCTGGGGAAGCGATTGGAGTGGGGACATCAGCCCTGCTTTTGCTATAAGAATGGCGGGACACAGGCTTGTTCCGCTCCTTAACTGCTTACGGAACGTAAAGTATTTTTCGCACTTGCAGAATCACAGAATTGTAGAGTCTGAATCCATTCCGACCCCTTGCAGTGCAGGCTGACTTCGGACGTTGTGCATTTGATCCATTTGTCTGGGGTTTGCCTCTTCTCCTTTTTATGGTTTTATTTGCTTTTAAACGTCTGCCGTTCGAGGCATTTCTTTTAATGGAAAAATTAAGGAAAGGTCATCATTCTCTCGCCCTTCTGGATAACCTTTGCTTGATCTGCTTTGTCAACACCTTGTCTTAGGAGGAGACCTTTCTTTCAAAGCTCTAACAGAGCATCCTGGGCTCTCAGTGGCCAACGAGATGCCTGTGGGAAACCTGCACTCAGGATTCGAACACAAGACCTGAGCTCTCCCTGCCGGTGGTTTCCAGAAACTAGCATTCAGCAGCATTTTTGCCTCTGACTCTGGAGGCAGAGCAGAGCCATCCTGGCTAGTGGCCCTTGAGAGCCCACTCCTCCAGTCCTCTTCCGAAGCCATCCAAGTGAGCCTTCACTGCCTCCTGTGGCAGTGAGTTCCATAGTTAAACTGTGCTGGGAGACACCTGGCAGCTGCAGTTTCTCCCCTGCATTATTACCCTTTTTCCTGTCTCCAGTGTCGGCCAACTTCCCCCAGTGCCAAAAAGGACATTGAGTCTGGGGGTTCCTGCATTGACCCAGCCCAGCTTTGGCTCAACATTGACCCTGCTCACCAGTTAACACCATCTCTTCTGGCCCCACAGAATCGCAGTGTTTGAACGTGCACCAGTATGCCCTGGTCAGTTTCTGTGAAATGGGAATAAGGAGCGTTCTGTTTGTTGTGCAATGATAACGAAGCAGCTGCTCGTTTGTTATTGTTGTTATTTATTAAATTTCTTAGTCACCTTATCTTGCCCAAAGCTACCCAGAGCAACTTGCAAGTTGCGTTCCTTCCTCTTGAGGAGAGAGAGCAGAGAGTGCAAGGTTGCACAAATTGCACAAGCCCAGTCCTCTTCTTAATGTGTGTGTGTTTGGGGAGTCAATCCCCATTCAGCTCATTGGCCTTATTCATTCATTTCTTGCATTTGCACCTCACTTTTCCTCCCTCTAAGGAGCTGAAGAAGGCGTATGCTTAACCCCCTCTTTCCCCCTCCTCATTTCATCCTCACAAAGCCCCTGCGAGGTGGCTTCGGCCGAGAGCAAACTCACAACAGTGTGTTTCTTCACGGCCAAGTAAGCATTTGAAGCCTGGTCTCCTAGGTCCTAGTCCAACAAATTGACCACTAGGTAACCCTGTCCTTAAAGGTAAAGGGACCCCTGACCATTAGGTCCAGTCGTGGCCGACTCTGGGATTGCAGCGCTCATTTCTCACTTTATTGGCCGAGGGAGCGGCGTACAGCTTCCAGGTCACGTGGCCAGCAATGACTAAGCCGCTTCTGGCAAACCAGAGCAGCGCACGGAAACGCCGTTTACCTTCCCGCCGGAGCGGTACCTATTGATCTACTTGCACTTTGACGTGCTTTCAAACTGCTAGGTTGGCAGGAGCAGGGACCGGAAAACGGGAGCTCACCCCGTCGCGGGGATTTGAACCGTCGACCTTCTGATTGGCAAGTCCTAGGCTCTGTGGTTTAACCCACAGTGCCACCCGTGTCCCCTACACCTGAGTAAAGCCAGTTAGGATCAGTTTAGAGGGTCATGGCAGCTCTGCTGGTCCTCTGGGTGCTCCATCCTCTCTCCCTCCCCAGTGAGAAACCTGGCTGGGTGTGGACCGAGAAGTGGGGGCCATCTCTCTATATTGGTCCCTTGAGAATCCTCCTCTGAGAGCCCCCAGCCCTGCCTTGTATGGTAGCACTCAGGGCAGTGGATGCCATCGGGTCACAGACTTATCCAGGCTGACCGAATAAACTTGGAATGCCAGCCAGCTTGCGTCCCCATGTGCCAATGAGGTGTAAAATACCTCCTGGCTCATTTTTAGGTAAGAATGCCAGGGGGGTGGGTGGGGTGTTCATCAGGGTTGAGAGGAGGGGGTCGCTGCGTTCCAGCCCCCCCTTTTCCGGGAGAGGGAGGGCGTCCGCCAGACAAGAGGAGCTTTTAAATAGCAGGCTCCCTCTGTCTTTATTAGCCCTGCCAACAGAGACGTCAAACATGATAAAACATCACATTAGCCGGATTTGCTCAGAGGCACCAGAGCCTGCGGGGTGGGACAGGCCTTGAGCCAATGTTTGGGGGGGGGAGAGGCTGGGCAGGAGGAAGAGGGGAGGGCACCTGTTAAGTGCCAGCACTTAGGTGAGGAGCCTGCAAAACGAGGTGTGAAAGCACACGGCAGCGTGGCTTAGTGGTTAGAGCAGCGGTTCCCAAAGGGGGCAGCCCCACCCCCATCCCATCTGTCAGACTTTGAAAAGCTGGCTATCGCTGGTTCAAGTCTGTCAGTTTCGTGGAGTGAATTAAACTAAATAGTTTTAACTGGATTTTGAATAAATGCGCAATCAATTCTTACCGTTTTGAATTGTGTTATTGTGTTGTTATCTTCCTCAGTGGGTTGTGCAGTGATTTATTTATTTTTTACAGGGGAAGGGGCACAGCTTATTTTCAAAGATGGGTGCTCCATTCCTTCGTGGGCTGATTTCTGTTGTTGTTGTTGTTGTTGTTGTTGTTGTTGTTGTTGTTGTTGTTGTTGTTATTTCAGCCCATCTGACTGGTTTGCCCCAGCCATTCTGGCTGGCATAGTTTATGTGGGGCCCACACTATGCCTTACTATGGACATGCTGTGTGGTCTATTTGGTGTCAGGGCCTCCCTTTATTATCTTTTAAAACGAAAACCCACCCTGCAGGGTTGTTGAGAAGGCAAAAGCCAATACGGCTTTGAAGTGCTTTGCAAATTGAAAGTCCTCTTGCTACAAGTGTGGTCTTCCATGGGTTGGGGTGGGGAGACATTCTGAACCCCGCTCAGGTCTAGGGCGATCTGTAGTCTTTACCAGGGCAACGCGCTGCTAGCTTTCTCCCAGCTTCTGCCTACTGTGATTTTAATATTTACCTGCTTAATTCTGGCGGCCTTTGCAGCATCAAATTGTATCTCCCAGTAGCATTTTTTATTTATTTTCCGTAACATGTTTTACAATAAAACATAGATTAAAAATGATCTGTTTTTTATTTACTTAAGTCATTTCTGTACCGCTGAATTGCTGGCATCTGTAAGTGGCGCACAGATAAATACACCATACGGGACAGAAGCAATAAAAGAAAAGAAGTTTATCAAACAAAAAGAAGCAACTTCCTTAAAATGCCTGTTGAAACAATAAACTCTTTGGTTATGAGCCTGAAGTTCAGCAAGGAGGGTTCTTGTCTCAATCAGGAGCGAATCCCATAGACTTGGTCCCACAGCCTGAATGGTAGTTAGGAACCTTGCATCTAATAATAATAATAATAATAATAATAATAATAATAATAATAATTTATTTAATTTATACCCCGCCCTCCCCAGCCAAGACCGGGCTCAGGGTGGCTAACACCAGGTATAAAAACAATTGATTAAAATACAACTTAAAAACAATGTCAGGGCTGCCGCCCAGTCCCAGCTCACATAGGACCAAGTCAGCCAGCGTTCAGTTTCAAAGAGTCTTTATTGGATTACAGGTTCCATTTCCAAACTGCAACGTGCAGCCCTACTTCTTCTAGGTCAGAACGACGAAGACCCGTCTGAGTCTCCGCCTCTAGCGCACCAGCTTAATACCCTAGCCTTGCTCCACCTCCTGCGCCTTTCCTTCCGTCTCTGGGTCCTCCTGCCCCCCTGGGTCTCTCCTTTCCTACTCTCTTCTGACGCGGACCCCCCTGACCCTTCCGCCTCCTTGCGGCGGGCTTTGGGACTCGGTTCACTCTCTGGGCTGCTGGCTGCGCCAGCTTCCGTTACATTTGAACTTGGCGCGCGCGCCCAACTCTCCACTTTCCTCTTGATCGTTTCCTCGCTCCCCGAGGTGGGCGTGACTACTCCTGACTCATGCCCTCCCTCCTTCTGAAAGTCTCCGGAGCCCGATATCTGGTCCCCTTTCTCCCCGCTGCTCCCGGCTGGGAACGTGGGTCCCGATCTCCAACTGCTGCTTTCTGATCCCTCTCTGGACCCTTCTTCCTGGGGTGTCCCCCTGCTCTCCCCCCTTGCTCTGGCTGCTGGCGCTCCCTTCTGGGAATCCTCGGACTCGCTAGACAGGCTCGGTGATCTCGGGTCGTCATCCCCACTCATCCTTCCTTCGTATTCCTCCCCCTCGCTCTCTGTCTCCTCCCTTCTCTGCGTCTCTGCTCCTGAACCCCTGACATCCATCCCCCCCTCGAAGCCCCCCCTTCCCCCCTCCCCGCTTTCAAGGGTGGTTGGTGGGTGCTCCGTCATCACGGGAGTGAATGTCGGATACAGTTCGCTCCCCGTTGCTGGCCGCCAACTGAAGACCTCCGAGTCTTCCTCCCCGCGTTCGTCAACAGTGGTCTCCTCCGCCTCCATCTCGGTGCCGCCGTGCTCGAAACCAAGGTCCTCCCCGCAAACGTCCATGTCCGTCTCTGCGTCTGTCGCTGGACCTGGTGTCTCCTGCCACTTCCGGCGCCACTGCTCCTCTGGCCGATCGTCCCACCAATACGAGTTGTCGGACGCCGAACCCTCCGGTGACCCCTCTGGGGAACGTGTGCGCGGTGCGGGTTCCCCTTCCGAGTCGAAGCCATGGAACGTGCTGGAGGAAAGCGTGGGCGTGAACAACCAGTCGTCGAAGAAGCCCGCTGGCATAGGTCTGTGTGGGAAAAGGGCATGAAACTCATCCTTGAGCAGGGGTTCCTCCAAGGCGTAGTCCGGCACCCAGCTATTAGTACTGGCCCGGGTGCCCTCCCTTGCTAGTAGATATTCTACTCCGTCTTCCCCCCATCTGGAGTCCAAAATCTCCGTGACTTCGTTGATGGGGTCCTGCTGTGGCAATCTTCCCACCTCCGTCCGCTCCGGAGACTGACTCGGTGCCGTTCCTGGTTCCTGGAACCTGTGCGGTGCCCTGTAGGGAGTGAGCACCGACCTGTGGAACACCGGATGCATCCTGGAACCCTCTGGTAGCACCAGCCGGAAAGCCACCGGGTTGATCTGCGCTTCGACTCGGTATGGACCGAGTTGCTTGTGCCCTAGCTTCCTCTTGGCTAACGATCGGGTCGGCACCGCGTGGGCTGCCAACCAGACCCAGTCTCCCACTCGGATCTCCTCGCCAACTCGCCTGTGCTTGTCAGCTTGGACCTTGTATGCGTGCTTCGCCAGCTCCAGCTGCCGTCTGAGTTGATCGTGGACCTCTTGCAACTCAGATGCGAAAGCGTCCGCCGTCTGTGGTTCCCCTTCCCCCACTCTGTCCAGTCCCGGGAAGGTTCTGGGATTCCTCCCATTGTTGGCGAAGAACGGCGTCACCCCTGTGGATACGTGTTTCGTGTTGTTGTAGGCGAATTCGGCGAGCGGCAGGTAATCCACCCACGTCGCCGGCTGTTGATTGGCATAGCATCTCAGGTACTGCTGCATGATGGCATTGACCCTCTCCGCTTGCCCGTTGGTCTGCGGGTGCCTTGCCGATGTCAGGTTGATCTTGACGTTCAGGAAGCCCATCAGCTTTTGCCAGAAATTCGAGATGAACTGGCGTCCGCGGTCGGACAGTATAGACCGTGGCAGCCCGTGCACTTTGAACACGTGATCTATGAACAATTTGGCTGTTTGTTCTGCCGTGGCCACCTTCGCACACGGTATGAAATGTGCCATCTTGGTGAACAAGTCCACCACCACTAGTACAGCTGTCTTGCCTCTCGAGCTGGGTAGATCCGTGACAAAGTCCAGGGCCACCCTCTCCCATGGTTCAAACGGCGTTTGCAGCGGTTCCAGCAGTCCCGCCGGTGGTTTGTGCACCGGCTTGGCCCTCTGGCAGGTGTCGCACCTCGCGACGTAGTCCGCGACTTCCCCCCTCAGTCTGGGCCACCAAAAGTCTCTTGCGACCAATTCCACCGTTTTTTCTGTGCCAAAGTGCCCGGCCGTGGGTGCGTCGTGCAGCTGCTGCAGTACCCGGGCGCGAAGTTCGTCTCCCGGCACGTAGACGGCCCCTTTACGTAAGAGCAAGCCGTCTCGTATCTGGAACTCGTCGCCCTTCGCCGTGCCCTTGTGCACCTCTGCCATCTTCGCCTGCGCGAATGAGTCGTCCGTCAACGCCCTTCGCACCGCATCCAGGTCTACTGTGGCTGAAGCGCACGCCCACGCTGTTGGCGCGAAGATGTGCATGGCCGCCGCTGGCGTCGCCTCTTCGAGGTACTGCGGTTTTCGGGACAGGGCATCCGCCATGATGTTGGTGTCGCCCGGGACGTACTCAATTCGGAAATTGAAGTCAGCAAAGAACTCCGCCCAACGGATCTGCCTCTGGTTCAGGAACCGAGCCGTGCGCCAGTGCTCCAGATTCTTGTGGTCCGTGCAGACCTGCACCGTGTGCTTGGCGCCGATCAGGAAGTGCCTCCACGCCTTGAAAGCTGCATGAATGGCAAGCAGCTCCCTATCCCAGATGGTGTAGTTCTGCTCCGACTTGCTGAGCTTTCTGGAGTAGAACGCCCCCGGCCTCCAGACCCCCTGCGGGTCCTTCTGCAGCAGTACCGCTCCCACTGCTCTATCGGACGCGTCTGTCTCCACCCTCAGCGGTCTGCTGGGGTCGATATGCAGCAGTTGCTCTTCCGACGCGAAGAGACGCTTGAGTGTCTGAAAGGACCGCTCCGCCTGCTCCGTCCAGATGAATTTCTTTTTCTTGGAGCTTAGCGTGTCCGTAATAGCTGCCGTCTGCATCGCGAACCCCTTGATGAACTTGCGATAGAAATTGGCGAATCCGACAAACCTCTGGACCTCTTTCCGGTTGCGCGGGCTCTTCCAATCCAACACCGCACGAACCTTGGCGCTGTCCATGGCTAGCCCCTTGTCCGACAGCTTGTAACCCAAGAAATCCACCTCCGTCGTGTCGAACTGGCACTTCTCCAGTTTGGCGTACAGTCTATGCTGCTGCAGCCTCTTCAGCACCTCCCGAACGTCCTGGTCGTGTGCTTGCTGCGAGTCAGAGAATATCAGGATGTCATCCAGAAAGCAGACGCACTTCTTGTAGAGGAGTCCCGCCAACACGTGATGCATAAAAGCTTGAAAAACGTGGGAGCCATTTTGCAATCCAAAAGGCATAACTCTATATTCGTAGGTGCCCAGAGGCGTGAACATGGCTGTCTTCCACTCATCGCCCTCCCTCATACGGATGAGATTGTACGCTCCTCGCAGGTCCAACTTGGTGAACACGCGTCCCTTGCGCACCGTCGCCAGCAGGTCGTCAATCCTGGGCATAGGGAAATCGGAGGGCTTGGTCATTCTGTTTAAGAGGCGGTAATCCACGACCAATCTTTTTTGGGGCGTGTCCTTTTTCTTCACGAAGAAAACAGGACTGCCCCCTACTGCGCTGGACTCCCGGATGAAACCGCGCTGCAAATTGTGATCGATGAACTGTTTGAGTTCCTGTAGTTCGTCCTCAGACATGGAATATAGCTTCCCCTTCGGCAGCGTCGCCCCTGGCAGGAGGTCAATCTTGCAGTCATATTGCCTGTGCGGTGGTAGCTTGTCTGCCTCTTTCTCGCAGAAGACCTCCAGAAAGTCCGCGTATTTGTGGGGAACTGCTTGCAACGTTCCCAACTGCAGTTGTGAGTCCTCCTCCTCCCCCTCCTGCCTGGGCAGGATGCAGTGTTCTGCGCAGTAAGAGGAGCCGAAGATCAGCTGTCTCTGGTACCAAGCCAGCGTCGGACTGTGCCTGTCCAGCCAACTCATGCCCAACACAATGGGCGTGTCCGACAGTCGGGTGACATTAAAACTGATGACTTCCCTGTGGTTACCAAGTTGCATCACCATTGGTGGCGTCTGCTTCACCACCTGCCCCCCTAGCAACTCTCTGCCATCCACTGTGACGACTTGCAGGGGCAGAGTGGCAGGCAGCAGCTTTATAGCGTGCTGCTCCACAAAATCCTGTGCTATAAAGTCTGCGTTGCTTCCAGAATCCACAGAAAGCGGCACTTCGATGGTGACTCCATTGGGTAGCTGGAGAGACGCTGTGAGTTGCACTACTGGTTTGGGTGGGAGGGGGTCCGTGGGCTGCAATATCGCTGGGGACTGCTTCACTGATGCGTCTGGCTGGGCCCCAGTGCCTCTGTCTCCAGCCAGACATCGTCGTTTCCCTGCTGGGCTTCGCTGCATTGTGTGGCCACTTTCACCGTTGCGGAGGCTGCAGTGTGCTTGGAGCTCCTCTGGGGACACTCTTTCGCCAAGTGTTGAGGGCTCTCGCATATGTAACACTTCCTGGTCCCTCTAGGAGGTTTAGTCTTGACTGCTGTCGGTGCAGAGGCTCTGCTAGCTGACTGAGCCCTGGCGCCTCCCACTTCCATAGGTTCCACTCCCCCTCCTGGCGGAGGTGTGGATTGCGCACGCGCTGCTTCCCTTGGAACGAAAGAGAAACTTCTCGCTGCTTCGCGCCCTCCACATCCTTCATCTCTGCACCATGGACGTTCTTCCAGCCTCACCCCCACAGTCAGCGCCCTTTGGACCACCTCCTGCGTGCTTCGGGGCCTCTCCCCCCTCGCAATTTCATCCTTCACAGCAGAGCTGAGACCCTCCCAGAACAGGTCCCTGACTGGGGGCGAGTCCCGGTCCCATTCCAATGCACTGACCAGCGCAAAAAAGCGGGCGTGGTACTGTCGGACGCTCGCCCTCCCTTGTTTCAGTCCATGAATCTCCCGTCGGGCAAGATCCACATCAATGGTAGACAAAAAACATGCATCCATCGCTTTGATAAAGGCATCTGCACTCTGAAGCGCCGGATCTTTATCCCTCCACAAATTGCGCAGCCACGCCTTCGCATCCCCATGCAAATGGGACAGTATAAACCCCACTTTCTCTTGCTCATCTCTAAAGTCTTTTGCCAGCAGTTGCAGTGCGCACATCACATCTGCTCGAAAGTTGGGGTACTGTTGTAAATTCCCATCGAAGTGAGCCACCAGCCCTCCTGCTCTCCGTGCCAACCCAACCCCCTCCGGTCTGGGTCCTGGCTGCCCCTGCTTAACCCATGCTTCAAACCTGGCGTGGAGATCTCGGTAGGCGGCTGCCACATCCTCCTCCCTTTTCTTGGATGCCAGTACCTCCGCATTCAATTGGGTAACTGCCTGTTGCAGCGCTGAAACTTTCTCTGCTTCCGTCATCTTTGCCAACCGTCGTGAGCTTGCTCCCACACACCGATCCCCTCCTCCAGCTGCTTCTGTCTCCGCTGCGAGGTATCAGGTGTCAGAAGCTTGAGAGACGGGTCTTACTGTCAGGGCTGCCGCCCAGTCCCAGCTCACATAGGACCAAGTCAGCCAGCGTTCAGTTTCAAAGAGTCTTTATTGGATTACAGGTTCCATTTCCAAACTGCAACGTGCAGCCCTACTTCTTCTAGGTCAGAACGACGAAGACCCGTCTGAGTCTCCGCCTCTAGCGCACCAGCTTAATACCCTAGCCTTGCTCCACCTCCTGCGCCTTTCCTTCCGTCTCTGGGTCCTCCTGCCCCCCTGGGTCTCTCCTTTCCTACTCTCTTCTGACGCGGACCCCCCTGACCCTTCCGCCTCCTTGCGGCGGGCTTTGGGACTCGGTTCACTCTCTGGGCTGCTGGCTGCGCCAGCTTCCGTTACATTTGAACTTGGCGCGCGCGCCCAACTCTCCACTTTCCTCTTGATCGTTTCCTCGCTCCCCGAGGTGGGCGTGACTACTCCTGACTCATGCCCTCCCTCCTTCTGAAAGTCTCCGGAGCCCGATATCTGGTCCCCTTTCTCCCCGCTGCTCCCGGCTGGGAACGTGGGTCCCGATCTCCAACTGCTGCTTTCTGATCCCTCTCTGGACCCTTCTTCCTGGGGTGTCCCCCTGCTCTCCCCCCTTGCTCTGGCTGCTGGCGCTCCCTTCTGGGAATCCTCGGACTCGCTAGACAGGCTCGGTGATCTCGGGTCGTCATCCCCACTCATCCTTCCTTCGTATTCCTCCCCCTCGCTCTCTGTCTCCTCCCTTCTCTGCGTCTCTGCTCCTGAACCCCTGACAAACAAGATTAAAATACAACATTAAAATGCAGCCTCATTTCAGTAGAAACTCAAATCAAAAAAACTTTTTTCTGAGCCAAGGGGGGGGGCAAGAGAGACCCCACCCCCAAGATCTCAGGGACCAAGGTGGGCATTTTCAGATGCTGTGCGTGGCATGGAGAGTGGGGAAAGAGAACAGGTGTTTGTTCGTTTTTTGTCTCTCTCCTAACCCATGGACATCCAATGAAGCCAAATGTTGGAAGACTCGGGAGAGATAAAAGAAATTGCTTCACACAGAAAATAGTTAACCTGTGGAACTCCCTGCCACAGGAGGCAGTGATAGCCCTAGATGGTTTTAAAAGAGGAGTGGGCAGTTTCATAGAGGAGAGGGTTATGGGTGCCTGCTTGCCTTTACAGCTTTGTCCTGCCTCCACAATTGGAGGCAGCAATGCTTCTGAACACTAGTGGCTGGAAACCACGGGAGGGAGAGAGCTCTTGTGTTCGAATCCTGCTTGCTGGTTTCCTATTGAGACATCTGGTTGGCCCCTGTGAGAAGAGGAGGCTGGACGAGGTGGGATCCAGCAGGTCTTGTTCATGTTCTTAATTTACGAAGAAGTTAACCATAAAAAGGTTCAAAATGTAAACAAAACAACCAACAGTTGATGATAGATAGATAGATAGATAGAGGTGTGTATATATAGGTAAAGGTAAAGGGACCCCTGACCATTAGGTCCAGTTGTGACCGACTCTGGGGTTGCGGCGCTCATCTCGCTTTATTGGCCGAGGGAGCCGGCGTACAGCTTCCGGGTCATGTGGCCAGCAGGACTAAGCCACTTCTGGCGAGCCAGAGCAGCTCATGGAAATGCCATTTACCTTCTCGCCGGAATGGTACCTATTTATCTACTTGCACTTGCTTTCGAACTGCTAGGTTGGCAGGAGCAGGGACCGAGCAACGGGAGCTCACCCTGTCGCAGCGATTCGAACCGCTGACCTTCTGATCGGCAAGTCCTAGGCCCTGTGGTTTAACCCAAAGCGCCACCCACGTCCCATGTGTGTGTGTGTGAATATATATATACATAAATAATAAAATTACATATTAAAATACATGGCAGCTTTACACATTGCATGAGTGTTGACCTTTGTTTTTTTCCTTTAGGAAAGAGGAAGCTGAAGAAACGCCTGGGCCTTCGAGGGCAGAGCAGCGGGGAGACGTCTGGAGCCCTGAGACACCCTCTCCGGCCAGCAGGCTAACGAAGCTGCCCTCCTTCATCTCTCTCCAGTCACCCCCCACATCCCCCAGCGAGGAAGACCGCAAGCCTGAGAGGGATAGGAGTGGGGAAGACACAGGTACAAGCACGGCTTCTGGTCCTCAACTTTCATAGAATCATAGAATAGAATCCTAGAGTTGGAAGAGACCACAAGGGCCATCGAGTCCAACCCCCTGCCAAGCAGGAAAAACCATCAGAGCACTCCTGACATATGGTTGTCAAGCCTCTGCTTAAAGACCTCCAAAGTAGGAGACTCCACCACACTCCTTGGCAGCAAATTCCACTGTCGAACAGCTCTTACTGTCAGGAAGTTCTTCCTAATGTTTAGGTGGAATCTTCTTTCTTGTAGTTTGGATCCATTGCTCCGTGTCCGCTTCTCTGGAGCAGCAGAAAACAACCTTTCTCCCTCCTCTATGTGACATCCTTTTATATATTTGAACATGGCTATCATATCACCCCTTAACCTCCTCTTCTCCAGGCTAAACATGCCCAGCTCCCTTAGCCGTTCCTCGTAAGGCATCGTTTCCAGGCCTTTGACCATTTTGGTTGCCCTCCTCTGGACACCTTCCAGTTTGTCAGTGTCCTTCTTGAACTGTGGTGCCCAGAACTGCCCAGAACTTTGATGGGCTGAGCAGCCGGAACCGTCTTCCGGCAATATGTCAGTGTTCATAATGCGTTCGAGGAGGGTCTGGATTCTGCTTCCCGGGAAATGCAGGGCTTCCAGCTTGAAAAAAATATTGGGCAAGCCCCACATAATCACAAGAGGCAGCGCAAACACACCAGTTGAGTGGCAGCGCCCATCAACTGGGGCGGAGGGAACTGCCTCCTCAGATGTTTTATTGAGGGGTGCGAAGGGACCTCAGCCCCTAGCCACTGGCTCCCATGGCCTACTGGATCAGGCCTCTAGTCCAGCGTCCTGTTCTCACAGTGGCTGGGCAGGATCCAACCACAAGAGCCCTCTTCCCCTCCTGCAGTTTCCAGCAACTGGTGTTCAGAAGTGTCGCTGCCTCCAACTGTGGAGATACATCATAGTCGTCCTGGCAAGCAGCCATTGATAGCCCTCTATGTATTTCTGAAAATTTGTTAGGCTCTTGCAAGTGACGTGTGTTGCAAAACTGGATGGGGGAAAAGTGGATTACCTTGCCACCAAAATCCTTTTTTGAAGTAGGAATTGAATTGAAATTGAGATTGAAATACTTTATTGTCACTTGTACAACTTGTATACAGTGAGATTACAGGAGCACCCCCCACTCAGCTCTCTTAGTCTTAATTCCCCTCGTTTACTGACGCACACCCACCAAACCCGAAAGTCCGTTGCCCTGTTGTTGTCTTTTCATTCAGCAGCCTAGCAGCCCCCAGATAGAAGCTGTTCTTTACCCTGTTGGTGCGACTAATCATGCTCTTATATCTTCTGCCCGAGGGCAGGAGATCAAGAAAGTGCCGGCCAGGGTGTGAATCATCCCTGAGAATTTTCCTCACTCTCCTGAGGCAACATTCTTCCGCTATTTCATCCAGCAGATTCACAGGACAGCCCATAATATCTTGTGCTGTATTCACCTCCCTCTGTAGGCACTTCCCATTAGTTGATGTCAAACCAGCGTCCCACACCGTGATGCAGTAGGATAGGACACTTTCTATTGTGGACCGGTAGAAGGATATCATCATATGTTGATTGGCATCGTTCTTCCGCAATACTCTGAGGAGATGGAGTCTCTGTTGGACTTTCTTAACCACCTGGGTTGTATTGATTTTCCAAGTAAGGTCTTCACTGAGATAAACTCCTAGGAATTTAAAGGAAGAGACTCTCTCCACACAGCCCTCCCTGATGTACAGCAATAGGGCTATGTTTTCTTCAGGGACCGCTAAACGTTCTTAGGAAGCTCACAGGCTGAGCATGAAGGCAGGTGGCCCCCCCTTTTTTTTTTGCTTCTAGTTATCTCCCGCTTGGACTACTGCAATGCGCTCTACATGGGGCTACCTTTGAAGGTGACCTGGAAACTGCAATTAATCCAGAATGTGGCAGCCAGACTGGTGACTGGGAGTGGCCACCGGGACCACATAACACTGGTTCTGAGAGATCTGCATTGGCTCCCAGTACGTTTCCGAGCACAATTCAAAGTGTTGGTGCTGACCTTTAAAGCCCTAAACAGCCTCAGTCTGTATACCTGAGGGAGTGTCTCCACCTCCATCGTTCAGCCCGGACACTGAGATCCAGCTCCGAGGGCCTTCTGGCGGTTCCCTCATTGCGAGAAGGGAGGTTACAGGGAACCAGACAGAGGGCCTTCTCGGTAGTGGCGCCCACCCTGTGGAACACTCTCCCTTCAGATGTGAAGGAAATAAGCAGCTATCCTATCTTTAAAAGACATCTGAAGGCAGCCCTGTTCAGTTTTTAATATTTAACGCTGTACTGTTTTTAACACTTGATTGGGAGCTGCCCAGAGTGGCTGGGGAAACTCAGCCAGATGGGCAGGGTATATATAATAAATTATTATTATTATTATTATTATTATTATTATTATTATTATTATTATTATTATTATTATTATTATTTGGAAAGAGAGGTTACCTCTGCAGATGGCGATTCCAGTGTCCCTTCATGGCTAAGCCTTTGCAGAGAGCGCTTGGTTTTGCTGGGTGACTTCCATTAGTAGCAGGCCACCCCGAGTCCCTTCTCTTCCCAGCTCTTTGCAAGGCCGGCCACAGGCAAGTGTTCAAGAGCCTTCCTTATCCTCTCTGTTCCTTCCCGCTGGGGGGCTCTGCAAACCCCTCCGCCTTCTCGCATTCTTGCCGCCGTGGCGAGGGCAGAAGCGAAGCCTCCCGTTGCTCCGGTGCTAATCGTCCGCAGGTAATGCGGCTTTCCATATTTCACCTTCCAGTTAAATGGTTTGCGCCGGAGCAGTCAGTCCTCCCCGTGCTAATTGTAAGCGAGTGCACCAATGTCGGCCCTTCCAATCGAGTGCTAATTTAATTAGAAAGCACCCATTTTAGTTAATTTGTTCGAGAAGATCACTGCAGGCTCCTGGAGAGAACAGATGTTCCCCTCTCCCCCGATGAACATTCTGGGGTTTGTAAATGACTCCACTCAGCCTTGTTTAGGAGAGAAAAGAGGATTTTATGGTGGCAAACGACCCTTTCTGTAAACATTTTACAGCTCTCTGCACGTTTGAGTGAGGATAAACCCCTGGCAACTCGGCGGGCTGCAAATTTGCGGCCATACGGCTATCATTTTATTGTCATATTTCACGGTCGTAACGTTAATGGAAGATGCTCGCTCCAGTCTTTTTTAACAGCTCCGCTGAGCACGCTCAAAACACTTTCGCTTTGGAAAATTCATTGAGGTACAGCGCTTCAGTTTTTGTTTACCGCTTCCGCTTCTGCAGGAATAACTCTGCCAAGTGCCTCCCTTCCCTCCCTGCCAATGCACACACCTGTATCCCGCCAGCAGGCCTCGCCCTGGACTCACAGGTCTGGGCAACACAGGTTAAGAAGTGGTCAGAGAAGGGTGGCCAATATGATAAAAGAGTCTGGAGAGCAAGCCTGATGAGGAACGGTTGAGGGAGTTGTAGATGTTTAACCTGGAGAAGGGAAGACAGGAAGGTGATAGGACAGCCACCCTCAAATATCTCAAGGGCCGTCACGTGGAAGATGGAACAAGCTTGTTTTCTGCTGCTCCAGATGGGACGCCGGTTCCAATTAAATCTTAGGAGCAACTTTCTGAGAGTGAGAGCTGTTTGACAGTGGAACAGACTCCCTTGGAATGGGGAAAGAGGTTTTTAAACGGGGTTTGGATGACCATATTATTTATTGAATTTATATACCCAATGATAATAATAATAATATTTTATTTATATCCCGCCCTCCCCAGCTGAAGCCGGGCTCAGAGCGGCTAACAGCAATAAAAGTAACACAGCATTCTAAAATCAATTCATTCTAAAATCAATTCAAAATCAAATTCATGGCAAGCATTGGGCTAGAGTGCAGATTACCAAAGGAGGGGGTCAGACTGTGCCCTGGCCAAAGGCTGGTAGAACAGCTCCATCTTGCCGGCCCTGCAGAAAGATGTCCCGCAGGGCCCTAGTCTCTTGCAACTGAGCGTTCCACCAGATCGGGGCCACGGCCAAAAAAGCCCTGGCTCCGGTTGAGGCCAGCCTAACCTCCCTGTGGCCCGGGACCTCCAAGATGTTTTTGTTTGAAGACCGTAAGGTCCTCCGTGGGACATACCAGGAGAGGCGGTCCTGAAGGTACGAGGGTCCTAGGCTGTATAGGGCTTTAAGGGTTAAAACCAGCACCTTAAACCTGATCCTGTACTCCATCGGGAGCCAGTGCAGGGGATCTCAGGGCGGTTCACAGAATAAGAATCCCATTTGTCAGGGATTCTTTAGCTGTGGTTCCTGCATTGCAGGGGTTGGACTAGATGACCCTTGGGGGTCCCTTCCAACTCTGCAATTCTACGGATCTATTATTCTGCCACCTGCCAGCTCCCTGAACCAGACAATAGCTGCAGCAGTCCTCAGTAGGCCTTTGCAACAAGAGGCTGAGTTGCTTCATTGTGGGGAGAGAGAAACTTGGCTAAAACTGTTTCTGGCCAGCACACGCTTCCAGGCAGTCTCTATTTTGCTGGTGGAATTCAATTGCATACCAGCAGATTCTGGTTGTGCAAGATAAATTGTACTGTACAGTCATACCTCAGGTTACAGCCACTTCAGGTTGTGTTTTTTTTGGGTTGCGGACCGCCGGAACCCAGAAGTACTGGAACGGGTTACTTCCTGGTTTCAGCTGGCGCGCATGCGCAGAATCCCTAAATCGTGCTTTGTGCATGTGCAGAAGTGCCGAATCGCAATCCACGTGTATGCAGACATGGGTTGCGAACGCTGCGGGTTGCGGACGTGCATCCCGCACGGATCACATTCGCAACCTGAGCGTCCACTGTACAGTCTTGCACAACATACCTGCTCCCCCCTCATCAGATGTTTTGCAGTAAGGAAAGTGACTGGGAGATGGACTCCTTCCTGTGGGAGGTGAGTGAGTTCCATAGTTTAACCATGCGCTGTGTGAAAAAGGGCATTAGGCTGCATGATTTCAGCAGAGAGAATGAAACAATTTTCCAGGCACCTGAAATTGTGTTTTGAGGCAAAAAGAGAGGAGGAAAAACAGGGTGTGGAGAATAGAGAGCTTTGTGGCCAACAAGGTAAATTCCTGAACCCCTTGCCCCCTTAAAAGCTCTGCCCCACTTGGAGTGCTCTGAGCCTCCCAAGCTGTTTTAATTGATGGTGAGGACTAGAAACTTAATGAACCTAGCAGTGAATAGTCTGCTTCTCAGAGTTGTTGTTGTTTAGTTGTGTCCAACTCTTCATGACCCCCTGGACCAGAGCACGCCAGGCCCTCCTGTCTTCCACTGCCTCCCGCAGTTTGGTCAAACTCATGCTGGTAGCTTCGAGAACACCGTCCAACCATCTCGTCCTCTGTCGCCCCCTTCTCCTTGTGCCCTCCATCTTTCCCAACATCAGGGTCTTTTCCAGGGAGTCTTCTCTTCTCATGAGGTGGCCAAAGTCTTGGAGCCTCAACTTCAGGATCTGTCCTTCCAGTGAGCACTCAGGGCTGATTTCCTTAAGAATGGAGAGGTTTGATCTTCTTGCAGTCCATGGGACTCTCAAGAGTCTCCTCCAGCACCAGAATTCAAAAGCACCAATCCTTCGGCGATCAGTCTTCTTTATGGTCCAACTCTCACTTCCATACATCACTACTGGGGGAAAAATAGCTTTAACTATACGGACCTTTGTATTCCAGACTTCACATTGGGATACCTACAGCATGCAAGAGGAGCACTGCTCTCGGGTATCCCTTTTACTGATCCTAGTGTTTCAGAGCTTCCCTGACTCAACAACAGCACCCCTTGGGTTTATAATCATAGAATCAAGAGCAGACTTGGAAGGGACCCCGAGGGTCATCTAGTCCAACCCCCTGCAATGCAGGAATCTCAGCTAAAGCATCCATGATAGATGGCCACCCAACCTCTGCTTAAATTACCTCCAAGGAAGGAATAGCATCATGGATCATATGATTGCATAATTTATTCCCGACGCAAGATTCTGGAGTTTCGTTTCCTCCCTGCGATGGGCTGTTGCGTCTCCCAGGCGCCATCTGCCTTTCGGTATTTGGGAGAGTGGCAAGCCGGTCTCTCTGGGGCTCTGCTCTGCTGAAACAGATGCAGGGGAGGGACATAAAATGGGTGGGGGGACAGATGGGCAGGGGAGGGCAGGGGTTTGAATCTCATTCCTGTCGTGTTATTTATTAATATGCCACCTTTTGGCCAAAAAAACCCCCAAGGCGGCTCAGAAACAATGCAGATGCGAACACAAACCTATCAATGCACATGCGACAGAATGCAAATCAATAACGATCAAAATAAATCTTTACATTTCAGAAGTATCAAAATGCGTTTGTTTTCCTACCAGAAAGGCAAGCAATTTTTCCCCACGAAACCATCAAGAGGGAGCAAGAATAAGCACTTAAACAGCAGCTCCTCCTTTTAAGGGTTCCAGGTGGGGCAGGAGGGGGAAAGGCGGGTAGAATCGCTGCTGCCCCTGATAGTTCCAGCCCTCTCTATCCTGCAGCAATTCCTGTTAGCATCTGTGGGGGTTTTGCAGCTGTTTTAGCAACAACGTAAGCTTAGAGACATTTCCCCCCCTCAAATTCACCAAGGAATATTAAAATAATACCTCATTAAAGGTAAAGGGTCCATTAGGTCCAGTCGTGGCTGACTCTGGGGTTGCGGCGCTCATCTTGCCTTATTGGCCGAGGGAGCCGGCGTACAGCTTCCGGGTCATGTGGCCAGCATGACTAAGCCGCTTCTGGCGAACCAGAGCAGCGCACGGAAATAGCGTTTACCTTCCCGCCGGGAAGGTTTACCTATTTATCTACTTGCACTTTGACGTACTTTCGAACTGCTAGGTTGGCAGGAGCAGGGACCGAGCAACGGGAGCTCACCCCGTCACGGGGATTCGAACCGCCGACCTTCTGATTGGCAAGTCCTAGGCCCTGTGGTTTAACCCACAGCGCCACCCGCGTCCCTAATACCTCATTAGGTACAAACAAAAATAGTAAGTAATATGCCAGGTTTTTAAGTTCACCAGGACTCTTGTTAAGGCAAAACGTTAAATAGGAAAAGTAAGTAGTGGCACAGCTTCTTCCACAACTGCCTGCGTCCACAGCAATTCATGTTCAGAGTTTTTAGAAAAGCCCATTGATTGCAGGGAGACCTGTGGAGTCTGGAGTCGGCTCTCGGAGGCGTCAGATGTGCCGCTTCATTTCAGCGAGGCAGGAAAAGGCCCCAGTGGGCTGAGCTCTCTGCCTCCATCCTTCCATGTGTGTTCCGACACACCCAGGCGCACCACTGCTTGCCTCCCTCCGTTTCCCAATTTCACACCACGGCCCAGTCCCCTCGTCGAGGCTCTGTCTCATCTGGCAAATCCACCCTGGCAAACCCATGCTCCATCAGGCGTGCAGAAATGAGTTAATTAAAAAGCATCACAAACTACTTTCATAATTGAGTTAACAAACCTCTAATATAATTGCTTTCCTAATGCAGAGTCTATCAAGCTGCAGGTAGCGTGCGCACGTTCGTGGAGCGGCGGATGTCTTGTCTGTCCGTTCTTGCCTGCCTGCCCGCCCGCCGGCCCCTCCCTGGGACAGAAACTCCCCTGTCGGAAAAAGCAGATTCTGCACTTGAGAACCAATTATTTGAGGTAGCTTGTGTGACTTTCCTCAGGGTTGCTCAGAGTAGACCAATTGAAATTAACAGACCTACGTTAGTGATTCCATTCATTTCAGACTGATTCCATTCGTTTCAGACTGACCCTTAGTTTGTTCGCTTCTTGAATCTTTCTCAAATGTGGAATCTTTTTGGCAAAGAGCAGCGCATAGAAGGAGGAGGAATTGCGATTCCTGGAGAAGAAAGGTCACGGAGGCATGGAAATGCCCCCACCCCCAGCCCCTGAGCAGTGCTGCTTTTCGCAGACCTGGCCTGCAAACATTCAGGTTACCTCCAGAACTACTAGGTCTTGGAACTAGTTTTTAAAAAGAACATAATAATACATAATAAATTTTTATTTATACCCCGCCCTTCCTGGTTCAGAAAACCGGGCTCAGGGCAGCTAACAACAAATTTAAAACACTTAATTGATGCAACAAAAAACAGCATAAAATACGGTATAAAACGTGAATAACAATAAATTCAGAATTAAAAATCAATTTGGGGGAAAATCCATCCAATAAGCATTAGATGATCCCCAGGGCTAGCTGGCTAAATTAGTCCTATTTGGGCCAACGAGGAGACCAGGGGAGAATTAGCTGTGGGATCCCAGAGCGGGTAATCTTCATAAAAAGGGGAGAGGGAGGGAAGGAAGGGGAATAAAAGATCAGGCTAAGTTCAAATTGAAAACCAGGCGGAATAGCTCTGTCTTACAGGCCCTGCGGAAGGAAGTTAAATCCTGCAGGAACCTGGTCTCATGGGACAGAGCATTCCACCAGGTCGGAGCCATCACTGAAAAGCCCCTGGCCCTGGTGAAGGATAATCTGACTTCCTTAGGGCCCAGGACCTCTAAGCTATGATTATTCATGGACCTTAAGGTGCTCTGCGGGGCAGACCAGGAGAGGCAGTCCCGTAAATACGAGGGCCCTAAGCCACAAAGGGCTTTAAAGGTCAAAACCAGCACCTTGAACCTGACCCAAAACTCCACTGGGAAGCCCATGCAACTGGTAAATCACTGAGTGAATATGCTCCCATGGCAGAGACCCCGTGAGGAGCCTCGCTGCAGCATTCTGCACCCGCTGGAGTTTCTGGGGAAGCTTCAAGGGCAGCCCCACGTAGAGCGAATTACAGTAGTCAAGCCTGGAGGTGACCATCTCATGGATCACTGTGGCCAGGTCGGGGCGGGAAAGGTAAGGGACCAGCTGCTTAATGTGGCGAAGGTGGAAAAACGAGCCCTTCTGGACCAGTCCAATGGGCCATCCATTCCAGTATCCTGCTCTCACAAGGTTCTCACCAGATGCTCATTATGGGAAGAGCACAAGAGCCCTCTTCCCCGCTGTGGTTTCCAGCAACTGGTACTCAGAAGCATCGCTGCCTACAAATGCGGCAGCAAAGGAAGAAATAGCTGCGATTCTGAAGAATCGGAATTATTTTACAGGGGGAAACACATGCAAGAAGCTGTGTGGGAAGTTTGCAGGCAGGGCCTGGTGCCAGAGCCATGTCCCGTCAGCCCACGGGAGTCAAAGGTACACTACCCTGACCCACGGAGGCTCTATCACGACTCAATTTTTTAAACTTTCTGCCACCCCCCCCCCCTTGCTCCCTAGCCAGCACTCGTTCAGAATGCAACCCGTGCCTTCCCGTCCCACAGGGAGCTCTTTGAGAATGTGCTTTCTGATCTCTTCATTTGTGTGCCTCTAATTGTGTCTGCAGCGCCCGCCCGCCCCCCAATCATCTCCTCTCTCCTTATTGATTTGTTGGCAACTTTCAAATCTGCCAAGCCTCCTGCGTTTGGCGGGCCTGTGATCCTCACTTTTTCTGGATTAATCGTGGCACGGTCTTCGAAAGCTCTTTCCTCTTGCAACGCAGAGCCTTTGCATCCCTGTCCGCAGAGAAAAGGGCATTAAAATCTCACTTGAGAGACTTGGAAATATTTCCTGTTCCAGTGGTTGCATCTGACAAGCCCAGATTCACCACCCTCCCACGCTAGTTATTTACTTGGCCTTGGAGTCGCTGGGACTGAGATGCATCATAGAGTCATAGAACTGGGGAGTTGGAGGGGACCCCAAGAGCTATGCAGGAATCGCAGCTAAAGAATCCCTGACAGATTTGAGGCTGGAGTGGAAGACTTAAGCCCAAAGGCAGCTCCCCACCACCGAAAACACAGGCAGGCTGCAGGTGGGGGGAAGTTGCTCATTGGTATCAGGAGAACATAGAGGACAGAGAATGCCTAGTCCCTCGTTTCTCCCTCTCTGGCACCAGGTCTGCCTCGAGATTGCAGGAGCGCGGATCTCCACCCGTCTCTCTAGCACGCTGCTCTGGAAGTCCCAATAAAAATTTATAAATAAAATAAAAAAGAGAGGACAGAGAATGGACGGTGGTAGAAAGAAGTCACTAGGCGAGAAGCAGAATGGCTGCCGAGCCTTTGAGCGAGCTGTCTCTACACAAAGGCCACTTTGGAGAAGACATCTGATAGAAGGGTATGATGTGGAGAAAGTGGGTAGAGGAAAGTTGTTCTTCCTCTCTCATGGCAAGAACTTGTAGAAGTTTATTTCCTGATGCATGACATGGAGAAAGTGCGTAGAGAAAAGTCTCTCTCTCTCATAACACCAGAACTCATGGACATAAAATAAAGCTGAAGGCTGGAAGATTTAGGACAGAGAAGAGGAAGGACTTCTTCATGTAGCACATGGTTTAACTGTGGAACTCCCTCCCACAGGAAGCAGTGGAGGAGAGGAGGGTTCATAGAAGCAGCCCCTTTCTCCATCCCCAGCCAGCAAGACGGATGCAAATTAGAAGTGGTACTGGCCCCAGCTGCAAAAAGCACACCGAGGGTGACTCTTGAATTGACCACCTGGTCACTACTATCTTATCTTATCTTATCTTATCTTATCTTATCTTATCTTATCTTATCTTATCTTATCTTATCTTATCTTAGGATGAACGTTGTCCATAGACAGACAGTGAGAGAAGGAAACTTTTTTTCTGCTATTGAGAGGGGTGCTCCCTCCTCTTACTTGCTGTTTCTCATTTGAAAAGCTGCTTTTCATTTACAAAGAGAGTTTTTAGCTCCGCCAGCTGTCCCGTGCAGGAGGATGCCATTCCCATTTTACAGGTCTGAAGCTGAGGCTGAGTGATTTGCTGGCGGCCGCCCAGGTGCCCCCAGAAACAGAGGGCAGGTCTCTGGTGCCCGAACTGCGAATTTACACAGCTGCAATGTAGTTGCATCTCTCTCTCTCTCTCTCTCTCTCTCTCTCTCTCTCTCTCTGCCCCATCCCTCCCTCTCTCTCTCAGCAGGTTTGGGACTCACTCTGGAAACACGCTCTGTCAGGCTTCTGGTCAGGTAGCTAAGCAGGAATCCTATAAGCCAGAAGGGCAGGGCAAGACCAAAGGCAGAAGGAGTTCGTTGCAAGCAAGATTTCCAGGGAAACTGATCTCACCCAGCAGGGCCAGTGTAGTGTACTGGTTCAGAGCTGTTGACTCGTAATCTGGTGAACCGGGTTCACATCTCCGCTCTTCCCCATGCAGCTGCTGGGTGACCTTGGGCCAGTCACACTTCTTTGAAGTCTCTCAGCCCCACTCACCTCACAGAGTGTTTGTTGTGGGGGAGGAAGGGAAAGGAGAATGTGAGCCGCTTTGAGACTCCTTCGGGTAGTGATAAAGAGGGATATCTAATCCAAACTCAAATCCAAAAAGTGTCCTGACTAGTGTTCAGTGTCCCAAGTGTTCAAACCACGCAAGTGCGGAATACGTGTGTGAGAGAGCTAGAACCTTGACTTTTGATTTCAAGCAAACATGATGATTCCCAGGATCCCAAATTGCGCCTCCAGGTGCATGCAGAAAGATGCCGTGAGCTTGCAGAAAGACGAATGGCAGTGAGGGGCCAGAACTGAGATCTACAGGTCCTGACACATGACAGCCAGAACTGGAGCCCCCTAGGCCTCTAGGGAGAACAGTGGAACAGCATGATAGGAGGCAGAGAAGACCCCCGACAAGACCCCTTTCTCTGGAGCTGCAGCCCACGGCTGCCTTTCCTGGGGCTGCTGTCGGTTTCCGCTCCTGGTGGCCCGTAATGGATCACTCCCCGCCTGCTTCAGGTTTGGCTGCATCCTGTCAGCTAACAGGGAGCTCATCTGCTGCATTTTATGGCCAGTGAGTCGCGAGACGGAACCATTGTGTTTGTGAACGAGTTGACAAGTGGAATTGAGGGGCCGTGAAGCATACAAGCCCACTGTCACCAGAGATTTGTGCTAACCGCCGCCCTGCCCAAGCGTCCAGGAAATGCTTGGGGGATTCCGTCATTCCGCCGGCTGGATTACCTCTGGCGGTCCCTTTCTCCGCCACGGCCATGAGAGCTGGTTCCTAGATAATAGGCCCTGACCCAGGGGGGCAAGGCGCAGACACCCGGAGCGTCAGCCTCGGGGAAAATGGGGCTTCCTCCCCACCTTCAGGCTGAGCAACAGAGGCGAAACAGAGGCAGCATGGCTTGTGTTCCATCAGCAACCACCTTTTCCCCCGAGTGAGAGGTCCCGGCCTCGGCCTCAAAGGCCCAGTATGCCTGAAGGAGCGTCTCCACCCCCATCGTTCAGCCCAGACTCTGAGGTTCAGCGCTGAGGGCCTTCTGGCGGTTCCCTCACTATGAGAAGCAAAGCTACAGGGAACCAGGCAGAGGGCCTTCTCGGTGGTGGCGCCTGCCCTGTGGAACGCCCTCCCGCCAGATGTCAAGGAGAATAACAACTACCAGACTTTTAGAAGACATCTGAAGGCAGCCTTGTTTAGGGAAGCTTTTAATGTTTGACGGACTATTGTATTTTAATATTTTGTTGGAAGCTGCCCAGAGTGGCTGAGGAAACCCAGCCAGTTGGGCGGGGTACAAATAATAAATTATTATTATATTATTATAAAACGGTGCATGGGAGTGGGAAAGGTTAAACTATCTTTCCCCAACTGGATCAGGCCAGGGGCCCATCCAGTCCAGCCTCCTGTTCTCACAGTAGCCAACCAGATACCTGTGGGAAACCTGCAAGAAAAATCTGAACACAAGAGTCCTCTCCCCTCCGGTGGTTTTCCAGCAACTTGCGTTCCTTCTCGTCCTCCTCTGTGTCCTGCTATGACCTCCAAGAATAACCTAGAATGCCCTCTGAGGTGTTTTAAGTGATGCATCATCTCTGAGCAACAACATCTCGTAGGGAGACATTCTTGATGGCTGTTTGCACACATGCAAGCACTCTCCCCCCCCTTCACCCCGAGTTTAATCAAGGCCTAAATGTGAGTATCTTCCAGAGGCAACGTGAAATATTTGGGCATGCATTTACCAGCTAGGGATAAGTCGTTTTAGTAGCATTCCTAAGAAGCGCGTTTATCAGCTCTTTGGGCAATCGTTTTTTAGCTTTGAATTCACCACCGTAAAGCCATCTCCTTCACCCCAGCCTGTGTGCAAATGGTGAACCGTTGCCTAATTAAATAGACCAAATGAGGGATTTTTCAGTCACCCGGAGGCAAGCTAAACAAGCAAGATTTAAAGAAAAACTCTCCAGAGATGCTCATTCTGCATAGAGCGTGATACAAATAAAACGAGAGCAATGCACAGTTTAGGTTTCTGAACTGTGAGGGATGTTTGGATTGTGGACTTGGGCAGCTCAGGATTTGACCTTCCAGTCTGCTTTGGAGCGGGGGCTGGATTTGGGCTCTTCCAGTGAGGTGCTTCTCTTTCCGTTTTCAAATGTCCCTCAGACCTGGGCAGTTGCTGTATCTCTTTGGTGAGTCCTGGTAAGCATTCCCCACGAGAAGAGCTCCAGTTGATGTCTCTAAAGCAGCCTTCCCTCACCCGGCACCCTCCAGACATTTTGGAAAATGAAAACAGCATCCGGTCTTCACAGATGCCTCTTTTGGGAAATCTGCAAACAGGAATCGAGCAAAAGCCTCCTGTGGTTTCCAGCGACTGGTGTTCTGAAACAATTTTTTGTTCCTTAATGATTTTTTTAAAAAATGCAGATTACTTTTTTACAAAAGACATCCAAGTTTGTAGGAGCTGTGTGAAGAAGGCCCTCCTTCTTTCTGTCCTGACTCCCAACATTCACTTCCTAGGATGTCCGCAGGATCTAGTGTTCTGGGAGAGGCAGGAAAACCTTTCTCTT
Source organism: Podarcis liolepis (assembly GCF_965112155.1). Classification (NCBI taxonomy): domain Eukaryota; kingdom Metazoa; phylum Chordata; class Lepidosauria; order Squamata; family Lacertidae; genus Podarcis; species Podarcis liolepis. The sequence goes on along the minus strand of NC_139560.1, from coordinate 2,769,631 downwards.
TCCACTATCTCCATGTGATGTCCAATTTTCTAAGCTTCTATCATGTTTCCTCTTGCTCGCCTTGTCCCTGAGCTAAAAAGTCCCAAATATTTTTGTTGTTATTGTTGCATCATGTATTTTATGTTTCTATACAGTGGTACCTCTGGATGCGAACTGGATCCGTTCCGGAGCCCCGTTTGCATCCTGAAGCGAATGCAGCCCATGTCTGCGCGTCTGCGCATGCGCATGATTCGCCTATTCCACGCATGCACGTGACTTCATTTTGAGCGCATGTGTGAGCAGCAAGACCCGGAAGTTATGCGCCCCGTTACTTCCAGGTCGCTGTGGAGCACAACCCGAAAATGCTCAACCTGAAGCTACTTCAAACCAAGGTATGACTGTACCGTCAACCACCCCTTGATCTTCCAAGGAAGATTGGTATATAAATTTAATAAATAATAGTAACCTATTGGTGGCGCTGCGGGTTAAACCACAGAGCCTAGGACTTGCCGATCAGAAGGTTGGCGGTTCAAATCCCCATGACGGGGTGAGCTCCCGTTGCTCGGTCCCTGCTCCTGCCAACCTAGCAGTTTGAAAGCATGTCAAAGTGCAAGTAGATAAATAGGTACTGCTCCGGCGGGAAGGTAAATGGCGTTTCCGTGCTCTGCTCTGGGTCGCCAGAAGCGGCTTAGTCATGCTGGCCACGTGACCCGGAAGCTGAACGCCGGCTCCCTAGGCCAATAAAGTGAGATGAGTGCCGCAGCCCCTGAGCTGGTCACGACTGGACCTAATGGTCAGGGGTCCCTTTACCTTTATACATAGGGAAGAATCCCCTGAATCATTTTGGTTGCTCTTTTCCAAACTTTTTCCAACTCTACAATATCCTTGCCGAGGTGAGGCAACTGCCCAGGGTTTTTACATCAACTCACACTGTGAGCCAGTGTGGTATAGTGGTTAAGAGCGGTAGTCTCGTAATCTGGGGAACCGGGTTCGCGTCTCCGCTCCTCCACATGCAGCTGCTGGGTGACCTTGGGCCAGTCACACTTCTCTGAAGTCTCTCAGCCCCACTCACCTCACAGAGTGTTTGTTGTGGGGCAGGAAGGGAAAGGAGAATGTTAGCCGCTTTGAGACTCCTTCAGGTAGTGATAAAGCAGGATATCAAATCCAAACTCTTCTTCTTTTTCTTCTGAGGGGTTGCCACACTGGGGAAACCTGCCCTATGAAGAGCTGTTTTTTGAAGAACAAAAGCCAGCCATTTCGGCAGAGCGCTGCAGCTTGGTTTCCACTTTTTGGACCCAACAGCACTTTCATTCTTAAGCCCGGCTTGTCCGCCTGCCGCTCAGGCCCGGGAAAAATGTGTGTTGGTTTTCATGAAAAGCACAAGAGCATCTTGGAAGCACGAATTCTCTCGCTGGCGTGACAAGCTCAGCAGAAGCGACTTGGGTTTCCGCCGCAGCGACTGGCTCCCGCTCTCCTTCCCAGCCTCGCAGTCTCCTTTGCTCGAAGCTGTTCAATCATCATAATGAAAAAGGGGCTTCTTAGCGGAGCTTTCACTAACTAGAAATTATATACCTGGTTCCCGGAAGATAGATTGTGCCGCTCCCGAGATACGGAGGGTGGCAGGAACAAGTGAGTGACTGCGTCGTCTGCCACCAAGATGGATCGCACAATTTGAACGATCTACCAGGAACTTTAACCGAGGGGCTTGCGGGCGGGTGGGCAGGCGGGGGCTTTTCCGTAGTTTCTGCAGGGACGCTGCCTTCCGAGAGGTAGGCCAGAGGTACAGTCCTTTCCTCTTGCTCAGCTCGATGCAGGATATTTATTGGGCCACCCAAGAACGACCCCCCCCCCATATCTGCAAAACTCTTTGATAAATGGCAGCAAACCTCGAAGCCTGTTCATTGAAGCGGCACCAGGCTTCTGCTTTCTGGATATTCCTTCATTTGCTGTCCTCGTGTTTTATAATGGATGGTGTTGCATTTCAAAATGATTACTCATTCAGATTAGTCTTCCTCTTTTTGCATATCCTGTATTGATTCTGAGACCATTAATACTCGGTGGGTCTCTTTGCTGAAATTGGGAGATTTCCCTGGCCCTCCTCCCATTCTCCAAAGAGACGCTGCATTTAAAACCCCACTGGGGGCTTGACCAAGTCGCTGCCTTGGGCCCCGTTCCTCATCTGCAACAAACAGAAAGATGCTGGCCCACATTGCAGGGTTATCGTGGGGACAGAGCGCTGCACCGGGTTCAATACGCTGCAGTTACATCAAAGTCATTCCAACCCCATCTGCTTCTTTAGTCCTGGCGTTGAGAGAGAGAGAAGAACCTTTCTCTGTCCATTTCTCCAAGCCACAAATAGTTTTATAAACTCCTATTATGTCGCCTCTTATTCACCTTTTCTCTAAGCTAAAAGGTTCCCCAATGCTGTATCTTTTCCTCCTAGGGGTGTCTCTCATCTCCTTGATCTTTTCGGTGGCCCTTTTCTGAACCTTTTCCAACTCTGCAGTATCCTTTTTGAGGCAAGGTGACCAGAACGTTTAAAGGCCTCTGCTTAAAGGGTCCTTCTGCCTTTCTGCAGGAAGGTAGGTCCAGAACGGTGGGCCCACCACCAAGAAGACTCTGCTATCCCTGTGCTCGCCAACCTAATTGAAGACCCTTGCGGGACTCTGCTTGATCTTAATTAGGGCCGCCATATTTCAAAAAGTGAAAAATCTGGACACAAAAGTTGTTGCTTTTTTTAGTTGTTGAGATTTTTTTGCATATCTTTAATGCAGATTCCGTGAAATTCACTAAAATAAACACTTCCGATTTCTACCTAGACACTGCTTCCAACTACAGTCATACCTCAGGTTACAGCCGCTTCAGGTTGCGTTCTTTTCGGGTTACGGACCACTGAAACCCGGAATGGGTTACTTCCGGATTTTGGCAGCCGCGCATGCACAGAAACGCCAAATCGCAACCCGTGCGTGCGCAGACATGCCGCTGCAGGTTGCGAACATGCATCCCGCACAGATCACGTTCACAACCCGAGCGTCCACCGTACACAATTCCAGCTATGTCCAGGAAATTCCAGGCATATGGGAACACCTAAAATAGCTACGCCAGACTCTCTAGGCCAGGGGAAGCCTTAAGGACTGCGTCTCCCCATATGAACCTACCCGGACTCTGTGGTCATCATCCCAGGCCCTTCTTCATATGCCTCCTCCTCGAGAGGTCCAGAGGGTGGCAACACGAGAACGGGGCCTTTTCTGCAGTGGCTCCCCATCTGTGGAATGCTCTCCCCAGGGAAGTTTGCCTGGCGCCTTCACTATACCAGACCCTCCAAGTGCCCCTATTTTCCAGGGACAGTCCTGGATTTACAGAAGCTGCCCCAGTTTCTGATTTGATATCGGATTGCTCCATTTTTCATTCGGACATCCCTATTTTCATCCGAGAAATGATGGAGAGCATGGAGTTGTCCAAGCCCGAGCCATCTGAAAGCAGCCCTGTATAGGAAAGGTTTTTAATGTTTTATTATGTTTTTATATATGTTGGAAGCCGCTCAGAGTGGCTGGGGCAACCCAGTCAGATGGGCAGGATATGAATAGTAAAACTATTGTTATGGAATAGGATGTCCCTGTTTTCATTGGAGAAATGTTGGAGGGTATGTCATAGGCAGAGACATCACCTTGCCAACAAAGGTCCATATAGTTCAAGCTATGGTTTTCCCAGTAGTGATATATGGAATTGAGAGCTGGACCATAAAGAAGGCTGATCGCTGAAGAATTGATGCTTTTGAATTCTGGTGCTGGAGGACTCTTGAGAATCCCATGGACTGCAAGAAGATCAAACCGATCCATTCTGAAGGAAATCAGCCCTGAGTGCTCACTGGAAGGACAGATCCTGAAGCTGAGACTCCAATACTTTGGCCACCTCATGAGAAGAGAAGACTCCCTAGAAAAGACCCTGGTGTTCGGAAAGATGGAGGTCACAAGGAGAAGGGGACGACGGAGGACAAGATGGTTGGACAGTGTTCTGGAAGTCACCAGCATGAGTGTGACCAAACTGCGGGAGGCAGTGGAAGACAGAAGTGCCTGGCATGCTCTGGTCCAGGGGGTCACGAAGAGTCGGACACGACTAAACGACTAAACAACAACATGTCATAGGCACCTTTAGGCACCAGGCAAAAATGTTCCTCTTTGACCACCAGGCCTTTGGCTGAGTAACATCCTATCTTTTTTTTCATTCAGAGCCAGTTTTGTTGACTTTTACGCCATTGTTTCACACTGCGTCTTTAAATGTGGCACTTAGGGGACATTTTATCAGAGCCGCTCAAGAGGCCTCCATTCCTTTTACGGTCTCAAGATGCAAGTCTGAGTCGGGGTTATTGTGAAGGCAGGAATGGCCTGGGTTTTCTGTTTCCTTAAGTTCTTATTAGGGACCTCAGAAATTTAACGGATCCTCGCTCTCTCCCCCGTACCAACGTGTGCCTGCGAGCGTGCAAGAGTGTGTGTATTGTGCACGCAAACATGCAAGTGTGACAAGGGTTGGGGAAAGCAGCCCTGATCCAAAGGGGGGTGGCTCAAGAGGGCAGAAGCGGAACCAAATTAATCTAAATCTGGTTAAAATTCCGGGCGCCCGCCCTCCTCGTCTCGCGCACGCGTTGCTTCCTTTTAGTACGTTTTTAAAATTCTCCCCTCTCTGTTTGCAATTCGTAATTAAGTTCAGCCAGAACACAGATGAGAGTTTTTAGCTGTTTAATGTTCCGCCAGGGCCTCTCGTCGTTTGTGGGGTGGGGGGGGAGAGAGAGAGACTCTGGGGCGGGAAGTGACAGACGATTTTACAGTGTGCCTGTAAGAATTTCATAGCGCCTCGTAAATAAATAAATAAATAACACCACCACGCGCTCTCCCCCCCCCCCCACTCCACGCCTGGATTTACGAGGAGCGCTGTCCTTCCGGGGAAGGAAGAAACAATGCGATTAAAGAGCCCTCTGCCACCAGCCCCCCAGGGGGGAAAGTGGGGCTGACATGAATGGCAACTAACTCCCTCTCGGCCGCCTTCGCTTGCATCCCGTGGCGGCAACCTCCCTCCCTCGCTCTTGAGCTTGTCTTCTTTTATCTGCACCGTCTTCGAGCATAAACGAAAAGCTGCCAATATTATGGCTCAGGAAATATCGCCGGTCTTGTCTTGCAGCTGTAAATCTCCCCCTCTTTTTTTAATTTATTTATCTAAGGGCCCTCCCTGATGCAGGGGCAGTTGCGGGAGCGACCATGTTGCATATTCATCGTGCTATGGAAGTCTGATCTGTAATGTTAGCCTCTGGAGGTACACTGTTAATAGAGGTGGTCCAAAACGGAGAGCGCATCTCCGCGTGCTACTTCTGGGGCAACCTCCATCCTTTCCCCTTTCTGGCCAGTCCCTGCCTGCTCCCTGCACCCATTTCTCTTCTCCCCACTGAAAACTTACTCTTCTCCCCAGCAAGGCGAGTGTCACAGATGCAGTTTTCCCCCTTAGTCAATGTTGCTTCTTAACTTCTTTTCTCCTCTGGCACTGGAAACACGAACTTTGCAGCCCGTAGGATCCTCTGCATTCTCAGATTCACTATACAGTGGTACCTCGGGTTAAGTACTTAATTCGTTCCGGAGGTCCGTTCTTAACCTGAAACTGTTCTTAACCTGAAGCACCACTTTAGCTAATGGGGCCTCCCGCTGCCGCCGTGCCGCTGGAGCATGATTTCTGTTCTCATCCTGAAGCAAAGTTCTTAACCCGAGGTACTATTTCTGGGTTATCAGAGTCTGTAACCTGAAGCGTCTGTAACCCAAGGTACCACTGTATTGAAAGCAAAGTCATGTATTGCCACCGTGATACCATCATGAGCTTCTGCTGCTGCTTCTTTGGCGATTCCTCGTAGCCGAGACCATGAACACGGTCTTAACAGTGAGTCCATAAGTGACTGTGGAGGCCAATTCTGGATCCACGCGCCCTTCCACAGTGGGGACATAGGTTTCCGGGAGGGAGTTGATCATGGTGAGGGCATAGCTGCCAACGTTTCCCGTTTTTTAAGGGAAATTCCCTTATTCCGAATAGGATTCCGCGCAAGAAAAGGGAAAAGTTGACAGCTAGGGGTGAGGGTTTGCCAAGCGTGCCTTCCTCTTAGCACATTTCTCCCCTGCGCCCTGAGTTCGAGTGTCTTCAAAGCCCACGACACCTTCGGTAAAGGCTGTTCTCCAATTGGAGCGCTCGCAGGCCAGTGTTTCCCAGTTGTCTGTGTTTATACGACATCTTTTTAGATCTGCCTGCTGGATCAGGGCCATTGGCCCATCTAGTCCACCATCCTGTTCTCACAGTAGAGAACAACAACTACCAGACTTTTAGAAGACATCTGAAGGCAGCCCTCTTTAGGGAAGCTTTTAATGTTTGATGTTATACAGTATTTTAATATTTTTTTGGAAGCCGCCCAGAGTGGCTGGGGAAGCCCAGCCAGATGGGCGGGGTATAAATAATAAATAAATTATTATTATTATTATTACCGGAAGCCTGCAAGCCCTCTCCCCTCCTTTTTCTAGCAAATTGTATTCAGATGCTTTGCTACCTCTGACCGCAGAGGCAGAGCACATCCATCGTGGCCGATAGCCATCAATCCTCCATGAATTTGTCTAAACCCCTTTCATAGCCATCCAAGTTGGTGGCCTTTGCTGCCTCCTGTGGGAGGGAGTTCCAAAGATTAACTATGCACTACGCAAATAAGTCCTTTTTTCATCTGAATCTTCCAACATTCAGCTTCGCTGGATGCCCACAAGTCCTAGTGTTACGAGAGAGGGAGCAAAAGTTTTCTCCCCTCTTCCTCCATGCTATGCATCATTTTATAGCCAAGTTTCTCAGACTTGGTTCCCGAATGTTGTCGGACTACAACTCCCATCATCCCTGTGGCAATCACACAGGGTCCCCGGACGTTTGACGGTCTATTGATCCCTGTGCCACCACTGTGATCGCTTCCCCGCTGCCACCAACCCGTTTCTCTCGGCTACACACTAGTCCAGACAGTTGTTAACATTAAACCAAATAAACAAGTTTATTTTATAAGCATGAACAAGTTTATGGTTTCAGATAATTTTTCTTGTCAGTTTCTTAATCCTAGTTTCTTTACCGGCCTAATAACTTCTGATTATCCCAACTGTCTATCTGACTCCTCCTAACAGATTCTCTCACTCTCTCACATCAAACTATCCCAACCCACAGACTTATCCTCCCTCTCTCTTCTCTAACACCCGACTGACTCCTTAACAACACTAACTCTAACTCCAACTCCTCCCCTTGGGTTCCCACTTGCCAATCACTTCACACTCATTTAACCCTTTCCTCATCACCCAGCATGATGTTGCCTAGGAGCGCAAACGCCACAATCCTGACCACTGGTCCTGTCTAGCTAGGGATGATGGGAGTGGTAGTCCGACAACAGCCGGGGACCCAAGATTGAGAAACACCATACCATGACACCTCGTCGTTGCCTTTTCTGCGAACTAAAGATCATCCTGAATGCATGGGAGAAAGGGTGGCTGGAGGGGGCCCAGTGCAACAGTGATCCTTTGCTTAAAGCCTTTGAAGACTATCTAGAACAGGCTTCCTCAACCTCGGCCCTCCAGATGTTTTGAGACTACAATTCCCAGCATCCTTGACCACTGGTCCTGCTAGCTAGGGATCATGGGAGTTGCAGGCCCAAAACAGCTGGAGGACTGAGGTTGAGGAAGCCCGATCTAGAAGGATGCCTGCTCTCCTCTTGACCTTGACGGATCTGCTGCTTCCTCGGTGCCTCTCGTGCCCCCACACGGGTGGGCACCCAGAGGTCTGCTCCCCTGCTGCTGACTCCTTTTCCGCGGCATTAGCCGGCGTCGCAGGTGACTAATGGCCAAGTCGGGGGCGACTGCCAGGCCTCCCTCTGATATATGGTTGTTATATTAAGGGTGGAAAGGTGCTAAATGAGCCCTCTTTATTTTACATAAATTAGCTCAAAAAGCCATGCATCAATGCCACCGCCACTTACAGCCCTGCCCAAAGTTTGTCTAACCAAGTTTTAAAAGGCGGGGAGGAGACTTGGCCACGTTCCTCATGCATCTTCGGTGGCGCTGCTGCAGGAGGGACCCACGGTTTCCCAGCGGGGGGAGCCCAGCGGGGTCCACGTGAAGAATCTCCGGCACGAAAGGCCTTTCCCAATATAAAGCCCAGATCCTTCTTGGAACCAGGCCCTCAAAAGGAGCATCATTCCAGCAGGGGCCGTGACACCCGGGTTAAGTTCAGTGCTGGGGGGGGGGGACGCACTGGAGATGGGTGTCCCTTGTTCTTTTCCAGGCAGCGGGGCCAGTTTGGAAACCTGAAGCCTTGTGACTTGGCAGGCAACGTAATGTAAAACCTGTCCCGGCTTCTCAGGCCTTAGAGACATCCACCAGCCCCTGATCTGAGCCGCTACAGGGGGCTAAGCTGGGCACTCGCCCCCTCCTCAGATCGAACCCCTTCCTCATTTATGATTTGCACACCATCTGGGCACCCCAGCTTCTGGTGCCTGTCAAAGAGAGAGAGAGAGAGATCACGTGAAACAGTGATCTGAAGGAAGGTTGCAGCGTTTGTGCCTTTTGCGTTTAGAGAAAAGGCAACGTGATAGAAGTTTGCAAAACCGGACGGAGAAAGATTTTTCTTCCTCGCTCCTAATACTAGAACTCGTGGACGTGGAAGGAAGCTGAATGTTGGAAAGTTCAGGACAGATAAAATTATTATTATTATTATTATTATTATTATTATTATTATTATTATTATTATATTTATATCCTGCCCTCCCTAGCCGAAGCTGGGCTCAGAGCAGCTAACAGCAATAAAAGTAACACAGCGTTCTAAAATCAGTATTCTAAAATCTATTCAAAATCAAATGGCAACCATTGGGCTAGAGTTCTGTGCAGATTACCAAAAGAGGGGGTCAGGCTGTGTCTTGGCCAAAGGCCTGGTGGAACAGCTCTGTCTTGCAGGCCCTGCGGAAAGACGTCAAGTCCCACAGGGCCCTAGTCTCTTGTGACAGAGAGTTCCACCAGATTGGGGCCATGGCCGAAAATGCCCCGGCTCTGGTTGAGGCCAGTGTAACCTCCCTGTGGCCCGGGACCTCCAAAATGTTTTGGTTTGAAGACCGTGGGACATACCAGGAGAGGCGGTCCCGTAGGTACAAGGGTCCTAGGGCTTTAAAGGTTAAAACCAGCACCTTAAACCTGATCCTGTACTCCAGCGGGAGCCAGTGCAGCTGGTATAGCACCGGGTGAATGTGTCCTTTTTCACGCAGGACATTGTTCAGCTGTGGAACTCCCTCCCACAGGAAGCAGGGATGGCCCCCAATCTAGATGGACAGATTTATGGAGAAGAGGGCTTTCAATGGTCACTAGCCAGGATGGCTCCACAGTTGGAGGCAAAAACGAGATGGGCTATTGGCTTCATCCAACAGGGCTCTTCTTATATCAGGAAAAGAGAGGGCATGTGCCGAACACACAGAAACAAGTGGAAATTTGCACCCCTAACAATTTTGCACCCGGGGCAAGCGCCCCTGGAGCCCTCTCTCCCCCCACGCCACTGGATTCTGTCTCTAAACCAGGAATGGGGACCTGTGGGTCTCCTGGTGTCACTAGACAACATCTCCCATAATGCCCGGCGGTTGGCCGTGCTGGCTGGGGGCTGATGGGGGGGGGGACTGAAGTCCAACGGGATCTGCAAAGCCACGGCTGTCCCCTCCCTGCTCTAAATGCACCTTCAGAAGCAAGTGAGAACCACAGAATATCGTTTCTGACCCTTCTGGGCAACTGACGTCTGAAAGGATAGGCATGTGTTCATTTTATGAAAGAGAGAGATCGTGTGAAACATTGATCTGAAGAACAGCATTTGTGACTTTTTCGTTCAGTATATCTGAAGGATCGTCTCCACCCCCATCGTTCTGCCCGGACACTGAGGTCCAGCTCCGAGGGCCTTCTGGCGGTTCCCTCACTGCGAGAAGCCAAGTTACAGGGAACCAGGCAGAGGGCCTTCTCGGTGGTGGCACCCGCCCTGTGGAACGCCCTCCCACCAAATCTCAAAGAGTTTTCTCAACATATCTGGTAACTGAGAAATTAAAGGTTTTTTAAAAAGGTTTTGAATAAATTCTGAAGGTTTTTCCCTGTCCCCTTCAGTTCATCAAATGCACAGAGCACATTTTAAAATTCTAGGTGTGAGAAGTTTTGCCCGGAGTCAGTATTTTCAGCGGGATTCTTAAATGTATTGTTTACTTCTGTTCCTACATTCTTATCCTGCTGTTTCTCCAATGAACTCAGGGCAATGTGTTTCCCTCCGTCCCCATTTTAGCCTCCCAGGAGCCCTGGGAGGTAGGTCAGGCAGAGGGAGAAAGAGAAAGAGGCTGCAGGCTGCTGAATGGGTTTCACAACTAAGCCGGGATTCGAACCCAAGTCTGGCCCTCTGCCCACAAAGTCGCTTCCCTGAGCAGCCCCTCCGTCAGCCGGAAAGTTTCCCCGCCTCTCCTGGCTTGTTAAGACCCGCCATCCTCTTCCCCGGGACGCTGCTTCTTCCGTTTCTGGCGTTCTGCATTTTGTCATCCTGAGCAGCTTGACCTTGTCAGCAAACCTGAGCCCTTCGCGCATCCATCCTGCTAATTCACCCTGCCGTTTAATGTGTGTGGAGCCAGGAGCGTTGGAGTCTTGGAAAGTGAATCGCTCCTTCTCTGCAGGGCTTAAGGTGCTCTGATTTCCGGTGACAAGAATCGCAGAATTGCAGCGTTGGGACCCCAAGGGTCATCTAGTCCAACCCCCTTACATGCAGGAACCTTTTGCCCAACATGGGACGCGAACCCACGACCCTGAGAGTAAGAGTCTTATGCTCTACCCACTGAGCTCTCCTGCCAGTGTAAACAACGTTGAGCTGGATGGGGTTCCCCGCATGGAGTTCCCCGTTCACTATAGCTCTGGGGAAGGGTAATGGCAATGACAGTGGGCGCCAGGTTTCCTTTCTGAATTTTAAAAAAATAAGCCCCCTTTTATTAGAACCTAAGACCCTTCCTCTCCTTTTCTCCCAAACGCTGCACCCTTTCCTCCGAGGGCAGTCGACCCATCTGCCCTGATCCCTCTGGTTGCCCTTCTCCCAATCTTTTCCAGCGGTAAAGGTAAAGGGACCCCTGACCATCAGGTCCAGTCGTGGCCGACTCTGGGGTTGCGGCGCTCATCTCACTTTATTGGCCGAGGGAGCCAGCGTACAGCTTCCGGGTCATGTGGCCAGCATGACTAAGCCGCTTCTGGCGAACCAGAGCAGCGCACGGAAACGCTGTTTACCTTCCCGCTGGAGTGGTACCTATTTATCTACTTGCACTTTGACGTGCTTTTGAACTGCTAGGTGGGCAGGAGCTCACCCCATCGTGGGGATTCAAACCGCCAACCTTCTGATTGGCAAGTCCTAGGCTCTGCGGTTTAACCCACAGCGCCACCTGCGTCCCAGCGTTTCCAGCAGTACAATGTCCTTTTTTGAGGTTAGGCAGCCAGAACTGTCCCTGGGACACCCTCACTTTCCCAAGAGCTTTGCAGATGCATCAGCGCACCTGCCTCGCTGTGGACTAGCAGCCCAGTGGGCTTGGCAGCTGTGGCAAAGGGTGTGTGTGTGTGTGTGTGTGTGTGTGTGTGTGTGTGTGTGTCAGGATTTGACAAATGAAAACTGGGCCTTGTGCGGAATGGATGGCAAGCAGGTGAGGTGCAACATCAGGGCAATCATTGCTCAGGTCAGGCAGCATTTTCAGGATGAGAAAGATCAAGCGATCCGCTCTGTTTCCCAAATGCCAAAAGGTGTGTGTGTCCTTCTCGCTTTTGGTTTATTTATGAAAATATTTCCATGCCGCTGTTTCATAAATATATATATCCAAGGGGTTTGCAGCACTAAAAACTTTAAAACATACAATAAAACAATTAAAAAGTTTAAAAACCAATATCACTTACTCATGTGGAAGGATGCATTCTTAATAGGCCTGGAGGAATCAAAAGGTTTTCAGTTTAAAAGTTGGCTCAGAGGGTGCCTGCTGAATCTCCAGTGGCAGAGAGTTCCACGGGACAGGGCCAATGACATTGAAGGCTCAGTTTCTCATTGTTGTCAAATGAGACTCCCCAACTAAAAAAAAATGACCAGCGATCCTCCTGCGGATGATATCAACGATTGACGCCGGGTTGTAAGAGTTCAGGCCTCTTTTCCTTTTGATAACAAACAACTCTCTCTTTTCTTTGTTTTTCTCCCAGGGAAGCCTTTGCAGATCAAGCCCAGGTTGTGAGGACGGCAACACCTTTGAGCAGAGCCCTGCGCAGCGGATAATGCCTCGGCCACACACGCCTCAGGGATTCGAAGCCACCCTGGCGACTAACTCAGGAAGACACAGCACCGAGACAGACAGGCAAAGGCTCGGCTGGATTTGTCCAGAGGGACTGCCCGCTTGTTTTATGTGAGAAGTGGGGTTTGCGAGATGAAGGCTACCCCAGTCTCCCACACAGCCCAGGAGCGCAGCTTTGTGGTTTTATTTTTTTTTCCAATAAAGGAGCTTTTCCCTTTCAGCCTTTCACCAACTCCTAATTCAGCTCCCTTGGCCTGCACTGCAGGGGGAGCGTCATCCAGAAACGTCGGCCTGGGTCTCATGCTCAGCGTGGCTGTGCTGGCTTCACCTGGAAGCAGGGAGAGAGACCAGGTAGAAACCTAAGATATAGATCTGCACCCCAGTCCCTATGAAACTTTGCCACCTCAAGCTTGGACCACGTGGCCAGTTGGTTTTCCCAAGGGTGCCAAAATGCAGAGCTAAGGGAGATGGTTGCTGATAGATGGCTCTGGTGTTTCAAAGCCAATTTGGGGATTGTTGGTTGAGGGGCTTAAATCTCATGCCTGACTTTGTCCCGAGAGAGGTGAAGTTCCTGCAGACTTTGGAGACACGAGGGCAGAGGACAGTTTCTCTTTTTCTTTCCTGAGCAGAATTTTCTTTGAGGGGAAAGAACCCAGATTCTTTGCAAAGTCATTTCTTTGATAGTCAAGGCCAGATTTGGGTCTCAAAGCGATTTGTAAAACCAGCTTGCCTGGGTGCTTTTATTATGCAAAAAACAACAACCACACAAGCAAAACATTTATATTTGTAGAGGCGTGTTGTGAAGTTCTATACAGGTCTTTGTTGTGAAAGGAGAGTCTTGTGTTTTCTCTGGGCGTGGGGGGAAATCACAGGGTTTTTGGGGTCCTTTCTCCAGACCAATATACTCAACCGATTTCCCTTTTTGGGTGGAAATTCTGGGGAAAGATCTCATGCAGAAAGAGAGCCGTTGCAGTGCATAAACAGATTCCTCCCTTCCTCTCCTAGCCCAGCTTTGTATGTGTGACCTAGTGGGACGGAGGATCGGTGCCCTACTCCCTTTTCAAACGAATCTTAAAGCCGTTGGAGTGAAGTGATACCAAGCCAGTCTTTGCCTGAAACATACAGTGGGGTCGAAGGTTCCACAATGACCCTTCTTCTCCCTGGAACTAATCTGGGTGCTGTGGCTGATGAGATCCGGGGCAATGGCTCATTGCCCATTTTTGTGGGGGGGGGGCTCCAATATTTTGAGCACCCTCTAGGCTGAAATGCATCCTGCTTCTTTCTGCTCTTCTGTAATCTGTCTGCTCCTCCATCAGGTAGTGTGAAAGGCAAGAAGCCTGTCTTGCTTCCCTTGGGAAGGGATTTTTCTTGGCAAGGAATCTCCCTGGCGGCCACCACAACCTGTGATGCATCCCAGGGAAAGCCAAACACCTTTTTCTTATGGTGAGCACAGGAGACTGGCCCCATGGCCTGGGCAGACCATGCTTGAACCTGCAATAGACTCTGCCTATCAAATGGGCCATGATGGGCTAGTCTTTGGCTGGGACAAGTGTACGTGTGCGTGTGTGTGTGTGTGTGTGTGTGTGTGTGTGAGAGAGAGAGAGAGAGAGAGAGAGAGAAGAGAAGTCTGGTCCACAAGGATTCCCAGTCTCCGGATCTTGAAATAACAAGAATCATAGAATCATAGAGTTGGAAGAGACCACAAGGGCCATCGAGTCCAACCCCCTGCCAAGCAGGAAACACCATCAGAGCACTCCTGACATATGGTTGTCAAGCCTCTGCTTAAAGGCCTCCAAAGTAGGAGACTCCACCACACTCCTTGGCAGCAAATTCCACTGTCAAACAGCTCTTACTGTCAGGAAGTTCTTCCTAATGTTTAGGTGGAATCTTCTTTCTTGTAGTTTGGATCCATTGCTCCGTGTCCGCTTCTCTGGAGCAGCAGAAAACAACCTTTCTCCCTCCTCTATGTGACATCCTTTTCTATATTTGAACATGGCTATCATATCACCCCTTAACCTCCTCTTCTCCAGGCTAAACATGCCCAGCTCCCTTAGCCGTTCCTCATAAGGCATCGTTTCCAGGCCTCTGACCATTTTGGTTGCCCTCCTCTGGACACGTTCCAGTTTGTCAGTGTCCTTCTTGAACTGTGGTGCCCAGAACTGGACACAGTACTCCAGGTGTGGTCTGACCAGAGCAGAATACAGTGGCACTATTACTTCCCTTGATCTAGATGCTATACTCCTATTGATGCAGCCCAGAATTGCATTGGCTTTTTTAGCTGCCGCGTCACACTGTTGGCTCATGTCAAGTTTGTGGTCAACCAAGACTCCTAGATCCTTTTCACATGTACTGCTCTCAAGCCAGGTGTCACCCATCTTGTATTTGTGCCTCTCTTTTTTTTTGTTTTTTCCCCCGGGGCAATGGCTCATTGCCCATTTTTGTGGGGGGCCCCTCCAATATTTTGAGCACCCTCTAGGCCAGGGGTCTGCAACCTTTAAGACAAGAAGAGCCACTTGGACCCGTTTCTGAAGAAAAAACAACAACTGGGAGCCGCAAAACCATTGCAACATTTAAAACAAATATATCTCTGGAGCCACGATCTGACAGCGGGCGGGAAGGTGACATCGGGACGGTGCGTGACTAATGCACTCACCGCCCCCATGCGACGTCACAGCCAGTACAGCGCCCGCCACAGTGAGGAGTGTTGGGGCGCACAATGCGCCTCCTCCCCTCGCTAGTATCTGCCCCGGAGCCGCAGCAAAGATGTAAAAGAGCCACATGCGGCTCTGGAGCCGCAGGTTGCAGACCCCTGCTCTAGGCTGAAAGGCATCCTGCTTCTTTCTGCTCTTCTGTAATCTGTCTGCTCCTCCATCAGGTAGTGTGAAAGGCAATAAGCCTGTCTTGCTTCCCTTGGGAAGGGATTTTTCTTGGCAAGGAATCTCCCTGGCTGCCGCCACAACCTGGGATGCATCCCAGGGAAAGCCAAGCACCTTTTACTTATGGTGAGCACAGGAGACTGGCCCCATGGCCTGGGCAGACCATGCTTGAACCTGCAATAGACTCTGCCTATCAAATGGCCATGATGGGCTAACCTTTGGCTGGGACAAGTGTACGTGTGTGTGTGTGGAGAGAGAGAGAGAGAGAGAGAGAGAGAGAGAGAGAGAGAGAGAGAGAGAGAGAAGTCTGGTCCACAAGGATTCCCAGTCTCCGGATCTTGAAATAACAAGAGTTCGCATCTGATAGGGAGCACTTTGAGGACCTCTTAGTCTGAAAAAGTGACGTGGGGTTGCTGTATCCATCAGTGGTTTGGAGTTGGTCGCAGTCGCAGCAGAGGTCTTCTGGATTCTGTCAGTGTCATAGCGCAGGTTGCCAGCTCCTGGGGCCAAGTGGATGCAGAGTGGGAGGGAAACAGAGTACGCACACACAATCAGCTGCCTAACAGTGTCCATGTCACCCAGGAGATCACAGCCACAGAGATAAGAAAAGAAGTCCTTTTGTTGCATCTAGATAGGTCACTTCCTGGTTCACATGGAAAAGCCGTTTTCAACAGAGCCCAGCAATGAAAACACAGCTGTATTGAGGCAGCACCGGGTGTTGAAATTTTGCACCCCTAACAATTTTGCACCCGAGGCAACTGCCCCTGCGCCCCTGCTCCCCCCCCCCACGCCACTTGATTCCGTCTCTAAACCAGGAATGGGGACCTGTGGGTCTCCTGGTGTCACTGGACTACATCTCCCATAATGCCCGGTAGTTGGCCATGCTGGCTGGGGGCTGATGGGAGCTGGAGGCCAATGGGAGCTGGAAAGCCACGGCTGCCCCCTCCCTGCTCCAAACACACCTTCAGAAGCAAGTGAGAACCATAGAACTCAGAAATGATGCCATTTCTGAACCCTTTTAGTCACTTGCTACTAAAATACGTCTAGTCACTTGTGTTCATTTTATCAAAGAGAGATAGATCATGTGAAACATTGACCTGAAGGAAGATTGCAGCGTTTGTGACTTTTTAGTTTAGATAAAAGGCGAGCAACATGATAGAGGCTTATAAAATTATACACGACACGGAGAAAGGGGACAGAGAAACGTTTTTCTTCCTCTCTCATAATACTATAACTCATAGATGTGCAAGGAAGCTGAATGTTGGAAAGTTCAGGACAGATGAAAGAAAGTCTTTCTTCATGCAGCACATTGTCATAGAATCATAGAATCATAGAATCATAGAGTTGGAAGAGACCACAAGGACCATCGAGTCCAACCCCCTGCCAAGCAGGAAACACCACCAGAGCACTCCTGACATATGGTTGTCAAGCCTCTGCTTAAAGACCTCCAAAGTAGGAGACTCCACCACACTCCTTGGCAGCAAATTCCACTGTCGAACAGCTCTTACTGTCAGGAAGTTCTTCCTAATGTTTAGGTGGAATCTTCTTTCTTGTAGTTTGGATCCATTGCTCCGTGTCCGCTTCTCTGGAGCAGCAGAAAACAACCTTTCTCCCTCCTCTATGTGACATCCTTTTATATATTTGAACATGGCTATCATATCACCCCTTAACCTCCTCTTCTCCAGGCTAAACATGCCCAGCTCCCTTAGCCGTTCCTCATAAGGCATCGTTTCCAGGCCTTTGACCATTTTGGTTGCCCTCCTCTGGACACGTTCCAGTTTGTCAGTGTCCTTCTTGAATTGTGGTGCCCAGAACTGGACACAGTACTCCAGGTGAGGTCTGACCAGAGCAGAATACAGTGGCACTATTACTTCCCTTGATCTAGATGCTATACTCCTATTGATGCAGCCCAGAATTGCATTGGCTTTTTTAGCTGCCGCGTCACACTGTTGGCTCATGTCAAGTTTGTGGTCAACCAAGACTCCTAGATCCTTTTCACATGTACTGCTCTCAAGCCAGGTGTCACCCATCTTGTATTTGTGCCTCTCATTTTTTTTGCCCAAGTGCAATACTTTACATTTCTCCCTGTTAAAATTCATCTTGTTTGCTTTTGCCCAGTTCTCTAATCTGTCAAGGTCGTTTTGAAGTGTGATCCTGTCCTCTGGGGTGTTAGCCACCCCTCCCAGTTTGGTGTCATCTGCAAATTTGATCAGGATGCCCTTGAGTCCATCATCCAAGTCGTTGATAAAGATGTTGAATAAGACCGGGCCCAAGACAGAACCCTGTGGCACCCCACTAGTCACTCTTCTCCAGGATGAAGAGGAACCATTGATGAGCACCCTTTGGGTTCGGTCAGTCAGCCAGTTACAAATCCACTGAGTGGTAGCATAGTCAAGACCGCATTTTACCAGCTTCTTTACAAGAATATCATGGGGCACCTTGTCAAATGCCTTGCTGAAATCAAGGTAGGCTACATCCACTGCGTTCCCTTCATCTACCAGGCTTGTAATTCTGTCAAAAAACGAGATCAGGTTAGTCTGACATGACTTATTTTTCAGAAATCCATGCTGACTATTGGTGATCACAGTATTCCTTTCTAGGTGCTCACAGACTGTTTGCTTAATGATCTGTTCCAGAATCTTCCCTGCTATTGATGTCAGACTGACTGGGCGGTAATTATTTGGGTCCTCTCTTTTCCCCTTTTTGAAAATAGGGACAACATTTGCCCTCCTCCAGTCTGCCGGGACTTCGCCTGTTCTCCAGGAATTCTCAAAGATGACTGCCAGTGGTTCTGAGATCACATCTGCCAGTTCTTTTAATACTCTTGGATGCAGTTCATCTGGCCCTGGAGACTTGAATACATCTAAACTAGCCAAATGTTCTTGTACTATCTCCTTAGTTATTCTGGGCTGTGTTTCCTTTGCTGAATCATTTGCTCCAAATTCTTCAGGTCGGGCATTGTTTTCTTTATCGGAGAAGACTGAGGCAAAGAAGGCATTGAGGAGTTCAGCCCTTTCTGTGTCCCCTGTTTGCATTTCACCATCTTCTCCTCTGAGTGACCCCACTGTTTCTTTGTTCTTCCTTTTGCTACGAACATACCCATAAAAGCCTTTTTTGTTGCTTTTAACCTCTCTAGCAAGCCTGAGTTCATTCTGTGCTTTAGCTTTTCTGACTTTGTGTCTACACGTGCTGGCTATTTGTTTGAATTCCTCTTTGGTGGTTTCCCCCCTTTTCCATTTTTTGTACACATCATTTTTTAATCTTAATTCAGTTAAAAGTTCTTTAGATAGCCACCCTGGCTTCTTTAGGCACCTTCCATGTTTCCGTCTCATTGGTATTGCCTGACGTTGTGCTTTTACTATCTCCCTCTTAACAAACTCCCAGCCATTATGAACTCCCTTTCCTTTTAGTATTGCTGTCCATGGGATCTCACCCAGCACTTCCCTAAGTTTTATGAAGTCGGCTTTCTTAAAGTCAAGAAATTGAGTTCTAGTATGCTTGGCTGCTACTTTCCGCTGTATAGTAAACTTCAGAAGAGCATGATCACTCGCGCCTAATGATCCTTCCACATCTACCCCACTAACCAGGTCATCAACATTGGTTAGGACCAGATCTAAAATGGCTGTTCCTCTTGTTGCTTCTCCCACTTTCTGGACAATGAAGTTGTCTGCAAGGCCAGTGAGGAATCTGTTTGACCTTATGCTCTTGGCTGAGTTTGACGTCCAACAAATATCCGGGTAATTGAAGTCCCCCATTACTACTATCTCCCTTCCTTTTGCATGCTTGGCCATCTGTTCCAGGAAGGCAGCATCTATGTCCTCCGTTTGGCTTGGGGATCTATAGTAAACTCCCACAATGAGGTCTCTGTTATTCTTCTCTCCCTTAATTTTGACCCAAATGCTCTCACTTTGGCTTTGAGGTTCTAAATCTTGGATCTCTTCACAGGGATCTCTTCACATTGTTCACCTGTGGAACTCACTGCCACAAGAGGCAGGGATGGTCATCAACCTCGAAGGGGAAATTTGTGGAGAAGAGGGTCACTAGCCAGGATGGCTCCACAGCTGGAGGCAGAAATGCTTCGGAATACCAGTTGCTGGAACCCACCAGAGGGGAGAGTTGCTTTTGTGCTTATTTCCTTCTTGCGGTTCTTCCACACCCTGTGGGAGCAGGAGGCTGGACTAGATGGGTCATGGGCCTGATCCAACAGGGCTGCTCTTAGATGCTGCTGCTGTTGATAATAATAATAGTAAATTTATATTTATACCCTGCCCTTCCTGGTTCAGGAAACCGGGCTCAGGGCAGCTAACAACAAATTTAAAACACTTAATTGATGCTACAAAAACCCCCAGCATAAAATACGGTATAAAGCGTGAAAAGCAATAAATTCAGAATTCAAAAATCAATTTAGGGGCAAAATCCATCCAATAAGCATTAGATGATCACCAGGGCTAGCTGGCTAAATTAGTCCTATTTGGGCCAACGAGGAGACCAGGGGAGAATTAGCTGTGGGATCCCAGAGCAGGTAATCTTCATAAAAAGGGGAGGGGGAGGGAAGAAGGGGAACAAAAGATGAGGCCAAGTTCAAATTGAAAGCCAGGTGGAATGTCTTACAGGCCCTGTGGAAGGAAGTGAAATCCTGCAGGGCCCTGGTGTCCTGGGACAGAGCATTCCACCAGGTCAGAGCCACCACTGAGAAGGCCCTGGCCCTGGTGGAAGATAGTCTGACTTCCTTAAGGCCCAGGACCGCTAAACTATGGTTATTCATGGACCTTAAGGTCCTCTGTAGGGCAGACCAGGAGAGGCAGTCCTGTAATGTTCATTATATCAGAGAGAGAGAGAGAGATCATGCGCTAAACACACACTTGGAAACAAGTGAGGACCTCAGAACTTCCAGAGGTTGGATGGTCAGGAATTCTTTAGCTGTGATCCCTTCCAACTTCATTCTTTGATTCTGTGAACTTGCTCTGTATCTATAGAAAGCCATGCCTGGACCCATCCCAAGGGCCTCCTCTCTCTATGGGACGCGTTGGCCACCCCTTCCTTTAACTGGCACCCTTGCGGCAAGCGTCGAAACGCCCTCCCATCCCCGGCTGGTGAAGCAGCCTGGCTCATCTCTGCAGAGCAGCAAGCTAATAGATGGATAGTAATAATAATAATAATACTAATTTATTATTTATACCCCGCCCATCTGGCTGGGCTTCCCCATCCACTCTGGGCGGCTTCCAAAAGAATATTAAAATACTATAATACATCAAACATTAAAAGCTTCCCTAAACAGGGCTGCCTTCAGATGTCTTCTAAAAGCCTGGTAGTTGTTGTTCTCTTTGACATCTGGTGGGAGGGCGTTCCACAGGGAAGGCGCCACCACCGAGAAGGCCCTCTGCCTGGTTCCCTGCAACTTCTCTTCTCGCAGGGAGGGAACCGCCAGAAGGCCCTCGGAGCTGGACCTCAGTGTCCGGGCAGAACGATGGGGGTGGACACTGGATAGGGAGGAGAGCTGCAATCTGCCTCTCTTGGCACTTCCTGACCCAACTTTCTCCAGGTGGTGATGGGAGCAGCAGCAGCGAGGGGGCCATTAACCATCACCCCCTTTGATTGGGCCGCTTTTATTACTGTTTCTCTGTCTCTGTGATTTAGTGCCCTGCCTGATGGTGCTCCCCGCACGAGCCCAGGACTGCTGGCCAGACAGCTTTG
The DNA here is from genome assembly GCF_965112155.1 of Podarcis liolepis. NCBI lineage: Eukaryota > Metazoa > Chordata > Lepidosauria > Squamata > Lacertidae > Podarcis > Podarcis liolepis. Next base: position 2,748,721 of record NC_139560.1, on the reverse strand, counting down.
CTGCGAGGAGAACAGGGGCAAACTTTTCTGCAGTTCTCTGAAACTTCCTCCTCCTGGAGCCGTATTCGGAATAGCCGATTTGCACGACCCACTCAGGAAGATAATGGCAGCACGGTGGAATTCGAAACAGCAAGAAATTATTGTGCCCTAGGAAATCCCACCGCCACCCAGGGGCACTGCCTCCCACTTTAGGCCACTAGAACCCCATGCAAAGCCTTCTGCTCATTCTCTTGCCCCAGAGCGGCTGTGTGGGGAGACTCCTAAATCCCCAGAGAAGCACATGGCAGGTCGGAGTGCTGTTTCCATTGTAATTTGCGTATTTTTTGCTTTATAAGATGCACCAGACCATAGGACGCACCTAGTTTTTGGAGGAGGAAAACAAGAAAAAAAATATTCTGAATCTCAGAAGCCAGAACAGCAAGAGGGATGTGGCTTCTGGGATAGCCTCTTGCTGTCCTGGCTTATGGGATAGCCACACGCAGTCTCTCCCAGGCAGTGGGATGAAGGCTCCCCCAAGAGCCGTGCTCCCTTTAAAGAGCGTGCGGAGCGTGTGTGGGGCTCTTGGGGGCTTTTCCCCGAGAAGGGAGAAGGGAATCCCACACGCTCCACGCAGCTCTTTAAAGGGAGCGCTGAGCAGAGCCTCCTGCCTGCATTCGCTCCGTAAGATGCACACACAGTTCCCCTTACTTTTTAGGAGGGGGGGAGTGCGTCTTATAGAGCGAAAAATACGGCATCTGTTTGCTTTTAATTGATTTTAATCCTATCAATGCATACTTGTTTTTTAGTAGTTTTTCTTTGCTTTGAGCAGTTCTTGGTTTTAGCTGTAAGCGACCTTGAATTCCCTCAGGGGGAAAGGCAGGGTATAAAGAAATAAATATATTATTATTATTATTATTATTATTACTACTACTACTACTACTATTAGAATTGTATACCGTGCTATACCCGTAGATCTTGGCGTGGTTCACGACATAAAATTGCAGTGTATAAAACACAAGATACATAATAAAAAAAGAACAGAAACAAACCAATAATCTCCCATTCCAACAATCCCACTATTGTTTAATAATAATAATAAATAATAATAATAATAATAATAATAATAATAATAATAATAATAATAATAGGAAACGGCAGGCAAGAAACACCTTTGCTGAGGGATCTCCTTAGCGCTACGTTGAATTCCTCCCCAAAGTCTTCTCCGCAGCAGTTCAGAGAACGGATTCCAAATGGCCCGTGACCAGATGCCCGTGGGGTTTAACCTGCATGACGGCAGAAAACGCTTGCAGTTTTTCCTGAGTGGATTGCCCTTTTGACCTGGGAACCTAAGGCGACAACTTCTTCCAGATCCCTGCTTCCAGATCCCTGCTTCTCCCACCTCCCTAATTACACGCTCCATGGACGATCTTATCGGGGGGAACAACCCTTATTGGGACACAGCCCAAAGGAAGACTTTCCAGGCTCTTTTTTAGTAAGGTTCCCAAAGCGCTACCTGGCTGGACGGAACAGAATCAAACTGTGGGGCTGTTGATAACTCTGCCCCAGGCGTCCTCCTCATTCCTCAGCCACCCAGCCATGCATCGGCGCATGCAGTCCGAGAGAATTTCAAATTCTTTCCATGCGGCACCTGCCAAAAGCCCCGGGGACTGGTATTTGCGGCCATCAGAAGCGAGCGTTTAATCGCTCTGGCCGAGTGGCTGGGTCCCTGTCAGCTTACGTCGCTTCCCACGGAGGTCCCTTGCAAGCGTTAAGAAGGGAAGTGACTTCCGAAACCCACAGCTGGCAGATGTAAGAACGTAAGAAGAGGCCAAGGCCCCCTCCAGCCTCCTCTTCTCACAGCGGCCATCCAGATGCCCCGAAAGAGAAACCTGCAAGCATCATCTGAACCTTTCCCATCTCTGTAATATCCTTGCTGAGTTGAGGCAACCAGAACCAAATAGATAGCACCATTTTAGGGGAGGTTGTCTTGCTAAGGTGCTTCTGAGATGTGCCTCCTACAACATCCATGTGTGTCATCTGAAATTCAAGTGTGCTTCTTCAGCATGATTTGGACAAGTAAAACTCATTGGCTAAGGCAGTGGGGTTTATCCTGCAGCCCTCTAGATGTTTGCTGGACTGCAACCTCTCTGTGATGGCTTGGGAATCTGATTTAGAGGCTGAACCGGAGGAATCCCAGCCTGCACAGGAGTCCCCACCCCCAGAACCAGCTGAGCCAGGGCTGGGGCTTGAGCCTGAAGGGTCCTCACCTGTGCTGGATCCTCAGGTGCAGGCACCAGCTGAGTCTGCTCTGGCTCCTGAGGTGATGGACCCATTGCCGGCAGGTGCTCCACTCTCAGCCCCGTCAGGGGAAGAGGAGGTTGCCTCTGGGTCCAGTAACCCTCCAGCCTCTCCTGAGCTGCAGAGGCTCAGGGCAGAGAGGCGGAGGGAACTAAGTTCCCGCAGGAGGAGTGCTCGCCTCCAGGCCAGGAGAGGTGAGTCACCAGAGGATCGGGGCCACCCTATGCCTCAGGGCAGATAAAAGCCGGCCAGTCCCAGTCCCAAGTTGCGGGAGTAACATTGTTGGTTGCTAGTTCCTGCCTGAACCCTGTGCAGCTTTCCTGCCTGAGCTCCTGACCCGCCCTGGCCTCCTGCTTGCATTCCTGTTCCTGACTTCACCCGACTCCCTGCCCTGCACCCAGCTTCAGCTACTACAGATTGCCTCCATGTTGCACCTTTGACCAGTGGCGTAGCGTGGGGGGTGCAGGGGGGGCCGGGCGCAACATCTGGGGGGGCGCTCGCACTCGCAGCTCTCTTCCCCTACCTGGCTCACTCAGGGTTAGGGGGCGCAAATTACTTGCCTTGCCCCGGGTGCTGACAACCCACGCTACGCCACTGCCTTTGACCACAGACCGGACTTGGCTCTTGCCTCTCAGGTAACCCACGGGACCAGCACACCCTCTGCAGGGAGGTGGGACCGATTTGGATGTCCGCCCCCGCCACTTAAAAGATCCAAATGGTTTCCAGAGAGTGGTAGGGGATGCTTTATCCCATGTTGATGGCCTTTCAGCTGATTCCCTGGTGGCCCGCTGGAAAGTGGAGTTAACCAGGGCTATTGACTATCTGGCTCCAAAGGAGAGGGAGACACCAGCTGGACTCATCTCTCCCTCTCTTCTGCTTCAGCTTCTGATCCTTGACTTCTCTCTGCCACACACTCTTCCCGCTCACTAAGCCCTGTTGCCTCTTCTCAATCTTCTCCCCGCCTCCCTATCTCTGAGCCTTCTTCCCTTCAGGGTCCCCCCAGCAGGTTCCTTCCACCATTCCTCTGTGTCCAACCAGCCCTTGGCAGGAGCATTGAAACATGCACTCCCCCTCCCGCTCCGTTTGAAGTGGTATGGTCCAGGAAGGGCTGCATCACTCATTCTGCCGATGGTGTAACTCTGCTCAAGGTCTCTTCTTCATGGGCACTGCATCTGGGGCGGAGGATGGCTTCTGGGGCAGGGGCACTAAGGGACCCTCCTACACTGGGAAGGCTGTCTGGATCGTGGCAGTTTTGTGCTGCGGCCGTTGGGGGAAGGAGCACAGCTCAATGGCAGAGCACCTGTTTGGCATGTAGAATGTCCCTCGTTCAAGCTTTAGGATCTCCAGGTAGGCCTGTGACCCCTACCTGACCTGAAACCTTGGAGATCCGCTGCATGCCCCCCTGCCGTGCAAACAGAGCTGAGCTAAATGGATTCCGTGTTCTGACTTGGCAGACCCAACACCTGTAGTCTTACTCGCTGATGCAAAAACTCGTGGGATCTGGCTCTTAAATAAGTAGCGAGCTGAGCTCAGTTGCCAAGCAATTCCTCACATTTCTGTATGGTTTTACAGCCGGACTAAAGTTTGGTCTCGGTGGTGTAATAGAGCTGAACAATCCCACGTTGCTTGGGAAATTGCAGCTATCAATTCTGTTTGGTGGTATGTGAAATACGCGCCCCTTTGAGTCTGGCCTTCCCCCCCTGGACAAAAGTCTTCACCGAAAGAGAGGGTCGGAATCCCAGGTGCCCTGCAACCCTTTCAAGGTTTCTTAAGACCTCCCCGTTATGGGGAAAATCATGTGATAGCCTTTTATTTTTCGTGCACCTTTTCATCTCTGCAGCCCAATCTCCCATGTGCACAGGTGAGTCCTTCACTCCGAGAGAGCTGGTTCATTTATTAGGTTTTTTAACTTGCTGTGCTTCACAAAACCCATAGAAGGAAATGATGATAAATGAAAAGTATACCAAACTTGCAATCACTTCCTTCTTCATTCACTGGCGGTATGTACAGAGAGGGAAAAGTGGTGGTAGAGCATGGGACTCTTAATCTCAGGGTCGCAGGCTGCCGGCTGTGCAAGCAAGGGGTGACCTAACTGGCCTTCTGAGCCCCGCAGGGGTGCTGCAGAAAGAATGGAGTTGGTCAAGGGAGCCGTGAACCCCAGAAGGTTGAAAACCTCTGAATTAGTGAATCTGCAAGCATTTGTTGTTGTTTAGTCGTTTAGTCGTGTCCGCCTCTTTGTGACCCCCTGGACCAGAGCACGCCAGGCACTCCTGTCTTCCAGTGCCTCCCGCAGTTTGGTCAAACTCATGCTGGTAGCTTCGAGAACACTGTCCCCCATCTCATCCTCTGTCGTCCCCTTCTCCTTGTGCCCTTAATTTTTCCCAACATCAGGGTCTTTTCCAGGGAGTCTTCTCTTCTCATGAGGTGGTCAAAGTCTTGGAGCCTCAGCTTCAGGATCTGTCCTTCCGGTGAGCACTCAGGGCTGATTTCCTTTAGAATGGAGAGATTGGATCTTCTTGCAGTCCATGGGACTCTCAAGAGTCTCCCCCAGCACCAGAAATCAAAAGCATAAATTCTTCGGCAATCAGCCTTCTTGATGGTCCAGCTCTTGTCTAATCCTCTTTTGAAGTCATTCTGGTCAGTGGCCTCCTGTGGGAGTGAGTTCCACAGGGCCATGTGAAGAAGTCTTTCCTTTTATCTGGTGTGTGTGTGTGTGTGTGTGAGAGAGAGAGAGAGAGAGAGAGAGAGAGAGAGAGAGAGAGAGAGAGACCTTTCTGAAATGCACCCTGGTGCCATGTGCATTATTCTCTCAACCCAAATGCCTTGCCTACATCTGCTTGCCCTGGAGGACAAGGGACATGAGTGGCGCTGTGGTCTAAATCATTGAGCCTCTTGGACTTGCCGATCAGAAGGTTGGTGGTTCAAATCCCCGTGACGGGGTGAGCTCCCATTGTTCTGTCCCAGCTCCTGCCAACCTAGCAGTTTGAAAATACGCCAGTGCAAGTAGATAAATAGGTACCGCTCTGGCGGGAAGGTAAACGGCGTTTCCGTGCGCTTCTCTGGTTCGCCAGAAGCGGCTTAGTCATGCTGGCCACATTACCTGGAAGCTGTTTGCAGACAAACACCGGCTCCCTCGGCCAGCGAGATGAGCGCCGCAACCCCAAAGTCATCCGCGACTGGACCCAACGGTCAGGGGTACCTTTTCCTTTACTATACCACTTTAAAGGGACGCGGGTGGCGCTGTGGTCCAAACCACTGAGTCTCTTCGGCTTGCAGATCAGAAGGTTGGTGGTTCGAATCCCCACAACGGGGTGAGCTCCCATTGCTCTGTCCCAGCTCCTGCCAACCAAGCAGTTTGAAAGCACGCCAGTGCAAGTAGATAAATAGGTACCGCTGTGGCGGGAAAGTACCGTATTTTTCGCACCATAGGATGCACTTTTTCCCTCCTAAAAAGCAAGGGAAAATGTGTGTGCGTCCTATGGAGCGAATGCAGGGGGGGAGGCAGGCGGGAAAAGCCCTCACAAGCTTCGTGCGCTCTTGCGGGCTTTTCTCCAGGAGGGAGAAGGGACTGACTGGCCGCATCAGTTCCTTCTCCCTCCTGGGGGAAAAGCCCCCAAGAGCGGCGCCCTCTTTAAAGGCTGTGCGGCTCCTGCAGGCTTTTCTACGAGGTGGGGGAATCCCCCCGCCTCCCAGGAAAGCCAGGAGAAGCCGCGCAGCCCCTTTAAAGAGCGCGCGGCTTCTGCGGGAGGTGGGGGAAGCTGCAGCCGATTCCCTCCTCCCGGGCTCCCTTTGAAGCGGCAATGTGGGAGGGGAGCAGCTTACACTCGTGTAAGCAGCTCCTCTCCCACTTTCCTCCTTCAAAGCAACTACAGAGGAGGGAAGGAAGGGGACCATGGATCCTCCGCTGCTAGAGGCTGCAGCGGATTCCCTCCTCCTGGGCTCCCTTTGAAGCGGCAATGTGGGAGGGGAGCAGCTTACACTCATGTAAGCAGCTCCTCTCCCACTTTCATGCTTCAAAGTGGAGGGAATCCACTGCAGTTGCGAGCAGCAGAGGATCCATGGTCACTCTGCTTCCTTCCCTCGAAGCAGGGTGCGGGGTTCAGGGGGAAAGAGGGCAGGAAATAGATGCCGGGCAGGAAGACACAACCACACTTTGACCACTGAAAGTCCACCCCAGCCTCCCCAGATTTCCACTGAGATGGCCAGGCTAATCTCGATGGCCATAAGTCAGGCTCAACATTATTAACTGGACTTAGATAAGCCATGGTTCCCCTTCCTACCCTCCTCTGAGGCTCAGTTTAAAGCAGCAAAGTGGACAGGAGCCGCCCGCTTTGCTCCTTTAAATCGTTTAGTGCAACATTTGTTTCAGAATATTTTTTTTCCGTATTTTCTTCCTCTAAAAACTAGGTGTGCCCTATGGTCATGTGCGCCCTATGGAGCAAAAAATATGGTAAATGGTGTTTCCATGCACTCTGGTTTCCGTCACGGTGTTCTGCTGTGCCAGAAGCGGTTTAGTCCTGCTGTCCACATCACCTGGAAAGCTGTCTGTGGACAGCTGTCTCCCTCGGCCTGAAAATTGAGATGTGATTTAATTTGATTTGATTGGCCGGTTAATAAAAATTATTTTTTTTAAAAAAAAAGAAAATTGAGATGAGCTCTGCAACCCCAGAGTCACCTTTGCCTGGACTTAATGGTCCAGGGGTCCTTTACCTTTATCTTTCCATCGTGGAGGATGAAGCCTCAAGGCTGTCAGGCACCTACGGCCAAAGTTCAACTCTGTGTCTTTTTGGGTGCGTGTTTTGTGCATGTGTGTGTGTGTGTGTTGAGGAGCAGGACACACGCAGGGAATTCCTCTGCCAGGAACCTCTGACCCCAACCTTCCTGACTCTGAGACGTCACCTTAGGGGACACCCCAGCTGCTGCCCCCTTGAAACACAATCCCACCCGCAGGCCCAAGGCTTCACAGCCCCCCAACTCGGGTGCTGTACCCCTCCCCATTCCCGGGGTCTTTGGGATGGGATTAAGGGTGGTTTCCTTTTCAGCGAGGGTGTTGAATGTCAGGCACAAGCCGCTATGACATTTGGGAAGCTTCCTGGGCCTCCCAGCCACCCCCGGCAACCACGCGGGCAATGCCGGCGGACGATGGAGCCCCTCTTGCCCCAGGATTCTTGATATGAAACTCAAGCTGCCGGGGGGGGGGGGTCCTGGGTGTGTGTTGGAGGGGTATAAACAAGTTCGGGCAGCCCAAGTCGGGTCACTGCATTCAGCTGTCCGACTCTCCCCACCCTGTTCTGCAGGATGGCCTCTCGGCTTGTGTTTCCCAGGCCGAAAGACGCCCAGAAGACCCTCATGGGAGGGGGAGACCTTCCAAGAGATGCAAGGGGGCATGTCATAGAATTGTAAAGTTGGAAGGGACCACAAGGGTCATCTAGTCCAACCAACAGAGTCAATCATATTTATGAATATCCTGCCTTTTTGTTATTATATTTATTAATATCCTGACTTCTCAAGGCAGCTTTCAGGCAAAATAGAAACGGCTAACAACATATTTTGAAAGCAATCATTAAAAAAACCTTTACTTGGTTTTTGATTGATTGATTGATTGTATAGTATTTGCATACTGCCTTTCATCTCAGGGCGGTTCACTGAATAAAACCGCAAAATACATAATAAAAACAAGGACAAGACAAGACAATAACCAATATGCTCACATACAGATCAGTACAATAAAAAGATCACAGCACCAGGCCTTTCCTTAAGAAACTGTCAGTTCTCCAGAGCCTCCTGGAAGAAGGAAGTCTTCAGTCACCTGCGAAAGCACAACAAGGAGGGAGCAGGTCTAATTTCTCTGGGAAGAGGTTGCAAAGTTGTTCAGGAGGAGCCACCACCAAGAAGGCTCTCTGGCACCAAGCATGCCTGTCAGCGTGGTGAGACCAAGAGAAGGTCAAGTGAGGGAGCTCTCAGCAAGCTTGTAGTGTCATAGGATTGTAGAGTTGAAAGCAGGGGTCATCTAGTCCAATGCAGGAATATTTTGCACAACATGAGAATCGAACCCATGACCTTGAGATTAAGAGTCTCATGCTGTACTGACTGAGCTATCCACTCTCATGGCCATCCAACTTCTGCTGACCGTCTGACTCAATCTAAAGCTGCTAGAAGACTAGAAACTTTATCCCTTTATTTTTTAGAAATGCATACCAGGGTGCCTAATTGCACACGTAAAGGCTGAAAAGAGAGGCGGCAACAAACAACAACAACAACACACTCTCTCCGTCAACGGGAGTTTCCACCCGCCTCCGTTCTCCTGGCGTTCCCTCCTCAGGTTCACGCAAGGCAAGCTGCAGCCTTGGAACCACAAATGGTTCCTTTGCCCAAGGATTTGTGTCTGTGTGTTTTAGATACATACACACACACACACACACACACACACACCGTATTTTCCGCTCCATAAGACGCACCAGACCACAAGACGCACCTAGTTTTTGGAGGAGGAAAACAAGAAAAAAATATTCTGAATCCCAGAAGCCAGAACAGCAAGAGGGATCACTGCGCAGTGAAAGCAGCAATCCCTCTTGCTGTTCTGGCTTCTGGGATAGCTGCGCAGCCTGCATTCGCTCCATAAGACGCACACACATTTCCCCTTACTTTTTAGGAGGGAAAACGTGAGTCTTACAGAGCAAAAAATACGGGGTGGGTATACACACACACACACACACACACACACACCCCACTATAAAACCCCCACTAGAGATCAACACTGGATTTTTAAATTTTAACATATTTTTATGAATCCATAACATCGAAACATCGCACAAAGGAGCTTTAGCATAACAATATGGATACAGTGCAGAGAAATTTAGAGTTTAAATTCACAAGCAGACTAAATTCATCCGCTTAGCAGCAACCATCAGCGGCTGCTTAGCCAGAGAAGTGTCTCAGCAACAAATCAAACCCCAAAAGTTTTCTGGAGAAGCGGCAGTTGTGTTACACTTCCCTGACGAGCCGTGTAATGTTAAGGAGCAGTCACACATATCTGCGGAATTGTTTGTCCTGTTTTTTCCCCTCCTTGCTTTATGACGTTGAATAACTTTTAAAGCTAGGGCAAGAGACCGGACTTTGCAGCACCTTCCTTGCCCTGAGAACTGTGTGGTGTGTCTCCAGTGAGGGGTCCTCTCTAGCTGAGCATCAAATACAAGGTCAGGTATTTGCATTGCAGCGGGCTGGACTAGATGACCCTCGAGTTCCTTCCATTGCAATTCTGTTACAATAAGCCACTCATGTTTTCCAGAAATATAAAGAGAAGGGCTAAACCAGGGTCAAGATAAAGGCACCTGGTTAACAATGATGGTGATCTCCTGAAACACTGACACACACGATACGATATGATATCTTTATTGTCATTGTCCCATACAGAACAATGAAATTGAAAAATCTATATATGACACACACACACACACACACACACACACACACACACACACACACACACAGAGGTTTCAGTGTTTAGTTTAGTTTAGTTTAGTTTAGTTTAGTTTAGTTTAGTTTAGTTTAGTTTAGTTTAGTTTAGTTTAGAGAAACTGTAAGTAAGAGGCAACCTAATAGAAGTTTGTGAAATTATGCAAGGCAGGGAGAAAGTGAGCTGAAAAAAATGTTGAAATATACATTTATAAAGAAACCAGAGGCCTTTCTTCTTGGAATAACAGGTTTGGAATTGCCCAAGAAAGATGTTAAATTATTTTTGTGTGCCACAACTGCTGCTTGTATTTTGTTAGCTAAAAATTGGAAAACCCAAGAATTACCATCAATAGAAGAATGGCAGATGAAGAGGATGGATTTTTCGGAGCTAGCCGACCTAACCGGAAGAGTCCGCGACCAGAAGGAGGAGGAGTATCAGGAAGAATGGACAAAATTTAACAATTATTTAGCTAAATTTGTTAAGTTAAGCTAATTGGAAATAGCTTGCAGGTAACAGATTGGCTTAGGAATTTATTTAAGTTAAGTGATGTTTAACATGTACAATTTTGAATTGAAAAGATATAAGGATGTTAATGGACTAAGTTAAGTTTATAAGAATTAGGATTTGGAAAACTGTTATAAGGATATTCATGGAAATTCAACCAAGGGGAAGCGAGGAAGTCACTTAACAATGTTAATAAGTGTAATTTTAATAAGGTTATGATTTATGTTTGTTTGTGTGTTTTGTTTGTTTATAATTTTGTGAAAATTAATTAGAAAAAAGGGGGGAAAGGGAAAAAAAAGAAAATAACATTTTCTCTCCCTCTCTCATAACACTCGTGGAAAGCAAACGAAGCTGATTGTTAGAGGATTCAGATCAGGTTGTTGTTGTTTAGTCGTTTAGTCGTGTCCGACTCTTCGTGACCCCCTGGACCAGAGCACGCCAGGCACTCCTGTCTTCCACTGCCTCCCGCAGTTTGGTCAAACTCATGCTGGTAGCTCCGAGAACACTGTCCAACCATCTCGTCCTCAGTCGTCCCCTTCTCCTTGTGCCCTCCCAACATCAGGGTCTTTTCCAGGGAGTCTTCTCTTCTCATGAGGTGGCCAAAGTACTGGAGTCTCAGCTTCAGGATCTGTCCTTCCAGTTGAGCACTCAGAGCTGACTTCCTTAAGAATGGAGAGGTTTGATCTTCTTGCAGTCCATGGGACTCTCTAGAGTCTCCTCCAGCACCCGAATTCAAAAGCATGAGATCAGGTAAAAGGAAGCATTTCTTTCATGCGCTGCATAGTTAAACTATGGAACTCCCTGCTGCAGGCCCCCAACCTAGATGGCTTTAAAAGAGGATTGGTCCAATTCACGGGGGAGAGGGCTATCGATGGCTACTAGGCAAGATGGCTACGCTCTGCCTCCATGGTTCGGAGCAGCGATGCTTCGGGTTGCCAGAAGCTGCAGGAGGGAAGAATTGCTTTTGTGTTCGAATCCTGCTGGCTGGTTTCCCATTGGAACGTCTGGTTAGGCACCGTGAGACGAGGCTGCTGGAGTAGATGGGAAACTGGCCTGATCCAGCAGGCTCTCCTAACTTAGGTTCTTTTTACAGAACAGCCACATAATAATATATAATAATAATTTATTATTTATACCCCGCCCATCTGGCTGGTTTTCCCCAGCCACTCTGGGCGGCTTCCAACACAATATTATATTAAAGAAATGCATCAAACATTAAAAGATTCCCTAATCAGGGCTGCCTTCAGATGTCTTCTAAAAGTCTGGTAGTTGTTCTTCTCTTTGACATCTGGTGGGAGGGAGTTCCACAGGGCGGGTGCCACCACTGAGAAGGCCCTCTGCCTGGTTCCCTGTAACATGGGGGGCACATTGCCAATCTGGTGGCACCTTCTGCAGTGTGGCTGGACCAGTTGAAGCATCATCTCTCTCTCTCTCTCTCTCTGTCTCACCAAGACTGATTTCACTGGGCGTTTCAAACACTTTGACTTCCATGCATTTATTATTTTTATTTTTATTTTTAATGCCAGCAGTCACCTCTCCAGGAAAAGTGTCCCTTCTGCCACCTCTTCCTTTGCTGCTTGTCTTGGCAAGATGTTATCCCGGGGGGAACCGAATCTCCTTTTGCGCTGGCTCTAAAAATGAGAGCATGACGCAAAGGCCCTGTACCATCCCGGGAGCTCCAAATGGTTGTCACTCTACCTGCTTAGATGACTGGCCCTTGGCTTCAGGGTGAAGTGGGAGGCGTGTGTGTGTGTGTGTGTGTGTGTGTGTGTGTGTGTGGAGATGCCAGCAGCAGCAGCAGCAGCAGTTGGTTCCCAGAAACACCCCCCTCCCAGCCCTCCACTGTATCTTAGGCACGTTGTCTAAAAATACTGCACTCCACTGCCTCCTGGTCCAGCCCCTCTTGCTCTCTGGCCCTGCTAGAGGAGTGACGAGGGATCGCTGGAACCATGCCCACCCATAATCCTTTAATGTCCCATTTCCATGCAGGGAGACAGCTGTTAATATGGATGGGGGGGGGAGGGCGAGGGCAGGGGGCTGACGTGTGTTCCTGTCCTGGGCAAGGGAGCTGCTAATCTTGTGGCATGGCAGTGGCACCAAGAAAAGACATTCCAGACTGAGGATCCCCAGGAGCGGTGTGTGTGTGTGTGTGTGTGTGTGTGTGTGTGTGTGTGTGTGTTGTGGGTTGGGGATTTTTGGGTTCCCCACCCCTTGCCCAGTTAAGTATACCGTCCCCTTCTATGTTTCCAAATCTGATGGGAAAACTGTAAGTCAGACAGCGTAATAAGTCAATTTGCAAACAAGAGAGAGAGAGAAAAAGAGAGAGAGAGAGAGAGAGAGAGAGAAGGGACTGCAAGGGCGGTATATAAATTCAGATAATAATAATAATAATAATAATAATAATAATAATAATAATAATAATAATAATACTCTTCCCCTGCAATGCAAGACTCTTTTGCCCAAAACGGGGCACAAACCCATGACCTTGAGTCTCATGCTTTGCCAGCCGAGTTATATTCAGTGTTATGAATATATAGATTCATAAATATATCTATATATACTGTAAGGGACGCGGGTGGCACTGTGGGTTAAACCACTGAGCCTAGGACTTGCCGATCAGAAGGTCGGCGGTTCGAATCCCCGCGACGGGGTGAGCTCCCATTGCTCGGTCCCTTCTCCCGCCAACCTAGCAGTTTGAAAGCACGTCAAAGTGCAAGTAGATAAATAGGTACCACTCCAGCGGGAAGGTAAATGGTGTTTCCGTGCACTGCTCTGGTTCGCCAGAAGTGGCTTAGTCATGCTGGCCACATGACCTGGAAGCTGGATGCCGGCTCCCTCGGCCAATAAAGCGAGATGAGCGCCGCAACCCCAGAGTCGGCCACGACTGGACCTAATGGTCAGGGGTCCCTTTACCTTATATATACTGTATAAAGAAGTATTGGCCTTTGCATTTTTAGCAACATGCTGGAAGGATTGCTTTAAGGAGATGCTCACACCTCGTGAGTATGGGGGAAATCTCTGCCTAGTTCTGCCCTGGCCAACCAGGGCACCCGCCAGATGTTTTGCGAGGCAGCTGCCACCAGCTCCAGCCAGCACAGCTGGCCTAGCTGAACAGCTCAGAGTCCGTCTCTCCCCCCCCCCTTTGCGCTGCATAATTTTTTGACACACTGAGTGGAGTTTCACCAGCGCGGGAGAGAGGACCTGGGACTGTCCCAGCAGGGTTTGGAGCTGGGGCTTCATGGCAGCAAACGAGAATGTCACTCGTAATCTGAACTTTGGATCTTCGAAAGTAGATATTATGTGACGTACACACTAAGGTTTAAGCCGGAGACGGCCTGAGCGATGGTTTTTTCTACTCTTGCCTTTCCAAACGTCTCTGCCTATTTTATTGGGGCGATTAATCTCCTAGTCCCTGTTTTGCTTTGCGAAGTATTGGATTATTCTGTTCTATTTTTTTGTTTGTTGAAAACGTCTTTATGGTGCCTTTCATTCTATCCAACTTAAAGCTGCTGTACAGTACAAGTTGGATTGAGGAACTAAATATTTTGGAGGTGTTTGGGGCCAGATGTTTCTGATGGACCTCAGGGGCTTGTGTCTGAGTGTGCTCTTTACTGCAATCTGCCCCCCCCCCCAAAGATACCCTAACAACCCAAGGTTGCTCTGGGTTCAATCCAAGAGGAGATAGTGCATAAACTATGCAACTCCCTCCCACAGGAAGCAGTGATGGTCCACCAATGTGAGTGGGCTTTAAAAGAGGATTAAACAAATTCGTGGAGGAGAGGCAACTGATGGCTACTAACCAGGATGCCGCTGCTCCTGAAGCTCAGTTACTGGAAACCACAGAAGGAAAGAAGGCTCTTGTGGTCGGATCCTGTTTGCTGGTTCTCCATAATGGGCATCTGGTCAGCCACTGCGAGAACAGGAAGCAGTGTTTGGACTAGATATAAGGACTTGTTGGAGAATAAAACCCCAAGGTGGTTGTCGCCAATGGAGGCAAAAGCCGTGAAAAAGCTCAATATGGAGGCCAATTGGCCAAAATATTGGGAAATTTTGGAACAAGAGGGAGAAAAACTGAAACTACAGAGTTATGAGAAACTGAAGTCTAAATGCTAAATGCTAAAATGAATGCTAAAATGTTGAGATTTAAGAAAAAAGGGGATTACAGCGGTAAAAGATTAAGTAAAAGAAAAGAATAAGGGAAAATTTGATTAAACCAAGGGGCAGGATTTGCTGAAACAAAGTTGAAACTGGGATGCAGAAAGGGGAGGTACGGGGAAGTCGGTGAAGTAAGGCTCAAGAAAAAAAGGATTTGAAATTATACATGTTTGTTTATGTGTTTGTTTGTTTGTATTGTGTATTGTCTGTGTTTATAAAAATTGTGAAAAACCAATAAAATTTTATATATAAAAAAAGAGAACAGGAAGCTGGACTGGATGGGCCCTTGTCCTGTCCCAGGTGTGGGGTGTGAAACACATAGCAGTCTAATAATAATAATAATAATAATAATAATAATAATAATAATAATAATAAATTTTATTTATACCCCGCCCACCCCAGCCAAGACTGGACTCAGGGCAGCTAACACCCAATATAAAACAATTGATCGAAATACAACTTAAAAAACAAGATTAAGTACAACATTAAAATGCAGCCTCATTTCAGTAGGAACTCAAATCAAAAACTTTTTGGGGATGAAATCATCAAATCTTCACCAAGGCCAACTATCCAGACTGGTCCTACGTGGGCCAGAAAAAAGCCAGGGAAGTCCCCAAATAGGAGTTCCATCACAGAAGGAGAAAGGAAAAAGGAAAGAGGGGGAGGGGATCAAGTTGATTCCAAGCCAAAGGCCAGGCGGAACAACTCTGCCTTACAGGCCCTGCGGAAAGAAATCAGATCCTGCAGGGCCCTGGTCTCATGAGGCAGAGCGTTCCACCAGGCCGGGGCCAGTGCTGAAAAGGCCCTGCCTCTGGTTGAGGCTAATTTGACTTCCTTAGGGCCCGGGACCTCTAGGGTGTTGTTATTTATGGACCTTAAAGTCCTCCGCGGGGCATACCAGGAGAGGCGGTCCCGTAGGTACGAGGGTCCTAGGCCGTGAACAACATTCCTAGAAGGGACATGCAAGGGGATTTTGTACCAGCCAGTAGAAAGCTTCCTGTTTCCTTCTGGGCTGGGACAAACTTCCTCTGCATGTGACCAGAGGTGGGCGTGGCCTTACCTGCCCAGGTAACAAAAGGGCAAGGCAGGGAACACACTTCACTTCCTCTTTTGCTCTCTCTCTCTGACTCCATTTGTCGAAGAAGCAACATCTCTCAGCTAGAGATACCCTGTAATCTAAGTCTCCCTTCAGGGATCCAGTTGTGAACTGATGATACTGTGAGTCAACTTCTTTTTACTGACTTTAAATAAGATTGCTGTGTCTATTCTTTTTAAGAGGGACAGAAGGGAATTACCAGGAATCCTATATTTAGAAGCTCAAATGAGCTTGCAACAAGTTAGCCGCTGTATGTTTAAAGGGGAATGTTTAAACTCTGCTAAGTCACAGAACTTGCTAACACAAGTTGTTGTTTAGTCGTTTAGTCGTGTCTGACTCTTCGTGACCCCCTGGACCAGAGCACACCAGGCACTCCTGTCTTCCACTGCCTCCCGCAGTTTGGTCAAATAATACAAGTTAGGAAGGATTTTTTTAAACAATATAGCCTTTCCTGCCTCCCTAAACATTCCCACACCAGGAGTCTCTTCTTGTGGTCTTACGAGATGGTCTAGACCACTGAACCTCTTGGGCTTGCCGATCGGAAGGTCGGCGGTTCGAATCCCTGTGACGGAGTGAGCTCCCGTTGCTCTGACCCAGCTCCTGCCAACCTAGCAATTCAAAAGCACACCAGTGCAAGTAGATAAATAGGTACCGCTGTGGCGGGAAGGTAAACGGCATTTTCATGCGCTGCTCTGGTTTCCGTCACGGTGTTCCTTTGCGCCAGAAGCGGTTTAGTCCTGCTGGCCACATGATCTGGAAAACTGTCTGTGGACAAACGCCAGCTCCCTCGGCCTGAAAGCGAGATGAGCTTGTTGTGGCACCCCCTGCAACGAGGAGGCAAGTGTGACCGCACTCATCTCGCTGCCCTAAAACCGCCTCTGCTTCATGGCATGTGGATGAGCTATTTGGGTTACCGGAGACCCCCATCACTGTGAGCCATAAAGCTTTTTATTAATGTATTGTGATTTCAGAATAATTATTGCCGTGAAGGCCATCGGGCCGTACATCTTCCTGCCCGAGTGTCCTCTCCTCTTCCTTGCTGGCTCTGCAAACTGGCTATTCCAGCTTCCTGTAATTAGCGCAAATCATGATGACAATTTGCCAGGGAAGGCGTGATGCAAGCAGATGGGGGAAGGGGACCAAACAAGTCATTTCCCCCTAAGTAGATCCATTCAGAAAATGGGGTGCTGTGCGGGGAAACTTCAAAGACACTGGAAATTGGGGGGAATTATGGGCTCAGCTTTGTTGATCACTCCGGTGCACGAAAGCAATAGGCTAGGGTGTTACTTAACTGCCTTAGGGACTCCATTCTGGATTTGTGTAGCGTTTACTCCTTAGCCTTTTCTTTTCCCAAAGAGAAGGTTTAGAGTCAAAGTTTTCCTTCTCCTAGATGGGTTACCTACCTGCCCAGGTAGACGGGCCCCATCCATCACTCGCCTCTCCCGACAGCACATGATGAAACTGCCTTCTTGACCATTGGATCCACACTTGGTCTTTGCTCCTAACAAACTCTTTGTGGGGTATTATAACAGGAATTGTCTGTGCTGTGTTGCGATCCCCTCTTTATTTCAAGCCAAACTCTGCGTCTAAAAAAGCTTTTCATCTCATCTCTTCCTTGCTGTCCACCTTCGCTAGTGGGGAGTTGTTAAAGTTTTCTACTGCCGTTTTTGGGAGTAAAACGTCTTATTTTTAACAGTCTCTCTCTTCTTGGAGAGTTCGGCGCTGCCTCGCCAGGTTTTGGGGGCGTTTGTGTCGGAGAGGGAATTAGCCCTTTTGCGCAGAGGTCCGCCCTGTGTCTTGGCTATATACTTTGTTTTCTCGCTTTGGGAGAACACTCTTGGTCTCGTGCTCTCCATCCGCCAGAGCCTGTCTTCACATGCAGGGGAAGTCCTGGTGGTGTTATTAAAACATTCAATAAGAATTTTAAGGTCTCAAATATAGAATAAATATTCATAAAGGCACACATATCTAAATATATGAACCATGTGTCTGAAATAGTGCGGCAGAGTGAAATATACTCGGAGTCGAGTGTGGATTTCATGCTCTTTATTCAGCTCATAGTAGTGAGGAATGAAAGTTCCCTCAAAATATCTGCTTTATATACATTATTTACACAGTGGGCCGCACGTGATTGGCTAGTTCCGGGATTCTCCTGTAGGCCAATCAGGTTGCGGATTCACTTCCACCTGGAGCTGGATTGGGTGGCTCCTGCGGACCAGTCAGACTGCTGCATTGTTCTAGGACCAATCAGACTGCTGCATTCTGAATCCTATTGTTCTAGGACCAATCAGACTGCTTCATTCTGGGTCCTATTGTTTTAGGACCAATCAGACTGCTGCCTTTTGGATCCTATTCAACTCAGTACATAACACAGAGCAGTCCTGAAGCCGTTTTGACTCTCCCAATGACCTCATAATAAAAAAATTCCTTCCAGTAGCACCTTAAAGACCAACTAAGTTAGTTCTTGGTATGAGCTTTCGTGTGCATGCACACTTCTTCAGATACTGTGTATCTGAAGAAGTGTGCATGCACACGAAAGCTCATACCAAGAACTAACTTAGTTGGTCTTTAAGGTGCTACTGGAAGGAATTTTTTTATTTTGACTATGGCAGACCAACACGGCTACCTATCTGTAACTGGAACCAATGACCTCAAATATTCCTCTGCAGTAAGGGAGGCAAATGGGGAAAGTCTTCCCATTGTCTTTTCGCTTACAAATCCCATCTTAAGGGCGCATTTGTGTATGAATAATTCCTGGATTCAGGAACTAAAGTATAGAGCAGAAATCCTGTCTGCCCGGAAACCTGTTAATGGTCACTGATTGCTTTACCTGGGCAGCCTGGCCACTCTTTTGTGATGGCAAATACTTTTAGTTCCTGAACCCAGGTCACAGGCTCACCCTATTCATACACAAATACGCCCTAAAGACAGGTAAACAAAAGACAGTGGAGAGGCTTTCCCATTTCCTCCCTCCTTGGGAAGAGATTTTTGTGAGAGTCAAAATGACTTCAGGATTGCTTATCTGTACTATTTTCAACAGGTGGTTTATATACTTATGAATAATAATAATAATCATCATCATCATCATCATCATCATCTTGATTGCGGTCCAAAAACCTGTAACATAGATTTAGAATAAAATGCAGACTCATACAGACAACCCCCTGGGAGAAGCAGACCGAGATGATATTTGTTTGGTCTTAAGTATGATTATCTTTGATACGTATGACTACCGAAAGAAACTTTGCCATGGCCACTGTGATATCATTAGACTTGTCATCCAGAAGATATTTAGATATACTTATGTATGTGCTTGCCTTGTACATTTATGAACGTTTATTTGAGACCTTAGAATTCTTATAACATTCTCCATGTCAAGGAGTGGGTCGCTTTCCTGAGTCCTCCCTCCAAGCTACAAATCCATCCCAAGCAGGCACCAAACAGGTTACTGGGCTTGATGGGCTTCTTCTCTGGCACCAGCTTGTTGTTGTTGTTGTTGTTGTTGTTGTTTAGTCGTGTCCGATTCTTCATGACCCCCTGGACCAGAGCACGCCAGGCACTCCTGTCTTCCACTGCCTCCCACAGTTTGGTCAAACTCATGCTGGTAGCTTCGAGAACACTGTCCAAACATCTCGTCCTCTGTCGTCCCCTTCTCCTTGCGCCCTCCATCTTTCCCAACATCAGGGTCTTTTCCAGGGAGTCTTCTCTTCTCATGAGGTGGCCAAAGTCTTGGAGCCTTAGCTCCAGGATCTGTCCTTCCAGTGAGCACGCAGGGCTGATTTCCTTCAGAATGGATAGGTTTGATCTTCTTGCAGTCCATGGGACTCTCAAGAATCTCCTCCAGCACCAGAATTCAAAAGCATCCATTCTTCGGCGATCAGCCTTCTTTTTGGTCCAGCTCTCACTTCCATACATCACTACTGGGAAAACCAGAGCTTGAACTATACGGACCTTTGTCAGCAAGATGATGTCTCTGCTTTTTAAGATGCTGTCTAGGTTTGTCATTGTTTTTCTCCCAAGAAGCAGGCGTCTTTTAATTCCATGACTGCTGTCACCATCTGCAGTGATCATGGAGCCCAAGAAAGTAAAATCTCTCACTGCCTCCATTTCTTCCCCTTCTATTTGCCAGGAGGTGATGGGCCCAGTGGCCATGATCTTCGTTTTTTTGATGTTGAGCTTCAGACCAGAACATCAAACAGCAAGTCTAAAACACGGTGTGTTCTCTCTCTCCCCCCGGCAGGTTAACTCAAAAGATTTATAGGGGCTGGGGGATGCTGGGGGATGCAGCCAGCCCCATTGCATGCTCCCACTTGGGGGACTAATTGTTACCACTGAGGGTACACCCCCACCCACCCACCCAGTGGTACTTGCTCACAGGATCACTACTTCATGACACTCCAGACTTGTGCTGTGAAATATGAGAGGAGCTGGTGGCACTTCGGTACAATTTTGGGGGTGTATTCTAAGGAATGAGGTGGGTTTTTAAACTCTTCCGCTTTGTGTTTGTTTGTTTCTTTCTTTCTTTCTTTCTTTCTTTCTTTCTTTCTTTCTTTCTTTCTTTCTTTTCTAAAAGTTTTTTTATTATCTATTTTCACATAACAAATTATTCCAACAAATCATCTTCATTTTATTTCCCCCCCTCCCATCTCCCCCACGTACCCCCCTGCGACTTCCCTCAGTTCCTCTCTCTGATTTTTTAACACATATTATTCACTGCATGTTATAAAAATGTAAGAATCCCTAAATTGTCCATCTATTATATTGGCAGCCATAAATTTGCGTATGTTTATTCAAAACCTGCCAAGGAGTCCAGTTCGTTTTGTTGTTTCTTTAAGTCCTTTGCAAAAAGTTCTTCTTTAAAGAACTTCTTTAAAGTCACAGTTGTCCTTATCACACAGTTTGTATATCAATTCCGCCAGTTCCGCATAGTCCATCAATTTCCCTTGCCACTGTTCTTTTGTTGGGGTTTCTTCATTTTTCCATCCTTGTGCTACTAAGACTCTTGCCGCCGTTGTCACATATATATATGTTCTTCATTTTCCTTAGCGGGTCTTTTCCTACAGTCCCTAACAAAAAATACTTCTGGCTTTTTTACAAATGTTAATGTGAACATTTTCTTCAACTCATTATATATCATTTCCCTTTTTTAAAAAAAATTCTCTGCAATCCCACCACATATGAAAAAAGTCCCTTCTTTTTCCTTGCATTTCCAACATATATTTGACCCAGTTTTATACATTCTTGCCATCTGTACTAGTGTTATGTACCATTTATACATCATTTTCATATAGTTTTCTTTCAAAAGCCTCAGACTGCTTTGAGGAAATCTCTCCCTCCCTCACGCAGTGACAATGGAGGAAGAGATTTCCTCAAAGTGGTCTGAGGCTGCCCCTGCCGTGCTTTTATCAAAATAGCAACAGGAAGGAGAAGCCCATGGAGGGAGACACACACAGAGAGAGACACACAAACACACACACCTTTTGTGTTTGGGCCCACAGAGGGCCCTCAGCCCCCAAAAGATAGGGGGAGCGAGGAACAGAAGGATTGGGCCTGGGGGAAAAACAAGCCTATCACCTCAGGCCTTACCTCTCCTTGGTGGAAACCTGAGGGCTCTGACATTTCCCTACACTTTGGCCCTCCTGCGCTCCCGGCCAAGAAAGTGCCAGAGTATTGATTCATGACTAATAACAGAGATTCATTGACTGAGGAAGCTTCTCGACCCCTCGATTCTGGAGAAGAGGCATGCTCCATAGCTGGGCCACCGCTGTGCAACCCAGAAGGCTGAGAAGCAATATGATAGCCATCTTCAAATATCTCAAGGGCTGCCAAAATGGAAGAGGGAGCGAGCTTGGTTTCTCCTGCTCCGAAGGGTAGGCAAAATCAAATAAGATGAATTTTAACAGGGAGAAATGTAAAGTATTGCACTTGGGCAAAAAAAATGAGAGGCACAAATACAAGATGGGTGACACCTGGCTTGAGAGCAGTACATGTGAAAAGGATCTAGGAGTCTTGGTTGACCACAAACTTGACATGAGCCAACAGTGTGACGCGGCAGCTAAAAAAGCCAATGCAATTCTGGGCTGCATCAAGAGGAGTATAGCATCTAGATCAAGGGAAGTAATAGTGCCACTGTATTCTGCTCTGGTCAGACCTCACCTGGAGTACTGTGTCCAGTTCTGGGCACCACAATTCAAGAAGGACATTGACAAACTGGAACGTGTCCAGAGGAGGGCAACCAAAATGGTCAAAGGCCTGGAAACGATGTCTTATGAGGAACGGCTAAGGGAGCTGGGCATGTTTAGCCTGGAGAAGAGGAGGTTAAGGGGTGATATGATAGCCATGTTCAAATATATAAAAGGATGTCACATAGAGGAGGGAGAAAGGTTGTTTTCTGCTGCTCCAGAGAAGCGGACACGGAGCAATGGATCCAAACTACAAGAAAGAAGATTCCACCTAAACATTAGGAAGAACTTCCTGACAGTAAGAGCTGTTTGACAGTGGAATTTGCTGCCAAGGAGTGTGGTGGAGTCTCCTACTTTGGAGCTCTTTAAGCAGAGGCTTGACAACCATATGTCAGGAGTGCTCTGATGGTGTTTCCTGCTTGGCAGGGGGTTGGACTCGATGGCCCTTGTGGTCTCTTCCAACTCTATGATTCTATGATTCTATGACCCGAACCCATGGCTTCAGTTGAAGGAACTTTCTTTCACCTCTGGTGGACATGCCCGAGGGTGAAGGCTTTTTGGGAAATGATTTATAACGAATTGAAAAAGGTGTTGAAATACACCTTTCACAAGAAACCAGAGGCCTTCCTCCTGGGCATTGTGGGCCAGAGAGTGCCAAAGAAAGATAGAACTTTCTTTTTATATGCAACCACAGCAGCAAGAATCCTTATAGCCAAATACTGGAAGGCACAGGAGTTACCCACGCTGGAAGAATGGCATTCGCAGCTGATCGACTACATGGAATTAGCTGAAATGACAGGCAGAATTCGAGATCTGGGAGAAGAGGCAGTGGAAGAGGACTGGAAAAAATTTAAGGACTATTTACAAAAACACTATAAGTTATATGAATGTTGACAGTTTGCTAAGTACTTTGGAAAAATATGCCTCAGTATTGAAATTGGTAAATGAGAGAATTTAAGTTTAAGATTTAGAAATGTATAAATTATGGATAATATAACTAAATGAAAACACAAAAACAACTGAAATAAGGTATTAATTTGCTGTTTATTTTATTGTAAAGAAAGCAGGGGATGGGGGATGTGGGGAAGTCTGGTTGATTATGAAAATTGATTTGAAAAAGTGAATCTTTTTTCTTTCTCTTTTTTTTTCTTTCTTTTTTCTTTTTATAATCCTTTTTCTTTTCTGTAAAAACTGCTTTTGTAGTGTCAATGATGTTGTATTTTTACCCTGGAAAAAAGCAAATAAAAAAACTATTATAATAAAGAACCCATGGCTTCAAGTTACGAGAAAGGAGATTCCGACTCAACATCAGAAAGAGCTTTCTGACCCTGTAAGAGCTGCATTGCAGGGGGTTGGACTAGATGCCTCTCAGGGTCCCTTCCAACTCTACAATTCCACGATTGCAATAATATTTTCATTTGTTCTTTATATGCTGCCCACCTGCCCCTTCATGGATCACTGCCTTGCCAGGGCTTGAATAACTCAGAGAAGCTATGAGCTCTGCCGTGCAGGGCCACCCAAGATGGACAGGTCACAGTGGAGAGTTTTGACCAAACATGATCCACCTGGAGCAAGAACCAGCAAGCCACTCCAGTATCCCTGCCAAGAAAACCGCATGGACAAAGACATGCTTTTGAATTCTGGTGCTGGAGGAGACTCTTGAGAGGCCCATGGACTGCAAGAAGATCAAAACTCTCCATTCTGAAGGAAATCAGCCCTGAGTGCTCGCTGGAAGGACAGATCGTGAAATTGAGGCTCCAAGACTTTGGCCACCTCAGGAGAAGAGAAGACTCCTTGGAAAAGACCCTGATGTTGGGAAAGATTGAGGGCACAAGGAGAAGGGGGCGACAGAGGACAAGATGGTGGGACAGTGTTCGAAGCTACCAGCATGAGTTTGACCAAACTGGGGGAGGCAGTGGAAGACAGGAGTGCCTGGCGTGCTCTGGTCCAGGGGGTCATGACTAAACGAATAAACAACAACAACAACATGCTGCCCATCTGACTGGGATGGCCTGGCTACTCTTTGCGACTGATTCATCCTCAGTCTGTTAGCTGGACCCAGTGGCGTAGCGTGGGTTGTCAGCACCCGGGGCAAGGCAAGTAATTTGCGCCCCCTAACCCGTGGATTTGCGCCCCCTAACCCTAACCCCCAGATGTTGCGCCCGGTGCGGCCGGCCCCCCTGCACCCCCCCACACTACGCCACTGGCTGGACCAGCTGGTTTGCGACACACATTGCCGAATCCAGCGGATCCCCTAAATCAAGCTTCCATGGCAAACAATAAGCTGGTTCATAGCCCCACCTGGCTTTGGAGACAAGGCAAGGAAGCGCAGCTGAACTTTTGAAAGCCAGAAATGAATGTGCGCACGTCTGTCTGTGTGTGTCTCAGTAAGATTTATAGCGGTCAGGGAGTTGTGAGTCTTGGCTCTCTCTGCAGATCTGTGCCTTCCCCAGATCTACTTGAACCAAGCATAAATTATGCAAAATGAGCCAGTTGCCTTCAGTGTATAGGATCTGGACTAACACCCAAACACACACAGCTTATGCACTACCTTGGCTTTCCGTGCCGCCACAAATGCTATTATTTGGAGTCTGCGTATGTGTGTTTGTTTTTGTGTGTGTGTGAAATCATTTCAAAGCCAAGCCAATAACCCTCCTCCGTCTCCCAACACCCTCTTGGGCTTTTCTCCCCAGCGCTGCTGGCTGCAGTCTTCCATTTGTAGCTGCTAAATGAAGCCAACTTAGAGTTTCTTCCTTTGCTGAGCCAGCAAGTGCTGTGCCGAGCTCATCCAAGCTGGGAGCGCTTTGATTTTGCAGATCTCCTGTTCGATGGGGGTGAGGGGGGGGGTGAGAGAAGAGTGTGAAAGGGAAAAAGGCAGGCAGGCCACTCTCTTCCCGCAGCAGGGATGCCTTCTCCCCCAAGGTGGCTCTGCTGCAACTCGCTAGATGCTTTCGGATCCAGGGCTTTGGGGATGGAGGCAATCGAAAGGTAAGAACATGAGACCTGAATGTCTGAGCCTGGACAGATGTTCCTCCCAGAAGCAAACAGGCAGAGTGGGTGGCGCCAGGTAATTGGAGGTAGACTGCTCCTGAACAGGTTGCATCTATCCTTGCCGTCCCAACAAGCGGCCATTGCGAGACTTTCCTCTTCTTGGGTGCTTGTGTCTTAACGCTCGCCTTTTTATATTTGTGAATCGCTCAGAAACGTGGCATCGGAGAATTGTGGAGTTGAAAGGGACCGCGAGGGTCAGCTAGCTCAACCCATGCAACGCATTAAGACGCATCACAATCACCACTGTGGTTTTTTTTAATAGTGAAGGATAAAGAGAGAGATGTGAGCTCAGATATCAGCATGTGGGCACAGTGCCATTTGTCTTGTTTAGAGCAAAAGACCCTAAAGAAGCAAGCCATATTTAAACTGAATTATCGGCTTGTCTTGGGCACCAAAAATGGCGAAAGAAGCGCCCTCTGTATTGTGCCTTTTGATCCTGAACTTGTTGTGGAACTTGAGAATGTTCTGTAACCTATTTATTTTAAAAGATCTATTATGCCCCCCTTCGTCAAAAGGCAACAGGGTGGTGCAACACGGTGGCCCAGAAAATGTCCTGCAGCACTGAACCCCGCAGGTTAACGGTGTCTTGTGCAAATTAGTGCAAATTCTTCTGCTCTGTCAATCGATGTTATCAGAGGATTCCCAGCTCAGGTGTGACAGGGTGACAGTTGTGGAATTCTCTACCTGCCAAAGTGAATCTGTCTCCCTTTAACATTCAGGAGGTCTATCTGAAAACGCTCAGGCCATAGGTGGCAGAAAAATACCCCACCAGACAACCATGACATTATTAACCATGAGGGTGTGTCTGATCCTTTAGATATTTTTAGGTGTTTAAAATATTGTTTTTATTTCTGTTTAATTGCCTTGTGTTAACAGCCCTGGGCTCCTTGGGGAAGGTGGAATATAAGTTTAATAAGTGCTATCTTCTAGCTCTGAATGTGGCGACCGTCAGCCAGAGGCTTTATGTTCACATTCCTGCTATCCCCACATTAAGTGCTCTCCCACTGCTAGTTTTTGACACCGCCTTCACACAACATCAACCACAATCCATCTCGATCCTGTAGTTTCAGGAAAAATATGGTTTTTTGGTGCGTTTTTCCTGCGGCCGCCTCAAACCAGCTTCAACCCGGCTACGAAACTTAACTTGCATCCACTTACGACTTCAGAACGCTGTGGACATTTATTAAGCAATTCATTTATTTAAAAGCCATATACAGCCTGGCCGTAATAAAACAACAACAATCTCAAAGTCGTTGGAAACAGCCATTGCTCATGGGTTGCCCCACTGTGGTGAGACATTTATTCTATTTAATTCCTGTCTGGCTGCCCAGAATGGCTGGGGCAGCCTAGCCAGATAGGTGGGGCAACAACAAGAACAAACATTAAAAACTTCCCTAAACATTTGAAGGCAGCCCTGTTTAGGGAAGCTTTTAATGTTTGGTGGACTACTGTATTTTAATATTTTGTTGGAAGCCGCCCAGAGTGGCTGGGGAAACCCAGCCAGATGGGTGGGAAAGAAAGGAAGAAAGGAAGAAAGGAAGAAAGGATATAAACAGGGCTGCCTTCAGATGTCTTCTAAAAGTCAGATAATTGTTTATTTCCTTGACATTTGAAGGGAGAGCATTCCACATGGCTGGTGCCACCACCGAGGAGGCCCTCTGCCTGGTTCCCTGTAACCTCACTTCTTGCAGGGAGGGAACCGCCAGAAGGCCCTCGGAGCTGGACCTCAGTGTCTAGGCAGAACGATGGGGGTGGAGACGCTCCTTCAGGTATACTGGACCGAGGCCGTTTAGGGCTTTCAAGGTCAGCACCAACACTTTGAAGTGTGTCCGGAAACATACTATGAGCCAATGTAGGTCTAATAATAATAAAGTGGTACCTCGAGTTACAGACGCTTCAGGTTACAGACTCCGCTAACCCAGAAATAGTGCTTCAGGTTAAGAACTTTGCTTCAGGATGAGAACAGAAATCACGCTCAGGTGGTGTGGCGGCAGTAGGAGGCCCCATTAGCTAAAGTGGTGCTTCAGGTTAAGAACAGTTTCAGGTTAAGAGCAGACCTCTGGAACGAATTAAGTTCTTAACCCAAGGTACCACTGTAGTAGTAGTAGTAGTAGTAGTAGTAGTAGTAGTAGTAATAATAATAATAATAAATACAGGCTACCTGACATGGTGGTCATGGTGGGGTTTTAGCATCTCCTGTTGATCTGTGGATGTGGCCCTTCTGTCTTCCTCAGGGGACGAGCTCAAAATAGCAGCTTCATCGCTGCCTCATTGCAAAAGCCAGCGCTTGCCAGGACCCTTTAAAGAAGCCCCTCAAGCTCATCCGAGGAGGTGTAACCAAGGACAGCCCCAGAAATTTGGTTGCCCCACTTCAGGCTTCCAGTGGCCTCCACTCTCTTGCCGAGCCAGGAGGGCTTCCTGGGAGCTGCCCAAGGTCCTGATTAGGTAAAGGTAAAGGGACCCCTGACCATTAGGTCCAGTCGTGACCGACTCTGGGGTTGCGGCGCTCATCTCGCTTTATTGGCTGAGGGAGCCAACATACAGCTTCCGGGTCATGTGGCCAGCAGGACTAAGCCGCTTCTGGCAAACCAGAGCAACGCACGGAAACGCCATTTACCTTCCCGCCAGAGAGGTACTTATTTATCTACTTGCACTTTGACGTGCTTTCGAACTGCTAGGTTGGCAGGAGCAGGGACTGAGCAACGGGAGCTCACTCCGTCGCGGGGATTCGAACCACTGACCTTCTGATCGGCAAGTCCTAGGCTCTGTGGTTTAACCCACAGTGCCACCCGCGTCCCTTAAGGTCCTGATTAGAAACTGCTAAAAAAAATTGGCACCTGTGTGGAGTGAATCGGACACTGTTGGATTTCTGGGTGATACCTCTGATCCCCCGTTTTAGGATCAGTTACTCAGTTTAGGGGGGGCTACAAAACATAGGGGTCATGCTACAAAACTCCTACAAAATGCCAACAAAGCTTTGGCACCTGTTTGGAGGATATCCAAAATTCCAGGGTTCGTAGTTAATTCAGATGTCAAAGGGGCCTGTCCTGACCTGCCTTTGTGTGCAGGGAAGAAGCTCTCTTTGACAGCTGTTTCCTCCGCAGATGCCAAACCTCCGTGGGACAGGATCCGTGCACCTGCCCCATGAGAAAAGCTGCGGTGGGCTTCAACAGTGGGGCCCATGGTCCTGCTTCTGTTGAGATGCCTTGCAAATATGGATCTGGCCTCAGACAATTTCCCAGAAAGCATCTCAGTTCTGTAACGTTACTTGGCGGTTTCTTATAATTATCATAATCATTATTTTTAACATTATTATTATTAATCGCCGAAGAATGGATGCTTTTGAATTCTACACCCCCTTTTTATAGGATCCTTTTCCCATTTGGGAGTTTCTCCCAAGAGCCTCTATAAAGCAAATTAACTTTTCTTTGGAAACAAAAATGGTGTGGTCTAATTGACTCAAAAGGCGCCTCCCGATCAATTAACAAATGTTTAAAAATGTGTTAAAATGGCTTAATCAATTAGCTGATCAAAGTTTGCAGCCCTCCTGCTCAGGGAGAGGGGTCTGAGGCGAAGTTCCTGTGCCAGAATCAATCTCAAGGAGGCGTCTGGGTGGGCCTTTAATGCTGGGCTCAAGGGGTCAGTTTCTCCTCTCAGATAAGCCATAAACCCACCCCCAGATAATAATAATAATAATAATAATAATAATAATAATAATAATAAATATTTTAATTATTTATACCCTGCCCATCTGGCTGGGTTTCCCCAGCTTTCTTTTTAAAATTTAAAAACAAGTTTCTAGCCCTTGTGGAACCTGCAATGTGAGGCGAAATCTGCAAGCCCTGTTCCCCTCATTTGTTCTGCGAGAAAGCTGCCGCCTTCCTGCGTTTCTAGCCAATGAATAAAGCCACAGCCATGGCTGACATCTAAGAAAGCAGATCTAGCCAATAACAGCAACACAAGAGAAAGTAGGTGAGAGTGACACAGCCATCATCTGCAGAAGAAATCTTCATTGGAAACCTTTTATTTAGGCCATCTCCTGCGGGGAGACGGCGATGGCTGCCCTACAGAAAATGACTTGGATTTCCAGGATTTTAGTGTTGCTATGTCTGAAATGCAAGGGACGAGCCAAGATGGATTTGTGATCTTTCTCACTCAAAATTCATGGCATACAAAGAAAAGGTCCTTTTCCCCGAATGTGAGATTTAAAAGCCAGTGTCCATGCAGGTAAACACTGTCATTATTATACCCATTTTTCAGGGGGCATGACTGTGTCCAGAGAAAGTTACACCAGCCCTGCAGAGGAACCAAGAGGGGGTTATACCCATTTTGCTGGAGAGAGGGAGAAAGTTGAGAGTACTTTGTAAATGAATACCTTTAAAAGTCAAGGTTTGAGGACATAAATCTGGCTGAGTCTGGACTTACCTTGCGAAGTGAAAGGATAAGAAAGAGGGATTTATATCTAGATGCTAGGATAGAGATGATAAGGAAAACAGGAAGACACAATGAGAGGTAAAGGAGGTTTCGTGGGATTGGTGGAAGTCAATGTTTGTTTTTCTTTTTAGTGTTTATACTATTAACTTGTAAGATATGGATTTGTTTTTTTGTATGTTGGTTTTTGTGTATTGTTATCTTTGATATTTTTTGTGTTGTTGTTGTTGTTGTTGTTGTTGTTGTTGTTGTGTGGAAAATACTAATAAAATTTAATAAAGAAAAAAAGAGAGAGTACTGTGTTATAACCTAGAAGCCCAGTGTTGTGTGGAAAATACTAATAAAATTTAATAAAGAAAAAAAAAGAGAGTACTGTGTGATAACCTAGAAGCCCAGTGTTGCGGAGAAGTCCGTTTTATTTTATATTTAGGAAGCATATGTGTGTTGTGAGGCTGACTTTAGTGTAGAAGGAATATAATTCCATTAATCAGGGTGATGGGAGGCAGGAGAAAGTCTGAAGGTGTCGGCAACGGGTGAGCAGACGAGATGTTTGGGTGCAGATGGGAATCAGCAGAGGAGAACGGGCAAAATATAAATTTCTCAGGGGCCAGGTTGACCCAAGCCTTGTTGCTTCATGGTCATCAGGTCTCCCCAAAAGACTGCCTTGTTTCCAGGTGTGAGGCTGGGCGCGCACACTCTTGGTTTGGGAAACAGTGCTAACATGATGTGAGGCACAATCCACATCTACCTTGAATCGGTCAAATGAACATAAGAAGGGCCTGCTGGATAAGGCCAGTGGACCATCTAGTCCAGTATCCTGTTCTCATAGGAGCTAATGCCCGTGGGGAACCCGCAAACAGGATCTGAGCATGAGAGCCCTCTTCCCATCCTGGCTAGTAGCCATCAATAGCCATCACCTCCTCCATGAATCTGTCTCATTTTCTTTTAAAGCCATCCATATTGGTGGCCACCCCTGCCTCCTGTGGCAATGAGTTCCACAGTTTAACTCTATGTCCTGTCGCTACTTATGAAATAATAATATTAATAATAATAATAATAATAAATTTTATTTATAAAAATTATTTATAAATTTTATTTATTTATAGCCACAGCCGGGCTCAGGGTGGCTAACACCAATAAAATCACAGTAAAAAACATGATGGGGGGGAACCAATTTAAAATACAGTGGTACCTCAGGTTACATATGCTTCAGGTTACATACGCTTCAGGTTAAAACACTCCGCTAACCCAGAAATAGTGCTTCAGGTTAAGAACTTTGCTTCAGGATGAGAACAGCGCAGCAGCAGCAGGAGGCCCCATTAGCTAAAGTGGTGCTTCAGGTTAAGAACAGTTTCAGGTTAAGAACATACCTCTGGAACGAATTAAGTACTTAACCTGAAGTACCACTGTACAGGTTAAAATACAATTTAAAATGCAGCCTCATTTTAAAAGTAGCCAATAGATCAGGACCATAAGGGGACCATAAGGGTCAGACTGAGTCCAAACCAAAGGCCAGGCGGAACAGCTCTGTCTTGCAGGCCCTGCAGGAAGATGTCAAGTCCCGCAGGGCCCTAGTCTCTTGGGACAGAGCATTCCACCAAGTCGGGGCCAGTACTGAAAAGGCCCTGGCCCTAGTTGAGACCGATGTAACACCCTTGCGACTTGACACCTCCAAAGTGTTGTCATTTGTGGACCTTAAGGTCCTCCGCGGGGCAGACCAGGAGAGGCGGTCCCGTAGGTACTATGTTCGGATGTCCTTCCCCCCAACCAAACTGAGAAAAGGCATGCTCTAGCTGTGTTTTAAGCTGGCAATGTGTACCCAGCCATAGTTATGATATTTGGAATATTTACTTTGCCCTGGGGTAGGGGGGAAACATGCAGTGGCTGAACAGCTGGCTGGGGGGGAACATGATACGAGCACAACATTGCAGTGGATTGAAAGAGCATCAAGGTAATTTGTGCAACCGAGAGCCCTAAAACTCTTGCAAAGAGTGGCTTGACTTTGCTGAGGCATCTGAGCTCAGCACTGAGACTCACTGAATGCTCTCCCAACAGCAGCAGGTGCTGGGGACCAGAAGACCTTCCCCAAGGTAGACTCCCCATTTGAAATCCCCTCCATGGGAAGGCTCACTTCAGCCCCTCACTGTCCATCATTTAGCCGTGAGGCTAAGTCTGTCTGACTCACCCCTAGGTTTAGTTAACATCCCAGGCATTCATTGTTTGCTAGCTGTGGTGCCAGGTTTAATAAAACAGTCCTAGGGTTTTATTTCTTACCTGGCTTTCGGATGTTGCTGCTGCTTGATTTGAACCTTATCCCAGCTTTTCTCCCGAAGGAGTCCGAAGGGATGTCGTGTTTCCTCCTGAAGGAGTCCCAAATGTCATAAATAGCCCAACATTAAATTCCAAAAATGCGAAACGATTTTCAGTATGTCTACAACAGTTTCAGGAACGCGGGTGACGCTGTGGGTTAAACCACAGAGCCTAGGACTTGCTGATCAGAAGGTTGGTGGTTCGAATCCCCGCGACGGGGTGAGCTCCCGTTGCTCGGTCCCTGCTCCTGCCAATCTAGCAGTTCGAAAGCATGTCAAAGTGCAAGTAGATAAATAGGTTCCGCTCCGGCGGGAAGGTAAATGGCATTTCCGTGTGCTGCTCTGGTTCACCAGAAGTGGCTTAGTCCTGCTGGCCACATGACCTGGAAGCTGTACGCCGACTTCCTCGGCCAGTAAAGTGAGATGAGCGCCCAGTGGCGTAGCGTGGGTTGTCAGCACCCGGGGCAAGGCAAGTAATTTGCGCCCCCTAACCCGTGGATTTGCGCCCCCTTACCCTAACCCCCAGATGTTGCGCCCGGTGCGGCCGGGCCCCCCTGCACCCCCCACGCTACGCCACTGTGAGTGCCGCAACCCCAGAGTCAGCCACGACTGGACCTAATGGTCAGGGGTCCCTTTACCTTTACAACAGTTTCAAACATACCGTGGTACCTCGGGTTACATACGCTTCAAGTTACATAGGCTTCAGGTTACATACGCTTCAGGTTACAGACTCTGCTAACCCAGAAATAGTACCTTGGGTTAAGAATTTTGCTTCAGGATGAGAACAGAAATTGCACGGCGGTGGCGCGGCAGCAGCAGGAGGCCCCATTAGCTAAAGTGGTGCTTCAGGTTAAGAACAGTTTCAGGTTAAGTACAGACCTCCGGAATGAATTAAGTACTTAACCCGAGGTACCACTGTACTTATTTTAAAGACTGCTTGTTATATTCCTCCTTAAAGTCCAAGGGCAAGGTATTTAAATAGACAGAGGTATTTAAACCACAGTGCTCGTCCTTTGCCCCATTAGAGGACCGGGCTTGGCTGACCCAAACAGCTGTGCCTTAATTTCCTCCCACAAGGCCGTTCTGCTCCTTCCAGAGAGAGGGACAGACCTGTGACCAAGAGGGCTTGCTTTGCAGGGCGAAGGTCCCAGTTCCAATCATACCTCTCACCCACCACTGCAACATAGACTGTTAGGATTGTAGACTTGGAAGGGTTCCCCAAAGGTCCTCTAGTCCAACCCCTTGCGATGCAGAGGAATCACAGCTAAGGAACTCCTGACATACAGGCATCCAAACTGTGTTTAAAAACCTTCAGTGAAGGAGAGTCCACTACCTTCCAAGGCAAAATAATATAATTGTGGAGTTGGAAGGGCCCTCCAGGGCTATCTAGTCCAACCCCTTGCAATGCAGAAATCACAGCGAAAGAATTCCTGACAGATGGCCACCCGCTTTCTGTTTAAAAACCTCCAGTCCACACCCGAGCTTTTTTGCAACATGTTTCGAGCTTTTTGTATTTTATCTGTCTTGTGTAACTTTTTGTAAGCCACCTTGAGTCCCGTTTTGGGGGGAAAGGTGGGATGAAAATAACAAAAATTAAAATACTCCGATTCAGAAAGATCTCCTCCCTAAGATTGGTTTGAATCCATGGGCTCCGGCCCGACCCTCTCCAATGGATTCAGTGCTCCAAATTAAAAAGGCCTGGGCACTAGCTGGGAATGTTTCCCCGCGCTAGACATCGCAGAGCAGACACTGCGGGGCTCAGAGGTCCGGCCTGTGGGAAGCGCCTTCCTGCCGCGCTCCTTCGCAGGAGGCATAGAGGCCGGGCGACGCGAGCACTTCGGATGAGTTTGTGCGTAATGGCATTTGCTGGCGCGGCTCCCAAGCATCCTCTCTCGTGCCGAATGCAGACGAGTGCAGGCTCCTCGGGGCAGGGACTCGCTCGCCCGGGTGCACAGCGCCGTATTTACCGAGGTAGCCGGACAAGCCAACAACAAAGCGCCGACGGACGGAGTTGCATGCGCGCTTTCTCCATCTCCACTGCGCAAAGGCGCTTCCCTTCTCCTTCCCCCGGGCGCCCTTGCGCTTTCAGAGCCAGAAGTTGGCAACTGTCCCCGGACTCCCTGAGCCATCCGAGGCGCGCCTCCCTCCCCCCCCCCCACCTTCCCCGGGGCGCTTGTCCCCCCCAAGACGGACCCCGGGGCTGCTTTTCCTCTGCGCGGCCGCAAGAGGGAGCTTCCCCCTCTCTCCCCCTCCCCTTTCCCTCCCCCCTCCTCCTCCTTGGCTTCCAGCTGTTCCCAACAGAGACTGACAGCTGGGCCCGGGGGTTGCTATAGGGATAGGCAAATTGCCCCGCCAGCCCCGGCTCGTTATAGGCGGGGAGGTGGCTGCCCCCGCCTCGGCGGGCGGGGCCTGGCGCCGCTCCCTATAAAAGGAAGAATGCTCCATTCAGCACTTCAGTTACTCGCCAACGGGGGGGAGGCGGCCGAGGGGGCGGCAGCAGGAGCAGGAGGAGCAGCAGCAGCGCTCGGGACCCTCGCGCGCCCTGCAAAGCGGGCAGGAGGAGGGGACGCGCGCCTCGTGCAATTC
Source organism: Podarcis liolepis (assembly GCF_965112155.1). NCBI lineage: Eukaryota > Metazoa > Chordata > Lepidosauria > Squamata > Lacertidae > Podarcis > Podarcis liolepis. The sequence goes on along the minus strand of NC_139560.1, from coordinate 2,714,674 downwards.
CAGGACGCCCCCCACTTGCGGGGGGGGCAGAAAAAGTGCCGGGAGGGGGGCGCTGGCCGCCTGGCAAAGCCGCCTCTCTGCTGCTCCTCCTCCTGCCGCTGCTTTGCTGCTGGGACCCCGGAGCGTCGGCGGAGAAGGAGCCGAGCAGAGGCAGGGAAGCGCGCCCGGCGTTGCAGCTGAGCGCCGCGGCCAGGCTGGAGGGGGGCTGCCCGGAGCCCGCAGGACGACCACCGCCCTCCCTGCACCGCCTCCTCCCCGCGGCGCGCCCCCCTCCTGGCCCCATGGACTTTTTGGAGTGAGGGCAACTTTCCCCGACGACGCCTCCTTCGCCCTCGCCAGCGAAAGCCGCTTCTTCTTCCATTTTCTCTTTCTCTCTCTCGCCACCTACCCCGCTCCAGTCTTTCCCTCTCTCCCTCCTTCCTCGCAAACTCTCCTCCACTGAGATCGGACGCAGCAACTTTTCCTGCTTCTGCTCTCCGGCTGCCGTCGGAAGGGGGCCTCAGCGGAGACCGGGCGGCGGGCGTCGTCGAGGCGGCCTCGGGGCGCGGAGCTCTCCGCGCGGAGCTCGGGGGCCGGGGCAGGCGGCGGCCCGGGCGGCCCTCTATGCGGTGAGATGGCGTCGGAGCTGGCCATGAGCGCGGCGGACTTGCCCACCAGCCCGCTGGCCATCGAGTACGTCAACGACTTCGACCTGATGAAGTTCGAGGTGAAGAAGGAGCCGGCCGAGGCGGAGCGCTTCTGCCACCGCCTGCCGCCGCCGGGCTCGCTCTCCTCGACGCCCATCAGCACGCCCTGCTCCTCCGTGCCGTCGTCGCCCAGCTTCTGCGCGCCCAGCCCCGGAGGGCAGCCGCCGACGGGCCTCGCCCACCCGGGAGGCGGCGGCGGCGGGGGCGGCGGAGGCAACCCCGGAGGGGCGTCGGGCAAGGCCCAGCTGGAAGACCTCTACTGGATGTCCAACTACCAGCACCACTTGAACCCCGAGGCGCTGAACCTGACGCCCGAGGACGCCGTCGAGGCGCTCATCGGACACCACCACCATCACCACCACCACCAGGGCGGCTACGAGGGCTTCCGGGGGGGCCAGCCGTTCCCCGGCGAGGAGTTGGCCCCGTCGGGCCACCACCACCCTCACCACCACCACCCGGGGCACCACCACCACCACCCGGGGGCCGGGCACCACCCTCATCACCACCACCTGCGCCTGGAAGACCGCTTCTCCGACGACCAGCTGGTGTCCATGTCGGTGCGCGAGCTGAACCGGCAGCTGCGCGGCTTCAGCAAGGAGGAGGTGATCCGCCTCAAGCAGAAGCGGCGGACCCTCAAGAACCGCGGCTACGCGCAGTCGTGCCGCTACAAGCGCGTCCAGCAGCGGCACATCTTGGAGAACGAGAAGTGCCAGTTGCAGGGCCAGGTGGAGCAGCTCAAGCAAGAGGTCTCCCGCCTCGCCAAGGAGCGGGACCTCTACAAGGAGAAGTACGAGAAGCTGGCCGGGCGCACCTTCGCCGCCGCCGCCGCCAGGGACCCGTCGCCCGCCCAGGGGGGACCCGCGCCGGGCAAGCCGCCCTCCGCCGACTTCTTCATGTGAAGGCGCGACGGCGCGGACGGGACTGGGGGAGCCCGCGTCCCACCAGCCCTCGAGAACAAGGAAGAAAGCGGTGGGGTGGGGGGCGTGTGAACCCCTGTGGGTTGGCCGCCTCTCCCGCGCCCTCCTCGCTCGCCTCCGGAGAGAAGTTGTAAATACCCGAAGGGGCGCACCGCCTCGCGGTTTCTTTCTTGGGGGTCCCAGGTCGCCACCCCCCACCCCGGGACAGAGGGGAAACCAGACCTGAAGTGGAGGTGGGGTGGGGAGAAAGACCCTCTCCCCACCAAGTCCGCCCGCTCCACCTTCCTTGCACTGACTGCGTTCATACCTTTTTCTACGTACGAAAGCCGACTTGAATTCTTCTTTCTCTTTCCTCGCGCCCTCCCGACTTCGTACTGACTGGCTCTCCTTCTTCCTCTGTCCCCCTCTTCCCACTTTTCCTGCCCTCCCGCACCTCCTGATGCCTCGTCTTTCCTCCGCTGTTAGTCCCTGGCGTGTTCGCCCCGTCGGCTGGCAAAGGAGGCGCGCGGACTTGTACATTTCCTCGCGGGGACGGACGGACGCGCTCCGGGGGACAGGCACCTTTTTTTTGGCAAGGAGGAGGAAGGACAACTTTTCTGTCTCCCCCACCTCAACGTAAACCAAACGAAAGCGCCGGAGCAGGCAAGCCCCCCCTCCAAATATCCCTCGACGTAAAGAAGCAGCAATAGGATTCTGGCGACCAAGGACAGCGCCGTTGGAGAGGGGTCCCCAACTTCCTTCCTCCTTTCCTTCCTTCCTTCCTTGGAGAGCCCGAGGGGCCCCTCGTCCTTCCGCGGCGCCCGACCGGCTCTCTCCCGGCTCTCCTCCGCCTCCTCGAGACCTCCTTCTCTCCGCATTCCTGCATGCCGGACATGTATGGGATTTCAGTAAAATCTCTCCCCCAAACCCGCCCCGTCCCTTCCAAGAACAGATGAGGGGAAAGCATGAACCAGTTGTTCTCGCCGCCCCTCCCCAAACTTTGTATTTTATGTCCAGAATTTTCCCCCTCTCCCCCTCCTTTTCGGTGCATCTTAAACAGAATCTGATAGTCTTAAAAAAAAAAAAAGATTTTGCAAAGTGATATTTTCCGCCTCCCTTCTTTCCTGATGGAACAGTGATGCTCAAATAACGCTGGACCTTTTTTCCCCTTGCGAGGAGGACCTCCACAATCTGGGTTGAGTTTACTTGCCTTTTTAATTCCCCTCCTTTTTTTCTTAATTATTATTTTTGTCTGTGTGCGTTTTTTATTTTAAAAAAAACCAAACCAACGGGGAACTGAGCCAGACTTAACTTATTTAAGGTGTCCACTTGTACATATTAGTAGGTCCTTAGTTCCTTTCTCTTCCTCCTCCTCCTGCTCTCCCACTGCCCAGTCTTATCTTCTTGACCCTTTACTTTGCTTGGTGACTTTAAAAGGAAAAAAAAGAAAGAAAACTTTAAAAAAACAAACACGAGTCTTAATGAAAGTTTGTATGTAATAGCATGCAAATAATATAAGAATTAATTTAACGATGTTGACAAAGCCGAATGCACTATATACAGTAATCAATTGGATTAAATAATGCTGTTTGTTTTATAGAGATTTAAAATTATCTATGCTGTTTAAAACAATATTGGGGGAAAGAAAAGTAAACACTCTTAAAGACAATTTGAAAGGCAATAGAGTTAATATATGAACTGCAATCTGTTGGCTGCTATATAATATTACTAATACTATGCACCAGAATTATTTATTAAATTCCAAGGAAACGAAATAACAGTTTGAACCTTGATTTATAAAATGCACACTTTATTTATTGCTAATAATGATGATAATAATAATAATAATACAAACAAACAAAAAAATGCAATTGTGCTTTTGGGTGAAGGCTTAACTGATTCACAGCTGGGCTATTTTTTTTAAGATAAAAGTTGTTTGTTTAAAAAGAGGACTCTTAGGAATAAGTATCTTTCAAGCATATGGGTGTTTCTCAAAACCCGGCACAATTTGTGAAATTTTGGAACCTGGTGCATTTTTAGGTGCAAGGCATTTTAAAGGAAATTTCAATTTCTGTGGTTTTTAAAACACTGTTGCATCCAGATACAACCAATTTCATCTCCAGAGCTTCGATACGGTTCTTAATTTTGTCCCCACATCCTGCTCTTGAGCCATGCAGGCTGTTGCAACCTCAAACCAACTGAATATTTATATATATAGATATATTTTTGTTTGTTTGTCATGAATTGTTTCTTCTTTGTGTTTCAGGCATCAGTGCAAAAAGCCTCCTTCTAGCTTTCATTTGCTACGAAACAAAAATAAATCTCTTTAGACATATTTCTTCGTCTTGCTGCCTTTTCTAGTCTTGTCCCCCCCCCCCTTCTTTGAACACATTTTGCACGTTCTGGGAGCTGTGTCTTGGGTTTATTGGATGTAGGAAACGAAATGGCCAGTGCCTCTCCCGTTTTCTTCCTCGCATTTTCTTTGCAAGAAAATCAGAAGTGTGTTCGGAGACCGAGTGAGCAAGAGAGAGGGGGGGATGTGTGGGGATTGTGCACGTCTAGCCTGTGATCTTCAGGAATTTGAAAAAGTACATTAAATTTACCTAAATTCAAAGACCTCCCGCCCAGAACTGTTCTGTTAGCAAACTGTCAAATTAAATTAATCTCTCTTTATTAATAAGAAGGCTGGGAAAGATTGCTGAATGAGGTCAATGGCTCGTATAGTCCAGCATTCTGTTCTCACATTGGCAGACCAGATGCAACAATGGAAAGCCTGATTTTGATATTCTAGTTTCTTGGAGTTATGCTACAATTACACCACTTACCATTTAAAACAACTAGATTATTCCCCTCCCCCCCCCCCAATATCTGTGATTTTTTATTTTTTTTGCAATTTGGGCAGCAGCTTTTGGGGAAAGGAAATCGCCTTGTCTTCTGAATTCCTTCTTGGCAAATGTATTTGCATGCAGCCTTTAAATAACAGAAGGTATATTTAAAATGTGGCTTTTAAAAAATGTGTTAAATTCTTGGCTTATTTTAGGTTTACAGTATATGAATGGGTATATTTGTGGAATGTACCACAGATTGTTATTTCCTCCCTCCTATTGGGGAAATGAGTTTTTCATGCTGGATTTAAAACAATTATTCTAAATGAAAGGGTTTCATTGGAGTAGAAAGTGGGTATATTGTTTCATTGTGTTCCCAGTTAATTAGTTAAAAGAAAATTTTGCTCCAGTTGGAGGGCTCTTTTTAACCGCTTTCCTCACTGCCTGTTTTTATAACCAAATGCAGAGTGTATCCTCTTGACTTTTATTTTAGATGGTAATAAATTGGCTTATTTCCTACTTCAACTACTTAGGGGTTTATGTTCTCTTTTAAATCAATCCATATAACTTCTTTAAAATACTGTGGGAGTTGGAAGAATGGAGTATGGGGAGGATTTTCTGATTTTAACAGCATGAATTTCTTAAACCTAGGACGTTAGAAAAGGGAGTAAGCATTTTAACCTGGAAATAAAAGCTTTTAGAAAATAAAAATAGCAATTGCACTGATAAACCTGCATGTATTATTTGTATTTAAAACTTTCGCATGAAATATTTCAAGCAAAGAAACCCCCCAAATTCAAACAATTCATGCCTGGACGGATTTATTTTTTTTTTGGGGGGGGGAGGAATGATATAAACTTACTAAATCTCTAAATCTTTTTCTGCTTGGGGTGAATTGCCTGTGCTTTTTTTTAGCCACAATCCAACAGGAATAAGTTCTGTGTGAGCCTTGTTGAAATCAATTGGGGCCATATCAGAGCATTCTTGTGACTTGGTTGAAATTGGGGGTTTCTAGAAAGATCTTTTCCAGTGTGGGGCGTGATCCTAGAGGGCTTGCCCCGGGATTCATCCGGACTGCCGCCATCCTCTTCCAGGACAGTTGTGCCCACTCTGCCCCAATGAAAAGGGGTCCAAGACCTGAACTCCGCAGAATGTCCTGCTCCCCAAAACTCCTGCAAAAATTTGATTTTAGCTCCTCCGCTCTTTGGCTGAACCTGTTTCCAGTTTTACCGATGTCCCCATTAGTAGGCAAAGAAGACCAAGCAAGGGTGAGTATAGAAGCAGAGAGTTGGCAACCACTTGGCTGCTTTTTAATTATTATTTTTCTTGAAGTGGGGAAAATGTTGGAAGCTTGAATTTGGGCACCTTTTTTAAAAAAAATAGCTTTGTCTAGTTGAGTATGGCATGCAGACTGGGAGGTGGTACTAACCTTGGCCGGCACACCTTGCCTTTGTCCTTCCTCCTCCTCGTATTAGTTTTATTGTTTGCTGGTCAAATTTTGCCTCCTCACCCCACCCCCTTTTGCTGCTCCTTTGCTTTTCCAAATCCATGTCCGATTGGCCTCGGCGCCATTTTGCTTTCGTCCTGCGCATTGTGGCAGGAAGGGCGTGATGGACAGGGTTATGAGAAGTTGTCCTGTGATGCTGAAATGTTATGCTGGAAGTATACCTGGGCTACCCAGACAGCTTTGTGGTCTTCCGTGTGGTCCTCCATCCTTTCTGAATGGCAAATGGTTAGCTGCTTCCATGGAACTGTGATTTGACAGATCCATAGATATTTGTATATATGCTCCCCCCCCCCCCACAATGTTACAGAACCAAGCTCGGCGTCTTAATCCACTTTTGAGGCTCCCCTCCGGTCGTTCCGCACTAAGCTTACGTTTTCGCAGTGCGCAACTCCCTGCAATGCCAAATCTGTTGGCGTTTCTTTCAGCAGAGATATTGATGTGACCTGATGTGTCACAGCTACTTCTTGGGGGCGGGACCTTGATCCCCAAAAGCGGCGAAAGAACGGCGCCTGCTTTTTGTGATTTAACCTGACACGGTTTGCAGTTCCAGATGTGGACTTGAGGAGAAGCAGAGGTTGCAAGACTGGCACAACATCTGTCTGAAGTGGGGCAGTGTTAGCCAGCCTGAGGAAAGCAGTGGAGGTTTTTGGATTGGGAATCTAGCCTGGAGGAATTAAAACGCTCTCTCTTCCTTTCCCGCTTCCCCTTATTCGCCGCTTTTCGAATCCTCAACCTCTTCTGGCTTTTATGTGCATGTGTGTTGGTAATTTCTCATGCTTTCCTAGAACCTCTTTCTTCTTTCATTTTGTGCTGTCTCTCCACGCCTTGGTCTCAAAACCTCTAGGCAGGCCATTATTGCCAGGTGCGATTCATCCCTTTCCTGTAGCGAAGTCTCTGCTTGTTATTCTCCAGAACAGACAAGGCAATGACTAAACAAGGACAGAGGGGATCTTTGGGACAGTGCAAGGTGCTTCTGACCACAGCAACTTGAGAAATGCCAAGTCACAGGCAATAATTTCCAAGAGCCAAAGACATTGGTGTCAGGCGACAGGGAGCTAAGAGCAAAAAAGTCTCCTCTGTCCAAATGCAGTTTTAAATCTACCCAGCTTTTCCCACCGTGCAGAGTGTTGTGGGTGGTGCTTTCTGTTTGGGGGTTTTCCAGCCTGAAATTGGGGTGAAGGATGGCCTACAGCTGCTGAAACTCATATATATGATATGACCTTTAAAAACAGCAACCACTCTGAAACGGAGAGTAATCACTTTACAGAATGTAAGGCATTGCATTTCCAAAACTGTTCCTTGCATTTCTCTCCCATTAGTCCCGCTAGTTTAGAATTCCATCCAATTCCTGCCTCCATACCAGTTTTCACTTGGGCATGAGGGAGACGCCTGTGCTTTGTACATCTCTGGCACTTAAAAGTTAGAGAGATGCTGTCTTTGAAAATGAAACTTGCATCTTTGCTGTTGCGCTCTGTTGCCAATGACAGCTTACTTCAGTATTTTTATTTTTAAAAACCCAATATGCTAGTGGCTATTGCAATATCTGGTGCCGACGGCATTTTTTGTATATTTCTTGGTACCTTTTTCGTCGTCTTAAAAAACCTGAGCAAACCATTCTCTGCTATACTGTCCTCACTATTCAAGATCTTATAGTTCATTCCCCTCTAACCCCCTCTGTTTTCACGAGCTGAAAATCCCTGAATATTAAGATTTTAAGATTTTCTCCAGTATAAATTGAGGGATTGCTTCCTAATTTTGAAATCGTCAACTGGGAATCCCATTGAGGGTTTAAGCCTTCATTTCTGTAGCTTCTTTCCCTGACCCTAAATTTCCCCCGGTGGGGAAGGACAAATCACCTCTGTGCTCCTTGCCTTGACTCTGTTTCTCTTCCTGTGTCTACTGGAATTGGCACGGCGCTTTGGCAATGCCTTAAATCCTAACGGGCACCCCAATTTGTTTTGTATGCCCCCCTCAAATGTCATCTATATGAAGTCAGAAAGAGGATAAGGGGCATAAACATTCAGTGTGTGTGTTGTTTTTTAAATAGTCCTTTTTGTGGCTCTCCATTTCTAAGATTTACTGCTGTTTCTTTAATTAAATTGAACCGTTTGTGCCTGTTTTCCAGCTTCTTTTAAAGCTTTAACAATTAGGATCGCAGGAAGCTGTTTTATATCGGGCCGAGCTCTTTGCCCCTTAGTTGCAAACACTCTGCATTTAAAGCACACTTTCCTGTGCAGAGAATCATTAGAACTATAGTTTACACTCAAGAGCTACAATTCCCAGCAGCCTTAAAAGCCTTAAACTACAGTGCCCAGGTTTATTGGGGTGTGTGTGTGTGGGCATATGGATGTGATTTAAATGCACAGTGTGGTTGCAGCCATTGTTTCTTAGTAGCAGAAGCTTCCAGGTGTCTTTGCTCCCAGCTCTTTCTGTTAGAAGATGCCAGGATTGAACCTCTGGCCTGTGTGCCCTTCCAAATTTAGCAGCACCAATCCTTCCTGTTTTGTTTTGTTTTGTTTTGTTTTTTTAAGTCTCAGCCCACCCTGGCATCTATAAAGTGAGCCTGTGCCTTTGCCTTTGATGTTCCATTTGCCGGTGGTTTAACGGATCGATCCAGAACTGTTAATATTATAGCGTTTAACTCTTAAGAACACAGGAAAGCTGGCCTTATATATGGAGTCAGACCGCTGGGCCATTTTGCCTGGCACTGCCCACTGCCCCTTTAATTTGCTTCTTCCAAAGAGCTCGGGGTGTGTGGCAAAGGTGGGTTCCCTCTGTACCTGTGTAAGAGCCTAGCAAGAGCCGGGAAGGTGGGCTCAGGCTGCAGACTGAGCAACTGAGTCGAGTTTAGCGCTTGCGTCTCTGCCGCGGGTGTCCAGTCCCCCACCTTGTGGCAACCCCTGTCCCGTTAAAGCGGCCATCTTCTGACTCTCAGACTGTGCCTGTTCGCCTCCAAGCTGTGGCTGGGCATCTCCTTGCCTTGGAAGCGCCATCCCTAGGTTGGAAAACTGGCATCCTGGAGCAGTTAGACAGAGGCCTTGCCCAAAGGAGCTGCCATCTTTGATGCTCTGCCCTGTGGTTAGAGGCCTGCTGAATCCTTTCGACCTGGGGGAGCCCCTCCTAAGAGAGCAGGCCTTACGCAGACGTAGGTTCCAGAGGAATCTGCCTTTTACCAAGTCGGACCATTGAGGTCCATATTGTCTACACCAACTGGCAGCTGCTTTCTGGAGTTTCAATGCCAGGGATTGAACTTGTGACCTTCTACATGCAAGGCAGATGTGCTGCCACTGAGCGTTGTGCCTGCAAGTGAGCTCTTCTGAACTCAGTGGACTTGCTTCTGAGTAGACTTGAATAATAATAATAATAATAATAATAATAATAATAATAATTATTATTATTATTATTTATACCCCGCCCATCTGGCTGCGTTTCCCCAGCCACTCTGGGTGGCTCCCAATCAAGTGTTAAAAACAGTACAGTGTTAAATATTAAAAACTTGCCTAAACAGGGCTGCCTTCAGATGTCCTTTAAAGAGAAGATAGCTGCTTATTTCCTTCACATCTGAAGGGTGGGTTTCCACAGGGTGGGTGCCACCACCGAGAAGGCCCTGTGTCTGGTTCCCTGCAACCTCACTTCTTGCAATGAGGGAACCGCCAGAAAGCCCTCGGCGCTGGATCTCAGTGTAGGCTTGAACAGTAAAGGGCTTTTCTCCCCTCACCCCCTTTTCTCTTTACGCAGGTTCTCCCAAAACTGCTGGCTCTCGGATTAATCTCTCTGGTTCGGATTTTGAATGCCCACAGTTCCCTCTTGTTAGTGATCTCATCTCTCCCATCCTATCTGTGTCTGTCTTTAAATTGAGCTCTTGATGCTTGTTCTCCAAGCACAAACACTGTTCTTCTCTTTCGGGGGTGAAAATGGAAATCAATGCAACCCGCAGCCTGATGCTAACCACACTTCCTTACAAGTAAGCCAGCTAACGTGAACGGAATTTGCTTCCAAATCACTCCGCTTAAGGTTGCCGCGGTGAATGATTTTTAACTCTGTGTGTTTAGCTGTCTTGATTTCAGTGGGACTTGTTCACGGCCAGATTTTGTTAGGCTGCACCCCAAACAGGCAAATATATATTTGTGCCAATTTCTCAGGCTTGTTTAATAGAGAGACGGTGGTTGTTGCCTAATGAAGTTAGCCGAGCAAAGTATTGTTTGATTTATGAAACGCTGCTGACATGAGAGCGTTCTGGAGAGAATTCCAGGCAGAATCTTAAAAATGGAGTTAGCACCATTTGGCAAACTGAGCCCAAACTCTGCATTGTCTGTTGCCGTGAGCATGATTCTCTCTTGCTGCCATAATGAAGAAATCTCCTGGTATGGTGGCTTGTTCAAGGGAGTGTGTCATTTGAGCTTTCTTTCCAGTGTTTATACTTTAAAAAATAAGATGCAGACTGAACCAGATTTTTTTTTTGAGAGAGATGTGGCGGAGAAATATACATAATTGTTTCTACGGGGAAAGGAGGAAGATGGGCAGCGCTCCCATTTACACTTTAGGTTCAACCAAAGATAGAATGAGCATCAGAAATATGTCTGTCTGCAGTACCGGCCGGTGGTGGCACAGTGTTTTCTCAAATCATCTGTTGTCCGGGCTTTTATTTTTATTTTTTATTTTTTTAGGTCCTCAACATGGTATTTTATTTTGTTCACATACACTATGCCATAAACTCATATGGAATTGGTTCCAGCAGCTCTGGCTCCTTGCCACTGTTTCTCACAAAGTGGGCTTCTCTTGGAGGAGCAGGCTGGCGTTTTAGTTCAAACCAAATTCCCTTTTCCTTTCCTTTTTTCTTTTTCATTTTCTTTCACATGCTGCAAGAAGCTGTCTCTGCTCTTTGAGTGCTTAATATGCTCAATTCGCACATTAATTCTCTTGGCCAGAATCTTGCCCTTAACTTTCTTGTTCACAATAATGCCCACAGCATGCTGGGTAATGTTGTATACCCTTCCTGTCTTGCCATGGTAACATTTGTGGGGCATGCCTTTCTGAATTGTGCCCATGCCCTTTATGTCAACAATATCACCCTTCTTATAGATGCGCATGTAGGTAGCAAGAGGGACCACACCATGTTTGCGAAAGGGTCTTGAGAACATGTAACGTGTCCCCCTCCTCTTCCCCTTGGTGTTGGTCATCTTGACGGTTTACTGTAAGATGGCGTCCGAGGCCGAAAGGCTCCGGGCTTTTATTTTGATGAAAAACTAAATTCATTTTGCTTGCAATATTCCCCAGGCAGCTTGTGTGTGTGTGTCTGTTTGCCTCTGCTCACTTACATTTATATGAACTTTTAGGAATATACTGCAAGTTGGTTCTAAATTTCCCCCTCCCTCCACCTGGATTTCCTTATATTCTCTCCTTTTCAAAGTATCCCTGGTATATGAAAATCCCAGACTGGGGGAGATAAGATTGTGGGGAGACGTTGATTTGAATGAGAAGCTCACTGTCCATATTGGACAACAGTCTGAATGAGCTGGGGCTTCTTATAATACAAGCGACTTGTATTGATAAAGCAATGAGGAATTGTCAGAAGGGATGCCTTAATTTTCAGTCATTTTCTCTTGGGAAGATGTTCCAAGATACCTTCTTTTGAGTCCCACAAATGGGGCAGTTATATAACTGTTTTTCTTGCTCTCTCCCCCCCCATCTCCTGACTTTTCCGCCCATGTAGGAAGCCAGGCCTTCGTACTCCTCTGGGGTCAATATCTTTCTTTCCTCCCATTCCTCAGCCCTTCTGCTTTTATATTTCCTAGAGCCCGAGTTTTATTATTTCCCCACCTTTCTCCTTTATTCTAGAAATTGGGTGGGGTGAGTGTGCCCAAAACACCCCTCCAGCGATTCCTACACCCCCCCCCCCCGCTTTCTGGGATTTCCCAGGCTGAAGACCTGAAGTCCTGTGGCCAGGACGGGTGTGCCAAATGGAATTGGCACTACAAAGAGTCTGGATCTATAGAATACAATGTGATGTGTGGACACCGAGTGCTGTACGTGAAGCCAAGGGCAGGAATTCCTGCCAGCGCCTGGCTGCATTTCTCAACCCCCCCCCCCAAACTTCTCTTATCCGTGGAGCAGGCAAGCTGCGGTGTTGCCCTACAAAGGGAGATGTTTGCATCAGCATTGCAACGTGATGGTGGCAGAGCCGTTTGGGGAGAATGTCCGATAACAGCAGTTAAGGCACCTGGACTAGTTCTAGCAAAACGAGAGCTTGGTGCAATGTTGCGTTTGTAAGGAGGTTCATGAATGTGCTGCGTGTCTGATGGGCACACAGAATAATTTGCGGGAAGAGCGGCTGTCCTTTCAGTTCAGTCCCTGGGGGTGATCCTATGGGATGGCAGCGTGGTGTAGTGGCTAGAGACGAGGGCTGGGAAGCCCATTTTGAAATGCCTTTTCTGGCTATCTGACCAGCATCTTTTAAACCTCTGTCACTTTTTACATGTTGGTGTTCCTGTAGGGAACTGTATGGCATGTATCGAACATGCCATAAAGTAGCATCTCTCTTGCTGACCAGCCTATGGGTTACTTGACTCATGTGGCACCATGAAATAAAATAGTTTTTGCACTTAGATGCCTGGCATGAAAATCTAAATACCTTATATGTTTGCCGTGTGATTATGATTCTCAGCTTTAAAAGAAATTTAAAGCAACACACCTTCCTGAACTGGCTTAATTCTCTTTCAATAACTTATGAATGGGTTGCCCTTAACTTGTAGTTAATTTTATCTCTCTAACTCCTAAGATCCCATTGTCATTTAAAATGTGGTTTGTGCATGTGTGGTTTAGTTTTGTTGCCGTTGTACACTAAACCTCTCTGCAGTTGCTTATCCTTTTTGGTGGTTTCTCTCTGCTTCTAGTTTTTCCTCCTGGAGGATAAGACTGTGGAACCTCCAGCTTTAGAAGAAGTCTACCAGTGAAATATCAGTTGCTGGGAATCGCAGTCAGAGAGAGTGCTGCTGTACTTAAGTGCTGCTTGTGGGCTTCCGAAAGGTATCTGGTCGGCCGACACTGGGAAATGATTTTATGGGCTGGGAGGGAGGTAGTTTAGCAGACGCCAACACGGCTCTTCCTGCCATTCTTGCTGCAATGATCAAGTTAACCTACATGTTAAAATTGCATTATTTTATGAAATGTATACACCGCATGGTTTGGGCATGAAAGCAGTTTATGCAAAGAAAAAATCAAGAAAGTTACAACAGTACTTCAAAACAAAAAATTGTTAAAATCTTAGAACATTAAGATTAGCTTTCTAAGCATCTGGACAGACTTGTCTGGGTAGGTAAATGGTAAAGGGACCCCTGACCGTTAGGTCCAGTCGTGGCCGACTCTGGGGTTGCGGCGCTCATCTCGCTTTACTGGCCGAGGGAGCCGGCGTACAGCTTCTGGGTCATGTGGCCAGCATGACTAAGCCACTTCTGGCAAACCAGAGCAGCGCACGGAAACGCCGTTAACCTTCCCGCCGGAGCGGTACCTATTTATCTACTTACACTCTGACGTGCTTTCGAACTGCTAGGTTGGCAGGAGCAGGGACCGAGCAACAGGAGCTCACCCCATCACGGGGATTCGAACCGCCGACCTTCTGATCGGCAAGCCCTAGGCTCTGTGGTTTAACCCACAGCGCCACCCGCGTCCCTGTCTGGGTAGGTAGCATTTATTTTACGAAATAAAAAGCCAAAAATTAAACTTCATTATTAGAACCCCGCAGATTGTTTAAGGAGCAAGTTTGAAGGTTCATCCCCAAATTCCCCACCGCAATGAGTGGTGGAAAGAAGACCTTTCCAAAATAACCTTAGTTGGGGGGAAAAACACCTTTCCGATGGATCCTTATTGCTGTGCATTTTGACCAAATAGAAATATGTGATCATTTATAAACAGGCGAATCTCCCTTATATGGCAGTTGAGAGGCTGAATGCCTCTCGGAGCAGCTTGGGGGAGAGGGTTAGGTTGCAAGTGCGATAAATGTGTCCAATTCCGCAGTGGAACATTCATGGGTGTACGTTCACCTATCTGAATGGGACACCCTCTCAGCTTAATGTTTGGAGTGTATGCTGTGGACTCCGGCATGTATGACCTGCTGTCACCCCACTGCGACGCCTCCATTTGCAATCTTTAATTTCTGGCAGACGTTGCAGCGCACGGGGAGCCTTACATTTTTCCACGTTGCCTTTGCAGTGTGCACATTTTTTGCTGTGCCGCCTCAGTTCTTAAAACCTCGGTGCGTATTATGCACCTGAGACTAAAAGGCACCTCTCTGAGCCCTCGACCGAATGGGTTTTGCCAAGTGTGAAAGATTCATGGAGGGCCGGGCGCAGAACGGACGTGACGATTTCCAGTTTAACGTTTGCGTTGCAGAGTTGTTCTAAAAAGTGGCTTTTCATCCTCTGGGGTGGAAAGTATGGCTAATCTGACGCCTAACCGTGTTAGGAAATCGATCCACTGATTTCAAATGGATTTGCTTCCAAGTTACGTTTGCTTAGAATTAATCCTGAACAAAGTGGCAGCCCTAGAGTTGCAATAATTAAATCTTGCTCATTTTGAAAATATACCGTGTTTTTCCGTGTATAAGACTAGGTATTTTTTCCCCACAAAAAAATTAGGTTTAAAATTGCGGCTTGTCTTATACACCGGTAGTGCTGAGGGGTTTTTTCTTAATTTGGAGTCCCCCCAAAAAGGCATCTTATACACGGAAAAATACGGTATACAGTGGTACCTTGGGTTACATACACTTCAGGTTACAGACTCCGCTAACCCAGAAATAGTGCTTCAGGTTAAGAACTTTGCTTCAGGATTTCAACAGAAATTGTGCTCCGGCGGCACGGCAGCAGCAGGAGGCCCCATTAGCTAAAGTGGTGCTTCAGGTTAAGAACAGTTTCAGGTTAGGAATGGACCTCCAGAACCAGTGGCGTAGCGTGGGGGGTGCAGGGGGGGCCGGCCGCACCGGGCGCAACATCTGGGGGTTAGGGTTAGGGGGCGCAAATCAACGGGTTAGGGGGCGCAAATTACTTGCCTTGCCCCGGGTGCTGACAACCCACGCTACGCCACTGTCCAAAACGAATTAAGTACTTAACCCGAGGTACCACTGTATATTATTGGGGTATAAACATATTGTGCTTAATTTTTATTTATTACGTGTCTGCCTAGTGAGAACCTTGGAGCTGCTCTCTGATTTCCCGGGCTTAAACCTCTCTCGGCAGCAGAGCAGCTCTGGGTGCTTCTGTTCTGCAGAAACAGGTGTGTGTTCTAAAAAGGAAGCAGGTGCACATAACCAGTCAACAAGTCTGTCTGCAGCTCGATATACTAGTTGGGAACATGGAGGAGCAAAGGGGAGACAGTGTGCCAAGCGGTGGAGGCGATAACTTTTCGTTCCGAACATATCACTGTTATGAGCAGACACCATTCCTGAGATGTTTGGCGCAGCAGCGCTCAAGGGTTTGTTTCTGTTCCCCTCTGGCTTTCGCAGGGCCCGTGAAACCGCACTTTGCAGTTGGCGCAGGGGCTAAAGTGTCAGGCTAGGACCCAGGAGACCCCGGGTTCAAATGTTCTGCCGGTCGTAAAAAAAACTCCCCAAAACCCTCAGGGGTGACCTTGAACCAGCTAGGCGCTCTCACCCAGCCGAACCCATCGTGGATATGATCACAAGGACGATGGATGGAAGGATTAAAAGTGCCGTTTTTTAAAAGGCGGTATTCCGTGGTAACCCTACTCACAGTAGACCCATTGAAATGGGCAAATATGACTAAGTTAAGTTCATTAATTTCAGCAGGTCTGCCTTAGGCAAATTTTAAAAAGGTAAAGGTAATGGACTCATGAGTCCAGTCGCAAACGACTCTGGGGTTGTGGCGCTCATCTCGCTTTACAGGCCGAGGGAGCTGGCGTTTGTCCGTAGAGAATTTTTCTGGGTCATGTGGCCAGCATGACTAAGCCGCTTCTGGCGAAACCAGAGCAGCGCACGGAAATGCCATTTACCTTCCCACCAGAGTGGTGCCTATTTATCTACTCGTACTTTTTGGCATGCTTTCGAACTGCTAGGTTGGCAGGAGCTGGGACCGAGCAACGGGAGCTCACCCCGTCGCGGGGATTCGAACCGCCGACCTTCCGATCGGCAAGCCCAAGAGGCTCAGTGGTTTAGACCACAGCGCCACCTGTATCCTGAGGCAAATTTAGGGGAGCGCAAACAGTTCACCTGCACAGGGTGCCGAGCTGAGAGGGCACCGCAACAATGACGAATAATGGAAGGCATTTGTTTTCCAGCCAAAGCATACATGCCACTGTTAGCTGAGTAAATAGTTTCTGGATCAGTGATGTGGCGGAGCCATCCACACCTGAGTTGTTTTAATATTTTTATTCCCCTTTTCCAGCAGCAGATATTGAGCTCAAAGCAGCTCACCGTAATTGCAGTAGCAATTTAAAAGAAACCAGCAAGCATTCCCTATAATATCAAACAGGATAGCATGTAAACAGCAGCAACAAATTCATCTGAGCAATTAATGCAATCTTCTATGGGAGCCCGTGGGGAAGAGCATGAAATTGGGGCAGGATTATGACCTGCTTTAAGGGCCTAAAGGTGGGTCAAGTTTAAGAGGCCCTATAAAAGCATTACCCAAAAATGTGCATTATTCTATCGGAAAGGACAATGGAAATAGTAAAGTTTTATCTTGGTGTATATACCACTACACGGGTAAGAATGCAGCTTAAAAATCCTAACAATCCAACCAAAGCGTATGCATTGCAATAATCCATTTTTTAAAAAACCAGTTATGTGAAACTTAATGATACATAATACTTGTATCCAGAGGCCCTTATAATCTGCATAAATCTTGCCCACCCTGGGTGCAGGGTTAGAAACTCAGAAATAAAATCTAATCGCCAAATTGCGCTTTAAACCTAGGTTACAGTAGCCACAATAGAATGTCTAAGTGCTTTTTTTATTTTGCTGTGAAATTTATTATCATTCTTTTCATTTCAATACTGCTCTATATTTTGAAGTACAAATCCTCCAAGCAGTTGACAAACACATTTAAACACCAAACAATCCAGAATAAAGCAAATTGAAGCTTTAAGGAAAATATTTCAGAACTTCTGTAAGCGACATTTTGTGCTTTCTTTAGAGATCTCCACGTGGTCAGAATTGGACCCGCTCTAATCGCAAAATATGCCTGGCTAATTTCCAACACTTGCTTGATGTGCATGTCGGTTTAAATTCTTTTTAATATTGTGCTTTAATGCTGCAACCTGCCTTCCTAGGTACGTGGACCTCTGCACATGCATGGGGGAAAAAATATATCTGTGCCCTTCCCTTCTGTATTGGCAGCTGGAAAGGGACTCCACCCCCCCCCCCTTGCCATGTGTTCTCTCTATAAGGAGCGATGTTTGGAAAAGCTGCCCCATCATGTTTTTCCAACCGCAGTGTGTGACCCAAGACTTGCTCCCCTAAGGCCTTGGCCCCTGGGTGTGTGGAGGTTGAACATGTCTTGGATAATATTGCACGCAGCGTCACACTGGTAGCGCTAAAAATATTTCTACCGCAAGTAACTGAAGTGATTGCTAATGTTGAACCGTTTCGGTGAGCCCTGAGCTGCTTGTAATGGCTGTTTGACCTGCGCCCCGCAAGTTCTTTTTATAAAAATGGGCTTGAGTTTTGATTTCTTACAACCTTTAACATAAGCGCTCCTGTGTATTGGTTTGGTAACTGCTACTGTGTACTTATTTGCAAGGAATTTTGCGGACTATCGATGTGAAGGATCCCCATTAAGTATAATGGAGTGGAATGGATCTGCAAAGGCTCTTTAGAGAGTGCCATATCCTAATACGTAGAGAGATCTTTGCTCAAAGGAGCCTGCAATCTGAATGTTGGCATTATGTAAGGGAGAAGGCAGATGGAGTAGAATTGCAGAGGAGTAGAATCAAATGCAGTTATTTATTTTGCATTTAGGCTTAAGTCCAGCGTTCCCCATCAGCTTGTGAATTTCTCCAAACGCCCCCCCCTTTTTTGCAAGCAATTTCCTCTGATCTAATGCATTTTTTGTGTTATTTTTAATAAGGTGTCTTCGCTCTCCTTCGAGAGCACATTTCCCCACCTTAAAGAATTCTGGGCACCGTCATTCATGAAGGTTTGCTGGAAATCACAACTCTGGAAGGGTGAAATGACATGCTTGGAAGTCCTTAAGGGAGGGAATGTGCTCCAGAGGCATTGCGCGTAAGGATCCCAATCCATGCATCTTTCTGAACCCTTCCCCCTAAAAGCTGCTTTTATTTTTGGTCAGAGAGCTGCAGCACAAAATTGGATAAGTGTGCATGTTGAGGGATTGCTGTGTTGCACTGTGCATATTGTTTCATAAAGTGCAAATTGGGTTTGTTGTTGTTTAGTCTGCCTCGCCAGAGTGGTGCCTGCTCTGGTTTTCTCCCGCTTGGACTACTGCAATGCGCTCTACGTGGGGCTACCTTTGAAGGTGACCCGGAAACTACAACTAATCCAGAATGCAGCAGCTAGACTGGTGACTGGGAGCGGCCGCCGAGACCACATAACACCGGTCTTGAAAGACCTACACTGGCTCCCAGTACGTTTCCGAGCACAATTCAAAGTGTTGGTGCTGACCTTGAAAGCCCTAAACGGCCTCAGTCCAGTATGCCTGAAGGAGCATCTCCACCCCCATCTTTCTGCCCGGACACTGTGGTCCAACGCCGAGGGCCTTCTGGTGGTTCCCTCCCTGTGAGAAGCCAAATTACAGGGAACCATGCAAAGGGCCTTCTCGGTGGTGGCACCCGCCCTGTGGAACGCCCTCCCACCAGATATCAAAGAGAACAACTACCAAACTTTTAGAAGACATCTGAAGTCAGCCCTGTTTAGGGGAGCTTTTAATGTTTGATGCATTACTGTATTTTAATATTTGGTTGGAAGCCGCCCAGAGTGGCTGGGGAAGCCCAGCTAGATGGGCGGGGTATAAATAATATTATTATTAGTCGTGTCCGACTCTTCATGACCCCACGGACCAGAACACACCAGGCACTCGTACATTTCCATTAAAACCTTAAGCGATCTGTATTTTGGCCCCCATTCCCTCCTTGGTAAAATTCTGCCACTTCAGAAGCCGACTGCATTGACAGTTGAATGTATTCTGGTGTCTGCGTGGAGGGTGTCGCCACCCTCAAGTCTCCTGCCCACTTAGGAGGAGGAGATCCCTTTCAGTATCGCCCGATTCCTTTTATCTTCCCCTCTTGCCTGCTCCCGACCCGCTAAATCTGCTCTGGGGGACGAGGCCGGCAGTCCCGCCAGGCGAGAGAGAGCCTCAGTCCCTCGTATTCCTTGGCATTCCAGCAGAGTTCAAAGGTCCAAGAGACGGAGGCCAAGCTGCTCTCCCAACTAGTAGCAGCTGCGCATCTTCCTGGGCTATTTTCTTCCTGTACGTGTCTCTGAAAACATGTGTTCCGAAAAGAGGGTGTGAAACATGACATGCGCCGAGTGCAATGTGCCCGCTTCTCCTGGCCTTTGCTGCAATCCCAGAGGAGGGTGCTGGGCTGGGGCTGCCCCAGAAAAACCCTTTATCCTAAAGGTGGTTGGAGAGAGGTTTTAAAGTTTTCTTTTCCTTGCAAAGACACTTGGTGTTTTGAATGCCGTCTGATTTCTTCGGTCGCAGGCGAGAGAGCCATGTGTGTCTCCTGTGTGCGCGAGGTCCGCTGGGATCATATGTCTGTTATAGAATGGCTCTGTTGAGAGGATCACTGTTTAAAAAAAGAATCACTCTCTGCGTATAATCTTTGGATTATATCCTGCCTGCAGCATACCTGTTTTTAAGGGGAAATGCTCAGTTTTCCCGCGGAGGGTGGATGCGAATCACTTTGGGTTGTAATTCCAGGCATTTCCGAAGAAGGAATTGCAGCTGGGGGGGGGGAGGTTTGCAGATGTTTTAAACCTGTCAACGTTTTTGCTATTTACGTTTTGAATGCAGGATTTCAAATTGGACTGCCGTTTGTGTGTCTTTGGCTCGCAGGCTTTTAGATATGCAGGAGGTTTCTGTTTAGATGCAATCGACGAAAGGTTGTCTCAAAACATGTCAACCATCTATTATATAGTAACACCAAAATCTGTTACAAACCAGCACAGAAATAGCATGAGTTATCCCCACCAATTTGCTCACCGCTTGCCTGACGGGGGGTGCGTGTGTGGCAGTCCTCTCAATATGGGGGGGGGCTCGTCCCCCTGCCCACCCACCCCCAAAATATTGAGGGGGGTGAAGCCCCTTCTTCCTTCTATAGTTGGCACCCCTGGTTATCACAACAGCACAGAATGGAACACCTCTGCCAGAACACTGTTTTTTCGCCCGGGAAATCTTGTTGGGGGGGGGGGGATATAAATATTCAGTTTTCCAGTAAGTGTACACAGGAATGCTGCTTCACGTACACTCAGTAAAACTACTGCTGCATGTCAGCCATCAGATCCTATTAAATACTGTATACTATTGCATGCTAGTACTTAATATCTGATGCAGTTAAAGATTGAGACCCAATGTTAAGGCAACTTAAATCCTCAGTTCGCGTTTGGTAAATATTCAACATCAAAATTTGCAAAAGGATTACCATATTTTTTGCTCTATAAGACTCATCTTTTCCCTCCTAAAAAGTAAGGGGAAATGTGTGTGCGTCTTATGGAGTGAATGCAGGCTGCGCAGCTATCCCAGAAGCCAGAACAGCAAGAGGGATTGCTGCTTTTGCTGCACAGCGATCCCTCTTGCTGTTCTGGCTTCTGGGATTCAGAATATTTTTTTTCTTGTTTTTCTCCTGCAAAAACTAGGTGCGTCTTATGGTCTGGTGCGTCTTATAGAGAGAAAAATACGGGAATTTTGGGTGATGTATGTTTGCAGCAAGATTATTTCACCTCTGTATTTGAAATGCAAATAACTTTTTGATATATAAACCCTTGATATAGGTATAAACCTTTTTATTCATACCTGTATTGCATATTTCTACCCCAAAACCCTATGCAATAGTTTGCTGTAATTTTCCATTCCATAGATTAGAGATGAAAGTTTTCTTTGTTGCGCATCCCAAGTCATCCTGCAATTTCAGGGAGGAGCCCGATGACCAGATGTTAAAATCTCAGCATTTTAAAATATATATGTGTGTGTATAATAGGTGGTTTGCTTAGAGGTGCTCTAAAAGCCATTAATACAATGAAGGCACATAAATGCTTGAATTTCCATGGCAGCAAGGTTGTAAATAAATGAAATAAAAACCCATATTTAGTAAATATCTTGATTTGAGGCAAGGAGGATTATTAAACAAGACAGACCCAGGCAAGAAAATTGGCATTGTTCACCTGACATCTGCCAGCAGGCCAGAACTTTGCTACGATTTTCTTTTTTGCAACTAAGACAGGATGATGCCCAGCTTTTTTCCCCTCCTGTGTATTTCGTATATGATGGTCAAGTACGGTGAATCATGGAATCAGGTCCATAAATATGAACAGTGATGAGGATCACTTGCTAGATCCTGTGTATTTATTTATTTTTTTACTTAAGATCATGTGACTTTTCTCCTTGTTGCCCCCCGTCCCTGCAATGGACATTATATTCCTTTCATTTCACACCCCCCCCCCCGAGCAATACTGTTTTTTAGCAGTAAGGCATCTAAAGAGTCGTAAAGCCTCATTAGCTAAGACTCTAATTTTACATTCCCAGATGTTTTGAAAAATAATATAAAGGGGTCCTCCCATCCCAACTGGCTGACGTTAAAATGAGAAACAGGGATTTTTTGTGTTCTCAAGCTCTTTTCAGTAGCAGGCTGAGCTCCAGAAATAAAGTTCCTTTTTTAAAAAAATAAATTAGTAGTTGGTGATATTAGCAGTTTTATTGTGGAGTCTTGCAATTTTAGCCTTAAAGAAACTGTGAGATCATGTGATGTCGGAGAGCATCGTAACACTGGGTAACTTTGCACTTCCTGGCAGAGTGATCTGCTTTGCAAAAATAATCGCCCCCTCCTCCAGTGTGTTGATTTGCAGAGGACAGTTTAATGCAGCCCTATTCGTTGAGGTTCAGAAAATGCCTGTTTCTCTCAAAGGCTGCTGTGGTTTTACATGGGTGAGACGATCAAATCTGCCCAGGTGCTTCTTCGTTTTCCTCTTTCTTTCAGTGAAAGAAATCAGGAAAAAAAATATCCCCCTCTCGTCCAGCAATTTCTCCACTGGCTTTCAGATGCCTGGAGTTGCAGTTTCATTTCTTGGCAAGCTGACCAAAACAGTTTAGATACAATTGTGAAAGCTGATGTATTATTGCTTTTTGAAAAAAATCTGGTGCTTCTAATTTGGCCAATTAGGACAATCCAGATGAATTGCTGGAAGCTGCTCAGTTTAAGCCCATTTCTTCTCCACAAGGCTGTTTGGAACTCTTCTGTGGAAAGAGGAACACACGGCAAATGTTGTCGTTTAGTCGTGTCCGAGTCTTCGTGACCCCATGGACCAGAGCACGGCAGGCCCTCCTGTCTTCCACTGCCTCCCGCAGTTTGGTCAGACTCATGCCGGTAGCTTGAAGAACACTGTCCAACCATCTTGTCCTCTGCCATCCCCTTCTCCTTGTGCCCTCCATCTTTCCCAACATCAGGGTCTTTTCCAGGGAGTCTTCTCTTCTCATAAGGTGGCCAAAGTCTTGGAGCCTCAGCTTCAGGATCTGTCCTTCCAGGGAGCACTCAGGGCTGATTTCTTCAGAATGGAGAGGTTTGATCTTCTTTCAGTCCATGGGACTCTCAAGAGTCTCCTCCAGCACCAGAATTCAAAAGCATCAATTCTTCGGCGATCAGCCTTCTTTATGGTTCAGCTCTCACTTCCATACATCACTACTGGGAAAACCATAGCTTGAGCTATACGGACCTTTGTTGGCAAGGTGATGTCTCTGCTATTTAAGATGCTGTCTAGGTTTGTCA
The DNA here is from genome assembly GCF_965112155.1 of Podarcis liolepis. Taxonomy (NCBI): domain Eukaryota; kingdom Metazoa; phylum Chordata; class Lepidosauria; order Squamata; family Lacertidae; genus Podarcis; species Podarcis liolepis. The sequence goes on along the minus strand of NC_139560.1, from coordinate 2,691,813 downwards.
TTGCTTTCCTCCCAAGAAGCAGGCGTCTTTTAATTTCGTGGCTGCTGTCACCATCTGCAGTGACCATGGAGCCCAAGAAAGTAAAATCTCTCACTGCCTCCATTTCTTCCCCTTCTATTTGCCAGGAGGTGATGGGACCAGTGGCCAACATTAGATTCAGTTATTCCAGGGCTGGGATTCTTCACAGTGTGCCTGAGCTTCCAGGCGACATCTGCTTATGGCACAGCAGGGCGATGACTTGAAAATAGCTCAGTTGGTAGAGAATGAGACTTTTAAACTCAGGGTTTGGGATACAAGCCCCAAATTAAGCAGAAGATCCCCAGACGGCCCTTGTGGTCCTTTCCAATTCTAAGACAACAGGCATTTTCTGCTGTGGCCCTGTATTGGAGGATGATGATGATGATGATAAATATAATAATAATAAAAAATAATGTTATTTGTATCCCGCCCTCCCCGGCCAAAGCCAGGCTCAGAGCAGCTAACATCATATAAATAAGACGATATGCATAATACAAGCGATCAATACATCCCACAGTTAATTCAAACAATACCTGCAGTACAGGTAGCATCATCCATCAATTGCTTTCAAAGTCTTGCGAAGAGTTACCTTTCGGCCCAGACTCTCCTTGATCCAAAGGATTGGACCCTTTTTCACACATTTGAATCGGTTGTATTTACCTTTGCAGAACTTTGTGTGCTTTTTGTACCGCCGTTTCAGACTTGGCTTGCAAGCTAGTTTAGATTGTACGCCACTTAGAAGTGTTGAAGGCAAAAGGCTGGCAGAATGAACCTCAGTTAGGGAGGCAATTATTGCGACGGTCAGGTGTCGAGGTCTGTACTCCGGGAAAACAGTGGGATGATTTGAACTGTCTGAAGATCCTTCCCTCTGGCTATTCACTAGAGCGGCTTAGAGGAGGAAAGAGTCTGCTGAAAGCACGGGGCCATTTTCAGGCTGAGACCTGTGCTGGTTGCTACAGGGGCCTCTCTGATACATACTTGATTTAAGCGAGCCTTTGCATAGCTTCCCACAGCCAGTTCCCCATCATTTTCAGGGTCCTTTCAGAAGCTCCCTAGATACGCATCCACCTGCTCTCACCATGGCCAACCAGGCGCCCGTTATGGGAAACCCGCAAGCAGGATTTGAACGCAAGAGCAACTCTCCCCTCCAGAAATTGGGATTCAGCAACCTTGCTGCCTCCGACTGAGGAGACAAAGCATAGTTATCTTGGCTAGTAGCCACTGACAGCCCTCTCCCCCACAGATTTCTCTAATACTCTTTGAAAGCCATCTAGGCTTTAAGTCAGAATGCTATTCCTGATATATTTTAATTGACATACATCAGTACATCACTCCCAGTACGTTTCTGAGCACGATTCAAAGTGTTGGTGCTGACCTTTCAAGCCCTAAACGGTCTCGGCCCAGTAGACCTGAAGGAGCGTGTCCACCCCCATTGTCTAGTCTGGACACTGAGGTCCAGCACCGAGGGCCTTCTGGCGGTTCCCTCCCTGCGAGAAGGGAAGCCACAAGGAACCAGGCAGAGGGTCTTCTCAGTGGTGGCGCCCTCCCTGTGGAACGCCCTCCCATCAGATGTCAAGGAGACAAACAACTATATCTGACTTTTAGAAGACACTCGAAGGTAGCCCTGTTTAGGCAAGTTTTTAATGTTTGAAGTTTTATTCTGTTTTTAGTGTTCTGTTGGAAGCTGCCCAGAGTGGCTGGGAAAACCCAGCCAGATGGGCAGGGTATTAATAATAGTAATTAATAATAATATTTTATTATATCATCTTGGCATTTTGTCCTCATTTCCATCCTCCCCTAAATGGGTAGAAACTGAATTTCACAAAGCATAAATTTTGGGCCATCAACTGAAGAGAAATGTCGCTGGTCTTGTCTCGCTTCGGCTCTCTGTTCCAAAATGAAATAATTCTGCTTTCTAATATTTTTGATTGACTTGGCCCTGTCGGTACAAATTGGCAAACTTGGCGAAAGCGATTGATTGCGTTCCCTCTCTCTGTAAAATCTGGTGCTGCATAATTTCAGCACAGTGTCTCCCTGTAGCAGATCTGCGGCATCCTAGATATTTGTTACTGCTCACGGTGCTTTTCTTGAAATTACAGATGCTGCTCTGAAGTGCTATGTAAGTTATAATCTTCATTATTTATTATATACTAATCTAAAGCTGTGGCTTCTGTCTGAGGCAACACTAAATATGGGTTAGTATTTTTAAAGTGGTTCTCTCTCTCTCTCTCTCTCTCTCTCTCTCTCTCCCCTCCCCTTCACTAATGTCTAGTGACTGGTGATGATTTAACTGCCCCCCCAATTGTTTTCTCTCTTACCTTCCCTTTGAGGGGTGTTCCTCGTGTCCTACAGGGGAAAGGCCTGCCTGATCTGTGCTAAATAGGGGGGGGGGGGGTAGAGGAGAATGGAAGGCTTTTATGAATAAGAGCACTGATCATCTGCCATGCTGCTTTAATGCAAAACCTGAAACGTGATACAATAACACACATACGTGCAGGTCTTCAGGGATCTGTGCATGTTTGATTTTCTTTTCAAGCGAGGCTTCTTCCTTGTTGGAGAAATTGCCCCTGGAAATAAAACCCGCCGTCTTTTATAAGCACTCTTGGCCACTTGAGCCCTGCCAGCTCCTCTCTCTGCCCTCCTCCCAGTTTTGCCAGCTCTTAGAAACATAGGGAAGGGACGCAGGTGGTGCTGTGGGTGAAACCACAGAGCCTAGGGCTTGCCAGTCAGAAGGTCGGCGGTTCGAATCCCCACGACGGGGTGAGCTGCCCTTGCTCAGTCCCTGCTCCTGGCAACCTAGCAGTTCGAAAGCACGTCAAAGTGCAAGTAGATAAATAGGTACCACTCCAGTGGGAAGGTAAACGGCATTTCCGTGCGCTGCTCTGGTTCTCCAGAAGCAGCTTAGTCCTGCTGGCCACATGACCTGGAAGCTGTATGCTGGCTCCCTCGGCCAGTAAAGCAAGATGAGTACTGCAACCCCAGAGTCGGCCACGACTGGACCTAATGGTCAGGGGTCCCTTTACCTTTACCTAGAAACATAGGACGCTTGTACATAGTCAGAGCAATGGTCCATCAAGCTCAGTATTGTGTCTATGCTGACTAGCCGCACCTCTCTGTGTGTTTCGCCCAGGGAGCCTTTCCCAGTTCCCACGGGAGATGCTGGGATTGGGACCCTGGGACCCTCTGCAAGCCAAGTAGCTGCCCCACCAACGAGCCACGGCCCCCTTGACCTTGGCCAACGCCTGGCATTTAGAGGGAGCGGAGAAGACCATTCTTTGGGGTGGTTTGACTAAGCCAGTTGTTCCCAAATTGAGCCATACCTTTCCCTGGGAGGGGGGTTGCCTAAGGGGGCACGGAAGGTGCAAAATGGCTCTCGGACTTTGAAAAGCTGCCATCGCTGGAGCAAGTTCATCAATTTTGTGGAATTAATTGGACTGAATAATTTTAATTGGCTTTTGAATAAATGTGCAATTGAGTGTTAACTGCCTTGAATTTTATTGCATTATTATTTTTCTTAGTGGGGCATGCTAACTGCTATTCTGAATAATGTTTTTTTTTGTAGGGTAGGGGGAACTGGGGATAAGTTTATTGTACCAAGAGGGCAGTGGCCAAAAGTTGGGGAACTGCTGTTCTAAGTGGTGGCTCTTGTCTGACTGTTTATTGTGTCGAAGCAAAATAAAACAAAACATAAAATAAAATAATCAAAAAAATCCTTCCAGTAGCACCTTAGAGATCAACTAAGTTAGTTATTGGTATGAGCTTTCGTGTGCATGCACACTTCTTCAGATACACTGAAACAGAAGTCACTAAACCCTTATATATAGTGAGAGGGTGGGGAGGGGTATTTCTCAGAAGGGTGGTGGGAATGGGTGATTGGCTGATAGGTGTGGTAAACCCGTTGACGGCTGTTAACGACTGCAATTGGTCTTACAGGAAAAAGCAAGGGGTGAGATGGCTAAAAATAGCTTTATCATGTATAATGAGATAAGAATCCAATGTCTCTATTCAGACCAGGTTTCTCCGTGGTTTTAAGTTTGGTAAGGAGTTGCAATTCAGTAACTTCTCTTTCCAGTCAGTTTCTGAAATTCTTTTGTAATAGGACAGCTACTTTGAGATCTTGTATAGAATGTCCTGGGAGACTGAAGTGTTCTCCTACTGGTTTCTCTGTCTTGTGATTCCTGATATCAGATTTATGTCCATTTATCCTTTGGCGTAGGGTTTGGCCTGTTTGTCCAATATAGAGAGCTGAAGGGCACTGTTGGCATTTGACGGCACACACAATGTTAGAAGATGAGCAATTAAATAGTCTTCAGATGGTATGTTTGATGTTGTTGGGGCCAGTGATGGTGTTGTCCGGGTGTATGTGGCAGCAAAGTTGGCATCTGGGTTTATTGTACCAGGTACCAGTGTCCATGTTAAGTCTGGTTGTTATATTATTGTGGGTGAGGAGTTTAAGATTGGGTGGCTGTCTATAGGCAATGAAAGGTCTTCCTCCCAGAGATTGAAAAAGAGAACCGTTTATTATATAGCACCTGTCTTCTTTCTTGGCACTCAAAGTGATGTCTTTGCGATTCCTGGGCAGTCTTCTCCCCAAGCCCATGCCAGCCGCAGACCTGTTTAGCTTTAGCAACGTGGCTACGTTTTGTGACCCTGGGATTGGTCTGGCTCTCTTGCAACGACAGCCGCTTTGTGTTTCTGATTTTGGGGGGTTTCTGGTGTAGGAGCAAGGAAGAACTGGCTGTGTGTGCTGGCATTCGCCACAGAGGGAAGGCTGGTCTGCTTCTTGTGTCCCAGTTGCGCTGTGCTTGTTCACTGTGTGTTGGCTGAACCATAGCATTGTAGAGCTGGAAGGGACCACAAGGGCCATCGAGTCCAACCCCCTGCCAAGCAGGAAACACCATCAGAGCACTCCTGACATATGGTTGTCAAGCCTCTGCTTAAAGACCTCCAAAGGAGGAGACTCCACCACACTCCTGGGCAGCAAATTCCACTGTCGAACAGCTCTTACTGTCAGGAAGTTCTTCCTAATGTTTAGGTGGAATCTTCTTTCTTGTAGTTTGGATTCATTGCTCCGTGTCCGCTTCTCTGGAGCAGCAGAAAACAACCTTTCTCCCTCCTCTATATGACATCCTTTTATATATTTGAACATGGCTATCATATCACCCCTTAACCTCCTCTTCTCCAGGCTAAACATGCCCAGCTCCCTTAGCCGTTCCTCATAAGGCATCGTTTCCAGGCCTTTGACCATTTTGGTTGCCCTCCTCTGGACACGTTCCAGTTTGTCAGTGTCCTTCTTGAATTGTGGTGCCCAGAACTGGACACAGTACTCCAGGTGAGGTCTGACCAGAGCAGATTACAGTGGCACTATTACTTCCCTTGATCTAGATGCTATACTCCTATTGATGCAGCCCAGAATTGCATCAATAGTGCAAACCATGGTTTGGTGTGAGAGCATGGAGCTTCTTTACATCACTTGGCTGCCAGTGTAGGAGGCCTGACTTGTTTGCTCGCTGGGCTGGTTATGTGGCAGCTTGATGTGTCAGGTGCAGCGCTGTCTTTAGCATATGCACCGCTGGGGTGCAAAGATCCGTCCAGCGCCCCCAAATTTAGATTAGCCCCCAAATTAACTTTTTAATGCTTATGTCAGACACCACGCTTACGCCTTATCTCTTGTTTATGAAAGAAGGGAGGAAAAAGAAGCAAACTTTTATTTGCTCATTTATTTACAATACACTTATACTTAAGTATACAACACCACCACACTTAAACGTGTAAGTATTGTTTAGGCACCGACTTGGGAGAAACATCAGTCGTGTCAAAGATGGCACTGACCCTGCTGCCGCGTAGCAGCTCAATATAACGCATAACATAATATTTTGTTAATTTCAAGAGTTAATGACAAGCGTCGTGGTTGAGTCTGACAAGTGCCGCCACTGGTGCGCCTTGTCTTTGGTAAATGAGTGCACAAAGTCGAAAGTCCTTTCGTGAAACAGTAGGTATACATTTGGGTAGTACCCAGGTATGTATGTACTGTATTTTCGCTCTATAAGACGCACCAGACCATAAGACACACCTAGTTTTTGGAAGAGGAAAACGAGGAAAAAAAATATTCTGAATCCCAGAAGCCAGGACAGCAAGGGGATCGCTGCGGAGTGATCCTGCTGGGTGTCCTGGCTTATGGGATAGCCGCGAGCAGCCTCCACCTGCCACAAGGTGGAACAAGATGAAAGCCCTGAACAAAAGAAGACCCCAACTTTTATTAGCTACTAATCCCTCATGCTACACCCCTAAGACTACATCATAACTACATCACGACTACATCATTGACATATCACAAAGAGGAGGGGTTCAGGGAGGAGTTGCGGTGGTAACCTGAGTGTCTTGTCACCTGTCCAGTTCCTCCTTTCCCCCTCCCCATGAGTGCTTTCCAGAGGACAAAGAGGAGTTCCCTGTTTCCTGTCCCCAGAGGGAAGGGCTGGTCACTGTCCTGTGTTTCAGTCCGTACTGAATTCACTTCCATATGCAGGTCCTTTGTGAGTGTGATGATCTTCTTTCTAGGACCATCAAGGTTGGCATGCCAACTGGGTAGGGCTCACTGCGGACGCGTTGGTACGATTGGGGGATTATGGCTATCCTGTATCAAGCCTCCACCCTTTGATTCCTTCATGGTGTAAAATAAAAGTGGAACTGTACAGATCCGATGTACAGCTGATTTTCTATGAATTTATAACAGAAGCATTGTGTGTGTCGTGTGTGAGTGTGTGTCGTGTTTGTACAAACTGAATGATTGGGGGGGGGTTCCTGCAACATAGTTAAACTATGGAACTCAGTGCCACAGGAAACAGTGATTGCCCCCAACTAAGAACAGTAGAGGCAGGTTGTTCCATTTGGCAAGGTGAAGTGCTTGTGCGGATGCAACGTGGATATTGTAGCATGGGGTGATGACCTCTGACCTGGAAGTAAACTTCATTAAATTCCGCAGGACCTGCATCTCACTGCACTAGAATAACCTGCTTGGGTCCAGCTGATTTCACGTCAGGCTGATTTCAGATTTGGCGTAAAGGTAAAGGGACCCCTGACCATTAGGTCCAGTCGTGGCCGACTCTGGGGTTGCGGCACTCATCTCGCTTTACTGCCCGAGGGAGCCAACGTACAGCTTCCAGGTCATGTGGCCAGCATGACTAAGCCGCTTCTGGCGAACCAGAGCAGTGCACGGAAATGCCATTTACCTTCCCGCTGGAGTGGTACCTATTTATCTACTTGCACTTTGACGTGCTTTTAAACTGCTAGGTTGGCAGGAGGAGGGACCGAGCAACGGGAGCTCACCCCGTCGTGGGGATTCGAACCGCTGACCTTCTGATCGGCAAGTCCTAGGCTCTGTGGTTTAACCTACAGCGCCACCCGCGTCCCTCCATCTTTGACATGGGGAATACTATATATATATTTTAAAATAATGTAAAGGCATTAATACATTTAGAATTCCCAAGCCATACCCAAATATTTTAAAGAGATGATTTTCACCGCTGATTTCTGTCCCCAACAAAGAGGGGATTTTTTTAAAAAAACACGTAGCTCTGACGGTTCTTATATCCTTCTCTGCACGAGAGAAATAGAGCAACTGCTGCAATTATTCAGTGCCGCTCATAAAGGAATGTACATCCTAAACACCTGTTTTTGTCTTTCATGGGCTATCCCCCGCCACCATGAATCTGAATATTAAAAACCCAAAGGCCACGCTCCACTATTTAAGGTACAATTTAAGAACCTGCTTAACTCGCTGTAACTGAAAAAGCAGCTCTGAAGATCTTAACTTCATTGATAAAGACTGTGCATAGAATGTTCTTCTGAATAGTCGACAGCGAAACCAGAACTGGCTTATAAATTTTAGGTCAACTTGTAATTTTTCTTTCAAGTTTTTGATCTTCTTTGCAGCTTGATCTCTCCACCCACACCACACACTACAAATAATTTTACTCTGAATTATTGCCTTTCAAACTGTAAAATGATATACATATTTTGAAAGCAAAAATAGAATTGTTCCAGTTGATAGCGATCCTGATCCTGCCCCCCAAATAAATTCAGAACATCGTTCAGAATTTGTATTATTTTTAATTTTCTACGAGCAGATCTTTGTAAAGCTAACTCAGTGGAGCTGCTAAACCAGCCTTCCCCAGACTGAGAGTCCTCCTCCAGATAGTCTTGTATCCCAAATCCCATCATCCCTGGCCATGCCTGATGGGAGTTGTACCTCCAGAACATCTCCTTGGCACCAGCATTGCAAGACTGAGCTAGACTTGTAAACCAGATTGCTTCCTTTGTCTGCTTTTAATCTCTTTGGGTTTTCCTTTCTCTTCTTTCTGAACGCAAACTCTTGCTATAACTCCTGCTGTTTATCTTTGTCGTTGAGGCTTTTCTGTGAAAGATCAAAAATGTTACGTCTTCTCACATTTTCAGCCTGAATTACCCCAACCCTTAAAACACGGTATCGAAATTTTTTGCAGTATGCCATAAAGCCAGGGATTTTTCTCTGGCAGAAGGTTGAGGTGCACACATTTCATAGGTGAAACCTTTCTGAAAATTTGGAGCTAGGATTTTTATGATCCCATCTCCCAGGAGATAGTGAGAGCTCCTTTGAAAATGTTCCTTCTGTCTGCGACCCTCTAGCTAAGGTGATAAGTAACTATACAACCTTTAGAAGACACCTGAAGGCAGCCCCATATAGGGAAGTTTTTAAATGTTTGATTATGTTTTAGGCTGCCCAGAGTGGCTGGAACAAGCCAGTCAAATGGGGGGGGGGGTTATTGTTATTATTGGACAAGGACGTCCCTATTTTATTTATTATTTATTTTTTTATTTTCAATGCAAAAAATACAACAAAATTTACAAACATTGAATCCAAAATAAAACAGTAGAAGCAAGAAAAATAAACCGGTTCAATCATAAACGGTGTGTGTCATTGAGGAGAGAGGGCTATTGTACAGGGAAGTTTTTAATCATAGAATTGTGGAGATAGAAGGGATCCCAAGATTATTTATTCCACCACCCAGCTTTACAGGAATATGCAGCTGTCCTGCACGGGGATCGAACCAGCAACCTTGGCGTTATCACCACCATGCTCTAACCCAGTGTTTCCCAACCTTTTTTGGGCAAAGGCACACTTGTTTGATGAAAAAAATCTCGAGGCACACCACCATTACAGCCCCGTGACGTCAGCGCACAGCGTCACGCCGGGAGGGAGGCGCGAAAGTGTAAGTTTCAATTTTTTCCCTCCCCCTTGCCGGGGAACCTCCAAGCTTTGGGGGGGGGGAGGAGGCAGCAAAGCGAGGCAGGAAGGAGAGTGCGGCTTGGCTGGGTGAGCTTTGGCAGGGGCAGGGAATGAGGGCCGCGAGGCGGGCGCTGCGGACGGAGGCGCTGCCCGCCGAGCTCGCAGGCAGCCAGACAGGCAGACGGCGAGAGCCCCGCGCTGGGCGGCCTCTCCTCACCGCCGCCGCCCCGCCTCTCGCCGCCCGACTCGCCCGCCTCCCTCCAGGCAACATCTCGCGGCACACTAGTGTGCCGCGGAACAGTGGTTGGGAAACACTGCTCTAACCAACTGAGATATTCAGCAGGACTTAATGTTTGAGGTCTTATTGCGCTCTACGTGGGGCTACCTTTGAAGGTGACCCGGAAACTGCAATTAATCCAGAATGCGGCAGCTAGACTGGTGACTGGGAGCGGCTGCCGAGACCACATAACACCGGTCTTGAAAGACCTACATTGGCTCCCAGGACGTTTCCGAGCACAATTCAAAGTGTTGGTGCTGACCTTGAAAGCCCTAAACGGCCTTGGTCCAGTAGATCTGAAGGAGCGTCTCCACCCCCATCGTTCTGCCTGGACACTGAGGTCCAGCGCTGAGGGCCTTCTGGCGGTTCCCTCACTGAGAGAAGTGAGGTTACGGGGAACGAGGCAGAGGGCCTTCTCGGTGGTGGCGCCCACCCTGTGGAACGCCCTCCCTTCAGAGGAGGCAGCTATCTTCTTTTTAAAAGACATCTGAAGGCAGCCCTGTTTAGGGAAGTTCTTAATATTTAATGCTGTATTGTTTTTAACACTTGATTGGAAGCCGCCCAGAGTGGCTGGGGAAACTCAGCCAGATGGGCGGGGTATAAATAATAAATAAATTGTTGTTGTTGTTGTTGTTGTTATTATTATTATTATTATTATTATTATTAATATTTTGTTGGGAGCTGACTTATTAGCCAAGATGGCTATGCCCTGCCTCTATAGTCAGAGGCAGCAGTGCTTTCTGAACGCCAGTTGCTAGAAGCTGCAGGAGGAGAGATGGCTCTTGTGTTCGAATCCTGCTTTCTGGTTTCCCAGAAAGGGGGAAATTGGCCCCTGTGAGAACAGATGCTGGACAAGATGGGTCCATTGGCCTGATCCAGCAGCCTTCCCTTTTGTTAGGATAATAATAATAAAAATAATTTATTATTTATACCCCGCCCATCTGGCTGGGCTTCCCCAGCCACTCTGGGCGGCTTCCAACAAAATATTAAAATACAGTCATGCATCGAACATTAAAAGCTTCCCTAAACAGGGCTGCCTTCAGATGTCTTCTAAAAGTCTGGTAGCTGTAAGCTGGATTTTCTTTTGGATAAATGTAGGAAATAGGAGTTTTGAGTCGGGTTTCTAAATTTATATCTGACGTGGACTGAGCTCAGATTTGAGTGGTGGTGCGATACCAGTTTTGCAAACCCGGCAAGCCCCACGTAAGAATTCAGTGACTTTTGGAGTGGATCATTCACCAAGAGAGAAGCTGACTTCGGGGGTTTTCTACTCACAGGTAAGAAAGTTGGGGCGTCCCCTTCCTGGGCACCATGTGGTCCTTTTGCTAAGACAGCTGCTGTGGTGGCCCATTTTTTTAAAAAAAAAATTCACTTTTGATGGCTACTGTCCAAAGTGTCTATTTTTATATCCTAGCAGTGGACAGTGCTGAGAACCACTCAATTTTTCAACCTTCCTGCTGCAACATTCACCTCACTGCTAGTTCCTGCAGGCTGCATCATGAAAAAGAGGAAGAGAGGAATACTTTACTATGTGACGTTTCTTAAAAATTAGAGCTGTCCTTGCCCTCACATCTCAGCTTTAACAAGAAAAATGAAAAAGGGGGAAACGGCTTCCTTTAAAAATTCAGAGGTGGTTCATGGGCATAGCCAAGGGGGCAGCAGGTACTCAATTAAATGAGGTTCTGGGGCCCCCAGCAGAAGTCTGGGCCCCCAAAAGCCTGCCCACCATATTGTCTTTCTCTTGGGCTGATCTCCCCCCAAAAAAGCTCAACAGCTTTGACTGTCCCCCCAAACCAAAAATCCTGGCTATGCCTACGAGGTGGTTCATGCCCTCATCCAGAGGCCATTAAACAATGTCAGTACCCAGTGATCCATGGAGCCTACTTTGTTGTTGTTTTTTAGTCGTTTAGTCGTGCCCGCCTCTTTGTGACCCCCTGGACCAGAGCACGCCAGGCCCTCCTGTCTTCCGCTGCCTCCCGCAGTTTGGTGAAACTCATGCGTTTATGAGGAACGGCTAAGGGAGCTGGGCATGTTTAGCCTGGAGAAGAGGAGGTTAAGGGGTGATATGATAGCCATGTTCAAATATATAAAAGGATGTCACATAGAGGAGTGAGAAAGGTTGTTTTCTGCTGCTCCAGAGAAGCGGACACGGAGCAATGGATCCAAACTACAAGAAAGAAGATTCCACCTAAACATTAGGAAGAACTTCCTGACAGCAAGAGCTGTTTGACAGTGGAATTTGCTGCCAAGGAGTGTGGTGGAGTCGCCTACTTTGGAGGTCTTTAAGCAGAGGCTTGACAACCATATGTCAGGAGTGCTCTGATGGTGTTTCCTGCTTGGCAGGGGGTTGGACTCGATGGCCCTTGTGGTCTCTTCCAACTCTAGGATTCTATGATTCTATGCTGGTGGCTTCAAGAACACTGTCCCACCATCTCGTCCTCTGTTGTCCCCTTCTCCTTGTGCCCTCCATCTTTCCCAGCATCAGGGTCTTTTCCAGGGAGTCTTATCTTCTCATGAAGTCTTGGAGCCTCAGCTTCAGGATCTGTCCTTCCAGTGAGCCCTCAGGGCTGATTTCCTTCAGAATGGATAGGTTTGATCTTGGAGCCTGCTAGGAATGGATAAAAGCCCAGTCGCCCCAGACACCGGCTCTGCACTTAATTGCTTCACACCCACTCATTCCTGGTCCAAGTATATTTTTGTGGTGGCTCAGGATCTCTGCTTTCATCGTGCTTAAATGAATATGCCCACGATTTAGCCACTGTGACTATGGCAGGCTTGTTAAAGGGCATTGTAATGATCCTGGGGAAAACTTGGGTTTTGAGTCGCCCTTTTGCCTACAGAAATCTATGTGGACGTAAGGTAACATATGAAGAGGCTGGCTGCTGGATCCTGCATCCATTGGCCAGCCAGACATCTCTTTTGAGAAGCCCACAAGCCGTGCCAAGGCACAACAGCAGCAACTCTCCCCATCTGTGAGTCACAGCAGTTGGTAGAAAAATTGGGGTTGGCTTTTGCTGCCCAACTCTCCAAGGGACTCTTGAGTCACCTAAGTCCATGATTAGTCGGAGAAGAAGGGATGGAGGCAGGATGCAGTGAAAAAGCAGGGCAAATCTTTATTTTTGTTGCCCCACCTCCTTGCGAGGAAGTGAGAGGCCCAGAACAAAGGTGTACAAGTCCCTTTAGAAAATGCCCAACCCCTTAGCCAAAGACCACCCTAAAAGAATCACACATCACACAAAGAGGCAGTCTATCACAGAAATTTGAGAGTGGCTTGTCTGCTGTCTGCCAAGATACCTGATGTTTTTACTTGATTGCATTACCTGGGCAGTCTGGCCATTCTTTTGAGATGGGGACTTGTTAATAGTTCTTGAATCCAGGTCACAGGCCCACCCAATTCATGCACAAAATATGCCCTTAAGACAGGATTTGTAAGTGAAAGAACTATTGGAAATGGTGTCTCCAAGATATTCCCTTTTGTAGGGGAAATATTAAGAGTAATTGGGAGAGCCAGGATGGCTTTTGGGATTGTTCTGTGTGCTAAAATAAAGTGCAATTTTTCTCGGGGAATATTTCCTGAATTTTTAGGGTGGAAGGATTGGTTTAGGGAAGTTTTTAAAGTGTGCTGTTTTATCGTGTTTTTAATATTCTGTTGGGAGCTGCCCAGAGTGGCCGGGGAAACCCAGCTAGATGGGTGAGGTATAAAGAAAGAGAAAGAAAGAAAGAAAGAAAGAAAGAAAGAAAGTTTATTTATTTATTCATTTTAATTTAATTTTCTGTGGTGTCTGAATTGTGTGTGCACCCTAAAATTTTATGAGGAGAAAGAACAGAGTCATGTTGACTAGGAGCCACTGATATATATACAACTGATATTTTTTTAAAATAAAAAATGCAGAACATTTACTGCTGAGAGGTAACACATTTTGAGCTGAAGTTGACCAGGTGTGCAAACAAGCAGAGGGCACCTGCACTTTGCAGAGTTGTGTAGGAAGCCAGATTTTGGCAGAGGCAGCTCGCCCTGTAGAGGGGAGAGAATCTGTCCAGGCGCAAGTTCCCCCGGGTCTCTTCGCCTTGGTTTCCCCTCTTGCTTCTCACCGTTTACTGCTGTTCTGCTCTCCTGCCATCTCTGATTCGTTTTGACAGGGTTTGTGCAGGGGTACCTCAGGCTGCCTCTGACGGTGCCAGCAGCTGGAGCAGACACTGCGGAAGGAATCTTAGAGGTGAAAGGCACCTAAAGGGTCTTAAAGAGATACCGGAGATCTTAAAGATGCCAGACCCCACTCAAGTGCTCAAACAGCATCCAAATACACTGCTTCAGCCAACAGCAGTCCTGTTGTTGTTGTTGTTTAGTCATTTAGTTGTGTCCAACTCTTTGTGACCCCCTGGACCAGAGCACGCCAGGCACTCCTGTCTTCCACTGCCTCCCGCAGTTTGGTCAAACTCATGCTGGTAGCTTCGAGAACACTGTCCCACCATCTCATCCTCTGTCGTCCCCTTCTCCTTGTGCCCCCAATCTTTCCCAATATCAGGGTCTTTTCCAGGGAGTCTTCTCTTCTCATGAGGTGGCCAAAGTCTTGGAGCCTCAGCTTCAGGATCTGTCCTTCCAGTGAGCACTCAGGGCTGATTTCCTTCAGAATGGAGAGGTTTGATCTTCTTGCAGTCCATGGGACTCTCAAGAGTCTCCTCCAGCACCACAATTCAAAAGCATCCATTCTTCGGCGACCAGCCTTCTTTATGGTCCATCTCTCACTTCCATACATCACAACTGGGAAAACCAGAGCTTGAACTATACAGACCTTTATTGGCAAGGTGATGTCTCTGCTTTTTAAGATGCTGTCTAGGTTTGTCATTGCTAACAGCAGTCCTACTCCAATGTAAAGCCTTGGATCTGGGCCCATGACCTTGATGTTGGAATTGGGGATAAAACGCCCCAGCCAGAGCATCTCCCTTCTCAGCCTTGCCGCTTCGATGATCCATCAGTCGTCATCCTCTGACAAGTGTCTGCTACTCAAGCTGCTGTGCATGCTAGAGCACACTTTACTCACCAGAGTAATCACACAACAGATCAGGCTCGAGGCGTGGATACTATACCAAAGTACGCATTTATTCTACATAAATCAGGACAAAGAAAAACATGGCCTCTCTCCTTGTAGTTCTTCTTGGGGAGAGAGAAAACAAAAGCAATACAGAGCGGAAGTTCCGCTCACGCCAGCAATCTGTGCTGGAATGTAAACAGACATGTGACATGTAAGAACACCACATATCTGCAGCAAAGGGTAGAATGGAATTCCCAACAGTCCTTCCTCAGTTTTTGAGCAGCTTAGTTCACGAACAACTTGGAACTCCAATGTCGCAAACCCGGAAGTAGGTGTTCTGGTTTGCAAACTTTTCCTTGGAAGCCAAACATTTGACGTGGCTTCTGATTGGCTGCAGGATGTTCCTGCATCCAATCGGAAGCCGCGCCTTGCTTTCCGAACGTTTTGGAAGTTGAACGGACTTCCGGAATGCATTTTGTTCGAAAACCAAGGTACGACTGTACAGACTAATGATGCTCAGAGAATATATCTCTACACATGACCCTTGCAGCACTAGGACCAAACTGAAATAGTAACTAATAATAATAATTAATTAATTACAACAACAACAACAACAACAACAACAACAACAACAACAACAACAACAACAACAATATAAGTGAAGAGACAATGGAGTGTACCCCTGGAGGTGAAGTCAAACCACTGTGTTAGCATCACCAAATTGACTTTCCCAGGGCGCAAGCCTGCGCAAGAGTGTTTGGAGGTTCTGGGCTGCTCAGATGTCTAGTCCCCCCTCTCAGCCTGGGGTAAAATCATTTAAAAAGCTCAACTTCAATCCTAAAAAAAGCTCAACAAGTTGGTCGGCCCTCATGCATGTTCACTTCATCAAATCTGGCCCACTTTGAAAAAAGTTTGGTAGGGCTTACTCCTTAGCCTTGCCTTCTCCTGAAGATATCCCACAAGGCATTGGAAGTCTAGGATCTGTTTCCCTCCTTCTGGATAGGCTGCCTTCCCAGGTTGATGAGCCCCATCTGCTATTAAGTAGTAATAATAATAATAGCAGCAAGCCCCCAACATACTGATCTCCTGATGTCTCGTAGGCACAACAAAGGGTTTTTTGCAGCTCTCTAGATTTTCTATGTAAAACAATGGCGCTGAAAGCTTAGTTACGAAATTGTTGTATAGTATCTCTTCCCTGTTCTGTTTACTCGCATGCTTTTCATTTACAGCAAGACTGGGAAGGGGGGAGAGGAGAAGCTCAAGGCCTCCCCCCACTTCTCCCCCGGCAGTTGGAGCAGAAGAGTCCCACCTGGATGGCTGAGCCCTTTCCTGAAAACTTAATCAGCTGCTGATGAATATTTCACAGAGACAAACAGGCCAGGTGGACAGGGAGAATCTCTTATTTACGGCCCATCAGAAGAGACACTGGGCCATACATGTGCAAAGACACATGCACAGTGCTCCTGGCACCAGAGAAATCTATGGGGGTTACTCTCGTGTAGGGATGGGGGAATAAAGTCTCTTCACATTTTCATGCAAGCTTATCAAATCTGCGCTTCCCAAAACAGGATGTGAGCCGAAACACAGCTATCCTTCCAGAATTTGTGCCCTTCTCAGAATTTCACCAGGCAGCTCTGTAACAAAAAAGTACGTAGAAGACTGCCTGTATTGGGAAAGTGTGCAAAAAATAATAATGCATACGTTAATGAACACTGCATGCAGAGACGCAAATCTCAGTGCAAATCAACATATGAAAATGATGCATTGTGTTAGGGAAGATTCCTGCAAAAATGTGTACATGAGGAGAAACTCCACCCTACATAAAGATGATAATAATAATAATAATTTATTATTTATACCCCGCCCATCTGGCTGGGTTTCGCCAGCCACTCTGGGCAGCTCCCAACAGAATATTATTAATAAAAAAGCGATAAAACATCACACATTAAAAGCTTCCCTGAACAGGGCTGCCTTCAGGTTTCTTCCAAAAGTGAGATAGTTGTTTATTTCCTTGACATCTGGTGGGAGGGCGTTCCACAGGGCGGGCGCCAGCACCAAGAAGGCCCTCTGCCTGGTTCCCTGTAACTTGGCTTCTCACAGGGAGGGAACCGCCAGAAGGCCCTCGGAGCTGGACCTCAGTGTCCGGGCAGAACGATGGGGGTGGAGATGCTCCTTCAGGTATACTGATGATGGTTGATGGCAGCTCACCTTTGCTTGCATTGAAGCTGTAAATACATTTAAAACAAAACAGACAGTGATGGAAAAGACCCATTTATCCAAGTGTTGGAGCAAAATTGCATTCTCGTGTAAGAAGTCCCGAGGGAAAGGCCTTCAGGAGGTAAAACAATAAACTCCCATATTTGTCCTATTTGAGAAACCCAGGGCAGGAGAGTTCCAAGTTCTGTAAGGCGACCTGTGAATTGATCTTGGTGTTTCCCCAAGAACAAAAACCCCCAGGGTCTGACGGTGATGGCTGCCTTCTCCCCCCAACCCCAGGGGGTCCAGTTCTCCTAAACCTTTCCCGTCATGTACGTAAAAACTGCCGGGCCTTAGATCTAACGGCAACTGAATTCTCTTGAAGCCTTTAAAACTTCTTTCCTGATTTCTTGAGGATATCTTACATGCACGTTAGTCACATTCTGAATAATTCCCTTTGTTCAGCTAAGTCATTTCAGCTGCGATGTCTCTTAAAAAGCAAGATCCCTTCAACATACCTGTTGATTTGCATCCACTTAGTTAATATTGTTTTAGTTGCTAAGTAAATCTTCCGAAGCATCTGTCTCAGTCTCAGCCTTCCCTGCACCAAACCAAGATAACCAGTGGTTATAAATGAAGAAGGTGCTGAGCATCAACAATTGACAGTAGTCAGGATATGACCCTGCATCAACAGGATGCAGGGAATTCACAATATAGTTTCCAGTTTTTGAAAAAATATATAACAAGCAATCCCAATATGCCAACCAAGAAACATTCAATACATCTCTTCTTTCTTCTTCTTTGGTGATCCCTTGTTGTTGTTGTTTAGTCGTTTAATCGTGTCCGCCTCTTCGTGGCCCCCTGGACCAGAGCACGCCAGGCCCTCCTGTCTTCCACTGCCTCCCCCAGTTTGGTCAAACTCATGCTGGTAGCTTTGAGAACACTGTCCAACCATCTTGTCCTCTGTCATCCCCTTCTCCTTGTGCCCTCCATCTTTCCCAACATCAGGGTCTTTCCCAGGGAGTCTTCTCTTCTCATGAGGTGGCCAAAGTCTTGGAGCCTCAGCTGCAGGATCTGTCCTTCCAGTGAGCACTCAGGGCTGATTTCTTTCAGAATGGAGAGGTTGGATCTTCTTGCAGTCCGTGGGACTCTCAAGAGTCTCCTCCAGCACTATAATTCAAAAGCCTCCATTCTTCGGTGATCAGCCTTCTTGATGGTCCAGCTCTCACTTCCATACATCACTACTGGGAAAACCAGAGCTTGAACTATACAGACCTTTGTTGGTAAGGTGATGTCTCTGCTTTTTAAGATGCTGTCTAGGTTTGTCACTGCTTTTCTCCCAAGAAGCAGGCATTTCTCGTTGCCGAGTAAAATTGTCTTCCATAAACACGGTTTTAGCAATGAGTCCGTAAGTGACTGTGGAGGCCAATTCTGGATCCACATGTCCTTCCACAGTGTGGACATAGGTTTCCGGGCAGGAGCTGATCACGGTGTGGATTTGCCAAGTGTGCCTTCCTCTTAGCACATTTCTCCCTTGCGCCTTGAGTTTGAGTGTATCTGAAGAAGTGTGCATGCACACAAAAGCTCATACCAAGAACTAACTTAGTTGGTCTTTAAGGTGCTACTGGAAGGAATTTTTTATTTTGTTCAAAGCCCATGACACCTTTGGTAAAGGCTGTTCTCCAACTGGAGCGCTCGCAGGCCAGTGTTTCCCAGTTGTCGGTGTTTATACTACATTTTTAAAGATTTGCCTTGAGACAGTCTTTAAAGCTCTTTCGTTGACCACCAGCATTACGCTTTCCATTTTTAAGTTCGGAATAGAGCAGTTGCTTTGGAAGACGATCATCAGGCATCCACACAATGTGACTAGTCCAACAAAGTTGATGTTGAAGAATCATTGCTTCGGCACTGAAGGAACATTCAATGGATCTACAATGAAAATGATAACGGTCAAATGTAAAGCAGATTTGCAAAATAACTTCGATTACAGAAGGTTACACTGTGTTTTAATAGTTTGTCCCAGAGTAAGCCATAGGCAGCTGGTATTGAGGAGTCAGCCTTCCCAGTTTGGGTGCACTGAATGTACCATATGATTTCCAAGTTGTCTTTGGCCTTATATTTAGTGCTTCAAGATGCTATATAAAGGCTTTGTTCCATAGTCTCCCATCACACCTCTTGGGTAAAGTTAGTACAGTGGTACCTCGGGTTACAGACGCTTCAGGTTACAGACGCTTCAGGTTACAGACTCCGCTTAACCCAGAAATAGTACCTTGGGTTAAAAACTTTGCTTCAGGATGAGAACAGAAATCGTGCTCCAGCAGCGCGGCGGCAACAGGAGGCCCCATTAGCTAAAGTGGTGCTTCAGGTTAAGAACAGTTTCAGGTTAAGAATGGACCTCCGGAACGAATTAAGTACTTAACCTGAGGTACCACTGTAGCTTGTTTTCCAATGCTGTGTTGTTATATTTCTAGCAGCAGATACGAGAAAGTTTGTTTGTAAATTCTTTTGGTCCTCTTTAACCAGATTGATTCCACAATGTATTTCAATTGCCACCCATCAAGGAAACGATAAGTTTCTACTCCATCATCCCTCGTTCTTGGCTGGTCAGGTGCCCAAACTCTTCCAGGAAAATGGAATCTGAAGGGTGTCTAGAAAAGAGCTTGAAAAGCTCATTTTTAAAAAGGAACCGGTTGTAGTTCAACTTGTCCAAAAAGAAACCGATTCCAATTCCAGTTTGTCCCTTTAGGTTATGGGTAGGCAAACTAAGGCCCGGGGGCCGGATCGGGCCCAATCACCTTCTAAATCCGGCCCACAGACGGCCCGGAAATCAGCGTGTTTTTACATGAGTAGAATATGTGCTTTTATTTAAAATGCCTCTCTGGGTTATTTGTGGGGCATAGAAATTCGTTCAGTATTATTTTTAAAAATATAGTCTGAGGTACAATGGACCAGCCCCCTGCTGGAAAAGTTTGCTGACCCCTGCTTTAGGTTCTTAGGGGGCTGGAGCACTGATAATAGATAAGGTCCCCAAAATGTGGAGCAGCTGGATCTGAATGGTCAGATGCCCCCACATTTCAATAGCCCCACGTATTACTTCTATTGCAAAGAACACAATTAACATTTCCATTCTTGCTTTTCTCTTCAAATCACAATTCCACATTTCTTATATATCAGAGGAACTGTCAAAAACCCATTTCACTAATTCTCATTTTATATCTATATTTACTCTGAGAATGTACAATTTCACATTCAGCTTCCTTAAAATCACAGCGCTACCACGACTACTACAGGAATAAAATAGAGCTGGTGCCTGTTGCCCTGAGGCTAAACATTTTTTTTCATGGGAATAAACACCGTTTGCTGTAGGAAAATGAACTAGTTCACGCTCAGTACACAGCTCAATTCAATTTCATCCAAATGATCCTTGACTGTTCTTTCCCCCCAGCATTCAGAATGTTGCAAATATGCTTAAGAAGACCAATAACCATAGGAATAAAATAGAGTTTGCTTCTCTTGCCCTGAGGCTAAACATTTATTTTTATTTTTTACATGGGAATAAGCACCGTTTGTTGTAGGAAAAGAATAGTATTTATATTTAAAGTAAAATTCAGAAAATAGGTATCTGTAATGCCCTCTGCCTGGTTCCCTGTAACCTCACTTCTCGCAGGGAGGGAACCGCCAGAAGGCCCTTGGGAGATGGACCCTGGTGTCCGGGCTGAATGATGGGGGTGGAGACGCTCCTTCAGATATACTGGGCTTTAAAGGTCAGCACCAACCCTTTGAATTGTGCTCAGAAACGTACTGGGAGCCAATGTAGGTCTTTCAAGACCGGTATTATATGGTCTCGGCGGCCACTCCCAGTCACCAGTCTAGCTGCCGCATTCTGGATTAGTTGTAGTTTCCACGTCACCTTCAAAGGTAGCCTCACGTGGAGCTCGTTGCAGTAGTCCAAGCGGGAGATAACCAGAGCATGCACCACTCTGGCGAGACAGTCTGCGGGCAGGTAGGGTCTCATCCTGCGTCCCAGACGGAGCTGATAAACAGCTGCCCTGGACACAGAATTGACCTGTGTGTCCATGGACAGCTGTGAGTCCAAAATGACTCCCAGGCTGCGCACCTGGTCCTTCAGGGGCACAGTTGCCCCATTCAGGACCAGGGAGTCCCCCACACCCGCCCACCCTCTGTCCCCCCCAAAACAGTACTTTTGTCTTGTCAGGATTCAACCTCAATCCGTTAGCCGCCATCCATCCTCCAACTGGTTGTGGACTCTCCTTCACTGGAGGTTTTTAAACAGAGGTCAGATGGACATCTGTCAGAGATTCTTTAGTTATGATTCCTTTATTGCAGGGGTTGGACTAGATATCCCTTTGGCTTCCTTTCAGCTCTCCAATTCTATGATTCCACATTGGCTTCCATTCCCCAGCAAAGAACCTTTCGTTCCTAGACACCCTGTTGATTTCATATTTTGCTGGCTTATCATGGAAGTATCCACTCTCAACTTGCAGAGGAGTAACGAGGAAACTCCCTTCTGTAGGGATCTCACATTGCTAAGTCAAAAAACAACACCCCGCCTGTAGTTCTAGTAGGGTGCTCAGTTCTGGGTTGCCAAAATGGTTTCGTTAAATTAGCTAATCAACAAAGAACAAGCCGCCGTTGTCCCAGCAGCCTCTGCATGAGAACCTTGGCAAACCCACCGTCAGATGGGCGGGGAAATCGGTGCATTCAGAGAATCCAGAGATGTCACCATAACACTTTAGATTAGACGTTGTGGTCTTTTAATTTAGGTTTTCTCTGAAAGGGCTGTGTTTGTTAATTAAATATCAATTGATTGTTTGGAGAACACTTCCTTGACTTTATCGCTTTTAGGAGGGACAAATCAAATCCCCATGTCATTAACTCTCAGCAAACACAATCCATACATAATTACTGTCTTTATTAATACATCCAAGTTCCGGGGAAGTTTTAGGCAATTAATATTTGTGGGATAGTTTGTGGTGTGCTAATTACGTCAGGGTTATGCTGATAATGCCGACACCTAATAAACTGGGTAATTAACATCCTTCTAGTTAGTGTCTTCGCCCATGCCAGCTAAGTAGCTTGGCATTCTTTGGTTGGGTTTAATTATGCTTGAATCGCCATGCAAGTCCAGAATTTCGTGTGTGTGTGTGTATGTGTGTGTATAGCTTTCTTGTAGAGCTGCCTCGCAGCTTCAATCCCTGAAACTTCAGGCAGAACTGGGAAAGACTCTGCTGAGCTAGACCAGATGTATTTTTGGGGGTCAATTTTTTAACATTAAGAAGATATAAAGATATAACAAAAACAATTAAAAAACGATATACAGTGGTACCTTGGTTTTCAGACTTAATCTGTTCCGGAAGTCTGTTCCAAAACCAAAGCGTTCCAAAACCAAGACACGCTTTCCCATAGAAAGTAATGCGAAATGGATTAATCCGTTCCACACTTTTAAAAACAGCCCCTAAAACAGCAAATTAACATGAATTTTACTATCTACCGAGACCACTGATATACAGTGTGTGTATAAAATTATCGCAATCTGCACCTCAAAGGCACTTCTTCAAATGGGCATAATCGTGAAAACAACACATAAATGCATGAGATTACGAGAAATGGCTTGTAGAGGAGATTGCAGAGAAAAATGGTTATCAGGAGAAAATGTTGATGAATTTTCACACGGAGCTTTAAAGAAGCAACACACACGCACAGCTGATGCAGAAATGGGGAGAATGGAACTCAAGAATCGGAAAATGGGAAATGAAAGAAAATGAAATGGATGGATCGTCCCAAGTCACACCCTGGCCAAGGGCGTCCACAGGTGGGAGAAAGGAGGGATCCCTCCTCCAGTCCCCTCCCCCAACACCCATGAAAACATAGCAGCGACTGACAAAAGCAGATCTAGCCAATTAGACAAAGAGAAGAGGAGAGTGGAAAACCCGCCATCTCGACTTCTGATTTGCTTTCAACCCTTTTCTCCTGGTTTGGAGAAGTGACGGATGTTGGACTCCAACTCCCATCTGCCCAAGCCAACACAGTCAGTGGTTAGGGATTATGTGGGGCTGTGGTTCAACAGCATAGGAACGTAGGAAACTGCATGGGCAGACCATTGGGTCCATCTAGCTTTGTATTGTCCACAGGGCCGTATTTAGGTTTGATGAGGCCCTAAGCCAGGCATAGGCAAACTCCAGATGTTTTGGGACTACAACTCCCATCATCCCTGACCCCTGGTCCTGTTAGCTAGGGATGATGGGAGTCATCATCCCAAAACATCTGGAGGACCAAGTTTGCCTTGTTGTTGTTTAGTCATTTAGTTGTGTCCACCTTTTCGTGACCCCCTGAACCAGAGCACGCCAGGCCCTCCTGTCTTCCACTGCCTCCCGCAGTTTGGTCAAACTCATGCTGGTAGCTTCGAGAACACTGTCCCACCATCTCGTCCTCTGTCATCCCCTTCTCCTTGTGCCCTCCATCTTTCCCAACATCAGGGTCTTTTCCGGGGAGTCTTCTCTTCTCATGAGGTGGCCAAAGTCTTGGAGCCTCAGCTTCAGGTTCTGTCCTTCCAGTGAGCACTCAGGGCTGATTTCCTACAGAATGGAGAGGTTTGATCTTCTTGCAGTCCATGGGACTCCAGCACCAAAATTCAAAAGCATCCATTTTTCGGCGATCAGCCTTCTTTATGGTCCAGCTCTCACTTCCATACACCACTACTGGGAAAACCAGAGCTTGAACTATACGGACCTTTGTTGGCAAGGTGATGTCTCTGCTTTTTAAGATGCTGTCTAGGTTTGTCATTGCTTTTCTCCCAAGAAGCAGGCGTCTTTTAATTTTGTGACTGCTGTCACCATCTGCAGTGATCATGGAGCCCAAGAAAGTAAAATCTCTCACTGCCTCCATTTCCTCCCCTTCTATTTGCCAGGAGGTGATGGGACCAGTGGCTAACATTAGATTCAGTTATTCCAGGGCTGGGATTCTTCACAGTGTGCTTGAGCTTCCAGGAGACATCTGCTTATGGCACAGCAGGGCGATGACTTGAAAATAGCTCAGTTGGCAGAGCATGAGACTTTTAATCTCAGGGTTTGGGGTTCAAGCCCCAAACTGAGCAGAAGGTCCCCAGATGGCCCTGGAGCAGGAACCAGCAAGCTACTCCAGTATCCCTGCCAAGAAAACTCCATAGACAAAGACAACAGGCATATAAATGTTTGCCTATGCCTGCCCTAAGCTCCTGAAGGTAATGGGGCCCTTTATATGTCCAGCTGTCCTTTGTCAACAACAAATTGTTGCTGTTTTTTGTGTTGAATATATGCTATACAGTGGTACCTCTAGTTGCAAACACCTCTGGATATGTATCCCTGGGGTTACGCACGCAGCAAACCCAGAAGTAACAGAAAGGTTTCTGCGGTGCGAACACGCTCAAAAGCGGCGCCTCTGGATGTGAATGTTTCGGGGTAGGAATGGACCCCCGGAATGAATTAAATTTGTATCCAGGGGTACCACTGTATGGTAATTTATGGACCTAATAGGTATCTAAAGCCATTTGCACATGTTTCCATGCAACCAGTCCCTGCAGAATGTAGGCACCCTATATACAGAAAGGAGCAAACCAGTGATATTTTAGGGAGCAGGCAGGGCCCATGATTTATATCATAGGTGCCTACACAACAGAAAACACTGTTGCTGTATGTAGGTTTTATTTTATTTGTTTTTTATCTTCTATTTTGGAAATGTACATCCAGTTTGTTTGTTTTTCAATTTTTGGGCCCCCCCCAAGAGAGTGGGGCCCTAAGCTATAGCTTGTTTAGCTTATCCGTAAATTCAGCACTGTTTGTTCACCTGACTTGGCAGCAGTTCTTTGGGGGTTTCAGACAAGGAGTCGTTCCCTAACCTGACCTGGAGGGGTCTTCTGTGTACAGGGCAAATGCTCTCTCACTGAGCTTTGTCTCTCCTGTACTTTAGACTCAGACAACAGCGCTCAGATCCCCAGCACCACTTGCAAAGGGAGAGTTAAGTCGTCAGCCTCTGGGCTCAAGCTGGGAGAAGTTGCTAATTTGACATCTGCAAGAAACGAAGTGTGTGCAGTCTGCAAACAGTCCGGTCCCCGGGCTAACCCCCAACACAGTATAATACTGACAACAACCATATGCTGAAATGCATGGCCATATGCAAATGGCAATTCAAACATGCAAGTTATTCCCCGTTTGCACAGAGCACTGAGCGGTGGTGCTCATGCACGAGAGGTTTTCTTGGTTTTGCAAAGAGATCCGCAGCGTAGCAGTTTCTGTCTCCTGCCCCTCCGATCTAGCACACACAGCCCCATATGCACCTTGGCTGTTGCAAAGGGAGGGCTGAGGGGGGAAGAGAGACAAGCCCCAAAGCTCAAACAGTTTGAGACGATACAAGGCCATAGAAAGTAACGTGCCGAAAGAGAAGGCTGCAGATTGCAATGGGTGGAAGCAACATCTTGCCTAATGAAGTTCTTCTCCGGCTTGGATTTTAATCTGAGCCGAAGAGGAAATCAAGACCCCCTCATTCTCTCTTCGTCCCTGCCTCCAAATCTCCTCCCCTGATGGCCCACCCACTTACTGCCCTTGGAGTTCCAGTGACGGTAGAATGGAGGGGGGGGGGAATCTCTCTCTGCCCTGTGGCACTTGGCCTGCAGCTATTCTATCTGTGGACCAGGCATCAGGGATTATGGGAAATGGAGTTTTTCTCAGGCAATGGGCATCTGTTTGGAGGCTCATGGAGGAGGAGGAGGAGTGGGCCTGTGTCCTGCTCCCACTGACATCAGTGGGTTTGTTACTGGGTCCAGTTTGGCTCAGAACCAGCCAATCAGTGTTCTGCATTTTGAGGGAAATAGCTTGGCTTTGTAAGCCTGCACACTCTCCAACATTTCTCTGATGAAAATAGGGATGGCCTCTTCCTAATACTGTATTGGCCTGAATATAAGCCTCACCCTTTCCCCCCCAAATTCCGACCGTGAAAAGTTAAAGCACGGCTTAAATGCGCGTCCTTCAAAAATTGGCTTTTATGAAATCACTGCTGAAACAGACATACGGTAAAATGGAACGGGTGTGAGTGCCTACGGAATTTTAAGGGAGCGGCTTCTATTCGGGTATTGTCTTTTTCTCTACCCCCCCCCCCTTGAATTTTAAAGGTGTGGCTTATATTTGGGTGCGGCTTATATTCGGGCCAATATGGTAATAATAATATTTATACCCTTCTCATATGACTGGGTTGCCATCCACTCTGGGTGGCTCCCAACATTTATAAAAGCAAAATAATAATAATAATTTATTATTTGTACCCCGCCCATCTGGCTGGGTTTCCTCAGCCACTCTGGGCGGCTTCCAAAAATAGAACATTAAACATTAAAAAAACTTCCCTGTACAGGGCTGTCAGATGTCTTCTAAAGGTTGTAGAGTTGCTTATATGCTTGGCTTAGGGGGGTCACATAACTCCATACCCCCCAAGATTTCTCTGATGAAAATAAGGAAAAGCGGGGCATTCTGGGATCAAATCAGAAACCGGGACAACTTCTGTAAACCCAGGACTGTCCCTGGAAAACAGGGACATTTGGAGGGTCTTGCCTTTTCTTGACTGCTAATCTGCTCCAAACCCCTCTTGCTTCTGCCAGAGCTAAACCCTCCCCACAGGTCGTAGTTCACCGGTAGAGCATCTGCTTTGCAGGCATAAGGCTGCAGCATCTCCAGGTGGAGAACCCTTGAGTAGAGCCACGTCTGTTGTTGAAAACAACACAGCGCTAGGTGGGCCCAAAGGTCTGATGAAATATCAGGCAGGTTCTTTGTTATGTTCTGAGTTGAATAAGATCCAAAATGCAGCAGCCTGATTGGTCCTAGAACAATAGGATTCAGAATGCAGCAGTCTGATTGGTCCTAGAACAATAGGATTCAGAATGCAGCAGTCTGATTGGTCCTAGAACAATAGGATTCAGAATGCAGCAGTCTGATTGGTCCTAGAACAATGGGATCCAAAATGCAGCAGTCTGATTGGCCCTAGAACAATAGG
Source organism: Podarcis liolepis (assembly GCF_965112155.1). NCBI lineage: Eukaryota > Metazoa > Chordata > Lepidosauria > Squamata > Lacertidae > Podarcis > Podarcis liolepis. The sequence goes on along the minus strand of NC_139560.1, from coordinate 2,664,989 downwards.
ATCCAAAATGCAGCAGTCTGATTGGTCCTAGAACAATAGGGTCCAGAATGCAGCAGTCTGATTGGTCCTAGAACAATAGGATTCAGAATGCAGCAGTCTGATTGGTCCTAGAACAATAGGATCCAAAATGCAGCAGTCTGATTGGTCCTAGAACAATAGGATCCAGAACGCAGCAGTCTGATGGTCCACAGGAGCCACCCAATCCAGCTCCAGGTGGAAGTGAATTCGCAACCTGATTGGCCTACAGGAGAATCCCGGAATTAGCCAATCACGTGGGGCCCATTGTGTAAATAATGTATATAAAGCAGACATTATGGGGGAACTTCCATTCCTCACTACTATGAGCTGAATAAAGAGCATGAAATCCATCCTTTCTGCTCCTAAACCCGCCTTCTTTCGCTCCCTCCAGCACTCTCTTCGACAGGAAGACGGAGATGAGGTGACAGATGGGATGATGGGGATGCTACAAAAATAGGGTCATGCATCTTTAAGCAAGCCCCCACCGCATGCCAGGCTGCGCTGCATTTTTGATGCCTGGCCTGGCGGAGGCAGGCTCCCTTACCTGAACGCGGCAGCAGGGCATGGATGAATATTTCATGGTTCCTGGCAGGTGTCGCCTTGTTTACCGTGGCAGCCGCCTCTGTTTCCCCTCCGCTGCTTGTCCGGTGTTACCTCAGCCTGAGCTAATGCCTCTTCCCCGGGGGAACAGCCACTCCAGCTCCTGAAAGATTGATGGCGAAGGTGGCAGAGACCTGGCGGGCTCCTCCAGAGGGAAGCCGAGGAAAGGGCAGGGCTGGCATGCCTGCTGCAAGGATGGAGGGACACAAACTCTCACACACAGCTCTGCCCATCTCCCGCAGCAGGAATGGCACTGCCTGAGGTGAAAACAAGCCCCTTGCCGGACATCTTGGCCCGAGGGCCACAAGGCAACGGAGAGGCCGGTGCTTCTCACCCGCACGTGACCTGGCAAAAGAGAGCTCATCGTGGCACCAGATACATCTTGGGATGTCTCTCCTCAAGGCTTCCCAGCCGAGAGGACAAGCAGCTGTGAGCTGCAGCTTTGCCGCTTCATGTCATTGGGGGGCGGAGATGACGCAGGTAAATATATTGTTATAAGGAAAAAAACACCTGCTTCTTTTCCTTGTATACCTGAAGGAGCGTCTCCACCCCCATCGTTCAGCCCAGACACTGAGGTCCAGCTCCAAGGGCCTTCTGGCAGTTCCCTCACTGCGAGAAGCAAAGCTACAGGGAACCAGGCAGAGGGCCTTCTTGGTGGTGGCACCAACTTTCAGATTTGGAAATAAGGGATCAGCAGCCTCACCTGTTCTGGGGACAGTCTATGGGAGATCTAACAATCTGGGATAGCAGCGGGAAGCAGAGGGAAACGGTGCTGGAATAAGGGAATTTCCCACAAAAAAAGGGAAGGTTGACAGCTATGGCAGAATGTGTCCTTTTACTTAAAACGCATCTCTGGGTTATTTGTGGGGCCTGCCTGGTGTTTTTACATGAGTAGAATGTGTGCTTTTATTTAAGATGCATCTCTGGGTTATTTGTGGGGCATAGGAATTCGTTCATATTTTCCCACCCAAAATATAGTCCGGTCCCCCACGAGGTCTGAGGGACCATTCGCTGAAGATGGGATGATGGGATGGCTGAAAAAGGTTGCTGACCCCTGCTTGAAACCCTTGATGCTGGCCCATCCATGAGGTGAGGCAAATGCCTTCGGGCCCCAAGTCAGACATTCCTCATAGCTCTGTCCTTTGCAAACAGGGATGCTGACGAGCCCTGGGAATTAAGGGCAAATGCCAGAGGATGTTTTCATGAGGAATTCCGGCCTCCATGGAAATCCGTGTTTTTAAATCTCCATCGGCTCTTGTTCCTGTAACAAGCTGTTAAGTGCGTGGCGCATTGTCCTGCCTGAGTGATTTCCTTTCACAAGCCGGCTGTCATTCCCAGATCAGCAAGAAAGTCAATATGCCGCCGCAGGGTGCAAGAGTTAGGTGGCGGCTGGTCACTGAGGTCTCTCGATTTTCATATTTATTTAATTTTATTATTTCTTTCTTTATTAAATTTGTATACCATCCCACATCCAAAAAAAAAGCAGGGTGGTTCACATCATAAAAATACAAAATGAGAACACAAAATGCATAACAACAACTTTTTCATTTGTACCCCTCACATCTGGCTGGGTTGCCCCAGCCACTCCGGGTGGCATGTATAAAAACATAATAAAACGTTAAGCTGGAGTTGCCACACGTCTCGGATTTGGTCATCGGAAACAGTGTGTGTGTGGAAATCGCTTAAACGTCTGGTAAAATCTGGATGTATGGCAATCCATGTCAGAAGTGTAGATTTTGGCAAATTCCATTAGAAATAGCTCAAAAACATCTTCCTTTGAGGATTTGCAACAACCCCACCCCCTCCAGACGTTCACTTTTTGAAAAAAGGCAACCCTACATTAAACATTAAAAAAACCTTCTCTATACAGGGCCACCTTCAGATGTCTTCTAAAGGTTATAGAGTTACTCATCTCCTTGATATCTGATGGGAGGGCATTCCACAGGGCGGGCGCCACCACCAAAAAGGCCCTCTGCCTGGTTCCCTGTAAGCTCACTTCTTGCAGGGAGGGAACTGCCAGAAGGCCCTCGGAGCTGGACCTCAGGGCTGAACAATGGGGGTGGAGACACTCCTCCGGGTATACTAGGCCGAGGCCATTTAGGGCTTTAAAGGTCAGCACCGACACTTTGAATCCTCCCCCCCCCCAAATGACATTGCGCACAGCTGTCTCTCTGCTGTGGCTAAAGGATGCACCTTCTGCAATTTATGCAATTAATTATGAAAACTACACAAGTCACAGGGGCGCGGGTGGCGCTGTGGGTTAAACTACAGAGCCTAGGACTTGCCGATCAGAAGGTCGGTGGTTCGAATCCCCGTGACGGGGTGAGCTCCCGTTGCTCGGTCCCTGCTGCTGCCGACCTAGCAGTTCAAAAGCATGTCAAAAGTGCAAGTAGATAAATAGATACTGCTCCAGTGGGAAGGTAAACAGCGTTTCCGTGCGCTGCTCTGTTTCACCAGAAGCAGCTTAGTCATGCAGGCCACATGACCCGGAAGCTGTACGCCCGCTCCCTTGGCCAATAAAGCGAAATGTGTGCCGCAACCTCAGAGTCGGCCACGGCTGGACCTAATGGTCAGAAGTCCCTTTACCTTTACACAAGTCACAATGTCGTTATGTTGTAGCACCCTGCTTGTGGTTAACGCTTAGCTGGAATGAAATATTCAACGCAGCAATAGAGAAATTAAAATAATTATTTATTTGTCAGACAAATAAATGAGAGGCACAGTGGTATATGGTTACCAAGCTCTGGCCTGGCTCCTGCCATTATGGCCAGCCCTTATATTCCCTTAATCCAGCCCCCTTTGCTCCTCCTGTGGCTGCCTCTGTCCAATCAGCCTAGTTGGATTTCCTATTGGCTGATTGCTATATCCAATCCTAAAAGATACACCCATATCCTCCTGTCCTTATATGGAGGACAAACAGCTATATATTGTTACATCTATAAATGACAAATAAGTAGTAATATATCTTACATGTGTCTCAACAAGGAATCTTAATTACCAGCTCACCTCTTGCCCTCCTTGCCCTATTGCCTTCTAAAACAAATGGTTAATCTTAAATTTTTATCTTAAACATATGTCAAGGATCTTGAGTTTCACATCAACATTGAAAGATCTACTTCATTTGAAGGTTTCTAAACAAATGTCTGACAGCTAATATATCAGGACAGCATTTGATGGCGTCTTCTTGTCTGGCAAGAGGCTGGACTGGTGGCTGACTTAATTTCAAGATAAATACAACTCTTCTAGCATTTGTTAAATCCTTTGCATAATTACATTTAAGCCAACATATTTAATACACAACACAGATAGCCTCTTAAAAGGAATAAGGCCTTTTTAAAGTAGAGAGAGAAAGAAAGAAAAGGACTCAGTTTAAAACAGTTTCAGAAGAAGCCTCCCCCCCTTCAGCAAGCTGCTTTTCCCATTATCTGTTTAAGGAAGAAACAGCTTTAAAAAGACTTCCCAGCTAGATGCTTTAAAAAGACTTCCCAAAAAAGCCTCTCTTTCTCTGTCAGCTAGATGTTTTTTCTCCCATTTGCCTCTGGCCTTAGAAAATACAGCTCAAGGTTTAAGAGAGGCCCATGGTATCATTTTACTATTTGCCCATTCCTAATTATGCTTATCTCTGCCTTTTTTATCTTCTGTAACATGTAGGGTCAATGTCCTGCTTTTAGTCTGTAATTTCAGCTTTTACGACTTTGAGAATTGCTTTCTGCTATCAATCAAAAGGGGCCCCTTGTCTAAGAGGAAGAAAACACTATCAGTGTTTTCTTAAGCAGCTAGCCTTCTTGCCTGGCATGAAACGTTTGAAAATCTTTTTGAAAATCTAAGCCCTCTTTAATATACAAGTCCTGATCAAACATTAATAAAATGCAGGCTTATGCCTGATGCCTCAATGTTATTGCACGTTCGTTTCAGTGCAAAGGAAATGCAAAGCTGGGCTTTGTATCGTTTGCAAACTGAGACGGCAGCAGCGACCGCCGATCGTATTCGCTGAAGATGGCCCTTTCCTTACCTGCTTCCATTTTTGTTGTTCTCCTCCGGCATCTCTGCTCCTGCCTGCCCTTCATTTCCCAAGATGCTGTCACAGCTGCAGGCCCAGGGCGCCTGCCAGAGTCTGATAGAAACACATTGATTAATATCAGCAGCGCATGGGTCCTCTGCTGCAGATGTGCAGGCTCCTGCTGACTCAGCATCTTCTCGGAGCAAGGACGAGACCCGGAGGCAGGAAAGCAACTCTCGTTCCAGACAGGCAAGCTTAGAGCTACACCTGGAGCAGGTGGATCGGTGGGAGCTGCGTCTACATGACCGCAGGGAACGTCATTCTCAAGCACCACCTCCCCACCCCTGGCCCCCCACTCCATGTTTGGTGTGTGGCTAGTGAATGCTTATGAGCAGTTTCCCCCAACCTGGTGCCCTCCACATGTCTTGGACTGCAATTCCCAGCAGCCCCCAAAACCACTATTATTCCACAAAATACCCTTACACATTGCAAAGGATTTGTGGGTACCAACTGTTGTTGTTTAGCTGTGTCCAACTCTTCGTGACCCCCTGAACCAGAGCACGCCAGGCCCTCCTGTCTTCCATTGCCTCCCTCATGCTGGTAGCTTTGAGAACACTGTCCCACCATCTCATCCTCCGTTGTCCCCTTCTCCTTGTGCCCTCCATCTTTCCCAACATCAGGGTCTTTTCCAGGGAGTCTTCTCTTCTCATGAGGTGGCCAAAGTCTTGGAGCCTCAGCTTCAGGATCTGTCCTTCCAGTGAGCACTCAGGGCTGATTTCCTTCAGAATGGAGAGGTTTTTCTTTCTTGTTTGTATAGTGTTATTTTGGATTCAATGTTTGTAATTTTTGTTATGATTTTGCATTAAAAATAAAAGGAAGGAAGGAAGGAAGGAAGGAAGGAAGGAAGGAAGGAAGGAAGGACTGGATAAATTCATGGAGAAGAGGGCTGTTGATAGCTACTAGGCCTGATGGCTATGCTCTGCCTCTACAGTTGGAGGCAGCAGTGTTTCTCAATAACAGTTGTTAGAAGCCGCAGGAGAGTGGATTTGCTCTTGTGCTCAGGCCAAACTTGTGCATTTCCCACAGGTATTTGGTCAGCCACCGTGAGAACAGGATGCCCATTGGCCTGATGTTCTTATGTCCTCATCTTACCTGTAATGGGTATGAGTTACTCGTGCGTAAACTGGTGCCTTTCTCGGTTAATTTGCCTTGTTAAACCTTTCTGACTGCACAGCCTCTTCTCATGGTGGCTGCCTCAGTCACTGGCAGAATCCGTCAGTGGGCGTTTCTTGAACCTCTTCCAACATAAAAGTTGTTTGACACCCAGTCTCCTCCTCCTCTCACTGCGCGGGAGTCTTCTGCGCAGGGAAGGCGTGGGTAGCAGAGGACCTGGGCTCTCCTCACTGATGTCCAGTGAAGAGTCCTGGAGCCCTCTCTCCACTTCCCCCCGTCTGCCCCCCTTTATCCCTGGTGTTGCGCTGATTGGCTTCCCCCTCTACTGAGCTGTCTCTCCCCCTGCTGCTGGGTCCTTCGCCAGCATCATCTGGGAGCCTCCCCTTCGCCTCTCGCTCCGATGTCAGTTCCCTGACATTACCGTAGGGCAATTATGTGCTCCCCCCGCTATTATATCTACAACAACAACAACAACATCATCATAATAATAATTTATACCCCGCTCATCTGGCTGAGTTTCCCATGCCACTCTGGGTGGCTCCCAATCAAGTGTTAAAAACAATACAGCATTAAATATTAAAAACTTCCCTAAGGGCTGCCTTCAGATGTCTTTTAAAGATGAGATAGCAGCTGGGAGGGTATTCCACCGGGTGGGTGCCACTACCAAGAAGGCCCTCTGCCTGGTTCCCTGTAACTTTGCTTCTTGCAGTGAGGGAACCTCCAGAAGGCCCTCGTTGCTGAACCTCAGTGTCCGGTCTGAACCATGGGGGTGGAGACGCTCCTTCAGAGATACTGGACCGAGGCCGTTTAGGGCTGGCTATTGCAGTGCAAATGTGTTATCACAGCACAGAGCAGATGGGAAAGAGTCTCTAGCAATCTGTAATAACAGGGAGGGTTAGAGGATAAAGCATGTTAAAAGCAAGTCCCTATTTCCCCCCATACACACCTGTTTGAAGGATGCAATGACAGCTGCTAAGCATAGCTCATGCTCCTACAGTGGCCATTCCGAGAGAACAGAGGGCCAGGCTACCAGGAACGTGATCTGAATTTTCTAAAGTGTGCCTGTGTTTTTGCCAGCATGGCAATTTTAGTACACTTCGCCTCCTGTCTCTTAAAAACACCAGGGTGGAATCTACACACTTTTTAAAAAATGCTGTGAAAATGCTTTTTTAAAAAATATGTTTTGAAAAATACATTGAATTTTACGTAGCTCACTGTCGCCATCTAGTGTCACGTTTGTATACTGCACTTTACAACACATGTGAAGCGTTTTATTTGCAGCTTTGTAGCTGAGTCCTGGGTCTCCATAACATAGTATCATTAATGAGCAGAAAAGCTAAGTTGTCTGTAGAAAGAGAAGGGAAAGGAAGGCTAAAAAGCAACTCCAGGTGTGACCATCGCTTCTCAGTACTTTGGGGCCGGGAGCTGATCTCTTGCAGAGCTCATGTTGACTGGCTTTGCCACCAGTGAGATGGCAGTGCAGCGGTTAAAAGCAGTGAGTGATGGGAACCTGAAAATGATCTGAACTTTCCGAAGTATGCCTGTTCGTTTGTCAAATTGGCATTTCCAGTATGCCTTGCCTCCTCCCTCCGGACTCTTAAAAGATAAGGTCTCTGTAGCAGAGCAGGAAAGAAAAGTCATATGTAGAAAAAGCTTAGGAAAAATAAGCCTAAAAACCAAGTGCTTAAACTCATTGTTGTGGAACCAGCAGTTGATCTCTTGCACAGCTCTTGCTAATGCTGATTGGCTTTGAAATATACTACTGAAATGTCTGCTTTATATACATTATTTACACAATGGGCCCCACGTGATTGGCTAATTCCGAGATTCTCCTGTAGGCCAATCAGGTTGCGACTTCACTTCCACCTGAAGTTGGATTCGGTGGCTCCTGTGGACCAATCAGACTACTGCATTCTGTCACCAGTGAGATGGCTGAGAGTAGTTTGAAACAGCAGACAGGCAAATCTGTCTTTTGGAGTAAAAAAATTCCTTCCAGTAGCACCTTAAAGACCAACTAAGTTAGTTCTTGGTATGAGCTTTCGTGTGCATGCACACTTCTTCAGATACACTTTTTTGTCTTTTGGAGGTTATTGCTTTAATGGCATTCCATGGTGAACCCCCTTCCAAGGATGTCAGAGAAACAGGAGGGGGGGGGGGCTGTGTTTTGCAACATTTTGAGGGAGGAGAGGGATTCGAGGAGCTGACATTTAGAGGCCCACTGGATCCTATCCCACTCATCTTGGTGGATCTTGCTCCCTTAATCATTGTTGAAAATTCTGGTACTGAGCACCATCCTGGGCTCCCTACAGGAGTGAGGGCAGCATGTAAACACAAATATTTAGTCTTTGGAACTCCCTGCCTGTTGATATCAGGCAGGCGACTCTGCTGTACTCTTTTTGGTGCCTGCTAAAATGGGTGGCGCTGTGGGTTAAACCACAGAGCCTAGGGCATGCCGATCAGAAGGTTGGTGGTTTGTATCCCCATGACAGGGTGAGCTCCTGTTTCTCGGTCCCTGCTCCTGCCAACCTAGCAGTTCGAAAGCACATCAAAGTGCAAGTAGATAAATAGGTACTGCTGTGGCAGGAAGGTAAACGGTGTTTCCGTGCGCTGCTCTGGTTCGCCAGAAGCGGCTTAGTCATGCTGGCCACGTGACCTGGAAGCTGTACGCCGGCTCCCTCGGCCAGTAAAGCGAGATGAGCACCGCAACCCCAGAGTCGGCCACGACTAGACCTAATGGTCAGGGGTCTCTTCACCTTTACGATTAAAACAATTTAGTTTAGGCAAGCCTACCCAGACATGTAGAAGTTGATAGGGGTTTTAACCTGGTTTTAAGTGTTGATTTTGATTTTTAAAATCACAGGCTTTTCTTTTACCCTTTGTCTTTTATTGACAATATTTATTTTTTGTAAACTGCTTAGAGGTTCTACGTACAACCAAGCGGTGTATAAATTTTGCTAAACGATGAGGATGATCGTATGAATAATATTGTTATTTCGGTAATAAATGATCAAGAATGCTGAAGACCTGCCAGTGGGGAGCCACGCCTGATGCAGGTACTGTGTCTGTGGGGCAAGGCTGCAGTTGCCCAGTTGCAATAGTGGTTGCAAAATGCACTCTGCACATGCTAAAGTGTGTCACTTTCTAAGCGCCACTTTGCTTCCTCGCTTGTTTCAGGGGCTGGAGGCTGGAGCGGCAAACAAGTCGGGGAGCTGAGTGAGTTCAGAACTAACCCAGCCTCTTCAAATGCAGAATCGAAAGCCTGGAGGAAAGGAACAGAGAGGGGAATCTTTTTTCCTTTGCCTTTTCCAGCTCTTGCATGCCTTGGGAAGTTTCTCTTCCTCTGGACAATGCTGTCTCTGGGGAGGGGTGATGGGGGCAGGTAATCTCTCTCTCGCCCCCGTACTTCTCTCTTTTGCATGGTGGAGTAAGCAGGGCTCAGGTATTCTCTTTGATGCTTTTGTTGTTGCTACATTTTCATGTTTCCACCACGTCTGCACATTTCTTCCCTTTCCAGTTTTGCAAAAGAGGAGTTTCAAACCATTGAAATGACCTTGGGGTCTAGTCCAGTTCTGCGATTGTGCATCTCTCAGCATCCCTGCTGCCCACCTACACCTTGTGAGACTAGGCAGCGGAGGATATCCACCCCACTCAAACTACAGGTACCCAAAATTATGAAAGCGTCCCTCTCGTATCCAGACTGTAATTGCGTGATTAGGATAATTTCCAGATCAGTGTCCAGTTCAAGGGTAGTCATAGTGCCACTCTATTCTGCCTTGATCAGAACCCACCTGGAGTCCTGTGTCCAGTTCTGGACACCACAATTTAAGAAGGATATTGACAAACTGGAAGATGTACAGAAGAGGGCAACCTCTTCCCCATGCTTTTCAACATCTACATGCAGCCGCTGGGAGAGATCATCAGGAGGTTTGGGCTGGGTGTCCATCAATATGCAGATGATACCCAGCTCTACCTCTCTTTCAAATCAGAACCAGTGAAGGTTCTGTGTGAGTGCCTGGAGGTGGTTGGAGGATGGATGGCAGCTAACAGATTGAGGTTGAATCCTGACAAGACAGAAGTACTGTTTTGGGGGGACAGGGGTCAGGCGGGTGTGGAGGACTCTCTGGTACTGAATAGGGTCATTGTGCCCCTGAAGGACCAGGTGCACAGCCTGGGAGTCATTCTGGACTCACAGCTGTCCATGGAGGTGCATGTCAATTCTGTGTCCAGGGCAACTGTCTACCAGCTCCATCTGGTACGCAGGATGAGACCCTCCCTGCCCACGGACTGTCTCGTCAGAATGGTGCATGCTCTGGATATCTCTAGCTTGGACTACTGCAATGCACTCTACGTGGGGCTACCTTTGAAGATGACCTGGAAACTACAACTAATCCAGAATGTGGCAGCTAGACTGGTGACTGGGAGTGGCTGCTGAGACCGCATAACACCGGTCTTGAAAGACCTACATTGGCTCCCAGAACGTTTCTGAGAACAATTCAAAGTGTTGGTGCTGACCTTTAAAGCCCTAAATGGCCTCGGTCCAGAATACCTGAAGGAGTGTCTCCACCTCCATCGTTCTGCCCGGACACTGAGGTCCAGTGCCGAGGGCCTTCTGGTGGTTCCCTCCCTGCGAGAAGCAAAGCTACAGGGAACCAGGCAGAGGGCCTTCTCGGTAGTGGCTCCCGCCCTGTGGAACGCCCTTCCAGCAGATGTCAAAGCAATAAACAACTACCTGACATTCAGAAGACATCTTAAGGCAGCCCTGTTCAGGGAAGTTTTTAACGTGTGATATTTTACTGTATTTTTGGTTTCTATGGAAGCCGCCCAGAGTGGCTGGGGAGGCCCAGCCAGATGGGCGGGGTATACATAATAAATTATTATTATTATTATTATTATTATTATTATTATTATTATTATTATTATCTTTCGTGCGCATGCACACTTCTTCAGATTCCCTGGCCCTCTCTCCCTCCTTCTGCTGCAGCCTGAGAGACTGCGTTGCTTTTGAGTCCAGGAGCCTCCGAAGTGACTAAGAGACGGTCACGTCTGACGTATGTGTCCGCCATCAGCCAGTGTGGGAAATTCTCCTGCACGAGCCCCATTGAAACGAGCAGGAGTTGTGCAGTTGACGGGAGGCCCCCCTGTTCCTGCCTGCTCATTAGTGCAAAACCTGGGTGGGCGGCAGGCTGTTTGCAGGCCCAAAATGACGGAAAACTTTTGCTTGGGGAAGGTTCTCCTGTTTGGTTTGACAATTGCCAGCGACGTGTGGATCTCGCACAAGAGAGAGAGAGAGAGAGAGAGAGAGAGAGAGAGAGAGAGAAAGAGACCCCCGAAGACTTCAAGAAACAAGGCAGACAGGCTGCTTCCCCAACCTTCCTCCCTTCCATCTCTCCCTCCCTGTTGGAAAGAGCATCTCTCTCTCTCTCTCTCTCTCTCTCTCTCTCTCTCTCTCTCTCTCTCTCTCTCTCTCTCTTGGAAAAACAGCCATGGATTAAGATGTGCTTCCGTTACAAATAAGCAGGCCTCCCGATGGATTTTTGAGAGCTTGCTGACTCGGGCACTTTCATTTCTAAACGCCTCACTTTTAACAGCTGTTGAGGGCTTTGACAAGCGCTTCCTTTAAGCAGGAGGAATTGGGGGGGGGGGGAGAGAGAGAGAGAGAGAGAGAGAGAGAGAGAGAGAGAGAGAGAGGAGAAGCGGCTGGGAAGGAATGGCATGCCAGGAACAATCTTAATTATTTGATGGCGGAGGAGAAGGAGGAGGACTCTTGCTGGGTGCAAGATGGAGTCAGGTAAATTTGCGAAGAAGGAAGGCTGGCGCTTTTAATTCTGAGACCCGAAGGCAGAAGGAGCAAGGAGCCTTGCGATGCTCTTGCCAGGAAGGAGGAGGAAGCTGCCTAGAATAACAGAATTGTAGGGGTGGAAGGGACCCTGAGGGTCATCTAGTCCAACCCCCTGCAATACAGGAATCTCAACTAAAGCATCCATGACGCAGCAGCTAAAAAAGCCAATGCAATTCTGGGCTGCATCAATAGGAGTATAGCATCTAGATCAAGGGAAGTAATAGTGCCACTGTATTCTGCTCTGGTCAGACCTCACCTGGAGTACTGTGTCCAGTTCTGGGCACCACAATTCAAGAAGGACACTGACAAACTGGAACGTGTCCAGAGGAGGGCAACCAAACTGGTCAAAGGCCTGGAAACGATGCCTTATGAGGAACGGCTAAGGGAGCTGGGCATGTTTAGCCTGGAGAAGAGGAGGTTAAGGGGTGATATGATAGCCATGTTCCAATATATAAAAGGATGTCACATAGAGGAGGGAGAAAGGTTGTTTTCTGCTGCTCCAGAGAAGCGGACACGGAGCAATGGATCCAAACTACAAGAAAGAAGATTCCACCTAAACATTAGGAAGAACTTCCTGGCAGTAAGAGCTGTTTGACAGTGGAATTTGCTGCCAAGGAGTGTGGTGGAGTCTCCTCCTTTGGAGGGCTTTAAGCAGAGGCTTGACAACCATATGTCAGGAGTGCTCTGATGGTGTTTCCTGCTTGGCAGGGGGTTGGACTCTATGGCCCTTGTGGTCTCTTCCAGCTCTACGATTCTACGATTCTATGACAGATGGCCACCCAAGAAAGTAGAGGGTCCAAGCATCTTTGGAGGGAGACTGTTCCACTGTCAAATGGCTCTTATGGTCAGAAAGTTCTTTCTGATATATAGTCGGAATCTCCTTTTTTGTAACTTGAAGCCATGGGTTCGAGTCCTACCATCTGAAGCAGGAGAAAACAAGCTTGCTGCATCCTCCATGTGCGGAAGTGCCAACTCCTAGGGGCCCAGGTCCCATCACACACACCCCCAATAAAAACACCAGAAAGAAATAATATGTTTGATATGGCCATCATGAACATGGGCATTGCTTGGTAATTCAAAGTCCAGGGGGAAAGCTCCACAACATGCATTTGCATAACATCTGCATATGCCGATTTGCAGGTTAAAGGTAAAATAAATACTCTACATCTCAACAATTGTATGTCTGCTTATTTACCACACGTACTATCACGCCCGGACTTCCCTCCCTTCCTTCATCCGGCTTTCATATTAGCTTCCACTCTTACAGTTTCTTAATTACAGTCTGTCCACATCACAAGATTTATTTTATCCCTGCTACAGTCTTTAAGCTTCTACAGTTATTACCTATATACTCAACAAATTTACCCCGTTCTTTTGTGAACTTTGTTTCTTCATGGTTTTGGATCCTGTGGGTCAGCTTCGCCAGTTCTGCATATTCGACCATTTTTGTCTGCCACTCCATTAATGTTGGTATTTCCTGGGTTTTCCATTTTGGGGCCACTAAGATCCTGGCGGCGGTCGTAGCGTACATAAATAATTTATGGTCTGCTTTTTTTAAATCGTCACCTATCATCCCCAGCAAAAATGCCTCTGGTTTTTGGGGGAAAGTATATTTGAATTTTTTAAAAAATTCATTATAAATCAAATCCCATTTTCCCCCATTTTTTCACATGTCCACCACATGTGGAAAAATTCTCCGTCTTTCGTTTTGCATTTCCAGCATGCTTTGTTACTCGTTCTGTACATTTTTGCTAGTTTGACAGGGGTGATATACCACCGGTACATCATTTTCATTATATTTTTAGTGATACGGCTTTACAAAAGGTGATAATCATTTACACCTTTCGGCAGCCCCCTGCTGCCCTCTTGCCTCTTAGCGCCCCCTTAGGTAATCCCATTCCTCCCAGACTGCCTACTTGGGGAACGACTTCTGTACAGATCTTGCTTTCTTCTTTTGCAAAGAAGTCCAAGATTGCCGGAAGTCTCGTTTGCAGGACCTCAAGGGAACACACAGCCAGTCTCACGTTAAGGCCAGGCAGAAGTTGACCATCCACGAGGTGGGGGGGGGGGAGAGGAAAGTCGTGCCTGGTGGGGGCAGGAGAGCCCTGCACGACCCATTTGCTGGCAAATTGATGGAGCGACGCCTCGGAAAGGCCTTTTCCGACAGTTTCCTCCCGAGTGAGTGACTTCGAACCACCTGCGCGGCTAACTGTCTCTCCATCCTGATTATTTCATAAGGGGGACAGGGCTTTTTCATGGTGGCTAAGGGCCTGTGAAGCATTAAACGTGGCTGAGAGCTTTTGTCTTGATTAATTCTTTAGTATTTTGTTACAGGCCAGCGCTGGGCTTGTAGAGACATCGCAGGGAAAGAGAGAAGGACAGAGAGAGAGAGAGAGAGAGAGAGAGAATGAATAGAAGGGAGGGATGCCAAATTGACAGTTCGTTGGAGCTGGTCAACTCTTGCGCATTTGCAAGACACAGAGAGCTAATGGCTCAGGCCAGCCTTGCCAACCTGGTGCCCTCCAGATGTTCTCGACTACAACTCCCATCAGCCCTGGCCAGTGTGGTGAGTGGTCAAGGAAGAAGAAGAAGAAGAAGAAGAAGAAGAAGAAGAAGAAGAAGAAGAGGAGGAGGAGGAGTTTGGATTTGATATCCCGCTTTATCACTACCCGAAGGAGTCTCAAAGCGGCTAACATTCTCCTTTCCCTTCCTGCCCCACAACAAACACTCTGTGAGGTGAGTGGGGCTGAGAGACTTCAGAGAAGTATGACTGGCCCAAGGTCACCCAGCAGCTGCAGGTGGAGGAGCAGAGACGCGAACCCGGTTCCCCAGATTATGAGTCTACCGCTCTTAACCACTACACCACACTGGCTCTGGGAGTTGTAGTCCCACAAATATCCAGAGGGCCACAGGTTGTCTGCTCTTCATGTAGGCTTCAAGAGTCAATGCCAGCACTTGGAATTGGACAGCCAGCCAGCGGAGTTCTTTGAAAGCCAGCAAGATGTGGGATGCCCATGAAAATGTCGACGTCTGCACCAGCCAAAGCTTCCAGATCGTTTTCAAAAGGCAATAATGCATATATAATGCAGCTTCTTGGGACGTTTCCCAGGGCATGGATAACTTCAAGGTCACAGCTGGTAAGTCTGAGGAAACGGGCAAGAAAGGCTCTCTGTGCCAAGGAAGTTGCTTGGGAGAGCCAGTGTGGTGTAGTGGTTAAGAATGGTAGTCTGGTAATCTGGGGAACTGGGTTCGCTTCCCTGCTCCTCCACATGCAGTGGCTGGGTGACCTTGGGCTAGTCACACTTCTCTGAAGTCTCTCAGCCCCACTCACCTCACAGAGTGTTTGTTGTGGGGAGGAAGGGAAAGGAGAATGTTAGCCGCTTTGAGACTCCTTCGGGTAGTGATAAAGCAGATATCAAATCCAAACTCCTCCTCCTCCTCCTCCTCTTCTTCTTCTTCTTCTTCTTCTTCTTCTTCTTCTTCTTCTTCTCCCAGTGACAGAGATGGATCTAGGACAGGGGTGTTGAGCTTTTTTTTAGGATTTTACCCTAGGACATATACTTTCAAACAGACTTTGGACATGACTGGTCTAGGAGCATCCCAAACCTACAAACGGGATCCTTCAATTTCCTGATTTGGAGTCATTGGGAGGAAAGCAATGACAAACCTAGACAGCATCTTAAAAAGCAGAGACATCACCTTGCCGAAAAAGGTCCGTTATACTTGAAGCTCTGGTTTTCCCAGTAGTGATGTATGGAAGTGGGAGCTGGACCAGAAAGAAGGCTGATCGCCGAAGAATTGATGCTTTTTAATTCTGGTTCTGGAGGAGACTCTTGAGAGTCCCATGGACTGCAAGAAGATCAAACCTCTCCATTCTGAAGGAAATCAGCCCTGAGTGCTCACTGGAAGGACAGATCCTGAAGCTGAGGCTCCAGTACTTTGGCCACCTCAGGAGAAGAGAGGACTCCCTGGAAAAGACCCTGATGTTGGGAAAGATGGAGGGCACAAGGAGAAGGGGATGACAGAGGACGAGATGGTGGGACAGTGTTCTCGAAGCTACAAACTGCGGGAGGCAGTGCAAGACAGGAGTGCCTGGCGTGCTCTGGTCCATGGGGACACGACTAAACGACTAAACAACAACAACCCAAAGGCTTAGAAATGCTGGTGCATTTTAATCTATTTTAACATTTTTGAAGGTTTTAAAGTATTGTAATTTTTTCTTGATTTTATAGCTTTATCTTTTTTGGTAAACTGCTTTGAGGGTCATTTTTTAAAACAACAACAACAACAACAACAACAACAACAACAACAACAACAACAACCAAGCGGTGTAGAAATTTTATCAAATAAACAAACAAACTAGACTCCAAACCACTTGTCTGCCCTTAAAGAGCTTGAAAGGAGCTTTTGACCTCAGCTGGTCCGTCTGTGTCAAGGTCACCCGGTCCGTCTGTGTCAAGGTCACCCGGTTAAAAGGCAACCCCGGTCTGCTTCTCTTTTGCCCAATAAAATTCTCCAACTGCTTTTCATTTGCATCCCAATGGCAGGATGAATTTCAGTCTGCTAAGATGGGGGGGGGGGGATGAGGACAAATTTAGAGGCAAATCGGCCCAGGGGGCCTTTGTTTAGATTCTCTCCCCTCCCAAGTCCTCCATGGGATTCTGGCAGAATTCCCTTGTCTGAGGCTATTAAAGGAAGCTTTAGAAATCAAAGGAATTGGACTTTTGGTCCCCTAAAGAGGAGGAGGAAGAGCAGGCAGAGGAAGGAGAGGTGTGGAGCAAATATCTACTCACACTAGGAACCACGTGGCGCTGTGGGTTAAACCACAGAGCCTAGGGCTTGCCGATCAGAAGGTCGGCGGTTTGAATCCCCGTGATGGGGTGAGCTCCCGTTGCTCTGTCCCAGCTCCTGCCAACCCAGCAGTTCGAAAGCACGTCAAAGTGCAAGTAGATAAATAGGTACCACTCCGGCGGGAAGGTAAACAGCGTTTCCGTGCGCTGCTCTGGTTTGCCACAAGCGGCTTAGTCCTGCTGGCCGCATGACCCGGAAGCTGTACGCCGGCTCCCTTGGCCAGTAAAGCGAGATGAGCGCCGCAACCCCAGAGTCAGTCACGACTGGACCTAATGGTCAGGGTCCTTTACTTTAATCTTGTCAGTGTTTAGCTGCTTCTTCTAGATTTAATGGGTCATGAAAATAACGTTTATACCACTGGTGCGAAAGACCAGGGGGAAGTGGCTCCCAAAAATTCTTGTGCCAGACCCACTCGGTTCCAAAATCTCATCCCAAGTGCCCCCTACCCAGCAAAAAAAGCGTTATTCAGAACAGCAGTTTGCATGACCCAAAAGTAGGATAAAACGCCCCAAGAGTCATTGCACACTTATTCAACCTTCAATTAAAGCTTAAATCCTAGAACTGATTTATTAAAGGCAAGAGACCTTGAACCAGGCATAGGCAAACTCAGCCCTCCAGATGTTTTGGGACTACAATTCCCATCATCCCTGACCACTGGTCCTGTTAGCTAGGGATGATGGGAGTTGTAGTCCCAGAACATCTGGAGGGCCGAGTTTACCTATGCCTGCCTTAAACCATAGACCTGTAGGGATGGAAGGGACCCCGAGGGTCATCTAGTCCAACTCCCTGCAATGCAGGGGATCTCAGGAAACCCTGAGATCGAGAGTCCCATGCTGTACTGGCTGGCCTATCCCAGGCTACTTAGTTTAATTCAAAAAAATTGAGGAACTTGACCCAGTGCCACTGGTTTTTCCACGTCTGATAGTCATTTACCTCCAGTGGTCTCCTTCCACCCCCTTGCCTCTTAACCCCCACCCCCTTTGGGAATCTCCCCCGTGATAAGAATTTTAAGGTCTTAGATATATAATAAATGTTCATAAATATACCAGCCAAGCACGTACATAGATTAGCACAGGAAGACCGACCTGAAACCTTTTTTGGCTCCCAAACTGACCAAATTGTTTTCTCTGCAAGGTCAAAGGAAAATGGAAAAGCCTCCCCATTGTCTTTTCGTTCACAAATCCTGTCTGAAGGGTATGTCTGTAATAGGCTTTTCCTGAATAGGGTAAGCCTGGTGACCTGACTCAGGAACTATTTATCATTACAAAAGACTGGCCAGGCTCCCCAGGGTATCCAATCAAGTGACCATTAACAAGTAACCCACCACAACGCACTCAGATTTCTGTTGTAGACCGCCTTTTATGTGATGTAGGTATGATGTATCTGGGGGGTGGTCTTGAGCTACACCCCTTCTGTGATGTATGTATGATGTTTCTGGGGGTGGTCTTGGACTGCAAGGCGGGCAATTTAAAATGTCTATATAAGGGCTGGCACACCTTTGTTCTGGGTTCCTCCTTCTCCTGCGTGTGAGGGGAGCACCCTGTTGCAACAGATCAATAAAAATCAGGCTTACTAGCTGCTTTGCTTCTCAATATTCTCTGGTTGGCTTCTGTTATTTTCTCCTCCCAATAGGGAACCTACGTCAGGACTCTATATGGGCTCATGGATACCCTATAAGGGAAAAAGGGCAGATTAGATAAAAAGCTCACCTCCTCGCTTTAGGGCAGGGAGCATTCTTGCTTTCAACTGCAAAAGCAGAGCATAACCATCATGGCTAATTGCCATCGATAGCCCTCTCTGCCACAAATTCTTTCCTGTTTAAGTTCAGGGAAACCCAGCCAGATGGGCGGGGTATCCATTATTATTATTATTATTATTATTACTACTACTACTACTACTACTACTACTACTACTACTACTATTATTATTTTCTCTACCTTGATCTCCTAAGGGACGCAGGTGGCGCTGTGGGTAAAAGCCTCAGCGCCTAGGGCTTGCCGATCGACAGATTGGCGGTTCGAATCCCCGCGGCGGGGTGCGCTCCTGTTGCTCGGTCCCAGCGCCTGCCAACCTAGCAGTTCAAAAGCACCCCCAGGTGCAAGTAGATAAATAGGGACCGCTTACTAGCGGGAAGGTAAACGGCGTTTCCGTGTGCTGCGCTGGCTCGCTAGATGCAGCTTGTCACGCTGGCCACGTGACCCGGAAGTGTCTCCGGACAGCGCTGGCCCCCGGCCTCTTGAGTGAGATGGGCGCACAACCCTAGAGTCTGTCAAGACTGGCCCGTACAGGCAGGGGTACCTTTACCTTTACCTTTTTACCTTGATCTCCTACGAGCCATGGCTGGCACTTGCCCCTGTCCCTTAGAACTTCCACAATAATGTGAATAATAATTATATTATTCATACCCTGCCCATGCTGGCTGGTTTGCCCCAGCCGCTTTGGGTGAATGTTCATGAACATTCTGTGATGTCACCGCATTTCAGCCAATGGCCGTCCAGGGAAGGCGGAACAGGGCGGGCGATCGAGAGGCTGGTTCCCAGCTGCCTCTCTTTGGCACCTGTCTCTCCTCCTCTCCCAGGCCTCCCCGCAAAAGCCTTCCCCCGGTCGCCGCCTGCGCTGTTAACCCGGCGACACGACCCTCCATCGCCTGCCTTCCCTTCCTTCTCTGCTCCTTTTAGCAGAAGCCGCAACTTCTCTTTCAGGCTGGCTCTGAGCTTTTAATTGAAAGCAAGGGATGCTGTGCGGGAAAACTGCACACAAACACACAGAGACCTGGGAGGCACTTTGATGCCTGAGCACGACTGGGTTACCTGCCGGCACGTCGAGGGGCCGATGGATAATTAAAGTGACAGCCGATCACGCCGTAAACGGAGGGGCGGGCGGGGGAAAGGGGGGGGAGCCGTGATGAAGATGGGGATGCAGATAATAAAGTAACAAAGCCGAACCCATCAAAATAAAGGCAGGCCGAGAGAAGGACTCCCCGGATCCTCTCTCGCCGCCCCCAACGCTGCTCCTCTCCTTTGGCAAATTTGGGATCCCCTTGGATCTGGGAACCTCTGGAAGTCACCCCAGGAATTATTTATGTCCCTACAAAAGGCCAGGCCTGATCGACAAAGTGTTGTGCCGTTTAAAAAGAAGAGGGGTGGCGGGGGTGGGGGGAAGGAGGGAGAAGCGACAGCTGGACTAAAAATTTTTGAATGCTCATGAAAGATTCAGGGATGTCTCTTGTTAAATTTAATTGGGAGAAGCTCCGCTCAGTAGCACGCGGGGCTCTTGCCTAAGAAGCCGGCTGACAAACCTGTCTCCTGTGTTTACTCTCTCCCTCCCTCCTCCTCCTCCTCGCCTTCCTCATAACCCCAACAAAGGGCGAGCACCGCGCATAATGCGCCACCGGTGTCACCCGCCAGTGCTGTCGCTAACAGCTTCATGTGTCTATGGCTGAACCCGTCTGGCCAGAGGGCAGGGCAGGTTGTGCCTGAGGGAGACCTCGAGAGGCATTCAAATGGCAAGGCACTCTTTACATGCTCAGAGGAAAGTTGCCTGGTGCAGGGCCTCAGGCAGGCCTTAAAAAGAAACGTGTTGTTGTTGTTTAGTGGTTTAGTCGTGTCCAACTCTTCGTGACCCCCTGGACCAGAGCACACCAGGCCCTCCTGTCTTCCACTGCCTCCCGCAGTTTGGTCAAACTCATGCTGGTAGCTTCAAGAACACTGTCCCACCATCTCGTCCTCTGTCATCCCCTTCTCCTTGTGCCCTCCATCTTTCCCAACATCAGGGTCTTTTCCAGGGAGTCTTCTCTTCTCCTGAGGTGGCCAAAGTCTTGGAACCTCAGCTTCAGGATCTGTCCTTCCAGTGAGCACTCAGGGCTGATTTCCTTCAGAATGGAGAGGTTTGATCTTCTTGCAGTCCATGGGACTCTCAAGAGTCTCCTCCAGCACCAGAATTCAAAAGCATCCATTCTTTGGCGATCAGCCTTCTTTATGGTCCAGCTCTCACTTCCATACATCACTACTGGGAAAACCATAGCTTTTACTATACGGACCTTTGTTGGCAAGGTGATGTCTCTACTAAAGAAATGTATAATAATAATAATAATAATAATAATAATAATAATAATAATAATAATAAATTTTTATTTATATCCTGCCCTCCCCAGCCGAAGCCGGGCTCAGAGCGGCTAACAACAATAAAAGTAACACAGCGTTCTAAAATCAGTATTCTAAAATCAATTCAAAATCAAATGGCAACCAGTGGGCCAGAGTTCTACAAGGATCGCCAAAGGAGGGGGTCAGGCTGTGCCTTGGCCAAAGGCCTGGTGGAACAGCTCTGTCTTGCAGGCCCCGCGGAAAGATGTCAAGTCCCGCAGGGCCCTAGTCTCTTGGGACAGAGCGTTCCACCAGATCAGGGCCACGGCCGAAAAAGCCCTGGCTCTGGTTGAGGCCAGCCTAACCTCCCTCTGGCCCGGGACCTCCAAGATGTTTTTATTTGAAGACCCTAAGGTCCTCCGTGGACATACGAGGAGAGGCGGTCCTGTAGGTACGAGGGTCCTAGGCTGGTTTTAAAGGTTAAAACCAGCACCATCACAGAATCGCAGAGTTGGAAGGGACTCCAGGAGTCCCCTGGTCTAGCGTCCTGCAAAGTGGAAATTGCTACTGACCAATGGCCACCCAACCTACATTTAAAAAACCAAGCTTAAGAAAAGCCTGATGGATCCTGTTAAGTTGTGGGCGAACATATCAGACGACACAGCGATTCTTCCAAAGCAGCTCTTTATTTGTAAGCTGGAACAGAACTAACTGAGGAGCTCAGCCAGCCTGCTTATATAGAGCTCCAGAACAATGTAACTGTTGCCATTTTCTAAAACTATCCAATCACTGAATGTCACTTTCGATCCTTCATTTGCATACAAACTATCCAATCACTGAACGTCACTTTCGATCCTTCATTTGCATAATTATCTACAGTATCCCCCTGCTGGCCCAGGGTGAGAACTTCAGTACATAACAGATCCAGCCCATCGAGTCCAGCATCCTGGTCTCACAGTCGCAGACCAGGTGCCTGGATTTGAGCACAAGAGCCCTCTCACCTCCTGTGGTTTCCAGCAACTGAGATTCAGAAGCATCGCAGGCGGTTGGAGGATGGATGGCAGCTAATGGATTGAGGTTGAATCCTGACAGAAGTACTGTTTTGGGGGGACAGGGGGCAGGCGGGTGTGGGGGACTTCCTGGTCCTGAATGGGGTAACTGTGCCCCTGAAGGACCAGGTGTGCAGCCTGGGAGTCATTTTGGACTCACAGCTGTCCATGGAGGCACAGGTTAATTGTGTGTCCAGGGCAGCTGTTTACCAGCTCCATCTGGTACGCAGGATGAGACCCTCCCTGCCCATGGACTGTCTTGCCAGAGTGGTGCATGCTCTGGTTATCTCCCGCTTGGACTACTGCAATGCTCTCTACATGGGGCTACCTTTGAAGGTGACCCGGAAACTGCAATTAATCCAGACTGCGGCAGCTAGACTGGTGACTGGGACCGGCTGCTGGGAACACGTAACACTTGTCCTGAAAGACCTACATTGGCTCCCAGTACGTTTCCGAGCACAATTCAAAGTGTCGGTGCTGACCTTTAAAGTCTTAAATGGCCTCAGTCCAGTATACCTGAAGGGGCGTCTCCACCCCCATCGTTCTGCCCTGACACTGAGGTCCAGCTCCAAGGGCCTTCTGGCAGTTCCCTCGTTGCGAGAAGCAAAGCTACAGGGAACCAGGCAGAGGGCCTTCTCAGTAGTGGCACCCGCCCTGTGGAAC
The DNA here is from genome assembly GCF_965112155.1 of Podarcis liolepis. Classification (NCBI taxonomy): domain Eukaryota; kingdom Metazoa; phylum Chordata; class Lepidosauria; order Squamata; family Lacertidae; genus Podarcis; species Podarcis liolepis. The sequence continues at coordinate 2,642,714 of NC_139560.1, read as the reverse complement.
GCCCTCCCAGCAAATGTCAAAGAGAAAAACAACTACCTGACTTTTAGAAGACATCTGAAGGCAGCCCTGTTTAGGGAAGCTTTTAATGTTTAATAGGTTATTGTATTTTAGTGTTCTGTTGGAAGTCGCCCAGAGTGGCTGGGGAAACCCAGCCAGATGGGTGGGGTATAAATAACAAATTATTATTATTATTATTATTATTATTATTATTATTATTATTATTAACCTGATTCAGCAGGCTCTCCTTGTATTCTTATACTCAGCACCTGCTGAAAACCTTGAAGGAAACAAACCAAGAGGCTTGGCAAAGGGGTCATCCTCTATTCTTTGGCCTTTGCCCCACCCCCGGCCAGCCGCCCATTGTCTTCCCTGACCGAGGGCGGCTCAAAGGCCGGCCCAAGCAGGTGGGATGCACCCGCCCAGGTGAGCCCACACTCAGTGCCGCAAGCCCCGCCTACCTGTGGGGAAGGGAGGGCGGAATTTGCTAGGCATTTTTAGAGAATTGATTTGATTCAACGTGATGGTCATTTCTTCCATATTTTACAATTTAGTAACATTTTTGATGACTTTATTGCACTCAGCTTCACATTTTCTTTCGGGGAATGAGTTGCCAATTTAGAATACTCCTAAAAGTAAATGAAAGACCAGAACAAGAAAGACGAGAGGTTTGCATTTATTTATTTATTTATTTATTTGCTTGGTCATCCAGTTATTTCCTACAAGGAAACCCCCCCAACCACCCCCCCAAATGATAACTTTGTTGAATGTGAACGCCAGTTCCAATTAGCTCAATTAATTTGACTTGTCCATTTCAAATCAAGCTAATGAGAGTCAGAGTTTGTCTCTGATTAAAATGTGAATGAAGGAAATTAAATGAAGGCCAAGCTAAGCTGTTATTGACTTTGGAGGGCCTCTGGGTTTTAGCCTGATAGCAGATATACCTCAGGAAGCCCACTGGGATTTTCGTTTGAGTCGCATTTTGCAGCTTTGGGGTCTCTGGAAAAGCACACACTTCCAGTGACCTGCAACAGATGGTGGGTTTCAGCTCTCTGTCTTGTTGAAACCCACCATCCATTGCAGGTCATTGGAAGCATGCGTTCGATCTGGCAGATTTCCTGAGGTATCCCGTGACAATGAAAGCCTGAAACCATTCACATTTTTTAGACTTTTTGTTATGTTTAGGGAAGCTTTTAATGTTTAATAGGTTATTGTATTTTAGTGTTCTGTTGGAAGCCGCCCAGATGGGCAGAGTATAAATAATATATTATTATTATTATTATTATTATTATTATTATTATTATTATTATTATTTCTAAGGCAGAAATGTGGTTTGCTGTAATATGAACCTACCCGTCCCTGAGATCATCTTCTGAAGCCCTCCTTCGTGTATCTCCTCCTCGATAGGTCCGGAGGGTGGCAACACGAAAACAGGGCCTTCTCTGCAGTGGCTCCCCGTCTGTCGAATGCTCTGTCCAGGGAAGTTCGTCTGGCGCCTTCATTATACACCTTTAGGCACCAGGCAAAAACGTCCCTTTTTAACCAGGCCTTTGGTTGATCTCATTGCCATCCAACATCCTTTTAGAATGTGGCTTTTCTTTGGGTGGCGGGTTATTGGGTTATTGTTTTTGGTTTGATTTTACAGTATATGTTGTGGTCTTGTTTGTAGACCACCCTGAGACCTCCTGGTATAGGGCAGTGTATAAATTGAATGAATGAATGAATGAATATACAGAATTGGCATGAATTTAATAAAATAAGAATTGCAAATGTAATTCACCATACATCAAGCAATCATGGACACCAGTAACATTTATGGATCAACTCAGTGCCAGATTGACGTATAAGCTAAACAAGCTATAGCTTAGGGCCCCACTCTCTTGGGGGCTCCCAAAAAAATTAAAGGAGGAAAAAAACTGGATGTACATTTCCAAAATATAAGATAAAAAACAAATAAAATAAAACCTACATACAGTTAGATCTTAATAATTATTTCACTATTAATATACTTCTTCTTAATTGTATTTCACCACAGTGGACGCTCGGGTTGTGAACGTGATCCGTGCGGAAGGCACGTTCGCAACCCGCAGCGTCCACAAGCCACAGCGCTGCATCTGCGCACGCACAGTTTGCAGTTTGGTGTTTCTGCGCACGCACGAGCGCCGAAACCCGGAAGTAACCCATTCTGGTACTTCCGGGTTTCGGCGCATCCGTAACCCGAAAACGTGCAGCCTGAAGCGTCTGTAACCTGAGGAATGACTGTATTAATATACTTCTTCTTAATTGTATTTCAATTCAATTGTTGCTTTGATTAAATACATATTTTGCGATGTGCAAATGGCTTTAGATACCTATGAGGCCCATAAATGACCATATAGCATATATTCAACACAAAAAACTGACAATTTGTCAAAGGATGGACAAGTTAAATCTGTGGTGATAGATTGGGCAAGAGACATGGGACATAACATAATGTTTGAAGACTGGGAAAGGTTGTGGAGGAAGGGGGTCAAGTTCACTGCATGTACGGTGTTAAAGGAAAATGTTATGAAAATGATGTATAGATGGTACTTAACCCTGGTAAAACTAGCAAAGATTTACCATAAGAGTGATAATTTATGTTGGAAATGTAAAGAAAAAGAAGGTACTTTTATCATATGTGGTGGACCTGTCCCAAGGTGAAAGACTTCTGGGAGAAGATTTACAATGAATTGAAAAAAATGTTGAAATATACATTTACTAAGAAACCAGAGGCCTTTCTTCTTGGAATAATAGGTTTGGAATTGCCCAAGAAAGATGCTATATTGTTTTTGTATGCCACAACTGCTGCTAAAATTTTGCTGGCTAAAAACTGGAAAACACAAGAAGTGCCAACAGTGGAGGAAGATGAAGATGAAGATGAAGATGAAGATGATGGACTTTTGGGAGCTAGCTGACCTGACCGGAAGAGTCTGTGACCAGAAGGAGGAGGAGAAGAACCAGGAGGAATGGAAGAAATTTAAAGACTATTAAGCTAAATATGCTAAGATAATCTAAATAGAAATACTTGCAAGTACTAGATTGGCCTAGGATTTAAATATGTGATGCTATAGAATAATATGTCTAAAGTAAAAATGAAAAGAAAGAAAGATGTTAATTTACTAAGTAAATTATATGTGAAAATAGTTTTGGAAAACTGTTACAATGAGATACACTGAAACTCAGCTTGGGGGAGTCAAGGAAGTCATCCAGCAATGTAAAGAAAAGTGGAATTATTACAGTTAAGATTTATGTTTGTCTGTCTGTCTGTCTGTTTGTTTGTTTATAAATATGGAAAATCAATAATTTTTTTGAAAACAAAACAAAACAAAAAAGAGTGACAATTTGTTATTGACGAAGGACAGCTGGACATAGAAAGGGCCCCATTACCTTCAGGAGCTGAGGGCCTCATCCAACCTCAATCCGGCCCTGGATCAGCTTGGAATGGAATGACATGCTCTTGCTACTTGATCCGAGAAGGGAAAGGAGAAGGAGAGGATTCCTTGCTAGCATTCATATCCTACTTTTCTCTCCAAAGACCACAAGGGGGCATAAAGGTAAAGGGTAAAGGGACCCCTGACCCTTAGGTCCAGTCGTGGCCGACTCTGGGGTTGCGGAGCTCATCTTGCTTTATTGGCTGAGGGAGCCGGCATACAGCTTCCGGGTCATGTGGCCAGCATGACAAAGCCGCTTCTGGTGAACCAGAGCAGCACACGGAAACGCCGTTTAGCTTCCCGCTGGAGTGGTACCTATTTATCTACTTGCACTCTGACGGGCTTTCGAACTGCTAGGTTGGCAGGAGCTGGGGCCGAACAACGGGAGCTCACCCCGTCATGGGGATTCAAACTGCCGACCTTCTAATCGGCACGTCCTATGCTCTGTGGTTTAACCCACAGCGCCACCTGCGACCTATAATGGTAGGATAGAGTGGCACTATTAACTTTAACTTTAACTTTAGATTTGTTGGGTCTCTGGACCATAATAAAGATTGTTGTTGTTGTTGTTAACTTTAACTTTAGCGAGTAATATTCAATAATATTTAATGGTAGGATAGAGTGGCACTATTAAATATTATTGAATATCACTCGCTTAAGTTAAAGTTTGCCTACATATTCATGGCTCAAAATTGGCTGATCCACAGCTTATTTTAGGCCATATGCAAGTATCGCTACCTGGCTTTTCTATAAGAAGAAACAGCATGTATACCATTTCACAGGGTGGTTACATTTCGGAGAAAGATGTTTCTCTGACCTCCAAAGTAGGCTCAGCCACCATTGCATCACTGTAAGCATCTTAGAACATTGTGTCCCGCTAACTTTAAGACGAGCGTGTAACCCTCTTCAAATTAAGAAGCGCTGCCATCAGCTACTTCTGATATCAGGATGGGATAAGCACACAGATGCATCCTTTGTCGGAAATGAGGAAGTCTGCAAGATATTTCGAAAGATGAATGCAAGAGGTAGGGAAGATTGCTACCGACACCCAAAGCAATCACAAATTTTGCAAGCGCAGCGCAGGGGGTCTTGGCTAAAGCCATCACCTGGGAGAGAGAATAATAATAAAAAAAGACACAGTCAATGGGAAAATGGGTTGGCTAAAAATACCAGCACAAACTTCTGTGGAGATTGAAAGGGTCTGCCCAAATCTCTTGGTCCTGATTTTTATTTTGGGGGGAACAGAATGTGATCTGTCCTGGACCACCTTCCCCAGACCAGTGCTGGCCAGGGCTGATAAAAGTTGCAGGCTGAGACCCTCCCTGCCCACAGACTGTCTTGCCAGAGTGGTGCATGCTCTAGTTATCTCCCGCTTGGACTACTGCAATGCGCTCTACGTGGGGCTACCTTTGAAGGTGACCCAGAAACTACAACTAATCCAGAATGCGGCAGCTAGACTGGTGACTGGGAGCGGCCGCCGAGACCACATAACACCGGTCCTGAAAGATCTGCATTGGCTCCCCGTACGTTTCCGAGCACAATTCAAAGTGTGGGTGTTGACCTTTAAAGCCCTAAACGGCCTCGGTCCAGTATACCTGAAGGAGCGTCTCCACCCCCATCGTCCAGCCCAGATGCTGAGGTCCAGCGCCGAGGGCCTTCTGGCGAGAAGTGAGGTTACAGGGAACCAGGCAGAGGGTCTTCTTGGTAGTGGTGCCTGACCTGTGGAACGCCCTCCCAGCAGATGTCAAGGCAATAAGCAACTATTTTATTTTTAAAAGACAACAGAAGGGAAGTTTTTAAATGTTTGATGCTATATTGTTTTTAATATTCAGCTGGAAGCCGCCCAGAGTGGCTGGGGAAACCCAGCCAGATCGGCGTGGTATAAATAATAAATTATATTATTATTATAGTCAAAAAAGTCACCAGGCTGGTCCAGGAACCTCACACTCTCCAAGAGTCCTGGTTTTCCAGGGACAGTTCCAGAATTACGTAAGCCATCCTGACTTCTGAATTGATCCCGGAATGTCCCTATTTTCCCTGCCAGTGCTGCCACCGCTGAGCTCTGGGAGATGGATGCGCTGGTGCTTGTCTTGAACAGCAGCAGTAGCTACAAGGCAGCCTCCCGTTGCCTCTCCATGGCCTCTCCATGGCTGGTGCAGGTCTCCTCTCTTGGGCAGCTCATAGCTGTGGGAATGTTCAGGGATATATTGTTTATTAATATCCTTTCTAACTTGAGCTAGCAAGTTCCTTTACTTAGAAGAGTTTTCCATTCCCTTTTTAAACGGACAGCGGGTAGCTGGTTGCAGGCTTGTGTAAGTCTTTCACTATTTTATACAATTCAGTATTGAATTACCAGTACAGTGGAACCTCTACTTACAACCATAATCCGGTCCAGAGGTCTGGTCATAACTCGAAACGTACATAAGTAAAGCGCACTTTTCCATAGAAAGTGAATTGATCCGTTCTAGTGATGTATGGAAGTGATAGTGATGTATGGAAGTGAGAGCTGGACCATAAAGAAGGCTGATCACCGAAGAATTAATGCTTTTGAATTCTGGTGCTGGAGGAGACTCTTGAGAGTCCCATGGACTGCAAGAAGATCAAACCGATCCATTCTGAAGGAAATCAGCCCTGAGTGCTCACTGGAAGGACAGATCCTGAAGCTGAGGCTCCAAGACTTTGGCCACCTCAGGAGAAGAGAAGACTCCCTGGAAAAGACCCTGATGTTAGGAAAGATGGAGGGCACAAGGAGAAGGGGACGACAGAGGACGAGATGGTTGGACAGTGTTCTCGAAGCTACCAGCATGAGTTTGACCAAACTGTGGGAGGCAGTGGAAGACAGAAGTGCCTGGCATGCTCTGGTCCAGGGGGCCACAACTAAATGACTAAATGAGTCGGACAACTAAATGAGTCGGACACAACTAAATGACTAAACAACAACAACAGACGATGAAAAACACCGCCTAAAACAGCAATCTAACACAGATTTTAATGTCTAACAAGACCATAGATCCATAAAATGAAGGCAATAATCAATGTATTGTACTAGAAAATAAATAAGACAGTATTGTAGATGAAAAAAATAACATTTATTTTTTCCTGATGTGCACTGAGGGTGGGTGGGCTTATCTGGCTACAAGCTGGGGGTGGGGCAAGGGTCAGTAAAGAGCTGATTCACATTGGCCAGGGTCACTTTTTTATCACCTGTCCAGGTTATTCTCTGGATTTCCTCAGGTTAGTTCCTCTGCAGGGTTTGGGGCTGCAGTGCGCCCTGCTGTGCCTCTTGCAGGCGGCACCTCTTCCACAGCTTTGGGGGTGGGATGGGGGCCCTCTCCCTGACAGCAGAGGCCTCAGCACTGCTCCGCAGCTGACGGGGTGAGCTCCGGTCTGCTGGCAAGGCCTCTGTTCGTACCCCAAATCAACCCCAAATCAACACAGACTGTGGAAACTTCACACTGGACTTCCAGCATCTGGCATTGTGTGCCTCCCCATTCTTCCTCCAGACTCTGGGTCCTTGGTTTCCAAATGAGATGCAAAAGCTGCTCTCATCGGAAAAGAGATTTGGGGAGCCATGTCATCAGCTGGTGTTGGTCCACTGTGCTTCATTAAGTCCAGGGTCCACGCAGCCGTCTACCAGGAGATTTTGGAGCACTTCATGCTTCCTTCCGCAGACGAGCTTTATGGGGATGCTGACTTCATTTTCCAGCAGGACTTCTGTGTATTGGCAGCCTGCGCTCCTGTTATTTACTGATAAAAATATTTATATTCTGCTACATGGAAAAGGACTGAAGAAGTTTGCAGCAATCAAACATAAAGCAGGACAATAAAAACAGGTTAAAAACTGGCAACAATTAACCACTGGTGCAGCTAAGTAAATTTTAGACCCTGGATTTAATGGTCTTGGGGATGGGTCCACAATTTCACTTGTGAAGCACACATCCACTCATTGCAACAGCTTCTACGTTCCCAACAGGGTAGAATAAAGGCAGTTTCCCTGATGGGACTGGAGGGCACCAGGATGGATGGTTGGGGCTGATGTAGGAGGTTATCCAGAGACCATGAGTTCCAGCGGCTCTGTGAGAAGCTGCCCTTTCCTTCCCCATCACTTGGGCATCTATTTCTCTTTCCTCTCCGGGCCAAGCTGTCCTCTCTGAGCTCCGTGACAGCGACACTCGTGCCATTAAGACGAGAAGCGCCTGAATCTTTCCTCTTTCTTTCCCATTTTTTCTCTCACTTCCGCACAGCGTGTGGAGTGAATTTTAGCACCCGTAAACAGTTTGCGCTCCTAGCTTCCGGCTAATTGACTCTGACAGTTAGTACAGTCAGCAGCTGAGCGGTGTCACTGGAAATTAGACAGCCGTGAGAGACTGCCAAAAGCAAATTACTTTGTCACTCCTCAGCTGACTTGGAAATGTGGGGCTCTCTCTGTGTGCGTCTTTAAAAAATATAGATAAATCCTTACTTTTACTATTATTATTTTTAATGGATGAAAAAAAAAACACCTTGGCGTTCCGCCTCCTCCAGGGTGTTTTGAAGCCTGGGTAAACTGCGCTTGAATTGTCGAAGGACTGTTCCCCGGCTCCCCAACGCTTTTTTATTATTCCTGTCGGAGGAAAGGCATCCGCGCGGCAAGTTTTAGCAAATCTCCCCCTTCCTTCAGTTCTGTTTCTGATGCTGGTTCTGGAAATGCGCTTTTAAAGAGGGCCCTGGGGTACTGTGTACAAGCTCAGAGCTCAAGAGCCTTGTACCAGGATCTTACGGGCTGACACAGATTCCTGTCTCTGCGCGCACTACCTGCGCATCTACATCAATCTCTTGCCTCCAGAATGTACCTGCCACTCAGCTGTCCATCTGCCGCATGTCGCCTCTTTGCCTGTGCATGTAACTGACGCGCCTTTGCTTTTCAGCTCCAACGTCTATCACAGCCGCTCATTCTCTCTACACGCTTCCCTGTCAATCATCCATCCGACTGCCATCGCGGTCCTGGGCGCGTTTTTGCGCAGTTTGCTTTCTCCGTTTACCTTTCCGCGCTCTCCCTCCTGCCGCCGGCGCGGCTGCGCGGCCAACAGGTTTGCAGTCCACCTGTCTTGGCCGTTAATCCATCAATCTATTTAGGGATCTGCTGGGTTCCGACGTCAGTGGGAGGTCTACTCTACCGACAGGAGGCAGCGGGGCGGAGAGCAGATTTAGATGCGTCCAGAGCAGTCGGAGGAGGAAGCGCTCCATGATTTCTATTCCTTTTATTTATTAAATTTGTATATTACCTACCCATCCAGCCACTAGGGCCTAGTGAAAACACTGAAACCGCAGTAACCTTTTTACCTTAATTCACTGTAAAATTTTCAATAAAACATAAATTTAAAAATATTTTTTGTAAAAAAGTGAAAAACACACCAACATTTTAGTGTGACGTTCTAATAATGTACACATTTTTTGCCTAATACACACATTTCGGAAGGCATTATCCCCAAGTATAAGGCATTTTGTATGTTATTTTCCCCATATAAGCATTTGCACACTCGTTTTGCCAAAGTATTTTTTACACATCTCTTGAGCTGGACAACTGCGAAAACCTGGAGAAGCACAATTTCAGAGGGTGAATGTGTTGTGAGTCGAGGGCCCTCCATCCGCATAGGATTATAATAAGACACACAGACATGTTATTTTAGGTTAATGGGCAAAATTAGGCCACAACTTTTATTGGTTACAGCATGTGAGTAGTATTGGCTTAGGCACTGGATGAAACAGCAATACAAGACTCCACCCTGCACAGCCGGGAGACATATCAGGGTTAACAACCAATGGGAGGAGCTTGTTGATGCAAATACAACGGGAAGCTCCCCCATGATGTCACCGGGGGGGTCGTGCCATGGCCCTAGCCACCAGCAGGGCATTGGACAGGATCCATGACTGCCGGATTCCTTTAACGCAGGGGTCTGCAACCTTTAAGACAAAAAGAGCCACTTGGACCCGTTTCCGAAGAAAAAAAACTGGGAGCCGCAAAACTAGTCATTATAAAAATAACTTTTTTGTCACTTTTTTATTATTTCTTTGTTTGACCCCTCAGAATTACTCCTCCTCATAGAAATAAACGTTAAATTAACAAGTTACCTTTTTTTGTGTGTGTGTGTTCTTCACTCCCCTTCAAAACAGTGACCAGCGTACATGCCCCCTTTCAATGCAGTGACCAGTGTACATGCCCCTTACAATGTAGCGGACGGGCGGGAAGGTGATGTCGGGACAGTGCGTGACTAACGCACGCACCGCCCCCATGCGACGTCACAGCCAGTACAGCGCCCGCCACAGTGGGGAGTGTCGGGGCGCACAATGTGCCTCCTCCCCTCGCTAGTATCCGCCCCGGAGCCACAGCAAAGGTGTAAAAGAGCCACATGTGGCTCCGGAGCCGTGGGTTGCAGACCCCTGCTTTAACGGAATACCCAAAAGAGGAGGGCCCATACCCCACCCTCCCACACAGCACACTTATTCCAATGCCTAAACGCCAATACCAGAAAGTTGTGACAAGTTGCTACGAGGTAGGCAGAAAACCCAAGAGGCTGGTGCCAATTTGGTCAATTCATCGGTTAAGTTAACCAATTAGAAACGTTTCATAGGAAAAGGTACCCTGAAGGACATCTAGTCCAACCCACTTTCATTGCAACTACAGAACTGCTGACCAATCACCCGCCCCCAGCCGAGTTGGGCTTGGACAGCTGACTTTTCACTTTGAGATGGGTCTTGGGAAATGTCAGGGTTCAAATCCAAAAAGTCGTCATTAAAGCTCATCAACTGACATATGCTTGAGGGGGGAAATAAGTTTATCTACTTACATATATACTACATAGTTCTGTAAGACGCTGGTGGCTCTGTGGTCTAAACCACTGAGCCTCTTGGGCTTGCCAATCAGAAGGTCAGCGGTTCGAATCCCTGCAACAGGGTGAGCTCCCGTTGCTCTGTCCCAGCTCCTGCCAACTTAGCAGTTTGAAAGCATGCCAGTGCAAGTAGATAAATAGGTACCACTGTGGCAGGAAGGTAAACAGTGTTTCTGTGTGCTCTGGCACTCTTCACGGTCCTCCGTACGCCAGTAGCGGTTTACTCATGCTGGCCACATGACCCAGAAAACTGTCTGTGGACAAACGCCGGCTCCCTCAGTCTGAAAGCGAGATAAGCGCCGCAACCCCATAGTCACCTTTGACTGGGCTTAACCGTCCAGGGGTCCTTTACCTTTTTAACCTTTTAAATAGTTCTTCAACCTTTATTGTTATTTCCTTAATGTTGTTTTTCCTCTGCTTCCCCCCCCTTTTTCCTGCCCCCTGTTTTACCTTAATTCACTGTAAAATTTACAATAAAACATAAATTTAAAAATAATTTTTGTTAAAAAATGAAAAATGCAATAACACTTTTATGAGATGTTCTAATAATGTACACCTATTCTCCCTAACACTCACATTTTGGAAGGCACTGTTATTTTCCCCATTTAAGCATTTGCACACTCATTTTCCCACAGTATTTTTACACATCACTTGAGCTGGACAACTGCAAAAACCTGGAGAAGCGGAATTTCAGAGGGTGAATGTGTTACAGTTGTGTATTGCTTTAGAAAGTGTGGATCAGGTAGTCTGGCCTTTAAATGTCAACTGAGTCCCATTTCTCCCTCATCCCTAATTACAGGTCAATAGTTATCAGCCAAGAGGAGACTCCATAAACAGAAGAAGACTACCTTTGAGTCTCCCATATGCTTAAGAGAAAGATCAATGAAAGGATACTGGAGTGTTTCTTTTGCTGCTTTGCTGAAACTCTCCAGATGTGGTCAGTGCCCAGATAGGAAATACTGTATTTTTCGCTCTATAGGACGCACTCCCCCCCCCCTCCAAAAATGAAGGGGAAATGTGTGTGCATCCTATGGAGCGAATGCAGGCTTTCCCTGAAGCCTGGAGAGCGAGAGGGGTCAGTGCGCACCGACCCCTCTCACTCTCCAGGCTTCGGGCAGCTATCTGCAAGCCTTCAGAGCACGGCAGGAGTTCCCAACCTCTCCCAGCTGGAGAGGTTGTGCGTGGCTAAAGTGGAAGCCAAGACAGACAGCCTTATTCCCCCCCCCCCTAAAAACTAGGTGCGCCCTATGGTCTGGTGTACCCTATGGAGCGAAAAATACGGTAACTTCGTTGGACTGGTAATGTTAAAATAACAGGAGAAAAGAACTCTAATGGGTTGGAAGAATGGAGATGCTTCAGGAGCCATCGGGGGCATCATAAAATGAGACTCCTGCTTCCCCGGAGACCAGAAGTTTGCCCGGCTGTGTTGCTGACGGACCTGACCTTAGGTGGATGGATGTTTTGACGTGGCAGAAGGCAGCCTTCTGGCCGACACTGAAATCCTGGCTAAAAGATCGAAGAAGTGAGTGGGAGGCGTGTGTGTTTGTGTGTGCATGCACACACACACACACACACACAGACACACACAGAGAGAGCAGGTGACAGTTCTCCTCGCACACTCCTCAGCCTCTCCAGGAGAAGGAGGCCGCAGTGATAATTATGAGGCCCTGTCAGGAGAACGGCAGTGACAAGCCTCATTAGATGGCAGCATGGCACAGCACCGCTGTGGCGGCTGCGAAGCAAAACGCGCACACACCTACACAGCTGATTAGGGGAAACCTCCATCGCGGCAACACCCGGGGAATGCCTGAATCTCGGTCCGAGGTGGGCTGCCTCCCTGCTGCTTCTCCGCCTGCCAACTTCCAATGTTCCCATCTTCTTAACGATTCGTTCACTCCGATTTGTACCTCCGCCTCCCTTGGAAGTTCTCGGAGAAAGGCAGAACACGTTTGAAAGAACAGTTTCTGACGTACCGCACCCTCCAACATGTCTCCAATGAAATTAGGGACGTCCTAAGGAAAAGCAGGACATTCTGGGACCAAATCGTAAACTGGGACGGAGCACCTCCACCCCCATCGCTCAGCCCAGACGCTGAGGTCCAGCTCCAAGGGCCTTTGGTGGTTTGCTCCCCGCGAGAAGCCAAGTTACAGGAAACCAGGCAGAGGGCCTTCTCAGTGGTGGCTCCCACCCTGTGGAACGCCCTCCCATCAGAACTCAAGGAAATAAACAATTATCTGACTTTTAGAAGACATCTGAAGGCAGCCCTGTTTAGGGAAGTTTTTAATGTTTGAGGTTCTATCATGTTTTTAATATTCTGTAGGGAGCCGCCCAGAGTGGCTGAGGAAACCCAGCCAGATGGATGGGTTATAAATAATAAATAAACTATTATTATTATTAGTATTATTATTATTATTCTGCAAATCTGGGACTGTCCCTGTAACATAAGGACACTCGGAGGGTCTGATGTATATCCTTCAGGACCCAGGGACCAGAAAACAACTTCATCTTCTTCTTTGATGATCACTCATACCCGAGTAAGATGGTCTTCCATGAACACGGTTTTAACAGTGAGTCCGTAGGTGGCTGTGGAGGCCAGTTCTGGATCCACATGTCCTTCTACGGTGGGGACATTGGTTTCTGGGCAGGAGTTGATCATGGTGAGAGTTTGCCAAGCATGCCTTCCTCTTAGCACATTTCTCCTTTGCGTCCTGAGTTCAAGTGTCTTCAAAGTCCTTGGGTAAAGACTTTTCTCCAATTGGAACGCTCAGCATGTTGACGTTTTGTTGTTGTTGTTGTTGTTGCTATTTCTTTTTTCTTTTAGTAAATGAAAGAAGTTAATATTATTAGAAATATGAACTTGGAGAACTGTTATAAAGGTGATATAATGATATAATGAAATTCAGTTAGAGGGGATTCGAGGAAGTCAGTTATCAATGTGACAAAAGTTGGATATTTGAAAAGATAATATTTTTTTCTTTTTTAATTTTTATTATTCTTATGCATTTAGTTTATTGTTGTGTGTTCTTTTTTTCTTTGTTGTGTATTGTGTTATGTTATTTTTGTGATAAATGTTGAAAAGCAATAAAAAAAATGGGGGGCAGTGTTGATGTTTTGAATGTTTTCTGCATAGAATCATAGAATCCTAGAGTTGGAAGAGACCACAAGGGCCACCGAGTCCAACCCCCTGCCAAGCAGGAAACACCATCAGAGCACTCCTGACATATGGTTGTCAAGCCTCTGCTTAAAGACCTCCAAAAGAGGAGACTCCACCACACTCCTTGGCAGCAAATTCCACTGTCAAACAGCTCTTAATGTCAGGAAGTTCTTCCTAATGGTTATGTGGAATCTTCTTTCTTGTAGTTTGGATCCATTGCTCCGTGTCCGCTTCTCTGGAGCAGCAGAAAACAACCTTTCTCCCTCCTCTATGTGACATCCTTTTATATATTGGAACATGGCTATCATATCACCCCTTAACCTCCTCTTCTCCAGGCTAAACATGCCCAGCTCCCTTAGCCGTTCCTCATAAGGCATCGTTTCCAGGCCTTTGACCATTTTGGTTGCCCTCCTCTGGACACGTTCCAGTTTGTCAGTGTCCTTCTTGAACTGTGGTGCCCAGAACTGGACACAGTACTCCAGGTGAGATCTGACCAGAGCAGAATACAGTGGCACTATTACTTCCTTTGATCTAGATGCTATACTCCTATTGATGCAGCCCAGAATTGCATTGGCTTTTTTAGCTGCCGCGTCACACTGTTGGCTCATGTCAAGTTTGTGGTCAACCAAGACTCCTAGATCCTTTTCACATGTACTGCTCTCAAGCCAGGTGTCACCCATCTGCAAGTCTCGTTGGGCACAGCGCGTTGCGGGAAAGTAGCATGTAAGTAAACTCAGTCCATGGGTCATCCAATGTAGGGGAGGCCAAGGCAGTGCAGACCGGAACTGAGCAGGGAGAGCAACCCTCCTATCGCTCCCATTGGATGTTTGAGAAGATATTTTCTGAGCACTCTTGGGGGGCACTAGAGGGCTGCCTGGCGCCCGCGAGTTCCACGCTGGCAACCCCTGGCACAAGCACATCTGAGGAGGCAGCGGCTCTATCTGTGAAGTCCGGCTGCGCTAATAGAGCCTTTGTCTCAGGAATCCATTACGAGAGACACGCCTTTTCACTTGCTTCTCTTAAGGAACGGTATTGATTTAATTTCCTGGATGAGCCGAAAAGGCCAATAAAGGAAATGGGTCAATAATGAAAGATGGACTATTGGACTCCATTAAGAAGCAGAGATGGCTGCCCATTTGAATACATTACAGGGCCTCGGGCAGCTGTCCCAGCGGCAGGTATGCACCCACATTTTTGCGCAACCACCCACCCCTACATGGGAGTAAAGATTTGGAGCTGGCGCAAGGCCAGGATCTTGCCCCATCTCTACACACTCCACCCCCCGCCCCCCACAATTAAGCTAATGCAATCACTGACTAATAAGGCACTCCTAAGGTGACTAATTTGTTCCAAGTGATCTTGCAGTGTTCCAGTCGCGAGAAAGAAGGTCCTTTGCCAAGGGTGTCAAAGGATACGGTGGACGTAAACCCGAGGCAATAAAATCCTCCCTGGAAATATTCCGACTTTTAAGGAATCTTGCTGTTAACGCTTCAAACTTTGGAAGTTTGAGACTTTATATTCCAACTTACAAGGCTGATCAATAAGCAGCCCCATCTGGTACACAGGATGTGACCCTACCTGCCCGCAGACTGTCTCGCCAGAGTGGTGCATGCTCTAGTTATCTCCCACTTGGACTACTGCAATGCGCTCTACGTGGGGCTGCCTTTGAAGGTGACCCAGAAACTGCAATTAATCTAGAATGCAGCAGCTAGACTGGTGACTGGGAGCGGCCGCCGGGACCACATAACACCGGTCCTGAAAGACCTACACTGGCTCCCAGTACGTTTCTGAGCACAATTCAAAGGGTTGGTGCTGACCTTGAAAGCCCTAAACGGCCTCGGTCCAGTAGACCTGAAGGAGAGTGGCTGGGGAAACCCAGCAAGGTGGGCGGGGTATAAATAAATTATTATTATTATTATTATTATTATTATTATTATTATTATTATTAAGCAATTGCACAGGGCTTTCCACGGTTCAAAACGTCCTGTGATTCCTCACTTGAACTTCACGCTGACCTTGTAAGGTCAGTATCTGTTTTGTACTGAAGTTCTCACCCTGGGCCAGCAGGGGGATACTGTAGATAGTTATGCAAATGAAGGATTGAAAGTGACGTTCAGTGATTGGATAGTTTTAGAAAGTTGCTACAGTTACATTGTTCTGGAGATCTATATAAGCAGGCTGACTGAGCTCCTCAGTTCAATTCTGTTCTGGCCTTTGAATAAACAAGAGCTGTTTGAAGAATTGCTGTGTCGTCTGATATGTTCACCCACAACTTAACAGTATCATTATCATCCTTATATTTTGGATGTGTGGAGGGTCAGGTTTGTGGGATGTTCTCCGCAGAGATGCTTGCCTGGCTCCTTCAGTACATATATTTAGGCACCAGGCAAAAACATTCCTCTTCTCCCAGGCCTTTGGCTTATTAAACAATCCATGGCCCTTTAAAGTGCGTATGTGCGCTATTGTCTTTTATATTGCGTGTTCTGTGTTGTAAACCGCCCTGTGGTCTCTTGGTGAAGCACAGTATATAGATTTAATAAATAATTATAAAACAGTCCCACTTCCCGTCGTTCTAGCCCACGAGGGAGCTCACCACCACTGTGATTGACAGCCCTGGGTAGCAGTGATATGCTGCATGTAGCAGTTCAGAAGCACATCAAAGTGCAAGTAGATAAATAGGTACCACTCTGGCGGGAAGGTAAACGGCGTTTCTGTGTGCTGCTCTGGTTCGCCAGAAGCGGCTTAGTCAGGCTGGCCACATGACCCGGAAGCTGGACGCCGGTTCCCACGGCCAGTAAAGCGAGATGAGCGCCACAACCCCAGAGTCAGCCACGACTGGACCTAATGGTCAGGGGTCCCTTTACCTTTACCTTTAACCATGGCTCACGCAGGTGGCGCTGTGGGTTAAACCACAGAGCCTAGGACTTGCCGATCAGAAGATCGGCGGTTCAAATCCCCGCGATGGGGTGAGCTCCCGTTGCTCGGTCCCTGCTCCTACCAACCCAGCAGTTCGAAAGCATGTCAAAGTGCAAGTAGATAAATAGGTACCGCTCCGGCGGGAAGGTAAACGGCGTTTCCGTGTGCTGCTCTGGTTCGCCAGAAGTGGCTTAGTCATGCTAGCCACATGACCCGGAAGCTGTACACCGGCTCCCACGGCCAGTAAAGCAAGATGAGCGCCGCAACCCCAGAGTCGGCCACGACTGGACCTAATGGTCAGGGGTCCCTTTACCTTTACTTGCAGAGAGAGGAAAAGGTTAGAGGGGCAGTTCATCTCCCTAGAGACAGAAGCTGCTGGTTCCTGGGGAGACTATTCCGTCCCCCACCCCACCACCAGGGGAGAGGTGAGGACTGCCAATAAGAGACAACGAAAAGAGCCAGGAAGCTGCCCTCTCCACCAAAACGAAAGCTGGAGCTCAAGACCGGAGTTCTCACACTAACACAACTCCTATTTCAGGTGGGAAACTAAACGTGATTTTTTTTAAAAAAAGTTTAAAAGTGTTAAAAATTGTCCTGCCAGTGCCATTACGGTTTGTTATCCCCATATTCCCATTTGCGTGGCCTGTGAGAAAGAAGTGTAATCCACCGTTCATTTTGAGATATGCGACTTGAGGTTGCTGGTTTGGATTTCCAGACAAAAACCTCCCCAAATTTAATTGATTCTTGCTTATATTAGCCCAGCTGTCCTTACCAAGCCCTAAGAAGTAGGCCAGTACAGTATGGTTAACTTTAAGAATTGGCACCTGAGTTTGATATCCCCCTCTTCCCTCCCTGTCCACTTTTCCTTTTGTGTCATGCCTTTCATAAGGTGGAGACTGCCTTATTTCAATGGCTTGTATGCAAGCTGCTCGGTGAGACCATTTGGCTGAAGAGTGGGACGTGAATGCTGTAAAACGAAAAGATGATCATATTGCAGATCTGGGGTGGCTGAGGCGAGGAGGGTACCTGAGCCTACCTAGCCAGGTGAGACCTGAGCCCTCCACACTTCAGTGGTGGGGAGGGGGGCCGTGTTCTTTTTTAAAAAAATATTTTTTATTAATTATTTCAGCATCACATTTTATCAAAACAAATTACCATCCTTAAATCCCCCCCTCTGTTTTTCCCCTCCCCAAAAACATAACCCACCGTCCCCTCCCCCACAGACTTCCCGCAGCTCCTCTCTCTGGTTTATCAACCTATGTAATTTTCTGCGTGTTACAAAACTGTACAAATCCTTAATTTATCTATCTGAGTGTTATCAATAAAAAGTTTGTGAATGTTTATTCAAAGCCTGCCAAGGAGTCCAGTTCATTTTGTTGCTTCTTTAAGTACTTTGTAAAGGGTTCCTGGTCATCTTGAAAATCATTTATCCTTGTCACATACTTTGTGTGTCAATTTTGCCAATTCTGCATAGTCCATCAACTTCTCTTGCCATAGTTCTTTAGTCAGGATTTCTTCATTCTTCCATCCTTGTGCTATTAAGACCATTGCCGCCACTGTCACATACATGAAGATATTTTTCAAGGGGGGAGGGGCATGTTCTTCCAGATAGGCAGATCTTAGCACTGCATAACCCCAGCAAGCCACAAACAAAATTTCTTTATTACATCTAGATCGGGGTCAGCAAACGTACCGCGCCTCGGGCCGGTGTCTCCAGCGCCGATTGCGTGGCGGGCCGGAGGGCGGGGAAGCATGTGCCCATACGTGTGGGCACGCACTATTTCCAGCGCACCTCTGGGTCAGAGGAGCACCAGAAATAGCTTGTGCGCATGTGCATGGGCCTCCTCTGACCCGGATGTGCACCAGAAATAAAGTTTGTGCATGCCCAAACAATGCTTGCGCATGCACACAAGCTATTTCTGGTTGTTAACGGAGAAATCTGAGGGCTCCCTTGGACAAAAAAACAAGGACACCAGCCAGGAATACCAGAGCAAAACAGCAGCCAGTAGGCTTGGTCTTGATTGAAGAGTGTCGTGACAGGACTCCCACCTGCCACACGGTGGAACAAGGTGGAAGCCCCGAACAAAAGAAGACGCCAACTTTTATTAGCTGCTAATCCCCATGTTACACCCCCCAAACTACATCACTCATACATCACGGTTACATCATGAAAGGGGAGGTCTGGTGGCAGTAATCTGAGCATCCTGGACCCTGCCCCATGGTTCCCCTTGCCCTCCACCAAACACCCATCAAGTGGAACAAAAGAGATATTTACATTTCCCTGTTTCCCAGCCAAGTGAATCACACCCTTTTGTCTTCATCTGGGTTTGTTATTTCTGGAATGGCTACCTGTCTGGCACTCAGGTATCAGGATGCCAGGAATTATCACTCAGGCAGAGGGGCTGCTGAGTAGCTGAGCTCACCTGTCTATAGGAATTTCTGAAGTTTTCCCAGTGAGCCAGTACATAGATACATTATTTATCAGTGAATTCTTACATTTGGTATCATGCAGCAAAGGCCCTTTGAATAGGTAGGAAGAAACTGTGATGAAGTGTTTTGTGGGGACAGGTCACAAAAGTCACAAAAGTGATTGTGCTGATTTTGGTAGTGGGCTGCATCTGCATGATATCTGCTGGAGGGGCAACCCCCCCCCAACCTATAAATAAATTCCTGCAACATGGTGCTACTCTGACCCAGAAGTGGGCAGGCGCGGAGTGCAGCACCGCTAGGAGTGGGCAGCGGCAGCGGGCGGCGGGGGTCGCCGCGGGCTGGATAAACGAGTCCCTCGGGCCTTATCTGGCCCATGGACCTCAGTTTGGGGACCCCGATCTAGATCTTATTCCTTCCCCTCGTTTTCTCCTTACAACATCCCTGCGAGGTAGGTGAGGCTGAGAAATGGAGACCGACCCAAGGTCACCAAGTGAGCTGTGTGGCTGAGTGGGGATTTGAGCCAGAAGACTTCTCCATGAAGGACAGGGGGAGATCTCAGCACGCAACTCTTAGCTAGAGGGAGTAATGGTGGGACTCCATACAACGACCAGATGATCTCTTCCAGCTCAACAATTATGTGATTCTAAGGCAGCTTCCTGGTCTCTTCTGCCCACAAGCACTTAGCGCTGGGTTGATTAATCGTCCGTCTTGCAACCAATTAATCGATTCCATTTAAATAGACTTGCAGGTTTCCAAACTTCAGGGCAGAGGTACCTTCCACTCACTGAAGTGGAAGATCATTTACAATTTAATAATGGCAAAGAGTATATTGATTAGCTTGCTGAAAGTATATAACGAAGCCGAGCGTTGTCCCAACAGGTCAGGTTTGGCAATGTGTTTTGCTTTGACCCGCCCTCTTCAGCTCCTGGAAAGCTGATTTTAATGGCCTGTGGTGCCAAAGTGAAGGAAGGACTAAGGCGATCTTGAGAGACCGTAGGAGGAGGAAGCTGTAAAATCCTGTGTCGCCCCATTTGGAGTTGACAGGTTCATGAGTCCACATCAAACCATGCTAGATTGGTTTCTGCGCATGCCTGGAGGATTCCTTGATAAGGTTGGCTCAGTGGTACGGCCCTTCAACAGCGACCTTGACGTAGCAGCGCCCGCGTACCTGTGGAGAAAAGGTTAACCTGCAAAAGAAGTCTTAACTGAGGGAGGGCAGGGTGGGAGAAGCTCTGGATCCGGCTGACGATTCCCAGGTAAGATCCTCCCCTATTGTGTGGGCAGATAGTCCCTCCCCCTACCTGGCCTGATCACCTTGGCAACGCCTCCCCAGGCAGGATTGGAAACTGGCTGAGGTAGGCGGAGACCTCTAGGTATCCCACCTGGGGGAAGGCGAACGTAAAAATAAGACCCCCTTCTCCCCCCCCCAATTTTTATTAATTTTCCAATTTTATAACAAACATCAACAAACAAACATAAATCCTAACTATAAAAATTCCATTTTTGTTAACATTGTTAGGTGACTTCCTCAAATCCCCCTGGCTGAGTTTCTATGTATATCATTGCAACAGTTTTCCAAAACGAATTTCTCTTAAAATTTACTTAATCAATTAACATCTTTCTTTTCATTTTAATGTTAGATATATTATTCTATAAGTTCACATATTGAAATCCTAAGCCAATCTGGTACTTGCAAGTATTTCTATTTAAATTATCTTAGCCTATTTAGCTAAACAGTCTTTAAATTTCATCCCTTCCTCCTGGTACTCCTCTTCCTTCTGGTCGCGGACTCTTCTGGTCAGGTTGGCTAGCTCCGAAAACTCCATCACCTTCATCTGCCATTCCTCCACTGTTGGTACTTCTTATAAGGCCCCCTTCTCAACAAATTTGTTTTCTTTATTATTATTATTATTATGTGTGGCTTTTTTTTTCTTACATGTAGGTGTTTTCATTAAGATAAATTGCAACACTGTTACTACTAAGAATATATTTTAGTGAGAAAGGCGATGTGATGGCGGAGAAGACAGTAACCAGGTAACCAAGACTTAGGACACCTGGGCACCCTCACTGATGCTGGAAGCCAGAGACCCGGCAAAAGGAGACGGACAGACAAGGCACAGAAAGGGTTATTGTTCTGGCTGCAATCTGCCTTTCCTTCCCGTGGTTTTTTGCGCTTCTCGGCAGTGAGCGTTGCCTGAAGGAGCGCGTCAGCTTTGCCAGCTCGCTGCCCCTTCCAGTCATACCAGCTGCTCCTTGTTCTTTTGCTGGCCTGGTCAGGCCTGGGGCAGGAGCAGGAGGATGGAGGGGAGCTGCTATGATTGATGACAGCTTTGGAACTTGCTGACGTGGAGGCTTCAGCACCGAAGGAGCCGTCTGCTGAATGAGCAAGGGGGGGACGGACGCTGGACCGCGCCTCTGGCTCCCTTCAGAACACACAGACTCTTTGCATCCAGGCTATAGAAGCCACATGCACAGCGTCAGACGAAGGTGTCCGTTCCGACCCATCTTTGCCCTACGCAGCGCTGTTTCCGTTCCGCTGCAGCTCGGCTGCCCTTAAAAACTTTGCCGTTTGCAGCGGGCATTGACATACCGTAATTATTTACACAACCCTTGTGCCGTTCCGCACCTTTCATTCCGATGCAAAGGAAACGCAGTGCAAAGGAAGAGGGATCCCAATTACATATCATTTGAGGAGGGTGCCTGAAATTCAGAGATTTATTGTCTCATGTGAATATGGCATTTCTTGAGAAGGCTTTTGAAACGTATTGAGGATCTCAGAGATTACTGGCGCTGTAGATTTCCACCTGTAGATTTCCAAATCGTTGTGGCCATTGGATGTGAATAAAGATTTGCATACAGTTAACCAATGGCAAGGGCATCTTCTACAGGTCAAGAGCATTTGAGAGCAATATTTAATTGGAAGAACTGGAAATGGAAATGGAAATGACCCGTGTTGGCTTGCTTGTCCAGAATAGAAATCAATCCAGTGAATGCAATTATTATTCTTTATTATTTACTGGACTTTTATTGGGCAACCCAGTCAGATGACCGGGGTACAAATAAATTGTTAGTGTTAAAAATATGTAAACTCAAAGTGACTTCCAATATGATACAAAAATCGCCCAATCCCATCTGGGGAGGTGTTGCCAGGGGATCGGCCAGGTAAGGGGAGGGACTGTCCTGCCCACACAACAGAAGGTGAATCTTACCTGCAAAGCGGCAGTCAGCTCCAGAGCTTCTCCCACCCTGCCCTCTCTCAGTTAAGACTTCTTTTGCAGGTTAACCTTTTCTCCACAGGTACGCAGGCACTGCTACGTTAGGGTTGCTGTGGAACGGCCGGAAAGGAATTTTCCTGCATTGGCAGGTTTTGCCTTTCCCGTAGCAAAACATCACAACTTTGGCGGTTTCAGGCCTTGGGCAGAATCCTTTAGTCTATCCTCCTAAAGGGGGCGAGGCGTGAAGCGGTGACCCACATCCCCCTTTGTGGTGGTGATACCAGGGTTCCCCAATAAAGGGGTCTTGGCAGTTCCCTCCAGTGTGCCAGTGTGGTGTAGTGGTTAAGAGCGGTAGTCTCGTAATCTGGGGAACCGGGTTCGCGTCTCCGCTCCTCCACATGCAGCTGCTGGGTGACCTTGGGCCAGTCACACTTCTTTGAAGTCTCTCAGCCCCACTCACCTCACAGAGTGTTTGTTGTGGGGGAGGAAGGGAAAGGAGAATGTTAGCCACTTTGAGACTCCTTTGGGTAGTGATAAAGCGGGATATCAAATCCAAACTCTTCTTCCCTGCGAGAAGCCAAGTTACAGGGAACCAGGCAGAGGGCCTTCTCGGTAGTGGCACCCGCCCTGTGGAACACCCTCCCACCAGATGTCAAAGAGAAAAACAACTACCAGACTTTTAGAAGACATCTGAAGGCAGCCTTGTTTAGGGAATCTTTTAATGTTTAACAGACCACTGTATTTTAATACTTTGTTGGAAGCCGCCCAGAGTGGCTGGGGAAACCCAGCCAGATGGGCGGGGTATAAATAACAAATTATTATTATTATTATTATTATTATTATTATTATTATTAGGCGCTAGTCTTTGCAGGATGGAATTGCAAGTGGCTTCAGAGACCCAGGGCAGCCCTCAGGGTAGCAAGCCAGCCTGCCCTGTGGGCTCTGGACCGATTCCGCTAATGACCAATCCTCTGTGATGTTTGCAGAGATACATTAATCGCGGAATCCTTTTTTTTCTTGTGCTTTAGGATATGAGCCAGCCAGGAACTATCCGGGGTTGGGAAAGGGCTTCCTCTCCACTGGCAGGTTATATTGGATAAGTGTCCATTACAAGCACTCTTTTTATACACCTTCCTCCGTGGCTAGTCCTGGCTACTCTCAGAGACAGGATATTGGACAGGGGGAGCTGGGACAGCAATTCCTGCGCTTTCCTGAAGCATTAAGCGCCTTCTTCCTTTTTTTTTTTTTGCAAAGAAAACCCTTTGGCAGCAGTTAACTCCCTGCTCTCCTGCTGTGCTGACATAGCCCCACATCCCACCGGCTGCCTGCTTCCCAGGGTCAGCACAAGATATTTTACTGGAAAAGAAGAGTTTGGATTTGATATCCTGCTTTGAAATGGTCAAAGGCCTGGAAACGATGCCTTATGAGGAACGGCTAAGGGAGCTGGGCATGTTTAGCCTGGAGAAGAGGAGGTTAAGGGGTGATATGATAGCCATGTTCAAATATATAAAAGGATGTCACATAGAGGAGGGAGAAAGGTTGTTTTCTGCTGCTCCAGAGAAGCGGACACGGAGCAATGGATCCAAACTACAAGAAAGAAGATTCCACCTAAACATTAGGAAGAACTTCCTGACAGTAAGAGCTGTTTGACAGTGGAATTTGCTGCCCAGGAGTGTGGTGGAGTCTCCTACTTTGGAGGTCTTTAAGCAGAGGCTTGACAACCATATGTCAGGAGTGCTCTGATGGTGTTTCCTGCTTGGCAGGGGGTTGGACTCGGTGGCCCTTGTGGTCTCTTCCAACTCTATGATTCTATGATTCTATGATTTTATCACTACCCGAAGGAGTCTCAAAGAGGCTAACATTCTCCTTTCCCTTCCTCCCCCACAACAAACACTCTGTGAGGTGAGTGGGGCTGAGAGACTTCAAAGAAGTGTGACTAGCCCAAGGTCACCCAGCAGCTGCATGTGGAGGAGCGGGGAAGCGAACCCGGTTCACCAGATTACGAGTCCACTGCTCTTAACCACTACACCACACTGGCTCTGTGGTGTACTGCACCCCAGAAACCTTTGCAGTATTGCCAGAGATAACAGGAGACACCTCTGAAATCACATGGCTTTTCACTGACACCCAAACAGCATTATGGATTGACTCCACCCCGCTGATGATGCATCTGAATGATGCGGACTCCAGCCTATGAAAACTTTGTAATAATTGTTGGTCTTTAAAGGGCCGCAGGAGTCTCTGCTGATTTTGCTGCGACAGGCTAATGCAAGCTAATTTCTCTGAAATTTCTTTAAGAAGTTTCTAGTCCTGGTGTTGACAGAGAATAGCATAGAAGCCCTAGAAGGTCCTACTAAAAGCACTCCTGATCACAACCTAACCGTTGCTACAACTAAACTGGCATGAAGCAGAGACCATTGCTTTCATTTTCTGGGAATGTCTGGAGCCTAAAGGTTTTAGCATGTCCCCCTTTTTTTTGGTGAAGAAAAACAAGTTCCATGTTTTTTTTTTTTCTTAGGAGGAAACTTTGTTGAACATCTTGATAAAATAATTTTATGACCGGAGTCTCTCCTTTTTGCCTTTGTACAAGGCGAACAGGGAAACTGAATTCTGGTGCCGGAGGCGACTCTTGAGAGTCCCATGGACTGCAAGAAGATCAAACCTATCCATTCTTAAGGAAATCAGCCCTGAGTGCTCACTGGAAGGACAGATCCTGAAGCTGAGGCTCCAAGACTTTGGCCACCTCATGAGGAGAGAAGACTCCCTGGAAAAGACCCTGATGTTGGGAAAGATGGAGGGCACAAGGAGAAGGGGAAGACAGAGGACGAGATGGTTGGACAGTGTTCTTGAAGCTACCAACATGAGTTTGACCAAACTGGGGGAGGCAGTGGAAGACTGGAGTGCCTGGCATGCTCAGGTCCAGGGGGTCACGAAGAGGCGGACACCACTAAACGACTAAACAACAACATATAGATAAATTAAGGATCTTTACAATTTTATAATATGCAGAGAATAACAAGTGCTGAAAAACCAGAGAGAGGAGCTAAGGGAAGTCTGGGGGGGGGGTGGGAGGCTGGGCTTTTCTTTCTGGGGCAGGGGGGAGGGAAAAATGGGGGGGATGAGGATGATGTATCTTTGATAAACTGTTATGTTGAAATTTCTAATAAAAAAAATTAAAAAGAGAGAGGTGGTGGGCTCTCCTTTCCTGGAGGTGTTTAAGCAGAGGTTGGGTGGCCATTGGTCATGGATGCTTTAGCTGAGATTCCTGCATTGCAGGGGGTTGGGATAGATGACCCATGGGGTCCCTTCCATCTCTAAGATTCCTTCCTCGAATCAGAGGAAAGGCTCTCAGGCACAGCCTTTGATTCTCACAGAATCCAACCCCCCCAAGCCACACAACTAATGCAGCCTGCTTGCCAATCCGGCACTGCTTTTTCTGTTTCGTATTTTTAAAGATGTGTCGCCGTCCACTGCTGCAATCCCCAAATCCCTGTTTAAGGTAAAGGAAAAGGGACCCCTGAACATTAGGTCCAGTCATGGTCAACTCCTGGGTTGCGGCGCTCATCTTGCTTTACTGGCCGAGGGAGCCGGCGTACAGCTTCCGGGTCATGTGGCCAGCAGGACTAAGCCGCTTCTGGTGAACCAGCGCAGCGCACGGAAACACTGTTTACCTTCCCGCCGGAGTGGTACCTATTTATCTACTTGCACTTTGACGTGCTTTCGAACTGCTACATGCAGCATATCACTGCTACCCGGGGCTGTCAATCACAGTGGTGGTGAGCTCCCTCGTGGGCTAGAACGACGGGAAGTGGGAACAGGACTGTTTTATAATTATTTATTAAATTTATATACTGTGCTTCACCAAGAGACCACGGGGCGGTTTACCTTCCTGCCAGAGCGGTACCGATTTATCTACTTGTACTTTGACGTGCTTTCGAACTGCTAGGTTGGCAGGAGCAGGGACCGAGCAACGGGGGTGAGCTCACCCCGTCGCAGGGATTCGAACCACCAACCTTCTGATCAGCAAGCCCTAGGCTCTGTGGTTTAACCCACAGTGCCACCCCCTGTTTAAAAAGGTGCAAATGGTCTGCTTCAAGTCAGTCAGTCACTGTCTCCCATCTCTAAAAGCAGAGTTTATTGTTTTAAATCGTAACTCTGTAAAAGCTTTCCGAAGTTGTGCAAAAGTCAATTCTTTAAAATAAGATGTATGTTCATTGGCCTCTATAATATAATGGGGCACCTGTAAATGTGTACATAGAGTTTAGATCGTTCTTAGTTGCCACTGCCCTTATGATTCATTTAAAGATATTTTCCTGGGAATATAAGAGAAGTTCTTTAATCTCAGTCACTGAGAAGTCATATCTGCCCATTAGCTGGGCTGCGTGATGTACCCAGTTTTTAAGGGGTAATCCATTCGAGAGCTCAGCCAGGCATTTTTTTGGTAGCCTAGTGTTGTCCATTTGTTGAACTCTAAACCCGTAACAGAGAATTATTTTATCTATTTGACTGGTCCGTTCCAAGGGGACTTGACAGTGCTTCCAAACAGAGCTGAGGGAGGGGGGTTGGTCCAGACCAGTGGTTCCCAACCTTTTTTGGCCAGGCCCCACCTAAGCATCTCTAAAATCCTGATGCCCCCCCCCCGTGACATATAATTCTTATTATTCCAAAAGTGAACTCCTGTTCAAATGGAAAAATTCCTTCCAGTAGCACCTTAAAGACCAACTAAGTTAGTTCTTGGTATGAGCTTTCGTGTGCATGCACACTTCTTCAGATGTTCAAATGGAGTAAGCCTAAAAGGCAATTCACTGTTAATAACTCATTCTCTAATTGCCCCCCTTAAAAATCAAATTGTCGTGTGCCCCACATTGGGAACCACAGGTCTAGATGGTCCTTTGGGCTTCTTCAAACTCTACAGTTCCAGGATCCGTTGAGGCTGGCAGGAGGATAGTGGGTTAGTAACAATGTTTTTATTGTTCTATTGGTAAGACTGTCTTTCCCCCGGGACCAGAGAGCATGCCATCCACTCTCTCCAGCCTCGGGCAGCGAAGCCTGAAGCCTGCTAGGCATGAACACCGCTCTTTGTAAACTATTCAATTACCTCCGTCTAATTATGCCAAGGAAGGGGGGACCCAATTCTTCACTGACGTGGGAGTGGCAGGATGCTTCTCAGACGAACAAGTCACCCGCGAAAAACCCCACTCAGCTTCTAACTAAGACAATCCCTCTTAAGGCTTTAATACGGGAGTTCTGGGACGCATCAGTTGAGATGGGCGGCTCCCCTGCCCACATCCTGGAGTTTGGCAGGTGGATTTTGATTCCGAGAGGGCCATCAGTGAGTCTAAGGATGACTGGGTGAGAGGGATATTTCACAGAGCCATCAGAAAGATCTGGAGGAGTATTCCTATTGGGTGGATGTTGAAAGCAGCGCATTCTGGATCAGAGTGCAATCCGGACTGCACTGAACTCTGGCTCATCTCTACTGACCAGCAACAAGTTGAAGAGAATATCAGGGGAGTACTACTACTACTACTACTACTACTTTATTATTTATACCCTGCCCATCTGGCTGGGTTTCCCCAGCCACTCTGGGCGGCTTCCAACAAAGTATTAAAATACAGTAGTCTGTTAAACATTAAAAGTTTCCCTAAACAGGGCTGCCTTCAGATGTCTTCTAAAAGTCTGGTGGTTGTTTTTCTCTTTGACATCTGGTGGGAGGGCCAGTGGCGTAGCGTGGGTTGTCAGCACCCGGGGCAAGGCAAATAATTTGCGCCCCCTAACCCGTGGATTTTAGCACTCGAGTCTCTTCCGTGCGCCCCCCAGATGTTGCGCCCGGTGAGGCTGGCCCCCCTGCACCCCCACGCTACGCCACTGGGGAGGGCATTCCACAGGGCGGGTGCCACCACCAAGAAGGCCCTCTGCCTGGTTCCCTGTAACTTGGCTTCTCACAGAGAGAGAACCGCCAGAAGGCCCTCAGCACTGGACCTCAGTCTCGGGGCAGAACAGTGGGGGTGGAGATGCTCCTTCAGGTCTACTCGACCGAGGCCATTTAGGACTTTAAAGGTCAGCTCCAACACTTTGAATTGTGCTCAGAAACATACTGGGAGCCAATGTAGGTCTTTCAAGATCGGTGTTATGTGGTCTTGGCGGCTGCTCCCAGTCCCAGTCTGGCTGCCGCCTTCTGGATTAGTTGTAGCTTCTGGGTCACCTTCAAAGGTAGCCCCACATAGAGCGCATTGCAGTAGTCCAAGAAGGAGATAACCAGAGCATGCACCACTCTGGCAAGACAGTCTGCGGGCAGGTAGGGTCTTAGCCTGCGTACCAGATGGAGCTGGTTAACAGCTGCCCTGGACACAGACTTGACCTATGCCTCCAAAATGACTCCCAGACTGTGCACCTGGTCCTTCAGGGGCACAGTTACCCCATTCAGGACCAGGGAATCCCCCACACCCGCCCTCCCCCTGTCCCCCCAAAACAGTACTTCTGTCTTGTCAGGATTCAACCTCAATCTGTTAGCTGCCATCCATCCTCCAATGTTATTTTCTTTCACCACACAGATACAGTGTTTGACTGTTTGAAAGAAAAACTCATGGAGAACAAAATGCTGGAATATTTGCACAAATAGTTTAAAGCAACTTTCTAAAACGTGTGTTTTTTTAATAAAAAAAACCCAACCAAAATCAGGAATCAACTAAAGACAGGTCAAAATGTACATCAATATTCCAAATGTCTGAGCAGGCTTTGCAAGGCATCCTGATCAGAAACCAAGGGAGGCCTGGCTGGCTGAATCTGCCCAAGGAAGGATGCCAGGCAGGCAGCTGGGAAGGAGGAAGGTGAGCGCAAGTCGGGAGAGGAGGGGCAGGTGAACGTTCCTGTTTCTTTCCTCCGGTGCGAATGATACAGCGATTAGGCCAGGAGGGGCTGCTGGCCACTGCTCTTTGCTGAATTAGCAAGAGTGTTTGAAAGAGATAAAACGGGATGGCTTACCCCATCACGCCAGCTGTGCTAATCCCACTACAGCTGTGAAATGAATCGCCAGCCACCTTCTTCACTCTCCTAAACTGCCTTATAAAAAACACAACTTGAGGCTGAGGATGCTAGAGGCCAGGAGACTGGCTCAGGCTTGGCGGCAGCAAGCGCTCAGGAACATAAGAACAAAGGCAAAGGCTTCTGGGTCAAGCCAATGGTCCATCTTGTCCTCACAGTGGCTGGACACATGCCTCTGGGAAACCAAGTGCAAGAGCAACACTCTCCTCCTGTGGCTTCCAGCAGCAGTGAGTTCCATAGTTTCCTATGTGCTATGTGAAGGAGTACTTTTTAAAATCTGCCCTAAAATGTCAGATATTCAGTTTAATTTATGGTTACCAGATTTTTTTCAATGAACACGGGGACACTTTATTTATTTTATTTTTTTGAAGCTGAGAAGCAACAGGGAGTCAGGAGTGGGGATGGTGAGGCAGAAGACCTCACCAAGACTGTCATTTATGATCTAGGTGATGAGATTCCTGCATTGCATTGGACTGGATGGCCCTAGTTGGTCTCTTCCAAGTCTGCAATTCTACGAGTCTATGATCTCCCACTCAGGTATTCCAGGCTGCTCTGGTCTGGCTGGGTCAGAGGAAGGAATCGCAGCGCACTTCCTCATAATGTGTGCTTTGAGCTTTCCCAGCTAATTAACTTTTCTCCAAGAGCAGCCTGGAGTTTGCTCACGCACACAATGTTCATGTTGCCCTTTTGCACAACCTTTGCATTTATTCCTCCTGGCCGCCTGCACTTCCCTCGCCTCCTTTCCGAGACACCCTGAGCCCCCGTAGGAGAGCTGCTTCCTGTCTCCCTTTTCTGCCCTAGGTGTCACTAGAACCTCGACTGCAGCATCCGAGAGAGCCTATCGCATTCTCCCCATTATCAATTTCAAAGATGTCTCTATTAACAGGACAATGGGAGAATAAGCACTTTCCTTTATTCATTTACCCACTGTCTGATAATATCATATTGATGATAATTTTCCTTTAATGGACCATTTGCAGTAATTATGATGCAGCGGGTGAGTAATTGTATCTGACGCCTGATGCCTGAGACGTAACTCTGGGCAAACTTAATCCCTTGGATTCTCAGAGGGGTGGAAGGCAGGGGCGGGGGGGGGGGGAAGAGTCCTACATTCATTCATCATTTCATATTCATACCAGCGCTGCCCCATCACTGACCTGGCCTTGCTTCCTGCCTCGGATTTCAGTTCTCCTTGGGTTCCCCCCTTGCACATTTCCTAAAAATGACTTTTAAGACTGCTCTACTTTAAAAAAAAACCAACAAAAATCCCCCATTCATTTTGCTGATTTTTTAAAAAGTCACTCTCATGAATGTGGAGGCCCATCTAGTCCACCATCTTGTTCCCACTGTGACAGTTTCGCTTTCACTAATTCTCCTTTTTCACGCCAGTGATTTATTTATTTTTTAAAAGCACGGGTGAAAATCGATCAGCGTTTCAGTGCAAAGTTCTCCTAAGATGCACCAATTTCCGAATGCAATTTTCCCCTAATGCAGACAGTTTCAAAAAGCCCTAAAACGATGCATTCTCTCGAATTCCCCAATAGATGTGTTTTAGGCAGTATTTGCATTTTTCGCACACATAAAAAAGTAAAGGATCCCCGACAGTTAGGTCCAGTCACGAACGACTCTGGGGTTGCGGTGCTCATCTCGCTTTACTGGCCAAGGGAGCCGGCATTTGTCCTCAGAGTTTTTCTGGGTCATGTGGCCAGCATGACTAAGCCACTTCTGGCGAAACCAGAGCAGTGCATGGAAACGCCGTTTACCTTCCTGCCAGAGTGGTACCTATTTATCTACTTGCACTTTGACATGCTTTCAAACTGCTAGGTTGGCAGGAGCAGGCACCGAGCAACGGGAGCTCACCCTGTTGCAGGGATTCGAACCGCCGACCTTCTGATCGGCAAGCCCTAGGCTCTGTGGTTTAGCCCACAGCGCCACCCGCGTCCCTTTTGCACACATTAATGGGCCGCAATTCTGGATTGCAAAATTTGGAGATGTGCAGCTATTGGCGTTTTTGTTAGTGTGTTGTTTCAGAAAGTACAAAAGAGATAGGCCCGCCTTCGAATCTGATCCGAGTGGAATGTTTTCCCCATTCCCAGGTCTGGAAGCTGCAGTGAGGGATGGCTAGGCTGCTTCCAGGCTGCTTCCTGGAGCTGGGAAAAAGTCCTGCTTCTGGGCCAAGTTTAAGGTTATTGTGTTAGCATATAAAACCCCAACAACCTGGGACCCTTGTTCTGCTTTAGTCACTTGCCTTCCTACCCAGACACTACAGTCATCAAGAAGGTTGTTATCAGTGAGACCAGTGTCATGTAAGCAAGAACACGACTGGTAAAAAACAGTTAAAGGGGGAACTAATGGCTGGCTGTTAAAGTGAAAAATAAGTCCATATAAGGTACAAAGAGGGTTCTGAAATGAATAGTAAAAAAATAATGGATTGAGTAATTTGCATTTCATGGACTGCGGCTGGATGAGAGATGGTGAAATGCTGGGATGCCAGAAGATATCTGGGTGGAGGATGAACAGCTAAGATGACGCATATTTGTCTACAGACTTAGGAAGACAGGTGATGCCAGTGTACTGGAAGAAGCAAAGATCCCCAGTGTTGAAGCAAAGATTCTTCAACATCAGCTTCATTGGACTGGTCATGTTGTGCAGATGCCTGATGATCGTCTTCCGAAGCAACTACTCCATTTCGAACTTAAAAATGGAAAGTGTAATGCTGGTGGTCAACAAAAGAGGTTAAAAGGCTGTCTCAAGGCAAATCTTTAAAAATGTAGTATAAACACTGACAACTGGGAAACACTTGCTATGAGCGCTCTAATTGGAGACCAGCCTTTACCAAAGGTGCCATGGACTTTGAAGACACTCAAACTCAGGACGCAAGGGAGAAATGTCCCCACTGTGGAAGGATGTGTGGATCCAGAATTGGCCTCCACAGCCACTTATGGACTCACTGTTAAAACCGTGTTTATGGAGGACACTCTTACTTGGCTACGAGGGATTGCCAAAGAGAGACAGTGTGTATCCTAATAGAAATAGACTTGAATACCCTTTAGGCTCTGTCCTGTAGTGTATTACTGAATGATGTCTGACCAACTGGGAATGTAGCCTGAGCTCCGTACTTAAACCCCGCAAGGGGAATTCCCCCACCCCTGAGATCTGCTCCGCCATCACCAAGAGTTGGGCTTTGAGTGTCGCATTGATATTAGGAAGCAGCAACAAGAGCAGGTCGTAGATGCTTGATGAAAACCTTTCTGTCCATGCACGCAATCCTTGTTTCATGGCCCAGCCACTTACTGCTGTATGGCTTTATTTATGCTCTTTGGAATTTCACCCCCAATGTTCATTTTCTGAATCCCTATTTCTGGTTGATCAAGTGGAATATAAATATAATTTAAAAGGGACGCGGGTGGCACTGTGGTCCAAAAGCATAATGCTGGTGGTCAACAAAAGAGGTTCAAAGACTCTTGCAAGGCAAATCTTAAAAAATATAGTATAAATGCCGACAACTGGGAAACACTGGCTTGCAAGCACTCCAATTAGAGAACAGCCAAATTAGAGAACAACCAAAGGTGTCATGGGTTTTGAAGACACTCAAACTCAGGTCCAAAACTGTTTCAAAAGATCTGTAACTGATCTTTACTGAGCTATTTTCAGGGGGATTATACACATAAGAACATTAGAAGAACCTGCTGCATAAGGCCAATGGCCCATCTAGCCTCCTGTTTTCACAGGCGCCAAGCAGATGAATGTGGGAAGCCTGCAAGCATTAGCCAAGCACAAAAGCCCTCTCCCCTCCTCTGGATCCTGTGGGATGTAACATAAGCAGTCATAGAATCGTAGAATCATAGAGTTGGAAGAGACCACAAGGGCCATCGAGTCCAACCCCCTGCCAAGCAGGAAACACCATCAGAGCACTCCTGACATATGGTTGTCAAGCCTCTGCTTAAAGACCTCCAAAGGAGGAGACTCCACCACACTCCTTGGCAGCAAATTCCACTGTCGAACAGCTCTTACTGTCAGGAAGTTCTTCCGAATTGTCAGGGCTGCCGCCCAGTCCCAGCTCACATAGGACCAAGTCAGCCAGCGTTCAGTTTCAAAGAGTCTTTATTGGATTACAGGTTCCATTTCCAAACTGCAACGTGCAGCCCTACTTCTTCTAGGTCAGAACGACGAAGACCCGTCTGAGTCTCCGCCTCTAGCGCACCAGCTTAATACCCTAGCCTTGCTCCACCTCCTGCGCCTTTCCTTCCGTCTCTGGGTCCTCCTGCCCCCCTGGGTCTCTCCTTTCCTACTCTCTTCTGGCGCGGACCCCCCTGACCCTTCCGCCTCCTTGCGGCGGGCTTTGGGACTCGGTTCACTCTCTGGGCTGCTGGCTGTGCCAGCTTCCGTTACATTTGAACTTGGCGCGCGCGCCCAACTCTCCACTTTCCTCTTGATCGTTTCCTCGCTCCCCGAGGTGGGCGTGACTACTCCTGACTCATGCCCTCCCTCCTTCTGAAAGTCTCCGGAGCCCGATATCTGGTCCCCTTTCTCCCCGCTGCTCCCGGCTGGGAACGTGGGTCCCGATCTCCAACTGCTGCTTTCTGATCCCTCTCTGGACCCTTTTTCCTGGGGTGTCCCCCTGCTCTCCCCCCTTGCTCTGGCTGCTGGCGCTCCCTTCTGGGAATCCTCGGACTCGCTAGACAGGCTCGGTGATCTCGGGTCGTCATCCCCACTCATCCTTCCTTCGTATTCCTCCCCCTCGCTCTCTGTCTCCTCCCTTCTCTGCGTCTCTGCTCCTGAACCCCTGACACGAATGTTTAGGTGGAATCTTCTTTCTTGTCGTTTGGATCCATTGCTCCGTGTCCGCTTCTCTGGAGCAGCAGAAAACAACCTTTCTCCCTCCTCTATGTGACATCCTTTTATATATTTCAACATGGCTATCATATCACCCCTTAACCTCCTCTTCTCCAGGCTAAACATGCCCAGCTCCCTTAGCCGTTCCTCATAAGGCATCGTTTCCAGGCCTTTGACCATTTTGGTTGCCCTCCTCTGGGCACGTTCCAGTTTGTCGGTGTCCTTCTTGAACTGTGGTGCCCAGAACTGGACACAGTACTCCAGGTGAGGTCTGACCAGAGCAGAATACAGTGGCACTATTACTTCCCTTGATCTAGATGCTATACTCCTATTGATGCAGCCCGGAATTGCATTGGCTTTTTTAGCTGCCGCGTCACACTGTTGGCTCATGTCAAGTTTGTGGTCAACCAAGACTCCTAGATCCTTTTCACATGTACTGCTCTCAAGCCAGGTGTCACCCATCTTGTATTTGTGCCTCTCATTTTTTTTGCCCAAGTGCAATACTTTACATTTCTCCCTGTTACAGTGAGCCAGTGTGGTGTAGTGGTTAAGAGCGGTAGTCACGTAATCTGGGGAACTGGGTTCGCGTCTCCGCTCCTCCACATGCAGCTGCTGGGTGACCTTGGGCCAATCACACTTCTTTGAAGTCTCTCAGCCCCACTCACCTCACAGAGTGTTTGTTGTGGGGGAGGAAGGGAAAGGAGAATGTTAGCCGCTTTGAGACTCCTGAAAGCCGGGATATCAAATCCAAACTCCTCCTCTTCTTCTTCTTCTTCTTCTTCTTCTTCTTCATCTTCATCTTCATCTTCATCTTGTTTGTTTTTGCCTAGTTCTCTAATCTGTCAAGGTCGTTTTGAAGTGTGATCCTGTCCTCTGGGGTGTTAGCCACCCCTCCCAGTTTGGTGTCATCTGCAAATTTGATCAGGATGCCCTTGAGTCCATCATCCAAGTCGTTGATAAAGATGTTGAATAAGACCGGGCCCAAGACAGAACCCTGTGACACCCCACTAGTCACTCTTCTCCAGGATGAAGAGGAACCACTGATGAGCACCCTTTGGGTTCGGTCAGCCAGCCAGTTACAAACAACCCAGTCAAGTACAACCCTTCCTGTTTGCCCAGAGTGGACATGCAGAGGGGTGTTACTCCAGTTCCAGGAGGACTTCCTGTCACACCTGGTCTGGAGCTTCTTCCCCCTACATGTGACCAGGTAGGTGCGTGTGACCCTGGGAGACCCCATAAGATACGATACGATAATCTTTATTGTCATTGTCCCATACAGAACAACGAAATCGAAAAAAATCTACACGAGACATTCAAAAACCAACAAGCCTCCTATCCCAGCCTGGTTAACCCCCTAAAAACTCTGATACCCCATAATTAAATACAATATACTCCCACAGAGACTACCTTACACTGCGTTTAAAACCAAAATCGCATTTGGGTAGAAACTGTTTCTCAGGCGGCTAGTCCTAGTCTTTATAACCCTGGACCTTCGTCCAGAAGGCAGGAGCTGAAAGAGATCATTTCCGGGGTGCGCACTATCCTGCGCTATCTCTGCAGCTTTCTTATGGCACCTGGAAGCATAGATTTGATCTAAGGTGGGAAGAGTGCACCCAATTATTCTCTCCTCAGTCTTTACAACCCTGGACAGCATTGTTTTCCCCCTGACTGTGCAGCTCCCAAACCACACACACAGACCATAAGTTAATACACTCTCCACAGTACAATGGTAAAATGCCATCAACAGGTCCTTTGAGAGATTGTTTTTCCGGAGGATTCTCAGAAAATATAACCTCTGCTGTGTTCTCTTCATCAGGACTTTACTGTTTTCTCCCCAGGTTAGGTCATCTCTCAACTCCATTCCAAGAAATCGAAACACCAAGACCTGTTCCACGCACTTCCCCTCAATAATAAGTGGCTGAATATTCAATTTACATTTCCTAGAGTCCACAATAATCTCTTTTGTTTTCTTTAAGTTAAGGAGTAAGTTGTTTTTCCTGCACCACTCCCCCAACCGCTCAACTTCCTTCCTATAGGCTGCCTTCCCCTCTCCAGCCGTGATTAAACCAACCACCGTTGTATCATCTGCAAACTTAATGATCTTATTACTGGGGTAAGAAGGGCTGGTCATGCACGCAGCCATCTTTCTCTTTTGACTCTTCTTCCTCTTGATGACATGGTCTCTTGATCCTGATGTATTTTGCTGTCTGCTGGCCCTCAGCCATCAGGACATGGGCTCATTCACATATGGATGAACTCAAACCCTCTTCTGCAACTCTAAGCTAAAGCCTACCTTCAGGGATCCAGCTGTGAACTGAGTGTGAGTAAACTTCTTATTATAGTGGTACCTTGGGTTACATACACTTCAGGTTACAGACTCCGCTAACCCAGAAATAGTACCTCGGGTTAAGAACTTTGCTTCAGGATGAGAACAAAAATTGTGCTCCTGCAGCACGGCAGCAGCAGGAGGCCCCATTAGCTAAAGTGGTGCTTCAGGTTAAGAACAGTTTCAGGTTAAGAACGGACCTCCAGAACAAATTAAGTACCTAACCTGAGGTACCACTGTATTCTATTCTATTCTATTCTATTCTATTCTATTCTATTCTATTCTATTCTATTCTAACCTCTGCACACACAAACCATGATAAAAGCGCAATAAACAGATTGTCGGGAGGAGCCACTGTTGACCTCTTTAGAGTGAGGCTGCAAGACTAGATGGACCTTTGGTCTGAAGATCCAGCAGCACCTTCCTCGCTGTACCTGCATCGCTCTTCCTAACAGAAAGCGTTTCATTTAGGCCCCGGGGAGCCAGGGAGAGCCTCCCTCCACTTGCCCCCCCCCCCTTCCCTGGGCCGCTTTCCAAAGCTCCCTCCTTGCTCGGCTGCCCCTGCCTCCCCTTCTCCATCCGCCGTCCCTCTCCGTTTACGCAGAAGCCTCTTAATGAGAATGAAGCGGCTAATTTGATCAGGCTCCCTCTCTTTATAACCCCAGCCCTTGGCTACGACAAGCCGATAGCACTGTGCTAGTTCTACTGATTATTTTAATCTCATCATATGTCTTTTCTGGTCAATAAACTCCCTCTCAAATCAAATTGTTACCGAACATAACCCAACACTAATGTCCATTGGACTCAGGGCTATATTGGATAATGTAGTTTGTCATAATTAAGTGTACTGCCTAATTAATTGAGTGGTCAGGATGCTAATTAGCCAGGTTTATTGAGACTGGAGGAGGATGAAGGGCATCGCA
Organism: Podarcis liolepis; assembly: GCF_965112155.1. Classification (NCBI taxonomy): domain Eukaryota; kingdom Metazoa; phylum Chordata; class Lepidosauria; order Squamata; family Lacertidae; genus Podarcis; species Podarcis liolepis. The sequence goes on along the minus strand of NC_139560.1, from coordinate 2,605,552 downwards.
GCAGCTCATGAAAAGCAGCGGTGCCCGCATCAGAGTCCCTTTCCCATTTCCCGGCGGGCAAATGGATCGGAGGGCATGGCCACCTGTGCTTGACGCACGGCCCATCATCTTGGGAGACGGAGGTGGGCAGAAGGTTTTCCAGTCTCCTCCTGGAGTTATCTGGCATTGCAAGCCAAGCCAGACGGGCAGACTCAGACAACTGCTGAGAGAAGAGAAAGGCTGAGGAGAAGGACTGGCACAAGAACGTAAGAATAAACTGTCAGTCTGCTTTGGGACCCTGTGACACGCAGTGAAAAGTGGGATATATATTTAAAAAACACCACCACCTATTTGGGGCCTGAAATGCTACCCTGCATAATTTTTGAATTCTGGTGTTGGAGGAGACTCTTAAGAGTCCCATGGACTGCAAGAAGATCAAACCTCTCCATTCTGAAGGAAATCAGCCCTGAGTGCTCACTGGAAGGACAGATCCTGAAGCTGAGGCTCCAAGACTTTGGCCACCTCAGGAGAAGAGAAGACTCCCTGGAAAAGACCCTAATGCTGGGAAAGATGGAGGGCACAAGGAGAAGGGGACGACAGAGGACGAGATGGTGGGACAGTGTTCTCGAAGCTACCAGCATGAGTTTGACCAAACTGCGGGAGGCGGTGGAAGGTGGAGGGCCTGGCGTGCTCTGGTCCAGGGGGTCACAAAGAGATGGACACAACTAAACGACTAAACAACAACAACATGCTACTCTGCAGGAATTCAGTAATGACACAGTCTAATTTCATAGGATAAGGAAAAATCCTGGGGTGCAAATTTACTCCGCTACCCAGCTAGTTGGGGTGCCGCTCCCCGTGGGTCTCTCTGGACAGCAAAAGGAGTCTCCAACCAAGTTAAAGAAGAAGAAGAAGAAGAAGAAGAAGAAGAAGAATTTATTTGTACCCCACCCATCTGGCTGGGTTTCCTCAGATGTCAAAGAGATAAACAACTACCTGACATTTAGAAGACATCTGAAGGCAGCCCTGTTCAGGGACGTTTTTAATGTGGGACGTTTTAATGTATTTAATGTATTTTTAATCTTTGTTGGAGAGTGGCTGGGGAAACCCAGCCAGATGGGCGGGGTACAAATAATAAATTATTATAATATTAGTATTAAAGCCTGGGTCAGTGATGTGCAGTGAAATTGTTTGTAGGGGAACACTTGGGGCCAGAGGCACCAGCTTGCGAGGGCGATGGGGGGGGGGTGTCATGTGCATGAGCAATGTGCCTCCCTCCCTAAGCCGGCCAGAAGTTTCCCAGGCTTTGGGAATGAGGCTCCAGGGGAACATTTAGGGGGCTAACCTAGTCCCCTTGGCCCACTGACCGCACACCACTGCCTGGGAGTTTACAAGCTAAGTGATACCCTGAGCTATTTGTTGAGGGTTTGGGCCTCTGTGCATGATGTGGTTGCTAAGTGCCTCGTTCACAAGGTGAGATGGTTGGTGGGTAGACCCCGCTGCCAGGGCGAGGCGACTGTGGTTTTGTGGCCAGGCATCTTTGATTTCTCCATCCCTTTGGAGAGCTAATGGATGAGCCTTGACTCTGCTGGTTACATAATAGCATTTGAGTTGACCACAAACTAATAGCTGAGGGAAGGTACCAACACAGCGGCTGGGCTGACCAAACCCATCTGTTATGTACTGAGGTGAATAGGATCCAAAAGGCAGCAGTCTGATTGGTCCTAGAACAATAGGATGCAGAATGCAGCAGTCTGATTGGTCCTAGAGCAATAGGATCCAGAATGCAGCAGTCTGATTGGTCCTAGAACAATAGGATCCAGAATGCAGCAGTCTGATTGGTCCTAGAACAATAGGATTCAGAATGCAGCAGCCTGATTGGTCCTAAAACAATAGGATTCTGAATGCAGCAGTCTGATTGGTTCTAAAACAATGGGATCCAGAATGCAGCAGTCTGATTGGTCCACAGGAGCCACCCAATCCAGCTCCAGGTGGACGTGAATCCACAACCTGATTGGCCTACAGGAGAATCCCGGAATTAGCCAATCATGTGGGGCCCATTGTGTAAATAATGTATATAATGCAGACATTCTAGGGGAACTTCCATTCCTCCTCACCACTATGAGCTGAATAAAGAGCATGAAATCCATTCTTGACTCCGAGTATATTTCACCATCTTTCCCTGAGCATCAATGAGCTAGAGGGATAAGGGTAATGGTAAAGGTAAAGGACCCCTGGATGGTTAAGTCCAGTCAAAGGCGACTATGGGGTCGCAGCGCTCATCTCGCTTTCAGGCCGAGGGAGCCGGCGTTCGTTCACAGCTTTCTGGGTCGTGTGGCCAGCAGGACTAAACCGCTTCTGGCGCAATGGGACACTGTGACGAGTGCCAGAGTGCTTGGAAACGCCGTTTACCTTCCCACCACAGCAGTACCTATTTATCTCCTCTCTCGGCTGGTGACACATATCAGCCCCACTGACAAAGCGCCAAGGTAGCAAGCGATTTAGGCAGCTGTGTGAGGAGAGGGTGGCTGGCACCCATATCTTTATTTAACTTGTCAATGGATCAGCTATAACTCTGCAGCTTTGGACTGACATACCTATAAAAACCTAAAAGATCACCTAAGAGATTGGATCATTGCGATACACGCTATGTGGGATTTGACATGGAAACTGCAGTCGATGCAGAATGCCTGCCCTCTAATATTTTTCTGATGAAAATAGGAATGTCCTATTAGAATAATAATAATAATAATAATAATAATAATAATAATAATAATACGGTGGCCATTTGACTGAGTTGCCCCAGCCACTCTGTTCAGCTTCCAACATAGATAAAAACATAATTAAACATTAAAAAACTTCCCTATATGAGCTGCCTTCAGATGTCTTCTAAAGATTATATAGTTGCCTCCTTGGTTTGGGGGTCGCATAATTCCATACCCTCCAACATTTGTCCAATGAAAACAGGGACGTCCTAAGGAAAAGCAGGACATTCCGGGATCAAATTAGAAACCGGGACGGCTTCCGTAAATCTGCGACTTTTCCTGGAAAATAGGGACATTTGGAGGGTTTGCAGAACGCTGCACTACGGTTGCTGACAGAACTGAGACCCTGCTAGCAGATAACCCCTCTGCTCAGAGAACTAACAGACAATTTGTTACTGGGCCAAGGTCAAGATGTTACTAATGGTATATTATTATTATTATTATTATTATTATTATTATTATTATTATTATTATTATTATTATTAAATTTTGTATACCACTCTATAACCGCAGGTCTCAGATACAGTCACAGGATACAATCACAATATAGAAACACAAAAGAAATAATCAAAATAAATACAAGAACAACCCAATAGCTTCCCCCCTTTATATAAAGCCCTTAACTGCTCAGAATCTGTTTATCTGTGGGATCACCTTATCCCATAGCTGCCCACTTGGTGCTTTGATCTGTGGAACTCATCGCTGTGACAGGTGATATGTAAAACTTGCTCCGTAATCATAGAGAATTGGTCTTTCAGTGTGGCTGCGCCTAAAACATTTTTGGTTAGATAAACCTACCCCAAAACAGATAGGGTACGTTGGTGCGTCTTAATCTCTTTAAACATTTTGAATTCGTTAACTGTTCTTTAATGATAATTTTAATGTTTCTCATAAACTGCTTAGCAGATTGGTTATAATCAAGTGATATATAAATAACTAAGTAAACTAAAATGAATCCCTGGTTTTTTTTCCTTTACCTTGTTCCCTTCTCTTGGACTGAAGACCTTCAGTGGACAGGGGACTGTCAATACTGCAAATAAATAAATAAATTTCCCCTTCCTTGAGAAAGGGTGACCATATTGTGGCTCCTTTCTGAATGCAACCTGATCCGGGTTGGTTTCATTCCCAGCCAGCTTCAAATTTCTTGCATCCGAGGAGGAGGGAAGTCAAAGGATGGGGTGGGGTGTCAATTTACCCAGGAAAAGGCCTGAAATTATCATCCCCATCATTAACGCTTGAAATTGTGAAAGGGGGGGGAGATAAAGGTATATAATATCACTATAAAAATTGACAATTACAATTTCATATATACTTATCTATAAATATTTGTTGTTTAGTCATGTCCGACTCTTCGTGACCCCCTGGACCAGAGCACGCCAGGCCCTCCTGTCTTCCACTGCCTCCCGCAGTTTGGTCAAACTCATGTTGGTTGCTTTGAGAACACTATCCAACCATAATAAAAAAATTCCTTCCAGTAGCACCTTAAAGACCAACTAAGTTAGTTCTTGGTATGAGCTTTGGTGTGCATGCACACTTCTTCAGATACACTGAAACAGAAGTTGCCAGATCCTTCTATATAGTGAGAAGGTGGGGAGGGGTATTACTCAGAAGGGTGGTGGGAATGGGAGATTGGCAGATAGCTGAGATTCAGTGTATCTGAAGAAGTGTGCATGCACACGAAAGCTCATACCAAGAACTAACTTACCGTATTTCCCGCTCTATAAGACGCACCAGACCACAAGACGCACCTAGTTTTTGGAGGAGGAAAACAAGAAAAAAAATATTCTGAATCTCAGAAGCCAGAACAAGAGGGATCGCTGCGCAGCGAAAGCAGTGATCTCTCTTGCTGTTCTGGCTTCTGGGATAGCTGCACAGCCTGCATTCGCTCCATAAGACGCACACACATTCCCCCTTACTTTTTAGGAGGGAAAAAGTGAGTCTTATAGAGCAAAAAATACGGTAGTTGGTCTTTAAGGTGCTACTGGAAGGAATTTTTTTATTTTGACTATGGCAGACCAACACGGCTACCTATCTGTAACTATCCAACCATCTCATTCTCTGTCGTCCCCTTCTCCTTGTGCCCTCCATCTTTCCCAACATCAGGGTCTTTTCCTGGGACTCTTCTCTTCTCATGAGGTGGCCAAAGTACTGGAGCCTCAAAGGACCTGTTGATGGCATTTTACCACTGTACTGTTGCGAGTGTATTAACTTATGGTCTGTGTGTGTGGTTTGGGAGCTGCATGGTCAGGGGAAAAACAATGCTGTCCAGGGTTGTAAAGACTGTGGAGAGAATAATTGGGTGCACTCTCCCTACCTTGGATCAAATCTATGCTTCCAGGTGTCACAAGAAAGCTGCAGAGATAGCGCAGGATAGTGCGCACCCCGGAAATGATCTCTTTCAGCTTCTGCATCTGGAAGAAGGTACAGGGTTATAAAGACTAGGACTAGCCGTCTGAGAAACAGTTTCTACCCCAATGCGATTTTCGTTTTAAACGCAGTGTAAGGTAGTCTCTGTGGGAGTATATTGTATTTAATTATGGGGTGTCAGAGTTTTTAGGGGGCTAACCAGGTTGGGATAGCTGGGATAGCAGGCTTGTTGGTTTTGAATGTCTTATGTAGATTTTTTCCCCCTTTCCAATTTCGTTGTTCTGTATGGGACAATGACAATAAAGATTATCGTATCATATCTATGAATAAACAGATGAATGGGCTGCCAGCCTGCATCTCAGCCATACAGAATCACAGAACTGTTGAAATAAAAAAATTCCTTCCAGTAGCACCTTAAAGACCAACTACCGTATTTTTTGCACCATAACACTCACTTTTTTCCTCCTAGAAAGTAAGGGGAAATGTCTGTGCGTGTTATGGAGGAAATGCCTACAGGTTGCATGCCTACGGATTTTCCTCCTCTAAAAACTACGTGCGTGTTATGGTCGGGTGCGTGTTATAGAGCGAAAAATACGGTAAGTTAGTTCTTGGTATGAGCTTTCGTGTGCATGCACACTTCTTCAGATACTGTGTATCTGAAGAAGTGTACATGCACACGAAAGCTCATACCAAGAACTAACTTAGTTGGTCTTTAAGGTGCTACTGGAAGGAATTTTTTTATTTTGACTATGGCAGACCAACACAGCTACCTACCTGTAAACAGAACTGTTGGAAAGGGTTCCAGTGGGTCATCTAGACCAACCCCCCCTGCAAAGCAGAAATCACAGAGTGGCTCCCTCCTTCCCTCCTTCCCTCCCTCCCTCCCTCCCAGCAACTGCTAAGCGTTTTCCTCCTTAGCTACCTCTCTCTTCCAAGCCTATTTAAGTGTATTAAATAGCTGTGGGGGACCTGCCATCTTTCTCAAATCCATCTTCCTCCAAATCGCTGCATTACAACCCAGCAGGATTTTCTCCGTGGCAATTTGTCACGACCGGACAAAGCTTCTCGGAGTTTGGCAGGGAAGCGCATCTCCGTGGGGCCTGATGCCAGCCAAGCAATTACCTTTGCGGGCTCAGAGAGCTCCCACCTTGGAGCAGTTCCTACTCACGGCCACATGACACAGGCCGGCTGGCTACGCTTTAAACAACAATCAAGGTTTCCCCCCCGATAGCTGAAGTGCCATCATGAAACCAGCACAAACTGGTTCATCTTGGATGATGCTGGCCCATTTCCGGTTCAAGAGAGATGTCAGCGCTATCCCAAAGGCCGGCCAGATCAGATCAGGCACTGGGTACCAAAATCTACAAAAATCTTGCTGCTCCCGAGGACCCACTCTGTGGGTAAAGGTACCCCTGACTGTTAGGTCCAGTTGTGGCCGACTCTGGGGTTGCGGCATTCATCTCGCTTTATTGGCCGAGGGAGCCGGTGTACAGCTTCGGGTCATGTGGCCAGCATGACTAAGCCGCTTCTGGTGAACCAGAGCAGCGCACGGAAACACTGTTTACCTTCCCGCCAGAGTGGTACCTATTTATCTACTTGCACTTTGAGGTGCTTTTGAACTGTTAGGTTGGCAGGAGCAGGGACCGAGCAACGGGAGCTCACCCTGTCGCGGGGAATCGAACCGCCAACCTTCCGATCGGCAAGTCCTAGGCTCTGTGTTTTAACCCATAGTGCCACCCGTGTCCCTACTTTTGTGGATAAAAGGTAAAGGGACCCCTGACCATTAGGTCCAGTCATGACCGACTCTGGGGTTGCGGCGCTCATCTCGCTTTACTGGCCAAGGGAGCCGGCGTACAGCTTCCAGGTGATGTGGCCAGCATGACTAAGCCGCTTCTGGCGAACCAGAGCAGCGCACGGAAACACTGTTTACCTTTCCGCCGGAGTGGTACATATTTATCTACTTGCACTTTGACGTGCTTTCGAACTGCTAGGTTGGCAGGAGCAGGGACTGAGCAACGGGAGCTCACCCTGTCACAGCGATTCTGTGGGTAGGAAGCCACAAAAGTGACTTTCTCATTTTGCTCCCTTCCCTTCCTTGGGCTGCGCCTCAACTCATCCATGCCTTGCTCTAATTCTCCCTGCCCAGTGCCTGAGTCCTGTCCAGGCATCGGGGAGGGTTTGAGAGGCAGGCATGGGGGGAAAGAGAGAGAGAAACCCAGCAACAACAAGCACTGAACTCAACCTATATAATCAGAGAGGGGCCAGGAGAGAGCAGGCGGACGGTCAGCTCTGGGAGACGAGAGGAGTCAATTTCACATGGCTTGCAGTGCTGTTCCAGCTGATTAGGGATTTGATGAGGGAAGGGGGCTGGTTTTGGCGGCTCGAGTGACAAGAAGCCTTATGGTCATTTAAAGGGAGCCGGCGGATCTGGAGTGGCCGAGGCAGATAGGGAGCCGGAGAGCAGCAGGGCAAATTGGCACGCTACCCGGTCTCTCTGGCCTCCGACCTCCTTCACTTGTGGGTCAGAGCTACCTGCAGGGAAACGGGAAGCAGCAGTGATGATGGCACAAGCAGTGCGGCTGAGCTTTCAACTGTGCAGAAGAAACTCAAGACAGTCCAACTCAGGGAGGGAGGAGAGGGCTAGGAAGGGATATCGCAATTGGAAGCAGCAGCGATCCTGCACAGCAGGTGCTGGAAAGCACAGGAGGAAGGGAAAGTGATCTTCTGCTTGCTTGCTGGTTTCCCAATAGAGGCACCTGGTTGGCCACTGTCAGAACATGCTGTGAAGAATATACTGTATTGGCCTGAATATAAGCAGAACTCCCCCCCCCCCCCAATTCTGACTGTGAAATGTTAAAGTGCAGCTTACATTGGTGCTGACCTTTAAAACCCTAAACGGCCTCGGTCCAGTATACCTGAAGGAGCATCTCCACCCCCATCGTTCAGCCTGGACACTGAGGTCCAGCACCGAGGGCCTTCTGGCGGTTCCCCTGCTGCGAGATGCCAAGTTACAGGGAACCAGGCAGAGGGCCTTCTCGGTGGTGGCACCCGCCCTGTGGAATGCCCTCCCAGCAGATGTCAAAGAGAAGAACAACTACGGGACTTTTAGAAGACATCTGAAGGCAGCCCTGTTTAGGGAAGCTTTTAATGTTTAACAGACCACTGTATTTTAATACTTTATCGGAAACTGCCAGAGTGGCTGGGGAAACCCAGCCAGATGGGTGGGGTATAAATAATAAATTATTATTATTATTATTATTATTATTATTATTATTATTATTATTCCCCCAAATGACCAGGGAAAGAAAGGTGGGTGCAAGGCTGCAAGAGGACTTGTAACAACAACAACAACAAAAGCAGTGGGTCCTGCAAAACTTTCTGGTTCCAAGGCTGGAAGAATAAGCCCCCACCTCCCAGAGGTCGCTGCCCTTTCTGCCCTTGAATGTGTGGCTTATAATCATCCATCTCACTCAGCCACCTATTTGGACGTCTGATCTGCTTTAATCAATTTGTACTTTTAAGTTTGGATTGATGGAATATTCTTATCATTAACATCACCATAAGAACATACGAACGTAAGGAGAGCGTGATGGATCAGGCCAGGGGCCAACCAGATATTCCCAATGAATAACCTGTTTGTAACCTGAGCAGAGCACAACCCATGTCTGCGTGTGCGTGGGTCGCGATTTGCCGCTTCTGCGCATGCGCGTGATGTCATTTTGAGCATCTGCGCATGCACGAGTGGCGAAACACGGAAGTAACCCTTTCCGGTACTTCCAGGTTGCCGCAGGACGCAACCTGGAAAGATTTAACCTGAAGCGTCTTTAACCCGAGGTATGACTGTAATTGTTTAATTGTACATGGAAGTGGAAAATAACTCTGTATATGTCTTCCTGTGTACAGCTAAAAGCATGGCATGAGCTAAGCAAAAGCTCTCAGAGAGCCTAACAGTTAATGATTAAGTGAGAATGTATCTCTGCTACTGTAGATCTCACAAGGCGTTTAACTTAGATCACCTGACGTATTCAATTACAGGTTTCCCTTTTGGGTGTTGTTATGTACTGAGTTGAATAGGATCCAAACTGCAGCAGTCTGATTGGTCCTAGAACAATAGGATCCAAATTGCAGCAGTCTGATTGGTCCTAGAACAATAGGATTCAGAATGCATCAGTCTGATTGGTCCTAAAACAATAGGATCCAAATTGCAGCAGTCTGATTGGTCCTAGAACAATAGGATTCAGAATGCAGCAGTCTGATTGGTCCTAGAACAATGCAGCAGTATGATTGGTTGGCAGGAACCACCCGTTCATGCTCCAGATATAAGTGAATCCACAACCTGATTGGCTTACAGTAGAATTCCAGAATTAGCCAATCATGTGCAGCCCATTGTGTAAATAATGTATATAAAGCAGATACTTTAAGGGGACTTTCATTCATTCCTCCTCCTCACCACTATGAGCTGAATAAAGAGCATGAAATCACTTTGCGACTCTGAATATATTTCAGGTGTGTTGGTTAGTTCTTTGTTCCAAGGAGTAAGGATGTGAAAATGATTCTCTCTCCAGGAAAAGAGCCTCAGGCTGGAATGTAGGCTATTTGGAGAAGCAGAGCCTTGATTTCAGCTCTGGATTTCCTATTTCTAAGATGTTCCATCTGCGCTGGGATCAAACACATGATATTATGCAACTATCTGGATGTAACTCTATTTGTTTTATGTTTGTTTTGAAGCAAGGTCTGTTAAGTAAAGCTTCTGAACCATATTTTTGGACTGGGGGGCAATTTTTATGTCAAGAAGAGTAAGTTTCTTGTTCATCCACATTGCTCCAAAATGCACAACGTTAATAACCGTGATAAAGAGACCTCTCCCCTTCTTTGGTTTCCAGAGACTCCTATTCACAAACATTGCTGCCTCTGTGGAAGCAGAGCCTAGCAGAGGGCCTTCTCGGTGGTGGCACCCGCCCCGTGGAATGCCCTCCCACCAGATGTCAAGGAAATAAACAACTATCTGACATTTAGAAGACTTTTTTTAAGTAGACAAATTTTAATGAAATAATTTGCACTTTAAAGTATACATAAAGGTAAAGGTACCCCTGCCCGAAGGCCAGTCGTGTCCGACTCTAGGGTTGTGCGCCCATCTCACTCTATAGGCCGGGGGCCAGCGCTGTCCGGAGACACTTCTGGGTCACATGGCTAGCGTGACGAAGCTGCTCTGGCGAGCCGGCACCAGAACAGCACACGGGAACGCCGTTTACCTTCCCGCTAGAAAGCGGTACCTATTTATCTACTTGCACTTTATGGGTGCTTTTGAACTGCTAGGTGGGCAGGAGCTGGGACCGAAAGACGGGAGCTCACCCCGCCGCGGGGATTCGAACCGCTGACCATGCAATCGGCAAGCCCTAGGCGCTGAGGTTTTACCCACAGCGCCACCCGTGTCCCCTTAAAGTATACATAGGAAATAGCAATGAACTTTGACACAAAGGAATCAAAAAACCTTCTTAGAAGAAATTTAAGAGTCCATTCAACAGCAAACAGGACGCAGGTGGCACTGTGGGTTAAACCACAGAGCCTAGGACTTGCCGATCAGAAGGTCGGTGGTTCGAATCCCCGCGAAGGGGTGAGCTCCCGTTGCTCGGTCCCTGCTCCTGCCAACCTAGCAGTTCGAAAGCATGAAGCGCAAGTAGATAAATAGGTACCGCTCCGGCGGGAAGGTAAATGCACTGCTCTGGTTCGCCAGAAGCAGCTTAGTCCTGCTGGCCACATGACCCGGAAGCTGTATGCCGGCTCCCTCGGCCAATAAAGCGAGATGAGCGCCGCAACCCCAGAGTCGGCCACGACTGGACCTAACGGTCAGGGGTCCCTTTACCTTACAACAGAAAAACCAATTAAGGAAAAGATCGAGAGTTTTATCTAGAGAAACAGCTCAAATGACTTTACTCCAAGTAAACTCTGAAAGCTACCATACTTTGGTCCAAATCATAGTTTTTAAGTTGGCAGGTGGGATATAGTGAAGTCTGTGCAACATGAATACAGATGCAATAAAGAGGAGACTCATAACGAGAACTGGAACAGGGCCAACTTTGAAGCCAGGGGAATCCTCTGTATAAAATCTGCACATCCCTCCACTGCCTGCAGAAACTGTATGGCCTGCACTCCTTGTTCCACAGCTAGCACCTTTCCTCTGCGTGACCGTGGATCCTGGGGCCCGCGAGGCAACGGCTTTGCTGGGCAAGCGGCCGGAGGCGCCCACGTTGGTCGTGCTGGGATTGGGGCCAGGCATAGCAAAAATCAGCTCCGTCGGCTTCTCACAAACTCCCTCAGCTGGCAAGTGTCGCCTCCGTTGTCGTGGCGGCTTCCCCCTGATCCTCCGCAGGCGACCACTTTTAGAAGACATCTGAAGGCAGCCCTGTTTAGGGAAGTTCTTAATGTTTGATGTTTTATTGTGTTTTTACTATTCTGTTGGAAGCTGCCCAAAATGGCTAGGGAGGCCTGGCCAGATGGGTGGGGTAAAAGTAAATTATTATTATTATTATTATTATTATTATGGCTAGTAGCTACCGATAAACCTTTCTCCTCCATGACTATGTAATAATAAAATTTAAGGTCTTATATATATAATAAATGTTCATAAATGTTCCAACCAAGCGCATACATAGATCAGCACAGGAAGACTGACCTGAAACCATTTTGACTCCCAAACTGACCAAATGTTTTCTCTGCAAGCAGGGAGGGGGTCAGGGAACCTTCCCATTGTCTCAGGAATTGGGAAATTACCATTTCAAAGGAATGGCCAGACTACCAGGAAAGGCATTATCAGATAACCTGGCAGACAGGAAAAACAACAACATTCAAATTTCTGTTGTAGACCACCTTTTCTGTGATATAGGTATGATGTTTGTGGGGGGTGGTCTTGGGTTACACCCCTTCTGTGATGTATGTATGATGTATGGAGGGGTGGTCTTGAGCTCCAGGGCAGGGAATTTAAAATGTCTATATAAGGGCAGGCACACCTTTGTTCTGGGTGCCTCCTCTTTCCTGAATGTGAGGAAAGCACCCTGTTGCAACAGATCAATAAAGATCAAGCTTACTAGCTGCTTTGCTTCTCAATAGTCTCTGGTTGGCCTCTGTTACTTTCTCCTATCAATAGGGAACTCACATAAGGACTCTATACGGACCCCTGGGTACCCCATAAGGGAAAATGGGCAGATTTTGTTTACAACAACTAGATGATCGTCAGGGTCCCTTCCAATGCGAAGATTCGATAATTCAATGACCCTGCAACATAGGAAACATGCATGGCTGGAGAGCCTTTTGCAGTTGCAACACAGTCCCGGGCCGTGAAAAAGCCACGATGGAGTATCAAACAGGGAGAGCGAGAAGAGGCCGCTTTTATGTACTGAAGTTCTCACCCTGGGCCAGCAGGGGGATACTGTAGATAGTTATGCAAATGAGGGATTGAAAGTGACATTCAGTGATTGGATAGTTTTAGAAAGTTGTTACAGTTACGTTGTACTGGAGCTCTATATAAGCAGGCTGACTGAACCCTTCAGTTCAGTTCTGTCCTGGCCTGTGAATAAACAAGAGCTGTTTGAAGAATCGCTGTGTCGTCTGATATGTTCACCCACAACTTAACAGCCGCCCTCTTGACGATAACTGTATGACGGGTCCAGATATAGCCCGCTCTAGAATCTTGCTTAACCAACACAGAAAATCCCCGCGCAGCCTGCTCACTCCCCAACAGCTCTGAAAACTCCTCTGGATGGAACTAATGTGAGCACTTGGCAGAATCTGTGTGGCTAATGGGCTGTGGACGGCATGGGTAGTTAACTGTTCGAAAACTGCCTGGTGGTACCAATTGCATTATTATTATATCAGGAGGGAGATTAAGGCTCCAATTAAAGAGAGACAGGGGAATTCGTGCAGTGGCTGCCCAGGCTGCCCGTATTTCAAGGCAGCCATTTGAGAGCTCGCTGATGGGGAAAGTGGGGTGGGACAGAGACAGCGCCCGGACCCTCACCAAAAAAACCCCTTCTGGCCCCAGTGGATGACCCAGCCACAGAGACCTATTTCCTTGAGAGTCTAATTAAGGAGGTAGTGACTCAAAAACAGGCATTTTCTGCCATTGCAGCGGCCCTGTGGGATGCATCGCCCATCAGTCGCGACAGACATCTTGTAAAGGCGTCACTTTTGGCCCAGGATCTCCCTGACCCTTAAGAAATGGAGCCTGTTATTACTGGATTTCTGTACTGGTGGCGCTGTTTTATTTTTTAACATTGTACTGCCAGAGGTTTTCAAATATCTGGCAGCTTAGAAATCCTTTTAAATCGAGATAAATTTCTAAACAATAGGCTAAACTTGTTTTTATTATTGCTTGTTAGCTGCCCTAAGCCTGGCCTTGGCTGGGGAGGGCAGGGTATAAATACAAATTATTATTATTATTATTATTATTATTATTATTATTATTATTATTATTAAACAGCCTAAACTTTTCTGTGGAAATGGGGGCCCAATGGGGATCCACCTGTCCCTGGATGTTTCTCAGAACAGGTCTAGGGATAGTGAATCTTTCATGGGGTTACTACTACTACTAATAATAATAATAGTAATAATTTTATCATTTATACCCCACCCGTTTGGCTGCGTTTCCCCATTCACTCTGGGCAGCTTACAGTAAATCTAAAAACATAAAACATAAAGCATTAAAAACCTCCCAGTACAGGACTGCCTTCAGATGTCTCTGTTCCTCATCTTTCTAATCTGCAATTCAAGTCTCTACTTTTCCACATCACTTTTCAGATTATTATTATTTTCAGATTATTATTATTAGAAATTCTCAAGAAAACCCACCAGCTTTTGTGTGCATCTGAAGAAGTGTGCATGGACACGGAAGCTTATACCCAGAACAAACTTAGCTGTTCTCTAAGGTGCTACTGGACAATTTTTTTAATTTTTAAATTTATTTGTAGATTCCCATTTGTTTCCAGGTGCCCAAATTTCTACGGACAGGGCACCATAGGGGCAGAGGGCGGGGGGAAACCACTGTGTTAGGCAAACTGCATACAAATAAATCATATTCGCCCTGATTTACAGCAAAAGAGCCACAAACGTGGAATTCAATCTGTTGTCAGGAAATACACCACCTAGATTCCCATTTGTTTCCAGGTGCCCAAATTTCTATGGAAATCTGCCTTATCCTTCAAGAGCCTTCTGAGACAAGGCCTTTGCTCAGGGACCCTGTCCAAAATGTAACAAAGCTGTCATCCCCATCAGGGAAGAAATTTGCTGACTGACTGAATCCACAGCAGATTTACGAAATGGATGTCTGTGGCTCTTTTGCTGTAAATCAGGGCGAATGGGACCGTTCTATCGAGAGGGCCGGATGAATCACTCCAGCTGATAGACAGGCATGCAGAGCGCTGCACTTTTGGTTCATCAATAGATATGATTTTCCTGAAAGATTATCCAAATCTCTGCAGGGTTCCTCTTCTGCCCTCTGGGTGTTCTCGAGGACAATGTGGATTTGTGATGGGAAGTAGCGGCTCACGTGATTTCTATGTGGCCATTGTTAGAGATGTTTTGTTGTTGTTGTTTAGTCGTTTAGTCGTGTCCGCCTCTTCGTGACCCCCTGGACCAGAGCACGCCAGGCCCTCCTGTCTTCCACTGCCTCCCGCAGTTTGGTCAAACTCATGCTGGTAGCTTCGAGAACACTGTCCCACCATCTCGTCCTCTGTCGTCCCCTTCTCCTTGTGCTCTCCATCTTCCCTAACATCAGGGTCTTTTCCAGGGAGTCTTCTCTTCTCATGAGGTGGCCAAAGTATTGGAGCCTCAGCTTCAGGATCTGTCCTTCCAGTGAGCACTAAGGGCTGATTTCCTTCAGAATGGAGAGGTTTGATCTTCTTGCGGTCCATGGGACTCTCAAGAGTCTCCTCCAGCACCAGAATTCAAAAGCATCCATTCTTCAGCGACCAGCCTTCTTTATGGTCCAGCTCTCACTTCCATACATCACTACTGGGAAAACCATAGCTTTAACAATACGGACCTTTGTCGGCAAGGTGATGTCTCTGCTTTTCAAGATGTTTTAGTCCCCTAAAATATATGGGTAGGATATAGCTCGGTGGCAGAGAACTTGCTTTGCATTAAAGTTCCAGGTTCAGTCCCTAAGACCAACATTTTATTCTCAATTCCCTTTAGAATGATCCCTAGCATGGAACTTTTTTCACAGCTGCTGCACACTGAGTCAATGTTTCATTGATCTATCTACTATGGCCCCAAGTTCTTGTTCCTGGTCAGGCACCTTCAGTTCAGACCCCAAGAGTGCATGTGTGAAATTAAGATTATTATTTTTAGAGTAGCTCAGCAGAGCATGAGACTCTTAATATCAGGATTATGGGTTCATGCCCCAGATTGGGCAAAATATTATTTTTGTTTTAACAACCTTGGATAATTTAGTGTCATCAGCAAACCTTGCAACCTCACTGCTCACTCTAGATCATTTATGAACAAGTCAAAAAAACACAGGTCCCAATATGAGTCCTTGGGGACTCTGCTTTCTACACGTCCCCATTTGGAGAACTGCCCATTTAATCCCACTCTTTGCTTCCTGAAAATTAACCAGTTCCTGAGCCACAAGAGGACCTCTCATTCCTTGACTGCTAAGTTTGCTTAGGAAAGTTTGGTGAGTTGCCAAAACCTCTGTCTGAGATGTTGGAGACTTACTACCAGAATAGACAGCACTGGGTTCCATCAGGGATAACTAAAGTGATGTCTTCCAGATATTGTGCAACTCCAGCTCTCACCAGCCACATTGGTCAAGAAAATGATGAGAAATATTGTCCAACTACCTTTAAGGGGCACCGTGTTGGCTGCCCAATGACTCAGTATAATGCCACCTCTAGTGGTTATGGGAAGGTCTGTAGATGGAATGTGGTGGATCATCTCTGGATTCAAGCTCAAAATGGAAGAAAACCAACCAATAAGTTTTTGAAGACTCTTAGCCACTGTTGTATTTTGTGCTCTCATCAGAAGAGCCTACCCAGATATCCCTCTGGAGATCTCTAGTTGAGGATGTTCCTTGGTGAAACTTTTGCTGCTAAGCCGTGAGAGTGTGGCAAAGGTTCTCTAGTTTTTCTCATCATGCAATATTCCTCATTGCCAAGAAATACATCCCAAGTAATGTGGTGTCCTGACAGGAAGTACTCAATTCTGCACTGGGTACAGCATCCAAACATTCATAAAGACATCTGCATGACCACTCTTTGAAACAGACTGACATCTAGAAGGGCTGCCCTTAGATTCTTAAAGATGGTCCAACAACAAGCAAATCTCAATATTACCAGGTTTCAGATGGAGACCACTGAAAGTGTTTTGCCAGTTTTCTGTACTGCAAAGGTGATGGAAAATGGGAGTCTGGTGCACCATTGCAACTTGAAAATGGGTTGGGGTGCATCGTTCACCCAATGAATGGGTTGGTTATTTCCTAGGAGGTAGAGATAGGTAATTGTAATTATCTAGGACTGGAAGTTCCATTAATTTTTTCTGAAGTTGAATTAATTTATTTATTTTTTGTTGCTTTCTCCACATTGGATGCTGGATTTGGAATGATGGGAGGAGGAGATGAGTTGAAAATTAAGGAAGAAATAAAAGTACAAATTATTCTCCAGTAAGTAAAATAATTTTTTTCCAGTATATTTGTCAGTATGGTGCCTCCCATCTGCTTCTTGCTTCCCAGTCCTTCCTGTCTTGTTGGAAGGGACCTAGGATGACATCAGCTAAAGGCAAAGCGGGGTATTAAGAAGAACATGGAAGTCACAGCACAGATGTTTACATCTGTGGGCAATTCACTTCATCCATTCATCAGGAACGGTCTAGTCTTTTCTCAATGCAGATTCTACATCTACTTCTTTCAGGAGCTGCAGCTGATATTTCCAGCTTTATTTTGAAGGCATCATGTCACCTCCTGAACATTACCAAATGCAGCTACTGGTCAGCCATAAAACAGAGCCTTCAAAATATCAGGAAGCTAGGGCAGAAATGGACTCAAATCCATTCTATGGATAGAGAGTTTAAGGTCTCACTCCAGGAGGAATCCACCACTTCTTGAGTTGTGTGAGAAACACAGAACCATTTGACAGAAAAGTCTCTGGCCGATGGTGTGGAGACCCAAGAACTTCAGAATACAGAATGAGAAGGAGAATTCATGACTTGCCCTCCTGAAAGGAGTGGCCTTCCATCAAACAATGGCTGTGGAATCTACCTTTCATTGGCTACGATGTGTGTATGACATGTGTCTTTCCAAGCCTCCTTAGAGAACTTAAGCCCTTGGGCCACTGGGACATTATGGCAGCCAAGTAGGATCTTGGAGTGAAGCCAGAATGTTTACCTACCTTGTGGTGGAGATGAAGGGCATCAAAAACCCAAGCTGGACATCTGAGCAGCCATTTATCCATCCACCTCTTGCAGTTGTCCCCATAATGACCACAACTGGAGGCCTCACCATTGTAACGAAGTAGGACCTTGGCTGAATGAATGAATGATGCAGAGGTGGCCTCTTCAAACTTACCCAGAAATCCTCACTCATGCAGTGGGACAGCCACTGTCCTTTCTCTTCTTCTCCCACCCCCCTAACCTTTTTGTTCTTCTGCTCTGAACAAAAAAAGTAAAGAAGCGAACAGATGTTAGAACGTGAGTTTTTTTTCCAATTTGCTCTCCTCCTGCTGGAGCGACCTCACCTCCCCATGTGGGAAAAGCCCGGAGCAACCTCCTTAGCAACTCTGCCGACTCTGTGTCACTTCACCTGTCACACAAGCTGGTGACAAGAGAGGAAGAGCGCAACCAGCCAACCGCCACCATGGGCTGAAGGGGGATTGGGGGTGGGTGGGAGGAAGGAAGGAAGGAGGGGGGAGTCGGAGGCAAGCAGATGTACCGTGAGTCACCCCCGAGAGCGTTTTCGCATCAGGAAGGTGCGAAACCAGGCATGTGACTTCCACTTTCAGCCGAGGCACCCGTAGCAGCTGATAGTGGCTACAGGCCTACCGCTTCAGCATGGCTTGCTATTTCTGGGAGATGTCAAACATGCAGTGCTAAGCAGTCATCTCTGTTACCATCTGCCGGAGAAGCAGGCATGGCTTGTGGATTGTTAGATCTGATAACTTGGCAAAAGCTCATATCCCCCACCCCCATTCCTCCCTTTTCTTCCCTTCAAAATTTAAAGGGCGAGGAGAACAAAACCCAAGAGTTTGTCATTGCATCTTGGAAACATAGAAAACTTTAGGGAGTTGGGTATGTTCAGCCCTTAGTGGAGAAGATGGCGAGGTGACCTGAGAGCCGCCTTCAAATAGCTGAAGGCCTGTCCCATGGAAGATGGAGCAAGCTTGTTTTCTGGTTCTCCAGAGGTGTGTGAAGCAATGGATTCAAGTGAGAAGAAAGGAGATTCCAACTCAACATTAGGAAGAACTTTCTGAAGGTAAGAGCTGTTCCACAGTGGAATGGATGACCTGAGAAGGTGGTGGACTCTCCTTCATTGGAGATTTTTAAACAGAGGTGGTCATCTGTTGGGTGGTCATCTGTTGGGGATTCCAGCAGGACAGGGAAGTTGGACTAGATCAGCCTTTGGGGTCTCTTTCAACTCCACAGTTCCATGATACCAATGGTCACCAAACCAAGGACAGAGAGGAGGCACCATTGATCATGTCCCCAAAGGCTTAAAACTGAACATCACACTAATTCACTTTTAGTAAAGACATGGCCACACACAAAGCCAAAACCCAATGGAAGAAAGCACTTGAGGTAAAGCCAGCCTTCTGATAGGAGAAGCACATTGACTTCTTTGAATCCCAAGGTACTTTCCACAGAGCAGCGCTTGACCTCCGAAAGAGGTTTGACATGCCCTTTTGTTCCACAAGAGACATAAGGCCAGGTAAGGCCAGGAATATACAAGTTGGGTGATGGCAGAGTGAAAGAAAAAACTGGAGACAACATGGGGTCTCCTGACTCTGATCAGGATTCTTGTCCCCATTGCTCCTGTGGCTTGTGAATGGTGCAGGAAAAGATCTAGGCAGCATTTTCAATTCAGAATGGGCTTCTTCCTCCCATGAAGATGACAACATCCATGTGTTAAAACCACAGTGGACTCTCCAACCTGGACGCTGACTCAACAGAGGTCAATGGAAATGAGATGGACCTGAAAGAGGGAAGGCTTTTGCATTTTCTGAAGATCTGGAGTGATCTTAAATACTTGAATACCTGGTCAACAAAAGAGGTTCAAAGACTCTCGCAAGGCAAATCTTTTAAAATATAGTATAAACGCTGACAACTGGGAAACACTGGCCTGCGAGCGCTCCAATTGGAGAACAGCCTTTACCAAAGGTGTCATGGGCTTTGAAGACACTCGAACTCAGGACGCAAGGGAGAAACGCACTAATAGGAAGGCATGATTGGCAAACCCTCACCATGATCAACTCCTATCCGGAAACCTATGTCCCCACTGTGGAAGGACGTGTGGATCCAGAATTGGACTCCACAGTTACTTAAGGACTCACTTTTAAAACCGTGTTTATGGAAGACAATCTTACTCGGCTACGAGGGATCGCCAAAGAAGAAAAAGTTGCCTCTTCTCCTGATTTCTCAACATGAGACTCAACCTTGTTGCCAGAGTGGGGCAAGTGGGTGCACTGCCTCCCCTCCCTGGAGCTGTATTATTATTTTTAATTGTTTAGCGAAATTGTATGTCTTGCATTTGAAAAAGAAAGGGCAGCTAACTTTGACAAATTTGTACGTTCATTTAATTCTAGGGAAATACCAAAAGCTGCAAGTGTTGAAAAGTCTCTGAAAAGGTGCGTTTTCTTGCATGTCGATCAAGCATTTTATAAGCTTGCAAAAGGAAGTCAGTTATGCAGTAAATATTTTAGCAAGTTAAGTACTCAATCTCAATGACTTTGACATGAAAGTTTTGCATATTGTTCTCCCTAAATGCTTGACTGGGGTTGCACCGTAATTTGCCGCTACTCTAAATCTGGTTTGTTCTTGTTTGTTTCTTTGTTTTGTAATAGTGTTGTTGCACTATAAGATGATTTTTTTTAGAAAACAAACCCAAAACTAGTTTTTCACTCAGCAGTTATAGCATAAGCTGTTTAACTTGACTTTAACCTCTTGACATCCCCTTGTTTGTGGCACCCTTACCATCCTAAGAACTTATATTATTTGATTGATATGTTGCATGTATTGCCTAAACACCGGCTTCTGGGTTAGGGTGGGATAGTTCACTATTTATCTGTATGATGTTCAGAGATCTCCCAGCTGAGAGGTCAACTGACCATCCGATTAACTTATTTTAGGAGATACATTTTGCTACACCTATGAAAAAGTGACCTGTTTTGCCTTCAGAGCAGCAGTTTTAAGGAGAAACAATTATTGTAATGATAAATGAAATTATCCCGGGGAGCAAACTCTTATCTGACAGAATGCCTGATTTTAGTCATTATTTTAACTGTGTAATGTGTTTTATTCTTCTTTATGCATTTTGCTTTTGTTAATGGCTTTGGCTACGCAAATAAATATCCGTATGATATTGTTATACGTTGAAAGAATTTAATCTTTTTAAATAGTAGAAATTGCTTTCAAAACTGTGTATATTAGGCAAAATTACATTGGATAGATGTATATTAGAAGAAGTTTGCACTTGTTCAATTAACTTTCTTGCTTTTGTTTCTTCCTTTTGATCCCCTACAATTTGCCTCTTGCACTCTTTTTGTAAGGAGCTCTGGTCGAAGCGTACAGAAAGGCGGAGAGTCTCTGAACTGAATAATAATAATAATAATAATAATAATAATAATAATAATAATATATTATTTATACCCCGCCCATCTGGCTGGGTTTTCCCAGCCACTCTGGGCAGCTTCCAACAGAGTATTAAAATACAATAATCTATTAAAGATTAAAAGCTTCCCTGAACAGGGCTGCCTTCAGATGTCTTCTAAAAGTCAGATAGTTGTTTATTTCCTTGACATCTGATGGGAGGGCGTTCCACGGGGGGGGGGGGGGAACCACCTCCAAAAAGGCCCTCTGCCTGGTTCCCTGTAACTTGGCTTCTCGCAGCAGGGGAACCGCCAGAAGGCCCTCAGCACTGGATCTCAGTGTCCGGCCTGAACATTGGGAGTGGAGACGCTCCTTCAGGTATACTGGACCGAGGCCATTTAGGGCTTTCAAGGTCAGCACCAACACCTTGAATTGTGCTTGGAACCATACTGGGAGCCAATGCAGATCTCTCAGGTGTTATATGGTCCCAGCAGCCGCTCCCAGTCCCCAGTCTAGCTGCCGCATTCTGGATTAGTTGTAGTTTCCGTGTCACCTTCAAAGGTAGCCCCACGTTGAGCGCATCGCAATAGTCCAAGCGAGAAATAACCAGAGCATGCACCACTCTGGCAAGACAGTTTGCTGGCAGGGAGGGTCTCATCCTGCATACCAGATGGAGCTGGTAAACAGCTGCCCTGGACACAGAATTGACCTGCGCCTCCATGGACATCTGTGAGTCCAAAATGACTCCCAGGCTTCGCACCTGGTCCTTCAGGGGCACAGTTGCCCCATTCAGGACCAGGGAGTCCTCCACACCTGCCTGCCCCCTGTCCCCCAAGAACAGTACTTCTGTCTTGTCAGGATTCAACCTCAATCTGTTAGCCGCTTTAACAAATGAAACCCCTCATCTCTTCCTCCCTGCAGGAACTCTGGGCTGAATGAAGCCTTTTTCCAGAGCAGCGACTTGTGGAAGAGCCACCGGCAGAAGCAAATGAACCCAAGAGCAAATGTGATGACTGCCCCCCCCTTCTGTCTCCGTCTCCCCATCACTTCCGCTGAGTTTCCTTCGAGGCGGACTTGTGTCGTCCCATCCCCATTTCAAGAGCACCAGCCTTCCCCTTCCTTCGCCACCTTCAAAAACCATTTGCCTTTTGCAGCCCTGTGTCAATCCAGGAGAAATCAAGGCGACGGAAGCACCCCTGGCAGAGATGGCAGGGTGCTGCGTCTCGGGAGATCACATGGAGTGGCATTTATGGACCTCAGCATCTTCAGCCGGCTGTCGGAACGAATTTGCATCCAGGCCCCAGGGAAGTCTGCCAGTTCGGCTATGGGTGGGGTGCTGCGCAGCCATCGTCTCAGCTACAAAGCTCTTGCTGCTGTCAGAGTTGCAGAAGGGTGAGGAAAGGCCGGCCAGAATAATAATAATAATAATAATAATAATAATAATAATAATAATAATAATAATAATAAAATTTATTTATATCCCTCCCTCCCCAGCTGAAGCCGGGCTCAGGGCAGCTAACAACAATAAAATAATACAACATTCTAAAATCATTTCATTATAAAATTAATTCAACTCAAATTGGTGGCAACCATTAGGTTAAAGTTCTGTGAGGATTGCCAAAGGAGGGAGTCAGGCTGTGCCTTGGCCAAAGGCCTGGTGGAACAGCTCTGTCTTTCAGGCCCTGCAGAAAGATGTCAAGTCCCGCAGGGCCCTAGTCTCTTGTGGCAGAGCGTTCCACCAGATTGGAGCCACAGCCGAAAAAGCCCTGGCTCTAGTTGAGGCCAGCCTAACCTCTCTGTGGCCTGGGATCTTCAGGATGTTTTTGTTTGAAGACCGTATGACCAAGGGGGTGGCGTAACTCCCCACTGGGGTTTTTTTTAGCAGGAACTCAAAGGAACTGAGTACCCGTACCTCTTTAAAATTACATACTTGGATTTTTCCGTGTATAAGACTATTTGTTGTTTAGTCCTTTGTCGTGTCTGCCTCTTCGTGACCCCCTGGACCAGAGCACTCCAGGCACTTCTGTCTTCCACTGCCTCCCGCAGTTTGGTCAAACTCATGCTGGTAGCTTCAAGAACACTGTCCAACCATCTCGTCCTCTGTCGTCCCCTTCTCCTTGTGCCCTCCATCTTTCCCAGCATCAGGGTCTTTTCCAGGGAGTCTTCTCTTCTCATGAGGTGGCCAAAGTCTTGGAGCCTCAGCTTCAGGATCTGTCCTTCCAGTGAGCACTCAGGGCTGATTTCCTTCAGAATGGAGAGTATTGATCTTCTTGCAGTCCACGAGACTCTCAAGAGTCTCCTCCGGCACCAGAATTCAAAAGCATCCATTCTTCAGCGAACAGCCTTCTTTATGGTCCAGCTCTCACTTCCATACATCACTACTGGGAAAACCATGGCTTTAACTATATGGACCTTTGTCGGCAAGGTGATGTCTCTGCTTTTTAAGATGCTGTCAAGGTTTGTATAAGACTATATCCCCCCCCCCCATTTTTTAAATTTAAAATGGGGGATCGTCTTATACATGGAATGTTTGAAATATTTATTTCTTAATTTTGGTGTCAAAAAATAGGGGTCATCTTATACATGGAAGCATCTTATACACGGAAAAATATGGTAACCAGATTTCTTTGTCGGGGGGGGGGGGAGAGGAATGGATATACACCCAATGCCTGAGCCAAAAACCTACCGTATTTTTCGTCCCATAGGACACTCCGTCCCATAGGACGCACCTAGTTTTTTGGGGGGGAAATAAAGGGGAAAAAATTCCCCTTTATTTCCCCCCCAAAAGCAGGTCGGGGAAACAGAACCAGGTCAAGGAACAGCGGAATGGCGGCGCTGCGCCTCCCTGCTGTCCCCCGAGCTTGTGGGGCTGGCCGATGTCTGCCCCGCGCGAGTGGCGCTCTGCATCAGGGCGCCCCCCCCTGCGGGGCGGCAGGCTGCTATCCGCAGCATGGGGAGCCCTGCGGGGAACTCCTGCAAGGCTCCCCACGCTGCGGATGTCTGCCTGGCGCGGGGGGCGCTCTGCTTCAGGGCACCCCTCGCGCTGGGCAGCAGGCTGCTATCCGCAGCCTAGACATCCCTGCCGGACCTCCCGTAGGGCTGCCTAGGCTGCGGATGTCTTCCTGAAGCCTGGAGAGCGAGAGGGGTCGGTGCGCACCAACCCCTCTCGCTCTCCAAGCTTCAGCAAAAGCCTGCATTCGCCCCATAGGACGCACCCAGATTTCCCCTTCATTTTTGGAGGGGAAAAAGTGCATCCTATAGGGCGAAAAATACGGTATATCAATAATGTTGTGACCATTTCTAATCCAGATCATCATTTTTGGGCTTTCCTTGGTTTTTTAAAGCTCCACCGTCCCGCCCCCCCTTGCAGCAGGTCTGGGCTTCTAAAGACATTTTGCTGATTCAACAAAAATCTGTCTAGATGCCATTTTGCAGCCATCTTTTGCAGCCATTTTTTTTTGGCAGCCATTTTGCAGCCCAATTCCCAGATGTGTTCAGAGAAACCCGAACGTATGGCAGCCCTGCATTTAACCAGTGCCCGGGATGCATGGCGTTGAAACTGGGTTTGTAACAAACAAACAAACAAACTTTTTGGTGAGTCCCTCCCCCCCCCCACACACATCTTTTTTTGCAGAAAAAAAAGCACACGTGAAAGGTTGCTGGTATTTGGGACTTGTGGGTTCGGAGAAAAGGCAAGCAAAAGGTGGCGTGGTAGAAGCTGGCATGGAGGAAGTGGACAGAGATAAGTTCTCCCTCTCTCCTAAAACTAAAAGTCATGGACGTCCAAGGAAGCTGAACATCGTAGCACAATTCAAAGTGTTGGTGCCGACCATAGCTGTCAACCGTCCCTTATTTGGAGGGACAGTCCCTTATCCCAGCGCCATGTCCCGCTGCTGTCCCTTATTGATGATGTCCCTTGATGATGTCCAATTTCCCGGGTTTCAAAGGAAGCAGCTCCTCTCCCTCCCTCCCTGCCGGCCAGGGAGGAGGGAGGCTCCAACTGTGTTGCTTGGCTGCGTTGCTCACCCAATAAGGAGTCTAAGAACGACTGGGGGGTGGAGCTTGCATGCCTTGTGCCTATCAAATCGGCCACATTGCCTGGGGACTCGCCTTTGCTCAGCGCTTCCGAGCAGAGAGATGACTGTGGTTTTCCTTGCTGCATCCCCTTTGCCGGGTTGCTGTGCTGTGGGAACCAATGTTTGAGGCATCGTTTGGCTGCTGGCTGTATTTTCTGCCCTTGGGTAGGAGGGGCTCAGAAGTTGAACATACCTGTGCTTGGAATATCCCTTATTTTGGCTGCTGATCCCTTATTTTCAAGGCTACTGGTCCCTTATTTTCAAATCTGTAAGTTAACAGCTATGGTGCCAACCTTCGTTATAGGAAAATCTTCCAGGCTCACTTGGATGGCCAAACAAAGACACCAGCTGAAATATACTCGGAGTTGAGTGTGGATTTCATGCTCTTTATTCATCTCATCGTGGTGAGGAGGAATGGAAGTTGCCCCGAAATGTCTGCTTTATATACATTATTTACACAATGTACCCCACGATTGGCTAATTCCGGGATTCTCCTGTAGGCCAATCAGGTTGCGGATTCACTTCCACCTGGAGTTGGATTGGGTGGCTCCTGTGGACCAAACAGACTGCTGCATTCTGGATCCTATTGTTCTAGCACCATTCAGACTGCTGCAATTTGGATCCTATTCAACTCAATACATTGTTGTTGTTGTTGTTTAGTCAATTAGTTGTGTCCGACTCTTCGTGACCCCCTGGACCAGAGCACGCTAGGCACTCCTGTCTTCTTCTGCCTCCCGCAGTTTGGTCAAACTCATGCTGGTAGCTTCAAGAACACTGTCCCACCATCTCATCCTCTGTCGTCCCCTTCTCCTATCCAAACATCAGGGTCTTTTCCAGGGAGTCTTCTCTTCTCATGAGGTGGCCAAAGTCTTGGAGCCTCAGCTTCACGATCTGTCCTTCCAGTGAGCACTCAGTACATAACACCAGCCAATAATATAGGAGCAAAACAGCAGCCTGTGGGCCTGATCTTTATTGTTGCAACAAGGCTTCCACCCAACGGCAGAGCATATGTCCACGCTGCCCAGGGCGGGAGTGCTCCCAATGGGGGCGATGTCAGTATGCCTTTGAGCCGACGCCAATGACTGGGCTCAACCGGTTCTGCCCCGACTGGGCTAGGTGACTAGAGAGCACTTCCAGAGACCTTCCACTCCTGGAAAGCAGGCCTAAGTGCACTGGACCCACAACCGTCCATTGTGAGCACCAAACTCAGCAGAGTATGAAAACACGGGAGATTGCTGTGAAGCATAACTTCTTTATTTTCTAACAGCTACTGCAAACTAAAAACTAAAAGAAGCTACTGCAAACTAAAAACTGCATGAGTGTTACAGTTGTCACTCAGCCATCTAATCACTACAGAGATAGGACACAGTTATCTCCCTGAATAAGTGTCTTCACCCACATCATCCAGCCCGGACCCTGAAGTCCACCTCCAAGGGCCTTCTGGCAGTTCCCTCACTGAGAGAAGTGAGGTTACAGGGAAGCAGGCAGAGGGTCTTCTCAGCAGTGGCACCCTCCCTGCAGAAACCTACCCATCAGATGTCAAGGAGGTAATGAACTATCTGCCAGGGAACGGGACGGATCAGGAGGAGTGGTGGAGACTTCCACCTCAAGAGGCTTCCGGGCAGGAGGAGGATGATGAGAGTATGGACCCATACTCTGTTTGTGGTGGTGGCAAACAGGACACACTCCAGAAAAAGAAGAAGCAAAGAGCTGGGAAATAATGGAGGATGAGGAACAGGAGAAAGCTAGCAGATGCTCTGGTCCTGACAGGACTCAGATGTGGGAGAAACAGGACAGTGGACAGTGGACACTACGTCACGTGAAAGCCTGGTAGAACCTCCTCCTTCTCCAATGACCAGGTGCTCCCTTGGTACCTTAGAGCAGAAGGCCACACAGAGACAGAAAGATTCAGTTGCTGGTCACCGTAGGCAGTCAGGAGGGGTTTGGAAGCTAGGAAGTGCTACAAGGGGGGTGGAGAGAGGACTCTGAGCAATGTCGCGAGGCTGAGGGCAACATCATCCATAGTCTCTCTGTGTATTCTGTTGATTTAAATCAAAGAACTGGAAGAAGTTCTCAAAGCCTCTGGTTTAACCAGGCAGCTAGCCCATGAGTCATGACACTATCTGACTTTTAGAAGGCATCTGAAGGCAGCCCTGTACAGTCGAACCTCAGTTTTTGATCTCCTCCATTGCTGATCTTCTCCCTTGCTTTTTCCTGTAGGACTAATTGCAGTCATTAACAGTCATCAACAGTAACTAAGTTAGTTCTTGGTATGAGCTTTCGTGTGCATGCACACTTATTCGTATCTGAAGAAGTGTGCATGCACACGAAAGCTCATACCAAGAACTAACTTAGTTGGTCTTTAAGGTGCTACTGGAAGGAATTTTTTTATTTTGACTATGGCAGACCAACACGGCTACCTATCTACTACTGGAACCATGGAAGGCACCACATTGAGCCGCATGAAATGGAAGTCCATCAACCTCACCAAGAAACTTGCACAGGTACAGACTGATATCTTCTTTCTTACTAAATGCAAGAACCTGGACATTATACCCAAGGGTCTTAGAATTAAGAACCCTCTACAATCCACGTATCAGGTATCTGAAGAAGTGTGCATGCACACGAAAGCTCATACCAAGAACTAACTTAGTTGGTCTTTAAGGTGCTACTGGAAGGAATTTTTTTATTTTGACTATGGCAGACCAACACGGCTACCTATCTACTACAGTCATCAACAGGTTTACCATACCCATTGAGCCAATGGCTCATCTCTTACTACCCTTCTGAGAAATACCCCACCCCACCCTCTCACTATATATAAGGGTCTGGTGACTTCTGCTTCAGTGTATCTGAAGAAGTGTGCATGCACACAAAAAGTTTATACCAGAACAAACTTTGTTGGCGGGTGGCGCTGTGGTCTAACCCACTGAGCCTCTTGGGCTTGCCAATCAGAAGGTCGGCGGTTCGAATCCCCGCGATGGGGTGAGCTCCCGTTGCTCGGTCCCTGCTCCTGCCAACCTAGCAGTTTGAAAGCACATCAAAGTGCAAGTAGATAAATAGGTACCGCTCTGGCGGTAAATGGCGTTTCCGTGCGCTGCTCTGGTTTGCCAGAAGCGGCTTAGTCATGCTGGCCACATGACCCGGAAGCTGTACGCCAGCTCGCTCGGCCAATAAAGCAAGATGAGCACCGCAACCCCAGAGTCGGCCACAACTGGACCTAATGGTCAGGGACTGCAAGAAGATCAAACCTATCCATTCTTAAGGAAATCAGCCTTATCCATCCTTAAGGAAATCTTAAGGAAATCAGGGGTTCACGAAGAGTCGGACATGACTAAATGACTAAACAACAATGGGACCCCTGACCACTGAGCAACGGGAGCTCACCCCATGGCGGGGATTCGAACCGCCAACCTTCTGATTGGCAAGTCCTAGAATCATAGAATCATAGAGTTGGAAGAGACCCCAAGGGCCATCGAGTCCAACCCCCTGCCAAGCAGGAAACACCATCAGAGCACTCCTGACATATGGCTGTCAAGCCTCTGCTTAAAGACCTCCAAAGTAGGAGACTCCACCACACTCCTTGGCAGCAAATTCCACTGTCGAACAGCTCTTACTGTCAGGAAGTTCTTCCTAATGTTTAGGTGGAATCTTCTTTCTTGTAGTTTGGATCCATTGCTCCGTGTCCGCTTCTCTGGAGCAGCAGAAAACAACCTTTCTCCCTCCTCTATGTGACATCCTTTTATATATTTGAACATGGCTATCATATCACCCCTTAACCTCCTCTTCTCCAGGCTAAACATGTCCTAGGCTCTGTGGTTTAACCCACAGTGCTACCTGCGTCCCATTATTATGGAATAGGACGCCCCTATTTTCATGGGAGAAATTTTGGAGGGTATGCAAAATGACTGGGTCCTTAGCAAGGGACTTTGCAGAAGGTGCTCATACTCTCGACTGCGGAGAAGAGGTAAGAGTAAAGTTCATATCCAACATCAGCCCTGCACCTGAGAGTGCAAATGGGGACTTTGACACCAGTATCTTTATACGAGGCTAAAAGGATCTTGCATGTACAGCCACCCCACAACAACTTCCAAGGTGTCTGTGCTGATTATGTCTCCCCCCGCTGCCCCCCAGCTTCTCAGAGTTGCACACAAAAGCAATGACTCCGGTAATTTTAATCCCCTTTTATTTCACTTCATTCCTCTTCTTTTGCTTCCCCAAACTCCTGCCAATTAAGGAGGAGGCGTTTGATGGGATCGTAATCCCAGCACCAGGGGGCAGACCTTTAAAAGTGCATTGGGGGGGGGGGAGCATGGGGAACCATAATAAAAATAATAACAAAATAAGAGCAAAAAGAGCAAAAAATAAAGAAGATCTCTCCTCTTCCTCCTCTGCTCCTCTCTCAAGGTAAGAAATCAAAAAGTTATTTGATGCATAATTGATTCGCTTTGGAGTTCCTTGCAAATGGCTAAGGAGCCTTGATAATAACTGAAAAGGGGGGGTCACTGGGAAAAGGGGGTGGGGAGCAGAGGGCCTGTTGTGACCTGAGGGGCTGAAAGTAATGGGAGATCAGCAGACTAGGTGGAGGGGGGGGAGAAGAGGAGGAGGAAGAGGAGGAAAAGGAAGGAGGGAGGAAGAGCAGGAGAGGTAAATAAAGAAATAAAGCAGCCAAAGGTATTGGGGGGGGGGCAGCAGAGGAGGTAAAAAGTGCTATTAAGAAGCACCGGCGGTATGGGATTTCAGGCAACGAAGCTCTCAGAACGGAACAATAAATTAACAAGCGCAAAAACAGGAACAAAAGGAAAACGAAAACTCGCTAGAGAGAGCCCTCGATTTCTGCCTAAGAGCAGCTGCGAAAGGAGCTGGAAAGGCGCCGAGTCGGCAGAAAACAGGTGCTCTTTGCCCAAACGGAGACAATTTCGCTGCTCTAGGAAGCGCAAGCCACGCCTGGCCCTTCCGTGGCCTCGGTGGAAGAGGCGCTTTGGGTAAAAAAAAGCTCTTTTGCATCCCACGAGCAATGGAAGGGCCTTGCAGTGAGTCAAGCTGGTGGTCCCTGTCTTTGGCTAAAGGTTCCAGTTACAGATAGGTAGCCGTGTTGGTCTGCCATAGTCAAAATAAAAACATTCCTTCCAGTAGCACCTTAAAGACCAACTAAGTTAGTTCTTGGCATGAGCTTTCGTGTGCATGCACACTTCTTCAGATACACATGGCTAAAGGATTTGGCTAAAGGATTTGGATGCTGGGACAGTGGCAGGTTTGGGGCTTTCAAATTTCAGTGGTGCCCAGTGTACCAAAATAACAATAATATGGTAACACTCCATTCTATATCATCGTTGCCGCACCCTCCTGTGCGGGTAAACTGGTCGCGATCCCCTAAATCGGCCTCTGGCCATGACACACAACACTGGAACGCAGAGACGTCCCGTGGAACTGAATGTTGGAAGATCGGGAGAGATAAAAGAAAGTGCTTCTTCATGGAAATGCAAAGTTAACTTGTGGAACTCACTCCCACAGTTTGTTATTTCTACCCTGCCCATGTAGAACATAATCTGTTCCACTTCCGAAACATTCAGTTTCTAAGGCACAGCTTCTGATAGGCTCTTGCAATCGGAAGGCGCCTGTTTGCCAGATGAGACATTCAGCTTCTGAAACATTTGAAAACCGGAACACTTACTTCTGGGTTTTTGACATCCGGGAGCCGAAACATTCGGCAATGGATTCAGGTTGGTAACCGTGTTGGTCTGATGCAGTCAAACTAAAAATAATAATAATAAAAATTGTCCAGTAGCAGCTTGTTGTTGTTGTTTAGTCGTTTAGTCGTGCCCGCCTCTTCGTGACCCCCTGGACCAGAGCACGCAGGCACTCCTGTCTTCCACTGCCTCCTGCAGTTTGGTCAAACTCATGCTGGTAGCTTTGAGAACACTGTCCCAACATCTTGTCCTCTGTCGTCCCCTTCTCCTTGTGCCCTCCATCTTTCCCAACATCAGAGTCTTTTCCAGGGAGTCTTCTCTTCACATGAGGTGGCCAAAGTATTGGAGCCTCAGCTTCAGGATCTGTCCTTCCAGTGAGCACTCAGGGCTGATTTCCTTCAGAATGGAGAGGTTTGATCTTCTTGCAGTCCATGGGACTCTCAAGAGTCTCCTCCAGCACCAGAGTTCAAAAGCGTCAATTCTTCGGCGATCAGCCTTCTAGGGGTCCCTTTACCTTTACTTTATTCCATGATGATGATGATGATGATGATGATAATAATAATAATAATAATAATAATAATAATAATAATAATAATAATAATATTTATTATTTATACCCCACCCCCATCTGGCTGAGTTTCCCAAGCCACTCTGGGCGGCTTCCAACACAATATTAAAATATAGTAATGCCTCAAACATTAAAAGCTTCCCTAAACAGGGCTGCCTTCAGATGTCTTCTAAAAGTCTGGTAGTTGTTCTTCTCTTTGACATCTGGTGGGAGGGCGTTCCACAGGGTGGGTGCCACTACCAAGAAGGCCCTCTGTCTGGTTCCTGGTAACTTGGCTTCTCGTAGTGAGGGAGCCACCAGAAGGCCCTCGGAGCTGGATCTCAGTGTCCGGGCTGGACGTTGGAGGTGGAGATGCTCCTTCAGGTATACAGGACCGAGGCCGTTTAGGGCTTTAAAAGTCAGCACCAACACTTTGAATTGTGCTCGGAAATGTACTGGGAGCCAATGTAGGTCTTTCAAGACTAATAATAATAATAAAATAATAATAATTTTATTATATATAACCCACCCATTTGACTGGGTTGCCCCAGCCACTCTGGGCAGCTCCCCCCCCCCTCTCTCTCTCTCTATATATATATATAATAATAATAATTATAATAATTCACATTAAAAAAGCAAAACTTCCCCCTATATAGGTTGGAAGGAAGGTGAGATATGAATGTTATCATAGAAACAAAGACAAGAATTTAAGCTTTCGTGGAAGTGAGAGAATGAAATTTGCTTTCTGCTTGATGGTATGATCTTGTTGAGGAAGCAGAGAGAGAAAGTGAGTTAGCCCTCTTTCCTAGCTTTCCAGCTGAGAATAGACTGGGAGGGGAGGAAAAAAATCAATATTTATTTTAGCATTTAAGTAGGAGCATGGCTTGAAACAGGATTGTATCTCTCCCCCATGATGTGATGTTTACTTAGCAGGGTCATGCTTTTATATTTCATTAGTGGGATGCCAAGAGGTGAGGTTTCCAGTTGGATAAAAGCATGGCTTTCATGTCTCCCAAGTCTAGAGTTTTATTCCAAAGAAAGAGAGAGAGGGTTTCATATGTTAAAGATGCATTTGCTTAATTCTGCATGTCTGCAGTTTTACTATGGACATTGCTTACGATGTATGTAATGGCTTACTGGGGAGGGGGGCTATAGCTCTGTGGTACAGCATTTGCCTTGCATGGAGAAGATATCTGGTTCGATTCTGGGGTCTCCAGCCCAGGTAGGTATTGGGCAATCACAGGTTGAAACTTTGAAGTAACAACAACAACAACAACAACAACAATTTATACCCTACCCATCTGGCTGGGTTTCCCTAGCCACTCTGGGCAGCTCCCAACAGAAATAATAATAATAATAATAATAATAATAATAATAATAATAATAATAATAATAATGTGATAAAACAGCAGACATTAAAAGCTTCCCTAAACAGGGCTGCCTTCAGATGTCTTCTAAAAGTCAGAAAGCTGTTTATTTCCTTGACATCTGACGGGAGGGCATTCCACAGGGCAGGAGCCACCACTGAGAAGGCCCTCTGTCTGGTTCCCTGTAGCTTCACTTCTCATAGCGAGGGAACCGCCAGAAAGCCCTCGGAGCTGGACCTCAGTGTCTGGGCAGAACGATGGGGGTGGAGATGCTCCTTCAGGTATACTGGGCCGAGGCCGTTTAGGGCTTTAAAGGTCAGCACCAACACTTTGAATTGTGCTCGGAAACATACTGGGAGCCAATGTTGGTCTTTCAGGACCGGTGTTATGTGGTCTCCCAGTCACCAGTCTAGCTGCCGCATTCTGGATTAATTGCAGTTTCTGGGTCACCTTCAAAGGTAGCCCCACGTAGAGCACATTGCAGTAGTCCAAGCAGGAGATAACCAGAGCATGCACCACTCTGGTGAGACAGTCTGCGGGCAGGGAGGGTCTCAGCCTGCATACCAGATGGAGCTGATAAACAGCTGCCCTGGACACAGAATTGACCTGAGTTGCAGCCAGTCAATGTACTGTGGTACCTCTGGTTACGTACTTAATTCGTTCTGTAGGTCCGTTCTTAATTTGAAACTGTTCTCAACCTGAAGCACCACTTTAGCTAATGGGGCCTCCTGCTGCTGCCACTGCGGCGCCGCCACACAATTTCTGTTCTCATCCTGAAGCAAAGTTCTTAAACCTGAGGTATTATTTCTGGGTTAGTGGTGTCTGTAACCTGAAGCGTATGTAACCCGAGGTACCACTGTATACACTGTACAAAACTCAGCTAGGCAGAGTTGTGTTCTATGATTTTATTAGGATCATAGAGTTAGAATGTAGGAGTCTCATCCAGATAATAATAATAATAATAATAATAATAATAATAATAATAATAATAATAAATTTTATTTATACCCCGCCCTCCCCGGCCAGAGCTGGGCTCAGGGCGGCTAACACCAATAAAATCATAGTAAAAAACATGATAAGGGAAAAAGAAAAAAACCCAATTTAATATACAGGTTAAAATGCAATTTAAAATGCAGCCTCATTTTAAAAGTAGCCAATAAATCAAGACCATAAGGGGAGGGAAACATAAGGGTCAGACTGAGGCCAAACCAAAGGCCAGGTGGAACAGCTCTGTCTTGCAGGCCCTGCGGAAAGATGTCAAGTCCCGCAGGGCCCTAGTCTCTTGTGACAGAGCGTTCCACCAAGTCGGGGCCAGTACTGAAAAGGCCCTGGCCCTAGTTGAGACCAATCTAACCATCTTGCGACCTGGGACCTCCAAAATGTTGTCATTTGTGGACCTTAAGGTCCTCCGCGGGGCATACCAGGATCACATATGACAGATGGCCATCCCGCTTCTGTTTGAGAAACCTCCAAGGAAGGAGCCCACCACCTCTCAAGGGAGACCATTCCACTCTGGGAACAGCTCATACTGTCAGAAAGTTCTTCCTGACGTTTAGATGGATGGAGGGGAGGTTGTAGCCTCTACCTGCCCCTCCGAAAGTGGGGTATCCCTTTAAAGGGATCTAGGGCAGGTGCTTTTGTCTGGATGCCAAGGCAGGGGCTAGGGCCACAGCACCCCCCAGATGCAATCCAGCAGGGGGGTACTCCTTGATGCAGGTCACAAACTCCCCCACTTCTGGCTGACCTCAAAAATTTAAGTTATTCCGGAAGGTGGGCCAGAAGTACAGTCATACCTCATGTTACGTCCGCTTCATGTTACGTTCTTTCAGGTTACGTCCCGCGGCGACCCAGAAGTACCGGAAAGGGTTACTTCTAGGTTTCGCCACTTGCACATGCGCAGAAGCACAAAATTATGTCATGCACATGCGCAGAAGCGATGAATCGCAACCCACGTGTGTGCAGATGCGCCGCTGCGGGTTGCGCTCTTTTCATGTTGTGAATGGGCCTCTGGAACGGATCCTCTTCGCAACCAGAGGTACCACTGTAGTTGATTCTCCCCAATGCCTTTGCCCATCCTCTTACATCTGTAGCCAATAAAAGTTGGGGCCTGATTTGACCCAAACACTAGTCTCATGTCTAATTACTCATGGGATTTTGGTGGTCTGTAGGGTGGGTGGGGGCCCTTCATGGATCACTGCCTTGCCATGGCGAAGGGGCTTGAATAACTCAGAGAAGCTATGAGCTCTGCCGTGCAGGGCCACCCAAGATGGACAGGTCATAATGGAGAGTTTTGACCAAACGTGATCCACCTGGAGGAGGAACCCGCTGTTCGACAGTGGAATTTGCTGCCCAGGAGTGTGGTGAAGTCTCCTTCTTTGGAGGTCTTTAAGCAGAGGCTTGACAACCATATGTCAGGAGTGCTCTGATGGTGTTTCCTGCTTGGCAGGGGGTTGGACTCGATGGCCCTTGGGGTCTCTTCCAACTCGACGATTCTATGCTACTGAGGAAGAGAGGAGGACAAGTACAAGTAGATCCAGAGCTGATGAAGCGGCTGGGCCATTGCCAAAATGACGCTCAGTTGAGGATATGCCTGGAAGTGAAAGGAAAGTCCAATGCTGTAAAGAAAAATATTGCATAGGAACCTGGAATGTAAGAACCATGAACCTGGATAAGTTGGATGTGGTAAAAAATGAGATGGCAAGAAAGTTGGGGGGGGCACAAGGAGAAGGGGACGACAGAGGATGAGATGGTTGGACAGTGTTCTCGAAGCTACCAGCATGAGTTTGACCAAACTGTGGGAGGCAGTGGAAGACAGGAGGGCCTGGCGTGCTCTGGTCCAGGGGGTCACGAAGAGGCGGACACGACTAAACAACAACAACGGGGGGGGGGGGATGCCTGGGCTTTCCAGAAGCGTCTTCAAAGACTATTTCCCAAAATATTTTTTTGCATTCCCACCACATATGGAAATATGAACCCATTCATCCTTTCCAAGAATGAAACGTGAATTGTTGAATTTGAAAATGAAATTTAATTTCAATTCTTAAAACGTTCATGGTTTAGAACGGTTGAAAGTCTCCTGGTTGATTTGTTAAAAAATCAAGTGTCATAGCTATTGTCAACTATCAGATATTATCAGTGTTATATCACTGCATATTAACTGTCAAGCATAACAGACTTACTGCATGTCAAATATTGTCAAATATCAAGCCCCGCTGTCTATCAGCTATCGCACGTCAAATACTAAATATTGTAACATGTCAGCTATAAAAAACTGTCAGATACTAAATGCAATTACATCCGCTGTCCGTTAATACTTTCAAATGTCAAATAATACTAAATATATCGTGTTGAAATCATACTGCATTGGATGAAACAATACGCATGTTAAATATCAAATATTTGACATTTTTTGATGAGAACAATTTTGAGAAGAAAATGAGAGGAATCTGCCCCGCCCACAGCTCTATGTACACAACAATAATCCTGACATCACTTGGAAAGTTTGGCCTGGAATGTGCATTTGTGTAATAATTAAAATTGCGTAATTAATTGTGTAATCTGGGAGAGATGAAGAGAGCTCATTCCATCAGCTTTGGTGAATACCAGCTCCATCTGGCATCTCCTATTCCGGAACAGCGCCTATAGCAGGTGGTTATTATAATAACTTACCAACAAAGGTCCCTATAGTTAAAGCTGTGGTTTTCCCAGTAGTGATGTATGGAAGTGAGAGCTGGACCATAAAGAAGGCCGATCGCCAAAGAATAGATGCTTTTGAATTGTGGTGCTGGAGGAGACTCTTGAGAGTCCCATGGACTGCAAGAAGATCAAACCTCTCCATTCTGAATGAAATCAGCCCTGAGTGTTCACTGGAAGTACAGATCCTGAAGCTGAGACTCCAAGACTTTGGCCACCTCAGGAGAAGAGAAGACTCCCTGGAAAAGACCCTGATGTTGGGAAAGATGGAGGGCACAAGGAGAAGGGGACGACAGAGGACGAGATGGTTGGACAGTGTTCTCGAAGCTACCAGCATGAGTTTGACCAAACTGCGGGATGCAGTGGAAGACAGGTGGGCCTGGCGTGCTCTGGTCCAGGGGGTCACGAAGAGTCGGACATGACTAAACAACAACAACAACATAAGCCACTCTGGGAGCGAAACAAATTGCACCTAACATTTCCAAAAGAGAGAAACTCGGCAACAGATTCAGGACCATTCAGCGAAGCGTTAAGGCATAAAGTGAAGGCAGTGTAAATGCCAAACGACAAAAGAGGATTAAATGGCATGGATTTCAAAGGGACTCGTCCCCCTAGAGCGTGCACATAAGATTGCAGCAGCCTTAAATATAAGTGCGCTGAAAAATGCAGCCACTTAATATTTTGCATGGGGCCTTTGGGGAAAGAAAGTGGTGACTTTCAAGTCCTCGTTCGGATATCCAGTTGATGAATCCCGTGAAATGGCTCGTAACTGGAACCTTCTCTGGTGGGACATGACAGCCTGCCCTTCGAGGGACTGCTGCGTCACCCCTTCCAGCGCACCTGGTCAGCCCCCTGACCACCTGGCCATGCCTGTGTCAGCATCCCTTGCGGTTGACCTGAGTCTCTCCTTCTCAGCACCTGACGCAGCAGAAGGTCCCGTGGGCCCTTGATTTCCCTGAAGAAGGACAACTGTGCCCCCCCCCCCGGGTACCGAACGCACCCCAGGTGTGATCTCCTTCACTGAAAGGGGAAAGGGATGGCTTCTCAGCACTGACCAGTGCCCAGAAAAAGCATGGCAAGCACATTTCCCCTTTGTTCTTTGGCAAGGCTGGTTGCGCTGCTCGACCTTCCCAGGGGCAGCTTTCATCAGTGGCTATCAGACCTCATGATGACTCTCTGCTTCCTTCAGGTTAAGGAGACCCGGTCAATTTCAGTTTCTCTCCTCCTTTTTCCACCCTCAAGCTCAGTTCTCCACACCAGTTTGCATGAAAATTCATCAGCACATTAGTGTGAACTTATCCTGGAGGTGGAATCTCCTTTCTTGGAACGCAGATCCATTGGATCGGGTCCTACAGAGCAGGAGAAAACAAGCTTGCTCCATTTTGGAGGCGGGGTGTGTGGCTCTCATCCTGCCATTTTAAGAGAACAAGGAAGGCATTCACGGAGGATTCTGGCACCTCTTTTTGTAGAAATATAGCACTGAAAAGAAGGACTTATTCACGCTTATTTCACCCCACTTTTTCCAGGCACAGGTCTGCCCTTAAAGATGTCGTGCCTGAGTGGTCCCTCTCCCACACTGAGCTTTCCCCACAAAAACCTGCTCTTTAGTGCTCAATTGGAGCAAATGTCAATTCGGGTTCTCCATGGACTGGCCTTTGTTCCAGTTGAGGTTTAAAGAGTGGGGTTTTGTGGGGAAATCTACAGACGGAGCAAAATGTGTGGGGGGGTGCTCAGATACAGAGCTTAAAAGCACAGACCGTGCCTGGAAAGAGCAGAGGAAAGTTAGGTGTGGATAAGCTCTGTATACCTGAAGGAGCGTCTCCACCCTCATCGTTCTGCCCGGACACTGAGGTCTAGCTCCGAGGGCCTTTTGGCAGTTCCCTCACTGCAAGAAGTGAGGTTACAGGGAACCAGGCAGAGGGCCTTCTTGGTGGTGGCGCCCGCCCTGTGGAACGCCCTCCCAGCAGATGTCAAGGAGATAAACAATGATCTGGCCTTTAGAAGACATCCGAAGGCAGCCCTGTAAAAGGAGGTTCTTAATGTTGGAGGTTTTAAACACGGACAACTGGGAAACACTGGCCTGCGAGTGCTCCAGTTGGAGAACAGCCTTTAGCAAAGGTATCACAGACTTTGAAGACACTCGACCTCAGGACGCAAGGGAGAAACATGCTAAGAGGAAGGCACGCTTGGCAAATCCACACCATGATCAACTCCCGCCCAGAAACCTATGTGGAAGGACATGTGGATCCAGAACTTACGGACTCACTGTTAAGATCGTGTTCATGGAAGACAATCTTACTTGGCCACAAGGGATTGCCAAAGAAGAAGAAGAAGAATTTGTGGGAAGCTGAGGCAACCCAGTCAGATGGGCAGCATATAAACAATAAAGTATTGTTACTATTCATTCTGTAGATGAAGGAAAGTGGTGCTCATTGGCATTACAGTGGTACCTCAGGTTAAGTACTTAATTCGTTCCGGAGGTCCATATTTAACCTGAAACTGTTCTTAACCTGAAGCACCACTTTAGCTAATAGGGCCTCCTAATGCTGCCGCACCGCCGGAGCCCGATTTCTGTTCTCATCCTGAAGCAAAGTTCTTAACCTGAAGCACTATTTCTGGGTTAGCGGAATCTGTAACCTGAAGCGTATGTAACCTGAGATACCACTGTAATGTATTTAATGTCTTTTTAATCTCTGTTGGAAGCTGCCCAGAGTGGCTGGGGAAACCCAGCCAGATGGGAGGGGTACAAATAAATTATTATTATTATTATTATTATTATTATTATTATTATTATTACCAACCTCAGCCAAGCCCTGCCCTCCAAAATGCCAGCTGGCTTTGAAATCAGGAGATGCTCACCTGTTCTGTTTGCCTCGCCTTTCCCCACACGATGCTCCTACGTATTTGTGATTTCAGGGAGGAGATGATGAGGAACGCTCCTTTCTCACATTTGTCTATAAAAGCCATTCATAATTCATAGGACTCTTTTCACACAAACACACACACACAGCCACACTTCCTTCTCCATCCCGGCTGGATTCCTAAGCGCCGCAAAAGATCTCGTTAATATTCCGACAGCTCCAACCGCTGCAATGAAC
The DNA here is from genome assembly GCF_965112155.1 of Podarcis liolepis. Classification (NCBI taxonomy): domain Eukaryota; kingdom Metazoa; phylum Chordata; class Lepidosauria; order Squamata; family Lacertidae; genus Podarcis; species Podarcis liolepis. The sequence continues at coordinate 2,566,181 of NC_139560.1, read as the reverse complement.
GAAGGATGCGCTTTCAAGGGGACTTAATAATAATAATTGGGCCCCGGTTCCACCGTCGGCGACCTTGTGGGAGGGTGGGGTGGGGTGCAATGAAAGCTAAGCAAAGGAGAAGAGAGGAACCCCCCCCCCTCTTTTTTTTGAAAGGGAAGCAAAGGGAGAATGCAATCTGTCAATAGAGGATCAAACCAAGAGTGGCCCTGGAAAGTGCAGTCGAGAGGCAACGAGAGACGTTCAGGAGGCATTGTGGGAAACGGGAGGGTCGATGCCGCAGAGATGAAGGCGAGACAACAGTCCCAGAGGCTGGAGAAGACTGAAAGAAGAACACAGGCTGGCCAAATCCTGTGGTGAAAACTCTTGCAACTTTCCCCCTTTATTCTCTTTGACAAGAATGACTCTCTCTGTCTCTCTCTCTAATGCTTGTTCAAATCCTTCCCTTTCACAGGAGCAGGAACTTGTTGTACGGTGACAAACCACATCTGGGGGCTCTGGGGACAGGGGGCCTGGTGGGGTGAGGGTGGTGGGTTTAGCGCCCATGTAGTTTTTAAGTTTTAAATGGACACGGGTGGCGCTGCGGGTTAAACCACAGAGCCTAGGACTTGCCAATCAGAAGGTCGGTGGTTCGAATCCCCGTGACGGGGTGTGTTCCCATTGCTCTGTCCCTGTTCCTGCCAACCTAGCAGTTCGAAAGCATGTCAAAGTGCAAGTAGATAAATAGGTACTGCTCCGGCGGGAAGGTAAACGGCGTTTCCGTGCGCTGTTCTGGTTCGCCAGAAGCGGCTTAGTCATGCCGGCCACATGACCCAGAAGCTGTACGCTGGCTCCCTCGGCCAATAAAGCGAGATGAACGCTGCAACCCCAGAGTCAGTCACGACTGGACCTAATGGTCAGCGGTCCCTTTACCTTTTACCTTAACATGGGGATTAGCAGCTAATAAAAGTTGGGGTCTTCTTTTGTTCGGGGCTTCCATCTTGTGGCAGGTGGGAGTCCTGTCGCGAGACAGTATTCAGTAAAGACCAAGCCTACTGGCTGCTGTTTTGCTCTGGTATTCCTGGCTGGGGTCCTTGTTTTTTGTCCAAGGGAGCCCTCAGATTTCTCCGTGAACATGCAGAAGGTTCTATGCTGGCGTCTCCAGGAAAGACTGGGGAAAGCCCCCTGGCTGCGACCCTGGAGAGGCGCTGCCTGTCAGTGTGGGAGGCAGTCTCAGCATAAGGCAGCTTCCTACGTTTCTATGGGGCAGCCAGGCAGCTGCAGGAGGATTCGCAGAGCCCTCGGTGACATTTCGAAGCCTGCTCTGTCTACCCACCTCATTCTCTCTCTTGCTGCCTCTTGACGGAACCCAAAACTGGCAGTGCCTCCTGAGTTTGCAGAATCAGGAGGATCCAGCCTCCCCCCCCCCCCCAGAGCTCTGCAACATCTCTTGGGGGAAGGGGATACACAGATGTGATTAACTAACTTAACCAGCCAGCTCTCGGCCTGGCAGAGACTGGGTCTCACTCCGTGCTCATCTCCCGACGTGGCGCTCTGCTGAGACAGCATCTTTCCCAGCAGCTCCATGAACCGAGGGGGAGATATTGCCAGCCGCAGGTCAGGAATTCTAGCCATTCAGCTGAAATTGGGGAGGGGGAGAAGGAGGGGCAGCGGGACGGAGGCTCCCAGAAAAAGCCCGAAGGCCTTTCGAGAGGCTGGCTTGGCTCAGCCATGTGGAGGAAATACTCACGCTTGCCCGGTGCAAAGCGTAGGATGCAGGCCCTTGACATAATCAGGCCAGGGCTCCTCGTGATCTGCTGGAATCACAGAATTGTAGAGGTGGAAAGGGACCCTCAGAGGTCATCTGAGTCGCAGCTGAAGAATCCCTGACAGATGGCCATCCCAACTCTGTTGGAAAACCTCCAGCGAAGGAGAGCCAAGGGCGTCGGTTTCACTGCAGAACAGAAAGCACTTCCTAGTGGTTACTCAGAATCTCCTTTCTTGCAATTTGAGTCCATCGGTTCGGGTCCTGCCCTCTGGAGCAGCAGCAAGCAAGAAGAAGAGGAGGAGGAAGAGGAGGAGTTTGGATTTGATATCCCGCTTTATCACTACCCTAAGGAGTCTCAAAGGGACGTGGGTGGCGCTGTGGGTTAAACCACAGAGCCCAGGGCTTGCCAATCAGAAGGTCGGCGGTTCGAATCCCCGCGACGGGGTGAGCTCCCGTTGCTCGGTCCCTGCTCCTGCCAACCTAGCAGTTTGAAAGCACGTCAAAGTGCAAGTAGATAAATAGGTACCACTCCTGCGGGAAGGTAAATGGCGTTTCTGTGCGCTGCTCTGGTTCGCCAGAAGTGGCTTAGTCATGCTGGCCACATGACCCAGAAGCTGTATGCCGGCTCCCTCAGCCAATAAAGTGAGATGAGCGCCACAACCCCAGAGTCATCCACGACTGGACCTAATGGTCAGCGGTCCCTTTACTTTATGGGAGAAAGTTTCATCGTTTTAACTATGTGCTGTGTGAAGAAGCCTGAATTCTTTGAGCCCAGCAGTCTGCAAATCCCGAATGGGCAGAGGGCGAGAAGAGAGGCTGTGGGGAAGCTGAGGGTGGCTGTTGCCCCCCTTTTCAGTACTGTATCCTCTCCCTTCCTGCCTCTCAGCTTTTCTAGCCCTTACCAACAGGTAATGTGCCCTTCCCCTTCATGGATCACTGCTTCTTGGTAGAAAAGCAATGACAAACCTAGACAGCATCTGTTAAAACAGACACATCACCTTGCCAACAAAGGTCCGTATAGTTAAAGCTCTGGTTTTCCCAGTAGTGATGTATGGAAGTGAGAGCTGGACCATAAAGAAGGCTGATCGCCAAAGAACTGATGCTTTTGAATTATGGTGCTGGAGGAGACTCTTGATAGTCCCATGGACTGCAAGGAGATCAAACCGATCCATTCTGAAGGAAATCAGCCCTGAGTGCTCCCTGGAAGGACAGATCCTGAAGCTGAGGCTCCAAGACTTTGGCCACCTCATGAGAAGAGAAGACTCCCTGGAAAAGACCCTGATGTTGGGAAAGATGGAGGGCACAAGGAGAAGGGGACGACAGAGGACAAGATGGTGGGACAGTGTTCTCGAAGCTACCAGCATGAGTTTAACTAAACTGCGGGAGGCGGTGGAAGACAGGAGGGCCTGGCATGCTCTGGTCCAGGGGGTCACGAAGAGTCGGACACAACAACAATGTGCTCTTCCGTGCCATCTTGTTGCACTTTCCACCCGAAAGTGATTTGCACTGATTTGCAGCTGCGGTTTCTGGGGGACTGGCAAAGAACTCTGTGTGAGTGTGCAGGTACGGGCGAGAGATTGAGATCACCCCTTTCCCCTCCCAATTCCCTACCCCCACCCCAAAATATGTGCCTTTTGCAAATGCCTGCCCTGCGGCGTTACTGCCACCGACTGAAAACGCACCTGCCGCGGACCTTTCCACGGCACGTTTTGGCTCCCCTGCTGTGTTTTCTTTCCAATAAGAAGAAAGAACTGTCAGCATTAAGCAAATCAGAGCCGCGTCTCGCCTCCCCCGAGTCGTATGTCACACATGAATATCTGAGAGTTTATATGGATTTTTCCCCCTTGCCAATCTCTCCCGCTCCCTCTGTGCGCTCCTACTTATGTCCTCTCGCTATTTCTCGACAAAAGAAAAGTTTAATGCGCTTGCAAAAGGAGGAGAGAAATATCCATAAAACTCCAATTTAAACTCCTCGGCTCTGCCTTTAAACTTCCTTCGTTCCTTTACTTCCCTCTAATAGGAAGAGGGTTTGATGGCGTCCCTTTTCTTTCCCTCTCTCTCTTTTTACTGGCTGCCTAAGAAAGAGAAATATAAGAAGGGAAGGAAGGAGAGCGAAGCGCTTTTGAATCTGGCTGGGGGGGTGGGAAGGAACTTGGGGAGACTGCAGCCCGATGCAAGGAGCTCTGATTTAAGTAGGCAAGAAAAGTCCTCATGGATCAGGGCCAAAGCCTTCGCACAAGGCCAAGCACACACCTCAGGGAAACTCTTGTTCCCTGCACCTGGCATTCAGAGGTAGGTAGGCATTAGCCAATGGCCATAGCAACAATGAAACAGAATACGCAGAAAGGGAAATATGATACAGTGGTGCCCCGCAAGACGAATGCCTCGCAAGACGGAAAACCCGCTAGACGAAAGGGTTTTCCATTTTGGAGGTGCTTCAGAAAACGAATTTCCTATGGGCTTGCTTCGCAAGACGAAAATGTCTTGCGAGTTCCTGCGGGGGTTTTTTCCTCCCCCCCCCCCTTTTCCCAAGCCGCTAAGCCGCTTATCAGCTGATCCTAAGCCGCTAAGCCGCTTAACAGCTGATCCGCTAAGCCACTTATCAGCTGATCCGCTAATCCGCTTATCAGCTGATCCGCTAAGCCGCTTATCAGCTGATCCGCTAAGCCGCTAAACCGCTTATCAGCTGATCCGCTAAGCCCGCTAAGCCGCTAATAGCGCTAATCTGCTAAGCCGCTAATGGACTTGCTTCGCAAGACAAAAAAACCGCAAGACGAAGAGACTCGCGGAACGGATTCTTTTCGTCTTGCGAGGCACCACTGTATAAATGCACAATTTAAAGTCCTGAATCAGCAGTCAGTTAGTGGCCCTTATTCTGATTGCCCCTGCTATGAACCTAGCAACCTTTGCTGTTATCTGCTCATTTTGATCTGCATTCAGAGGTACATTGACTCCATAAAACCTCGACCCCAGATGCATAAGAACCTAAGATGAGCCTGCAGGATGAGGCCAATGGCCTATCTAGTCCAGCATCCTGTTCTCACATGGGCCAACCAGGTGCCTGTGGGAAACCAGCAAGCAGGATTCGAACACAAGACCCCTCTCCCCGGAAATTCCCAGGAACTCGTATTCAGAGGCATCCTGTTTTGCTACTTGAGGGAAATCAGGAAGTACGGATGTCAGGGGCTCAGGGACAGAGCCACAGGGGAGAGAGGAAATGGAGAACGAAGGGGAAGAATCTGAGGGCAGCGTAGGGGAGTATGACAGTGACCCGAGAGATTCCATGAGCTTCTCCAGCGAATCAGAAGATTCCCAGAAGGAGGCGCCGATGGTCAGGGCAAGGGGGGTCCCAGGGGGGACACACCAGAAACAAGGGGCCAGCGGGGACTCCCAAAGCAGCAGCGGGAGATCAGGACCAGCTTCCCCACCAGAGCGTAGTGGGGGGGAAGAGTCCCATGTGTCAGGGCCAGCGTCTCCTCCAGCAGGGGGAGAAGATGAGTCAGGACTGACCACGCCTCTATCGGAGGGGAGGTTGGGTCCAGCTAGCCCCCCCGAAGGGGGAAGCAGTGACAGGAGCAGTGTAACGGTCAGGAGGAAGGTTGCCGGCTGGGCGCGCGCGCCAAGTTCGAATGTACAGGCGCGTGGGACAGCAGAAAACCCGGATTGGGAACCAGGTCCTAAAGCCCGCCGGAGGCAGGGGGAAGACTCAGGGGACTCAGCGTCAGAAGAGTCTAGGAAGGGCGAGACCCCAGCTGACAGGCGGAACCAGAGGAGGAAGGAGCAAAGGAAGAGGTGGAGCAAGGCCAGAGTCTTAAACTGGTGTCTGGGGGGAGGAGACTCAGATGGAGCTTCGGCGGTCTAGAGTTTCAGACGTAGAGCTGCACGCTACGGCTGTGGAAGTGAAACTGAACTTCAATAAAGACTTTTGTATATAACAACAGACTGGCGTTGGTCCTTTGTGAGCTGGGACCTCGGGCAGCTCTGACAACTGCCTTTCCTTTTTTTTTAAAAAATAAATGATATTTATTGAAATTTTACAGACAATAAAAGGTTACAAAATTAAAAATAAGAAATAAAAAAGAATAGCAATAATAAAAGAAAAAGAGATACAAAAATACAAAGACAAAATACATAAAAAGTAAAAAAGTTAAAAAGAAATCAATATTTTCATATCTTATATTTCATTTACTTGTTTCCTGACCTCCTCACACACCCCTTTTTTGTATTCCAGTTCACATGGTTAATTCAGCAAATCCTTACCCTCTGTCATTTATCTTTACTCAATATCTTAACCTATTATAACTATATATTTTCAACCATTGTCAATCTGTATTTACATATTCTTGTTGATCTTTTTACCAATACCGCTTATTTTCAATCCAACATCCCTTTAACATTCATTAATTTTACAGTATTTCGGCAAGTAGTCTTTAAATTTCTTCCAGTCTTCTTCCACCACCTCTTCTCCCTTATCTCGAGTACTGCCTTTCCTTGCCCTGCTGCTCCTGCTGGTGTCACTGTGCTGGACCTGATCCAGGTCCGATCCCGTATTCAAGGGTTCTGTGAGGAGTCAGTCCGACAGGGCCAAGGCAGGAAACCAGGCAAGGTCAGGCACAAGGTCTCAGGCAGGTTCTGGTAAACAGCAATGTTGCTCCTGCAACCGGGGGTGGGGTCCCACAGTGGGGTAACGGCCGGTCCTGATCCCCCGGCTGCTCACCTCCCTGTTTCACCCGAAGGTGAGCACTCCTCCTGCGAGTACTCAGGTCTCTCTTTCTCTCAGACCTCAGTCTCTGCAGCTTGGGAGACGTCGGTGGGTTACTACAGGCTTCCTCAACCTCGGCCCTCCAGATGTTTTGAGACTACAATTCCCATCATCCCTGACCACTGGTCCTGCTAGCTAGGGATCATGGGAGTTGTAGGCCAAAAACATCTGGAGAGCCGAGGTTGAGGAAGCCTGGGTTACTAGACCCAGAGGCCGCCTCAGTCTCCCCTGACCCAACTGGTAGTGGAGCAGCTGTAAGTGATGGCCCAGCTGGAGGCAACGAGGTCATCCCCACATCTGGAGCCAGGGCAGGCTCAGGCCCTGGACTCAGCCCAGCTGGGGTTTGTTGCAGGGGAACCTGTGCAGACTGGGACTCTTCAGGATCAGGCCCCAGACTTGGTTCCGATGCCGCCTGAGGCAAAGGATCTGGTGCGGACTGAGACTCCTCTGGTTCTGAGTCCCAGGCCATCACAGTCACCAGGCCTGTTGCCACTGGCATTGCTTCTCTGCCCACCCTGCCGCTTCCATGATTTCTGGCATGATTTTGACCAAAATCGGTGGTGATTCTGTGCCGGTGGCAGAGACAGCTGGACAGCCACAGGTCTGCCGCCTTGGTGGCTTCTGCCGCCTGAGGCAGCCACCTCAGTTTGCCCGATGACAGAGCCGGCTCCGTTCAGCGGCATATTGTCTCCCACACTGGAGGTGCAATGCCACCAACCTAGATGGCTTCAAAATTCTTGAAGGAGAGGGCTATCGATGCCTACTAGACATGATGGCTATTCTCCGCCTCCGCAGCTGGAGGCGGCGATGGTTCTGACAGGGGCAGTTTTAGGGTAGTGCAACTGGTTTTGCCACACTGGGTGCCAGTGCTGCAGTGATTTAGAATGCAGCATAAGAGGCAAGGGGCACCGAATTCTAGCATCTCACGGGGCACCACTGAAATTTGAGATCCCATAGTCTGCTGCTGGTTCCGAATACCCGTTGCTGGAAAACGCAAGAGAAAAGAGTGCTCTTGTGTTCGAATCCTGCCTGCCGGTTTCCCGCAGGCATCTGGTTGGCCTCTGTGAGAACAGGATTCGTGATGAGATGGGCTGATGGCCTCATCCTGCAGGCTCTTCTCAAGGCTGCATTCTCAGCATGAAGGGACTGGGGTGGAATGAATTTGGGAGGGGAGCACTGTGTTTTCTTTCATTTTTACATCTCTACCAGAGATTTATTTTTGGGTGTTTGTTCCCTTTCCCCCAAAAAAACATGGAATTCTCAGAACCAGTAGGAAAGTTGCACAGCTCAGCATAAACAGCTGCTTCTTGCCGCTAGGCTGGCGAAAGAATCATAGAATCCTAGAATCCTAGAGTTGGAAGAGACCCCAAGGGCCATGGAGTCCAACCCCCTGCCAAGCAGGAAACACCATCAGAGCACTCCTGACATATGGTTGTCAAGCCTCTGCTTAAAGACCTCCAAAGTAGGAGACTCCACCACACTCCTTGGCAGCAAATTCCACTGTCAAACAGCTCTTACTGTCAGGAAGTTCTTCCTAATGTTTAGGTGGGATCTTCTTTCTTGTAGTTTGGATCCATTGCTCCGTGTCCGCTTCTCTGGAGCAGCAGAAAACAACCTTTCTCCCTCCTCTATGTGACATCCTTTTATATATTTGAACATGGCTATCATATCACCCCTTAACCGCCTCTTCTCCAGGCTAAACATGCCCAGCTCCCTTAGCCGTTCCTCATAAGGCATCGTTTCCAGGCCTTTGAGCATTTTGGTTGCCCTCCTCTGGACACGTTCCAGTTTGTCAGTGTCCTTCTTGAACTGTGGTGCCCAGAACTGGACACAGTACTCCAGGTGAAGTGAGTGAAGCTGGCCTCTTTCTCTGGCGATTTCCCCCATTCCGTACAAGCAAAATAAAATTAAGAATCCTCACCCCCTCACTTTCATGATGAAGGAAGGAAAACTTACCTTCGTCAAGCACCAAAAAGACTCTGTGGATTTGTCCTTACCTGGAAATTATCTCCTCGAGTTTCCTTTTTAGCTCTGGAATGTGTCAGTTTCCTGCAAGGGATCAAGAAGGCAGGGAGAAAACAACCTGCCAATCTCATGCTCCACTGTCAACATTTCCCGCTTTCCCCCTTAGGGTTCCTGATCATGCAGAGAGTTCCCTGCCCTCTCTCTTGCATGTGAGATGCATCTCTATGGATCCTCAAACTAAATACGTAGGTCAGGAATGGAGCCTGTCACTATAATCCCGCTCTGTGATAAATCCATCCAAACCGAATGTTTATAAAGTCCTCTTGTGAAACTTGTTTGAGCAGTTCTTTTGGTTTATTTATACAGCTAAATTTAAGGATGTTGGAGACCTTTCCAAACCAGTACTTGAACCAAAACACTATGATTTGAAATTTGCAATAAAACATTTTTTAAAAAATTGTCCAGAAGCACCTTAAAATGGTAAAGGGACCCATGACCGTTAGGTCCATTCGCAGATGACTCTGGGGTTGCGGCGCTCATCTCGCTTTATTGGCCGAGGGAGCCGGCGTACAGCTTCTGGGTCATGTGGCCAGCAGGACTAAGCCGCTTCTGGCGAACCAGAGCAGCGCACGGAAACGCCGTTTACCTTCATGGTCAAGTGGTGATCTGAACCCTTGCCTCCCAAGTCCTAGTCCAACATTCTAACCACAGATTCAGCCCCCTTCAACAACTAATGATTCTATCTGATTATATGAAATACAGTGGTACCTCTGGATATAAACAGGATTCGTTCCCGAGCCCCATTTGCATCCTGAGCAGAACGCAATCCACGTCCGCACGTGCGCAGATCGCGATTTGTCGCTTCTGCGCATGATGTCATTTTGAGCATCTGTGCATGCACGAGTGGCAAAACCCGGAAGTAACCTGTTCCGTTACTTCTGGGTCACTGAGGAACGCAACCTGAAAACGCTCAACCTGAAGTGTCTTTAACCCGAGGTATGACTGGACAGATCCTGAAGCTGAGGCTCCAAGACTTTGGCCACCTCATGAGAAGAGAAGACTCCCTGGAAAAGACCCTGATGTTGGGAAAGATGGAGGTCACAAGGAGAAGGGGACGACAGAGGACGAGATGGTGGGACAGTGTTCTCGAAGCTACCGACATGAGAGTGACCAAACTGCGGGAGGCAGTGAAAGACAGGAGCGCCTGGTGTGCTCTGGTCCATGGGGTCACGAAGAGTCGGACACGACTAAACAACTAAACAACAACAACGACTGTACGAATATAAATACTTACTTTTGAAAACAGGGGCGCCGACTTATAAAAAATATTGGGGGGGCCCATACCGGGGTCCTGCCGCTGGTTCGCTTGGGTAGCTGGGAGAACGCAGTTCGAGGTGGCGGTGTTGGGGAGAGACTCTCGCTCAGGGCGCCACGAGACTTGGCGGGCGGCGGCCTATCTGGGGGGTTTTGGAGCGTATTTCGGCAGAGCGATTGGGGAGGAGGGGGCTTCTTGCCGGATTCTTCAGCTGGGCCGGAGATCCGCTGCTGGGGGGTCCCTGGGCCGAGTTGTGAGCACGGCCTGCTGAAGGGAGATCCAGCCGATTGCGCGACGGGGACGGCCGGGGCTCTCCAGCTAGGGCGCGCGGCTGGCTGGCTGGCTGGCTGGCGAGGGAGCAGGTGGGGAGGAGGCGGGGGTTACAGCTCCCTCAGGAGTGCATTTCCACAAGGGTGCGATGATGTCACAAGGACAAGAAAGGCACGCGATATGGACTATTGTGAGCAGGGCGATGCAAAGCTCCAGAGTTGCCTGCGCTTCAGCCCTCGGATCACAAACTGCAGTTCTTTTCCAGGTTGCTGTCTCGATTTTACATCTGACCGAGCGTCTCTGAATCGTGGCTTGTTTGTGCATCTTTGTGCAAGTATTTCTAAATTTTGCTTTCTTTGTGCAAAAAATAAAATAAAATAAAAAGGACGACCTGACGTTATTTCCTCCATTTCACGAGGAAAGCACCAACTCTCCAAAAGCGCGCGCAACCCAGCCCTAGAAAGTTTGCATCAGCCTCGTCCGTCCCCAGGGCGCTGCAATCCTGTTGCCTGTATCCTCCGATGGGAGTCGCAGCTGGAACGATCCTCTTCCCTCTTCCCCCTCTCTCGGTGCGCAAAGCCAGCCACGCTCCGCCTTCCCGATTGTGCCTCGGCATGTGAGCAGAGGATCCCATTTCAGCGCCGCGCTCTTGCCCTCGGGCTGATGCTCAGGTGGCTCTCGGTGACCTCTTTCCCCCGCCCCTCCCCATGCGATCTGATCTCTCCCCTCCCTCCCCCCAGAAACTCCTCCCCTCCCCTCTCAGGCTTCCTCGGCGGCGGCGCTCTGCTGGAGGGGCGCCCGAGATTATTGGGGGGGCAGAGCCCCCCCAAACGAATTTTTGAGGGGGCTCGGGCCCCCTCAGGCCCCATGGAGTCGGCGCCTATGTTTGAAAATGTGAGTAGAGAATATTGTTTAATGAGATGTCGGCTGTCACACCAGGAAACCCAGAAGTGAACATCAGCCTGGATTGGAGACCAGAGGAAGCCTGGAGCTGGCAGGTAGATTCGAAGAAATCCCATGGCACAAGACGCTGAAATCCAACTGGTACAGCCCTGCCTTTGTGGCCCCTCTGGGCTTCATGTTGCAGGTCAGGCATGGAGAGGAGCAAAGGTCCTACATGCGGGCGCAGCTTGTGACCAGGAAAATGAAATGGCGCCTTGGTTCTGGGCAAGGGAGGAAGCGGTGGAGTCAGGAACGTGAATGGCAAGCAACGTCTCCCAGCTGATCCATTCCTCTTTTTTTATTAATATTTTTATTGATTTTTACAAATAATTTCCAAAAATCATATAAAGTGGTACCTTGGGTTAAGTACTTAATTCATTCCGGAGGTCCGTACTTAACCTGAAACTGTTCTTAACCTGAAGCACCACTTTAGCTAATGGGGCCTCCTACTGCCGCTGCGCCACCACTGTGCGATTTCTGTTCTCATCCTGAAGCAAAGTTCTTAACCTGAGGTACTATTTCTGCGTTAGCGGAGTCTGTAACCTGAAGCGTATGTAACCTGAAGCGTATGCAACCCGGGGTACCACTGTAACATACTTTCTTATCTTATACAATTTGTTGGACTTCCATCAACTGCATCTGAAGACTTTCCAGTCTTTATCACTTAATCTGCATTTCATTCTTTTCAGTATTACATTTAATACTCCTTCACGAATCTTATCGTAGTTTTCTCTCCAATATTTCGCATAGCCCTCCTTACAAAATTTCTCGCAATCCTGCTAGCGTTGATTACAATTGCTTTTCAAATAGTTCATAGATTTACTCCGGTCCTCTGGGAATCTCTGATCCAGCAGGTTTCGAATCCGACTGACCCATTCCTGAGAGGATCTCTTTGGTTCCTGTCTAAAATGGCCTTTGATGGGCAGCACCAGCGGTGGGGAAATTGAGGGGGAAGCGAAGCCTTCAGAGAGCTTCCTGAGAAGGTCTTAATGTGCCTCAGAGATGGGAGAGTTCACGTCCGATTCTTGTCAGGATGTCATTTCCTGAGGGAAGGAAGAGCCCTGGCTCAGGGCAGCCAGATTTAAGAGGCTTTTATTGCCATCGCCGCCGGGAGCCTGGCTGTCATTAGAGTGACACTAAAAGTGTCCGAAGATTAGTGGTGACTGACTGACCCATCTCTGTCAAACAAAGCAATTTGGCTCAACGGAGGGAGAGATGGGAACCGGTCCATCTCCTCCCCTCCCTTGACGGAATTCCCTTGGGGAAATGAGGGATGCAGATGTGTTTGTGTGTTTATTTTGCGCTCGGGAGAGATGCTTGTAGTCTCCTTGTCTGAACCATCCATCTCCCAAGGGAAAGGAGGAAGGGAATCGAGAAGTTTGGAAACCAGGCAAATATGGTGGAGATACGGAGGGTCTGGCTGACCCAGAGAAGAATTCGGAGAATTATCTGTTCCGCTGAATTTCTAGACTCAGAATTTGGAACGGCTGCGAGATTGCAGCGGAAACATAATACTCAACAGACAGGGGGTGTAGTGGTTAGAGTGTTGGACCAAAACATGGGAGACCAGGGTTTGAATCGACCCTCAGCCATGAAGTTCACTGGGTGACCTCAGGCTAGTACAGTGGTACCTCTGGTTAAGAACTTAATTTGTTCCGGAGGTCCGTTCTTAACCTGAAACTGTTCTTAACCTGAGGTACCACTTTAGCTAATGGGGCCTACTGTTGCCGCCGCACCGCCGCACGATTTTTGTTCTCATCCTGAGGTAAAGTTCTTAACCCGAGGTACTACTTCCAGGTTAGCGGAGTCTGTAACCTGAAGCGCTTGTAACCGGAAGCGTTTGTAACCTGAGGTACCACTGTAATTTGCTTTTGGAGTAACCTACCTCACAGGTGGGGACGCGGGTGGCGCTGTGGGTTAAACCACAGAGCCTAGGACTTGCCGATCAGAAGGTTGGCGGTTCGAATCCCCACAACAGGGTGAGCTCCTGTTGCTCGGTCCCTGCTCCTGCCAACCTAGCAGTTCGAAAGCACGAAGTGCAAGTAGATAAATAGGTACCACTCCGGCGGGAAGGTAAACGGCGTTTCCGTGCGCTGCCTAGAAGCGACTTAGTCATGCTGGCCACATGACCAGGATGCTGTACGCCGGCTCCCTCGGCCAATAAAGCGAGATGAGCGCCTCAACCCCAGAGTCGGTCCCTTTACCTTTACCTTTACCTCACAGGTGAGGAGAAAATGGGGAGGAAGAGGAGCCATGTACACTGCCTTGCGCTCCTTGGGGGGAAAGGTGGGATATAAAAGTATTAAAGAAATAAACAAACCCATCTTGTTTCCATAACTGCCTCCCCAAAATCCAGGCAGACTGAAATATACTCAGAGTCGCAAAGTGATTTCATGCTCTTTATTCAGCTCATAGTGGTGAGGAAGAATGAATGGAAGTCCCCTCACAGTATCTGCTTTATATACATTATTTACACAATGGGCTGCACATGATTGGCTAATTCCGGAATTCTACTGTAAGCCAATCAGGTTGTGGATTCACTTCTAGCTGGAGCAGGATTGGGTGGTTCCTGCCAACCAATCATACTGCTGCATTGTTCTAGGACCAATCAGACTGCTGCATTCTGAATCCTATTGTTCTAGGACCAATCAGACTGCTGCATTTTGGATCCTATTGTTCTAGGACCAATCAGACTGCTGCAGTTTGGATCCTATTCAACTCAGTACATAACACAGAGGGAAGCCCTGCTCCCCACGGCTTGAAAGTTTTGAGAGTTCCCATACTGTAGTGATTAAGAAAAGGAGTTCAGTTGAACCTGGAAGTATACCTATTGATGGCCACCAACTCATGAAAGGGCCTCAGGCAAGTCACTGCTGACTCAGCCTCTCATCTCTGTTTCTTTAAAATAATTTGGATCCCATTTTGCAGACCCAAACATCACATCAAATGAAACAACGCACCACACTACAGTGGTACCTTGGTTTTCAAACGCCTTGGTGCTCAAACGCCTTGGAACCCAAACACTGCAAATCCAGAAGGAAGTATTCCAGTTTGCAAACTGTTTTCAGAAGCTGAACATGCTTCATTTTGAGTGTTACGCTTCCAATTTGAGTGCCACACTTCCCTTTTGAGTGTTAACGCTGAGGTCTGTCTGTCTGTCTTTGCTATTTATTTTGTGTTTTTGTTTTTGCAGCTTTTTTGTTGTTTTTGTGACTGTGTGGAACCCAGATCAGCTACTGATTGATTGATTGATTGATTGATTGATTGTGTGACTGCTGTACATTGTTTATTGCTTTCGTTTTATGGATCAGTGGTCTCGTTAGATAGTAAAATTGATGTTAAATTGCTGTTTTAGGGGTTGTTTTTAAAAGTCTGGAATGGATTAATCCGTTTTGCATTTCCTTCTATGGGAAAGTACGCCTTGGTTTTGAAAAGCTTTGGTTTCGGAATGGACTTCCGGAATGGATTAAGTTTGAGAACCAAGGTGCCACTGTATTAAGCAACTTCAACTGCAAGGTGCCCAATGCTAAACACCTAAACGCAAAGGGAGAAGTTACCAAACTCCACCCAGCAATAAATGATGTTGTTTTTGTGATCTGGCTTGGAAGTTTGCACTCTAGGAAACCCCACCCGAAGTGGCTCTGAGGCTGAAACACAGCCACCAATATAAATGGCCACAGATTTCAGACTGCAACTGAAATGAATCCTACAGTGTATTGACGTTAAACAGTGCTCTTCCTCTAGAAAGAAAAGACATAGCCATTTAAAGGAAAATGTAATATAGCAGGGTGGTACTTAGAAAATAATATGGATTAAGAATGGCATAAGAATAGCAATTTAATGGCATTGGCAAAGCAATCAGAGTTTGAATGAGACTCTGAGGTTTGCTTTTTTCCGACCCCAACTGAAGATTTAGCCTCAGGCAGAGAAGCATCTTCATAAGACGTCGGGCAAACTTGTGAATACTAAACTGCATTAGTCAAAAGCTTTATGCAAGGGCGAAGTCTCAGCAGCTTTGTCTGGTTCGCCAGCTATGGCCATTGCTGGATAGGGAGAGTCAGACTACTGTAGTTCACGTGTTAGTAGCCCTGAGGCTGGATTACTGCATTGCACTGTATGTGGGGCTGCCCTTTGGGTCTGTCTTGCAAGCTCCAGCTGGTGCAGAATGTGGCAGCCAGATCGCTGGTGGGAAACATGTGACTCCCTTCTTAAAGCATCTTATTCTTCTTGTTATTATTTTATTTATTAAACTTACATACTGCCTTTCAGTGACAGCAGTCACGAAATTAAAAGACGCCTGCTTCTTGGGAGAAAAGCAAGGACAAACCTAGACAGCATCTTAAAAAGCAGAGACATCAGCTTGCCAACAAAGGTCCGTATAGTTCAAGCTATGGTTTTCCCAGTAGTGATGTATGGAAGTGAGAGCTGGACCATAAAGAATTGATGCTTTTGGAGGAGACTCTTGAGAGTCCCATGGACTGCAAGAAGATCAAACCTCTCCATTCTGAAGGAAATCAGCTCTGAGTGCGCACTGGAAGGACAGATCCTGAAGCTGAGGCTCCAATACTTTGGCCACCTCATGAGAAGAGAAGACTCCCTGGAAAAGACTCTGATGTTGGGAAAGATGGAGGGCACAAGGAGAAGGGGACGACAGAGGACGAGATGGTTGGACGGTGTTCTCAAAGCTACCAGCATGAGTTTGACCAAGCTGCGGGAGGCAGTGGAAGACAGGAGGGCCTGGCGTGCTCTGGTCCAGGGGGTCACGAAGAGTCAGACACGACTAATCGACTCAAAAACAACAACTGCCTTTCATCCAAAGATCTCTGGGTGCTTCCTCTCCACCAGCTGCCCAGCTGCTACTGAGCCAGGTTCAGGGTTCATGTATTGATTTACAAAGTCTTGAACAACTTAGATCCAGGGAACCTCAGTGGCTGCCTCGCCTCACAAAGCGTACAAAGCAGGGCGACCAAGATAGCCAAGGATCTGGAAAGGAAGCCTTATGAGGAACGGTTGAAGGAGCTGCGTGTGGAAAAAGAGGAGCCTGAGAAGAGATATGGCAGCCATCTTCAAGTATCTAAAGGCCTCTCACATGGCAGAGGGGAAAAGCTTGTTTTCTACTGCTTTGGAAGCAAGGACCTGAACCAATGGCTTCAAGTTGCAAGATAGGAGATTCTGACTAAATATGAGGAAGATTGTTCTGTTGGACAGTGGTTGTGGACTCTCCTTCCTTTGAGGTTTTTAAGCAGAGGTTGGATGGTCATCTGTCATAGATGCTTTAGGACCCTCGTACCTACGGGACCGCCTCTCCCGGAATGCCCCACGGAGGACCTTAAGGTCCATATATAGCAACACCCTAGAGGTCCCGGGCCCTAAGGAAGTCAGATTAGCCTCAACCAGAGCCAGGGCCTTTTCAGTGATGGCTCCGGCCTGGTGGAACGCTCTCTCTCATGAGACCAGGGCCTGACTTCTTTCCGCAGGGCCTGTAAGACAGAGTTGTTCCACCTGCCCTTTGGCTTGGAATCAACTTGATCCCCTACCCCTCTTTCCTTTTTCCTAGAATCATAGAATCCTAGAGTTGGAAGAGACCCCAAGGGCCATCGAGTCCAACCCCCTGCCAAGCAGGAAACACCATCAGAGCACTCCTGACATATGGTTGTCAAGCCTCTGCTTAAAGACCTCCAAAGAAGGAGACTCCACCACACTCCTTGGCAGCAAATTCCACTGTCGAACAGCTCTTACTGTCAGGAAGTTCGTTCTCCTTCTGTGATGGAACTCCTATTTGGGGACTTCCCTGGCTTTTTTTCTGGCCCACGTAGGACCAGTCTGGATAGTTGGCCTTGATGAAGACTTGACGTTTTCATCCCCAAAAAGTTTTTGATTTGAGTTCCTACTGAAATGAGGCTGCATTTTAATGTTGTTTAATCTTGTTTAATAATGTTTAATCTTGTTTTTAAGTTGTATTTTAATCGATTGTTAGCCGCCCTGAGACCGGTCTTGCCTGGGGAGGGCGGGGTATAAATAAAAGTTGTTATTATTATTATTGTCATTATTATTATTAGCGGAGTTTCCTGCACTGCAGAGGGTTGGACAAGATGAGCCCTTCGGATCCCTTCCAGCTCTTCAGTTCTCAGATTCTATCACCCTTATATCCCAACTTGATCACTGAGATTACCTGCAGGAGCATATCTGGCCGTTCCTTGAGTTGGCGAGGCGCAGCTGACAGCAGCAAGAAGCTGAGCCTTTCGTGTCATGGGCCCAGCCCTGTGGCACTCTCAGCCAAGGTGACATTTGTCTCAAGTGAAAGACAAGTCCCTTAGAATAAGGAGGCTCCCCAGGTCTTCATACTGGGTGAAGGTACCAGCCTCAACCTGCTCCGGTCTGGCCTTCCCGAAGGAGCTGCCTGCCTTCAGCTGCCTCTTGACAGCTCCCCTTTATTTACGGCCCTGATGCCTGCTGACGGGCGAGCTGATTTATGAACTCCGCTCTTCGCCTCGCGACTCGGGAGCCGGGAGATAAATGGCAGCGCTCGAGGCGAGGGCTAAAACTCAACTAACATTAGGGTGAAGGATTTGCCGCTCCTTCCACCAGCGTCAAAGTCTTGCTGGCAGAGGCAGACGGGGGGAGGACACCCGACGGTGTGTAAATCAAGGCACCGCCTTGGGCGGATGCTGAATCAGCAGTCTGCAAACCCGGGCCTAGGTCTCTTCCTCCTCTTGAGGGAGAAGAAGAGGAGGACCCCTGATGGAGAAGCTGCCTTTGCCCCTCACCTACCCAGAAAAGAACTGAACAAGCAACTGATGGTTATACAGCTCTACCTCTCTTTCAAATCAGAACCAGTGAAGGCGGTGAAGGTCCTGTGTGAGTGCCTGGAGGCAGTTGGAGGATGGATGGCGGCTAACAGATTGAGGTTGAATCCTGACAAGACAGAAGTACTGTTTTTGGAGGGACAGGAGGTGGGCAGGTGTGGAGGACTCCCTGGTCCTGAATGGGGTAACTGTGCCCCTGAAGGACCAGGTGCGCAGCCTGGGAGTCATGTTGGACTCACTACTGTCCATGGAGGCGCAGGTCAATTCTGTGTCCAGGGCAGCTGTTTATCAGCTCCATCTGGAACACAGGATGAGACCCTACCTGCCAGCAAACTATCTCGCCAGAGTGGTGCATGCTCTACTTATCTCCCGCTTGGACTACTGCAATGTGCTCTATGTGGGGCTGCCTTTGAAGGTGACCCAGAAACTACAACTAATCCAGAATGCGGCAGCTAGACTGGTAACTGGGAGAGGCCGCCAAGACATAACACCAGTCTTGAAAGACCTCACATTGGCTCCCAGTTTCTGAGCACAATTCAAAGTGTTGGTGCTGACCTTTAAAGCCCTAAACAGCCTCAGCCCAGTAGACCTGAAGGAGCGTCTCCACCCCCATCGTCCATCCCGGACACAGAGGTCCAGCTCTGAGGGCCTTCTGGCAGTTCCCTCACTGCGAGAAGCCAAGTTTCAGGGAACCAGGCAGAGGGCCTTCTCAGTAGTGGCACCCGCCCTGTGGAATGCCCTCCCACCAGATGTCAAAGAGAACAGCAACTACCAGACTTTTAAAAGACATCTGAAGGCAGCCCTGTTTAGGGAAGCTTTTAATGTGTTTAATGGGTTATTGTATTTAAGTGTTCTGTTGGAAGCCATCCAGAGTGGCTGGGGAAACCCAGCCAGATGAGCGGGGTATAAATAATAAATTATTATTATTATTATTATTATTATTATTATTATTATTATTATTCAGACAGAGAGAGGGAATTGTTAAATTAAGCTTACACCAACTCAGATATAGAGGCAATCAGCAAAGAAGAAAGTGCTTCCCCTCATTGAGAAGTATTTCCAGTCCGCCATGGTGGGCACAGCCCACCCAATGCACCTCGTATCAAAAGGTATAAAACCAACAAGTAAAAATAAAGAGAGCAGCAGTGGTAGCGGGGAACAGCCATTCAATCCGGTGGCGGCATGTGGAAAGAGCCCAATCCACCGGCTGTTGCCATTTGCTTGGTAGGCTGCCAAATGCATCCCCAATCAGAGGAGACGATGATGGCCTCACCCTGCGGACAAATGATAGATCAATAGTTCAGATAGCTGGGTGATGGAAATAACAAATAACGATAAATGCATAAATAATTTGGTGGGATATGATCTTCCATCTTGGTTTGTGGGGTCTATGTGTCTATTTGTCTGGCTGTAAATCATTTCGGTTGCCTTAAGATAAGGCAACTAATAGATTTAATTAATAATAATAATAATAGTAATAGCATAACCCTTCATAGGTATGTTGAGCGTCCTATTGCTGCCTCGGCCTCTTTCTCTTACCCAGAAATGGCTGTTATCTCCAGACACTGTGCTCAGCGGAGGCCTCTGACAATACAGAGACATTCAGGGCAGGATGTGAGTCAGCTAACAGGCTCCTCTCTCTAAGCAGGCTGACCGAGCAATGTCCTGCCTGACCCTTCTTCACAATGCAGGTTAAACGACAGCTCAGTGGGCTGCGCGAAGCCAGCCAGCTGGAAAACGGCCTGCCTCTCTCGCTTCCTTGCCTATGGAAATTAACCCCTCCGGAGTTTGCCTCCTCCCGCCCGCCTGCTCTCCCGCGCTCTTGAGGGCGAAGGCATTGCAAGGTTGCAACAGGCCTCTCTGGAGAGCTCTGCTTTATAGGCTTAGCTACTGGGATGCAGGTGGCGCTGGGGGTTAAACCACAGAGCCTGGGGCTTGCCGATCAGAAGGTCGGTGGTTCAAATCCCCGCGACGGGGTGAGCTCCCGTTGCTTGGTCCCAACTCCTGCCAACCTAGCAGTTCAAAAGCACGCCAAAGTGCAAGTAGATAAATAGGTACCACTCCGGCGGGAAGCTAAACGGCGTTTCCGTGCGCTGCTCTGGTTCGCCATAAGCGGCTTAGTCATGCTGGCCACATGACCCGGAAGCTGTACGCCGACTCCCTCGGCCAATAAAGCGAGATGAGTGCCACAACTCCAGAGTCGGCCACGACTGGACCTAATGGTCCCTTTACCCTACTTGGATCAGCAAGATTTATTCAGACATACACTTCAGGTGCCGGAAATGTTCGCCTTACAAAATGCACAAGTGCTCTTTAAGTTGTCAGAAGACATATGATCTTGGAGACAGGATAAAAGAATTGGCTTCCAGGTGGAAAAATCAAAATTAGAAACAGAACTGTTAGAACCTAAAACTAAGACTTTGTCAGAGATGTATAACTTGCTGTTGAAATGGAATACTCAGCATGAAACGGTTAAATCGGTCATGATTAAATGGGCACAAGATGTTGGACATAATATTATGTTTGCTGACTGGGAACAGTTGTGGACCACCGGAATGAAATTTACGGCATGTAATGCCTTGAGAGAAAATATTATGAAAATGATATATAGGTGGTACATGACACCAGTCAAGCTTGCAAAAATTTATCATTTGCCCGATAATAAGTGTTGGAAATGTAAAGAAGCTGAAGGTACATTCTTTCACCTCTGGTGGACGTGCCCTAGGATTAAGGCTTTCTGGGAGATGATCTATAATGAATTGAAAAAAGTATTTAAATATACCTTCCTTAAGAAACCAGAGGCCTTTCTCCTGGGCATGGTCGGCCAATTGGTGCCAAAGAAGGACAGAACTTTTTTTATGTATGCCACAACAGCAGCAAGAATACTCATCGCAAAGTATTGGAAGACACAAGACTTACCCACTTTGGAAGAATGGCAGATGAAGCTGATTGACTGTATGGGACTTGCAGAAATGACTGGCAGAATCCGGGACCAGGGAGAAGAGTCGGCAGAAGAAGATTGGAAAAAATTTAAGGACTATTTACAAAAATACTATAAAATTAAGGAATGTTGAATGATGCTGGATTGAAAGTAAGTGGTTTCAAGCTGTAACTATGATAAAACGACTTTCTTTTTGTAAGTAAGAACTTAAAGCTATAATTAAGATGTTGAGATAAGGATTTGCTACACAAACAACTTAAACTGGGTATACAAGAAGGGGAGGTATGAGGAGGTCGGGGAAATAAGTTATAAGAAAATAAGGTGTGAAATTTAAGTGTTTTTAATATTTTTATGTTTGTTTTTTCTTTTGTTTGCAAGAAATTTGAAACTTTAATAAATATCTTTTAAAAAAAAAGATCTTGGAGACAAATAATAGG
This sequence comes from Podarcis liolepis, assembly GCF_965112155.1. Taxonomy (NCBI): domain Eukaryota; kingdom Metazoa; phylum Chordata; class Lepidosauria; order Squamata; family Lacertidae; genus Podarcis; species Podarcis liolepis. The sequence goes on along the minus strand of NC_139560.1, from coordinate 2,545,008 downwards.
TATTACCAGGGGCTGCAGTCCTGCTTCTTCTGCTTGCCAAACCCATTCTCATTTCCCCTCACACTTTAAGGTCTTTCCTGAAAAAGTTAGGAGTTGTCTTCTTCAAGCATTTGGCACAACAACCACTCTCCTCTTAGAGACCTGGTTGCAACTGAGTCAAACAGTATCCCATCAGTTCTTCACTCCGTAAGCAGGCAAAGAGGTTCAACTGTCGTTGGGGCACATGCTTCATGAGGGCTTTCAAAAAGAAAAGGAAAACTTGTATTCAGAAGCATTAATGCCTGAGCATAGCCGCTGTGGCTAATAGCCATCGTTAGCCCTCTCTTCCTCTGTGATTTTTTAAAAATCCTCTTTGAAAGCCACCCAATTTTGTGGTCATCGCTGCATCTTGTGGCAGCGAGTTCCAAAGTTTAACCGTGACAAAGGACTTTCTTTTCTCTCTCATGAATCTTCCAGCATCCAACTTCGTGCCTGCCAGTTCTAGTGTGAGAAGAGACGGGAGGAAACTTTTCCCTAGCTGTTCTCTCCAGTCAAGGAAAATGTGAAGCATGGGCATTAACACAGGTGACCTCTGAAGAAGGGGCATGGCTGAGGAATTGGTGTGGCCTGAGGGGTACCGGGGGCCAGCTAGAGAAGACTGGGGGTCCACATTTGACCATGAGGTGCCCCACCCCATTGGGGAAACTTGTAGCAATTGTTATTTTGCATGCAACTTTTCCTACATAGCAAATCAGCAATGGCTTACACAGCGGACTGGTTTTCTTTAAATGCCTTCCATTGTTTTGCGAACACACACACACACACACACACACATGCTCTTTTCTTCCCCCTCCATTCCAGTCTCATTTCCCTCAGTGCTAAAGGGCCTTGTCCATCTCTGACAGACCCTCCAGGCATCCAAAGATCCCACGCCAATACGGTCGTCATCCGGAGAGCTGAGCTCCGCCGAGCCCGGCCTGATCCTTATCTAAAATCAATGGCCAATAAGGTGGAAAGAATGGAGACGTGGGAGAGTTTGCTTTGCGGCTGCCCAGCCCCATCCTGCCCCATCGGAGCAGGGACCCTCCGGACGGTGCTTTTCCTGGGGGCTGAAAAGAGAGCAGATTAGCGCATTAGCCATGGAGATCTGGCTCCAGAGCTCTGGCCAGGACCCCGGTGACCTCATCAGCCATCTGGGAGTCAATGAGTCACCCGAGGTGAAAGACCAGGAACCACCGCTGCTGTCATTGATGTGGGGAGGAAGGGATGGGCACTTCTGCAAAGGCACTGAAATATACTCGGAGTCGAGAGTGGATTTCATGCTCTTTATTCAGCTCAGAGTAGTGAGGAGGAATGGAAGTTCCCCCCAAATGTCTGCTTTATATACATTATTTACACAATGGGCTGCACATGATTGGCTAATTCCGGAATTCTCCTGTAGGCCAATCAGGTTGTGGATTCACTTCCATCTGGAGCTGGATTGGGTGGCTCCTGCAGACCAATCATACTGCTGCATTGTTCTAGGACCAATCAGACTGCTGCATTCTGAATCCTATTGTTCTAGGACCAATCAGACTGCTGCATTCTGAATCCTATTGTTCTAGGACCAATCAGACTGCTGCAGTTTGGATCCTATTGTTCTAGGACCTATCAGACTGCTGCATTCTGAATCCTATTGTTCTAGGACCAATCAGACTGCTGCATTCTGAATCCTATTGTTCTAGGACCAATCAGACTGCTGCACTTTGGATCCTATTCAACTCAGTACATAACAGGCACCCTCTTGCACAAAGATGGAGATGAAGATGGATGGGAGCACCACGCACTGGTCCAGGTTGTTTTGGGAAAGGCGAGGAAAGGGGCGGCAGAAGTCGAGTCGCAGACACAGTCCGTTTGTTTATTTATTTACAGCAAATTCCATCTGTGCTCAAAGCGGTCGACCTAAAAAGCAGCCCGCAGATCAGCTGCGCAATAACAATGCACCATAAAAAGTATAATTGACTGATTTTAAAAAAATAAACGGTCAGGGACTGTGCTAAGGAGGACGGCACTGAGGAAGAAGAGAAGAAGAAGAAGAAGAGTTTGGATTTGATATCCCACTTTATCACTACCAAAAAGAGTCTCAAAGCGGCTAACAATCTCCTTTCCCTTGCTCCCCCACAACAAACACTCTGTGAGGTGAGTGGGGCTGAGAGACTTCACAGAAGTGTGACTGGCCCAAGGTCACCCAGCAGCTGCATGTGGAGGAGCGGAGACGCGAAGCCGGTTCCCCAGATTACGAGTCCACCGCTCTTAACCACTACATCACACTGGCTCTCCCTGATCCTGACTCTTCCCAGGAGCAGGAGGATAGTATGATGGTGATGGTGATGGTGATGGTGATGGTGATGGTGATGGTGATGGTGATGGTGATGGTGATGGTGATGGTGATGGTGATGGTGATGATGATGATGATAATAATAATAATAATAATAATAATAATAATAATAATAATTTATTTTATATACCCTGCCCATCTGGCTGGTTCTCCCCAGCTAATCTGGGCGGCTTCAAACCAAGTATTAAAATACAGTGGTCTGTTAAACATTAAAAGCTTCCCTAAACAGGCCTGCCTTCAGATGTCTGCTAGGTTGGCAGGAGCAGGGACCGAGCAACGGGATTCGAACCGCTGACCTTCTGATCGGCAAGTCCTAGGCTCAGTAGTTTAACCCACAGCGCCACCCGCATCCCTATTAAAATGCACTCAAGGAGGGTTCAAAACAAGGCCAGGAGGGGGTTGACCTTGGGAGAAGACATGACCTGATGACAGTCTCAGGTGCCGAACAGAGAGGGCCACATTCATCCTCGCTCCTGCTTTAAAAAGAATGGGGAGTTCAGCTCGAATCCTCGGCTGCCTCTCCCACTCCCATTTTTTCTCCGTCTCCTCTTGAACCCGTCAAGACCCGACAGCTCCTTTCTCCAGTGGGGAGTCCATTGTGGGGTAATTGAACGGCGATTGATTGCCACGCAAGCGCTCTTTTTGTTCCCGGGATTAATGGGAGGAGGGGAGATAAATTTAGCCGCCACTAATTAACCCCAATTACAGAAGCGATAGATTAGAGCCGTACCTAACTGAGGCTGGCTCTCCCCACACCGGAGGGCGACCCCAGCAGACCTAAGAAAGCTCCCCTCAGATGACAAAATGCCACAAAATGGCGTTTCCTGTCGAGGGGCAAGTGCTTCCCGGACAAAGGAGGCAGCCGCTGATTTCGGCACAGCGAAATAAATTCAGGGCAACTCTAACCTCCCCTTGAAATTGTCCCTCCAAAATATTATGCAACATTCCCCCTTAGAGATGCTGCTGCAAACCCTCCAACATTTCTCTAAATGAAAATGTTGTTTGTTGTTGCTTAGTCATTTAGTCGTGTCCGACTCTTTGTGACCCCCTGGACCAGAGCACACCAGGCCCTCCTGTCTTCCACTGCCTCCCGCAGTTTGGTCAAACTCATGCTGGTAGCTTCCAGAACACTGTCCTACCATCTCGTCCTCTGCCATCCCCTTCTCCTTGTGCCCTCCATCTTTCCCAACATCAGGGTCTTTTCCAGGGAGTCTTCTCTTCTCATGAGGTGGCCAAAGTCTTGGAGCCTCAGCTTCAGGATCTGTCCTTCCAGTGAGCACTCAGGGCTGATTTCCTTCAGAATGGAGAGGTTGGATCTTCTTGCAGTCCATGGGACTCTCAAGAGTCTCCTCCAGCACCAGAATTCAAAAGCATCCATTCTTCAGCAATCAGCCTTCTTTATGCTCTTACTTCCATACATCACTACTGGGAAAAACATACCTTTGACTATACGGACCTTTGTTGGCAAGGTGATGTCTCTGCTTTTTAAGATGCTGTCTAGGTTTGTCATTGCTAAATGCTAAATGAAAATAGGGAGTCCTATATTATTATTATTATTATTATTATTATTATTATTATTATTATTACTCCACCCATTTGACTGGATTGCCTCAGACACTCTGGACGGCTTCCAACATATAAAACATTATACATTATAAAGCTTCCCTACACAGGGCCACCTTCAGATGTCTTCTAAAGATTGTATAGTTACTTATCTCCTTGGCTCGGGGGTTGTATAACGCCATACCCTCCATATCATCCAAAGGCCATCTAGCCCAACCCCCAATTTAGGGCCCTCGTATTTACGGGACTGCCTCTCCTGGTCTGCCCCACAGAGGACCTTAAGGTCCATGAATAACCATAGTTTAGAGGTCCCGGGCCCTAAGGAAGTCAGACTATCCTCCACCAGGGCCTTTTCAGTGATGGCTCCGACCTGGTGGAATGCTCTGTCCCATGAGACCAGGGCCCTGCAGGATTTAACCTCCTTCTGTCAGGCCTGTAAGACAGAGCTATTCCGCCTGGCCTTTAATTTGAATTCCGCCTGATCTTTTATTTCCCTTCTCTTCCCTCCCCTTTTATGAAGATCACCCACTCTGAGACCCCACAGCTCATTCTCCCCTGGTCTCCTCGCTGGCCCAAGTAGGACCAATTCAGCCAGCTAGCCCAGGGGATTATCTAATGCTTATTTCCCCTAAACTGATTTTTGAATTTTATTGTTATTTATGTTTTTATACTGTACTTTATGCTGCTTTTATATAAGTGTTTTAAATTTGTTCTTAGCTGCCCTGAGCCCGGTTTTTGAACCGGGAAGGGCGGGGTATAAATAAAAAAAAATTGTTATTATTATTATTACAGCAGGAATCACAACTGACGGATGCCCAATAGACGGCCACCCAACCTCTGCTTATAAACCTCCAAGGAAGGAGAAAGCCAGTAAGCTAGCAAAAATGTGTAGAACAAGTACAAATACTTGCTGGAAATGTAAAGAAAAAGAAGATACATTTCATCATACGTGGTGGACTTGTGAGGTATTAAAGGCTTTCTGGGAAATGATATATAATGAACTGAAAAAAATGTTTAAAATAACTTTTGAAAAAAGAAAAAAGAAAAAACCAGAAGCCTTCTTATTAGGAATTGTAGGTACCGCCATCCCAAAGGAACAGAAAAATACTCTTCATGTATGAGACAACAGCCGCACAGATGCTATTAGCCCAGAGGTGGAAAGAAGACAAAGTCGCTACCAGAGAGGAATGGCAATCCAAGCTGTTAAGACCTCGCCGAAATGGCAAAACTGACCGGAAAGCTCAGGGACCAAGAAGAAAAAACTTTCAAGAAAGAATGGGAAAAAATTATAACTTAATTAGGAGACCACAGATGAAAACATTAGCAGGATTTTAATCTCACTTGTAATGTAACAAATACTATGGACCATATAAATAAAAACACAAAAGAGAAGTTGCTGAATTACAACTTATTACTAAACTGAAAACTATGGCGAGACCTGGTCTGAATAGAGATATTGGATTCTTGTCTCATTACACATGCTAAAGCTATTTTTGGTCATCGGCATACTATCCCATGCTTTTTCCTCTAGGACTAATTGCAGTCGTTAACGGTCGTCAACAGGTTTACCATACCCATTGAGTCAACGATCCATCTCCTACTTCCCTTCTCAGAAATACCCCACTCCACCCTTCCACTATCTATAAGGGTCTGGCGACTTCTGTTTCGGAGTATCTGAAGAAGTGTTCATGCACATGAAAGCTTATACCAACAAGAAACTTAGTTGGTCTCTAAGGTGCTACTGGGACGCGGGTAGCGCTGTGGGTTAAACCACAGAGCCTAGGACTTGCCAATCAGAAGGTCGGCGGTTCGAATCCCTGTGATGGGGTGAGCTCCCATTGCTTGGTCCCTGCTCCTGCCAACCTAGCAGTTCGAAAGCATGTCAAGTGCAAGTAGATAAATAGGTACCGCTCCGACGGGAAGGTAAACGGCGTTTCCATGTGCTGCTCTGGTTCGCCAGAAGCGGCTTAGTCCTGCTGGCCACACGACCCGGAAGCTGTGCGCCGGCTCCCTTGGCCAATAAAGCGAGATGAGCGCCACAACCCCAGAGTTGGTCACAACTGGACCTAATGGTCAGGGGTCCCTTTACCTTTACCTAAGGTGCTACTGGGCAATTTTTTAATTTTTAATTTTTAATTTTGACTGTGTCAGACCAACACGGCTACCTACCTGAATCTATGGAAAATATGGTTAGATATAAAATATAGACTATGAAATACTATGCAGTTGAAAGCATGGACAATAGGATCCACGGAGGGGATGGAGCGAAGTCTTGAAATTCAAAGAAAACTCTCTATATGGATATGTATTTGGTTTTCTAATACATTTATATTTGTAAAATCAAATAAAAACGATTATAAGGAAGGAAGGAAGGAAGGAAGGAAGGAAGGAAGGAAGGAAGGAGAAGCCCCCACCTTCTGAGGTGGTCCTTTCTGTTGTCAAACAAAGTCCTTCCTAACATTTAGCTGGAATCTCCTTTTCCGTCATTTGAATCTGTTAGTTAGTGCCAGCACCTTCTGTCAAGAGCTTGGGTGTAACCATCAACGCCTCCCTTTCCATGGAGGGGCAGGTTGCAGCCACAGCAAAGGTGGCATTTTTCCATCTCCGCCGCATTAAGCAGTTGGTCCCTTACCTTTCTTGCCCTGATCTGGCCACAGTGATCCATGCGACAGTCACCTCCAGGCTTGATTATTGTAACTCACTCTACACGGGGCTGCCCTTGAAGCTGAACCAGAAACTCCAGCGGGTGCAGAGTGCCGCGGCGAGGCTCCTTACGGGGTCCTCGCTGCGGGATCACATTCATTCAGTGCTTTACCAACTGCACTGGCTCCCGGTGGAGTACAGGGTCAGGTTTAAGGTGCTGGTTTTGACCTTTAAAGCCCTATACGGCCTAGGACCCTTGTACCTACGGGACTGCCTCTCCTGGTATGTCCCACGGAGGACCTTGCGGTCTTCAAATAACAACACTTTGGACGTCCCGAGCCTCAAGGTGGTTAGGTTGGTCTCAACTAGGGCCAGGGCCTTTTCAGTACTGGCCCCGACTTGGTGAAACGCTCTGTCACAAGAGACCAGGGCCCTGCGGGACTTGACATCTTTCTGCAGGGCCTGCAAGACAGAGCTGTTCCACCTGGCCTTTGGTTTGGACTCAGTCTGACCTGTATGTATCCCTTCCCTTATGGTTTTGATCTATGGGCTACTTTTAAAATGAGGCTGCATTTTAAATTGCATTTTAACCTGTACAGTGGTACCTCGGGTTAAGTACTTAATTCGTTCCAGAGGTCCGTACTTAACCTGAAACTGTTCTTAACCTGAAGCACCACTTTAGCTGATGGGGCTTCCTGCTGCTGCTGCGCCGCTGGAACACGATTTCTGTTCTCATCCTGAAGCAAAGTTCTTAACCTGAAGCACTATTTCTGGGTTAGCGGAGTCTGTAACCTGAAGCGTATGTAACCTGAGGTACCACTGTATTTTAAATTGGTTTTTGGTTTTCCTCCTATTATGTTTTTACTGTAATTTTACTGGTGTTAGCTGCCCTGAGCCCAGCTCTGGCCGGGGAGGGCAGGGTATAAATATTAGTAGTAGTAGTAGTAGTAGTAGTAGTATATTGGTTCAGGTCCTACCCTCTGGAGCAGCAGAAAACAAGCTTGCTCCATCCTCCATCTGGCAACCTGTCAGGGAACTGCCATCAGAGGCACGGGAGAAGCAGAGGGTCTCTGATTCTGCAGGGGAAGGTCCAAGCGCTAGAGGGAGACTCAGCTGGGAAGAAGGGGAAGAGAATGAGTGTAGCACCCGGGATCAGGGAGAGCAACGGGACAGGGAGGTGCAGGGGCTCCAGGACTCTTCATTGGAAGTTAGTGAGGAGAGCCCAAGCACCCCGCTACCCACACCCACCCTGCGCAGGAGACTCCCGCGCAGTGAGAGACGGAGACGATTGGGCGTCAAACAACTCTTATGTTGGCAACGCTTTAAGAAACGCCCACAGACAGATTCTACGAGTGACTAAGAGCAGCCAAGCTGAGATGGGCTGCGCAGTCCGGAGGGTTTAACCAGGCAATCCGATGCTCACACGGAGCAGGATTATGCACGAGTAACTCCCAACCACTACACAACCCTTCAGATATTTGAAGATGACCATGATTCCAATATCCAGATGCTGGAGATAACTCTCTACAGGTCCTTCAGCTCTTCCAAAGATGCTGTCTCTCCACGCTTGCAACTTCCTGCTCCTCCAGTAATCCAGATGAATTTATGCTCAGCTAATGCCATGGGTAGTACATAAACTCCCCCTCCCTCCGGTTGAGGGGCCATCAATCTGTGGGATTATTGAGCCGGGTTTCGGAGTTAGCAAGCGTGTTGAAAATGCAGCCGCCTTTCTCTTTATCACTTTCAGATCGGCCCATCGGATAAGAATCCATCAGGGCAAGTAATGGGAGAGGCGTTTCTGATAGATGGCCGGCTGGCAGGCGGATCAATCCCACGCCAGCAGAGGCAAGAGAGCCTGACTTCCCTTTGCCTTCAGAGTCCTGGGAATGCAGGTGGAGAAAGTCCTTTCAGTTCGCGGTTAAAGGTGGGCCCACCTTATTCGCACTGCCGAGAGAAGTACGAGAACTGGGGAGAAAAGTCAGCATTCAGAATTCAGATTCTCCAGCGCATTTCTCCAGCCAAGCAATGACTGTGAAACTGGGTAAACCGCGGCCCCCACCTCTTTTGTCAGAGACAGAATTCACAACATCGCACAAATCTTTACAACAGGGGCTGGCAACCTTTCTGGGCCACTAGTTGCATTTGGGATTTTGAGAAACTGCTGCGGGCGCCGGGCACAAAATGGCAGCTGTGGGGTGTGTGGCTTCATGGGTTCACAGGAGGAGAGGCGGAACCAGTGAGAAAACAGGAACTGGGCTGGAAGAGCATTTTTATGTGTACTGTTTCTTTTTGAGAGAATATCTACCTGTCCAGGTTCCCAGCTTGATAACACAATAAAGGTAAAGGGACCCCTGACCATTAGGTCCAGTCGTGACTGACTCTGGGGTTGCGGCGCTCATCTCGCTTTATTGGCTGAGGCAGCCGGCGTACAGCTTCCGGGTCATGTGGCCAGCATGCACTTGCACTTTGACATGCTTTTGAACTGCTAGGTGGGCAGGAGCAGGGACCGAGCAACGGGGGCTCACCCTGTCACGGAGATTCGAACCACCGACCTTCTGATCAGCAAGTCCTAGGCTCTGTGGTTTAACCCACAGCGCCACCCGCATCCTTCACAGGAAGCATAGGTAATTAAAAAGGAAGATTTATTGCAAAAACAAACATATAGCTCCAGACGGCTCTAACAAGGCCCGGTCCGGCATCGCTACTCAAGATGACCCTTCTGAAGACTCCTTCCGGTGTTGATAGAAGATATTGAACTTACGACCCTTATGTCTCTTGTTTTGCTTCCTATCTTGCAGCCCTCCCATTCGCCGGCTCTTCAGATTTAGTGGTTCAGCTCCAAACTCTTCCCATTCTGAGAGGCTATCTCTGAGACTGTTTGCTTCCTGCAAGCTTTGGCTGTGTTCTAGCCTGCTCTCAGCTACTGCCTTATCCCCCTGCCCATCAAGGTCAGGAAGAGCCGAAGTTTGCAGCTGCCAGCTCTCCCCTGCCTGACTAACATCCAAGCCTCCCTGGCTGCTTTCTGCAGTTGGCTGCAAACCTGTGCTGGGAGCTGGCTCATTCTTGACACTACCCTAGCTCTGTTTCTTCAGCCTAAACTGGATGAGTTGATTGCGATGAGATCTTCTGTCTCTTTAGATTTCGGCAAATAGCAGCAGCGGCGCAGTGCTCAACGCTTTCCCCTGTGCTAATTTGCCCAGTGACAATCACACACCCCTTCCTGAAGCCATTGCTCCAGCTCTTTATGGGAAAATCGCCTCAACAGCCTGCACATTTCATTTTTGTTGTTTAGTCGTGTCCGACTCTTTGTGACCCCATGGACCAGAGCACGCCAGGCACTCCTGTCTTCCACTGCCTCCTGCAGTTTGGTCAAACTCATGCTGGTAGCTTCGAGAACACTATCCAGCCATCTCGTCCTCTGTCGTCCCCTTCTCCTTGTGCCCTCCATCTTTCCCAACATCAGGGTCTTTTCCAGGGAGTCCTCTCTTCTCATGAGGTGGCCAAAGTCTTGGAGTCTCAGCTTCAGGATCTGTCCTTCCAGTGAGCACTCAGGGCTGATTTCCTTCAGAATGGAGAGGTTTGATAGGTTCTTGCAGTCCATGGGACGCTCAAGAGTCTCCTCCAGCACCATAATTCAAAAGCATCAATTCTTCGGCGATCACTTTAGTTTTTCTCAATGTGGAAAATAACAGTTAGGGACGGGTCCTAAAGAAAAAAAGGCACCATGGAAAGGGTTGACCTCCCTCCCCCAGTTCCATCACCGTGATCTGCAACTCTCAGAATCTGCAACTTAATCCCTCTTTCCAGGGAACTCTGGGAATTGTAGTTCTATAAATGGACCGGGGGTCTTCTAGCAGCTCTCATCAATAATAATAATAATAATAATAATAATAATAATAATAATAATAATTTATTATTTATACCCCACCCATCTAGCTGGGTTTCTCCAGCCACTCTGGACGGCTTCCAACAAAGATTAAAAATGCATCAAAATGTCACACATTAAAAACTTCCCTGAACAGGGCTGCCTTCAAATGTCTTCTAAATGTCAGGTAGTTGTTTATCTCTTTGACATCTGGTGGGAGGGCGTTCCACAGGGCAAGCGCCACCACCGAGAAGGCCCTCTGCCTGGTTCCCTGTAGCTTTGCTTCTCGCAGTAAGGGAACTGCCAGAAGGCCCCCGGCGCTGGACCTCAGCGTCCAGGTAGAACGATGGGGATGAAGACGCTCCTTCAGGTATACTGGGCCTTTGAGGCCATTTAAGGCTTTAAAGGTCAGCGCCAACACTTTGAATTGTGCTCGGAAATGTACTGGGAGCCAATGTTGGTCTTTCAAGACCGGTGTTATGTGGTCTCGGCAGCCGACCCCAGTCACCAGCTGCATTCTGGATTAGTTGTAGTTTCCAGGTCACCTTCAAAGGTAGCCCCTTAACAAACTACAGTTCCCAAGATTCTTTGGGGGAAGCCAAAAAAATGGCATGATCCTGCTTTCAACTGGTAGGGTGACCATCTGTCATGGATGCTTCAGTTGAGATTCCTGCGTTGCAGGGGGTTGGACTAGATGACCGTGGGGTCCCTTCGAATTCTACAATTCTATGAAATGTACAGCGCAAACGGGACTGCTCTTTGGGGTAGGACAGGCACAGAAACGGGGACCACATTAACCCCATGAGCTCCTGGTCCTGTGGATCCGACCTTGCTTTCAAGTCCAGTCTCTTCATTCCAGATTCCCCCGACTTCCTTTCTCCTTTTAGGACGGGAAGAAATGCTGTTTTTATTCCCTCAGTGGCAGAAAAAGAAATGATAGTAAATAAACGAGCGTTTGCCAGAAAGGTAATAACAGGCCGTGCTCTTGGAAAGAGAAGGAACTGCTGAGCAGGCAGATATCCCAGAGAGAGAGAGAAAGAGAAATTCTCCCAAACTCTTTCCTTCCAGTAATTCCCACTGAGGGGCATCAACCGCGGTTTTGCGCAGCAGAAACGTGGGGAGGGGTGTGTGACGGGCAACGCTAATGAAGTTACCGCCATCGGGCGATTAGGTTAGCTGATCCTCTGGGACTGGCCGGCGAGGTGATGGACGGAAAGAAGAACGGGAACTAAATTGCATTTCATTTCAATTTGGCCATAAATGTGATGATTTCGTCAGATAAGCACAACGAGGGAGGTGAGGCTGGCAGGGGAAGGAGATGAGCAGGCCCCAGGCCTACTTAGAATTCGGGGTCCACGAGAAAGATGGTCCAAAGGGCACCCACAAACACACATACACACCCCGATAATGAACCGAGGGCACAACGCCATTCGTGCCAACGGAATTCGCACTCGTCGCCTCAATTCTAGAAGAATATTGCGGAGTTGGGGGGAGGTTTGGAAAAGGGCAACCCAAGTGATCGGGGGGGGGGTGGAACAGCTGCCCTATGAGGAACGTTCGCCGCCTTGGTGGCTTTTTCGTTAAGGCGAGGAAGAAGAGACATGATAGAAGTTTGTGAAATCGTGGAGAAAGCACATAGAAGGAAGATTAACACTGGAACAAAGCTGAATGCTGGAGAATTTGGGACAGGTGAAAGGAAGGACTTCTATGATGGGGGGTGTAGTGAAACCGTGGAACTCACTGCCACAGGAACCAGTGGTTTTAAAAGAAGATTAGGCAAATTAATGGAAAAGAGGGAGATCAATGGCTGCTAGCCTAGATGGCTGTGCTCTGCCTTCCATCGCCGGAAGCAGCCGTGCTTCTGAATACCAGTTGCTGGGAATCTCAAGAGAGGAGAGGGCTCATGCGTTCGAATCCTGCTTGCTGGTTTCCCAGAGGCATCTGGACAAGACGAGCCATGGGCCTGATCCTGCAGAATCTTCTGAGGTTCTTATGGAAACCACAGGAGGGGAGATTAGGCTCTTGGGCTCAAATCTGACTTGCAGGTTTCCTGCAGAACCTAGTCAGCCAATGAGAGAACAGGATGCATGCCACCCAAAATATCCCAGAGCAAAACTGGGACGCTCTTCTTTTTAAGCTTGCCAGATTTTTTTCAAAGAATCCGGGGACACTTTTCTTTTTATCATATGTGGTGGGAATGTAAAAAAGTGAAAAACGTCTGGGAAATTATATATAATGAGACAAAAAAGATGTTGAAATATACATTTATTAAGAAACCAGAAGCATTTTTACTTGGCATTGTAGGAGATGATATAAACAGAAAGGATTGTAAGTTGTTTTTATATACAATGATGGCAGCAAGAATTTTATTGGCACAAAAATGGAAGCAAGAAGAACTACTGACGAAAGAAGAATGGAGGGTGAAGTTGATGGACTATGCAGAGTTAGATAAATTAACAGGAAGGATTCGAAACCTGCAGGACCAGAGATTCTCAGAAGACTGGAGTAAATTTACGAACTATTTGAAAAGCAGTTGTGATGAGCAGATTACGCTAGTAGGATTGCAAGAAGTTTTGTAAGGTGAATTATTTGAAATATTGCAAGAAAGGTAATGAGAAGAGTTATTAGCTAAGGATAATTAAATGTAATATAGAAATTAAGAAATGCATAATATGCGACAGAGAATGGAAAATCATCAGAGGTGTTGATGGAAGTCTAAAACCTTGTATAAGATGAGAAGTTATGTTGTATGACTGTTGGAACTGATATGTTAAAAAATGAATAAAAATGAATTTTTTAAAAAAAGAGAGGAAAAAAGTTATTATTTTTTTTAAAAAAAAAACACATTAAGAAGTAATATCTTCTCTTCTGTGGTCTCCTCTGTTGTGTGGCCTTCCTCTGGGCCCTGGCCTGCTCTCTTGGAGTGCTAGCCGCCATGGAGTCGGCTTGGGCCAGACCTGGGCTCAGCCATGTCTCCTTGCCCTCCTGGTGCTCTCCTATCTCTTTTCCTCAGGGGCAGCAGTGGCGCGGCAAGATCGGGGGCCCCCTTTTTTCTCCTTCCTCTTTCTTTCTCTTCCTTCTCCTTCTCCTCTCCTCCTTCTCCCTGCATTGAATCATAGAATCATAGAATCATAGAATCCTAGAGTTGGAAGAGACCACAAGGGCCATCGAGTCCAACCCCCTGCCAAGCAGGAAACACCATCAGAGCACTCCTGACATATGGTTGTCAAGCCTCTGCTTAAAGACCTCCAAAGAAGGAGACTCCACCACACTCCTTGGCAGCAAATTCCACTGTCAAACAGCTCTTACTGTCAGGAAGTTCTTCCTAATGTTTAGGTGGAATCTTCTTTCTTGTAGTTTGGATCCATTGGCACTATTACTTCCTTTGATCTAGATGCTATACTCCTATTGATGCAGCCCAGAATTGCATTGGCTTTTTTAGCTGCCGCGTCACACTGTTGGCTCATGTCAAATTTGTGGTCAACCAAGACTCCTAGATCCTTTTCACATGTAGCCAGGTGTTACCCATCTTGTATTTGTGCCTCTCACTTTTTTTGCCCAAGTGCAATACTTTACATTTCTCCCTGTTAAAATTCATCTTGTTTGTTTTGGCCCAGTTCTCTAATCTGTCAAGGTCATTGGCTCTGGGGTTTTCTTGGCCCCGGAGCGCCACTGGGCAGTTGGCCGGGTAGCCGGGCGCTCTCACACCCGGCTCAATTTGGGTCGCGGGGTGGGTGTCTGTCAGCGGTTCCCCCACTTGACGCACCGGGCGTCCCCAGTTCCCCCTCGGCAATGGTGGCGGCAGCGGCAATCTCAGCAGCCCGGAGCCAGCCTGGTAGCGCAGTTGGCTCTGGCTGGCGTCAGGAGCTGCCCGCTGCCGTGGCGCCTGCCATTTTGCCTTGCCGGAAGTCCCCAGATGATGTGTCTTGTGCCGTTGAACCAATCACGCAACATTCATTCCCTACGAATAAATCTACAACACTTAAAATATGAATCCGGGGACATTAAATGAAATCCGGGGACGGATTTTATCTGGGGACAAATTTGTAAATCCGGTGGCAAGAGTCTTAATAGCACAAGGATGGAAGAATGAGGAAATCCCAATAAAAGAACTGTGGCAAGAGAAGCTGATGGACTATGTGGAACTGGTGAAATTGACACACAAACTGCGTGATAAGGACAACTTTCACTTTAAAGAAGAATGCGAACCTTTTACAAAGTACTTAAAGAAACAACAAACTGAACTGGACTCCTTGGCAGGCTTTGAATAAACATACACAAATTTATTATTGGTATCATATAGTTTGATAAAGTAAGGATTTTTACAATTTTATACAGTGGTGCCTCGCAAGACGAAAGTAATTCGTTCTGCGAGTTTTTTCGTCTTGCGAATTTTTCGTCTTGCGAAGCACCTCTTCAAGCAATGCACCCTGGGTATTAACGGTTTTAAGAGAAAGGAAACAAACTTGCAAGACGTTTTCGTCTTGTGAAGCAAGCCCATAGGGAAATTCGTCTTGCGAAGCAACTCAAAAAACGAAAAACTCTTTCGTCTTGCGAGTTTTTCATCTTGCGAGGCATTCGTCTTGCGAGGTACCACTGTAATATGCAGAGAATAACACGTGCTGAAAAACCAGAGAGAGGAGCTGAGGGAGGGGGTGGGAGGGTGGGTTTCTCTTTTGGGGAGGGGGGAGGGGAAAATAGGGGGGAATGAGGATGATATGTTTTTGATAAATTGCTATATTGAAATTCCTAATAAAAAATAATTGTAAATCCGGGGACTGTCTCCGGGAAACGGGGACATCTGCTAACCCTACTTTTGGGGCCACACTCTTTGAACGTGATGTGGACCCGTGCAAGAGCACAGCACCCCAAAACGCACACCCTTCAGCGAAATGTCCCAATTAAATCAGGGCAGTTGAGGAGCATTCAGGATGTTCGACTAGATGGTCCTTCTTAGGTTTTCATGTTGATGGTCCTCACACCAGCAACTTCTCCAGCGTGGACTGTGTGTGAATACCTGGCCAGGCCTGCTCCTTTCCCCAATCTCCACCTCCACCTCCACCTCCACTCCACCAGCTGGCTGACAATTAGTCCTCCTTGAGAAGATGGAGGACACCGACTAAGGAGCACGAGGTGTCGGCCAAGCAGAGCGCCGCAATCAAAATGACATCATGCTCATTTGTACGGCTGCAGATTATTCATTGGAAACGGCCAAGGTTTTATGAAGTGGTTGTATATCACCTGAGCTTCGTAGGCTGCCCGTTGGAGGAGTAAAGGAGTGGGATAAGGAATATTGACTCACGCCGAGCTTTATGAGATGGGATCACGCCGGTTGGTCATGAAAGAGGCAGCGCAGACAGACCTGCCCCTTCTGCTCTGGTTGTCGTGTGGAGTATCTTAGTAGCATGCTTCCATCGGAGACACACACTGAATTCTCCTAGACTAGAGTATCACTTCGGTATACATGAGGATGAAAGGGCTTGGGGCTCAGGAGTAGAGCAAAGGTTGGACATCTATCTCTTGGGGACTCTTCAGCTGTGATTCCCAGGGGTTTGAACTAGATGGCCCTTGAGGGTACCTTCCGATGGATTGAAGTTGAATCCTGACAAGACAGAAGTACTGTTTTGGGGGGACAGGGGGCGGGGAGGTGGGGGGGACTCCCTGGTCCTGAATGGGGTAACTGTGCCCCTGAAGGACCAGGTGCGCAGCCTGGGAGTCATTTTGGACTCTCGGCTGTCCATGGAGGCACAGGTCAATTCTGTGTCCAGGGCAGCTGTCTACCAGCTCCATCTGGTACACAGGATGAGACCCTCCCTGCCCACGGACTGTCTCGCCATTGTGGTGTATGCTCTGGTTATCTCCCGCTTGGACTACTGCAATGAGCTCTATGTGGGGCTACCTTTGAAGGTGACCCGGAAACTGCAATTAATCCAGAATGTGGAAGCTAGACTGGTGACTGGGAGTGGCTGCCGGGACCACATAACACCGTTCTTGAAAGACCCACACTGGCTCCCAGTACGTTTCCGAGCATAATTCAAAGTGTTGGTGCTGACCTTGAAAGCCATAAACAGCCTCGGCCCAGTATATCTGAAGGAGCGTCTCCACCCCCATCGTTCTGCCCGGACACTGAGGTCCAGTGCCGAGGGCCTTCTGGCAGTTCCCTTGCTGCGAGAAGCCAAGTTACAGGGAACCAGGCAGAGGGCCTTCTTGGTAGTGGCACCCGCCCTGTTGCGCTACTTGGTGGGGTGAGGTGCCTTGTCCAGGGTGCCAGGACATCAGTATTCAGAGATACTCAGCACAGCCATCATTGTGGAACCGAGGGCGGCTGGATGATTTGACCACAGTAATGAAATCAGGGTGTGATTTATTTTCAAAACCTCAGAGAGGAAAGTGATACCTTTTAACATAATTTCGACATGGGAAATGAGAGATTAAAAGTGTTCAGGAAGAAATGATAGGGTGGGTGCCTTAAAAAAAAAATTGCCAAAAATATAACTCTCCTCGGCAATAATTTACTTTTACTTAATGCAGTAAAGTTTTTACAAGTGTCATAATTTACTTTTAACATATGCAACGGTCTCTTTTCACTTGTACCTAATTTACATTTATATTTCAGAAGTGGCGAGTGAAAATGTTGGGTGCTAAAATGCTCCATTGACCCGTTTAAATTTCTGCTGGTGCAAACCTATGCATGTCTACTCAGATGTCGTCTTCTTTGGCCATCCCTCGTAGCCGAGTAAGATTGTCCTCCATAAACACAGTTTTAACAATGAGTCTGTAAGTGACTATGGAGGCCAATTCTGGATCCATGCCTCCTTCCACAGTAGGTTTCCGGGCGGGAGTTGATCACGGTGTGGATTTGCCAAATGTGCCTTCCTCTTGGCACGTTTCTGCTTGCACCCTGAGTTCGAGTGTCTTCAAAGCCCATGGCACCTTTGGTAAAGGCTGTTCTCCAACTGGAGCGCTCGCAGGCCAGTTTTCCAATTGTCGGTGTTTAAACTACATTTTTTAAGATTTGCCTTGAGACAGCCTTTAAACCTCTTTTGTTGACCACCAGCATTACGCTTTCCATTTTCAAATATACTTGAAGTCGAGTGTGGATTTCATGCTCTTTACTCAGCTCAGAGTAGCGAGGAATGGAAGTTCCCCCAGAATGTCTGCTTTATATACATTATTTACACAGTGGGCCCCACGTGATTGGCTAATTCCGGGATTCACCTGTAGGCCAATCAGGTTGTGGATTCACTTCCACCTGGAGCTGGATTGGGTGGCTCCTGTGGACCAATCAGACTGCTGCATTCTGGATCCTATTGTTCTAGGACCAATCAGACTGCTGCATTCTGAATCCTATTGTTCTAGGACCAATCAGACTGCTGCATTCTGAATCCTATTGTTCTAGGACCAATCAGACTGCTGCCTTTTGGATCCTATTCAACTCAGTACATAACACCGTCAGAATAGAGTAGTTGCTTTGGAAGACGATCATCAGGCATCCGCACAACATGACCAACGAAGTTGATGTAAGCCTCATGCAGTCTAACCGGGCTTACTCTCAAGTAAGAATACAGGAGAATTTCATTCAGTCTGCATTCTTAGGTGAAGTGTCCTAATTTGCACCCCTGAGGTTGCTTCCAGATGACTTACATTGAGCCTTCGTCCTGATTCGCTTGCGCAAAGTTTGTGGGGAGGTTCTACAATTTCTGCTCTATATTGTGCAATCGTTCTGGCTTGTTTGCAGGGTGGTTACATGATGTCATGTGGCTCATTCGGATTCTGAACTTCTCTGAATTTTGCAAGTTAGGTTTTGGCTGGGGAAAAATGAACCAAATCACATTTAAGAAATGTGTATTTGAGAAATGCATACCTTGAAATAAGATATGTATTCAAATATTATTTTGCCATAAGATGCATATATGCATACTTATTTATTTATTTATTTATTTATTTGTTATACAGTACCGCCCTATACCTGGAGGTCTCAGTATGTATATATATGTATATACATATGGAAAAAAATCATATGAAAGAAATGTGAATAATTCAAAAGGTAAAATAAGTGATACAATTAGTCCAATACATGTAAAATGATTAACAATACATTATGCTTTTTATGAAAGGATTCCAAATATTGTTGTATTTATCCACACACAATCTGTGCCCAAAAGCAATCTGTTCAGATTTTGCTAGAGTTGTCATATCTTCTATCCAGTGATCGAAGGGAACCATGGTGTTAACTTTCCAATTAATTAATACCAGTCTTTCAGCATAAGTAAGGGCGCAGGAGTCCCTTTATGTTGACCCTTTGTCAACCCCCATAATATTATTATAATATTAAAATAATACCATCAGCTGGCCATTTTAGATTTCCCCCCAAAGTACTTATGCATTTTAGTACTTTTCTCCAAAATCTTATGTCAGACATTGCATAAACATAGGTTTCAAAGAAACCTCTCCTTATTATATTTCCAGCAGCTTGTGTTTGTAGATAGCACCTTTCTAAACAAGTGTACGGGAGTCCAATAAATTCTAAATATTGATTTTTGTTGTATAAGACATTTTAAATATAAATTTTCACGAGGATTAAAAAAACACACCAGATACTAATGCAGAGCAAGAATGGATTTATCAATGAAAATTGTGGAAGCTGTGGGGGTCTCTTCCGGAATGGGGGTCGCTTGGCAAAAGACCAAATCAAGACTCAGTTGCAAGTTTTCAAGAGACTGAAATCAATTCTTTTTGGCGCAAGCATTGTTCAACCTAAGAGGCCCTTTGACCTCTGGCGGTTTATGAAACCTTCTGTGTCCAAACAGATGAAAATCTGAAAGACACAATATCTCTCTTGTATGAAACTCTGGTGGCAGACAAGAAAACAGTCTCTTATTAGGTTTGACGGCAAAGTGAGAAGATAATCTGAAGCAACACATAACTGACATGCAATGGAAAACGCTCTGGCCGAGAACTCCCTTAAAAGCAATTCTAGCTTGTGTCAGAGCAGCAACACTGGAAGTAATTTATAGATAGCACTTCACACCGGTTAGGACAAATCAAGTGAATAGTGACCCATCCAACACCTCTGGGAGAAATCGTATTAAGAGGGGAAGTTTCTACCACATTTGGTGGGGCTGCCCGATAATCCAGGTTTTTCTGGCAGCGTGTGTTACAAGAAATCCTGGCAGTGAGCTGAAGGAAGAGTTCTATTTAGCTGGCTGCAGCCTCTGGAAGTTCCTGACCAGGACTTGTAAACAGGGGCATTTACAGGGCATTTTGAGGGTGAGTGCTGTCTCACAGTGCATGTAGGACCAAAAAACATGGAGCTGTGGCAATGACCTGCAACACCTGTGCCACGTTTGACTTCCTGCCTGAGAACATGCAAAACGACACTTGCAAGCTAGTGGCCTTGCTAGAAAAGAAAGAATAGCAACTTGAACTAGGAGTCCCGGTTCCCAGCTTGATATCGCAGTAAGTTTAGGTAATAAAAAATGAGGATTTATTGCAAAAACAGACAGATAGATCTGGACAGCTCTAACAAAGCCCATTTACTCAAGATGACCCTTCTGAAGACTCCTTCCAGTATCCACAGAATATATTGGACTTTTGCACCTTACGTATCTTGTTTTGCTTCCTGTCTAGCAGCCCTCCCCTTCGCCGACTGTGTGGACTTTTGGGATCAGCTCCGAGCTCTGCCTTTTCAGAGAGGCTGTCTCTTGAGTTTGTTCACTTCATTTTGTGCTTCCTGTGAGCTTCGGCTGTGTTCTAGACTGCTCTCATTGTTGATTAGTCGTTTAGTCATGTCCGACTCTTCGGAACCCCCTGGACCAGAGCACGCCAGGCACTCCTGTCTTCCACTGCCTCCCACAGTTTGGTCAAACTCATGCTCTCAGCCTGCTCTCAGCTACTGCCTTATCAGCCTGCCCGTCAAGGAGGAACATGACACACCACAGCTGAGCTGTCACCTCCTGTTTTGGGCCAGAGGAGCAAGGGCAGCAGCTGCAGACCTTGGGACTCCCTCGGAAGGTGGTGGACTCTCCTTCTTTGCAAGTTTTTCAAAAGAGATTGGGTGGCCATCTGTCATGGATGCTTTTGTTGAGATTCCTGCATTGCAGGGGATTGGACTAGACTCCTGGTAAAGGTAAAGGGACCCCTGACTGTTAGGTCCAGTCGTGGCTGACTCTGGGGTTGTGGCGCTCATCTCGCTTTATTGGCCAAGGGAGCCGGCGTACAGCTTCCAGGTCATGTGGCCAGCAGGACTAAGCCGCTTCTGGCGAACCAGAGCAGCACATGGAAACAGCGTTTACCTTCCTGCCGGAGCGGTACCTTCCTGCCGGAGCGGTACCTTCCTGCCAGAGCGGTACTTGCACTTTGACATGCTTTCAAACTGCTAGGTTGGCAGGAGCAGGGACCGAGCAACGGGAACTCACCCCGTCGTGGGGATTCGGACCACCGACCTTCTGATTGGCAAGTCCTAGGCTCTGTGGTTTAGCCCTGGGGTCCCTACCAACTCTACAATTGACATTGAAATACTTTATTGTCACTTGTACAACTTGTATACAGTGAGATTACACGAGCACCCCCCAATCAGTTCTCTTAGTCTTAATGAGGCAAGGAAAGAAGGGCTACCCTTATGCTATTCATATAATCAGTTATCAGTAATCAATTTATTCACATATGCTCACACATAATCAGGGTTTACAGTATTTTTATAATCCATTTTGAATCAAAGGAAAGCTTTTGCCTTAGCTAACTGCAAACTGCTTGGAACAGCAACTTTAGAACTGACCTTTCACCTAGAAACATCCTTGTACCCGAGGGGAAAAGGGAAGCCATGAATCAGAAGACACTGGTACAAAGTCCCCCTCAAATGCAGGCTAAAATAGTCCACAGAACAGGAAGGGCCAAACCACAAAAACTCCAGATGCAGAATGCCTTGGGGGGAGGTAGCCCAGGAGATTCCCTCCCTGAGTCTGAGTTCTGTCAGAACTAGGGAAAAGGTCAGATTGTGCATCATTGTGCATCATTTGTGCAGACAATGGAAAGCAGAACTTGGGAGTGAACTCTGCGCTCGGCCAGGAGCTGGGAGTATGGCAAGAAGCACGCTAATTGGCTATTTTTCGCTGGCATTCGTGACTGTCTCATGATTGTCTCATGATCTGTGATTTGCTGTGATTTGCTCAGGTATAAAGACCTCAGGATTTGTGTTTCTCGGGGTCCCAGTCCTTCTGGAAAAGATTCCAACTGGGTCCATTATTGCTCATCAATAAAACCCTCACCTTCTTTTTCTCCAAAAGCTGTGTCTGTCTGATCCTTGTTACACTCTAAGTGGGTACCACTTTACTTTCACGTGCTACATTAATTCCCCTCGTTTACTGACGCACACCCACCAAACCCAAAAGTCTGTTGCCCTATTGTTATCTTTTCATTCAGCAGCCTAGCAGCCCACAGATAGAAGCTGTTCTTTACCCTGTTGGTACCACTAATCATGCTTCTATATCTTCTGCCCGAGGGCAGGAGATCAAGAAAGTGCCGGCCAGGGTGTGAATCATCCCTGAGAATTTTCCTCACTCTCCTGAAGCAACCTTCTTCTGCTATTTAATCCAGCAGATTCACGGGACAGCCCATAATATCTTGTGCTGTATTCACCACCCTCTGTCAGCACTCCCTATCAGTTGAAGTCAAACCAGCGTCCCACACCGTGATGCAGTAGGAAAGGACACTTTCTATTGTGGACCAGTAGAAGGAGATCATCAAATGTTGATTGGCATCATTCTTCTGCAATACTCTGAGGAGATGGAGTCTCTGTTGGACTTTCTTAACCACCTGGGTTGTATTGATCTTCCAAGTAAGGTCTTCATTAAGATAAACTCCTAGGAATTTGAAGGAAGAGACTCTCTCCACACAGCCCTCCCTTTATGTATTCTATCTAATACATAAAGATCTGATCCTCTTCTTTCTCACAACATGAAATAGCAAGGTACTGGCTTTATCCCCCATCATTGACCTCACAGGGTTGGTGGTCCAAAGTGTGAGAAATCGCCCTGGCAGGAAAATTTAACCAATGTGAGCAGAATAAATTGTGTGAAAGTAAAAGACTCGTTCATTGGCATTAGGTCCATATTGTAAAAGCTATGGTTTTCCCAGTAGTGATGTATGGAAGTGAAAGCTGGACTATAAAGAAGGCTGATCGCTGAAGAATTGATGCTTTTGAATTATGGTGCTGGAGGAGACACTTGAGAGTCCCATGGACTACAAGAAGATCAAACCTAGCCATTCTGAAGGAAATCAGCCCTGAGTGCTCACTGGAAGGACAGATCCTGAAGCTGAAGCTCCAAGACTTTGGCCACCTCATGAGAAGAGAAGACTCCCTGGAAAAGACCCTGATGTTGGGAAAGATGGAGGGCACAAGGAGAAGGGGACAACAGAGGACGAGATGGTGGGACAGTGTTCTCGAAGCTACCAGCATGAGTTTGACCAAACTGAGGGATGCAGTGGAAGACAGGAGGGCCTGGCGTGCTCTGGTCCATGGGGTCACGAAGAGTCGGACACGACTAAACAACTCAACAACAACAACAACAGCTCGCCACATAGATAGTGAATCAAACCTAATCTGACTTAATGTCCTCTTACGTTGTGTTCACATGGCAGCATATTCTTGTGACTTTTCTCGAACCAATAAATGCCACATTATGTCCAAGCTTTTACAGGACCTAAAAGTCACTTCTGGAAACATGGCGGAATATAGTGCAAGCTTTAGTGCTCATTTCTGTGTTGTTTGCTTCCAGAAAGAAAGAAAAATCTGTCTGAGAATTCTTCTAGTTAAGTGATTGAATACACACATTACAAGTATACGGCCCTAATTGATCTGCATTTAAGGGATTTCAGGTGGCGAGAGCTGGAAATGATATTTGCCAAAGATCTGGTAGTGCCACTGAAAAGTGCTGCTGAAAAGAAGCTACATGATTTATGCCTATTGCATGCATGTTTCTACACAGACCTGCATTATTTCCCACACAACTGGAAGCCTTCAGCTGCCCCATCTGCAACAAAACATGTCTCTCCCCTATCAATCTCTACAGCCACAACAGGCGCTGTAACTCTTAAGTGGTGTGAGTTTAGCCCCAAAGGCTCACTCCTCCATTGTCTCCTGAGACAGACAGACGCCAACCAATAACAGAGTCCCTAAAATGCCACGACACCAACCATCTCCTCCCTACAGAGTCTCCTTCTTCTCCTCAGGTTGAGGAATGCACTTAAACGTTTCTAATTTGTCTTGTTTGGAGAGAGGGCATCATTTGGGTTGTGTTTTATGGGGGCCCAGTTCATTTTACTTCCTGTAAATTGTCGCGTTAGTTATTAGGGTTTCTGGGAAGTTGTAAATTCACCCTCCTATCTTCATCACACAGTTTATGTTGTTTTACAGTTTCATTAATAGGTTCTCTCCTGGCTGGGTTGATGAAAGTTATTGACCTAATCATAACCTATTAATTATGACAGTAAATCCCCCCACGAGGAGAAGTTTTACTGTGCAAATGTTACTTGGAAAAACTGCAAGGTTTAAGCTGGAGCCTCAAGAACTTTAAATCTAAGTTAAGTTGCTCTCGGTGGAAGGTTGGAGAGGAGAGGTCTGTGGTGAGACAAATGGGGATATGTTCAGAAAGTGAGGTCTACCCAATATTTTTCTGTATAACAATATAAATTTTAAAACTTCCACCGGTTCTGGTTTATTTTGCCAAGTGATACCAGAAGCCAGAGTTGCTTAGAGATGGAGGGCTGGAAAAAACAGCCATCTTTGGCAATTCAATTTTCCCTCAGTATTGTGTTCCATCAGACACATTTCTGCATCAGCTCGCAATTGCAAGTCCCTATAAAAATCCAATTGCAAGTCCCTATAAAAAAAATGGAATTTTCTTGGCAGGGATACTGGAGTGGCTTGCCGGTTCCTCCTCCAGGTGGATCACGTTTGGTCAAAACTCTCCACTATGACCTGTCCATCTTGGGTGCCCTGCTCGGCATAGTTCATAGCTTCTCTGAGTTATTCACGCCCCTTCTCCACGGCAAGGCAGTGATCCATGAAGGGGAAGACAACTGGATTTTATGGTGCTGGAGGAGACTCTTGAGAGTCCCATGGACTGCAAGAAGATCAAACCTCTCCATTCTGAAGGAAATCAGCCCTGAGTGCTCACTGGAAGGACGGATTGTGAAGCTGAGGCTCCAAGACTTTGGCCACCTCATGAGAAGAGAAGACTCCCTGGAAAAGACCCTGATGTTGGGAAAGAAGGAGAAGGGGATGACAGAGGACGAGATGGTGGGACAGTGTTCTCAAAGCTACCAGCATGAGTTTGACCAAACTGCGGGAGGCAGTGGAAGACAGGAGGGCCTGGAGTGCTCTGGTCCATGGGGTCACAAAGAGGCGGACACGACTAAACAACAACACATGAAAATCCAGCGGCATTTTAGTGTGCATTTTGGGCAATATGCACATTTCTGCAAGCGGTTGTGCCCGATATGCAGATTTTATTTTCACCTATATATTTATTTGTACGAACATTTCCCCCTAAGATATAATCACCGTCATCAGCGCTTGTTCATTTGTACGCTGCCTTTCCGTGGTTAAAAAAAATCACGCTCAAGGTAGCTTACAACATGAAAAGATTTATATAATTACAAAAATATAACAAAAGCCGTCATAGGCAATAAATGTAAACATCTCAATAAGTATACAATAAAACTGAACAATCCCCACAAAAGTCATAATAGGATCTCACGATATGGATGCAAAAATTAATCATTCCAGTAACATAAAAATTAAGCAGCCGCAAAATTAATTCTTGACCCCAATCAGAAAAAAACCCTTCAATAATACCCAGCTGCAAGAGTCTCTAGGCATCTTGAGCTGCACATTCTGCAGCATTTTTCTACAAGGATGGTCTCTGGCCTCTTCAGCAACCTCAGATTTTGTAGCTGAAACCAGCCAAGACCCTCCCAGGCAGGTTGGAAAGAGACTAGCGAGACAGGAAGCAGGTCTTGCAGGACTAACAGCAAATACAGTACAGTGGTACCTCGGGTTACAGACGCTTCAGGTTACAGACTCTGCTAACCCAGAAATAATACCTCAGGTTAAGAACTTTGCTTCAGGATGAGAACAGAAATCGTGCTCCGGCAGTAAGGCAGCAGCAGGAGGCCCCATTAGCTAAAGTGGTGCTTCAGGTTAAGAACAGTTTCACGTTAAGAATGGACCTCCGGAATGAATTAAGTACTTAACCCAAGGCACCACTGTATATAGAATCATTTAATTGTAGCATTGGGGGATATACGCAAGGCTCATCTAGTCAAACCCCTGTAGTGCAGGAATCACAGCTAAATAAATCTACTTCTTTAGACTACTGCAATGTGCTCTACGTGGGGCTACCTTTGAAGGTGACCTGGAAACTGCAACTAATCCAGAATGCGGCAGCTAGACTGGTGACTGGGAGCAGCTGCCACATAACACTGGTCCTGAGAGATCTGCATTGGCTCCCGGTACGTTTCCAACCACAATTCAAAGTGTTGGTGCTGACCTTTAAAGCCCTAAACGGCCTCAGTCCAGTATACCTGAAGGAGCATCTCCACTCTCAATGTTCAGCCCGGACACTGAGATCCAGCGCCGAGGGCCTTCTGGCGGTTCCCTCACTGTAGAAGTGAGGTTACAGGGAACCAGGCAGAGGGCCTTCTCGGTGGTGGCACCCGTCTCCTGTCAGATGTCAAGGAGTTTTACAATCTTTTAATATACCTGAAGGAGCATCTCCACCCTCGTATTCTAATTTTCCAAGTTTCACCTGTATTTTTTAGGGGGGAAACCTAGTCTTAAACAAGAAAAAATACGGTAGTTTTTGTTGTTGTTGTTGTTATGCCGCTTTCGCCCCCTGCACAATAATGTCTGAAACTCGTGCTCCTGAACTTCTCTCTCCTTCGCCGGTGCAGGGAACTCTGCCAAGGACAGAAGCCAACAGAGAGGGAAAGAGGTGGGTAGGGGGGAGGAGGAGGAAGGGAGACCTTGTCCAGGGAGAGAATAATCTTCTCCCTGTCTGCTCCCTGTCCCCTGCGCTCAGGGAGCTTGTCACATGAAGTGTGAGACCTCACGGCACACAGCTGGAGCCGAGAGCGCAGGTAGCCCAGACTTGCAGAATGTTCTCCAGACTACAGAAAGCAGGCCGGCAGTGCCATTAAAAATGCCCCACCAGGGACAACCTTTCGCGGATGTGTCACCCGGGGACAGCTGCAGCCCACATCTGGGAACATCTGGGGGAAGTCACTTTCGCTCTCAGGCAGCCTCTCCGTAACTTTTGCAGACAGGGAGTGCATTTTCACAGGTGCCGGGAACCTGCCGATGTCTACACCATTAATTTGATTTTGAATTGATTTTAGAATGAATTGATTTTAGAATGTATTTCAGTTAATTGATTGTGGTTTTATGTAAACTGTGTTATTTCTACTGTTGTTAGCTGCTCTGACGGCTGAGGAGGGCAGGATATAAATAAAATTCATTATTATTATTATTATTATTATTATTATTATTATTACGCCGCATCACAGAGACACTGCCTGCCATTGCTCCAGATCTTTGTGCCTCACAGTGATAATTAATAATAATAATAATAATAATAATAATAATAAGCAGGTCACATTTTACTTAGAACCTCAGGCCATAGCTGTCAAACGTCCCTTATTTGGCGGGAAACTCCCTTATCCCAGCGCTGCATCCTGCTGCTGTCCCTTATTGATGATGTCCCTTAAATTTCCCAGGTTTCAAAGGAAGCAGCTCCTCTCCCTCCCTCCCTGCCGGCCAGGGAGGAGGGAGGCTCCAACTGTGTTGCTTGGCTGCGTTGCTCACCCAATAAGGAGTCTAAGAACGACTGGGGGGTGGAGCTTGCCTGCCTTGTGCCAATCAAATCGCCACGTTGCCTGGGGACTCGCCTTTGCTCAGCACTTCCCAGCGGAGAGGTGACGGTGGTTTTCCTTGCTGCATCCCCTTTGCAGGGTTGCTGCGCTGTGGGAACCACCGCTTGAGGTTTCGTTTGGCTGCTGGCTGGGCTTTCTGACTTTGGCTCGGAGGGGCTCAGAAGTTGAACATACCAGTCTTCGGGAAATCCCTTATTTTGGCTGCTGATCCCTTATTTCCGAGGCTGCTGGTCCCTTATTTTCAAATCTGTAAGTTGACAGCTATGCCTCAGGCCCTCCAGGAAGAGACCCATCTGGCCCTCCAAGATGCTCTGTTTGGCCCTCGGAATGCTCCCAGGCCATGCCCTTATCCCACCCAGTTCTGCACTCCAAATACCCTCCAACATCTCAAGTCTCAAAACTGGGGCACACGTCTTCCCGCCCACACTCCCGCGCAAATCATGTGACCTGCGAGAGATCACAGAGCCCGAAAGATGCACTTTGGGGGCTATACTCATACAGCACCCCAAAACATGTGGCCTCAAAAAAGATCATGGCCTCAAAAAAAGTGGGAGGTTTTTTTAGGTGGGGAAGTGCTTTTGGGGGGGGGGAGATCTCAGTGCAAAATCATGTGAGATCATGGCACCCCAAATTGCTCCCGTGCTCTCACATGAGAAAATTTGATGTCCCACTTTTCCCAGGACACTTGCGGGATGTTGTTGTTGTTTAGTCGTTTAGTCGTGTCTGACTCTTCGTGACCCCCTGGACCAGAGCACGCCAGGCCCTTCTGTCTTCCACTGCCTCCCACAGTTTGGTCAAACTCATGCTGGTAGCTTCGAGAACACTGTCCCACCATCTCATCCTCTGTCGTCCCCTTCTCCTTGTGCCCTCCATCTTTCCCAACACCAGGGTCTTTTCCAGGGAGTTTTCTCTTCTCATGAGGTGGCCAAAGTCTTGGAGCCTCAGTCTTGGAGCCTCAGTGAGCACTCAGGGCTGATTTCCTTCAGAATGGAGAGGTTTGATCTTCTTGCAGTCCATGGGACTCTCAAGAGTCTCCTCCAGCACCAGAATTCAAAAGCATCAATTCTTCGGCGATCAGCCTTCTTTATGGTCCAGCTCTCACTTCCATACATCACTACTGGGAAAACCATAGCTTTAACTATACGGACCTTTGTTGGCAAGGTGATGTCTCTGCTTTTTAAGATGCTGTCTAGGTTTGTCATTGCTTTTCTCCCAAGAAGCAGGCGTCTTTTAATTTCGTGGCTGCTGTCACCATCTGCAGTGATCATGGAGCCCAAGAAAGTAAAATCTCTCACTGCCTCCATTTCCTCCCCTTCTATTTGCCAGGAGGTGATGGGACCAGTGGCCACGATATTCGTTTTTTTGATGTTGAGCTTACTTGCAGGATACACACTCCAAATGTTTTTCCTTGGCTGCAAAGTGTCCTTGAATGCTGATGGCGCCTCTTTTCCTTGACTAATTTCAGGATAGCAAAGGCAATGCATGCACGGAACCAGCCTACTGCACAAAGGTAAAATTAACACCCATTGCCCTGCTCACCGTTGCAATGTGGCCCTCGGGAAGTTGTCTAGAATGGAATGTGGCCCTCGAGCTGAAAAGGTTCACCCAGGACTCCAATTCTTATTCTGTTCTTTCGTGTACAGTCCTTTTCTCTCTCTCTCTCTCTGATTTATCCCTCATGTAACCTTGAGTTTATTTCACGGTCAGGAATCTAACCGCTAAATGTTACGTTACCAGTTTAACCAGCTGATTTATCCCCCCTCTCTTCATGCATTACTTCACGGCACGGGCTTTAAATGTTAATTTTAATAATAAAATTTATATGTCTCTGGTGCTTTCTGTGTCTGTGTGTTTGTGTGTGCAGACATGCGTGTCCGCCAGGGCCATCATTTCACAGGATGAGGGTTTTAAAATTAAATGTCCTAATGCCAGCTTAATTGCCTGATTTATATAGAGGGGTGTCCTGCAACTTTAACCCGTGCATGGATGAAGAGAGGGTTGGATGCCCAGGTGGACTCTGGGGAATGGCTTCAGTTAGGATATTTTTTATTGGGGGGGGGGATACTGGAGAGGTCAGGATCCTGTTCTGTGAACTATACTGTGGTTTGCGAAGGAATATCCCTCCTCGGGTTTACTTGGCTATTGAATCTAGGCACACATCATGAGCCCTGCAGATCTTTTGGAATTGGGCAAGCAGCGATGCATGAGGAGGAAGAAAAATATGGGGCCCAAGAATGAGTCATAGAATTATGGAGCTGGAAGGGACCCTGAGAATCATCTAGTCCATGAGTAGGCAACCTAAGGCCCGGGGGCCAAATCCAGCCCAATTGCCTTCTAAATCCGGGCCGCAGATGGTCCAGGAATCATCGTGTTTTTACATGAGTAGAACGTGCCCTTTTATTTAAAATGCATCTCTGGGTTATTTGTGGGGTCTACCTGGTGTTTTTACATGAGTAGAATGTGTCCGCTGTCTTTGTCCATGGGGTTTTCTTGGCTTGCTGGTTCCTGCTCCAGGTGGATCACATTTGGTCAAAACTCTCCATTATGACCTGTCCATCTTGGGTGGCCCTGCACGGCATAGCTCATATTTTCTCTGAGTTATTCAAGCCCCTTCGCCACGGCAAGGCAGTGATCCATGAAGCAGTGTTGGAGTCCCATGAAGCAGTCCCATGGACTGCAAGAAGATCAAACCTCTCCATTCCTAAGGAAATCAGCATCGAGTGCTCACTGGAAGGACAGATCCTGAAGCTGAGGCTCCAAGACTTTGGGCCACCTCATGAGAAGAGAAGACTCCCTGGAAAAGACGCTGATGTTGGGAAAGATGGAGAGCACAAGGAGAAGGGGACGACAGAGTGCGAGATGGTGGGACAGTGTTCTCGAAGCTACAAACATGAGTTTGACCAAACTTTGGGAGGCAGTGGAGGACAGGAGTGCCTGGCATGCTCTGGTCCAAGGGGTCACAAAGAGGCGGACATGACTAAACGACTAAACAACAAC
Source organism: Podarcis liolepis (assembly GCF_965112155.1). Classification (NCBI taxonomy): domain Eukaryota; kingdom Metazoa; phylum Chordata; class Lepidosauria; order Squamata; family Lacertidae; genus Podarcis; species Podarcis liolepis. Next base: position 2,514,652 of record NC_139560.1, on the reverse strand, counting down.
AACAAGAATGTATCCTTTTATTTAAAATGCATCTCTGGGTTATTTGTGGGGCATAGGAATTCGTTCATTTCCCCCCCAAAAAAATATAGTCCGGCCCCTCACAAGGTCTGAGGGACAGTGGACCAGCCCCCTGCTGAAAAAGTTTGCTGACCCCTGATTTAGTCCAATCACCTTCAATACAGGAATTTCAACTAAAGCATCCATGACGGGATGGCCATCCCACCTCTGCTTAAAAACCTTCAAGGAAGGAGAGTCCACAACTTCCCGACGGAGACCGTTCCACTGTTGAACAGCTCTTACCATCAGAAAGTTCTTCCTGATGTTGAGTCGGAATCTCCTTTCTGGTAATTTGAAGCCATAGGTTCGAGTCCTACCCCCTGGATTAGCAGAAAACCAGCTCATTTTTCTTGCGACGGCCCTTCCGATATTTGAAGATGACGAGAACATCAAAGACCTTCTGCCAGACGCGCAAGGGTTAAGAGGTTTTTGGATTTCCGAAATCAGGTCAGTAACAGGAAAAGTCCAAGGGTGAGGGTCTCTAAGGGATCAAAGTCCACCTGCACCGCAGTGACCCTCTTCCTTCTTCTCTTTTTACAGGCTCTGAAACGCTGCCTGTTTGGCCTGAAGAAACCTACTCTTTTTTAATTGAAATGGACAGAGGCTATTGACTAGCTATCAAAATTCATATCAATGCAGCACTTCATTTTCCAGCACCTCAGCAGCCTTCTTCCCAGCCCACCAACCCATCAATTCCCACCCACCCCACACTCACATTTTTCAGCCAGAAGAGAGATGTCACGCAAGCCAACGTTCCCATGAAAAGCCGTAGTAATGGCAGCCGGTCCCGGGGCAGAAATGGGCAACCAATGGGTGGGAGGAAGAAGAGAATAATATCCTTGCTTAGAAAAGTCTCCATCTCCCCTCCTCTTAAATAACTGGAATGTTTTAAAATTAATTGATTGACTATTAAAGACTAATATAATTTTGATGATGTAGCCTATCTTTTCAGCCATTGATTATTTTTTTTCAAGTCAGAGTTCCATCTTTCTATATTCACGTTGGAGAAGAAGAGATGAAATTGCTGGCCAGAAAGACACTCACCCCAGGAAATGGCTGGAATTAATCTGATCTGTCATGGGGTCTTTGGGGAAGTGGGGAGGGAGTCCTACTGGGACGATTCAGCCCAATTTCAGATCCAAGAGTGAACAGCTTGTCTTTCATTCTAAATACAGTGGTATTTTGGATCTCAAACACCTTGGTTCTCAAACGCCAAAAACCTGGAAGTAAGGTGAAATATACTCGGAGTCGAGTGTGGATTTCATGCTCTTTATTCAGCTCATAGTAGTGAGGAATGGAAGTTCCCCCGAAATGTCTGCTTTATATACATTATTTACACAATGGGCCCCATGTGATTGGCTAGTTCTGGGATTCTCCTGTAGGCCAATCAGGTTGCGGATTCACTTCCACCTGGAGTTGGATTGGGTGGCTCCTGCGGACCAATCAGACTGCTGCATTCTGAATCCTATTATTCTAGGAGCAATCCGACTGCTGCAATTTGGATCCTATTCAACTCAGTACATAAAATAAAGGTTCTGGGTTTTGAACCTTTTTCGGAAGCTGAACGTCCGACGTGGCTGTCGACTATTGTTTCCGGGGCGCCTGCAGCAATCAGAAGCTTGTGCCTTGGTTTTTGAACATTTCAGAAGTCAAACAGACTGCCGGAACGGATTAAGTTTGGCACTTTTGTTTTTGCTATTTATTTTGCGTTTTTGTTTTTGAGGCTTTTTCAGTTAATTTGTTTTTGTGACTGTGTGGAACCCAGTTCAGCTAGTGATTGATTGATTGATTGATTGATCGTGTGACTGTGGAATTGGATAAAAGCCCCGCATTCAAACAATGACTATCACCAGTGCAGGTAAGAAAAAAATTAATTTTTATTTTTATTATCTACAATACTGTTGTATTTATTTTATAGTACAGCACATTGATTATTGCTTTCATTTTATGGATCTGTGGTCTCATTAGATAGTAAAATTCATGTTAAATGGCTGTTTTAGGGGTTGTTTATAAAAGTCTGGATGCTTGTTGCGTTGTGGGTTAAACCACAGAGCCCGGGACTTGCTGATTGGAAGGTCGGCGGTTCGAATCCCTGCGACGGGGTGAGCTCCCGTTACTCGGTCCCTGCTCCTGCCAACCTAGCAGTTTGAAAGCACATCAAAGTGCAAGTAGATAAATAGGTACCACTCCGGCGGGAAGGTAAACGGCATTTCCATGTGCTGCTCTGGTTCACCAGAAGAGGCTTAGTCATGCTGCCACATGACCCGGAAGCTGGACGCCGACTCCCTTGGTTCAGTCTGAATCTCCTTCCTTGCAACTTGAAGCCATTGGTTTTGTTTGTACCCTCCAGAGTAGGAGGACATTACACTTTCTCCATCTTCCATGGGACAGCCCTTCAGGTGTTTGAAGGTGGCAATCATTTCTCCTCTTAGTCTCCTCTTCTCCAGGCTCCTTCAACCATTCCTCATAAGGCTTGGTTTCCAGACCCTTGATCATCTTGGTCACCCTCCTCTGCACACCTTCCAGCTTGTTGACATCCTTCTCAAATTGAGGTGCCCTGGACACAGTGTTCCAGGTGTGCTCTCAACAAGGCAGAACAGTACTATTATTTCCCTAGATCTGGACCCCATCCATCAGTAGACGCAGCCTAAAACAGCATTAGTTGATGATGATGATGATGATGATAAATTTTTATTTATACCCCACCCTTCCCAGTTCAGAAACTGGGCTCAGGGCGGCCAACAACAAATTTAAAACACTTAATTGATGCAACAAAAAACAGCATAAAATACAGTATGAAACATGAATAACAATAAATTCAGAATTCAAAAATCAGTTTAGGAGGAAAATCCATCCAATAAACATTAGATGATCCCCCGGGCTAGCTGGCTAAATTAGCCCTATTTGGGCCAGTGAGGAGACCAGGGGAGAATTAGCTGTGGGATCCCAGAGCGGGTAATCTTCATAAAAAGGGGAGGGGGAGGGAAGGAAGGGGAATAAAAGTTCAGGCTAAGTTCAAGCTGAAAGCCAGGAATAGTTCTGTCTTACAGGCCCTGCAGAAGGAAGTTAAATCCTGCAGGACCCTGGTCTCCTGGGACAGAGCATTCCACCAGGTCGGAGCCATCGCTGAGAAAGCCCTGGTGAAGGATAATCTGACTTCCTTAGGGCCCGGGACCTCTAAACTATGGTGTAGAGCCAGTGTGGTGTAGTGGTTAAGAGCGGTAGATTCGTAATCTGGGGAACTGGATTCGCGTCTCCGCTCCTCCACATGCAGCTGCTGGGTGACCTTGGGCCAGTCACACTTCTTTGAAGTCTCTCTGCCTCACTCACCTCACAGAGTGTTTGTTGTGGGGGAGGAAGGGAAAGGAGACTGTTAGCCGCTTTGAGGCTCCTTAAAGGGAGTGAAAGGCAGGATATCAAATCCAAACTCTTCTTCTTCTTCTTCTTATTCATGGACCTTAAGGTCCTCTGCGGGGCAGACCAGGAGAGGCGGTCCCGTAAATATTAGGCCCTAAGCCACAAAGGGCTTTAAAGGTCAAAACCAGCACCTTAAACCTGACCCAACACTCCACCGGGAGTCAGTGTTGCAGGTTGACTCATGTTAAACTTGAGTGACGGAGAGTGCCGGGCAGAGATCTCTGCTGTCCATCTGCATTCTCTTAAGTAGAGATCTTGGATTCCGAGCCAGGGAACTGAGGCACACAAACAACAAGCACAAACCCGACACGTATTCATCTCCGAGGGGTCCTGCTACTTATGCAACCGTCTCGGGAGCCATCCAATCAGTCTAATGCAGTAAAGACCTTGTCACCACATCCTTGCCAACTGTCAGGTCCTATTGAAAGCTCCTCCTTGCTGTCAGATCTGCCGGCGGGAGGCTTCCCTCGCAGACAGGCTTCCCACTTGTAATGGGCCCGGCTCTGCCAATGCCTCCTTACTGTAGAAAATCAATTGGTCTTGAGTGCCTCTGTGGCAATAGGTGTGCACCAAGAATATTTATACACTCACTTAGCGCTGGCTCGGAGAAGGTCTCCAGGCTCTGGAGCTGGAATGGTAGAAATCCATCTTTCCCTGTCTCCATATCTGCATGGGACAAGACAGGCTTTGGAGAGAGCTGTTGTTCTGATTTATTCCGTCACTTCTTGCCCTATCACACGGGGAACGATTCAGGAGCAGAATGCAGAAGAGGAAGGAGCTTTGCAATGAGTGTTGGGGGAAGCCGTCAGATTCCTAAAAAATCATCATCATCCATTGCTCTTCACAAAACAAGGCAGTGGAAGAGTTGAGCTCAATCAACTCTTTCCCATTGAGCCTGGAAAAGAGGAGACTGGGAGAGGATATGATTGTTGTTGTTGTTTAGTCATTTAGTTGTGTCCGACTCATTGTGACCCCATGATGAAGTGGGGACCCATATTCAAGAAGCGATGGCCAGGCCAACCTGCTTAGGGGCTGGAATCAAGATGGGGTCCCAGGAAATCCATCGCCTGCCGTCCAAGTCCATCATTTCCCTTCCAACGGTGAAGCATTGAAAGGAACTTGGCAAAACTGCTGGAGGGTTGCCGAAAAAGCTAGTGTGGGAACGGCGACCTTTGAGGAATGTCCTCGGCTCTCCAGGAATTAATTTTCCATTCATCACTTGGAAAAACTCGACACAATTAACGAGCAGCTAATCACATTTCTCTTCCAAGGCCATGGCATTCTTGAGGGATGAAACACACGATTGTTGTTGAGGAGCCTCAGATACCAGAAGACACCAGATTTGTACAAAGGCAGGGACAAAAGTCACACACAGCGCACCTTTCATGGGATTTTTTTGCCCTCATGGAGGGGGCCAGATTTCAACAGCTTCCGGGGCAGATTAATTTCACAGAAATGTTTGAGGAGGGTGACCTCAGATCATAGCTGTCAACGTTTTTCCGTTTTTTAAGGGAAATTCTCTTATTCAGAATAGGATTCCTCGCAAGAAAAGGGAAAAGTTGACAGCTATGCCTCAGATGGCTTCACAAAGTGGCCCAAGATTTTATTTGTTTCACTGCCCTGTGAAAACAGAGGAAGACATGGCTGTATCCAGGATTTTCTGAGGCCTCGTGGTTACATCACCCATGAGAAGGATGGTGATGTAGAAGACTACAGAGAGGCCATGATTTGCCTAAATTCTGAGGGAGCCTAGAGTGCGCTGGGAGGTAGGCTGCCTGAAGTTAAAGGAGAAATGTCAGAGCCTGTTGGGTCAAGCCAATGGTCATCTGATCTAGCATCCTGTTCTCACAGTGGCCAACCAGATCACAGAAATCACAGGATCATAGAATTGTAGAGTTGGAAGGGACCCTGAGGGTCATCTAGTCCAACCCCCTACAATACAGGAATCTCAGCTGAAGCAGGAATCACAACGGAAGCATCCATGACAGAAGGCCATCCAACCTCTGCTTAAAAACTTCCAGTGAAGGAGAGTCCACCACCTTCCAATTGTTAGGATATTGATGTTCCATTCCACCTAAACAGATGTGTGGAGCTGTTGTATGTCACATGTCTGTTTACATTCCAGCACAGCTTGCTGGGAACTTCCGTTTGTGCATACCTTTTGCGTGTCGAGGTCCCCAAAATAAATTCACAATTCACACATAATTTTTGGCATAATTTTGGCCACAACTTCTTTAAAATACATAATCTGTGAGTGGTTGCTTAGGCATTGGTTAAGACTATCTGTCCCCATGCCTGGGACAGAACTGACTTTCCAAACTCCCTCGGAAGCCAGTGGAGGGAAAGCAATATTGGGGATCAGCTGAGCTGAGTGACAGGCCCTCACCGCTCACCCAACCTGCTCCCCAGGGCTTGCCGGCCCTGGTCCCATTTCAGGGATTGGACGAAATCGTGGCAAGCCCCTGGATTCCTTTACCGGAATTCCCTTCCACACCACCATTGGAGGGGCAGGCCCAGCCTATCCTTACCCCTCCTCCACCAATTTTTATAACCAATGCTTAACCGCAACCTTACAAGTTGTGATGAATTGCTAAGTAGTAGGCAAAAACCAAGTGGCACCAGCCAATCAGCCAAATGGACAAAATTCCTACTAGGTCCCTGCCCCAATGGCAGATGACCCCATGACAGGCAAAGCAAGGTCAACCGGAACTCAGGGCGGGCGGGCGGGTGATCCGAAGCACTCAGCGAAAGAGAAGGCAAAAGCTGAGTGCCCCAATATTTAAAGCCTTTGGTCCCACCCACCACATTGCAACATGCAATTTGCCCCAGCAACCCAGCCTTCCAATCAAATGCCCCAGGCCAACTCACTTTTACCTGCCTGGCAACAGAGGGTTGGCTTGGCAGACCCCACCACAACACGTGCTCTCGTTTCAGGGATAATAATAATAATAATAATAATAATAATAATAATAATAATAATTTATTATTTGTACCCCGCCCATCTGGCTGGGTTTCCCCAGCCACTCTGGGCGGCTTCCATAGAAACCAAAAAACACTAAAATATCCTACATTAAAAACTTCCCTGAACAGGGCTGCCTTAAGATGTCTTCTGAATGTCAGGTAGTTGTTTATCGTTTTGACATCTGATGGGAGGGCGTTCCACAGGGCGGGCGCCACTACTGAAAAGGCTCTCTGCCTGGTTCCCTGTAGCTTTGCTTCTCGCAATGAGGGAACCGCCAGAAGGCCCTCGGCGCTGGACCTCAGCGTCCGGGCAGAACGATGAGGGTGGAGACGTTCCTTCAGGTATACTGGACCGAGGCCGTTTAGGGCTTTAAAGGTCAACACCAGCACTTTGAATTGTGCTCGGAAACGTACTGGGAGCCAATGTAGGTCTTTCAGGACCGGTGTTATGTGGTCCCAGCGGCCACCCCCAGTCACCAGTCTAGCTGCCGCATTCTGGATTAGCTGTAGTTTCCGAGTCACCTTCAAAGGTAGCCCCACACAGAGCGCGTTGCAGTAGTCCAAGCGGGAGATAACTAGAGCATGCACCACTCTGGCGAGACAGTCTGCGGGCAGGGAGGGTCTCATCCTGCGTACCAGGTGGAGTTGGTAGACAGCTGCCCTGGACACAGAATTGACCTGCGCCTCCATGGACAGCTGGGAGTCCAAAATGACTCCCAGGCTGCGCACCTGGTCCTTCAGGGGCACAGTTACATGCTCTGTGCTTTTAACCTGTATTTTAAATTGGAGTTTTTTCCCCCTATTATGTTTTTACTCTCATTTTACTGGTGTTAGCCGCCCTGAGCCCAGCTCTGGCCGGGGAGGGCGGGGTATAAATAAAATTTATTAATTATGATTATTGTTATTATTTAGCATTACAATTAAACAGGTCTCTCTCTAATTATGATAGCTGTTCCCCAAACCCCCAGCTTCATATCCTTTTAAAATATTTCATTCAAATGATGATATTGTGACCGTGTTGTTAGCATTCCTGACCAATCCTCTTTTCAAGCCATCCCAGTTGGTGGCTGCGACTGCCGCCTGTGGCAGGTAGTTCCATGGTTTAACTCTGTGCTGCGTGGAGAAGGACTTCATTTTATGTGTCCTGAATTTGCCAACAAATTATCCTCAGCTCCTCAGCCAGCATCCTCCAGAAGAAGCCTGTAAATCTGAGCCGCTGCTCCAGACTAAGTGGGGTTAATAAAGGAACATGCCACCAAGGGATTGTGGGAAATGGGCTCCTCAAACGCAAATGATGAACGATTGACGAGGCGAGCTCTCGTTTATCCCCTCTCTCTGCTGGACTCGAAAGTAACACACCTTCCTTCCTTCCTTCCTTCCTTCCTTCCTTCCTTCCTTCCTTCCTTCCTTCCTTCCTTCCTTCCGGTTCGCAATTCCAACTCGTTGCCAAAGTGGGAACTGAGCAGAATTATACTAAGAATTAGAGGGGATGTAATAAAGATACAATAAAGATAATAAAGATATTAGGGACACGGGTGGCACTGTGGGTTAAACCATAGAGCCTAGGACTTGCCGATCAGAAGGTTGGCGGTTTGAATCCCCACGATGGGGTGAGCTCCCGTTGCTTGGTCCCTGCTCCTGCCCACCTAGCAGTTCGAAAGCACGTCAAAGTGCAAGCAGATAAATAGGTACCGCTCCGGCGGGAAGGTAAATGGCGTTTCCGTGCGCTGCTCTGGTTCGCCAGAAGTGGCTTAGTCATGCTGGCCACATGACCCGGAAGCTGTACGCCGGCTCCCTCGGCCAATAAAGTGAGATGAGCGCCGCAACCCCAGAGTCGGCCAAGACTGGACCTAATGGTCAAGGGTCCCTTTACCTTTACCTAAGTCTCTCTGAACAACAGTGAAGCTGGCTGCCTTATATAATGCTCAATAACTTGTAACAGTAATGAATTCCAACTAACTACCCAATCGGTGGCATACTGGTGGACCAGGGTGAGAACTGCAGCCAGTCTGAGTACATAAAATAATAATAATAATAATAATAATAATAATAATAATAATAATAATAATAATAATAATATATTATTTATACCCCACCCATCTTGCTGGGCTTCCCCAGCCACTTTGCCTGCCCTTTGCCCTAAAGTCCCAAGATGGGTTGCAGCACGAAAACCCAATATTTTATTTCTCTGTAATAACTTTTTTTTTCCTGCTCTGCATCGTTTTCTTAAGTTGTATAACACAGCAAATCAAACATAGGAACACAGAATTGTTGGGTTGGGAGCGATCTCCAAGGGCCCTCGAGTCCACCCCTTTGCCACGCAGGAACCACAGCTAAAGAATCCCAGAAGCTCCAGGTGACTCCTGACAGGTGAGCTTGACATTGATACCTAGAACAGAGAATTCAGCAGTCAGTGTGAGCGCTTAGAAAAAGAAGCTGTGATTATTAAGACCCAGCAGGGGTTTCCTCAAAAACCAGTCATGCCAGATGAATCTCATTTCTTTCTTTTATGGAGTTACAAGCTTGGCGGATCAGGGGAATGCTGTGAACATAGTGTATCTTGATTTCAGTAAGGCTTTTGACAAAGTCCTCCATGATATTCCTGCGAGGAAGCTGGTAAAATGCGGGTGGTAAAACCCAAAGAGGACTCATTAATGGATCCCAGTATGTTTCCGAGCACAATTCGAAGTGTTGGTGCTGACCTTTAAAGCCCTAAACGGCCTCGGTCCAGTATACTTGAAGGAGCATCTCCACCTCCATCGTTCTACCCGGACACTGAGGTCCAGCACCGAGGGCCTTCTGGCGGTTCTCTCCCTGCGAGAAGTGAGCTTAGAGGGAACCAGACAGAGGGCCTTCTCGGTAGTGGCGCCCTCCCTGTGGAACTCCCTCCCACCAGATGTCAAAGAGAACAACAACTACCAGACTTTTAGAAGACATCTGAAGGCAGCCCTGTTTTGGGAAGCTTTTAATGTTTGATGTATTTTAATATTCTTTTGGAAGCCGCCCAGAGTGGCTGGGGAAACCCAGCCAGATGGGCGGGGTATAAATAATAAATTATTATTATTATTATTATTATTATTATTATTATTATTATTATCCTCACCATCCTGGGGAAAAGTGACAAGTGGGATGCCACAGGGTTCTGTCCTGGGTCCGTTGTTGTTCAGCGTCTTTATAAAGGACTTGGACAAAGGAACTGAGGGGATGCTCATCAGATTTGCAGATGACACCAAACTGGGAAGGGTAGTTAATGTTGCAGAGGACAATGTTCCCCACCCCTACAGTTATAATCCATCTGATTTTATTCTGCTCCAAATTTGATTTTAAGCTGTATTTTAATCGATTGTCTTATTTATGTTTTTAATGTATCATACTTTTATGTTAGCCGCCCTGAGCCCGGTCCTGGCTGGGGAGAGTGGGGTATAAATAAAAATTATTATTATTATTATTATTATTATTACTACTACTACTACTACTACTACTACTACTACGGATTGTGAAGCTGAGGCTCCAAGACTTTGGCCACCTCATGAGAAGAGAAGACTCCCTGGAAAAGACCCTGATGTTGGGAAAGATGGAGGGCACAAGGAGAAGGGGACGACAGAGGACGAGGTGGTGGGACAGTGTTCTTGAAGCTACGAACATGAGTTTGACCAAACTGCGGGAGGCAGTGGAAGACAGGAGTGCCTGGCATGCTCTGGTCCAGGGGGTCACGAAGAGTCGGACACGACTAAACGACTAAACAACAACATTATTATTATTATTATTATTATTATTATTATTATTATTATTATTGTTATTATTATTACAGAATCAGAATTCAAAATGAGAGAACTGGGTCCAAGCTAACAAAATGAATTTCAGTAGGGACAAATGTCAGGTTCTGCACTTAGGCAGGAAGAAACAGCTGCACGAATATAAGATGGGTGGCCCCTGGTTTACCAATAGTACATGTGAAAAGGATTGAGGGTGTCTTAGGAGACCACAAGCTTAACGTGAGCCAGCAGTGTGATGCAGCAGCAAAAATAGTGAATGCTGTTTTAGGCTGCATCAGCAGAAGTATAGTATCCAGGTCAAGGGAAGTCATAGTACCAACTAATTTGATCAGACCGCACCTGGAATACTGTGTCCAATTCTGGGCACCACAATTTAAGAAGGATATTGACAAGCTGGAACATGTACAGAGGAAGGAAATCAGAAGGATCAAGGGTTTGGAAACCAAGCCTGATGAGGAACGGTTGAAGGAGCTGGGTATGTTTAGCCTGGGAAAGAGTGAGAGGAGATATCATAGCCATCTTCAAATATCTGAAGTACTGTCCCGTGGGAGATGGAGCAAGCTCTGGAGGGCAGGACTCGAACCCATGGCTTCAAGTTATTCCGACGAAACCTCAGGAAGAACTTTCTGACAGTAAGAGCTGTTCGGCAGTGGAACAGAGGACCTTAGTAGGCGATAGACTCTCCTTCCGTGGAGGTTTCTAAGCAGACATCAGACGGCCATCTGCCATGGATGCTTTAGTTGAGATTCCTGCCTTGCAGGGGGTTGGACTAGATGACCCTAAGGGTCCCTTCCAATTCTATAAGGAGCAACAACAGCCACTAACCTGGGTGGCATTGAAGCTACTATTTATGACCCGGCATCCCTTTACGTGTTGTCAGGGGTTTAGGAGCAGAGGCACGGGCAAGGGAGGAAACAGAGAGCGAAGGGGAGGAGGCAGAAGAAAAGATGAGTGATGACGACGACCCGAGATCTCCTAGTCTTTCCAGTGAATCAGAGGATTCACAGAAAGGAGCACCAGTGGCCAGGGCAAGGGGGGAGTCTAGGGGGGCACCCCAGGAAGATAGAGCCAGAGGGGACTCAGGGGGGAGCAGCTGGAAATCGGGACCAGCGTCACCGCCAGGAAGCAGGGAAGAGGAAAGGAGCCAGGGGGGAAGCGCTGGCAGCTCACCACAGGAGGGAGGGCATGAGTCAGGAGTGGCCACACCTCCATCGGGGAGCGAAGAAACGGTTAAGAGGAAAGTGGAAGGTTGGGCGCGCGCGCCAAGTTCAAATGCAGAGGAAGGCGGCGCAGTAAGCAGCCCCGAAAGGGAACCAGGTCCTAAAGCCCGGCGCAAGGAGGCAGGAGGGTCCGGGTCAGCGTCAGAAGAATCCCGGAAGGAAGAAGCCCCGGGGGGTAGAGGGACCCAGAGGAGGACAGTCAGGCGGAAAAGGTGGAGCAAGGCTAGGATATTAAGTTGGTGCACACGGGGCGGAGACTCAGACGGAGCTTCGCCGATCTAGCTACTAGACGTAGAGTTGCGCGCAGCAGCGTGAGAATGGAAACTGTAATTCAATAAAGACTTTTACTTAATGATCGCTGGCTAGCGTGATCCTCTGTGAGCTAGGATCTTCAAGCAGCTCTGACAGTAAGCTCCGTCTCACGATTGTGGGCATCTACAGCCTCGAGGAGGGGAGAGAAACAGGTGCCTACTAGCGAGCTCACGAACGGCAGACGACATGACGGCTGAGCAGCAGATAGAGGAACTCAGAAAAGCAGTGGCACAACTGAATGCCGAGGCTCTCGCATCCAGGAAGAGAGAGGAGGAAGCAGCTGCCGCCTGCAGGGATCTCCAGGTCAGGTTAGACGTGCTGACAAAGCAGACACCCCGGCAGGAGGGAATTGGGTTGGCGAGACGGACAGGCGGGCTGGTCTCTCACTTCGATGGGAACCTGCAACAGTATCCCAACTTTAGAGCCGACGTACTGTGCGCACTGCAACTGCTGCATAAAGACTTTAGAGATGAGCAAGAGAGAGTGGGATTCATCATGTCCCATTTGCATGGGGATGCTAGAGCATGGCTACGCAATTTATGGAGAGATAAGGATCCGACGCTCCAGAATGCAGATGCCTTTATTAAAGCGATGGATGGGTGTTTTTTATCAAGTATTGACGTGGATCTTGCACGGAAGGAGGTGCATGGGCTGAGACAAGGGAGGGCCAGCGTCAGGCAGTATCATGCCCGCTTTTTCGCCTTGGTCAGTGCCCTGGAATGGGACAGAGATTCGGCTCCTGTAAGAGACCTCTTTTGGGAGGGGCTGCACAACTCGATTAAAGATGAGATCGCGAGGGGGGAGAGACCCCGAACCACCCAGGAGGTCGTTCAGAGGGCACTGGCAGTGGGGGTGAGGCTGGAAGGACGTCCGTGGAGCAGGGACGAAGGGCGTGGAGGGCGCGAACCAGCCAGGGGCCCCTCCTTCCTTCCCAGAGAAGCAGCGCGGGCGCAATCCACGCCTCCGCCAGGAGGAGGAGCCGCACCTATGGAGGTTGGAGGTGCAAGGGCTCAGTCAGCAACCAGAGCCCTAGCACCGGCAGCAGTGAAAGCGAAGCCTCCTAGAGGGAACAGGAAGTGTTACGTCTGTGAGGAGCCAGGGCATATGGCAAAAGAGTGTCCCCAGAGGCTCCACAAGCTTACTGCAGCCTCGGCGATGGTGACTGCAGCAACGCAGCAAGGGGGACCACAGCAGGGAAACGACGCAGTCTGGCTGGAGGAAGAGGCCCTGGGGCCCAGCCAGACGTGTTAGTGACGCAGTCCCCAGAGGTTTTACAGCCCGTGAACCCCCTCCCGCCCAAACCAGTGGTGAGGCTCACCGCATCTCTCCAGCTGCCCAATGGAATCACCACTGACGTGCCAATCACTATTGACTCAGGAAGCAATGCGGACTTTATAGGGCAGGACTTTGTCGACCGGCACGCTATACAGTTGCTGCCTGCCACGCTGCCCCTGCAGGTTGTCACGGTGGATGGCAGGGAGTTGCTAGGGGGGCAAGTGGTGAAGCAGACGCCGCCCATGGCGATGCGACTTGGAAATCACAAAGAAATCATCAGCTTCAATGTCACTCAACTATCGGATACGCCCATTGTATTGGGAATGAGTTGGCTGGACAAGCACAGCCCAACGCTGGCTTGGTACCAGAGGCAGCTGATCTTCGGCTCTTCCTTTTGTGCTGAACACTGCATCATGCCCCGGCAGGAAGGAGGGGAAGAGGAGTCACAGCTGCTGCTAGGCACGCTGCAAGCGATTCCCCACAAGTACGCAGAATTTTTGGAAGTTTTCTGCGAGAAGGAGGCAGACAGGCTACCCCCTCACAGACCATATGACTGCAAGATTGACCTGCTGCCGGGGGTGGCGCTGCCTAAGGGGAAACTGTATTCCATGTCAGAGGACGAGCTGCAGGAACTCAAACAGTTCATAGATCATAATTTGGAGCGCGGTTTCATCCGAGAGTCCAAGGCAGCGGGGGGCAGTCCAGTATTCTTTGTTAAAAAGCGAGACACGCCCCAAAAAAGACTGGTCGTGGACTATCGCATTTTAAACAATGGGACCAAGCCGTCGGACTTCCCCATGCCCCGAATCGACGACCTCCTGGCGAAGGTGCGGAAGGGAAAAGTGTTCACCAAGTTAGACCTGCGAGGGGCGTACAACCTCATTCGTATGCGGGAGGGAGATGAGTGGAAGACGGCCATGTTCACGCCACTGGGTACCTACGAATACAGAGTTATGCCCTTTGGATTGCAAAATGGCTCCCACGTTTTTCAAGCTTTCATGCATCACGTGTTGGCGGGACTTCTCTACAAGACGTGCGTCTGTTTCTTAGATGACATCCTGATCTTTTCGGAATCGCAGCAGGAGCATGACAGACACGTCAAGGAAGTGCTGACCAGACTAAAGCAACATAGGCTCTACGCCAAGCTGGAGAAGTGCCAATTTGACGTGACGGAGGTGGATTTTCTGGGCTACAAGTTGTCTGACAAGGGGCTCGCCATGGACAGCGCCAAGGTTCGCGCGGTATTGGATTGGAAGAGTCCACGCAACCGGAAGGAGGTCCAAAGGTTTGTCGGCTTTGCGAACTTCTATCGCAAGTTTATCAAGGGCTTCGCTATGCAGACAGCGGCCATCACAGACACGCTTAGCTCCAAGAAAAAGAAGTTCGTTTGGACAGAGGAGGCGGAGCAGTCCTTTCAGGCACTCAAGCGTCTCTTCGCGTCGGAAGAGCAGCTGCTTCACGTCAACCCCAGCAGGCCGATGAGGGTGGAGACAGACGCCTCGGACAGAGCCGTGGGGGCGGTCCTGCTGCAAAAGGACCAGCAGGGGGTGTGGCGACCGGCAGCGTTTTACTCCAGGAAGCTCAGCAAGTCCGAGCAGAACTACACCATCTGGGACAGGGAGTTGCTGGCCATTCATGCAGCGTTTAAAGCGTGGAGGCACTTCCTGATCGGCGCCAAGCACACGGTGCAGGTTTGCACGGACCACAAGAATCTGGAGCACTGGCGCACGGCACAGTTCCTAAACCAGAGGCAGATACGTTGGGCTGAGTTTTTTGCGAACTTCGACTTCCGCATAGAGTATGTCCCGGGGGACACTAACATCATGGCGGACGCCCTCTCCCGTAAGCCACAGTATCTGGAGGACGCAACGCCAGCGGCCGCCATGCACATCTTCGCACCAACAGTATGGGCGTGCGCCGCGGCCACCGTGGACCTGGAGGCGGTGCGACGAGCGTTGCAGGATGACTCCTTCGCGCAAGCAAAGATGGCAGAGGTGCAAAGGGGCACGGCTGCGGCCGACGGTTTCCAGCTACGAGATGGATTGCTCATCCGTAAAGGGGCCATCTACGTGCCGGGAGACGACCTTCGCGCCAAGGTGCTGCAGCAGCTGCACGACGCGCCCACGGCCGGGCACTTTGGCAAGGAGAAGACGGTGGAATTAGTAGCCAGGGATTTCTGGTGGCCTGGAATGAGAGGGGAGGTCGCAGACTACGTGGCGAGGTGTGACACCTGCCAGAGGGCCAAACCAGTGCACAAACCGCCGGCCGGACTGTTGGAACCGCTGCAAACTCCGGTCGAACCTTGGGAAAGGGTGGCCCTGGACTTTGTCACGGATCTGCCCAGCTCGAGGGGCAAGACGGCAGTGCTGGTGGTGGTAGACCTGTTTTCCAAGATGGCGCATTTCATTCCGTGTGCTAAGGTGGCCACGGCGGAGCAAACCGCCAAACTGTTCATAGACCACGTGTTCAAGGTTCACGGTCTGCCACGGTCTATTCTGTCCGACCGGGGGCGGCAGTTCATCTCGAATTTCTGGCAGAAGCTGATGGGCTTCCTGAACGTCAAGATCAACCTGGCGTCGGCGAGACACCCGCAGACCAACGGGCAAGCGGAGCGGGTCAATGCCATCATGCAGCAGTACCTGAGATGTTATGCAAATCAACAGCCTGCGACGTGGGTGGATTACCTGCCGCTTGCCGAGTTCGCCTACAACAACACGAAGCACGTGTCCACGGGGGTCACGCCGTTCTTCGCCAACAACGGGAGGCACCCCAGAACCTTCCCGGGACTGGAAAGAATGGGAGAGGGGGAGCCGCAGACAGCAGATGCGTTCGCGTCGGAGCTGCAGGAAGTCCACGATCAGCTGAGGCGCCACCTGGAGCTGGCCAAGCACGCATACAAGGTACAAGCGGACAAGCACAGAAGGGTTGGCGAAGAGCTCCACGTGGGAGACTGGGTTTGGTTAGCAGCCCACGCAGTGCCGGCCAGGTCGTTGGCCAAGAAGAAACTAGGGCATAAACAACTGGGGCCCTACCAAGTCGAAGAGCAGGTCAACCCGGTAGCGTTCAGACTGGCACTTCCGGAGGGTTCCAGAATGCATCCGGTATTCCACAGATCGGTGCTCACTCCCTACAAGGCACCGCACAGGTTCCAGGAACCCGGAACGGCGCCGAGTCCGGTCAGAGACAGAACAGGGCACGCGGGAGTGGCACAGAAGGAGCGCATCAACGAAGTCACGGAGATTTTGGACTCCAGATGGGGGGAAGAGGGGGTAGAATACTTTCTCGCCAAGGAGGGCACCCCGGCCAGTGCGAACAGCTGGGTGCCGGGCTACGCCTTGGACGAACCTCTCCTCAAAGACGAGTTTCATGCCCTCTTCCCCCATAGACCTATGCCAGCAGACTTTTTCGACGACTGGCTTTTCACGCCCACGCTTTCGGCCAGCACTTTCCGGGGGTTCGACTCGGACGAGGACCCGACACAAGACGTCCGTTCCCCGGAGGGGTCACCCTCGGGATCTGCATCAGAACCCTCGTATTGGTGGGACGATAGACCAGAGGAGCAGTTCCGCAGACGGTGGCTGGAAGGCCCAGGACGAGCAACACCGCCAGGAGGAAGTGAGGGAGAGACGGACATGGACGTTTTCGGGGACGACCCTGCTTTTGAGCACGGCGGCACAGAGATGGAAGCGGAGGTGACCGTTGTCGACGAGAGCAGGGAGGAAGACCCGCGAGACTTCAGATGGAGACCCGCCACGGGAAGCGACCGATATCCGACGTTCGTCCCTTTGCAACAGCAGCCCCCAGCTCCAGCACCGGAAGGAGGGGAGGGGGGAATGGGGGGCTTCGAGGGGGGGATGGATGTCAGGGGTTTAGGAGCAGAGGCACGGGCAAGGGAGGAAACAGAGAGCGAAGGGGAGGAGGCAGAAGAAAAGATGAGTGATGACGACGACCCGAGATCTCCTAGTCTTTCCAGTGAATCAGAGGATTCACAGAAAGGAGCACCAGTGGCCAGGGCAAGGGGGGAGTCTAGGGGGGCACCCCAGGAAGATAGAGCCAGAGGGGACTCAGAGGGGAGCAGCTGGAAATCGGGACCAGCGTCACCGCCAGGAAGCAGGGAAGAGGAAAGGAGCCAGGGGGGAAGCGCTGGCAGCTCACCACAGGAGGGAGGGCATGAGTCAGGAGTGGCCACACCTCCATCGGGGAGCGAAGAAACGGTTAAGAGGAAAGTGGAAGGTTGGGCGCGCGCGCCAAGTTCAAATGCAGAGGAAGGCGGCGCAGTAAGCAGCCCCGAAAGGGAACCAGGTCCTAAAGCCCGGCGCAAGGAGGCAGGAGGGTCCGGGTCAGCGTCAGAAGAATCCCGGAAGGAAGAAGCCCCGGGGGGTAGAGGGACCCAGAGGAGGACAGTCAGGCGGAAAAGGTGGAGCAAGGCTAGGATATTAAGTTGGTGCACACGGGGCGGAGACTCAGACGGAGCTTCGCCGATCTAGCTACTAGACGTAGAGTTGCGCGCAGCAGCGTGAGAATGGAAACTGTAATTCAATAAAGACTTTTACTTAATGATCGCTGGCTAGCGTGATCCTCTGTGAGCTAGGATCTTCAAGCAGCTCTGACACGTGTATTTTTTTTTATTCAGGTTTGCCATGGCCCACGCCTAGTACAATAAAGTTATTTGGATTGGATTGGGTGGCACTGAAAGAGGGTTAGAGGGGAATTGGGCTCTGTGTAGCTACTAGTCACAAAGGATATATTCTGGGTCCACGGTCGGAGGCAGCCATAATAATAATAATAAAAATAATAATAATAATTTATTATTATTACCCCGCCCATCTGGCTGAGTTTCCCCAGCCACTCTGGGCAGCTCCCAATCAAGTGTCAAAAATAATACAGCATTAAATATTAAAAACTTCCTTAAACAGGGCTGCCTTCAGATGCCTTTTAAAGATAAGATAGCTGCTTATTTCTTGCACATCTGAAGGGAGGGCGTTCCACAGGGCGGGTGCCACTACCAAGAAGGCCCTCTGCCTGATTCCCTGTAACCTAAATTCTTGCAATGAAGGAATCGCCAGAAGGCCCTCGGTGCTGGACCTCAGTGTCTGGGCAGAACGATGGGGGTGGAGATGCTCCTTCAGGTATACTGGAGCGAGGCCGTTTAGGGCTTTCAAGGTCAGCACCAACACTTTGAATGTTGCTTGGAAATGTAGGTCTTTCAAGACTGGTGTTATGTGGTCTCGGCGGCCGCCCCCAGTCACCAGTTTAGCTGCCGCATTCTGGATTGGTTGCAGTTTCCGAGTCACCTTCAAAAGTAGCCCTACGTAGAGCGTATTGCAGTAGTCCAAGCGAGAGATAACCAGAGCATGCACCACTCTGGCGAGACAGTCCGCAGGCAGGTACACAGCTATCAACTTTCAGATTTGAAAATAATGGATCAGCACCTGTCCCGGGGACAGCCGACGGGATATCTAACAATCCAGGATAGCAGCGGGAAGCAGCGGGAAATGGCGCTGGAATAAGGGAATTTCCCGCAAAAAAAGGGGAAGGTTGATAGCTATGGGCAGGCAGGGTCTCTGCGTGCCATGCTTCTGAATACCAGGACAGGTCTGCGCATGCCATGCCTTTAAAAGGCATGACTTCCACCGCCAAAGAAGAAAAATCCTGTCCTAAAATCGCCTGGCGGAAGACAGATGCCAAGCATGGCATCTTTCCAAATCAGCTCTTTTCTATCTCACGAGCATCCTCTCTCCTCCCTCTCTCCTTTTGCACCTATAAAGCTCCGGCCTGAGAGATTCCACTCGGCTAATAAGGTTCATTTCGTGGGAGAGGGAGGGCGGCGAGAGAGAGAGAGCGCCAGCTGTGGGTCGCCGTCCCCCCACCCCACCCGCCCCTCTGTGGAGCCCCCCTCCCACCGGCTGCGTCCCTCCCTGTTGATGCTCTGATCAATTACTCATCAAATCTTAATGGATGCTCTAACTCAAGTGTGGCATCTTAATCAGAGCGATGACTGCGGAGTGTCAGGACCATCGACTGGGGAGAGCTCGGACAAATGATCCCATTGACTTTCTTGGCAGGCGGGCGAAGCTCCCTCCAGCCAGGGCCGGTGTCACAATGCCTCCTAGCGGCCGCTGGGAAGAGAGCAGAAGAGATCAGCAAAGGGTGGGCAGAAGCAGGGGGGGGAGCTCTCGTTCATCCATTCCCTCGGGGGGCAATTCAGGGCCGCTTCGGTCATTACTTTCCCTCCTTCTCTTCTCCTGGCTCGGCCTGGTTTCTTGCTGCCTTGCGGTTTCTCTGCCCTGAATTTGTACAATTTGTTTAAGTAAAATGGGACGTGGGTGGCGCTGTGGGTTAAACCACAGATCCTAGGACTTGCCGATCAGAAGGTCAGTGGTTCGAATCCCCGTGACAGGGTAAGCTCCCATTGCTTGGTCCCTGCTCCTGCCAACCTAGCAGTTTGAAAGCACATCAAGTGCAAGTAGATAAATAGTTACTGCTCCGGCGGGAAGGTAAACGGAGTTTCCGTGCACTGCTCTGGTTCGCCAGAAGCGGCTTAGTCCTGCTGGCCACATGACCCAGAAGCTGTATGCCGGCTCCCTCGGCCAATAAAGTGAGATGAAAGCCGCAACCCCAGAGTCGGCCATGACTGGACCTAATGGTCAGGGGTCCCTTTACCTTTACCTTTAAGTAAAATGCAGCTTGCACGCATTAGCTCCTAGATCTCACAATTTGGGGCTTATCCAAACTTACCTTTGTCCTGTTCTTTCCAGGCGTGGTTCGCGCGTTAAAGCTTCGTTTCCAAAAGACCTTTCCCCCCCTGCTTTGGTGCATTCCTTGAAAAAAAACCCCACTCTTTAAATTTCAACTGGAGCAAATGGCAATCCATGGGAAACTGATGTTTGCTCTGATTGAGAGCTAAAGAGAGGGTTTTCACAGGGAAAGCACCAGGGGCGTGGAAAGCCAAAACTGCTCAGACACGGAGCTTTGCTTGGAAAGGTAAGCTGGATAAACCCTTTGCTGCCGGGTGCAATAATGAATGCATTTTGTTTTATTTTGGAAGTGAGACGAAGTGTGGCAAGGAACATTTACATCATGGGAATTTGCAGATTTGCTTTCTGGGGCTGTGGCGAACTGCAAATGCATGCAGGCCACTTGCCTGGATGGCTTTGGAAGAGGATTAGAAAAATTATGCTGGAGAGGACCATTGATGGCAACTAGCCATGATGGAAGTGCTCTGCGCCCTCCACAGTGGAGAGCTCCAGGATCCAGTCAGCCACTGTGAGAACAGGATGATGGAAAAGATGGGCCATTGGCCATTGATCAGATATTTTCTGCAGCTTCCCCTCCCCCCCCCCCAAATCAGGGAAGGTGGGGTGCAGGGCCAAATTCTCAGCTGGCCTGCCCTGCCTCTTTAAGATCGGGGGAGCGCTGAGGGTGCCTTGCCTTCCCACTCCTAACATCTTGGCGCCAGCCCTGCAAAAAATTAAAAATTAAATATGCATGTCAGGATTCAGACATACATGCAGCAGAAGGGCCTGCTGGAAAAGGCCAATGAAGAAGAAGATGAAGAGTTTGGATTTGATATCCCGCCTTTCACTCCCTTTAAGGAGTCTCAAAGCGGCTAACAATCTCCTTTCCCTTCCTCCCCCACAACAAACACTCTGTGAGGTGAGTGGGGCTGAGAGACTTCAGAGAAGTGTGACTGGCCCAAGGTCACCCAGCAGCTGCAGGTGGAGGAGTGGGGAATCGAACCCGGTTCACCAGATTACGAGACTACCGTTCTTAACCACTACACCACACTGGCTCTCACAATGGTCCATCTACTCGAGCAACCTGTTCTAAATTAAAACTGGCAGTATACAAAATGAATGAATGAATGAATGCAACAGCATTTTAGATACCTGAGCAGGCTTTTCTAAACAAAAATGTCTTTGTTGCTCTTTAGTCCATTAGTCATGTCCGGATCTTCGTGACCCCCTGGACCAGAGCACGCCAGGCACTCCTGTCTTCCACTGCCTCCCGCAGTTTGGTCAAACTCATGCTGGTAGCTTCAAGAACACTGTCCCACCATCTCGTCCTCTGCCGTCCCCTTCTCCTTGTGCCCTCCATCTTTCCCAACATCAGGGTCTTTTCCAGGGAGTCTTCTCTTCTCATGAGGTGGCCAAAGTATTGGAGCCTCAGCTTCAGGATCTGTCCTTCCAGTGAGCACTCAGGGCTGATTTCCTTCAGAATGGAGAGGTTGGATCTTCTTGCAGTCCATGGGACTCTCAAGAGTCTCCTCCAGCACCAGAATTCAAAAGCATCCATTCTTCGGCGATCAGCCTTCTTGATGGTCCAGCTCTCACTTCCATACATTACTACTGGGAAAACCATAGCTTGAACTATACAAGAACACTCTCCATTCCTGCAGTTTCCAGTATTCATTGCTGCCTCCAATTGTGGAGTCAGAACACATCAGCATCCTGGCTAGTAGCTGTGGGTAGTCCTCTCCTCCATGAACTTGTCCAATTCTCATTTAAAGTCATCCAATATGTTGGAAATCACAGTCTCCTGTGGGAGTGAGTTCCACAGTCCAACTCTGCGCCTTGCAAAATAAGTCCTTTCTTTTCTCTGCCCTGAATCTTCCCGCGTTCATCTTTGCTGGGTACCCTAGGGTTATGACAGAGGGGGAGACAACCTTTCATTATCTTACGCTCCTTTCCTCTAAAATAAAATGCTGTCACCTTTTCCCCTAGGGGAGTCGCTTCACCCCCTCAATCATTTTGGGGGGTTTTCCGGAAGCTTTTCCAACTCGACCCGATCCCAGCCTACAACATCCCCATCTCGAAGGTTGCCTTGGACCAGAAGAGAGGAAGAAGATGGGAGCCAAATCACAGCTTGGCGAGAGATGTCCCCTCGAGACAGCATCTCTCTTCCTGATGAATGGCTGCCTTCAGAAGGCTCAATGCAAGAGAGATGGATGTGCTTCCCAACCCCTGCCAAGGAGCTAATCTCCTCTCGCTATAGATCTGCCTAGGCGGTCGTGCTTCTGACGCAACCGAGCTGGAGAGCACACAGTAGCACATGGCTCTCCCTCTTTCACCATTGAAATATACTCGGAGTCGAGAGTGGATTTCATGCTCTTTATTCAGCTCATAGTGGTGAGGAGGAATGGAAGTTCCCCCAGAATATCTGCTTTATATACATTATTTACTCAATGGGCCCCACGTGATTGGCTGTAGGCCAATCAGGTTGCGGATTCACTTCCACCTGGAGCTGGATTGGGTGGCTTCTGTGGACCAATCAGACTGCTGCATTCTGGATCCTATTGTTCTAGGACCAATCAGACTGCTGCATTCTGAATCCTAT
Source organism: Podarcis liolepis (assembly GCF_965112155.1). Classification (NCBI taxonomy): domain Eukaryota; kingdom Metazoa; phylum Chordata; class Lepidosauria; order Squamata; family Lacertidae; genus Podarcis; species Podarcis liolepis. Next base: position 2,492,298 of record NC_139560.1, on the reverse strand, counting down.
TGTTCTAAGACCAATCAGACTGCTGCATTCTGAATCCTATTGTTCTAAGACCAATCAGACTGCTGCATTCTGAATCCTGTTGTTCTAGGACCAATCAGACTGCTGCATTTTGGCTCCTATTCAACTCAGTACATAACAACCATCCAGAGCAGGCATCCCCAGACTCGGCCCTCCAGTTTTTTTGCGACTACAAGACCCATCATCCCTAGCTAACAGGACCAGTGGTCAGGGATGATGGGAAGTGTAGTCCCTAAACATCTGGAGGGCCGAGTTTGGGGGTGCCTGATCCAGAGTCTGCGTGTGGAAGCCTGCTCAAGAGGAGAGGCTGGTCAGGAAGCCCGCAACACCTCTGAATACCAGTCGCTGGAAACCACGCGAGGGAAGAGGGCTCCTGTGTTCTGCTGTGGGAATAATGTGATGACGCTGTAATCATAGCTGTCAACCTTCCCTTTTTTTGGTGGGAAATTCCCTTATTCCAGTGCCGTTTCCCGCTGCTTCCCGCAGCTATCCCAGATTGTTAGATATCCCGTAGACTGTCCCTGGGACAGGTGAGGCTGCTGATCCCTTATTTTCGAGGCTGCTGATCCCTTACTTTCAAATCTGACAGCTATGGCTGTAATTTACATGATTCCACCACAATGGACAGATAGGCAAATAATATGGCCGTTGGAGGAAAATGAACGGCAGCAGAACAGAAATGGTGCTGCGTGAAATTAGTACAGGAATAGGAAACAATTCCTCTTTGCGTCCGTATTCATAATTGTAGCTGCTGCCTGTCCTGATCTGTTTTTTGAATGAAACTGTAATGGACCACGGATTGCGAATCAACCCTCTGGCTGCAAGTTGCTGGTTTTTCCCCATCCACACCAAAGACCGGATGCATTCAGACTGAGAGAGGTGATTGAGGAGATTTCACCCCTCCCATTCCAAGAATCTGCTGATGTTCTCTGCTGATTCTACAGAGAGGAGGGGGGCGGTTTCTGCTCACTACTTATTCCGCTCCAGCCTCACATCAAAGAGAGAGACTGAGTGTTAGAGAAAGAGAGTGTTATCTCTGTATAGATAAGGTTGCTGCTAAGAGCAGCTGCAGACACTCAGTGCAGTTCAGCTTCTCCATTTAGCTCTGTATATAGTTTGTATGTTAGTTGTAGATAGAATAAAAGTAGTTATTCTACAGAGCTGTTCTCCAAGTGGTTTATGCTCTGCTGTACTCTGCTGTGCAACGTCTTTGGAGTGAATCTGGTGCTCACAGCTCTGAGTTGTGAGTCCACAGCACTTTGACCTGTTCCTGTGCAGAAGGTGGTCTCTGGAAGTGCTACCCAGCTCGCCTGGCCCAGATGGGGCTGAAGTGGATGAGTCCAGTCGGTGGCACTGGCTCAAGGGCGATGCTGACAGTGATATGGCTATAGCCACACTCCACCAGTAAAATGACAGAGGGAGGAGATCCACGCAGGGCACTGGCATCCCATTCACATGGGGAGTGCGAGATTAACACTTGATATTCTGGAATCCTGACAGGGAAGGACATTAGATGAGACAGCAGGGACCTTCGTAAGTGAGACTTTGACCTTTACTGAGCATTCGTTCTGTTTTGCTTCCTGGGAGGTTGTACAATAGGGAGCATTCGCCTTGCATTCATCCTGGTTTCTTTGTGAGCTGTTGATTCATCTTCCCATTCTGCATTCATATCTCAACACATTTCCCCATCACTTTCCTAACCACAAACAGTTCATTTCTCTTGCTGCGCTAGAATGACAGTTTTGGGGGCGCTGATCCACATTCATCGTGCAAACCTGAATTTCTCAGTGTGAAAAATGTGTTCAGTCCCCAGAGGTGATCACCTTGGGGATTCCTGTGAGAGCATGAGAGAACCCTGGATTGAAGAAGCTGGAGAGTCATGATGTACCGCAGAATCGTGAAAATTGCAGTGCAGAAGAAAATGAAGGAGGAAAGAATGCCAGCAATTTAAAACAAAGCAGCCACTTCTGACGCAAAAATTGGGTTTTTGTTTTTCTTAAGAATCAAAAGATGGGGAGGGCATCAAGTGTGCATTCTTATCTTTAAAGCCCTAAGCAGCCTTGGTCCAGTAAATCTGAAGAAGAGTCTCCACCCCCATCGTTCAGCCCGGACACTGAGGTCCAGCGCCAAGGGCCTTCTGGCAGTTCCCTCACTGCGAGAAGCCAAGTTACAGGGAACCAGGCAGAGGGCCTTCTCGGTAGTGGCACCCACCCGCCTTGTGGAACGCCCTCCCACCAGATGTCAAAGAGAAGAACAACTACCAGACTTTTAGACTATATCTGAAGACAGCCCTGTTTAGGGAAGCTTTTAACATTTAATAGACTATTGTATTTTAATACTCTGTTGGTAGCCACCCAGAGTGGCTGGGGAAACCCAACCAGATGGGTGGGGTATAAATTATTATTATTATTATTATTATTATTATTATTATTATTATTATTATTATTTTATTTTATTTTATTTTATTTTATATTATTTTATTATTTTATTATTTTATTATTTTATTATTTTATTATTATTTTATTATTTTATTATTATTATTATTAGAAAAGGTGGCAACTTCTCTGCACCCTTGCTCATCCTTCTCCCTTCTCCATCCAGGGAAGCAAGTGGCATGATCAGAGTTCAAGGTCAAATGAAAGCACTCCACAAGGAGAATGCAAAGAGAGAGGTGTGGTCCAGGGAGAGCCCCAAAGATCAGACAGTTGTGAAAGGCCAGATTTGAACCCCAGAACTGAGGTTGCCCATCTCTGACTCAGAAGGCCTTTGGGGGGAAATATCAGGCGTGTCGATTCACGGTGGTGCAAGAAGCCAAATAGGCAGCTGCATTGGAGAGAGAAGCAGAATTTCACATATTTATTGAAACCTTCCTTTCCCCAACCTGGGGATGTTCCCGTGGGATGGGTTTTAATGGGCAAGAGAGGATATATTAATTGCAATTCATCCCTCCAGGCTCCCACATGTGTAGGTTGAACAGAGTTTCAAAAGTCCATCCTTGGCAGCAAAATTCAAAGCTTGGGAATCAGACTGCAAAGGCTCCTTCTGAGCAAATCCAGCTAACGTTCCTCCGCTTAACAGAGAACCAGGCAACAGCTTGTAAAGTAAGTTTTAAAATAAGATTTACTTACAGTATAATTATGCATCAGGTCACAGCAACAGTAGCAATAAAAACTATGCAGACAAAATGCTTATATTTGCAATAAAATAATAATAAATAACAACAACCACAACATCAACAACAACAACAAAGTATTAAAATACAGTAGTCTGTTAAACATTAAAAACTTCCCTAAAGAGGGCTGCCTTCAGATGTCTTCTAAAAGTCTGGTAGTTGTTCTTCTCTTTGACATCTGGTGGGAGGGCGTTCCACAAGGCGGGTGCCACTACCGAGAAGGCCCTCTGCCTGGTTCCCTGTAACTTATATTTGCAATCTAAGCAGAGGCATGTCTGCATCTGGTGCTGGTCAAAAGGAGAGAGAGAGGAACAGGAAGTACTATATACTCCTCCTGGAAGGGAAATGATATCACAGAGAGCCCTCTCTACCAATTGCATTTCTATGATCTGAGCATCTGCCCATCAGCAATGCAGCTCTGTGGACTTAGCCCCTTCTCATGCTAACTAGGAAGAATATGAGTTTGCTAGGTTTGGCTGCTAATCTCCCACAGTTTCCGGATTACAACTCCCAGAAGCTCTTTGGGGAAGGTGGTTTTGAGCTACCCAGAGGCCTCTTGGGCTCAAGCCTTTATCCCACCACCGCTGGCCCTCCTTGATCTCCTGTTCCCTCTCCAAACAAAACAGTTCCTAACCTCGCACTGTCTTGGAATATGCAGATCCTATTGACTTCTGCTGAGGTCAGTGTCTAAATTTATTGACCCAAAGCAGGAATATTGACATGCGATGCAACCGAGGTCAATGAGCGTCCCTCGAGGGACCATAAATTTTTGGTATTGACTTCGGCAACAGAAGTCAATAAAGGAATGGTTAATATAAACATTGTCTTACAAAAATTAATTCCCAGTGACATGGGTTTTGCCTGCAATTTTTATGGTGAAATATGGAGTCGCTTGTCAGTCATGCCTGAGGAATGAGGAAGAGTATCTGATTATGGTGAGTAATGAAATTGTCGGGTTTGGGGAAAAGCAATGGAGTCCGGTTATAATTTAATTTAATCTGTTTTCCGTGATGGAAGGGATGGTTGCAGTGATGTCAGTTTGGTCTCAAGTGGGAAGAAAAGTACCGGTACTTCTGGCTTACCTTTATGCTGTTGCTTACCCCTGCTAACTGTGTTTTACATTTATTTGCTACCAGAAATGTTCTGGGTTACTATACCAATCACAGACATTTGGGGGGGGGGGTTCTCCCATCCAGGAAACTCAGAGGTGAGTTTCAGCGACTGATCATTGCTGCCATCACCACATACAGGTATGGAGTTCTAGATATGGACCTTGTAGTTGTTCTCTTGGGACACGGGTGGCGCTGTGGGTTAAACCACAGAGCCTAGGACTTGCCGATCGGAAGGTCGGTGGTTCAAATCCCCGCGACGGGGTGAGCTCCCGTTGCTCGGTCCCTGCTCCTGCCAACCTAGCACGAAGTCTGGAGCTTTGAAAAAGGCTTTCAGGTGAGCAGGTGGGCCTAGTTTTCTTGCTGAGGGGTGAGCAGACCCCCCCCCCAACAAGGTCCTGTATTCGAATTCCCACAAAGGCAGAGCCTCACAGTCTGTCCCTGCTCCCCCCCCCCCTTGTCTGCTGGAAAGAAGCAACTCAAGTATCCTGAACCCGGAACCATCACTCATTTTTGAACTTATTTCAACATATATTTTAAACAGCTCAGTAATTTAAACAATCCAATAACTTAAATTGCTGGCCATAGTTAAGAGCCCCTTGAATTATTAAAGCTCTTAATGTTGTTGGTTATGTAGATATATATATACTTATATAAATATATATATGTTTTCCCCAAGTCCACTTTTTGGAATTGTCGGGCCAGCAATCTCAGATGAGTGATTGACGTCTCCGAGCCTGCAAACTGCACCACTTTGCCAATGCTAGCGGAGATAACGTCTGCCAGCTCCGCAGGGACCGGCCTGACTCTCAGCCCAGGCGATCCCGAACGATATACTTCCATTCCTACTTTCCCCTGCCTTGTTGCATGTTTGAGCGAGTAGTGCGGCAGCTAGACTGGTGACTGGGAGCGGCCGCCGAGACCACATAACACCGGTCTTGAAAGAACTGCATTAGCTCCCCGTACGTTTCCGAGCACAAGTCAAAGTGTTGGTGTTGACCTTTAAAGCCCTAAACGGCCTCGGTCCTGTATACCTGAAGGAGCGTCTCCATCCCCATCGTTCTTCCTGGACACTGAGGTCCAACACCAAGGGCCTTCTGGTGGTTCCCTCGCTGTGAGAAGCCAAGTTACAGGGAACCAGGCAGAGGGCCTTCTTGGTGGTGGCTCCTGCCCTGTGGAACGCCCTCCCACCAGATGTCAAAGAGAAAAACTACCAGACTTTTAGAAGACATCTGAAGGCAGCCCTCTTTAGGGCTATTGTATTTTGGTGTTCTGTTGGAAGCCGCCCAGAGTGGCTGGGGAAACCCAGCCAGATGGGCGGGGTATAAATAAATAAATAAATAAATTATTATTATTATTATTATTATTATTATTATTATTATTATTATTATTATTATTATTATTATTGGCCTGGCCTGAGCCATTGTGCAAGGTGGTCCAAAGAGCAGGTGCTGCAAGAATGTAGCATCCCCTGGGCATAGCTGTCAACTTTTCCCTTTTCTTGCGAGGAATCCTATTTGGAATAAGGGAAATTCCCTTTTAAAAGGGGGAAACGTTGACAGCTATGCCCCTGGGATGGTTCTGTTCTCTAAGAGGTGGCTGCTATCTAAAGGGTGATGCCTTAGAGATAGACTGAAAATTATTATTATTATTTAATATAATATTTTATTAGGTTTTATCAGTAGAAACGTTTAGAAAAAACAAAAAGCAAAAGCAAAACAGATACAAAATACAAGAGTACAAAAGTACAAAATACAAAAATACAAACCTTAAACACAAAAAAGAAAAAAAAATATAAAAGAAAAACAAAATTTCCCTCTTTCTTAATCTCTCCACTTTAGTTAACTTATTTTCCTGATTTCCTCACATCTCCCATTTTTTTATCCCTTTTAAATTTGGTTCAGCAAATTCATATTCTATTAGTTTATCTATTATTAATCCCCTCATACTTTTTGCCTTGTTGCTAGAGCCCCTTCAATTCATTTCAATGTCATCAGCATTCAAATAAATTTTAAATTTCCTCCAGTCTTCCTCCACCGTCTCCTCTCCCTGGTCTCGGATTCTGCCAGTCATTTCCGCCATCTCCATATAGTCTATTAGTTGCATCTGCCATTCTTCCAAGGTGGGTAGGTCTTGTGTCTTCCAATGCTTTGCGATGAGAATTCTTGCTGCTGCTGTAGCGTACTAGAGATAGACTGAAAATTAAATAAGAACATAGAAGAGCCTGCAGGATGAGGCCAACGCCCCATCTAGTCCAGCAGCCTGTTTTCACAGGGTCCAAGCAAATGCCTCTTTCTGGGAAACCTGTAAGCAGGAGTTGAGCACCATAGTCCTCTCCCCTCCTGTGGTTTCCAGCAAAAGATATTTGGAAGCATGGGAGCCGAGCACAGCCATTGGGGCCAGTAGCCATCGATGGCTCTCTCCTCCTCCAATACATTTGCCTAATTCTCTTCTAAAGCCATCAAGGTTGGTGGTCATCACTGCTTCCTGTGGCAGTGAGTTCCATAGTTTAACTATGTGCTATGCAAAGAAGAACAATCTGCACCTAAACATTGGCAAGACAAAGGAGATGGTTTGGACTTTCGGAGGAAGAGAGGGGAGCTAGCCCCGTTGTATATCAGGGGGGGCTGTGTGGAGAGAGTCTCTTCCTTCAAATTCCTGGCAGTCCATCTTAGTGAAGACCTTGCTTGGAAGGTCAATACAGCCCAGGTTGTTGTTGTTTAGTCGTTTAGTCGTGTCCGCCTCTTCGTGACCCCCTGGACCAGAGCACACCAGACACTCCTGTCTTCCACTGCCTCCCGCAGTTTGGTCAAACTCATGCTGGTAGCTTAGAGAACACTGTCCCACCGTCTTGTCCTCTGTCGTCCCCTTCTCCTTGTGCCCTCCATCTTTCCCAACATCAGGGTCTTTTCCAGGGAGTCTTCTCTTCTCATGAGGTGGCTAAAATCTTGGAGCCTCAGCTTCAGGATCTGTCCTTCCAGTGAGCACTCAGGGCTGATTTCCTTCAGAATGGAGAGGTTGGATCTTCTTGCAGTCCATGGGATTCTCTAGAGTCTCCTCCAGCACCAGAATTCAAAAGCATCAATTCTTCGGCGATCAGCCTTCTTTATGGTCCAGCTCCCACTTCCATACATCACTATTGGGAAAACCATGGCTTTAACTATACGGTCCATTGTTGGCAAGGTGATGTCTCTGCTTTTTAAGATGCTTCCTAGGTTTGTCATTGCTTTTCTCCCAAGAAGCAAGCGTCTTTTAATTTAGGAAGGCCCAACAGAGACTTCATTTCCTTAGGGTCTTACGAAAGAACAATATTAGACAACAACTGATGATTTCCTTCTATCGGTCCATGATAGAAAGTGTTCTCTCATACTGTATTACGGTGTGATTCGCTGGTTTGACAGCCATGGACAGAAAGTCCCTACAGAGGGTGGTGAAGACAGCACACGATATCATGGGCTGTCCCCTGAGTCTTCTAGATGTCATTGCAGGAGACCATTGACTCAGAAGAGCAAGGAACATTCTCAGGGATGGCTCACACCCTGGCCAGCACCTTTTAAATCTGGGCAGGAGATATAGAAGCATGATAAGCCGCACCAACAGGTGAAAGAACCATTTCTACCCGTGGGCCGTGAGGCTGTGAATGGAAGACAGCAACATTGCAGCTGGCGTTCGAAGTTGGTGGTTGTACAAAAGCACACAGAGTGTAACAAGGACTGAGAGATTGGAGGGGGGACATTTAATCTCACTGTAAACAAGTGGTACTTGTTTCTATTTCTATTCTATTCTTAAAGTACAGGCCTTCAGGTATCTAAATTCACATCTCTTTAGGAAGTCCAAACGATTCCTTCTCCCCTTTTCTTAGCTTGTGTGATTGAGGAAGATGTCACTACTGAGGTTTTCAACCCCCTGGGAAAATATTTATTTTTTCATCTTTGTGACTTTTGTGCAAGTTATTAGGTGTCCTAGTAGTAGTAGTAGTAGTAGTAGTAGTAGTAGTATTAAACCCCACCCATCTGACTGGGTTTCCCCAGCCACTCTGGGCAGCTCCCAATAGATTAAAAACAGAATAAAACATCAAACATTAAAGGCTTCCCTAAACAGGGCTGCCTTCAGATGTCTTCTAAAAGTCAGGTAGTTGTTTATACCCTTGACATCTGATGGGAGGGCATTCCACAGGGCGGGCACCACCACCGAGAAGGCCCTCTGTCTAGTTCACTTCTCTCAATGAGGGAACCGCCAGAAGGCCCTTGGAGCTGGACCTCAAATAGACTTGAGAAGGATCAAGTGGTGCTTCAGTTCATAGCCTGTTCCTCTCTTGTGACATCAAAGTGCTTCTCACAGAGGAAGCAAGGGAAAGATGCCATCCATGAAGGCTTTGAACCCGGCAGCTCTCAGCCTTTGAGTTTTTAGCGGGAGCCCCTCTGATGATCCCACATTCACCAACCAAGCAACATTTTAAAAAAAATAACATTAACCAACCAACCAAACAGCATTGAGCCTGGGAACTTACAGTGGTGGGACCATCCCAACTCCTGTAGGTGGGACCATCCCAACTCTTCTTGCTTCCACAAGGGTGGAGTAGGGAAGTCATCGCTAGGAACTGGCAAATCCATCAACTTCCATTTCTCTCTCTCCTTTTTCCAATCTTCAGTTCAGTTCCCCACATTTTCACACCCCTTTGCAATTTTTAAACAACATGATGTCGTCATGAAAATTCGTCAGAAACTTAGTGCGAATATTCTCGTAACATGCACATTTTTGTACGCCCCTTTTTTGACGAGCAATTTCCTTCATACAATGTGTTTTGTACATCGAGTCCACTAAGTTACATAATTCAATGCACACTTTAGCGAAGGGACGCGGGTGGCGCTGTGGGTTAAACCACAGAGCCTAGGACTTGCCGATCAGAAGGTCAGCGGTTCAAATCCCTGCGACGGGGTGAGCTCCCGTTGCTCGGTCCCTGCTCCTGCCCACCTAGCAGTTCGAAAGCACCTCAAAGTGCAAGTAGATAAATAGGTACTGCTCCGGCGGAAAGGTAAACAGCGTTTCCGTGCGCTGCTCTGGTTCGCCAGAAGCGGCTTAGTCATGCTGGCCACATGACCCGGAAGCTGTACGCCGGCTCCCTTGGCCAATAAAGCGAGATGAGCGCCGCAACCCCAGAGTCGGCCATGACTGGACCTAATGGTCAGGGGTCCCTTTACCTTTACCTTAGCCAAGTTTATGTACCTTTCTACACATTACTTGGCTGAGGAACGGCAATGCAAGATTCAGATTTTAAACCTGTAAGAGCTGAGTTGGAACATTCGGCTCCTGCTTCCAGATAAGAAAGTAGGTGGTATGTCAGAACTTTCTCTGGTAGTGGAAATTCAGATACTGAATTTATCTTGGGTTTAAAGGTCTTCTTCTTCTTCTGCAGCACAAAATTAATCCCAATGCTGCTTACCTTGGGCCAGTCACACTTCTCTGAAGTCTCTCAGCCCCACTCACCTCACAGAGTGTTTGTTGTGGGGGAGGAAGGGAAAGGAGAATGTGAGCTACTTTGAGACTCCTGAAGGGGAGTGAAAGGCGGGATATCAAATCCAAACTCTTCTTCTTCTTCTTCTACCAGAAGCAACAGGACACACTGACGGTACAGTCTGAAGCAGAGAATCTTCAACTGGCACTTAGCTTTCAAGAAAAAAAACCCAGATGAAATGAAATAGCTCTTCTTTCCCTTGACGACCCTTCAGTAGATCTCTCTCAGGATCTGGTGGATGAATCTGAAGAGGAAGGCTTTGATGATTTTGTCATGCCCAGGTCTAGAGTTGCCACCTTGTGAATTAAATCAATGAGAGGAATTGAAGAATTTGTGGCATCCTTCTCCATTGTGGCAGGAAAAACTTGCTCTAGAACTGGAAAAAGCTCTTAGAAATTTTTCATATGTGTGTTGACTTGGAAAATCAACACACATATGCAAAATTCGGACAAGAGCAGCTTTCGAAAGATGGCCGAGTCTGGGGTCATGTACCGCTGTGGTCTAAACCCCTGGGCCTAGGGCTTGCCGATCGGAAGGTCGGCGGTTTGAATCCCCGCGATGGGGTGAGCTCCCGTTGCTCGGTCCCTGCTCCTGCCAACCTAGCAGTTCAAAAGCACACCAGTGCAAGTAGATAAATAGGTACTGCTCTGGCTGGACGCTAAACGGCATTTCCGTGCGCTGCTCTGGTTCACCAGAAGCAGCTTAGTCATGCTGGCCACATGACCCGGGAGCTGTACGCCGGCTCCCTCAGCCAGTAAAGCGAGATGAGCGCTGCAACCCCAGAGTCGGCCACAACTGGACCTAACGGTCAGGGGTCTCTTTACCTTTAATCCCCATGTTACACCCCCCCAAACTACATCACTAATACATCATGGTTACATCATGAAAGGGAGGTCTGCAGACAAATGCTGGCTCCCTCTGCCAGTCAAGCGAGATGAGCACCGCAACCCCAGAGTCATCCAGAGTCATTTATCAACAACTTGGATGATGGACTCAAGGGCATCCTGATCAAATTTGCAGATGACACCAAACTGGGAGGGGTGGCTAACACCCCAGAGGACAGGATCACACTTCAAAACGACCTTGACAGATTAGAGAACTGGGCAAAAACAAACAAGATGAATTTTAACAGGGAGAAATGTAAAGTATTGCACTTGGGCAAAAAAAAAAAATGAGAGGCACAAATACAAGATGGGTGACACCTGGCTTGAGAGCAGTACATGTGAAAAGGATCTAGGAGTCTTGGTTGACCACAAACTTGACATGAGCCAACAGTGTGACGCGGCAGCTAAAAAAGCCAATGCAATTCTGGGCTGCATCAATAGGAGTATAGCATCTAGATCAAGGGAAGTAATAGTGCCACTGTATTCTGCTCTGGTCAGACCTCACCTGGTGTGCTGTGTCCAGTTCTGGGCACCACAGTTCAAGAAGGACACTGACAAACTGGAACGTGTCCAGAGGAGGGCAACCAAAATGGTCAAAGGCCTGGAAACGATGCCTTATGAGGAACGGCTAAGGGAGCTGGGCATGTTTAGCCTGGAGAAGAGGAGGTTAAGGGGTGATATGATAGCCATGTTCAAATATATAAAAGGATGTCACATAGAGGAGGGAGAAAGGTTGTTTTCTGCTGCTCCAGAGAAGCGGACACGGAGCAATGGATCCAAACTACAAGAAAGAAGATTCCACCTAAACATTAGGAAGAACTTCCTGACAGTAAGAGCTGTTTGACAGTGGAATTTGCTGCCAAGGAGTGTGGTGGAGTCTCCTACTTTGGAGGTCTTTAAGCAGAGGCTTGACAACCATATGTCAGGAGTGCTCTGATGGTGTTTCCTGCTTGGCAGGGGGTTGGACTCGATGGCCCTTGTGGTCTCTTCCAACTCCATGATTCTATGATTCTATGATTCTATGATTCTACGATTCTACGATTCTACGATTCTACGATTCTATGATTCACGACTGGACTTAACTATCAGGGGTCCCTTTACCTTTACTGGGAGAACGTCTATCATGTCTCCTGTTACACACCTTTTCCCAAAATGGAAAAATCCCAAATGCTTTAGCTTTTCTCCTTGGGGAGTGGCTCCGATAGACCTTAACATCCCCCCCCCATTTTTTAAACACCCAAGCAAAACTTGCAAGGCCCGCCGCTGCCACCCTCCCGGCCACGGTGGCCGATTCCGCAATGCAGGTCTCTCCCTTCCTGAAGGCTTCATTTGTTTACATTTGCTTGGTGCTGCGACAGGACAAAGTAAAAAGTTTTAATATTCCTGGGCATGAATTTTTAATGCCTGGCTTTAGCCCTCGTGTCATTACGCGAGCATTTCAGGGAGCGTGCGCTCCTTTCAGATAATGCTCCTTTAACGGAAAGAGAGAGAGAACCCCTTACCTCTGCTTCCCCCACAGTGGCCATTAAATTATATACCGGCGCTTCTCCTGTGTATAACATCATGCTGGCGATGCAACTTCCCCCGCGAGCTGGGACTGCTCTCCGGCCTCCCCCCTCGGCAGCACGCAACTAATGGCACGCTGATTATTGAGGTCAGAGACGCGGCCGCCTCTCAGGAACTTGGTTATTCATCTAAATTAGATCTTTTCCTGCGGCTGGCACAGCCACTGCCTTCGCCGCTGCCACTGCCGCTGCCACCAGCTTGCCATCGGCTGAGCAGAGGGACACAGGGGCTGAGAGGGCAGAGGAGATGGAGGGGGGGTCATCCGCAGGAAGCAGGTGGCACAAAGGGGGTTGGTTGGGTGACTGCATGGGGTGCTTCTGCAGGCAGCTGGGCCCTCTTCCTGCTGAGTTATTAGGCACAGGGATGCGCCGTCAGCAAACTAGGGAGACTAGTTGTTGCATGGGACAAGACAGGCTTTGGAGAGAGCTGTTGTTCTGATTTGTTACGTCACTTATTGTCCTGCCCTTTCGCACGAAGAAGCAGAATGCAGAAGAGGAAGGAGCTTTGCAATGAGTATTGGTGGGATTTGGAGGGGGAAGCCATCAGATTCTTAAAAAAATAAAATAAAATCATTGCTCTTCACAAAACAAGGCAGTAGAAGAGTTGAGCTCAATCAACTCTTTCCCATTGAGACTGGAAAAGTAAGTAATTTTGTTGTCCCCGAGAGGGGGCAATGACAATAAAGATATTATTATTATTATTATTATTATTAAAAGAGGAGATTGAGAGGGGATACGATTGTTGTTGTTTAGTCGTTTAGTCGTGTCCGCCTCTTCGTGACCCCATGGACCAGAGCACGCCAGGCCATCCTGTCTTCCACTGCCTCCCGCAGTTTGGTCAAACTCATGTTCATAGCTTCGAGAACACTGTCCAACCATCTCGTCCTCTGTCGTCCCCTTCTCCTTGTGCCCTCCATCTTTCCCAACATCAGGGTCTTTTCCAGGGAGTCTTCTCTTCTCATGAGGTGGCCAAAGTCTTGGAGCCTCAGCTTCACGATCTGTCCTTCCAGTGAGCACTCAGGGCTGATATCCTTCAGAATGGAGAGCTTTGATCTTTTGATCTTCTTGCAGTCCATGGGACTCTCAAGAGTCTCCTCCAGCACCAGAATTCAAAGCATCAGTTCTTTGGCAATTAGCCTTCTTTATGGTCCAGCTCTCACTTCCATACATCACTACAGTGGTACCTCTGGTTAAAAACTTAGTTCGTTCTGGAGGTCCATTCTTAACCTAAACTGTTCTTAACCTGAGGTACCACTTTAGCTAATGGGGCCTCCAGCTGCCGCCGCACCACCGGAGAATGATTTCTGTTCTCATCCTGAAGCAAAGTTCTTAACCCGAGGTACTATTTCTGTGTTAGCGGAGTCTGTAACCTGAAGCATATGTAATCTGAAGAATATGTAACCCGAGGTACCACTGTACTGGGAAAAGCATAGCTTTAACTATACGGACCTTTGTCTGCAAGGTGATGTCTCTGCTTTTTGGACAAGATGACCTTTGGGTCCCTTCCAGCTCTAAGACTCTAAGGTCCTATAATGCTTCTGAATACCAGTTTCTGGAGGCCACAGGACTGGAAAGGGCTCTTGTGCTCGAATCCTGTTTGCTAGTTTTCCTCAGGCATCTGGTTGGCCACTGTGAGAATACAAGATGAATTTTAACAGGGAGAAATGTAAAGTATTGCACTTGGGCAAAAAAAAAAAAAATGAGAGGCACAAATACAAGATGGGTGACACCTGGCTTGAGAGCAGTACATGTGAAAAGGATCTAGGAGTCTTGGTTGACCACAAACTTGACATGAGCCAACAGTGTGACGCGGCAGCTAAAATAGCCAATGCAGTTCTGGGCTGCATCAATAGGAGTATAGCATCTAGATCAAGGGAAGTAATAGTGCCACTGTATTCTGCTCTGGTCAGACCTCACCTGGAGTACTGTGTCCAGTTCTGGGCACCACAGTTCAAGAAGGACACTGACAAAGTGGAACGTGTCCAGAGGAGGGCAACCAAAATGGTCAAAGGCCTGGAAACGATGCCTTATGAGGAACGGCTAAGGGAGCTGGGCATGTTTAGCCTGGAGAAGAGGAGGTTAAGGGGTAATATGATAGCCATGTTCAAATATATAAAAGGATGTCACATAGAGGAGGGAGAAAGGTTGTTTTCTGCTGCTCCAGAGAAGCGGACACGGAGCAATGGATCCAAACTACAAGAAAGAAGATTCCACCTAAACATTAGGAAGAACTTCCTGACAGTAAGAGCTGTTTGACAGTGGAATTTGCTGCCAAGGAGTGTGGTGGAGTCTCCTGCTTTGGAGGTCTTTAAGCAGAGGCTTGACAACCATATGTCAGGAGTGCTCTGATGGTGTTTCCTGCTTGGCAGGGGGTTGGACTCGATGGCCCTTGTGGTCTCTTCCAACTCTATGATTCTATGATTCTATTCTAGGATGCTGGATGGGCCACTGGTCTGATTCCAAAGGCTATCCTTACCTTCTCATGTCCTTATCTGTCTCACCTGTCTGCTGGTTTATGGTCAATCAATTACTCCTGGCCGTCCCTCGTGGTTTTCCAATAACACACCTGGAGGGGCCATATATCATCAATTTGTTCTGAGCATCTGTGACTGATTATTAGCAATAAGCGCATATTAATAGCATCTGTGGGCATCATTAGGTAAACAGATTGCATTAAATGGGCGCATGAGAAAATAAATGCAAAAGTTAATCAAGGTGTCGCACAATTAGTGGCAGAATGAGATCTCGGGGGGGCGGGGCTTTCAATCACACAATGAGGCTGACGTGATCCAGGATGCGGTCAGAAATTTTGCAAAGAGTCCTGAAGAGTTGAACCTACCTTGGCCTACCTTGCTGATGGAGTCTCAGGCCCACCCCAAAGTTATTCCGAATGTTCAGTCTCCTTTCTTACCATTTGAATCCGATGGTTTGGGTCCCACCGTCTGGAGCTGTGGAAAAGTGCTCCATCTTCCATGTGACAGCCCTCCAGATATTTGGAGATGGCTATCCTATCGCCTCAACCGTTCCTCACAAGGCAAGGGTCAGCAACCATTTTCAGCCGTGGGCCAGTCCACCATCCCTCAAACCATGTGGTGGGCCAGACTATATTTTTTTTGGGGGGGGGACGAACAAATTCCTAGGTAAAGGTAAAGGGACCCCTGACCATTAGGTCCAGTCGTGGACGACTCTGGGGTTGCGGCGCTCATCTTGCTTTATTGGCCAAGGGAGCCAGCGTACAGCTTCCGGGTCATGTGGCCAGCATGACTAAGCCGCTTCTGGCGAACTAGAGCAGCGCACGGAAATGCCGTTTACCTTCCCGCCAGAGCGGTACCTATTTATCTACTTGCACTGGCATGCTTTCGAACTGCTAGGTTGGCAGGAGCAGGGACCAAGCAATGGGAGCTCACCCCGCCACGGGGATTCGAACCAGTGACCTTCTGATCGGCAAGTCCTAGGCTCTGTAGTTTAACCCACAGTGCCACCCACATCCCCTCAGAGAGCTACAGTTCTCATAACAATTTAGCAGTCAATCCCTCTTCCCAGGGGACTCTGGGTATTGTTGCTTTGGGCAGGGAACAGGGGGTCTCCTGACAACAAAACTGTGGGGACTCAGTGGGGAGGAACTGAGGCAGGACTGGATTTGAACTCAAATTGGGCCTCACAAGAGTTTAGATCCCGAGCGTGTTTTGATTTCCAGGACTTGTTGTTTAGTCGTTTAGTCGTGTCCGCCTCTTCGTGCCCCCTGGACCAGAGCACGCCAGGCCCTCCTGTCTTCCACTGCCTCCTGCAGTTTGGTCAAACTCATGCTGGTAGCTTCGAGAACACTGTCCCACCATCTCGTCCTCCGTCGTCCCCTTCTCCTTGTGCCCTCCATCTTTCCCAACATCAGGGTCTTTTCCAGGAAGTCTTCTCTTCTCATGAGGTGGCCAAAGTCTTGGAGCCTCAGCTTCAGGATCTGTCCTTCCAGTGAGCACTCAGGGCTAATTTCCTTCAGAATGGAGAGGTTGGATCTTCTTGCAGTCCGTGGGACTCTCAAGAGTCTCCTCCAGCACCAGAATTCAAAAGCATCAATTCTTCTGTGACCAGCCTTCCAGGACTTAGCATGTGGAAATAAAGAAAGGGTACCTTTGACCATGTGCAGAGTGCCCTTCATAAATGCAGGCAGCCCGGGCTCCTCCTCACAAATAGGGATTTGGGTTTCCTTTCCCAGTGTGGGGTTCATGCAAACTTGAACCCTTCCAGAACACTGATCTTAGAACATTAAACAAGGGATGGGGGTTGGGCTAGATGATCCTTTAGGGTACCAACTCAACAATTCTGTGATTCTAAGAGTTCCTGGGAGGGTCCGTCAGTGGCTGCTGGCCTCACGGCTCCCTTCAGACAGCCTGATCCAGGGAACAACATCAGCCTTACCTCCCAAACCAAGGAAGGACTCTGTGTAAAGTAAAAATAACAGATAAATCAAGTGTCAGAGAGGGTGGACCATGGCAGATTCTTCCACACAAGTTTATTTATCACTGTTTTCTCTCCGGGATGCTGACAGGCATGTTGGGGGAGGGAGGGAGGGGGGCAATTACAGCGCCTCGCTTGATGGATGAGGCTTGTGGAGGGAAGCAGTTCTTCCTGCATCTTTTAAAAAATGGTCCCACGGGGAGTGGCTGGAGGCTCAGGGAAGAAGCCCCCGGCTAGCCTCAGGGCCAACGCACAGGATGATCGGCATGGAAGGGGGCCAAGAGGCGGCCGGAGAAGCCAGCCATCGCCTCCCTTCTTGGCTCTCCGCAATCCACACTACATCACAGTGAAAGCTGAGTGAAGGCACACAGTGGGAAAAGGTCAACCGCCAAACCAAAATGACTCCAGGTGTCTCAAATAAGTGAGCCAAGCTTCATTGTGCACAAAACAAATGAAATATACTCAGAGTCGAGTATATAACCCTTTATTCAGCTCATAGTGGTGAGGAGGAATGGAAGTTCCCCCAGAATGTCTGCTTTATATACATTATTTACACAATGGGCCCCACGTGATTGGCTAATTCCGGGATTCTCCTGTAGGCCAATCAGGTTGCGGATTCACTTCCACCAGGAGCTGGATTGGGTGGCTCCTGTGGACCAATCAGACTGCTGCATTTTGGATCCTATTCACTCAGTACATAACAAAGAACCATCCAGGAACACTGGTTGCAGGTAGATCAATCATCAATATTGGTTTCCCTCCATTTCTCATTTCCCCCCAACCTTAAATTCAGTTTTCTGCCATTATTTTAAGTCTGCATGCAGATTCGCAGGCATTTGAATGCTCCTTCCTTCCTTGCTTTCATACAATTTGAGTGTACAAAGAAAATACTCCCGCAGCCTGGGAGTCATTCTGGACTCACAGCTGTCCACGGAGGCACAGGTCAATTCTGTGTCCAGGGCAGCTGTTTATCAGCTCCATCTGGTACACAGGCTGAGACCCTCCCTGCCCGCAGTCTGTCTCGCCAGAGTGGTGCATGCTCTGGTTATCTCCCGCTTGGACCTACTGCAATGTGCTCTAGGTGGGGCTACCTTTGAAGGTGAACCAGAAACTACAACGAATCCAGAGTGCGGCAGCTAGACTGGTGACTGGGAGCGGCCGCAGAGACCACATAACACCGGTCTTGAAAGACCTACATTGGCTCCCAGTACGTTTCCAAGCACAATTCAAAGTGTTGGTGCTGACTTTGAAAGCCCTAAACGGCCTCAGTCCAGTATACCTGAAGGAGCGTCTCCACCCCCATCGTTCTGCCCGGACACTGAGGTCCAGCTCCGAGGGCCTTGTGGCGGTTCCCTCCCTACAAGAAGCGAAGTTACAGGGAACCAGGCAGAGGGCCTTCTCGGTGGTGGCGCCTGCCCTGTGGAACGCCCTCCCACTAGATGTCAAAGAGGAAAATAACTATCAAACTTTTAGGAGACATCTGAAGGCAGTCCTGTTTAGGGAAGGTTTTAATATTTAATAGGTTGCTGTATTTTAGTGTTTTGTTGGAAACCGCCCAGAGTGGCTGGGGAAACCCAGCCAGATGGGTGGGGTATAAATAATAAATTATGATTATTATCCAATCCTGCTTGCGGGTTTCCATTTGAGGCATGTGGTTGGCCACTGTGAGAACAGAATGCTGGACTAGGTGGGCACAGGGCTGTTCCAGCAAGCTTGTCTCTGTTCTTATGGGGTTGCTTGCCCGTGGAAGGAGCAGGCTGGCAAACCGACAGGCTTGTGCAGAAAGAACCTTTGTAACACTGCAACAGTGAATTCCACCCCAAGACACACAAAAAGCAAAGGAGCAGTACAAACTCTTCTTCCAAATCAGCCCAATTGCCCTTAATTATTGATAAATAATCACCAGTAGTGATGTATGGAAGTGAGAGCTGGACCATCAAGAAGGCTGATTGCCGAAGAATTGATGCTTTCGAATTCTGGTGCTGGAGGAGACTCTTGAGAGTCCCATGGACTGCAAGAAGATCAAACCTCTCCATTCTGAAGGAAATTAGCCCTGAGTGCTCACTGGAAGGACAGATCCTGAAGCTGAGGCTCCAATACTTTGGCCACCTCATGAGAAGAGAAGACTCCCTGGAAAAGACCCTGACGCTGGGAAAGATGGAGGGCACAAGGAGAAGGGGACGACAGAGGATGAGATGGTTGGAGAGTGTTTTCGAAGCTACAAACATGAGTCTGACCAAACTGCGGGAGGCAGTGGAAGACAGAAGTGCCTGGCGTGCTCTGGTCCAGGGGGTCACCAAGAGTCGGACACGACTAAACGACTAAACAACAACAATTGATAAATACAAAAGGATTCAATTATCTCTGATTGGCACACACTGCATATTAATAATGATGACGATGATAATAATAATAAAACAATTTATATGCCACCTTTCATTTCAAGAAAAAATACGAAGGCTTTAATTATCCCAAGAAAGTGTTCTATATTTGCAAATATCTGTAATTAAGCTGTTGTTTCATATGATAAATGAACAGCATCTAAGGTTGTTCTGATGTTTCTTTCTTTTGCCTTCCTTCATGCAGATGAACAATGAAATGTTCTCTTTTGCAGATCTGTTCCTTGAGCGCAGGAGCCACACACAGTCTCCAGTCGGGGCCTATAGCTATACTTTCTGTTCTTACCTTATACTTCCTACCTTATCCATTCGAAATGCTCACTTCTCAAAACACCATTAAGGCATCTAAGCAAAACATACAAATAGGTTCAGAGGGACAGAGGAACCAATCATTCTGTTTCTTTGAACTGTAACCTTCTCCCAGAAACCACTTATTTTTTTACAAGTCCACCATGTGTGGGTAAAAATCAACTTCATTCCCCAACATTTCCAATATGTTACTGACACTGGGAAATATATTTGCCCCCCCTTTTTTGCGGTGTCATATTGCCAACAGTATAAAACTTTACAGAAGTTTCTTTCAAGACTGATGTACGGGCAGAAATTTGGCCCATTGTGAAAGATACATTTCCACCGGCATTTGGAATTTTCCGTTCTGAGAAACATAAGAGCTCTGCTGGATTTGCCCATCTAGTCCAGCATCCTGTTGTTGTTGTTGTTGTTTTTAATTTAATAATTTATTTAACATAATTATTACAAAATATAAGCACAATATTGCAAATACATACTGTAGGGTGTATGGGTTGCTTGTGCGTAAGTTGCCGCCTCTCCAGGCTTTGTTGCCTTGCTAAACCTTTCAGTCTGGGCAGCCCTTCACTTTGCGGCTGCCTCAGTCGCTAGCAGAATCCGTCAGTGGGCGTTTCTTAAATCTTTTCCAACATAAAAGTTGTTTGACACCCAGTCTCCTCCTACTCTCTCTGCGCGGAAGTCTTCTGCGCAGGGTGGGCGTGGGTAGCGGAGGACCCGTGCTCTCCCCGCTGGTGTCCGGTGAAGAGTCCTGGAGCCCTCTCACCGATTCCCCCATCAGCCCCTCTATATCCCTGGTGTTGCGCTGATTTCCTTCCCCATCTGCGGAGCTGCCTCTCTCCCTGCTGGGCCCTTCTCCAGCATCATTTGAGAGCCTTCCTTCCGCCTCTAGCTCCGATGTCAGTTCCCTGACACATACATACATATATATTTCAGATAAGCACACACATCTAAAAAAAAATAAAAGAGAAAAAAGGAAGAAAAGAAGAAAGAAAAAGGAAAAATAAAGAGAAGAAGAAGAAAAGTTGGAAGAATTTCTTCCAAATTTATTCTACAAACATCTCAATAATAAAATTCCATGGATTGACTTCCGTCGCTTACACCGCACTTCCAATATATATATTTTAAGCAAGATTGTATCTGCTATTCCGTATTTTTCCCATACAATCTCACACAAATATTCTAATCAGTAAGTTTTCTAAATCTTTCATAAATCCAATAAACGCAACCAATACCTTACATTTAATCTTTGTCTACATTGTGAAAAATACATTTCCACTGGCATTTGGAATTTTCCATTCTGAAAAACGTGAGAGCTCTGCTGGATTGAGGCCTTGGCCCATCTAGTGCAGAATCCTGTTCTCACAGTGGCCAACCAGATCCTGATATGGGAAACTCGCGAGCAGGACCCAAAACACGTGAAAACTCTCCCCTCCTGTGGTTTCCAGCAGCTGGTATTCAGAAGCAATTCTGCCTCCGACTGGGGAGATACAGCACAGCCATCCTGGCTAGTAGTCATTGATAGGCTTTTCCTCCAGGAATTTTGAAGCCATCCAACTTGGAGGCCATCACTGCTTCTTGTGGGAGAGAGTTCCATAGTCAAACTATGCCTGTGTGAAGAAGTACCGTACTTTTCCGTGTATAAGACGAGGTTGTTTTACTCTAAAATAAGGTTAAAAATCAGGGGGCATCTGTATAAAACGGGTTCAAATATATGTTGGAAATGTAAGGAAAAAGAAGGGACCTTTTACCATATGTGGTGGGATTGTAGTAAAATCAAAAAAAATTGGGAAATGATATACAATGAGTTGAAGAAAGTGTTCCAATTAACATTTGTTAAAAAAAAAAACTGAAGCATTTTTGTTAAGGAATTGTAGGTAAAGACCTGCCAAGGAAGTTGAAGAACATATTAATGTACGGCAGCAAGAGTCTTAATAGCACAAGGATGGAAGAATGAAGAAATCCCGACCAAAAGACTGTGGCAAGAGAAACTGATGGATTATGTGGAATTGGCGAAATTGACACACAAACTGCATGATAGGGACAACTGTCACTTTAAAGAAGAATGGGAACCTTTTACAAAGTACTTAAAGAAACAACAAAACAAACTGGACTCCTTGGCAGGTTTTGAATAAACATACACAAATTTATTACTGGTTACATGTTGTTGTTGTTGTTTAGTCATTTAGTCGTGTCCGCCTCTTCATGACCCCATGGACCAGAGCACTCCAGGCATTCCTGTCTTCCACTGCCTCCCGCAGTTTGGTCAAACTCATGCTGGTAGCTTGGAGAACACTGTCCCACCATCTCGTCCTCTGTTGTCCCCTTCTTCTTGTGCCCTCCATCTTTCCCAACATCAGGGTCTTTTCCAGGGAGTCTTCTCTTCTCATGAGGTGGCCAAAGTCTTGGAGCCTCAACTTCAGGATCTGTCCTTCCAGTGAGCACTCAGGGCTGATTTCCTTCAGAATGGATCGGTTGGATCTTCTTGCAGTCCATGGGGCTCTCAAGAGTCTCCTCCAGCGCCAGAATTCAAAAGCATCCATTCTTTGGCGACCAGCCTTCTTTATGGTCCAACTCTCACTTCCATACATCACTACTGAGGGGGAAATAGCTTTAACTATACTGAACTTTGTCGGCAAGGTGATGTCTCTGCTTTTGGTAACATATAGACAGATAGATTAAGGATCTTTACAATTTTACAATATGCAGACAATAACATGTGCTGAAAAACCAGAGAGAGGAGCCGAGGGAAGGGCTGGGAGGGGGTTTCCTTTCTGGGGAGGGGGGAGTGAAAAATAGGGGGGGGAATGAGGATGGTATGATTTTGATAAAATGTTGTGCTGAAATTCCTAATAAAAAATATTCAAAAAAAATATCAGGGGGCATCTTATATACGGATGGGCGATTGGTTTCAGCTGTGAGCAGGAGTTTGTCAGCGGCAATTGGGTGGGTGATTGGTGGTTGCGTGAAGGGTTGTGGTGGACTGGCTGCCACTGCGGCAATTGTGTGCGATTGTTTTCTTCTGGGACTCGCACCTTTGGCAGTGATGGGTGAGTGATTTTCGGGGCATTCCCCTGCAAAAAAAGACTCAACAAACCTGGGCAATCCTCCCCAATAAGAGCTCAACAATTCTGGGCCATCTCCCCCCATTTTCTTAATTTGGGGTCCCCAAAAGTAGGGGACGTCTTATACATGGGGCCGTTTTATACACGGAAATATACGCTACTTTCTTTTATCTGTCCCAAATCTTCCAACATTGAGGCGGAGACAAATCTGTGTACGGGGGGGGGGGGGCGTGGTTCAAAAGGTATCCACATGATGCTCAGAAAACAATCTGCACCTAAATATTGGCAAGACAAAGGAGATGGTGTTGGACTTTTGGAGGAAGAGAGGGGATGTCTGATATTTTATCATGTTTTTAATATTCAGTTGGAAGCCACCCAGAGTGGCTGGGGAAAGCCAGCCAGATGGGCAGAGTATAAATAATAAATTCTAATAATATTATTATTATTATTATTATTATTATTATTATTATTATTATTATTATTACTTATGGGAAACAGTTGAGGGTATGTTTAGCCTGCGAAAGAGGAGGCTGACAGCCATCTTCAAGCTTGTTTTCTCCTGCTCTGGAGGGTAGGACCCGAACCAATGGATTCCATTTGCAAGAAAGGAGATTCCAGCGAATACATCAGGAAGAACTTTCTGTTTCTGAAGAATATTTATTGAGATTATACAAAAAATTACACATAAAGAAAAAACAAACAAAAACTAACAAACACGAGCTAGCAAGAAAGTTGACAAAAAGGCAACCTAGAAAGAAGGAAAAGAAATAGGGGGGGGGGAGATATTTTAAAAAAGAATAGATTCATTTTTCAGCATCTTTGATCTCATTTGCTTATTTCCTTGACCTCCTCACACCTCCCCTTTTGTATTCCCGTTTTCCAAGTCTTTTCAGCAAATCCTTACCCTCTTTCATTTAACTTTGCTCTAATACTTAACCTATTATAACTATACATTTTCATCCATATAACTATCTATATGTAATGGGAATTTGGGGTTGCTCGTGCGTAAGTTGCCGCCACTCTTGGTGAGGTTGCCTGGATAAACCTTTCCCTGGCTGGAAAGTCCTGATTCTGCGTCTGTCTCAGTCACTGGCAGAATCCGTCAGTGGGCGTTTCCTGAACTTCTTCCAACATAAAAGTTCCTTGACGGATATTCTCCGCCTAGCCTCCCTGCACAGAAGTCTTCTGCGCAGGGTGGGAGTGGGCAGTGGAGGACCAATGCTCTCCCCGCTGGTCTCTGGCGAAGAGTCCTGGAGCCATCCCTCCGAAACCCGCCTCTGCCCGCCCTTCTCCCTGGTGTAACGCTGATTTCCTTCCCCGGTCACTGAGTCCCCTCTTTTCCTGCTGGGACCTTCTCCGGCATCGCTCGGGAGCCCTTCCACCACTCCTGACTGCGATGGCAGTTCCCTGACACTATATTTACCTATTCTTATTAACCTTATTACCAAAACCACTTCTTTTCAGTCCAACATCATTTTAACATTCATTAATCATCAGGAAGAACTTTCTGACAGTAAGAGCTGTCCAACAGCTGAACAGACTCCTTTGGGAGGTGATGGACTTTCCTTCCTTGGAGGTTGTTAAGCAGAAGTTGGTTGGCCATCTCTCATGAATGCTTTAGTTGAGATTCCTGCATTTCAGAGGGTGAGACTAGATGACCCTCGGGTCCCTTCGAACTCCATGATTCTATGAACCCATGTTTCAGTGACTGTCCTTACCAAGGGGCTGGGGGCTTCTCCACTGATAGATTTGTTGCCATTGGCCTGGTCTAACAGGCCAATAATAATAATAATAATTTATTATTTATGCCCGGCGCATCTGGCTGGGCTTCCCCAGCCACTCTGGGAGGCTTCCAACAAAATATTATAATACAATAGTCTGTCAAACATTAAAAGCTTCCCTAAACAGGACTGCCTTCAGATGTCTTCTAAAAGTCTGGTAGTTATTTTTCTCTTTGACATCTGGTGGGAGGGAGTTCCACAGGGCAGGTGCCACCACCGAGAAGGCCCTCTGCCTGGTTCCCTGTAACTTGGCTTCTCGCAGCGAAGGAACCGCCAGAAGGCCCTCAGCGTTGGATCTCGTATGTTTCTTATGGAAACATTTCCAGAAAAGAAACAAGAACCCAGGTAGGCTGTTCCCATTTCCAGTATTCCCAGTCGCAATCAACCCTGTTTCGGAGTGGCCTTTCGTTTAGAGCACGCGGGGCTTAATCGCAACCCTCGGAAACAGCAGCCAGGGGGCAAGGATGTGTTCCGGCGAGCTCTCAGGAAAGAAGAGGGTTTTGATCACAAGCTCTGCGATTCCCTCCTCAGATACGGTGCGCCGTCAGCCCCCAAAGCGCCTGGCCTCATCGTGCGGCCGCCCTTTATCTGAAACGCCAAGGGAAGCAATTTAACATCAAACCTGCATTGATATTCAAATAGATTATCATGCCGGCAAATGGAGAGAGCGCTGGAGGCAGCAAAGTGTGAAGCTACGACTAATGCATTAGTATTTATGGTACAGTATAATCCCCATTTTCGGAGGCCGTATCTCGAATGGACATGTTGCCGAACACCTCCCTCCCCCCCAATTCCAATCTCTCCTGCCTCCTCCTCCTTTTTCGCTTCCACCGCCTGCCCAGCTGGGCCCAGAAACTCCTGGCCAGGCTCTGCCGAGGTCAGCAAAAGTGATGATGAGACTTTAGGGCCCATTAGAAAAACAAATTCTTAAAACAGTGGACTCTGAAAAATCAATCACTTTTACCTCTAGCAAGGTACAGCATCCTCATCTCTCTGAAGATGCTTGTCTTGTAAGAATCCCGTTTTGTTCAGGTGACCAGCGAGCCACCCATTCGCTCAGGGATCTGCGATCTTATAGGATTACTCGGGCGAAAATCTAACCTAATTCTACATACATTTCCCGGAGAGAAGGGAATTTTGGCAAAGAGAGTTCTGTATATTCAGATGAAGGGAAAATGCAGGTTGAGATCTAGTGCAGGATACTAAAAACAACCAGAACGAGAGATTATTACTGTTAACATTGATTTACTCATCAAAGTGTAGACAAGACTAAATTAGAGGGGCCAATAGTCTGTCTGACTCCGCAGAAGGCAAAATACTATGTTCCGGTGCTCATGGTGGTGTTACAAAAGATTAATAGATTATTAATATTTTTGTCAAGCAATAAAGAGCCACAAATATCTGCATCAACTTTGCAAAATCCAGTCAGCACAGGTTGGTTAGAATTGCTCAGATATCTTTTGCTTTAAAAGTATACAGCCTAATGATTAAAAATACAAGCACGGCGGTTAGATGAGGACTCACCAGCTTCTATCTTGAAGCAAAGTTTTCCCAGAATTCCGTGGCAATATCGGCACATCAAAAGAAGTCTGGTGAAATAAGTTCTGTCCTGAAGCCAAATCCAATGAGAATAGCTGTTCATCAAGTCTGGGATAAATATAAGACCCTACTGTCTTGTAAACTGTCATTGCTGCAATCTTTCCTGTGTAATAATAAATTTCAATTAGTTGGTGGCGCAGCAGAGTGGTCCAGAAATAAAATTACAACTTTTGCTGATGCAATAAAGGACGGTAAACTAATAACTACAGCTGATTTAGCAAATAAAATGGGAATAAGAAATCCCTCCATGGTTTTGATATTTGTCAGTTAGCAAGTTTCTCTGTGAAATGTTTAAAAGCTGGAAATGTAGGTAAAGGCTTATCCTTGTTTGGGGGAATAAATGATTAATCTATGAGCTTTCAAAGCCAAATAATTAGAAGGACAGGTGTATTAGGTATTAATTGCACCTGATGTGGGTAAGAAACCTATTTTAGGTTAGAAGAACAAGCCTCACTTGAATCAGAGACAGCATGGCTTCTGCAAGGGCAAGTTCTGTCTCGCGAACAAATAAATAATAATAATAATAATAATAATAATAATAATAATAATAATAATTTATTTGTACCCCACCCATTTGGCTGGGTTTCCCCAGCCACTCTGGGTGGCTTCCAACAAAGATTAAAAATACATTACAATGTCACACATTAAAAGCTTCCCTAAACAGGGCTGCCTTCAGATGTCTTCTAAAAGGCAGGTAGTTGTTTATCTCTTTGACATCTGATGGGAGGGCGTTCCACAGAGGGCGAGCGCCACCACCAAGAAGGCCCTCTGCCTGGTTCCCTGTAACCTCACTTCTCACAGTGAGGGAACCGCCACAAGGCACTCGGAGCTGGGCCTCAGTGTCCAGGCAGAACAATGGGGGTGGAGACGCTCCTTCAGATATATTGGAATATTGTGAAGCTCCTTGACATCTGACAGGAGGTGGGTGCCACCACCGAGAAGGCCCCCTGCCTGGTTCTCTGTAACTTCATTTCTCGTAGGGAGGGATCTGCCAGAAGGCCCTCGGCACTGGACCTCAGTGTCTGGGCAGAACAATGGGGGTGGAGTCGCTTCTTCAGGTATACTGGACTGAGGCCATTTAGGGCTTTCAAGGTCAGCACTGACACTTTGAATTGTGCTCCGAAACATACTGGGAGCCAATGTAGGTCTTTCAGGACCTGAGTTATATGGTCACGGCGGCTGCTCCCAGTCAAACCATACGGCCTGCTGTGGCCGTAGAGACCAATCTGGGTTTTATACTTTAAATACAGTGGTGCCCCGCAAGACGAATGCCTCGCAAGACGAAAAACTCGCTAGACGAAAGAGTTTTCCGTTTTTTGAGTCATTCCGCAGGACGAATTTCCCTATGGGCTTGCTTCGCAAGACGAAACGTCTTGCGAGTTCCTGCGAGTTTGTTTCCTTTTTCTTAAAGCCGCTAAGCCGTTAATAGCCGCTAAGCCGCTAAGCCGCTAATAGCCGCTAAGCCGCTAATAGCCGCTAAGCCGCTAATAGGGTTGCTTCGCAAGACGAAAAAACCGCAAGACGAAGAGACTCGCGGAACGGATTAATTTCGTCTTGCGAGGCACCACTGTATAGCATAAGAAAAGGATTTTTGTAAAAGACTGTGGTAAATTTTAGGAGAAATCCTTTGATATACATGCAGCTACAATGCGGTGGAAATGGGGGCAGGCTTGAGACTCTTCCACTCAGGTTTCAAGCCTGGAACCAGGTTCATTGGCTCTTCTTGCCTCTGGGTATGGAAATGTGCAGAGATTTCTGGGTCGGGACAGCCGTGTTAACATGCTTGTGTGGTGCCTGGCTCCCTTGCTGTATTCAATCGTCAGCACATCTCCTTCTTCCTCTAACCAGCGAGTCAGCGAAAAACGGGCGAGCAAAACTGATAACAAGATGTTGCATCCCAAGAGGAACTACAGACTCGGACATTTTTGACATGACTCCCAAAGCCTGCAAGGCCACACAGAGATTTCTCTTGTGTACGCTACAAAATATATACGCTATGGTGTAAAAGGGGCCCTGCATGAATCGGCTCCCCCGTTTATTTATGGGAAGCGTTTATCGTCTGCCCTTCATCTCATGGCTCACTGGGGCAGAGATGCAGAAACCTCAAAATCACGCTGGAGAGGAAAAACTGAGACAAGGCAAAAACTGCTTAAAACTCAACATTCAAAGGAAAAGACTGAAGCAGAAGCAGAAACTGCCCTGTTATCTGCGGTCGAAGGATAATATAGAAAATAAATC
The DNA here is from genome assembly GCF_965112155.1 of Podarcis liolepis. Classification (NCBI taxonomy): domain Eukaryota; kingdom Metazoa; phylum Chordata; class Lepidosauria; order Squamata; family Lacertidae; genus Podarcis; species Podarcis liolepis. Next base: position 2,464,195 of record NC_139560.1, on the reverse strand, counting down.
ATCAACGACGATGACAACAACAACAACAACAACAACAACAACAACAACAACAACAACAGACATTTTGACGTCACACCAAATGCCTGGGAAAAGAGGGAACCTCCACTACTGCTTTCATCCACTTCAGAAAATTTTGGACATGGCCCCTTTTTCAAAAAAGGTGGGATGGGTATTCCGGTAATGACAAGGCAAAACCAAAAAACATGATCACAACAAGATATAGTTTGTGTAGGGACGCGGGTGGCACTGTGGTCTAAACCACTCAGCCTCTTGGGCTTGCCGATTAGGTTGGTGGTTCGAATTCCCGTGTCGGGGTGAGCTCCCGTTGCTCTGTCCCAGCTCCTGCCAACCTAGCAGTTTGAAAGCACACCAGTGCAAGTTGATAAATAGGTACCGCTGCAGCGGGAAAGCAAACGGTGTTTCCGTGCACTCTGGTTTCCATTACAGTGTCCCGTTGTGTGATGGCCTGGGACTCGGACTCAGACTCAGAACCGGAGGGGTCTCAGTCTGCACCGGATCCTTTGCCTCAGGCATCATCTGAAACAAGTCTGGGGCCTGATCCTGAAGAGTCCCAGTCTGCACAGGTTCCCCTTCAACAAGTACCAGCTGGGCTGAGTCAGGGGCCTGAGCCTGCCCTGGCTCCAGATTCGGGGATTCCCTCGTTGCCTCCAGCTGGGCCATCGCTTACAGCTGCTCCACTACTGGTTGGGTCAGGGGAGGCTGAAGCGGCCCCTGGGTCTAGTCACCCACCGACGTCTCCCGAGCTGCAGAGACTGAGGTCTGAGAGAAGGAGAGACCCGAGTACTTGCAGGAGGAGTGCTCGCCTTCGTGTGAAACAGGGAGGTGAGTCGCCAGGGGATCAGGACCGGCCGTTACCCCGACAGAGATAAAAGGCTGTCAGACTCCGCCCCAGGTTGCGGGAGCAACGTTGCTGTATGCTAGATCTTGCCTGAGATCCTGTACCTGTCCTTGCCTGGTTTCCTGCCTCGTGTCCTGCCTTGACCCTGTCGGACTGACTCCTAGCAGAACCTACGGATTCTGGACTGGTCCTGGACCGCGGTTCTTGGGTTACCCCGGGCCCAGCAGCGGTGCAGTCATGCTCGCCACAGACCTGCAAAGCTGTCTGCAGACAAATGCCGGCTCCCTCAGCTTGAAAACGGAGATGAGCGCTTCACCCCATAGTCGCCTTAGACTTGACTTAATCGTCCAGGCGTCCTTTCCCTCATAGTTTATTGTCTACAATGTGAACAATTACAGAGAATGGCTTCCCTAAGCCAGCTCAGAGTGTTCCTCCACAGACCACCACTCCTGGAAAAAGGGTGGTCTAATATTTACACTGCTACACCAATTCAAGGCACTCATGTTTGTGTTTAAAGCCCTAAATGACTTGGGTCCTGAATACTCCAAAGGCCACCTTCTTCCTTCCAGGCCCTCTGGAGTGCTAAGATCCACAGAGTGGGGCCTTCTTGGTGGTTCCTCCACCCTCAGAGTCTCAGGGTGGAGAGGGGTGTCCCAGGAGGAGAGGGCCTTCTCTGTGGTGGCTCCTAAACTGTGGAACTCGCTCCCCAGAGAAGGGCGCCTGGCACCTTCACTATATAGTGTGGGAATGTTCAGTGATGCAGGAGAGGATATATTCTTTGATTATAGCCTTTCCAACTTGTGTAAACAAGTTCACAATTTTAGCAGAGTAACATTCCCCTTTTTAAACTCGCAGTAGGTGCGTTTGCTCAGGCTCGCTAAAGCCTCTATAATAACTGTTCTGGTATTTTCCCCTTATTCCCTCATAAAAGATAAGACACGACACAGACTTCTATAAAAGTATAAAAAGAGTTTACTCACTCACATTCTGTTCACAATTGGATCCCAGAAGGCAGACTTAGCTTTGAAAAGTAACATATACCTGGAAACTATCTCATAAAGAGACAGTCCCTTTGTCCTCTCTTGGCTGGAAGAGAGCATCTTTGGCTAAGCAGATGTTGCTTCTTCGATGCATGTAGTCAAAGAGAGAGAGATGGCTGTCCTGCCCTGTGCTTTTGTCATTACCTGCACAGGTGAGGCCACGCCCCCCTCTAGTCACATACAAAGGAAGTCTGTCCCAGCCCAGAAGGAAACAGGAAGTTTACCTGCTGGCTGGACAAACATTCCTCCCCATGTGTAAACATGTTCCCTCTAGGAAGGTTGTACTTGACTGCTCTTGTGTTTCACATCCCACATATAGTTCCATGAGTGGGACAGGTGAGTGAGGATTGGGCAAGTGGCTTCCCACCTCTGGTCCAGACTTATTGACAGCAGCTCTCTAGGATGTCAGAGAGGCAGTCTCTACCTGGAGATCCTGTCAGGCATCAATCCTGGTAAGGGATGGAGCATTTGGGATTTTTTTGTTCAGAGAAACGGCAAGTAAGAGGAGACATTATAGAAGCTCATAACATTAGGCAAGACATGGAGAACAGGGACAAAGCTGAATGTCATAAGATTCGGGACAGATAAAGGAAAGGACTTCTTCACGCAGTGCCTGGTTGAGCTGTGGAACTCCCTCCCACTTGAATAGTTTTAAAAGAGGATTGGCCAAATTCATGGGCCTCTGGTTGGCTATTGTGAGAACAGGTGGGCCATTGGTCTGATCCAGCAGATCTTCTTCGTTTCTTATGACTTTCTGCATGCAAAGTAGACATAAAAAGGTAAAGGGACCCCTGACCATTAGGTCCAGTCGTGGCCGACTCTGGGGTTGCAACTCTCATCTCGCGTTATTGGCCGAGGGAGCTGGCGTACAGCTTCCGGGTCATGTGGCCAGCATGACTAAGCCGCTTCTGGTGAACCAGAGCAGCGCACGGAAACACCGTTTACCTTCCCGCCGGAGCGGTACCTATTGATCTACTTGCACTTTGACATGCTTTCGAACTGCTAGGTTGGCAGGGACCGAGCAATGGGAGCTCACCCTGTCGTGGGGATTCGAACCACCAACCTTCTGATTGGCAAGTCCTAGGCTCTGTGGTTTAACCCACAGCGCCACCCGCGTCCCTAAAGTAGACATATTCTCCTCTTAAAGCCTCCGTTCAGAGCCAGGATCCTTCCTGTCCTGCCACTTGTTGTTCCATCCGACTGGTGGATGTGTCTCCTTCACAGCTGAGCCACCGTCCCTTGGCGATCACTCATTTTTAGCAAATTGCTAAGAGGCCAATAAGTAATGGCCACGAGTCACTAAAAAGCTGATAATTCTTTGCAGAAAATTACAGCCATGTTCGTCGAGAAATGTTAACACAGAGAGCCATAAAACGAATGGGAGGAAGTGCAGGGTTGGTTGCCGTGAGCAGGCGTGAGTTATAACCCTGTGATGGGGCTGCGAGAGGACATAACTTTTTAAAATGTTCTCGGGGAAGGGAAATGCACATTGATTGGAGATTATTTTAACTTCATGGATTTTTCTCTGCACATAAGTCATAGGCACAACTGGTGACTCTTGCAAGTCGTGGAGTTAAGGTGATGCTGGCTGTGTCCTTTGAGGGACAATATTCTTCCGAGTGCATCTTCTGTCCTGGGCCCCCTCAGGGCAGGTCCCGCCTTCAATAATGGCAAGAGGTCCAGGCTGGTATCCCTGCCTCAAGCTCATCAATTTTGCTGACTTAATTAAACTAAATTGTTTGAATTGGATTTGGAATAAACGTGCGATTAATTGTTAGTGTTTAGAATTCTATCGTGTCATAATCTTCCTTAGTGGGTCATGCAAATCACCCTTCTGAGTAATGCTTTTTATAGGGTAAGGTAAGGGGGCAATATGATGGGACGCGGGTGGTGCTGTGGGTTAAACCACAGAGTCTAGGACTTGCCAATCAGAAGGTCAGCGGTTCGAATCCCTGCGACGGGGTGAGCTCCTGTTGCTCGGTCCCTGCTCCTGCCAACCTAGCAGTTCGAAAGCACGTCAAAGTGCAAGTAGATAAATAGGTACCGCTCCAGCGGGAAGGTAAACGGCGTTTCCGTGCACTGCTCTGGTTCGCCAGAAGCGGCTTAGTCATGCTGGCCACATGACCCAGAAGCTGTACGCCAGCTTCCTCAGCCAATAAAGCGAGATGAGAGTTGCAACCCCAGAGTCGGTCACGTCTGGACCTAATGGTCAGGGGTCCCTTTACCTTTTTAAGGAAGAGTGGGACATTCCAAGATCAGATCAGAACCGGGACGGCTTCTGTAAATCTGGAACTGTCCCATCAAATAGGGACACTTGGAAGGTCTGTATTGCTCTTCTCTGCGATATGTTGATTAACTGGAGGGAAACCACAAATGCACAAACAGTACACAAACTGCATTAAAATGCAGCATAAAAATACAATGTAAGACAGCACTGTATGTGTTGTATTTTTGCGCAAGATTGTGTTTAAATGCAGCTGCACGTGAAAATGGGATGGAACAGATCGATGGCAGGGAAATGTGAGACCGAGAACGGAAACAGACAGATCCGCTCCTCCCTGTTCGAAAGGCACTCGCCGTGAAAGGGATGCCCTGCAGGAAGAGATTGAAGGACTGGAGGCGGCTTGTGCGAATAAGCACAGCCACAAGCTGCCGTGGCCCTCCTCCGAATCCACATAGACATGTGACCTAGTGGCTCAGCAGAAGCAGGGGAACAGCCCGACCCCCAAAAAAACACCCCCAACTTACCCAGGAAGAAACCAACCTCACAGCATTCCTCAGAACACAGGGAGGGCATTTTTCTAAGCAAAACTTGCAAACAGTGGTTCTTGGACCATAAGCATGTTCTATATATTTGTAGTTTAAATGCTCTGTATTTCTCAGATGCTTCTCATTGTGGGAAAGCAGCATATCGTACCCTCCAACATTTCTCTGATGAAAATAGGGACTTCCTAAGGGGAAAGCGGGATGTTCTGGGATCAAGTCAGAAACTGGGACGGCTTCTGTAAAACCAGAACTGACCCTGGAAAGCAGGGACACTTGGAGGGTTTGGTATATAAGTAAACTCAATCAATAAACACAGTGTCTCTGGGGGTTGGGAGAAGCCCTTCTGTCCCTGGGCAAGCCACACTTTTTCAGTCACAGAGAGAGACACTGGTGGCTTAGTGGTTAGAGCAGGGTTTCCCAAACTTGGGTCTCCAGTTGTTTTGGGGCTGCAGTTCCCATCATCCTTTTCAACATCTACATCCAGCCGCTGGGAGAAAATCATCAGGGGTTTTGGGCTGGGGGTCCATCAATATGCAGATGATACCCAGCTCTACCTCTCCTTTAAATCAGAACCAGTGAAGGTGGTGAAGGTCCTGTGTGAGTGTCTAGAGGTGGTTGGGGGATGGATGGCGGCTAACAGATTGAGGTTGAATCCTGACAAGACAGAAGTACTGTTTTGGGGGGACAGGAGGCGGGCAGGTGTGGGGACTCCCTGGTCCTGAATGGGGCAACTGTTCCCCTGAAGGACCAGGTGCGCAGCCTGGGAGTCATTCTGGACTCACAGCTGTCCATGGAGGCGCAGGTCAATTCTGTGTCCAGGGCAGCTGTCGACCAGCTCCATCTGGTACGCAGGCTGAGACCCTATCTGCCCACGGACTGTCTTGCCAGAGTGGTGCATGCTCTGGTTATCTCTCGCTTGGACTACTGCAATGCACTCTATGTGGGGCTACCTTTGAAGGTGACCCAGAAACTACAACTAATCCAGAATGCGGCAGCTAGACTGGTGACTGGGAGCAGCAGCCGAGACTACATAACACCGTTCTTGAAAGACCCACACTGGCTCCCAGTACGTTTCCGAGCATAATTCAAAGTGTTGGTGTTGACCTTGAAAGCCCTAAACAGCCTCGGTCCAGTATACCTGAAGGAGCGTCTCCACCCTCATCATTCTGCCCAGACACTGAGGTCTAGCTCTGGGGGCCTTCTGGCTGTTCCCTCACTGCGAGAAGTGAAGTTACAGGGAAATAGACAGAGGGCCTTCTCGGTGGTGGTGCCCGCCCTGTGGAATGCCCTCCCATCAGATGTCAAGGGTATAAACAACTATCTGACTTTTAGAAGACATCTGAAGGCAGCCCTGATTAGGGAAGCTTTTAATGTTTAATAGACGATTGTATTTTAGTGTTTTGTTGGAAGCCACCCAGAGTGGCTGGGGAAACCCAGCCAGATGGGCGGGGTATAAATAATAAATTATTATTATTATTATTATCCCTAGCTAGCAGAACCAATGGTCGGGGATGATGGGAGTTGTAGTCCAAAAACAGCTGGAGACCCAAGTTTAGGAAAACCTGGGTTAGAGGGTCAAACTAGGATGTGGGAGACCAGGTTCCCCAGTTGGGTTTGAAGCTTTCGTTGGGTGACCTTGGGCCAGTCACAGCCTGGCCTCCTTCACTGAGCTGTTGTGAGAGCAGAATGGGGAGGGCTATCAATGGCGAAATAAGTAAATAGGCTAGAAGACTATTATGGTCCAGTATATCTGAAGGAGCGTCTCCACCCCCATCGTTCTACCCGGACACTGAGATCCAGCGCCGAGGGCCTTCTGGCGGTTCCCTCACTGTAAGAAGCCAAGTTACAGGGAACCAGGCAGAGGGCCTTCTCGGTGGTGGCACTCGCCCTGTGGAACGCCCTCCCAACAGATGTCAAAGAGAACAACAACTACCAGACTTTTAGAAGACATCTGAAGGTGGCCCTGTTTAGGGAGGTTTTTAATGTTTGATGTAGTACAATATTTTAATATTTTTTTGGAAGCCACCCAGAGTGGCTGGGGAAGCCCAGCCAGATGGGCGAGGTATAAATAAATTATTATTATTATTGTTGTTGTTGTTATTATTATTATTATTATTATTATTATTATTATTATTATTATTATTATTTCCTTTGGCCAAAGTGACCCTGTTTGTGTTGCCTAGGCAACCCCAAAAGATGCCAGGTGCGCTGATGGTGTGAGTAAGTGAGCATTATCATGGCATAAATATCTGATAAATCACTTCTTGTCTTTTTCACCCAAGGCTATTGAGTCTGTGAAAGAAACTTTGCTCTGAATCATTATCGTTAATCACTTCACATCGAACCCGGCCTCCGCCTAGCCCAGATTCTGCATGTCCCAATAAGTGATTTTGCTAATCAGTTTGTATTTATTCCAGATACAATTGGACCGCATTAATTCTAAATTGCACTACCAGCTATTAACAGACAAGATTGTCTGTTTAGCGAATAAGTTGATTATAAAAGTGTTTATTGAGGTTTCAGCTGTTCCTCTGTGACCGGAGCACGTATCGATTATTTACTTGTTAACCCTCATTAAATATGGTTTTAATAAGCAAATTGGGGGGCAATCAACATGTGATTGCAGACTTGTTAAAGAGGCATTAAAAAGCTAGTAAAGAGCAGTCGTTTAGAGAGGGAATCCCTCCAACTGCATTCAGGCAAAGGAAGAACAGTGACCTTGCTTTCTGCCTGCTCTTCCTTTGCAAGGATCTCAGGCTTTTGGGAATCCCTTCTCTGTAGCCACCACCAATGAAAAACCCATAGAGGTAGGACCTGGGCTCCTTTGAACCCGGCCACCAGCAGCCGTTTCATCTGCAGAAATCAGCAGGTGAAGCTTTGCGAGATCTGGGGAGAAGAATGATCTCACCTGCTGGACCAAATGGAAAATGCATCGACAGATCCTGAAGCTGAGGCTCCAAGATTTTGGCCACCTCATGAGAAGAGAAAACTCCCTGGAAAAGACCCTGATGTTGGGAAAGATGGAGGGCACAAGGAGAAGGGGACGACGGAGGACGAGATGGTGGGACAGTGTTCTCAAAGCTACCAGCATGAGTTTGACCAAACTGCGGGAGGCAGTGGAAGACAGGAGTGCCTGGCATGCTCTGGTCCAGGGGGTCACAAAGATTCTGACACGACTAAACGACTCAACAACAACAAAGACATTTTTGTTTAGAAAAGCCTGCCCAGGTGTCTAAAATGCTGTTGCATTTATTTATTTATTTATTTATTTATTTATTTAACCACTACTTTTAATTTACTGTAGGTTTCTGAAGGTTTCTTCTGCTTTTACTAATACAGTGGTACCTTGGGTTAAGAACTTAATTCGTTCCGGTGGTCCGTTCTTAACCTGAAACTGTTCTTAACCTGAAGCACCACTTTAGCTAAATGGGGCCTTCTGCTGCCACTGCGCCACCGCTGCACAATTTCTGTTCTCATCCTGAAGCAAAGTTCTTAACCCGAGGTAATATTTCTGGGTTAGTGGAGTCTGTAACCTGATGCGTATGTAACCCGAGGTACCACTGTTGGTACCTCTGGTTACAAACTTAATTTGTTCTGGAGGTCCGCTCTTAACCTGAAACCGTTCTTAACCTGAGGTCCCCACTTTAGCTAATGGGGCCTCCCGCTGCCGCCGTGCTGCTACCACACGATTTCTGTCCTCATCCTGGGGCAAAGTCCTCAAACCCGAGGTACTACTTCCAGGTTAGAGGAGTCTGTAACCCAAAGTGTTTGTAACCCGAAGTACCACTGTACTTTTTTTGCCCATGTGAAATCCACAAAGGTGAACCTCAGCCCAGCAGTGGCCTCCCCACTTGTGTTTCACAGAAAACAATTTTCAGAGCCCTGCTGCCTTCGACAGCGGAGGGAGAGCGTGCACAACATCTGGAAAGCCCCAACCCGGCACACCCTAAAGTCCCCGATTTTATGCCAAAAAACCCCAATCCCTCTCAACCCACAATCTGTGTGTGTGTCGAAACCACCTTGGCTGGAGTAGCGATTGCAGTTCTGTCCCTCTCAACTTCAGAGTTCCTCTCTGTAACTCTCCGGTTAATAATTCAAGCCATGGCTTTTCAAATGTGATGGATGGTGCGCTGTGATTGGCAGGCTTCCTGAAACCCAGAGAGGATTCTCTCGCTCCCCTTCCTTTCCCCCACCACCACCGACACAACCCCACTTTTTCTGGCCTCCGCCACGTCCCACCCCCACCCCCACCCCGATGCCCGGCCTGAGATTTACGAACCAGCCTTGCATTATGAGGCGAGTGACTTATCGAGCTGTCAGAGGGAGCGTTTTAAGGCAGAATTATATAGGAGAGGGAAAAGATTTTTACCAAATTAATGAAAAATCAATCTGGCCTCAAAAATCCATTAATGGTCATAATGCAGTGGTTACAGATAGATAGAAACCGCAGAATCCAATAGCGTCCGTTAAATACTTCTCCTAGAACGGAGCGTCTGGGACATAACTCATTCATTAGGCTGCGAGTGTTTACTTTAGGCGAGTGACATCGGTCGTCTCTTTTGTGTCCCTTCCTCTTTCGGGCTTAATACAACATCTATAAGGCGCATCTCCAAGCTCCTCCTGGCCTCTTCCGGGCTTTTAAACCGCTCGTAGCTTTCTTTGCTCTTCCCTTCGGAAGAAATGGAGAGGAGGAGGTAGAAAACCACCCAGGAGGGGCTTATTCATTTATCCCAGAGCCTCTGGGCAAGTGGTGACCCACAGAAGGGCAAGCAAAGGCCACACAAGAGACATGTTCAAAGGGATGGGTGTTCTCTGCACTATCGGTCATTTCCGCCCATTAAGTGTGCAATAATGGGTCTCGTTCCTTTACACACATTCGGTCCCCAAGTACATTTTCCTGGAAGTCCCAGGCTCTCTCAGGGTTACACAACCTGAGTTGCACTTTTTCCTGCTTCTCAAGATTGCAATCTTTTGAACTTGGGGAAAGGACGTCTCTTGCTAGGACGATTCCCGTGCAGAATGCGAACGGGTGAATCTGCCGATTTTGAAATCTCTCCATTTCTGACAATTGTCAATGGGCAAATCTGTCAATTTTGGTTTTTTGCAGAACCTCATTTTTCCGGGCTCCACACCTTCACTTCAGTTTGTAATGTTTAAAAAAAATATTCATGAAAATTCCATATACAGTGGTGCCTCGCAAGACAAAAAGAATCCGTTCTGTGATTCTCTTCGTCTAGCGGTTTTTTCGTCTTGCGAAGCAAGCCCATTGAAGGATTAGCGGATTAGCGCTATTAGCGCTATTAGCGGCTTTTAGCGGCTTATCTGCTGATCGGATCAGCTGATAAGCAGTTTAGCGGCTTAGAAAAAGGGGGGAGGAGAAAAAAACAGCAGGAACTCGCAAGACATTGTCGTCTTGCAAAGCAAGCCCATAGGAAATTCGTTTTGCGAAGCACCTCCAAAACGGAAAACTCTTTCGTCTAGCGAGTTTTCCGTCTTGCGAGGCATTCGTCTTGCGGGGCACCACTGTACACATTTGTAAGCCATTTCCCCTAATCTGCACTCTTTTGAAAAGCAACTTTCCTTACTGCAATACATTCCTAATGTTATCTAATATATGCATTTATATGCACACTTTACCCCAGTTAAATGCATCGTTATACACTTTATTTGGCCGGATCACTGCATTGCCGAATTCAGAGAAGTGGGAATTTCAAAGGATGGCTGTGTTTCAGACTGCATATTTTTTCAGAAAGTACAAACCAGGCAGGTTCACCTCTAAATGCAGACTGAATCAAAGATTTTCCAGATTCCCGTACTGCTGCCAGAACATGGTCCATCGGCTCTGCCAAATGCACTCAGGGTTGGGTTTCCTTCAAATCTCTCTTAAAAGCAAGGCAAGAGTCAGGAGCGCTGAAAAAGTCCCAGCCAGCAGGGCAGGTGATAGGCTGTCACCCCCCAACGCTCTGAAAAGTCGTGGGCCCAGCAGATTTTTAGCAAAAAATATATTTCTGAGTCACTCGTAGTTTCCAGTGAAAAATAGCCCACCAACAACACACGTGTGTGTGTGTGTGTGTGTGTGTGTGTGTGTGTGTGTAGCCTCAAATGTGTCACCATGCTCAAGCAAGCAGATCGGCCTGAAACAGACCCATTCATCATCTAGAACAGGCGACCACGGCAGCAACAGGTAGAGCAAAATAAGTTATAAGTTCCTCCTCAGGCTCCAAAGATGGAGGCAGGGAGGAGGGCACTTTGGCCTGCCCCCAAGACCAATTAATGGCTTATTAGACCAAATAATGGCTTATTATTATTATTATTTGGGATGCGGGTGGCGCTGTGGGTTAAACCACAGAGCCTAGGACACACCCCTGGGACTCGCGCCAGCCCCGCCCCCACCTGCTCTCCCACCCCCCGCCCCCGGTGCCAGAGCATGAAACTCTGCCACTTACTTCCTGGTTCACATGGGGAAATCGCTTTTAACGGAGTCCAGTGACAGAAGTATGTGGTTGTATGGAGGAAGCACCAGGTGTTGAAATTTTGCACCCTTAACCATTTTTGCGCCTGGGACAACCACCCCTGTGCTCCCCTGTGCGGCTACACCGCTGACTGCACCTTCCAGATCAGGCACAAGGGAAGCCCCACATAGTGCACATTGCAGTAATCCAGTCTTGAAGTAACCTGTGCAAACAACATCCTAACCATCCAAGCAAAACCTGTCCATCGAAGTCACTTATTGCTATTATTGGGATCAAGGCACCCACACCTAACATCCCGGCTGCAACTGGGAGGGGTGGCTAACACCCCAGAGGACAGGATCACACTTCAAAACGCCCTTGACAGATTAGAGAACTGGGCAAAAACAAACAAGATGAACTTTAACAGGGAGAAATGTAAAGTATTGCACTTGGGCAAAAAAAAATGAGAGGCACAAATACAAGATGGGTGACACCTGGCTTGAGAGCAGTACATGTGAAAAGGATCTAGGAGTCTTGGTTGACCACAAACTTGACATGAGCCAACAGTGTGACGCGGCAGCTAAAAAAGCCAATGCAATTCTGGGCCGCATCAATAGGAGTATAGCATCTAGATCAAGGGAAGTAATAGTGCCACTGTCAGGGGTTCAGGAGCAGAGGCACAGGAAAGGGAGGAAACAGAGAGCGAGGGGGAGGAATCCGAAGGTAATATGAGCGACGACAGCGGACCGAGATCTCCGAGTCTTTCCAGTGAGTCGGAAGATTCTCAGAAAGGGGCGCCAGTGGTCAGAGCAAGGGGGGCGCCTAGGGGAACACCCCAGGAAGAAGGGACCAGAGGGGGTTCAGAGAGCAGCAGTTGGAAATCGGGACCAGCGTCCCCACCAGAGCGCAGCAGGGGGGAGGAGTCCCAGGTATCGGGATCGGGCGGCTCTCCGCAAGAGGGAGGACAGGAGTCAGGAGTGGCCACACCTCCATCGGGGAGCGAGGGAACGGTCAAGAGGAAGGTTGAAGGCTGCGCGCGCGCGCCAAGTTCAAATGCACAGGAAGGCGGCGCAGTAAGCAGCCCGGATAGAGAGCCAGGTCCTAAAGCCCGACGCAAGGAGACAGAAGGGTCCGGGGGGTCAGCATCAGAAGAGTCCAGGAAGGAAGAGACCACGGGGGGTAGAGGGACCCAGAGGAGAAGGGAAAGAAGGAAGAGGTGGAGCAAGGCGAGAGTATTAAGTTGGTGTACAGGGGGCGGAGACTCAGACGGAGCTTCGCCGGTCTAGCTTCTAAGACGTAGAGCTGCGCGCTGCGGCTTTGAAATGGAAACTGTAACTCAATAAAGACTTTTGTACTGTACTGCTGGCTAGCGTGGTCCTCTGTGAGCTGGGACCTGGAAGCGGCTCTGTATTCTGCTCTGGTCAGACCTCACCTGGAGTACTGGGTCCAGTTCTGGGCACCACAATTCAAGAAGGACACTGACAAACTGTCCAGAGGAGGGCAACCAAAATGGTCAAAGGCCTGGAAACGATGCCTTATGAGGAACGGCTAAGGGAGCTGGGCATGTTTAGCCTGGAGAAGAGGAGGTTAAGGGGTGATATGATAGCCATGTTCAAATATATAAAAGGATGTCACATAGAGGAGGGAGAAAGGTTGTTTTCTGCTGCTCCAGAGAAGCGGACACGGAGCAATGGATCCAAACTACAAGAAAGAAGATTCCACCTAAACATTAGGAAGAACTTCCTGACAGTAAGAGCTGTTCAACAGTGGAATTTGCTGCCAAGGAGTGTGGTGGAGTCTCCTCCTTTGGAGGTCTTTAAGCAAAGGCTTGACAACCATATGTCAGGAGTGCTCTGATGGTGTTTCCTGCTTGGCAGGGGGTTGGACTCGATGGCCCTTGTGGTCTCTTCCAACTCTATGATTCTACGATTCTATGATTCTATAAGAAAAAGCAATCCCAAAATGCCCCGGATTGGGAGAGGAGGAGAACAAAGGATTCAAAATCCCTGGGGAGCCGAGGGGGGGGGGGAGTAAGAGACTTCTCCTGACTCTAGTCATTGACAACTGAAGCATCAGCATCTATAAATGGTTTGATGTATCGCCAGATGAATTTACTCATGCAACCATTTCAGATGCTGCAGTAACTCCAGATGACTCTCGATTCAGGAAGAAGCCAGCTACTCTTGCATTTTTAAGTTGTAAATAATGTTGTCAGCTTCAATTGGGGATTGAGTCAGTTTCCTCTCTCCCCCGCCCCCCATCACGATTTGATTTAAAGTCTGGTGGAGCCTGAATGCTTCTTCCTTACTGAAGTCCAAGAGTCCTTTGACCAGAACTCCCAAAGTGGAGAAAAGGTGCAATGACTTCAAAGAAATAATATTTACCAGAAATAATACTGTCGCACGCCACCCCCAGTCTCTGCTGCATGGTAGCAAGATTCCAGGCGGTTTCCAGGTCGTGTTTCCCATGGAAAATCAAGGCAGAGCGGAGTCAGAAGGGTCTTAAAAATATGGTTTATTCACAACTAAAAGCCTTCAAAGGAGGGGGCGCCGAAAATTATACCCCACTTCTCATAGCTTTAGCTAGCTGGGGTCCAAAGCAGTAACCAGTTCATAGCTGTCAACTTTTCCCTTTTCTTGCGAGGAATCCTATTCGGAATAAGGGAATTTCCCTTAAAAAAGGGAAACGTTGACAGCTATGAACCAGTTATGGCTCCCAGTCTCTCGTTACAAGGTTTATAGCTGGGGCAATTAGCATAAGATCCACTATTTGACTATTGACTCAAAAGCCTAAACTGTATTTTATATACCAGTAACTGGCTTTTTATTTTTGTTCCTTGTATATCGTATTGTTGTTTTATTGCTATGGCCGACGGCTGATGCAAATAGAGATCCGTTCATTCATTTTCAGTGCCACCTCTTCTAGCCAGCACCACAGGGAGTTCTCCCCGCTTCCTCCTTCATATTCCCAGAACACCTTGATAAAAGAAAAGAAAAACCCTCTGAGTAAAAGGACAATTCTTTGCTGTGTGACATCACGCCCATGTTGCTTTTGTCTTGTAGATGGCTTCTGCAATTTGTTAATGCCCATCATCTCCCTCTCTTTGGCAGAAAAACAAGCTCTCTGGCAGAAAAGCTATGATACATAAATAGCAGTCAAGTACAACATTCCTTGCTTGCCTAGAGTGGACATGCAAAGGGGATGTTTATTCCAGCCAGTCGAAAACTTCCTGTTTCCTCCTGGCCTGGAGCATCCTTCCTCTTGTATGTGACTAGAGGTGGGCGTGACCTTACCTGTGCAGGTAACAAAAGGGCAAGGCACGCACCCCCCCTCCCCTTCTTCTCCAGTTTCCTTTCATTGTTCAAGCTGCAGTGACTGCCAGTCTGCAATCACTGGGATTAACCCCCCATATGGGGTAGATGTATAGAAGTGAGAGCTGGACTTAAAGAAGGCTGATCGCCGAAGAATGGATGCTTTTGCATTCTGGTGCTGGAGGAGACTCTTCAGAGTCCCATGGACTGCAAGAAGATCAAACTTCTCCATCCTTAAGGAAATCAGCCCTGATTGCTCACTGGAAGGACAGATCCTGAAGCTGAGTCTCCAATTCTTTGGCCACCTCATGAGAAGAGAAGACTCCCTGGAAAAGACCCTGATGTTGGGAAAGATGGAGGGCACAAGCAGAAGGGGACAACAGATGGTTGGACAGTGTTCTCAAAGCTACCAGCATGAGTTTGACCAAGCTGTGGGAGGCAGTGGAAGAGAGGAATGCCTGGCGTGCTCTGGTCCAGGGGGTCTGGTCCAAAGAGTCGGACATGACTAAATGACTAAACAACAACAACAACATTATTATTATTATTATTATTATTATTATTATTATTATTATTATTATCATGATCATCATCATGTTGTGCTTAAGGGCTTCCCACAGGCATCCGGTTGACCTCTTTAAGAAGAGGATTCTGAACAAGATGCCTCCCTCCTTTGGCCTCATCTTATGTTCTTAATGTCTATAAAGCTCCCCTTTAAAAGCTCCACATCAGTGTCTCAAAAAGGGCTTCTATATTACGGCTTTCCCTTCTGGGCTGCTCTGTGCATTGTCTATTTAGCACCCTCAAACATGTCAGTTTGGGGAAAGCTTTCCATTCCCTCCACCCCTTCCGCTTTCTGTCATCCACAGTTGCCCTTTTCCAGGTGGTCACTGTTGTGGAACTGGATTTTTCCAGGGCAAGTGGCCATTCTGAGAACAGGATTCTGGACCGTGTGGGCCATTGGCCTGTTCCTGGAAAGCTCCTCTTACATTCTTCGTTCCCTTCTAGTCTTATTGGCTTCTTGTGAGCCTGGCATCGATGGAGGAATCCCTGAGCTTCCCAAGGTGCTCAATTTTAGCACCTGTAAAATGGGGCGACAGGTGCGACGGAGCGGGGCCGGGGTCAAGCGCTAATATTTGCAAATGAAAAGCTGCTCTGCAAAGAGCCAAATCTATTCTCTGTGTGTTCGCCCTTCGCATGGAAGCTCCATCATAAAAGCCGCCTGGAGGAGGTGTGCAAGTTTGTACTCGATGACTTTGTTCAAAAAAATTCACCTCTTAAAGATTGTGCGAAATGGAAATTGGCGAGACCCAAAGGGGGTGAAAATGTCCTTTCAATTTGATAAGGACTGATTTGACTTTCATGAGGAGCCACTTTTATATATATATATGGTTGAGAGAGAGAAAAAAGTCTCCCACGTGGAAAAGTGAATGCTGTAAAATTAGGTGTGGAAAATTATTTCATCTAGAAAGGCAAAAAGGTTGTTTGACATCTCGCCTGTGTAATAGGAGAATTTGCCTCTCTCGTTTCCTAAACACCTGAAAATTCTTTTGATTCCCATTTGCCTTCATAATACCTGAAGGAGCTAAGCTTTCGTTCTTGATTTTAATATATATTTTTTTAAACAGAGACTAGATTGGGGTTGAAATAACGCAAAATGTAGATTTTGCACACAATAGTACTGACACGATGTCTGCCTGCCGCTGTTCTCCTCACCTGCCTGGTTCTCCCAGCTTCACAATTCATTGTCCATCATCATCAGCACTTCGGCCTTTTGTGACTATGGACTTCTGCATAAGGGCACTTTCAAGGGGGAAAGCCCTGTTTGCACAGAGGTCTGTATGCATTTTACTTTTTGGGGTGTTCCCACCAAAAATCTGAAAGAGGAAAGACACCAAAGAAACTCTAAGAAATTGACCAGTAGCCAAGACTATGGAAAAGAACACAAGGAGATCCTTGTCTGGGTCATAGAAAACGAACCCATTTTACAGATGCAGACAATGAGACCCTGGAAAGCTAAAGGACTTTTAATTTAATATCAAGTTCACAACAACCCAGTTAGACTAGAATGGAACTCAGAAGCCAAGGACAGCCTGCAGGATCAGGCCAATGGCCCATCTAGTCTCATCCTGTTCTCACAGTGACCAACAGACAGGACCGGAGTAAAACAGCACTTTCCCCCCTTGCGATTCCCAACAACCGGCATTCAGAAACATTCTGCCCTGGATAGAGCAGGCAGAATAAAGGGCTTATCCACACCCCTGTTTGCTGCACCACACTCCCCAGAGAAAACCTGTGATTTAGTGCTGAATTGGAATGAACAGCAATCGGGTTTCCATGGACCGACTGGAGAAATATTGGAGTGTATCTTGTTTTTGTGGGAATGTTCAGGGAGGCAGGAGAGGATATATTGTTTATTAATATCCTTCCTAACTTGCGCCAGCAAGTTCCTTAGCAGAGTTTTCCATTTCCTTTTTAAATGCACAGCGGGTAGGCAGTGTGGTGTAGTGGTTAAGAGCGGTAGTCTCGTAATCTGGGGAACCGGGTTCGCGTCTCCGCTCCTCCACATGCAGCTGCTGGGTGACCTTGGGCTAGTCACACTTCTCTGAAGTCTCTCAGCCCCACTCACCTCACAGAGTGTTTGTTGTGGGGGAGGAAGGGAAAGGAGAATGTTAGCCGCTTTGAGACTCCTTCGGGTAGTGATAAAGTGGGATATCAAATTCAATCTCTTCTTCTTCTTCTTCTTCTTCTTCTTCTTCTTCTTCTTCTTCTTCTTCTTCTTCTCCTCAATATAGATTCCTGGTAAGATCCCTTATTAATCCCTCTTAAAAGAATAAACACGCCACAATCTTATTTAAGATACATAAAAGTAGTTTACTCACATAGAATCATAGAATCATAGAATCATAGAGTTGGAAGAGACCACAAGGGCCATCGAGTCCAACCCCCTGCCAAGCAGGAAACACCATCAGAGCACTCCTGACATATGGTTGCCAAGCCTCTGCTTAAAGACCTCCAAAGTAGGAGACTCCACCACACTCCTGGGCAGCAAATTCCACTGTCGGAACAGCTCTTACTGTCAGGAAGTTCTTCCTAATGTTTAGGTGGAATCTTCTTTCTTGTAGTTTGGATCCATTGCTCCGTGTCCGCTTCTCTGGAGCAGCAGAAAACAACCTTTCTCCCTCCTCTATGTGACGTCCTTTTATATATTTGAACATGGCTATCATATCACCCCTTAACCTCCTCTTCTCCAGGCTAAACATGCCCAGCTCCCTTAGCCGTTCCTCATAAGGCATCGTTTCCAGGCCTTTGACCATTTTGGTTGCCCTCCTCTGGACACGTTCCAGTTTGTCAGTGTCCTTCTTGAACTGTGGTGCCCAGAACTGGACACAGTACTCCAGGTGAGGTCTGACCAGAGCAGAATACAGTGGCACTATTACTTCCCTTGATCTAGATGCTATACTCCTATTGATGCAGCCCAGAATTGCATTGGCTTTTTTAGCTGCCGCGTCACACTGGTGGCTCATGTCAAGTTTGTGGTCAACCAAGACTCCTAGATCCTTCTCACATGTACTGCTCTCAAGCCAGGTGTCCCCCATCTTGTATTTGTGCCTCTCATTTTTTTTGCCCAAGTGCAATACTTTACATTTCTCCCTGTTAAAATTCATCTTGTTTGTTTTTGCCCAGTTCTCTAATCTGTCAAGGTCGTTTTGAAGTGTGATCCTGTCCTCTGGGGTGTTAGCCACCCCTCCCAGTTTGGTGTCATCTGCAAATTTGATCAGGATGTCCTTGAGTCCATCATCCAAGTCGTTGATAAAGATGTTGAATAAGACCGGGCCCAAGACAGAACCCTGTGGCACTCCACTAGTCACTCTTCTCCAGGATGAAGAGGAACCATTGATGAGCACCCTTTGGGTTCGGTCAGTCAGCCAGTTACAAATCCACTGAGTGGTAGCATAGTCAAGACCGCATTTTACCAGCTTCTTTACAAGAATATCATGGGGCACCTTGTCAAATGCCTTGCTGAAATCAAGGTAGGCTACATCCACTGCGTTCCCTTCATCTACCAGGCTTGTAATTCTGTCAAAAAACGAGATCAGGTTAGTCTGACATGACTTATTTTTCAGAAATCCATGCTGACTATTGGTGATCGCAGCATTCCTTTCTAGGTGCTCACAGACTGTTTGCTTAATGATCTGTTCCAGAATCTTCCCTGGTATTGATGTCAGACTGACTGGGCGGTAATTATTTGGGTCCTCTCTTTTCCCCTTTTTGAAAATAGGGACAACATTTGCCCTCCTCCAGTCTGCCGGGACTTTGCCTGTTCTCCAGGAATTCTCAAAGATGACTGCCAGTGGTTCTGAGATCACATCTGCCAGTTCTTTTAACACTCTTGGATGCAGTTCATCTGGCCCTGGAGACTTGAATACATCTAAACTAGCCAAATATTCTTGTACTATCTCCTTAGTTATTCTGGGCTGTGTTTCCTTTGCTGAATCATTTGCTCCAAATTCTTCAGGTCGGGCATTGTTTTCTTTATCGGAGAAGACTGAGGCAAAGAAGGCATTGAGGAGTTCAGCCCTTTCTGTGTCCCCTGTTTGCATTTCACCATCTTCTCCTCTGAGTGACCCCACTGTTTCTTTGTTCTTCCTTTTGCTACGAACATACCCATAAAAGCCTTTTTTGTTGCTTTTAACCTCTCTAGCAAGCCTGAGTTCATTCTGTGCTTTAGCTTTTCTGACTTTGTGTCTACACGTGCTGGCTATTTGTTTGAATTCCTCTTTGGTGGTTTCCCCCCTTTTCCATTTTTTGTACACATCCTTTTTTAATCTTAACTCAGTTAAAAGTTCTTTAGATAGCCACCCTGGCTTCTTCAGGCACCTTCCATGTTTCCGTCTCATTGGTATTGCCTGACGTTGTGCTTTTACTATCTCCCTCTTAACAAACTCCCAGCCATCATGAACTCCCTTTCCTTTTAGTATTACTGTCCATGGGATCTCACCCAGCACTTCCCTAAGTTTTATGATCATCAGTTCACAGATGGATCCCTGAAGGCAGACTTAGTTACAAAGGTATATACATGTGGATATACCCCATGTTGTTGTTGAGTCGTTTAGTTGTGTCCACTTCTTCATGACCCCCCCTGGACCAGCGGGAGATAACCAGAGCATGCACCACTCTATTGAAACAGTCTGCAGGCAGGTAGGGTCTCAGCCTGCGTACCAGGTGGAGCTGGTAGACAGCTGCCCTGGACACAGAACTGACCTGCGCCTCCATGGACAGCAGTGAGTCCAGAATGACTCCCGGGCTGCACACCTGGTCCTTCAGGGGCACAGTTACCCCATTCAGGACCAGGGAGTCCTCCACACCCACCCGCCCCCTGTCCCCCAAAAAGAGTACTTCTGTCTTGTCGGGATTCAACCTCAATCCGTTAGCTGCCATTCATCCTCCAACCGCCTCCAGACACAGGACATTCACCGCCTTCACTGGTTCATATTTAAAAGAGAGGTAGAGTTGTGTAGAGTAAATTCCACACATGTCTGGAGTCCCTAAGACAGTTGGGTGATGTCTTGTATGCCTCCTTCCTGCAACTCCTGCAGCCAAGCTGATTCCAAACGACTTGCTCTACTTTCCTTTGCACTATATCAGCGAGGCCGGTGTGTGTGTGTGTCTTGTCGTCTGTGCAGCCCAGGGCCTCCAGACACACAGCCCAGACTTGTGCAACAGGGAGGTCACTTTGTTGCTTCTAACGCAGCGAAAACAACTCGGAAGGCGGCAGGTACAAGTTCCCAGTCTCTGCAGCCACAGCTGGCGCTGTGATTCTCCAGCGGGTTTGACTTTGTTGCAGGAATTTATGTATCTCCAGCAGATATCATGCACATGCAGCCCACTACCAAAATCAGCACAATCACTTTTGTGACTTTTGTGATTTTCCCCACAACACTTCATCACAGTTTCTTCCTATCTATTCAAAGGGCCTTTGCTGCACAATACCAAATGTAAGAATTCACTGATCAATGTATCTATATACTGGCTCACTGGAAAACTTCAGAAGTTCATATAGACATGTGAGCTCAGCTACTCAGCAGCCCCTCTGCCTGAGTGATAATCCCTGGCCTCCTGATACATGAGTGCCAGACAGGTAGCCATTCCAGAAATAACAAACCCAGATGAAGACAAAAGGGTGTGGTTAACTTGGCTGGGAAACAGGGAAATGTAAATATCTCTTTTGTTCCACTTGATGGGTGTTTGGTGGAGGGCAAGGAGAACCATGGGGCAGGGTCCAGGATGCTCAGATTACTGCCACCAGACCTCCCCTTTCATGATGTAACCATGATGTATGAGTGATGTAGTTGGGGGGGGGTAACATGGGGATTAGCAGCTAATAAAAGTTTGGGGGCTCTTTTGTTCGGGGCTTCCATCTTGTTCCACCTTGTGGCAGGTGGGAGTCCTGTCGCGACAGTCTTCAAGAAAGACCAAGCCTACTGGCTGCTGTTTTGCTCTGGTATTCCTGGCTGGTGTCCTTGTTTTTTGTCCAAGGGAGCCCTCGGATTTCTCCGTTAAGAACTTCACCCCCGGAGGAGCACTCCATTGTCCCTCAAGACAGCCAGGTGTGAACCACAGCAAACTTGGTAGCAAGTCAGCAACTACTGCAGATCTCTGAGCACAGGTGTTGTACGCTGACACCTGTCCATGCACAGGTGTTGCAACTTCAGTGAGACCAAGACCTCAGAATTGCCATGAATTACTTAGGCTGATGAGGTCCGGCGGGGATGGCTGTTGATGGTGGCAGCAAGACACCCCCCGCTTGACACTCGCCTGGGCCCCCGTGGCCCCAGAAGCAATTTACAGGCTACGGCTGCGATCGATGGAGGGCTTAATACTCACTCGCTCAGCTGAAAGATTTTAAGGTGGTGGAGGGTAGGAGGAGCTCTTTAGGCAATCAAGATCTTTATTAATTTCTCTTGGCATGGCTAGCGGAGCAGGGATTTTGAAGCCTGGGGTATGCGGCAGGGATGGAGGGCTTGTCGCTCGGCACCGTGGAAATCATCAATCTTGCCGAACACAGGTAGGGGTGGCAGTCGCAGGATTTCCTACCGGGCCTTACGGACGGAAAATGATTCACGTTATTGCAAAGGTTTCCGCTGGATCAGCAAGCACCTACTTGCCGGCAGGTGAAGAAACAGCACAGCAGAAAACATTTGCGTCCACCGCAGCTCATCTGAAAAAGCCGGACTCTGCTCTCCAGTGCCAGCAGGAAAGCCGTGAAGATGCTGGGGAAATCTGGTTTCCAAACCTTTCGTGGTTCCAGACTTGAAAATAAAAGAAATATTGGTTATTGGTTGTACAAATAAGTGCCTTCAGCACATAGCATGGTCCAGCTTGTATAAATTTGTCTTATCGTTGTTGCAACTACTTTTTGACCCACACTACTATCCGATTCCTGCAATGAAGGAATCAAGGAAACAATAATGACAGAACTGCAATAACAGGAAACTAGCATATTATAATTTGCCCAGTTCAAATCTGTGTTTCGTGTATATTCAGAAATTCAGATGTCTCATTATCCTGCATTTTTGGGGTTTTGAATTTGTCTTTAGTTATGCTTTCTTAGGGTTAGGGGCGCTGTGGGTTAAAACACAGAGCCTAGGGCTTGCCGGTCAGAAAGTCGGCGGTTCGAATCCCTGCGACGGGATGAGCTCCCGTTGCCCGATCCCTGCTCCTGCCAACCTAGCAGTTCGAAAGCACATCAAAGTGCAAGTAGATAAATAGATACCGCTCCAGTGGGAAGGTAAAGGCATTTCCGTGCGCTGCTCTGGTTCGCCAGAAGCGGCTTAGTACTGCTGGCCACATGACCCAGAAGCTGTATGCCGGCTCCCTTGGCCAGTAAAGCGAGA
This sequence comes from Podarcis liolepis, assembly GCF_965112155.1. Lineage (NCBI taxonomy): Eukaryota > Metazoa > Chordata > Lepidosauria > Squamata > Lacertidae > Podarcis > Podarcis liolepis. Next base: position 2,441,872 of record NC_139560.1, on the reverse strand, counting down.
TGAGCGCCGCAACCCCAGAGTCAGTCACGACTGGACCTAATGGTCAGGGGTCCCTTTACCTTTACCTTTATGCTTTCTTAGTATTTTAAGTTGTCTTTGTATCTACGACTGCTTCAAAAAATGAATAAAAAATAATTTAGGAAGCAATTATATTGGTGTTGCTGCTCCCCTAAAAAAGCTAATTGCCAGAAAATTCTTCCACATTTGAACTTAATGAAGTTTAAAAAGGTCTCAGGTACTCAACACCTCCTGGTAGAACTGGGAAAGACTTTCTGTTGTCTTTTACACAAGATTGAGCTGGATGGAGCAGGGGTCTGGGTCAGTAGGAGGGCACCTTCTTATGTTTCCTGCACATCAGTTGGCGTTCAGTACCACAGAATGCGGGACACGGGTTGCGCTGTGGTCTAAACCACAGAGCCTAGGGCTTGCCGATCAGAAGGTCAGCGGTTCGAATCCCCGTGATGGGGTGAGCTCCCGTTGCTTGGTCTCTGCTCCTGCCAACCTAGCAGTTCGAAAGCACGTCAAAGTGCAAGTAGATAAATAGGTACCGCTCCGGCGGGAAGGTAAACGACGTTTCCATGCGCTGTTCTGGGTCACCAGAAGCGGCTTAGTCCTGCTGGCCACATGACCTGGAAGCTGTACACCGGCTCCCTTGGCCAATAAAGCGAGATGAGCGCCGCAACCCCAGAGTCGTCCACGACTGGACCTAATGGTCAGGGGTCCCTTTACCTTTACTTTTACCACAGAATGCAAATCTCTAGAAAGAATTCAAACTATCCCATACAACCCTAACCCCTATCCCACCCTCTTAGTTGTTTCCTTAGTCTTCTTTCTGCCTCCTCCATTCATCATTCAACAACCCCAGTCAAAACTGAAACTGTAGGCTGGTTGGGGCAGGGGCCTGCATTTGTCGCTGCTCTGTAACCCATCAGGAGGCAGAGATGGCCACCAACATGGCTGGCTTTAAAAGAGGATTGGGCTAATTCCTGGTGGAGGAGAGGGCTATTAGTCGTGATGGCGCGATTGTGCCTCCACAGCTGAAGGCCACATAGCTACTGAATCCCAGTTGCTGGAAACCAATAGGGGGGAAAGTGCGCTTTTCAAATGTCTTTAAAGCTGTTAATTTTTCTTAGTGGTGTATAAGGGAGTCCTTGGAGCACCCCACAATCGCCTAACCTTGACTCCCATAGGTGCAGGTCGGAGGTCACAAGCAAGAGACTTCAGCCAGGAGAAGAGGAGGTTAAGGGGTGATATGATAGCCATGTTCAAATATATAAAAGGATGTCACATAGAGGAGGGAGAAAGGTTGTTTTCTGCTGCTCCAGAGAAGCGGACACGGAGCAATGGATCCAAACTACAAGAAAGAAGATTCCACCTAAACATTAGGAAGAACTTCCTGACAGTAAGAGCTGTTCGACAGTGGAATTTGCTGCCCAGGAGTGTGGTGGAGTCTCCTACTTTGGAGGTCTTTAAGCAGAGGCTTGACAACCATATGTCAGGAGTTCTCTGATGGTGTTTCCTGCTTGGCAGGGGGTTGAACTCGATGGCCCTTGTGGTCTCTTCCAACTCTAGGATTCTATGATTCTATGGAAGCAAAACAGCGGCCAGTAGGCCTGATCTTTATTGTTGCAACAAAACTTCAAACTACCACAAACCAAAATGCTTGTTTACAAAGCTATTGTACTACCAACCTTACTATATGCTTGTGAAACATGGACCACTTACAAACACCATCTCCAACTCCTCGAAAGATTCCATCAACGGTGTCTCCGAAAAATTTTACACATCACTTGGGAAGACAGGCAAACTAATACCAGTGTACTGGAAGAAGCAAAGATCCCCAGTGTCGAAGCAATGATTCTTCAACATCAACTTTGTTGGACTGGTCATGTTGTGCGATGCCTGTTAATCGTCTTCCAAAGCAACTACTCTATTCCAAACTTAAAAATAGAAAGCATAATGCTGGTGGTCAACAAAGAGGGTTAAAGACTGTCTCAAGGCAAATCTTAAAAAATGTAGTATAAACACCAACAATTGGGGATAACTTGCCTGCAAGTGGTCCAGTTGGAGAACAGCCTTTACCAAAGGTGTCACAAGCTTTGAAGACACTCAAACTCAGGACGCAAGGGAGAAATGTGCTAAGAGGAAGGCATGCTTGGCAAATCCACACCGTGATCCACTCCCACTCAGAAGCCAATGTCTCCACTGTGGACGGACGCGTGGATCCAGAATTGGCCTCCACAGTCACTTACAGACTCACTGTTAAGACCATTTTCATGGAAGACAATCTTACTCGGCTACGAGAGATCGCCAAAGAAGACGACATCGGTCTTTTAAAGTTTCCCAAATTTTCCCATAATACATTTCCAGAAGTATCATCAAGACATCATAGGTATGTCACATAAAAGGTGTGGTCTCGGGTAGAACCTGAAATCCAGGCATGGCCTGTCACTCAAATATAGTCTTTCGCACTTACTCCATCACAGTACAAAGGAAAAAGCATTTACAGTTCCCTGGTCCCGGAGTCAAGTCAAATAAAACCCCTTTGTCTTGGCCTGGCTTCATCCCACTAGGGTGGGTAGCCATTGTAATTGAGATGGTTTTCTGTCTGACACTCCTGGGGCAGGATATCACCCTGAGATTATGGTGGGTTCACTCACCCCTCCCCTTATACCTCACTTCCCTGGGTCCTAAATGCCATTTGAACTGAGAATATTGATAGGATGTGATTTCTTATAAATTTCTGAAGTTTTCCCATTGAGCCTGTAAAAAGTAAAGGTACCCTATTGGCCAAGGGAGCCAGCGTACAGCTTCCGGGTCATGTGGCCAGCATGACTAAGCCGCTTCTGGCGAACCAGAGCAGCGCACGGAAACACCGTTTACCTTCCCGCCAGAGTGGTACCTATTTATCTACTTGCACTTTGACGTGCTTTCGAACTGCTAGGTTGGCAGGAGCTGGGACTGAGCAACGGGAGCTCACCCCATCGCAGGGATTCGAACTGCGGGCCTTCTGATCGGCAAGTCCTAGGCTCTGTGGTTTAACCCACAGTGCCATCCGCCTCCCTCATTGAGCCCATACATAGATGCATTTATCGGTGAATTGCTACATTTGGTAATGTGCAACTGAGGCTCTTTGTCTTTGCCTCATAGCATCGAGAGGCAAGGCTCGCGGTGGGAGTGGGGGGGTCTCTCACCCACCCCCTTTCTGATTTCCCGGTAACAGTGGCAATTTTATTGTTTTATCTTTTTCACAAACCGCTTTGAGGTTCTTTCTTACAATCAAGCGGTGTATAAGTTCTGTGCAATAAATAAGGGTGCAGACGACCGGGTATAAATCTGCAGCTAAGGCACTCTTATTTGCATCCGTGGCGTGTAACAGAACGCACACACATCCCCAAATAAAAATGAAAAGGCAAGAGTCTGAAGGGGCCCTAAATAAATAATGAAAACAGGAGAGGAGGAGGAGGACCGGCTGAATCCATCATTTCTGCTCCCACCTCCAGTTTTCCCCAAGACAGGACAAGGAGACCAGCTTCCTGCTACCTCTCTGTTTGCATCTGACTTGGCACTTTTGCATCTGGGCATTAGCGATGGGGCTGATTAATCTCTCTGGGACTTGCTGGACCCTTATTAAGGAGCGCCCCAGCCTGCCCACCTCAACCTGTATCACATCTCCCGATCTCCCTACCCTGGCCTCCTGCCTTACCTGCTCACGGTTGCTAAATTAATCTCTGCTCCTCTGAAGGGCTCTCTCCAGCACACACACAGCTGACCCAAGCGGAAATCGATTCCCCCCACTCCATACCCCTTCTGCGTAGAATTGTGTTTCGAAAACAAAAACCAGCCAGCAAAGCAGACGTTTTCCCCTGCCATCTCCCCAGGACCAAACTTTATTCTTCTGAGAAATTGTTGAGATGCGGAAAGCGCAGAAAAGGATAGCCAAAGTGATGGGAGGGGAGCAACTTCCTTCTTGAGGAAATGTTGTGGAGTTTGGAGGGGTTTTGGTTTAGAAGAAAGTGGCTTGCCAAATCACGGAATTGTATAGTTGGAAAGGGCCCTCAAAGGCCATTTAGTCCAATCCCCTGCAATGCAGGATTCACAGCATAAATGAGGAGGTACCGTATTTTTCGCTCCGTAAGACACACTTTTTTTCCTCCTAAAAAGTAAGGGGAAATGTCTGTGCGTCTTATGGAGCAAATGCATGGTCCCTGGAGCCGAATTGCCCAGGGGCAAAAAGCAGATTGTGCTTTTTTTTTTTTTTTTTTTTTAGAAAGAGGGAAGGGGGTGTTGAAAGGAAGCCGCTGAGCAGCTGATCGGCAAGCGATCGGAGGGAGATAAGGGACTCTAGCGATAAAGGAGGCTGCCTGGGAGTGGGGAGGTAAAGACAGCGAACTTGCAAGGAGAGGAGACAGGAAGATTAAAGCAATGAGGAGAGAAGTTAGAAGAAAGAGGAGGAGCAAAAAAACTGCTCCAGCTAAGGAAAAGACACTAAGGCAAACAAGAGGGAAGGGAGTGTTGAAACAAAGCTGCTGAGCAGCTGATCAGCAAGCGATCGGGAGGGAGATAAGGGACTCAAGAGATAAAGGAGGCTGCTTGGGAGTGGGGAGGTAAAAGCCCATGGATCCTCGGGATTTTTGCACTGGGTCACCCCAAATTCACCATCAGATCACATAGTATGTCCATGGCTACAGCCTGCACCAAAAAATCAGGCATCCATTGTTTCGCGGGGCCGCAATGGCGCAAAAATGTGGTTACAAAGCACGGATCCACATGAATTCTCTATCCCAAACTCACCGTCAAATCACATATCATGTCTGTGGCCACAGCATGAACCACAAAAATCAGACATCCACTGTTTCATTCAGAATATTTTTTTCCTGTTTTCCTCCTCTAAAAACTAGGTGCGTCTTATGGAGTGAAAAATACGGTAAATGATAGATGTGGGAAAAGTAAGTGGAACAAGTGGCAAATGTGGGCAAAGATTAGTTTTTCTGCTCCTTGCATATTAGAACCCAGCACAATCCAACAAAGCTGAATTTGGGGAGAGTCAGAAAAGACAAAGTGAAGTACGTCTTCACACAACATGTAGTTAAATACAGGAATTTTCTCTCCCCAAGGCATGTTGTGTGATTGAGACTAAGAAACAGTAATTTTATAAGAAAAACTGCTCCTTTTCCCTTATGGGGTACCCAAGTGTAGGGATCAGATGGGATTACCATGAGGAATTATAGAATATACATCAAGCCATCATGTCCACGATGAAGACATTGTGTTGACTGGGTTTGATATATTGATGATAATTTCTGATTAAATCCCATAAGATTCTACATTCGTGCCCTTTTCATGCCCTTTTCCCTCTGCTACCCATTCCTCTCTTCCTCACATGTCACGTACACAGCAGTTGCTTCACCAGGCAGGCATCCTGTGCCATAAAAGATAATGGGCAAGTTTCTCTGATGTAGTTTTCTTATATATAATCTTAAAATGTTAATCTTGGAGCCAGGAAACAGATCTCACATGAAGGTGGTAGAGATCTGGTCTTTCTGGCCCTCCTTATCATGTTTATTTCTCAGCTCTGGGGTTGCTTTTGTAGTTCTCAACTTATTTACCCCAAAATATATGCATGCTAATTAGTGTTGTAGTGTTACTTTTTCCCCACGTGGGGTTTGATGAAATGCTCAGAGGAAATATGATTGGTTCTTACGAGCACTGTGTAAAAGATTCTTTTGCTAATAAAATGGCCTGGCGAGGGGTGTGGTTTACGCACTTTCTCCAAGAGCCTTGCTGGTCAAAGCCTCGTGTCTTGTTTTTAATCAGGGTCCAGTCCTTCCTTTACTTTACGAACACAACACCCAAGAGCCCATATAGAGTCCTTAAGTAGGTTCTCTATCGTTAGGAGAAAATAACAGAGACCCACCAGAGAACATTGAGAAGCAAAGCAGCTAGTAAGCCTGATCTTTATTGAACTGTTGCAACAGGGTCTCCTGCTCACCCCACGCAGGGAGGGAGGAGAGCACCGAACATTGGTGCGCAAGCCCTTATATAGACTTTTGAAACTGCCCACCCTGTAGCCCAAGACCACCCCCCAAAACATCATCACAGAAGGAGGCAGTCTCCAACAAAACTCCCGTTTGTCAGGATACCTGATAATGGCCACTGATTCCTCTACCTGGGCAGCCTGGCCATTCTTTTGTGATGGTAAATACTTCAGTTCCTGAATCCAGGTCACAGGCTCACCCTATTCATACACAAACACACCCTTAAGACAGGATTTGTAAGCAAAAAGACAATGGGAAGGCTTTCTTCATTTTCCTCCCTTACTGCGGAGGAATGTTTGAGGTCATTGGGAGAGTCAAAATAGCTTCAGGATTGCTCTCCCATACTATTTCAGACACACGGTTCATGTATTTAGATATGTGTGCATTTATGAATATTTATTCTCTATTTGAGACCTTAAAATTCTTATAACAGTGAGAAACAGTCATAATCAATTGACAGAGACGTCAGCAAAAGATCAACCTCTTTTGGCGCATATGCACCAAGGGAAAGGGCTCCATCCTGTCCCCAACTATCCTTGCTGTTAAAACGACCTCTTTTTCTTCTTCTTAGCCTTTCTGCATCTTCTTAGCAGCACAAACTTTCCTTCCACCTTCAGCAACATTTCCCGAAACTGTTGGAACCTTTGGTCAGATTCAGCCTGGTAGCCGGTGCAGTAGGATATCATTAACTTGGGTTTTAATGACGTCCCAGGGAAGCTCCTCACGGTGTCTTGTTGACGTTGGTGTAATTGACCGAGAGGCTGAGAGTCAGAAGCTGAATAGGAGGAAACCCCTGCAATCTGTTGTTCTGCAGGCAAGAGCCAGCCCTGCTCATAAACAGCGTATTTATTAATTACCAGAAGAGATATCCGGTGGGAGAAGATGCTGAGGATGCAGAAATCATGGCACAAAAGAAGCGTCTGCATGAACTCTTCAAGAACCAGGTAGGATAACCTGGTAATTGGGTGACAGGATGACGGGGGAAAGGATTATGTTGGCAAGAGTTCAATGGGGATCCTTGAGAAAGAGGGTTTTCTTCTACTGGGCCGTGGGGTCTAGATGAATTTCAGGAAGCAAAATGCAGGCCTTGGTGGAATTGTGAAGACATCCCACCAGGAAGAATCAGGACTGGAAAGACTGTCAGATTGAACAGGGAGGAGAAGAACGGTTGAGCTTCTTGTGGTGAGCCAGTGTGGTGTAGTGGTTAAGAGCGGTAGTCACGTAATCTGGGGAACCGGGTTCGCGTCTCCGCTCTTCCACATGCAGCTGCTGGGTGACCTTCGGCTAGTCACACTTCTCTGAAGTCTCTCAGCCCCACTCACCTCACAGAGTGTTTGATGTGGGGGAGGAAGGGAAAGGAGAATGTTAGCCGCTTTAAGACTCCTTCGGGTAGTGATAAAACAGGATATCAAATCCAAACTCCTCCTCTTCTTCTTCTTCTTCGTCTTCTTCGTCTTCTTCAGCTTGCAGGAAAACAGCAGGTGCAAATTATTCCATCATCATCATCATCATCATCATCATTATTATTACCTGCCCTTCAGTCTAAGATTCCAGGGTGGGTTATTGGCGTCCGTCTCTCTTGGGAGACAATGGAGGTCAAGCCATTTTACGGTTGCAGAGTCTACTTGTTAGGGGACATTCGGCACAGAAACATGTGTGTATACCTTTAAGAAGTTTCTGGGATTAATTGGCTGCAGCTGGCCGTTGCTATAAAAGAAAAGCTGAGTTTTGTAGCCTGCCTGCAGGAATAACACCCACCAGAGTTTGTGTTTATTGTTTAGTAATAAAGTCTTCGTTTTAGTTTGGGTTTTTACACCTATGTCTCCTGGAGTCACTCTGTCCTCTGCCACCGGCTGGAAATCCCCCTCCAACACTACTGTGGCTGTAGAGAGGGATGCAGGAGAGACATGTTTCGTTGCAGCTGGGGCAGGTGAAGGCATCCGTTGGGCTGCTGCTGATGAACCAGGGCATTTTTTCTCCATGCGCTCCTCCCAGAGGTCATTCGTCCTGTGGTCACTGCTGTAGATACATGACTTGACTGCCTGTCTCCAGGCAGGGGTTGATGTCCCTAGTTTTCATACCACATTTGCAGGCATCATGGTAATGCAGAGTTCTGCCAACAGGCCTAGTTCTTGAAGCCAGCTCCCTGCAGATCACATCCTTGCAGATCCTACCATCTTCCATTCTGTGGACATGACGAAGCCAGTGTAGACGTCGCTGAGACAGGAGTGTGAACATGCTGGGAATGTAGGCTTGGAAGAGAACATCTTTGCTTGGAATTCTCTCCTCTTCTGTCATACCCAAAATCTTCCTGACACAGAGCATGTGGAAGACATTGCGGCATCTCTCCTCATGGTTGCAAGATGCCCGTGACTTGCTTCCATAAAGCTTCAAAACACAATATTAAAAAGCAGTTTAAAACAGCTTGTTGTTGTTGTTGAGTCGTTTAGTCGTGTCCGACTCTTCGTGACCCCCTGGACCAGAGCACGCCAGGCACTCCTGTCTTCCACTGCCTCCCACAGTTTGGTCAAGCTCATGTTCATAGCTTCGAGAACACTGTCCCACCTTCTCGTCCTCTGTCATCCCCTTCTCCTTGTGCCCTCCATCTTTCCCAACACCAGGGTCTTTTCCAGGGAGTCTTCTCTTCTCATGAGGTGGCCAAAGTCTTGGAGCCTCAGCTTCAGGATCTGTCCTTCCAGTGAGCATTCAGGGCTGATTTCCTTCAGAAATGAGAGGTTTGATCTTCTTGCAGCCCATTGGACTCTCAAGAGTCTCCTCCAGCACCAGTATTCAAATGCATCCATTCTTCAGCGATCAGCCTTCTTTATGGTCCAGCTCTCACTTCCATACATCACTACTGGGAAAACAGCTTACAGCCACGAAAATAAGGTGGGTCCTAAAAACGTACACCTCACAAGTCAAAAGCCAAGGTGAAGAGGTGTATATTCAGCATCTTACAGAATCTGTATAACGAAGATACCAGATGCACTTCTGTGGGGAGGGAGTTCTGCAGCTTAGGGCCCCCCAGAAATAAGGCCTTCTCCCTCTGGTGATGCCATACTGAGCTTCTGAGGGTGGAAGAACTATCAAGCGGTCCCTTTCTGCTGATCTTAGCACCCAAAAAGCTCTGTAGGGAAGGAAGCAACCTTTGGGGTATTTGGGTCCTGAGTCATTTAGGGTTTTAAACACCAATGTGAGCCCCTTGAATTGGGCCCAGAAACAAACTGGCAATCACTGCAGCTGTTTTAAAACAGGGGTTACATGAGATTTAAATGGAACCCCAGTCCGGCTGCTGCATTCTGGACCAATTGACATTTCTGAGTCATCTTCAAGGGAAGCCCCATGTAGAGTGCATTGCAATATATGCTTCAGAAACTGCTTTAGCTGAGCAGAATAGGGATTGGTGTGTGTCACACAGATAAATCTTCTAGTGGTTGCTCTGCTCCAGCTGGGCTGTGAGCTTGCAGGTGCTAGACAAGGCCTGAAGGACATCAAAGAGCAGCAGCGGAGAGCAGCTATCAGATAGCAAGTTGGATCCAGCTCTTCAGCACTTTGGAGAGCTCCCAGGGGAAGGAGATGTTGCTCTGGCAATGTTCAGGTCGCAAAAGTGGGTGTGCTTTCTGGGTATCCAAACCCTGCTTGAATTTGACGGGTTAGAGCCCTGGCTTGGGCCCAGATATTCGCACCCCAAGGATACCCATTCTCTCCTCAGTGAGGTCCTTACAGGAGAGTAAACGGCATTGGGTAGTTACTGAGGTGAGAATTCAGATCCTTCCCTTGAAGCCTGCCAGGGCAGAGGAGAACTCTGGATTGCCCATATTATGTAGAAGCTTCTTTGACAGTGGAACGGACTCTCTCAGAAGTTTGTGGACTCTTCTTCATTGGAGATTTTAAAACTGAGGTTGGATGCTCATCTGTTAGGGATGCTTTAATAGTGATTCTTGCATCGTAGGGGGTTGGACTAGATGACCCTCAGGGTACCTTCCAACTATATGATTCTATGGTGAGGAACACAGGAGACTACCTTCAACTATATGATTCTACCTTACACACCAGGTATCTATCTTGACCAATGACGTCAGCTCCAACTGCAGGCTCTCAGAATGAGATCTTTCTCATCACCCGATCCTTTAGGCCAAGGATGAGGAACCTGCAGTCCTCCAACTGCCTTCGGCCCCAGACTGCATGGGCAGGGATGATAGGGGTTCCAGTAACACCTGGAAGCTCACCAGTTAGGCTAGGTTTTATGGACTTATGGAATCATTTCCCACAACAAATAGTAAAGACGGTTTAGAAGCTTCAGCTGGTGCAGACTTTGGTGGTCAAGTTGCTCACTGGGACAAGACGGTTTGAAGATATTACACCGATCCTGGTCTGACTGCACTGGCTACCAATTAGTTTCCGGGCCCAATTCAAAGTGCTGGTTTTAACCTATAAAGCTGTTGTGTACTGAGCTGAATCCTCGAACAATAGGATCAGGAATGCAGCAGTCTGATTGGTCTGCAGAAGCCACCCAATCCAGCTCTAGGTGGAAGTGAATCAGCGACCTGATTGGCCTGCAGGAGCAGCCAATCAGGCTCTTGGATGAAGTGAATCAGCAACCTGATTGGCCTACAGGAGCAGCCAATCAGGCTCCTGGATGAAGTGAATCCACAACCTGGTTGGCCTACAGGAGCAGCCCAGAATTAGCCAATCACGCGGGGCCCATTGTGTAACTAATGTATATATAGCTAGATGTTTTGGGGAAAGTTTCATTCATTGCTACTATGAGCTGAATGAAGAGCATGAAATTAACACTCGACGCCGAGTATATTTCAAAAGCCTTAAACGGCTCAGGGCCGCAATACCTCAAGGACTGCCTCTTTCCATATAAACCTACCTGGACCCTGAGATCATCTTCTGAGGCCCTAATTCGTGTGCCTCCTCCTCAAGAGGTCCGGAGGGTGGCAACATGAAAATGGGGTCTTCTCTGCAGTGGCTCCCTGCTTGTGGAATGCTCTCCCCAGGGAAGCTCACCTGGCGCCTTCATTATATATTTTTAGGTGCCAGGTGAAAACACTCTTCTCCAACCAGGCCTTTGGCTGATTAGTATTCTATGGTCTTTAAAATGTGTGGGAAGGAGGGTTTACTGTTTGGTGCTTCTGTTCTGACTATTTATTTGTGCTTTTATCTTGTGTTTTCTCTGAACCACCCTGAGACCTTTGGATGAAGGGCAGTATAATAATAATAATAATAATAATAATAATAATAATAATAATAATGGCATCCTGATCAAATTTGCAGATGACACCAAACTGGGAGGGGTGGCTAACACCCCAGAGGACAGGATCACACTTCAAAACGACCTTGACAGATTAGAGAACTGGGCCAAAACAAACAAGATGAATTTTAACAGGGAGAAATGTAAAGCATTGCACTTGGGCAAAAAAAATGAGAGGCACAAATACAAGATGGGTGACACATGTGAAAAGGATCTAGGAGTCTTGGTTGACCACAAACTTGACATGAGCCAACAGTGTGACGCGGCAGCTAAAAAAGCCAATGCAATTCTGGGCTGCATCAATAGGAGTATAGCATCTAGATCAAGGGAAGTAATAGTGCCACTGTATTCTGCTCTGGTCAGACCTCACCTGGAGTACTGTGTCCAGTTCTGGGCACTACAGTTCAAGAAGGACACTGACAAACTGGAACGTGTCCAGAGGAGGGCAACCAAAATGGTCAAAGGCCTGGAAACGATGCCTTATGAGGAACGGCTAAGGGAGCTGGGCATGTTTAGCCTGGAGAAGAGGAGGTTAAGGGGTGATATGATAGCCATGTTCAAATATATAAAAGGATGTCACATAGAGGAGGGAGAAAGGTTGTTTTCTGCTGCTCCAGAGAAGCGGACACGGAGCAATGGATCCAAACTACAAGAAAGAAGATTCCACCTAAACATTAGGAAGAACTTCCTGACAGTAAGAGCTGTTTGACAGTGGAATTTGCTGCCAAGGAGTGTGGTGGAGTCTCCTACTTTGGAGGTCTTTAAGCAGAGGCTTGACAACCATATGCCAGGAGTGCTCTGATGGTGTTTCCTGCTTGGCAGGGGGTTGGACTCGATGGCCCTTGTGGTCTCTTCCAACTCTAGGATTCCATGAATAATAATGGCTGCTCCTTTTAAGGCCAGCACAAATTCTGGCCGGCCCTTTCTATCCTGTAATGCAATATGCAGTAATGTGTTGCTCGCCTTCCTGTTTCATAAGTAAGACGGGTGCTCCTTGCATTTATTGAATATTACATAAACCCATAAGGGGGAGGAAAAATACCCAGCTTAAATGGTCGGAGTGCAAAGTGCAAGCGCCCTGGGGAGTCTTAGGAAAGCATCTTCCCTGATACTCATCCTCGTCCATTACGTAAGGCACTCACCAGCGCGAAGCCTCCCTGCGGCACCAGGGCGTAACCCCCTCCCTGTAATTATGAGAGCTTCAATTATAACTCTGTGTGCGGTCAGATCCCAGCGGGGAGCTATGGGTTAGTTACTGTTGGGGATGGGGTCGTAAACATTTCAGCGCCCCACTGAAATATCCCAGGGCATTTTTGTGGTGGGGGGAGAGGCAGTTGCGTGTCAAGACCCCGTAACCACCCCCTTATTGAAATAAAACACACAGGACACAAATATTGTTGTTGTTTAGTCGTTTAGTCGTGTCCGCCTCTTCGTGGCCCCCTGGACCAGAGCACGCCAGGCCCTCCTGTCTTCCACTGCCTCCCGCAGTTTGGTCAAACTCATGCTGGTAGCTTCGAGAACACTGTCCCACCATCTCGTCCTCTGTCGTCCCCTTCTCCTTGTGCCCTCCATCTTTCCCAACATTAGGGTCTTTTCCAGGGAGTCTTCTCTTCTCATGAGGTGTCCAAGGTATTGGAGCCTCAGCTTCAGGATCTGTCCTTCCAGGGAGCACTCAGGGCTGACTTCCTTCAGAATGGAGAGGTTTGATCTTCTTGCAGTTCATGTTTCTTGCAGTCTCTTGTTTCGCTTCCGAGTCCTAACTGAATCGAATTTCTGCCCCATTCCTGGGATGGGAACCGGGCACAGAGCTCAGTTCCCCCAGGACATTCTCATGCAGAAACCAATTAAGCGTTGCAAAACTCAGGGAGACCCTGTCCTTGGGCAGCTTTTGAAACACGATGAGGCCCATTATAATCCCTGGAGGAAATGCCCCTTCCCTCGAGGAAAATCTAAAGCATTTGAGACTTGCAGCTTGGGTGCAGGGAGAGAGAAGAGAGGAAAGGATGAGAGAGATTTATAAAACTATATATGGCACAGAGAAAGCAGATAGAGAGAAGTTATTCTTCCTCTCCCAAAAGATTCGGGGTCAATTAATTGTACAAAGGAGCATCCGAGGCTGCCATGTACAGAGTCAGACCATTGATCCATCCGGTACCGTTAAACACCGACAAGCAGCAACTGTATTGTTGTCCTCTTTTGTTCCGGTTTCTTTATTCGTTCTTATTAGAAAAACAGAAAGGAAGCCATCTCACTATAAAACCTCTGAGTGGTAGCGATGGCTGTCCAGGATTTCAGGCGGGGATTTTTCCCAGCTCTTCTGGGAGACGCCAGGGCGGATTGAACCTGGAACTTTCTGCATGCAAATTGGATGCTTTTTTTAAAAAAATTAATTTTTATTAAGAATTTCGTCATAACGAATTATCAAAAACATATCATCTTCATTCCCTCCCCCATTTTTTCCCCTTCTCCCCTCCCCAAGAAGGTCCTTAAATTATCTGTCTATTATGTTAACAACAATAAATTTGTGTATGTTTATTCAAAACCTGCCAATAATAATAATAATAATAACTTTTATTTATATCCCGCCCTCCCCAGCCGAAGCCGGGCTCAGGGCGGCTAACAACAATAAAACAGTATAAAAGTATAACATAAACAACACTCTAAAATCATTCATTGTAAAATTAATTAATTCAGGCCACTGGCAACCATTGAGCCAGAGCTCCGCGAAGATTGCCGAGGGAGGGAGTCAGGTTGTGCCCTGGCCAAAGGCCTGGTGGAACAGCTCTGTCTTGCATGCCCTGCGGAAAGATGTCAAGTCCCGCAGGGCCCTGGTCTCTTGTGACAGAGTGTTCCACCAGATCGGAGCCACGGCCGAAAAAGCCCTGGCTCTAGTTGAGGCCAGCCTAACCTCCCTGTGGTCTGGGACCTTCAAGATGTTTTTATTTGAAGACCGTAAGTTTCTCTGTGGGGCATACCAGGAGAGGCGGTCCCGTAGGTACGAGGGTCCTAGGCCGTATAGGGCTTTAAAGGTTAAAACCAGCACCTTAAATCTGATCCTGTACTCCACCGGGAGCCAGTGCAGCTGGTGTAGCACCGGGTGAATGTGATCTCGCAGCGAAGACCTCCTAAGGAGTCTCGCTGCAGCATTCTGCACCCGCTGGAGTTTCTGGGTCAGTCTCAAGGGCAGCCCCACGTAGAGCGAGTTACAATAATCCAGTCTGGAGGTGACCGTCGCGTGGATCACACTGGCTAGGTCAGGGCGAGAGAGGTAAGGAGCCAACTGCTTAGCTTGGCGGAGATGAAAAAATGCCGCCTTTGTTATAGCTGCAATCTGCGCCTCCATGGAAAGGGAGGCGTCGAAGATTACACCCAAATTCTTAACAGACGGTGCTGGCACTAATTGCGCCCCCGCAAGAGATGGGAGTTGCCCCCCCAATGCCAAGGAGTCCGATTCATTTTGTTGTTTTTTTAAGTAGTTTGTAAAAAGTTCCCATTCTTCTTTAAAGTCACAGTTGTCCTTGTCTTGCAATTTGTATGTCAGTTTCGCCAGTTCTGTATAATCCATCAATTTTTCCTGCCACTGTTCTTTTGGCAGGGTTTCCTCATTCTTCCATCCTTGTGCTATTAAGACACTTGCCGCCGTTTTCGCATACATAAATAAGTTCTTTAATTTCCTTGGCAGGTCTTTTCCTACATCCCTAACAGAAATGCTTCTGTTGTTGTTTTTTTACAAATGTTAATTTCAACATTTTCTTCAACTCATTATATATCATTTCCCAAAATTTTTTGATTTCTCTACATTCCCACCACATATGGTAAAAAGTCCCTTCTTTTGCTTTGCATTTCCAACATGCATTTGACCCAATTTTATACATTCTTGCAATCTGTAAAGTTAAAGGGACCCCTGACCATTAGGTCCAGTCGTGGCTGACTCTGGGGTTGCAGCGCTCATCTCGCTTTACTGGCCGAGGGAGCCGGCATCCAGCTTCCGGGTCATGTGGCCAGCATGACTAAGCCGCTTCTGGCGAGCCAGAGCAGCGCACGGAAACGCCGCTTACCTTCCCGCCGGAGCGGTACCTATTTATCTACTTGCACTGGTGTGCTTTCGAACTGCAAGTTTTGCAGGAGCAGGGACTGAGCAACGGGAGCTCACCCCGTCACGGGGATTCGAACCGCCGACCTTCTGATCGGCAAGACCCAGGCTCTGTGGTTTAACCCACAGCGCCAATCTGTACTGGTGTCATACACCATCTCTACATCATTTTCATATTTCATATTGGATGCTCTTGCAACTGAGCCAGACAAAACGGCCTCTGGCAAATGGAGGATAAGGACCAAAGCATGACTTAAGGAGATAAGGAGACACTGCTGGATCAGGCCGGTGGCCCATCTACTCCAACATCCTGTTCTCACAGGGGCCAAGCAGATGCCCGTGGGATACCAGCAAGCAGGATTCGAACACAAGAGCAACTCTCGCCTCCTGTGGTTCCCAGAAACTTATTTTCAGAAACATTGATGCCTCCAAATGTGGAGGAAGAGCAGAGCCAATGTGGCTGATAGCCATCAATAGTCCTCTCCTCTATTAATTTGTCCCATCCTATTTTAAAACCAGGTGACTATCCTGTGGGAGGGAGTTCCACAGTACAACTCTGTGCTGGGTAAAGAAGACCTTTTCTCGGTCCTGAATCTTCCAGCATTTTGGCTTCGCTGGAGGTCCACAAGCTTTAGCCCGACAAGGGAGGGAGGAAAACCTCTCTATCCACTTACAGGGTACCTTGGTTCTCAAACGCCAAAAACCCGCAAGTAAGTGTTCCAGTTTTCAAATGTTTTTCAGAAGCTGAACGTCTGATGCGGCTGTCGGCTATTTTTTCCAGGGCGCCTGCACCAATCAGAAGCTGCGCCTTGGTTTTTGAACATTTTGGAAGTCAAAAGGACTTCCGGAACGGATTAAGTTTGGCGCTTTTGTTTTTGCTATTTATTTTGCATTTTTGAGGCTTTTTTGGTTCATTTGTTTTTGTGACTGTGTGGAACCCAGTCCAGCTACTGACTGACTGATTGATTGATTGATTGATTGATTGACTGCAGAAATGCATAAAAGCCCCCTCATCCAAACAATGACTGTCATCAGTGCAGGTAAGAAAAAAACTTACTGTATTTTTTGCTCTATAAGACTCACTTTTTCCCTCCTAAAAAGTAAGGGGAAATGTGTGTGCGTCTTATGGAGCGAATGCAGGCTGCACAGCTATCACAGAAGCCAGAACAGCAAGAGGGATTGCTGCTTTCACTGCGCAGCGATCCCTCTTGCTGTTCTGGCTTGAGATTTAGAATATTTTTTTTTCTTGTTTTCCTCCTCCAAAAACTAGGTGCGTCTTGTGGTCTGGTGCGTCTTATAGAGCGAAAAATACAGTAATTTTTATTTTTATCATCTACAATACTTATTTGTTTTATAGTACAGTACATTGATTATTGCTTTCATTTTATGGCTCAATGGTCTCATTAGATAGCAAAATCCATGTTAAATTGCTGTTTTAGGGGGTTTTTTAAGTCTGGAATGGATTAATCCATTTTGCATTACTTTCTATGGGAAAGCGCGCCTTGGTTTTGGAACGCTTTGGTTTTGGGACGGACTTCCGGAACGGATTAAGTTTGAGAACCAAGGTACTACTGTACTCGTTTTGGAAACTAACCGCTGAAGATTTGTAGCTCCTTGTCTCGTAGGCATTGCAGGGGGTCAGACTAGACAACCCTCCGGGGTCCCTTCCAACTCTGCAATTCTCATAGCTGTCAACTTTTCCCTTTTCTTGCGAGGAATCCTAGTTGCAATAAGGGAATTTCCCTTAAAAAGGAGAAAGCGTTGACAGCTATGACAATTCTATGATTCCATGTTTCAGAGAACCGACAAACGAAAACCGTCCCAGCATCAGCATCCCAGTGGACAACCGAGGACCGATGAAATTCGGCGACGCCAAAATTCACCAGGGAGAAGAGGTGGGCAGCCGGGCGATCCACCTTGGGTCCCCTGGCACAAGGAGAAAGGATGCCGATCCATCTTCGGGGGAGTTTCGGATTTCAGCCAGGTGGAGAAACCGACAGCGAGGAGGCACAGAGACCTCTTCCTCCCACTGGGAGGTGCCGCAGCGTCAGCAAGCGACCCAAACCTTTCCTTGGGAACTGGTGGGTCAGCAGGTTGCAGGCGAAGCTCAAGGACAGGCCAGATGGGATGACGAGACTCTGACAGAGCGCCGGCTGGGCCAGATCCTGCCAGGGAGCAGAGGAAAGGAGGAGGGGGGATTTGTCTTACAAGGCTGGTGTGTCTGTGTGAGCTCCTTTAGGCCTCAAAGTTATGTTAAAAGAAAAAAAACCTGCTCCTTTTTCCTTATGGGGTACCCAAGAGCCTGTATAGAGTCCTTACGTAGGTTCCCTATTGGTAGGAGAAAATAACAGAGGCCAAGCAAAGAATACAGTGGTGCCTCGCAAGACGAAATTAATTCATTCCGCGAGTTTTTTTGTCTAGCGAATTTTTCGTCTTGCGAAGCACGAAATCCCATAGGAATGCATTGAAATTCAATTAATGCGTTCATATGGTCAAAAAAAAGTCCAAACAAAGCCAAATTTGGTACAACAAGAGTTTAAGAGCTCTTTAAAGTCACACATACTGTAAAGAGCATATCAAAAAATGAAGGAACAATAAATTAAGTTTCTAAACATGACAGAAAAACATTTAAAAATCAACAAAGTGTACAGTACATTTTCTAAGACTCTGGGGGACAACTCGAAGAAGGTTCCTCTTCCACTCTTTGCTTCTTGCTGAAGAACCCCCTCCTCAACTGTTCCCCCAGCCGCCCACCACACAGAAATTCAAATCCAGAATTTTTTTTTAAAAAAAAAACAGCAGAGTAGCCCAATGGGTACAGAAAATCAGAAAAATGCAGGGGGGGAAACACACAAGCTTCCAGATTCTTGAAAACCCCTCCCCAACACCAAGTCCTTGAATTCCAAACACCCCAACCCAAAATCCAAACCCCCCCAAAAAAAGTTTTAAAAGTTTAAAAGAAGTTTTGGAAAAGCTTCAAAAATCACCAAAGTCTTCAAAAACCTCAAAAAAGGCTACCACACCGCGTTCTTTGAGTTGCTCCTTGAAGTCAAGTCGCAACTGTATTAACAGTGTTAAGAAAAAGAAAACAAACTTGCAAGACGTTTTTGTTTTTCGTCTTGCGAAGCAAGCCCATAGGGAAATTCGTCTTGCGAAGCAGCTCAAAAAACGGAAAACCCTTTCGTCTAGCGAGTTTTCTGTCTTGCAAGGCATTCGTCTTGCAGGGCACCACTGTACTGAGAAGCAAAGCAGCTAGTAAGCCTGATCTTTATTAAACTGTTGCAACAGGGTCTCCACTCCCCACACACAAGAGGGAGGAGAACCCAGAACTATGGTGCGCAAGCCCTTATACAGTGGACGCTCGGTTTGCAAACATGATCCATGCGGGATGCTCGTTCGCAACCCACAGCGTTCTCAACCTGCAGTGGCACGTCTGCGCATGCGCAGGTAGCGATTCGGCGCTTCTGCACATGCGCAACCACGGAAACCCGGAAGTAACCCATTCCAGGACTTCTGGGTTTCAGTGGGTCCGTAACCCGAAAAAACACAACCTGAAGCATCTGTAACCCAAGGTATGACTGTATAGACTTTTGAAATTGCACACCCTGTCGCCCAAGACAACCAGCCCCCAAAATCATCGTGCATACATCACAGAAGGAGGCAGTCTAAACTCCTGTCTGCCAGGATACCTGATAATGGTCACTGACTGCATTACCTGGGCAGCCCAGCCATTCTTTTGTGATGGTTAATACAGGTACTTTAGTTCCTGAATCCAGGTCACAGGCTCACCCTATTCATATACAAATACACCCTTAAGACAGGATTTGTAAGCAAAAGACAATGGGAAGGCTTTCCCCATTTGCCTCCCTTACGGCAGAGTAATATTTGAGATCACTGGGAGAGTCAAAATGGCTTCAGGATTGCTCTCCTGTACAGTGGTACCTCTGGATGCGAATGGGATCTGTTCCGGAGCCCCATTCGCATCATGAGCAGAACACAACCCGCATTTGCACGTCTGCGCAGGTTGCAATTCGCCGTGTCTGCGCATGCGCGTGACATCATTCTGAGCATCTGCACATGTGCGAGCAGTGAAACCTGGAAGTAACCCGTTCTGTTACTTCCGGGTTGCTGCAGGACGCAACCTGAAAACATTTCACCCGAAGCGTCTTTAACCCGAGGTATGACTGTACTATTTCAGACACATGGTTTATATACTTATGTATGTGTTTGCCTTGTACATTTGTGAACGTTTATTTTATATTTGAGACCTTAGAGTTCTTATAAGAGTTACAAAGCCAGGGATGGATTGCGGCTGGGTCTGCTCCTTCATACCTTATTGCCCCGTAGGATGTTAGAGCATGTTGCTTTCGAAACACACTCCATTCAGGCACTCGGTGATGGCCTTCTTCAAATATCTGAAAGGCTGCCACATGGGAAATGGAACAAGCTTGTTTTTTAAGCTGCTCCAAAGGTTAAGATCTGAACGAAATCACAAGAAAGGTGATTCCATTATTTTTTATTTTTTATTTGGCTTTTCCATTCTGTAACTTTAATATTTTAAATAAAGATTATCAATTAACAATAAACACATAGCTTCAAGTCTCAATATGGCTACAAGATAAAAGATAACAGACTGAACCCAGATTAGACATGATTAGACTATCTGAAATTTAATGAGACTTTAGTAATGGCAAACCAAAGCCCCACTGATTTCAATATTTCTACTCCAAGTACATTATATTTTCTTTGAATCTAGTCTGACCACAATAACATCTGGATTCAACCCATTGAATTTCCCAGTTTTGATTCAGGTACAGGCATCTAGTGGAATGCCATTCAAGGCATAACAAGAAAAATAAACTTAATACCAAACTTCTAATGGTTTTCTAATTTAGGTAAAGGTAAAGGGACCCCTGACCATTAGGTCCAGTCATGACCGACTCTGGGGTTGCAGCGCTTATCTTGCTTTATTGGCCGAGGGAGCCGGCGTACAGCTTCCGAGTCATGTGGCCAACTTGACTAAGCCGCTTTTGGCAAACCAGAGCAGCGCACGGAAACGCCGTTTACCTTCCCGACGGAGCGGTACCTATTTATCTACTTGCACTTTGAGGTGCTTTCGAACTGCTAGGTTGGCAGGAGCAGGGACTGAGCAACAGGAGCTCACCCCGTTGTGGGGATTCGAACCACCGACCTTCTGATTGGCAAGTCAGATTAGAGAACTGGGCAAAAACAAACAAGATGAACTTTATCAGGGAGAAATGTAAAGTATTGCACTTGGGCAAAAAAAATGAGAGGCACAAATACAAGATGGGTGACACCTGGCTTGAGAGCAGTACATGTGAAAAGGATCTAGGAGTCTTGGTTGACCACAAACTTGACATGAGCCAACAGTGTGACGCGGCAGCTAAAAAAGCCAATGCAATTCTGGGCTGCATCAATAGGAGTATAGCATCTAGATCAAGGGAAGTAATAGTGCCACTGTATTCTGCTCTGGTCAGACCTCACCTGGAGTACTGTGTCCATTTCTGGGCACCACAGTTCAAGAAGGACACTGACAAACTGGAACGTGTCCAGAGGAGGGCAACCAAAATGGTCAAAGGCCTGGAAACGATGCCTTATGAGGAACGGCTAAGGGAGCTGGGCATGTTTAGCCTGGAGAAGAGGAGGTTAAGGGGTGATATGATAGCCATGTTCCAATATATAAAAGGATGTCACCTAGAGGAGGGAGAAAGGTTGTTTTCTGCTGCTCCAGAGAAGCGGACACGGAGCAATGGAGCCAAACTACAAGAAAGAAGATTCCACCTAAACATTAGGAAGAACTTCCTGACAGTAAGAGCTGTTTGACAGTGGAATTTGCTGCCAAGGAGTGTGGTGGAGTCTCCTACTTTGGAGGTCTTTAAGCAGAGGCTTGACAACCATATGTCAGGAGTGCTCTGATGGTGTTTCCTGCTTGGCAGGGGGTTGGACTCGATGGCCCTTGTGGTCTCTTCCAACTCTAGGATTCTATGATTCTATGATTCTAAATCCTAGGCTCTGTGGTTTAACCCACAGCGCCACCCGCATCCCTTGTTTCTAATTTAACATTGCTATTAATTCCAAACATGCGGAAGAACTTTCCGATAGGAAGAGCTGTTTGAAAGTGGACTGCTTTGAAAGGTGGTGGTATATCCTTCCTTGGAGGTTTTCAAACAGGGGTGGGCGTCTGCCAGGGATGCTTGAGCTGTAATTCCTGCATTGCAGAGGGTTGGGCTAGATGGCCTTTAGGAGTCCCTTGCAGCTCTACAATTCTGTGACTCTATACACAGACACAGAGGACACTGAACGCCCACTCCAGATGTGTCCCATAATTATTTGAAAATTTAGCGCAGAATCTCAAAAGCCAAGGAAATATTCAAATGCAATTTCCAGGGGTCGGGGGGGATGGTTTTTTGCTCATCCTAAAATCTGAGAACCAGAAATTCTTTCTTAATTCTTAAGATTTCGGAAATCTTACCCGTGCTCTTGCTTGAAATTTTGGCTGCACATCAGCCTTGAGCAATATGACGGATTTGGCAGGGATGTAAGGAGTCAGCAGTTTCTGCCGTGCCCTGCATTCCTCGCAGTCAGAAGTGATTCCATTCCACTAAAACCTATGTTTTTCATCTCAGTATCGGCTACGGCCAAAACTAATGCAAATTAATTGTATAATTAATGCCCATGCATTACAGTGGAAGGAAAACAACAGAAACAATGCAATTATTTACATAGCCTTTGTGGACTAAAAACAAAACAAACAATGATAGCGAAAGCACCACATAAATTGTTTGTGTGACTTCTGTTCCTGAACTGGAAGAAACGTGCAAATTGTGACAAATTTCTGCTCCCGTTTCTTTTTCTGATGGAATTCTCTGACATCTCTGTGGATAGGTGACAGATAATAAGTGCAAGGAATAAAATAATAATTGGCATAAATTAAGCAGATCACAGCATCCAGCTTTCCCTGTGACAGAATTTGGATTAATTGAGCCAAGGAGCTGTGAGATTACAAATTAGCACAGATGACACACAGGCCGGGTGAGGGAGGAGTTCGAAAGCTCCACTCAAGTCCAGTGCGCTCTGCAAACTGCATGGTTTGAATGAGATGACAGGAACCCCCAAAGATGCCAATTTGAGTCCCATATTGGGGGGCGCACCACATGACGTGTCATGTGGTGTCACGTGATGTCATGTGACTTGTCCTCCCCAATGGGATGTATGGTGGAGAGAAGGAGGCGGAGCTTTGAGCCTCCTCCTGCCCATCCAGCATGCGCCGGGGGGGGCACCTGTAGGGGGATGTTGGCCCCCTGATGCAAAATATTGAGGGGCCTGGTGCCCCTAGCATCCCCTATATCTGGCACCGGTGGAAACCCCCCAAAACAAGGGAAATTGTAGATTAAGATTATTTATGAAATAGCAAGACAACCGAAAGAGAGTCTCTTCCTTTAAATTCCTAGGAGTTTATCTCAGACCTTACTTGGGAAGTAAACACAACCCAGGTGGTTAAGAAAGTCCAACAGAGACTCCATCTCCTCAGAGTATTGCGGAAGAATGATGTCAATCAACATTTGATGATCTCCTTCTACCGGTCCACAACAGAAAGTGTCCTTTCCTACTGCATCACGGTGTGGGACGCTGGTTTGACATCAACTGATAGGAAGTGCCTACAGAGTGTGGTGAATGCAGCACAAGATATTATGGGCTGTCCCGTGAATCCACTGGATGAAATAGCAGAAGAACGTTGCCTCAGGAGAGTGAGGAAAATTCTCAGGGATGATTCACACTCTGGCCGGCACTTTCTTGATCTCCTGCCCTCGGGCAGAAGATATAGAAGCATGATTAGTCGCACCAACAGGGTAAAGAACAGCTTCTATCCTGGGCTGTTAGGCTGCTGAATGAAAAGATAACAACAGGGCAACTGACTTTTGGGTTTGGTGGGTACGCGTCAGTAAACGAGGGAAATTAAGACTAAGAGAGCCGAGTGGGGGGTGCTCGTGTAAGCTCACTGTGTACAAGTTGTACAAGTGACAATAAAGTGTTTCAATCTCAATCTCAATCTCAATCTCAATCTATATGTTGGCAGAACATAAGTCATGCAATGTTTTCTCCATTTTCATTGCTGGTGAGGATGAGATGAGGTCCTACAAGCCTCTCGGACCCTTTGCTCCATCCAGCAAACGGACATCATTGCCCACATGCAAAGGTTGCTAAGTAGACTGGCATGAGCTGGGTCCAGGTTTCAGCAGAGATGTCACCTTGCTAGCCCTCAATACATCGCTGCACATCTCACATGCACCAGACCTGTGGCATTGCCCTTATCTAAACTTGTTCAGAAGGACGCAAGTGCCCCAAATCAGTGTCCAGATCTAACGTTTAGCAGTTGCTGGTGTCGGCCCGTGAGTGTGGATCTGGGTGAACGTCTGCACAAGGCTCAAAAGGGAGGGACGTCTGGAGTTCTCCCCAGGGCATTGAAAGAGTCAGGATGATGTTAGACAGCTGGTTTGGAGTCTTCCTATCCATCATCACAGCAAATCCCATTGGTTCCTCTGCACGGAGTCCTCTTTATCTCGGGCCATTTACCCGATCAATGGGACCCCTCTCAGACACCCCTCTCTTCAAAAAGAACATTTACCCAAATGAAACATTTATATATGCATTTGATCTCGAAAATGTAATTACCAGGGCCCCGGCCATTGATCGTGTCAGGGTTTTATTGACAGGTGTCTGTGATTGATAGGTTACTGTGAGGAGAGTCCTTATCTGACTCTCCTACGATGGACTCTCACGATGGACAGGTAACGGGCAGATGAGATGGCCGGCTCGTTCCCATTCATTCCGGTAATATGTCCTCCGGCGTGTCAGTCTGGAGACAGAGTTCTAGCTCTGGGACCCCTTTTGATGAGGACGACATTTTCCCCATATTATTTCAGGTGCGCAGGGTTTTTCTCAAGTCGTAATAAAAGCCCTTTGATATTGGATTTTAAAAATTCAATTATTATTTTTGCTCTAACTTCTGAACATCTTAGATTTTCAGTGCAAACTTGATCATAGTTGGTTGCACAGGGTCAGGCGTAACCAGTCCCAGAATTTACATATAAGCTAAGCAAGCTATATGGGGATGCGGGTGGCGCTGTGGGTTAAACCACAGAGCCTAGGGCAGTGTTTCCCAAACGTTTTTGGGCAACGGCACACCTGCTTACCGGAAAAAAATCTCGCGGCACACCACCATTAAAGCCCCGCCCCGTGACGTCAGCGCGCAGCGTCACGCGGGGGGGGGGGGACGCACAAAAGTGAACGTTTTTTCCCTTCCCCTTGCCGGGGTGGGAGGAAGCAGCAGAGCGAGGGCAGCTGAGGCGGCGGCGGCGATAGCGGGCGGAGGAGGAGCCGTCGCCGGGAGTTGCTGCTGCTGCTGTTGCTGCTGCTGCCCGGACATGCCGGCCTCCTCCTCCTCCGCTGTCTCGCGCTCCTCCCTTTTGCGCGAGCTGCCCCGCCGCTCGGCACCACCACCGCGGAGCCGCCCCCGGCTCGACGCGGATCCTCGCCGCCGCCGCCGCCGCCTCTCGCCGCCCGACTCGCCCGCCTCCCTCCCACGGCACACCAGCCGGTGTCTCACGGCACAGTAGTGTGCCGCGGCACACCGGTTGGGAAACACTGGCCTAGGGCTTGCCAATCAGAAGGTTGGCGGTTCGAATCCCCGTGACGGGGTGAGCTCCCGTTGCTCGGTCCCTGCTCCTGCCAACCTAGCAGTTCGAAAGCACACCAGTGCAAGTAGGTAAATAGGTACCGCTCCGGCGGGAAGGTAAACGGAGTTTCCGTGCGCTGCTCTGGTTCACCAGAAGTGGCTTAGTCATGCTGGCCACATGAGTGGGAAGCTGTACGCCGGCTCCCTCGGCCAATAAAGCGAGATGAGCGCTGCAACCCCAGAGTCGGTCACGACTGGACCTAGTGGTCAGGGGTCCCTTTACCTCCTTTACTTTACTAAGCAAGCTATAGCTTAAAGGCCCACTCTCTTGGGTGCCCCCCAAAAAATAAAGGGGAAAAACCTGGATGTACATTTCCAAAATATAAGATAATAAAAAAAAATAAAACCTACGTACAGCGACAGTGTTTTGTGTGGTGTAGGTTCCTATGATGTAAGTCATGGGCCCCGCCTGCTAGCCTGCTCCCTAAAATAATAATAATAATAAATAATAAATAATAATAATAATAAATTTATTGTCATTGCCCCCTTCGGGGACAACGAAATTACTTGACTGCTCCATAAAAACACTAATTAAACAATACAGTATAATACAGCAATGGAGATTAGATGACTTTCAAAGTCCGGGCTTCCCATTCAGGGCCGAGATCGCTCTGGAGAAGAAGCTGTTCTTAAGACGGCTCGTTCTTGTCTTCATCGTCCTGTATCTCCGTCCCAACGGCAAGAGCTCGAAGAGACAGTGACCAGGATGCGATGGATCTTTTACTATGTCCAGTGCCTTCCTATGGCACCTTGTGGCATAAATCTGCTCTAAGGTGGAGAGTGGGCAGCCAACAATGCTCTCTGCTGCCTTAACAACTCTGCACAACCCCATCCTGTCCTGGGTAGTACAGCTTCCGTACCACACACATAAGCCATAAGTGAGCACGCTCTCAATGGCACAGTGATAGAAGGCAAGCAGCAGTTTCTGCGGAAGATGGTTTTTCCTTAGTATTCTCAAAAAGTACAGTCTCTGCTGCGCCTTCTTCACAAGCCCCCTTGTGTTGACACTCCAGGACAGATCCTCTTGTAATTCAATGCCCAAAAATCTGAACGTTGTTACCCTCTCCACACAGACCCCATCAATCAAAAGTGGCTGGACGTTGCTCTTCTGTCTCCTGAAGTCCACCACAAGCTCCTTTGTCTTCCTTGTATTTATGAGCAAGTTATTTATGAGCAAAATATCACTGGTTTGGTGCTTTCTATATATAGGGTGCCTACATTCTGCATAGACTGGTTGCATGGCAATATGTAGCATGAAGTTGCAGACTGCAGTGCATCGCAGTTGAATGAAGGTCAACCTGTTGTACCTGTTATCTAATATTAAAGAGTGCATGTAGACTGATGATGAGGCAGCATAGACTAAAGGTCTGAGGCCCTTATAGTTAAAGCCATGGTTTTCCCAGTAGTGATGTATGGAAGTGAGAGCTGGACCATAAAGAAGGCTGATCGCCGAAGAATTGATGCTTTTGAATTCTGGTGCTGGAGGAGACTCTTGAGAGTCCCATGGACTGCAAGAAGATCAAACCTCTCCATTCTTAAGGAAATCAGCCCTGAGTGCTCCCTGGAAGGACAGATCCTGAAGCTGAGGCTCCAAGACTTTGGCCACCTCATGAGAAGAGAAGACTCCCTGGAAAAGACCCTCATGTTGGGAAAGATTGAGGGCACAAGGAGAAGGGGACGACAGAGGATGAGATGGTGGGACAGTGTTCTCGAAGCTGCCAGCATGAGTTTGACCAAACTGCGGGAGGCAGTGGAAGACAGGAGTGCCTGGCATGCTCTGGTCCAGGGGGTCACGAAGAGTCGGACACGAGTAAACGACTAAATAACAATGAGTCTCTCACTCAGCCATCCTTCGGGGAACCCCCAAAGTCGTCCCCGGAGAGAGGTTCGGGCCAGAGAAATGGTCTCTGCTGCCACAGCCACAAACCCATGAGAGGAGAGATGGGTGGGGAGGGGAAGAGGGAGAGAAGCTCACCCCCCAGCGCCATTTTACGCTTCCAACAGCCCACAAAAGGCCCTAGGAGGATTCTCCTCCTAATAACACGCTTCGATTGGCTTTCAGTGGCACCTTTCCCCCCTTTCCTTCTTTTAAATAAGAACAATAATCAGAGCCTTTCTCTCTAATATCTCTGAAGGGGTTCTGCCCAGCTCAGATACCGTTAAGCTGTCCGCCGAGCAGGAGTGATGGCCGCCCTGTGTACAGTAACGGCCGTCAGCCTTACAATAATAACACGCCAAATGCATCCCTCAGGTGGGGTGAAAATACCACTATAATATCGCCGGCGCATCCAAATTGCAAAAGGATGAGCAGGGAGGGGAGAGCAGCGGCGTAAATACTTGACAGGAGAAGACAGAAGGGGAAGGGTCCCAAAGACCCCAGGGATCCGGTCGGGAAGAAACGTCCGTCTCTTAAGTCACAGCACAAGGGAGCTGAGCCATGATACAGTGGTACCTCGGGTTACAGATGCTTCAGGTTACAGAAGCTTCAGGTTATAGATTCCGCTAACCCGGAAATAGTACCTTGGGTTAAGAACTTTGCTTCAGGATGAGAACAGAAATCGCATGGCAGCAGTGGCAGCGGGAGGCCCCATTAGCTAAAGTGGTACTTCAGGTTAAGAACAGTTTTAGGTTAAGAACAGACCTCCAGAACGAGTTAAGTTCTTAACCTGAGGTACCACTGTATTAAAATACAATAATTCATCAAACATGAAAAGCTTCCCTAAACGGGGCTGCCTTCAGATGTCTTCTAAATATCAGATAGTTGTTTATTTCCTTGACATCTGACGGGAGGGCGTTCCACAGGGCGGGTGCCACTACCGAGAAGGCCCTCTGCCTGGTTCCCTGTAACCTCAGTTCTCGCAATGAGGGAACGGCCAGAAGGCCCTCGGCGCTGGACCTCAATGTCAGGAGGCCCCATTAGCTAAAGTGGTACCTCAGGTTAAGAACAGTTTCAGGTTAAGAACGGACCTCCGGAATGAATTAAGTACTTAACCCAAAGTACCACTGTATTGCAAAGGATAACAGGGTCTGGACAGAGGCGGAGGAAAGGGGGGGCGGTGGGGGCGGTTGGTGGCACTGGGGCCTGCAGTGTGCCCGAGCCACATGTCTCTCCTGGGAGCAACGTGGTGGCTTGGGTACCCACAGGCTCCGCGCTGACCCAAACGGTCCGCCTGCCGCCTGCCCCGTCAGCTGTAGGGCAGCTGAGTGGGGGGAGGCAGGCAGAATCCACAGAGGCCCCACGGAGCGTCCTGCCCCGGTTGGCCCCACCCCTGGGCAAAGGGCACAAGTGCCGCCCCAGGCGCCCAATCGACTTGCTCCGCCGCTGGGTCTGGATGGTGAGAGGCGGAGAAGATGCACAACATTGTAGGCTGGCGTCAAAAATTCAGGGGATTGAATTGGTGGTGTGTGCGGTTCTCCCTCCCTACGACAACCCTGTGAGGGAGGTTGGGCCGAGAGGCAGTGCGACTGGCCCCCAAGGTCACACCCCGTGAGTTTCATGGCAGAGTGGTGATTTGAACCCTGCTCTCTCCTAGTCCAGCACTCAAACTGTCATGCCACACTGCAACCACAAATCAAAGTTGACTCGGGGCTTTTGCGCAACACCCCGCACATGCACTCACCACTGGACTTTTTTATTTTTTTGCAATAAGTGCAGCAATAGGAAAATGTGGGGCAGCACCTGCTCAGTGCAGCGTCATCTAACCTCCTTGGGAACTTAGTGCAAAGGAATCAGGATGGATGTTCAAATAAACAGGCCTTCTGCAAGTGAGATTTTGAGATTTGCTGAATTCCACAACTCAGTTTTCTGGAATTAAAGATTACCTCCTCCCTCTGCTCAGGTCAGATTGGCCAGTAACTATGGAGAGGTGTTTTTTGTTTTGTTTGTTTTTTTGCTATGCTATGGAGGAAGATATTGCCCTCCAGAGGTAACTCCCATAATCCCTACATATTGGCCACACTGTCTGGAGCGGGTGGGAGTTGGGGTATAGAACAAAATTGGGGGGGGCACAGGTCCCCCAGCCCTGGTTTTGCGGGGCACAGGTCTCCCCACACTGCCTTTGACTCACTTGTTCCAGAACCAAATCCTCACATTTCCTTTGCTCTCTGAACAGGAAATGCACAAACCTTTCGCTTTCTTTTCCCTTGTTACTCATTTTCCCCATCTTCAGTTCAACTCCCCACGTTTTTGAAGCAATTTGCAAAAAATATATATTAAATACTCGTGAAAATCCATCAGGGCTATAATGCGAACTTCTCCTAATAAATGGATTCTGTATGTAGTTTTCACTACTGCACACGTGTTTGCAAGCAATTCCACCTAATGCAATGCATATTTGTTGTTTTCACGAATATATGTGTTTTTACTTCCTCCTGATATAGGCATTGCTGTAAACATTGTTTGGTTGCAGAGTGGCATTACAAAATGAGTATTCTTTTTTATTTTTTTAAAAAAATGCAAATTGCTGCAAAAATGTGCAGAACTGAATTTGAGATTAGAAGGAGAAACTGGGAGGACCGAAATGGGTGTATCCTTCTATTCCTAGCTGAGATACGGACATGCACAGTGCTTGCAGTTTT
The DNA here is from genome assembly GCF_965112155.1 of Podarcis liolepis. Lineage (NCBI taxonomy): Eukaryota > Metazoa > Chordata > Lepidosauria > Squamata > Lacertidae > Podarcis > Podarcis liolepis. The sequence goes on along the minus strand of NC_139560.1, from coordinate 2,412,146 downwards.
GTCCTGGAACAAAGCAATGGGCAGTTTGCAAACTGCACCGTGCATTTGCAAACATGCGCTCGTTGCAGGAAATGGGATAACTTTAAGATGAGGTCCAAGCAGCAGCCCTCGGGGTTGAGCGGAAGACACCCCGGCCTCTGCATGTCTTGCAGAGAGATCAGAGCAGCCCAGCAAAGCCTCGCACACCTTTGGGACATCCAGTCCATTTGTATAAGCTTTTCTCTGAGCCATGCTTTGTTTACCTGTTCAATATCAGAGAGCAATTCCCACAGCAGCCAGAGCATTACACGCTACAGCCGAAGCGCAAACTCAGCAAAAGGTGGCATTTCTTTGCTCTTAAAGGGGCCTTGCGTTTTTGCATCCTCCGTCCGTGGCATCTCCAAGCGCACATGTGCACTCAAGGCTGGCAGCCTGGGCACTGAATGGGCTCTGGTACACTGGGCAGATCTGTACACTGGGCAGAGAGAATCTGGCCCTGCCTATTCGGAGGCTGTGGGAATAAAAGGAATGGCAGCTAACAGATGCCTGAGCGAAACCAGCAGGCAATATCCGAGCACAAGGACAGATTGCGGTTGAATCCTGACAAGGCAGAAATATGCAGTTTTGGGGGGGACAGGGGGCAGGCATGTGGGGGGACTCCCTGGTCCTGAATGGGGTAACTGTGCCCCTCAAAGACTAGGTGCAGCCTGGGGGGTCATTTTGGACTCACAGCTGTCCATGGAGGTGCAGGTCAGTTCTGTGTCCAGGGCAGCTGTTTATCAGCTCCATCTGGTATGCAGGCTGAGACCCTATCTACCTACGGACTGTCTCACCAGAGTGGTGCATGCTCTGGTTATCTCCCGCTTGGACTACTGCAATGCGCCCTGTGTGGGGCTACCTTTGAAGATGACCTGGAAACTGCAACTAATCCAGAATGTGGCAGCTAGACTGGGGACTGGGGGCAGCGGCCGAGGTCATATAACACCGGTCTTGAAAGATCTACACTGGCTCCCAGTACGTTTCCGAGCACAATTCAAAGTGTTGGTGCTGACCTTGAAAGCCCAAAATGGCCTCGGTCCAGTAGACCTGAAGGAGCGTCTCCACGTCCATCGTTCTGCCCGGACACTGAGGTCCAGCGCCGAGGGCCTTCTGGCAGTTCCCTCACTGAGAGAAGCCAAGTTACAGGGAACCAGAAAGAGGGCCTTCTTGATAGTGGCACCTGCCCTGTGGAACACTCTCCCATCAGATGCCAAAGAGAACAACAACTACCAGACTTTTAGAAGACATCTGAAGGCAGCCCTGTTTAGGGAAGCTTTTAATGTTTGATGTTGTTGCTTTTTTATTATTGCTATTGATGTTCTGTATGGGCAGAGTATTAATAATAAATTATTGTTATTATTAAAAGGAATGAGTATTATTACACTCCACCTTCAAGCGGTTCCAGGAGCTTACCCAAGGTTCGGTTTCCTTGGAAAGAAGGTCAATGGAAACTGTGGTGTCTTTAGGTTATGTGGTTTTGCTTATACATACATATATATATATATATATATATATATATATATATATATATGCGACCTGATTGTGAGATGAAGGGACTCACAGTGTTAACATGCCAGCAGATCTTGTTTTTCCACTGGTCACAGCTTTGGACTGAGCCAGGGAGGTGGAGCTTGTGGTTCTCACCCTGGAGACAAATTTATTATTATTATTATTATTATTATTATTATTATTATGGTTTTCTTTCAGCTTCTCAGCTCCGGCCCCTCTTCGGTGGGCACCATTGCCATTCCAAGAGAACAAGGGAGAAGTTCATGGGGAACTCTGGCACCTATTCTTGTAGAAAAATAACACTGGATGAGCACCAGTGTGGTGTAGTGGTTAAGAGCGGTAGTCTCGTAATCTGGTGAACCGGGTTCGCTTCCCCGCTCCTCCACATGCAGCTGCTGGGTGACCTTGGGCCAGTCACACTTCTCTGAAGTCTCTCAGCCCCACTCACCTCACAGAGTGTTTGTTGTGGGGGAGGAAGGGAAAGGAGAATGTTAGCCGCATAATTCAAAAGCATCAATTCTTCGGCAATCAGCCTTCTTTATGGTCCTGCTCAGCTAGGGTTGTCATATTTCAAAAAGTCTTTGAAGTGGGGAATGTTCAGTAACAGTGGGCGGTTCGGCTGGATTTAAATAAATGCATCAAGTCTGGGAGGGTATTGGGTACTTTTGGCAGAAATTATTATTATTATTATTATTATTATTATTATTATTATTATCATTATTATTTGTTATTTATACCCCGCCCATCTGGCTGGGCTTCCCCAGCCGCTCTGGGCGGCTTCCAAAAGAATATTAAAATACTGTGATACATCAAACATTAAAAGCTTCCCTAAACAGGGCTGCCTTCAGATGTCTTCTAAAAGCCTGGTAGTTGTTGTTCTCTTTGACATCTGGTGGGAGGGTGTTCCACAGGAAGGGCGCCACTACCGAGAAGGCCCTCTGCCTGGTTCCCTGTAACTTGGCTTCTCTCAGTGAGGGAACTGCCAGAAGGCCCTCGGCGCTGGACCTCAGTGTCCGGGATGGATGATGGGGCTGGAGACGCTCCTTCAGGTATACTGGACCGAGGCCATTTAGGGCTTTCAAGGTCAGCACCAACACTTTGAATTGTGCTCGGAAACGTACTGGGAGCCAGTGTAGGTCTTTCAAGACCGGTGTTATATGACCTCGGCGGCTGCCCCCAGTCACCAGTCTAGCTGCCGCATTCTGGATTAGTTGCAGCTTCCAGGTCATCTTCAAAGGTAGCCCCACATAGGGCGCATTGCAGTAGTTCAAGCGGGAGATAACCAGAGCATGCACCACTCTGGCGAGACAGTCCGCAGGTAGATAGGGTGGGTCTCAGCCTGCATACCAGATGGAGCTGGAAGACAGCTGCCCTGGACACAGATTTGACCTGTGCCTCCATGGACAGCTGTGAGTCCAAAATGACCCCCCAGGCTACACTCAAAAAGTGTATTTGAGGTCAGGGAGCTCTGAGCCACGGAGGGAAGCGGCAAAGCCAGTGATGGGGGGGTCTGATAATCTTGTCCTGCTTTGAACAAAACGGCCACATCTCAAGCTGCAGGTCTCTGGCACTAAATAAAAAGGTAAAGGGACCCCTGACCATTAGGTCCAGTCGTGGCCGACTCTGGGGTTGCGGCGCTCATCTCGCTTTATTGGCCGAGGGAGCCTGCGTACAGCTTCCGGGTCATGTGGCCAGCATGACTAAGCCGCTTCTGGCAAACCAGAGCAGCGCACGGAAACGCCGTTTACCTTCCCGCCAGAGTGGTACCTATTTATCTACTTGCACTTTGGCGTGCTTTCGAACTGCTAGGTTGGCAGGAGCAGGGACCGAGCAATGGGAGCTCACCCCATTGCGGGGATTCAAACCGCCGACCTTCTGATCAGCAAGTTCTAGGCTCTGTGGCTTAACCCACAGCGCCACCCTCGCTTCTCTGGCACTAAATACCACTGCTTTTTTTTCTAGAAAAAGAGGTGCAGGAATTCCCAAATTGCACCACCTGCCCTGCTAAATACTACTACTATTCTGAGGCGCGAAGTCATATGGAAAGGTGCAAGGTGTATCTCAATGTATTGAAAGCAGCAAAGTTGCAGCACCACCTGTGGGCCGGTTTTCAAAAACTCCATTCCCCGTGCATTTCAATAAACTGAAGCGTCTCTTAATTAATTCCAGTGCATTTTCAACCCTGTGTATTAAGGGCAAAGTCTGTTGGCTCAGTTCTGAAATGGCTCAGGAGTTGCGAGCTTTCTCAGAGAGCATTTATTTTTGAAAATAATCTGTTTTCCTTGTGTTCTCACCTAGCTAGGGTCTGACAGAGGGTCTGGAAACCAGGCCTTATGAGGAACATTTGAGGGAGCTGGGACTGTTTAGCCTGGGAAGGAGAAGAGATGATACAAATCTTGAAATACAGTCATACCTCATGTTACGTTTGCTTCATGTTATGTTCTTTCAAGTTACGTCCCGCGGCGACCTGGAAGTACAGGAAAGGGTTACTTCCAGGTTTTGCCGCTTGTGCTTGTGCATGTGCAGAAGCGCCAAATCGCGCCGCACACCTGCACAGATGCTTCAGGTTGCGCTCTTTTCATGTTGTGAACGGGCCTCCGGAACGGATCCCATTCGCAACCAGAGGTACAGTGGTGCCTTGCAAGATGAAAAGAATCCGTTCTGTGATTCTCTTCGTCTAGCAGTTTTTTCGTCTTGCAAAGCAAGCCCATTGACGGATTAGTGGATTAGCGCTATTAGCGGCTTTTAGCAGCTTATCTGCTGATCGGATCAGCTGATAAGCGGCTTAGCGGCTTAGAAAAAGGGGGGGAAGGGGAAAAACCCCGCAGGAACTCGCAAGACATTTTCGTCTTGCTAAGCAAGCCCATAGGAGATTCGTTTTGCGAAGCACCTCCAAAACGGAAAACCCTTTCGTCTAGCGGGTTTTCCGTCTTGCGAGGCATTCGTCTTGCGGGGCACCACTGTACCACTATGCAGTGGTACCTCTGGTTACAAACGCTTCTGGTTACGAACGCTTCTGGTTACGAACGCTTCAGGTTACAAGCTCCGCAAACCCGGAAGTAGCTGCTCCTGGTTGCAAACTTAGCCCCAGGATGCAAATCGCGCCCCAGAGGCACGGACGCAGCAGGAGGCCCCATTAGCGAAAGCGTGCCTCAGGATAAGAACGGTTTCAGCTTAAGAACAGACCTCTGGAACGAATTAAGTTCATAATCAGTGGTATCACTGTATCTGGTTCCTTCCAGCTCAACACTTCTATGATTCCCTTATAGGCAGGACAGAGGAAATCTTGGGTTAGAAAATTCCTTTTCGCTCGTCCGAGATACTAGCGGAGAGAAGCTGCAAGCAATCCCAGCTGGCAAAAGGAACGGAGGGATCAGCAACTTCTCGATGGTCAGCGTCTCTGAAAGCCAGATCGAACATGGCACCTGCACCACAGAGGTCAGGCACTTGCAAAGGACATCCTGCTGGCCTGACCAAGGGGATGGAGAGACTGGAGAAAGGCAGCAGCGTTTAGGGCTTTTTAGTTTAGAGAAAAGGCAAGTCAGATGTTTACAAAATGGCGTCTCCTTCTTTCATAACACCAAGACTTGCCGAAGACCCAACCAAACTGATGGTTGGAAGATTCGGAACAGAGAAAAGGAAGGACTTCTTCCTGCAGCGCCGAGTTATACTTTGGAACTCCCTCCCACAAGAGGAAGTGGATGGCTTTGAGGATTAGGCAAATTCATGAAGGAGGAGATGGATATGGAAGGCTCCTAGCCAGGATGGCTCGGCTCTGCCTCCAGGTTCAGAGACAGCAATGTTTCTGAATGCCAGTTGCTGGAAACCACAGGAGAGTTTCTTCTTCTTCTTCTTCTTCTTCTTCTTCTTCTTCTTCTTCTTCTTCTTCTTCTTCTTCTTCATCCAGCACTTTGCTCCCAGGTCTCTGTGTCTCCAGCTTCCAGCCAGTTTCCAGCACAGCTTGTTGTTGTTGTTGTTTAGTCGTTTAGTCGTGTCCGCCTCTTCGTGACCCCCTGGACCAGAGCACGCCAGGCCCTCCTGTCTTCCACTGCCTCCCGCAGTTTGGTCAGACTCATGCTGGGAGCTTCGAGAACACTGTCCCACCATCTCGTTCTCTGTCGTCCCCTTCTCCTTATGCCCTCCATCTTTCCCAACATCAGGGTCTTTTCCAGGGAGTCTTCTCTCCTCCTGAGGTGGCCAAAGTCTTGGAGCCTCAGCTTCAGGATCTGTCCTTCCAGTGAGCACTCAGGGCTGATTTCCTTAAGAATGGATCTGTTTGATCTCCTTGCAGTCCATGGGACTCTCAAGAGTCTCCTCCAGCACCAGAATTCAAAAGCATCCATTCTTCGGCGATCAGCCTTCTTTGTGGTCCAGCTTTCACTTCCATATGTGGTGGTACATAAATGTGTGTGTTTATATAAATTGTGAAAACCCAATAAAAATTTTATATATATAAAAAAAACAATTCTGTGTTTGCCCTGACATCTGAGGATTGTGTGTGCGTGTTGGGAAAGATGGAGGGCACAAGGAGAAGGGGATGGCAGAGGACGAGATGGTGGGACAGTGTTCTCGAAGCGACCAGCATGAGTTTGACCAAACTGCGGGAGGCAGTGGAAGACAGGAGGGCCTGGCGTGCTCTGGTCCAGGGGGTCACGAAGAGTCGGACACAACTAAATGACTAAGCAACAACAACAACAACAACACCCTTATCTTCAAACGATCTCAAGGTGGTGGACACGCCTCTCCTCATTTCATCCTCACCACAACCCTGTGAGGTAGGTTAGGCAAAGGGATGGTGAATCCAGCAGGGCTCTTATGTTTTCATCCTCAAAGTCCAATTTCTTGGGGAAGTGCTGAGATGCCAGATTTTCCTGAGACCCCATCTCCAAACAGTCTCCAAGTCCAGCCCCACAAAGAGCACACCGTGTCAGTCTAGTCCAGCCCAGAGGCGTGACAAAAATGAGTCTATATCCCTTTAAGTCCAGGCCCTTCTGTTGCTTAACGTTGTGTCTCACGCACATGCAAACAATCAGGGAAATTAATATGTTAAGGTCCCCATGGCAACATTAACCCTCTCCACCCTGGATGCACGTCGCATTCTTAATTACTGTTGATGCAATTAAATGTACCCTGTAATTCAGGCAGTGTGGGGAATTTGCAGAGCTCCAATGGTGGGGGCAGGGGGGGAGGTCCTGCTCTTTATTCCGCAAGCTGCAAGAGACTGCAGGCAATGCGGCTGAACAATAACACCCCCAGACTAACCGACGAACATCCCATTTTTCCATCGGCCATTGATTCTTCAACTCCCGTGAATCGTTGCTTTTGAAGTCACAGGGCCTGCTATTTGAAGTCACAGGGGCATTGGTGAGGGGGAGGCTCTCTGCACGTTCTCAAGGGCACTCTCGCCAGGTTAACTAACTGATTTATTTATTTTTAAGTTGGTCCAGTTAAAGCTTTGATATGGTGGGGGGATGATTGCTTCCAAGGCTGGGCTTGCTGTAGTCCCCTTCATAATAATATAAGAGCCTGTTGGAACAGGCCAGTGATAATAATAATAATAATAATAATAATAATAATAATAATAATAATACATTTTTATTTATGCCCTGCCCTTCCCGGTTCAAAAACTGGGCTCAGGGCGGCTAACAACAAATTTAAAACACTTTAAAAAACTTAATTATAAAAGCAGCATAAAATAAGGTATAAAAACATGAATAACAATAAAATTCAAAAATCAAAAATCAATTAGATAATCCCCAGGGCTAGCTGGCTGAATTGGTCCTACTTGGCCAGCGAGGAGGCCAGGGGAGAATTAGCTGTGGGGTCTCAGAGCAGGTGAGCTTCATAAAAGGGGAGGGAAGAGAAGGGAAATAAAAGATCAGGCTGAATTCAAATTAAAGGCCAGACGGATAGCTCCGTCTTACAGGCCCAACGGGAGAAGGTTAAATCCTAAAGGGCCCTAGTCTCATGGGACAGAGCATTCCACCAGGTCGGAGCCATCACTGAGAAGGCCCTGGCCCTGGTGGAGGATAGTCTGACTTCCTTAGGGACCTCTAAACTATGGTTATTCATGGACCTTAAGGTCCTCTGCGGGGCAGACCAGGAGAGGCAGTCCTGTAGATACGAGGGCCCTAAGCCACAAGGGGCCCATTTAGCCCAGCATCCTGCTCTCACAGGGGCCAACCAAATGCCCGAGGGAAACCAGCAGGCAGGATCCGAGCACAAGGACACATTCTCCCTCCTGTGGTTTCCAGTGAGTAGCATTCAGAAGCATGGCTGTCTCCGGGAATGGAGGCAGAGCTGAGCCATCACAACTAGTCGCCATTGATAACCCTCTCCACCTCCTTGAATTTGTCTCATCCTCTTTCAAAGCCATCCAAGATGGTGGCCTTCCCTGCCTCCTGTGGCAGAGAGTTCCGCAGTTTAACTCTGTGCTGCGTGAAGAAGGACTCAGTGGCGTAGCGTGGGTTGTCAGCGCCCGGGGCAAGGCAAGTAATTTTTGCCCCCTAACCCGTGGATTTGCGCCCCCTAACCCTAACCCCCAGATGTTGCGCCCGGTGCGGCCGGCCCCCCCTGCACCCCCCACACTACGCCACTGGAAGGACTTCCTCTTATCTGTCTCAGATCTTCCGACATTCAGCTGCATTGTACATCCACGAGTTCTAGTGTTATGAGAGAAGTAGAGAAACTTTCCTCTAGCCACCTTTTTCCGTGCCCTGCAAAGTTGTCCCAAAGTAGCCCCTATACATACAGGGACTTCTGAATGAGAAATATTGCTTTGGTGCCGTTTTTTTTTCCTTTTCCAAGAAAAAAAAATCAATATAAAAATCTTATAGAGATAATAATAATAATAATAATAATAATAATAATAATAATAATAATAATTTATTTGTACCCTGCCCATCTGGCTGGGTCACCCCTGCCACTCTGGGTGGCTTCTGGCAAAGATTAAAACTACCTGTATTTTTCACTCTATAAGACGCACCAGACCACAAGACGCACCTAGTTTTTGGAGGAGGAAAACAAGAAAAAAAATATTCTGAATCTCAGAAGCCAGAACAGCAAAAGGGATCGCTGCGCAGTTAAAGCAGCAATCCCTCTTGCTGTTCTGGCTTCTGGGATAGCTGCGCAGCCTGCATTCGCTCCATAAGACGCACACACATTTCCCCTTACTTTTTAGGAGGGAAAAAGTGAGTCTTATAGAGCAAAAAATACGGTACATTAAAATGTCACACATTAAAAACTTCCCTGAACAGGGCTGCCTTCAGATGTCTTCTAAATGTCAGGTAGTTGTTTATCTCTTTGACATCTGATGGGAGGGCGTTCCACAGGGCGGGCGCCACCACCGAGAAGGCCCTCTGCCTGGTTCCCTGTAGCTTTGCTTCTTGCAAAGAAGAAAGGAAAGGAATATCTAACAGTGCGGCCACCCTCACACGCCATTCAGTTATTTCAATATTTTTGCTCCGTGAAAGAGTCTGGGATCTGCAAAGTGCACTCCTAAGCCAGGAAGCGCTTGGATGTGTCCCGCTGGAGAATCGGCCAGTCCATTACTCGTCCCCTGAGGGCCCGGGGCTCTTGTGGGACCCTCCTTATCCTTCCACCGGTTATGAATTATCTAACGAGGGCAGGCGTCCAGCAAAGCCATCGAAGGGAAAGAAACCCTTGCGATTTCCTTGAAGGAAAAACACAAGAAGACTTGGCTCCTCCGGCTGAGCTCAGCAGGGTGGGAGCCCAAGGGAGAAGTTGGAGAACGGTGCCGCCTAACGGGAAACTGCAAAGGAAGAGGGGCCCTTCCTTCTGCTAGGGCCACAGGATCGTAGAGTTGTTGAGAGGGACACCCAAGGATCATCTAGTCCAACCCCCGGGGCACAGGAATCACAGCTGAAGGATCCCTGTTTAACGTTTATGTGTTGATATTATTATTTTCTACTACAGTGGTGCCTCGCAAGACGAAAAGAATCCGTTCTGTGATTGTCTTCGTCTAGCGGTTTTTTCTTCTTGCGAAGCAAGCCCATTGACGGATTAGCGGATTAGCGCTATTAGCGGCTTATCTGCTGATTGCATCAGCTGATAAGCGGCTTAGCGGCTTAGAAAAAGGGGGGGAAAGGGGAAAAAACCAGCAGGAACTCGCAAGACATTGTCGTCTTGCGAAGCAAGCCTATAGGAAATTCGTTTTGCGAAGCACCTCCAAAACAGAAAACTCTTTCGTCTAGCGAGTTTTCCGTCTTGCGAGGCATTCGTCTTGCGGGGCACCACTGTATTCTGATTGATTATTGAATGTTACTTTTTTGATGTAGGCTGCCTATTTTAAACTTATTTTTATTATCACTGTGCTGGCCCCGTGGGTTACCCGAGAGGCGAGGTCCAAGTCTGGTCCGTGGTCAAAGGTGCAACGTGGAGGCAGTCCGTAGTAGCTGAAGCTGGGTGCAGGGCAGGGAGTCGGGTGAAGTCAGGAACTCTGGCAGAAAAGCAGGACAGGGTTCAGGCAGGAACTAGCAACCAACCCAAACTTTTATTAGCTGCTAATCCCCGTGATTGTCATTTTTGCCCATTGTTCTCTTTTTAATTATATATATTGCTCATTTTATGTTGCTATGGCTGTTGGCTAATGCGAATAAAGTTTATCTATCCCCATGTTACACCCCCCCAAACTACATCAGTAATACATCATGGTTACATCATGAAAGGGGAGGTCTGGTGGCACTAATCTGAGCATCCTGGACCCTGCCCCATGGTTCCCCTTGCCCTCCACCAAACACCCATCAAGTGTAAGAAAAGAGATAGTTACATTTCCCTGTTTCCCAGCCAAGTGAATCACACCCTTTTGTCTTCATCTGGGTTTGTTATTTCTAGAATGGCTATGAAATATACTCGGAGTCAAGAGTGGATTTTATGCTCTTTATTCAGCTCATAGTGGTGAGGAGGAATGGAAGTTCCCCCAAAATATCTGCTTTATATACATTATTTACACAATGGGCTGCACATGATTGGCTAATTCCGGAATTCTCCTGTAGGCCAATCAAGTTGTGGATTCACTGCCACCTGGAGTTGGATTGGGTGGCTCTTGTGGACCAATCATACTGCTGCATTGTTCTAGGACCAATCAGACTGCTGCATTGTTCTAGGACCAATCAGACTGCTGCATTCTGAATCCTATTGTTCTAGGACCAATCAGACTGCTGCATTTTGGATCCTATTCAACTCAGTACATAACAGGCTACCTGTCTGGCACTCAGGTATCAGGATGCCAGGAATTATCCCTCAGGCAGAGGGGCTGCTGAGTAGCTGAGCTCACCTGTCTATAGGAATTTCTGAAGTTTTCCCGGTGAGCCAGTACATAGATACATCGATCAGTGAATTCTTACATTTGGTATCGTGCAGCAGAGGCCCTTTGAACAGGTAGGAAGAAACTGTGATGAAGTGTTTTGTGGGGACAAATCACAAAAGCGATTGTGCTGATTTTGGTAGTGGGCTACATGTGCATGATATCTGCTGAAGGGGCAAACCCCCCCACCACCCTATACATAAATTCCTGCAACAACACACAGTCACAAAAGGAGGGATTCTTTTGCGCATTACCCTGGAAGTATCAGTGCAAAGTTCTTTAGTTTAGCATGGAAATGTCCACACATGCACGCATTGTTTCTCTGTGCCTCTCTGCTCAATTTCTTTGGCTGCTGCAAGGAGGACGTTCTGCTGCGATGGCGTTTTTGGGCCACGCAATGAGCGCCCCCTTCCATATCACCCGGCTCTTTCCGTTTTGATCTCTCCCAGGCTGTGGGCGCTGCCAGGCTGAATAGCTTCTCCCTGGCATCATAACACAGCCTGACATTTCAACCCCAGTCTGACTTCGACACTGCAGCTAGCAAACCACAGCGACACCAGCACACACGCACACACAATCCTCAGATGTCAGGGCAAACACAGAATTGTTGCCCACAAACTCCCGCCAAAGGCTTGCCAGGCAGGTATAATTCCAGGTGTGGCGTGATGTAGAGGACTATGGTAGGGGGGACGAAAGATCAACATCCTCATATATGCAGATGACACAACCTTGATGGCAGGAAGTGAGGAGGAATCAAAGAACCTTTTAATGAGGGTGAAAGAGGAGAGCGCAAAATATGGTCTGAAGCTCAACATCAAAAAAACGAAGATCGTGGCCACTGGGCCCATCACCTCCTGGCAAATAGAAGGGGGGGGAATGGAGGCAGTGAGAGATTTTTCTTTCTTGGGCTCCATGATCACTGCAGATGGTGACAGCAGCCACGAAATTATAAGACATGCTTCTTGGGAGAAAAGCAATGACAAAACTAGACAGCATCTTAAAAAGCAGAGACATCACCTTGCCGACAAAGGTCCGTATAGTCAAAGATATGGTTTTCCCAGTAGTGATGGCTGGACCATAAAGAAGGCTGATCGCCGATGAATAGATGCTTTTGAATTCTGGTGCTGGAGGAGACTCTTGAGAGTCCCATGGACTGCAAGAAGATCAAACGTCTCCATTCTGAAGGAAATCAGCCCTGAGTGCTCACTGGAAGGACAGATCCTGAAGCTGAGGCTCCAAGACTTTGGCCACCTCATGAGAAGAGAAGACTCCCTGGAAAAGACTCTGTTGTGGGCAAAGAGTGAGGGCACAAAGAGAAGGGGACAACAGAGGATGAGATGGGTGGACAGTGTTCTTGAAGCTACCAGCATGAGTTTGACCAAACTGTGGGAGGCAGTGGAAGACAGGAGTGCCTGGCGTGCTCTGGTCCAGGGGGTCACAAAGAGGCGGACACGACTAAATGACAACAACAGGGGACCACAACCACAGGGTTTCAGCTGGGTGTGCTGCCTTCCACAACTGAATTTGGAGGGACGCACACACACCCCTCACACAGTGCTTTTTCTGCCCCTCCAAAAATATTGTTTAGGTTACTTCCCGAAGATGTGACTTCATCCTCTGAGGAAGAAGGGAGACAATAGATGTTTATAATATTATATTATGCATGCTTTAGATAATTTTTTTTCTCCCTCTTTCATCCAACCAGAACTGCATTCAATTCAGCTGAACACTGGAAGATTTGGGACAGGTAAAAGAACAGTATTTAACACCCACCAGATTGGAAAGAATGTCTAAAAAAGAAAAAGGGTATATGTTGGAAGTGTCATGAAAATGAGGGATCCTTTTTCCACAGGTGGTGGTCCTGTAAAGTAATTAAGGAATATTGGGAAACTATATATAATGAATTAAAAAAGATTTCCCCCAAAAAAACTTTCCTGAAAACACCTGAGATTTTCCTCTTGGGGATGGTAACAGCAGACTGCAGGAGGGGAGAATGTCAGGTCCGTGTAGGAAACTCACACGCAGGACTCAAGCACAAGCACCTCTCTGTGGTTTCTAGTGGCCAGTATTCAGAAGTAATAATAATAATGATGATGATGATGATGATGATGATGATGATGTTTTATTTATACCCCACCCTCCCCAGCCAAGACCAGGCTCAGGGCTGCTAACAACAAATATAAAAACAATTGATTGAAATACAACTTAAAAACAAGATTAAAATACAACATTAAAATGCAGCCTCATTTCAATGGAAACTCAATCAAAAACTTTTTTGGGGATGAAAACGTCAAGTCTTCACCAAGGCCAACTATCCAGACTGGTCCTATGTGGGCCAGAAAAAAGCCAGGGAAGTCCCCAAATAGGAGTTCCATCACAGAAAAAGGAAAGAGGGGAAGGGGATCAAGTTGATTCCAAGCCAAAGGCCAAAGTATTGCTGCTTTTGACTGTGAAGGCAGAACAGAGCCATCAAATCCTCTTTAAAAGCCATTCAAATTGGTAGGCACCACTGTCTCCAGTGGCAGTGAGTTCCACAGTGCCCCACATTTCATTTTATTTCCCCCGAAACTTCCAGCATTCAGCTCCATTGGATGCCCACAACTCCTGGAGTTACGAAAGAAGGGAAAAGCCTTTTTTCTCTCTCTCTCCACTTCCTCCAGACCATCGTTTATAAACTTCTATCACATCGCCTTTTCCTCTAAACCAAAAAAAGTCCCAAAGGCCAGATCACCTGAAGGCGCCTTCCCCTCTTTTGCCTGGGGAAAAATCTCTGGAGTGGCGAAACCTTCCCAGCCTGGCTTGTAATATCCGAAAGGTCCCAGAAGAGCCGAGTTATTTCCTCAGATTTTTAATTAATGCGATTGAAAGCCCAGAGTGTTGGGCGCGGAGAGAAGAGGGGATGGGAAATTGTCCCTCAGAGGGACACACTCTGACAACCTTGTCATCGCCGATTAGCGGGTAATGACCTCCGTGACGTACGTTGTTATTAATCAAATTAATAAAACCGGTGGTGCGATCCCAGCAGATTGGCTGACTCAGAGTAAAAACAGGCCCCCCGGGGAAGGCCTGGTGCAAAGGGAAAGAGGGAGGGGAGGGGGAGGGGGCCTCTTCCAACCCCCCCAAAAAAACTCCCCCCTTTTGCAGCTAATTAAAGCAAATGTTTACCAACAGCTGCAACAAGTCTTTGCAGCAAAGGCAGCGAGAGCACCTCCCTTTTGGGCAAGCAAGAAATACTCATTTTCTGCAATCCAAGAATAGACCTGCAAAACCATCCCATCTACATGTAATTGCATAACTGTCCCAGTTTCCGCCCCCCCCCCATCCCATGTAAACCCGGGTTTTGTGTTTTTCAGAAAGCAGGGTTATTTTAGCAGGAGACAGGCTGGCGGCAAGGAGTCTGCGAACAAGGCACAGCACCCGTCAGAAACTACAGTTCCCACTGTAATAAACAAAAATCTGCCCTTATTCCCTTATGGGGGACACAAGGGCCCTTGTAGAGTCCTTTGTAGGTTCTCCATCGGTCAGAGAAAATAACAGAGGCCAACCAGAGAATATTGAGAAGCAAAGCAGCTAGTAAGCCTGATCTTTATTGGACTGTTGCAACAGGGTGCTCACCTCACATGCAGGAGAAGGAGGAGGACCCAGAACCCAGGTGTGCCCGCCCTTATATAGACATTTTAAATTGCCCGCCCTGGAGTCCAATACCACCCCCTGAAACATCATACATACATCACAGAAGGGGTGTAGCTCAAGACCACACACACACCCCAGATAGATCATACCTTCATTGCAGAAAAGGCGGTCTACACCAGAAATCTGAGTGCATTGTTTATCTCCTGTCTGGTAGGTTACCTATTAATGGTCACTTGATTGGATTACCTGGGGAGCCTGGCCAGTCTTTTGTAATGATAAATACTTAGTTCCTGAGCCAGGTCAGAGGCTCACCCTATTCATATCTTAAATTTGCCCTTAAGGCAGGATTTGTGAAGGAAAAGACAATGGGGAGGCTTTTCCATTTTCCTTCGATCTTGCAGAGAAATATTTGAGGTTAATTTGGGAGGGACAAAATGGTTTCAGGACTTTTTTCTGTGGGGTTTCAGACATGTGGTTTATATATGCAGTTATGAACATTTATTATATGTTATAATATTATAGATTATATTTATATATATAATACCTTATTATTTTTTATTTCACCAGCAACCTTGAAGGGAAGGCAGAGCTCTTTAAAGCGATGTCATAGTGCTTTAAATGTATGGAGCAGGGGGGCTGTGTATCTTTGACAACGGAGTCAGAGAAGGTGATTCTGCTTGCAAAGAACTCTGTACTTGCACTGGAACCCACTCACCTTGAGCTGCATTGGCCCATCAGAGTCCCCACCGAGCATCAACTCATGGCAGATGTGCTCATTCCTGGGGTCTAGATTCCTGCAGCAGGGAGTCACTCATTCTCATTTAGAAAAGGAACTTACGAGTGCTAAACCACTGCCAAACATCTGATGCCTTTTTTAAAACAGAAAAGCAGATGGAGTACTTTGATTTTAATCAATGGATCAATGATTCAGCCAATTAAAAGGTGCATTGCCACGGCTTAATGATGATAACATTTCACCTGCATCACAGCTTCTCGTGAACCCAAGAAAAGAGTGAGGAATATTGGGGTCATTCGCAGGGACGCGGACTTATAAAAAATATTGGGGGGGGGGGCCGGGAAAGCTCATGAATAATAAATAAGCTCATGAATATGCAAATAAAGTGGCGCCGCCTCCTCGTGAGCGAATAGGGGAGAGCATGCTGCTCCTATTAATCAGCTCCGAAGGTGGAGCTTTTGCTCGGGAGGGAGGGCAGGAGGCATGCAGCCCGACCCTGTGCATTTTGGGCTGGGGGAGGGGCGGCGATGGCGCTCTGCTGGAGGGGCGCCGGAGATTATTGGGGGGGCAGAGCCCCCCCAAACGAATTTTTGAGGGGGCTCGGGCCCCCTCAAGCCCCATGGAGTCGGCGCCTATGGTCATTCGCCAACAAATCGGTCAGTGCAGAGCCCGTTCCCTTACTAGGGACAAACAAGAGCCGTTGAAACACAATTTGAAACACCCCTCTCAGTCTCTTCTTTTGTTAAGTTGTGGGTGAACATATCAGACGACACAGCGATTCTTCAGACAGCTCTTGTTTATTCACAGGCCAGAACAGAACAGAACTGAACTGAAGGGTTCAGCCAGCCTGCTTATATAGAGCTCCACTACAATGCAACAGTAACAACTTTCTGTAACTATCCAATCACTGAACATCACTTTCAATTCCTTATTTGCATATATGGACCTGAGTGAAAACTATCTACAGTATTCCCCCTGCTGGCCCAGGGTGAGAACTTCAGTACATAACATCTTTCCCAGGCTAAACATACCCAGCTCCTTTAAGCCATAGCTGTCAACGTTTCGCTTTTTTAAAGGAAAATTCCTTTATTCCAAATAGAATTCCTCACAAGAGAAGGGAAAAGTTGACAGCTATGCTTCAAGCGCTCCTCCTAAATCTTGGTTTCCAGACCCTTGATCATCTTGGTTGTCTTCCTCAGCAAACTTTCCAGCTTGTCAACGTCCTTCTTAAATAGTGGCGCCCAGAACTGAACATGGTATTCCAGGTGGAGTCTGACCAAGGCAGAAAAGAGCTATATTTTTTTTTCCCTTGTTCTGTTTTCAAAAAAAAAACCTGGGCAGTCCCTTTCCAACCCTACAATTCTATGGTATTATTATTATTATTATTATTATTATTATTATTATTATTATTACTACTACTACTACTACTACTACTACAGTGGTACCTCGGGTTGCATACACTTCAGGTTACATATTCTTCAGGTTACAGACTCCGCTAACCCAGAAATAGTACCTCGGGTTAAGAACTTTGCTTCAGGATGAGAACAGAAATCGTGCTCTGGCGGCGTGGCAGCAGCAGGAGGCCCCATTAGCTAAAGTGGTGCTTCAGGTTAAGAACAGTTTCAGGTTAAGAACAGACCTCCGGAACGAATTAAGTACTTAACCCGAGGTACCACTGTACTCCATCTTTTCCCTGACTGGACTCGAGGCAGTTTACAGGAAAAAACAGGAAAAGATAAAAACACAGCACAGTCAATCGGTAAAATATAATTAAACATTGATAGAATTAAAACCATATGCATTTCTAAAATCTGTTATAAACATAACTGTAATTACAATAATGACCTTAGAATGGGGTAGCCTTCTGGAGGTTTTTAAGCAGTTTGGATGGCCATCAGTCAGGGATCCTTCAGCTGTGATTCCTGCATGAGGGATGCAGGTGGCGTTGTGGTCTAAATCACTGAGCCTCTTGGGCTTGCCGATCAGAAGGTCGGCGGTTCAAATCCCCGCGACGGGGTGAGTTCCCTTTGCTCGGTCCCTGCTCCTGCCAACCTAGCAATTCGAAAGCACGTCAAAGTGCAAGTAGATACAGTGGTGCCTCGCAAGACGAAAAGAATCCGTTCTGTGATTCTCTTCGTCTAGCGGTTTTTTCGTCTTGCGAAGCAAGCCCATTGACGGATTAGCGGATTAGCGCTATTAGCGGCTTTTAGCGGCTTTTAGCGACTTATCTGCTGATTGGATCAGCTGATAAGCGGCTTAGCGGCTTAGAAAAAGGGGGGGAGGAAAAGAAACCCGCAGGAACTCGCGAGGCATTGTCGTCTTGTGAAGCAAGCCCATAGGAAATTCATTTTGCGAAGAACCTCCAAAACGGAAAACCCTTTCGTCTAGCGGGTTTTCCGTCTTGCGAGGCATTCATCTTGCGGGGCACCACTGTAAATAGGTACCGCTCTGGCGGGAAGGTAAACGGTATTTCCATTTGCTCTGGTTTCCGTTATGGTGTTCAGTTGCGCCAGAAGTGGTTTAGTCCTGCTGGCCACATGACCCAGAAACTGTCTGCAGATGAACACTGGCTTCCTTGGCCTGAAAGCAAGATGAGCACCTCAACCCCGTAGTCACCTTTGACTGGACTTAACCATCCAGTTTAATTTAAACCTAGACAGCATCCTAAAAAGCAGAGACATCACCTTGCCAACAAAGGTTCAAGCTATGGTTTTCCCAGTGGTGATGTATGGAAGTGAGAGCTGAACCATAAAGAAGGCTGATCGCCGAAGAATGGATGCTTTTGAATTCTGGTGCTGGAGGAGACTCTTGAGAGTCCCATGGACTGCGAGAAGATCAAACCTCTCCATTCTGAAGGAATTCAGCCCTGAGTGCTCACTGGAAGGACAGATCGTGAAGCTGAGGCTCTTTGGCCACCTCAGGAGAAGAGAAGACTCCCTGGAAAAGACCCTGATGTTGGGAGAGATGGAGGGCACAAGGAGAAGGGGACAACAGAGGACGAGGTGGTGGGACAGTGTTCTCGAAGAGACCAGCATGAGTTTGACCAAACTGCGGGAGGCAGTGGAAGACAGGAGTTCCTGGCGTGCTCTGGTCCAGGGGGTCACGAAGAGTCGGACACGACTAAACGACTAAACAACAACAACCGTCCAGGGGTCCTTTACCTTTACCTGCCCTGTAGAGGGTTGGACTAGATGACCCTTGTGGGGGGTCCCTTCCCTCTCTAGGATGCTATGATTTCACACACACACACACACAATGATGCATGGAAAGAGACCCCATTCCTATGCGGGTCCAGAAGAATGCAGGGAAGATGTTTTTGTGGCATCTGTCTGTCTGAGCCCCACAACCCCACCCCCCAACTGCCTTCCCCCTTTTTGCTCCCTCGCTGGACTGGCGTTGGCTTCCTGGCCCTTTTCCCCCCGGCTGGGAGGGGAGGAAGACCTCAGCCGGGCTCTTTTCACGACTCTCTTGTGGGGTGACCTCTCCTCTCCTCCATCTCTCCCCACAGATGGAGCCTCAATTAAATTCGGAAATACATTTTTTAATACGACTTTCACCTCAGCTCCCTCTCGGGCTATTAAACCCATTATGGCAGAGTTAAGTAAAGAAGTGGGGCGGAGGCTGGCAGCGGGGGGAGGCAATAAGACTGAGAGCTCTGGCGGCCCCTGTCATCCTCAGCTTTATGGCCCTGACAATGTTTTCTTTATTAAAGATTCAGGAGCCATTTCCTACCGACCCGACTCTCTCTGTCCCTTCCATTAAAGGCCGGGCTCAGGAGAAGAGGGAGGCACCTTGATGACTGTGGGAAAGAAGGAGAGCCAGTTGGGGGGCAGCGAGGGGTCGGGGTGCTCGCCCCTCTGGGAAGGGGTGAACTGGCAGGAGCCTCCATCCCAAGCCGGACGACGGGGGTCTGTCTCCTCGACAGCAGAATCTCCCCAGTCTCTGAGCGGTGCGAGATTGCCGGGCTAATCATCATCATCATTTTATTCTTCATACCCTGCCCATCTGCCTGGGTTTCCCCAGCCACTCTGGGTCGCTTACAGCGCGTATAAAAACATAGTAAAACTCCAAACGTTAAAAGCTTCCCTAAACAGGGCTGCCTTCAGATGTCTTCTAAAAGTCAGATAGTTCTTTATTTCCTTGACATCTGGTGGGAGGGCGTTCCACAGGGCGGGTGCCACCACTGAGAAGGCCCTCTGCCTGGTTCCTGATAACTTGGCTTCTCGCAGTGAGGGAACCGCCAGAAGACCCTCGGAGCTGGACCTCTGTGTCTGGGCTGAATGATGGGGGTGGAGACGCTCCTTCAGGTATACTGGGCTGAGGCCGTTTAGGGCTTTAAAGGCCAGCACCAACATTTTGAAGTGTGCTCAGAAACATACTGGGAGCCAACGTAGGTCAGGACCGGTGTTATGTGGTCTCGGTGGCCGCTCCCAGTCACCAGTCTAGCTGCCGCATTCTGGATTAGTTGCAGTTTCAAGGTCACCTTCAAAGGTAGCTCCATGTAGAGCACATTGCAGTAGTCCAAGCGGGAGATAACCAGAGCATGCACCACTTTGGCAAGACAGTCTGCGGGCAGGGAGGGTCTCAGATGGAGCTGGTAGACTGTTGCCCTGGACGCAGAATTGACCTGCGCCTCTGAGTCCAAAATGACCCTCAGGATGCGCCCCTGGTCCTTCAGGGGCACAGAGACCCCATTCAGGACCAGGGAGTCCCCCACACATGCCCGCCCCGTCCCCCCAAAACAATACAGTCATACCTCAGGTTGTGAATGCTGAGGGTTGTGTGTTTTTGGGTTACGGACCGCGCCGAACCCAGAAGTACTGGAACGGGTTATTTTCAGGTTTTGGCACTCACGCATTTGCAAAATGACATCACGCACATGCGCAGAAGCGCTGGATCGTGTTACGCGCATGCACAGATGCGGCGCTGCAGGTTGCGAACGTGCCTCCTGCATGGATCATGTTCGCAACCCAAGGTATGACTGTAGTGCTTTCTAAAAGCTCACCAAAGTTTGTGTTTCCTTTCTTCTTATGTGGCTCTGCAATTCCCCAGGCAACAAAACTGCTCAAAATGGCCAGATGTTTTTCTTTAAATTTCTTGATTCCTGACACTTAAATACCACCCTCCATGGGCAGTTTGCAAAACGGAGAAGCTGCTGTCACGGAGGAGGCAAGGAGCTCTTCCTTCCTCTCTTCCTTTCCCCATCTCTCAAGCTGCGCTCAGGATCCCACCCTCCTCACATCAGCCCTTGTTCTCCTTGTGTTTAGCTACAGGGTCTGCTCAACCCCCTGCTGTCCCCTTGAGGTGTCACAGCTGTTTATCTGGGGCCTGGAAGCTTCTGGCATCATAAAAAGTGGTGCTCAGCGCAGCAGGAGACAAGAGACGAACAAGGAGATCATTGCGGGAAGGAAAGATGCCTCATTTGGGGAAGGCAAACATCAGCCTGAGGCTGACTGGGAAGGGGAGCTTGTGCCCAAAGCCAAGAATTATCACCCCAACACCCTTGCCAGCTTGGCATGGACCCTGGCAGTCATGTTATGGGGGAGGTGGGTTTCCTGGACCCCCCAAGGGTAGGGGGTGACCTGTGGATATTGCAACTGTTTGGCCGAGTTGGGCAGTTAGTCCAGCTGGCATCTTGGCAAGCATTTAGGGCTTGCATCACTTTGAAATGCAGGAAGAAAAGATTGAAGGAAGAAGGTCTAACGATGGCTAGATATGGATAACAGTCATACCTCGGGTTACAGACACTTCGGGTTGCGTGATTTCGGGTTGCGCACCGCACCAAACTTGGAAGTACCGGAACTGGTTGCTTCCGGGCTTCGGCGCTTGCGCATGTGCAGAAGCGCTAAATCGTGCTTTGCGCATGGGCAGAAGCGCCAAATTGCGACCCTCACATGCGCACACGCCGTATTGTGGGTTGCGAACGCTGCAGGTTGAAAACATGCTTCCCGCACGGATCACGTTCGCAACCCGAATGTTCACTGTATTCTTTATATCCCACTTTTCCCCCAGACTCAAGGCTTCCCCCAAAGATCTCAGAGACCGGGCCAGTTTATAGGGGAGGATATCCTACAGATAGCCTGGGCTTAAGCCCTTAAGGGATAACTGTGGGATGTGAAACACAAGAGCAGTCAAGTACAACCTTCCTAGAGTGAACATGTTTACACATGGGGAGGAATGTTTGTCCAGCCAGCAGGTAAACTTCCTGTTTCCTTCTGGGCTGGGACAGGAGTGCCTGGCGTGCTCTGGTCCAGGGGGTCACGAAGAGTGGGACATGACTAAACAACAACAACACGGCAGATCAATGCGGCTACCTACCTGTAAATAGTGGTATATGTTGAATTGCAGCTCTCTTTCGAACAGCTTCTTCACTTTTGCTCTAAATGGATGGTTTTAGCAACACTCAGCACTTGGCCCTAAAGTGGGTCCAGAAAAAGATTCTGCCAGAACCAGAATCCAATTTAGCAACCCTGTCTCATCACTGCAATAGAGCAAATATTTCCTGTACTTTTTAACCGGGGAAGGGAAAATAATATTTCGCATTTTTAGGCATCAACCTCGCATGGAAGTAGACAAATATTTCAAACTCCCAGAAGCCGGAATCAAATCTCGAGGTGCCTAGGGAATCCTTTAGCCCCTGTTCCAGCTCTAAGCAGTATTGATTTGTGTTGGACTCTGTGCTTGTCTTTATTCCCTGCTCCCTGGAAAAAAATAAATGCAAAAGTCTTTTTTCACGTCTCACCAAACCAGATCACAAGTCCACAGTGTGACCACAAATGGAACAATACCATGTTTAGGTCTCGTCGCTGCATTTCAAAAACAACCTTGTATCGCTGGAAAACATTCAGAAAAGAGCAACCAGGAGAAATCTGTATTTTGGCTGAACACCAATAAAAACTGTATTTTAAAGAGAGGAAAATAGCAACCAAAATGATCAAGGGGATGGAGAAATTTCCCTGCGAAGAAAGGTTTAAGCATTTGGGGCTGTTTAGTTTAAAAAGCAGAGACATCACCTTGCCAACAAAGGTCCATATAGTTAAAGCTATGGTTTTCCCAGTAGTGATGTATGGAAGTGAGAGCTGGACCATAAAGAAGGCTGATGGCCGAAGAATGGATGCTTTTGAATTCTGGTGCTGGAGGAGACTCTTGAGAGTCCCATGGACTGCAAGAAGATCAAACCTCTCCATTCTGAAGGAAATCAGCCCTGAGTGCTCACTGGAAGGACAGATCCTGAAGCTGAGGCTCCAAGACTTTGGCCACCTCATGAGAAGAGAAGACTCCCTGGAAAAGACCCTGATGTTGGGAAAGATGGAGGGCACAAGGAGAAGGGGACGACAGAGGACGAGATGGTGGGACAGTGTTCTCGAAGCTACCAGCATGAGTTTGACCAAACTGCGGGAGGCAGTGGAAGACAGGAGGGCCTGGCGTGCTCTGGTCCAGGGAGTCACGAAGAGCCAGACACGACTAAACGACTAAACAACAATGAGTTTAGAAGAAAGGCAAGTACGGTATTTTTTGCACCATAACACTCACTTTTTCCCTCCTAGAAAGTGAGGGGAAATGTCTGTGCATGTTATGGAGGAAATGCCTACGGGTGGCATGCCTACGGATTTTCCTCCTCTAAAAACTACGTGCGTGTTATGGTTGGGTGCATGTTATAGAGTGAAAAATACGGTAATTGGGGCAGGATAGACTGGAGAGAGCGGGTAAAGGAAGGTTTACTTACTTGCACAACTCAAGAACTCAGAAACATCCAATGGGGCTCAGTGTTGGAAGATTCAGGAAAGACGAAAGAAAGGATCTTCACACAGAGTTAACCTCTGGAACTCCTTCCCACTGGACGCAGCGATGCCACCAACCTAGACAGCTGTAAAAAAAGGTTTAGACAAATCCACGGAGAAGTTTTTCAAGGACTGCTTTCCCCAATTGGATATTTTCTCCCTCCACTGGAGGCAGGATGCTTCTCGAATCCTGGTTGCTAGGATCCACAATGGGGGAGATGGCTGTTGTGTCTGAGTCCTGCTTGCAGGATTCGCATAGGCATCTGGGAATAGAAAGTTGGACCACACAAGCCCTTGGCTTAATATAGCTGCGCTCTTCTTGTTTTCTCTTTACATGGTTTGTTCTTTTACATTCTGCTCTCATCTGCTGGTTATTGTGGGAATGTTCAGGGATTCAGGAGAAGATATATTGTCTGATTATAGCCTTTCCAACTTGTGTAAACAAGTTCACAGTTTAGCAGAGTAACATTCCTCTTTTTAAACTCGCAGCGGATGCGTTTGCTCAGGCTCGCTAAAGCCTCTATAATAACTGTTCTGGTATTTCCCCTTTATTCCCTCCTAAAAGATAAGACACAACACAGTCTTCGATAAAAGTATAGAAAGAGTTTACTTACTCACTTTCTGTTCACAATCGGATCCCAGAAGGCAGACTTAGCTTAGAAAAGTAACATATACCTAGAAACTATCTCATAAGAAGACAGTCCCTTTGTCCTCTCTTGGCTAGGAGAGCATCTTTGGCTAAGCAGATGTTGCTTCTTCGATGCATGTAGTCAAAGAGAGAGAGATGGCTGCCCTGCCCTGTGCTTTTGTCGTTACCTGCACAGGTGAGGCCACACCCACCTCTAGTCACATGTAGAGAAAGTCTGTCCCAGCCCAGAAGGAAACAGGAAGTTTACCTGCTGGCTGGACAAACATTCCTCCCCATGTGTAAACATGTTCACTCTAGGAAGGTTGTACTTGACTGCTCTTGTGTTTCACATCCCACAGTTATCCCTTAAGGGCTTAAGCCCAGCCTATCTGTAGGATATCCTCCCCTATAAACTGGCCCGGTCTCTGAGATCTTTGGGGGAAGCCTTGAGTCTGGGGGAAAGTACTTAATTCGTTCCGGAGGTCCGTTCTTAACCTGAAACTGTTCTTAACCTGAAGCACCACTTTAGCTAATGGGGCCTCCCGCTGCTGCCACGCCACCGGAGCACGATTTCTGTTCTCATCCTGAAGCAAAGTTCTTAACCTGAAGCACTATTTCTGAGTTAGCGGACTCTGAAGCGTCTGTAACCTGAGGTACCACTGTAACTGCCCAATCCAATGAAATAAACATGCTATCAAAACCAGGATTTTCAATGCCCTAGTTAATCATTAAAATGTTTTAAAACCATGTAACGTCTGCAGAACTCACTGGCGATTTTGGTCCACTAAAATATCCGACGGTCTGCAATTTCTCAGATCAAAAGGGTGTTTTGACCTGAGGCCTGTTTAAGTCTCAGGCGCACTCACTTGTATGCAGGTTTACTTGGGAGTAAGTGCCACTGTGTTCATCTTACTCTCAAGTAAGTTAGGCATAGGATTGCAGCTTTTAATAGAGATTTCTTTCATTAAAAAACCGAGGTGGGATCGGGTCACTTGAGAAGCTGAGAAGGGAACCGGTCTGCTTTTAAGCTGGCAAATAGGCTGTAGGCTGTGATGGGCAGCTGAAGGTTTTATTCCTATCGGAATTTATTGTAATACGAAAAGGTACCCATGTATTACAGACCCACACCCAGAACTGGCGCAGGTGTGTTCTGATGCTCTTATCTGTATCTAAGCATGTCTCTCTCTCCGCACAGAAATATATGCCCATTCAGCACCACTTTTTGCAGAGACTCAGGCACAGTTTCAAAACCCACCAGGGAGCGGCAATAATCCCGCTCACACACACAGTTGCGCTCCTGAAATCCCTTTAAAGTTCAATGGGGCTTAAAACAGCTTAAATAACTCTCCGCTGCCACCTTGCAGCCTAAATCAGCAACTCATCCTTCCAGCAGGGTTGCCAGCTTCCACGGGGCACAGGGCTCCTGTGCAATTTGGTGATGAGTTTCGCCCGAGGCATTTTGTCCCGGCCGCTGCCTGGCGATGATGGGAGAAGCTGCGCCGCCGCAGATTCTCCCCTCGAAGCAGCTCAGGAGCCACAGACCCACATCCCCACACCTGCGCATGCATGCACGCAGTTCACACAGCTGCAAGGCAAGAGAAGCCCAATTGCTTCCTGCACACACACACACACACACCCAGTAGCTGTTCAGAAACTGATGACCAAGCACATGTTGGAAGTGCAGTCGAGAAGGTTTAACCCTGCCTGTGCTGCAGCGCTCAGAAGCGACTGCCAAACACGTGTCTGGGCTGCCCTCCAGCGGCTGTTTGTGGAGGTGAGCCTGTTTTGCCGTCGCAAGACCTTCAGAGAGAGAGAGAGAGAGAGAGAGAGCAAAGTTCTGGTAAATTTACTGGGGCTTGCTCCTGAGAAAAGAGCGCAGGATAGTGCGCACCCGGGAAATGATCTCTTTCAGCTTCTGCCTTCTGGAAGAAGGCACAGGGTTATAAAGACTAGGACTAGCCGCCTGAGAAACAGTTTCTATCCAAATGCAATTTTGGTTTTAAACGCAGTGTAAGGAGTCCCTGAAGGGACACAGCCTAGGACTTGTCGATCAGAAGGTCAGCGGTTCAAATCCCTGCGACGGGTCATGTGGCCAGCAGGACTAAGCCGCTTCTGGCGAACCAGAAGAGCACGGAAACACCGTTTACCTTCCCGCCGGAGCAGTACCTATTTATCTACATGCACTTTGACGTGCTTTCGAACTGCTAGGTGGGTAGGAGTGGGGATTGAGTAACGGGAGCTCATTCGAACAGCCAACCTTCCGATCAGCAAGCCCTAAGCTCTGTGGTTTAACCCACAGCGCCACCTGCGTCCCCATAACCATGCATAGACTTGGGCAAATTGGACTCTAGTTCATGAACACTGATGCCCCAATAAAGTTGTTTAGTTTTGAAGACTCCACAAAACTCTTTTGTTGTGACATTAGGCAGTGCACTGCCGCCCCCTCTTGGCCTTCTGGGAGAACTGAGAGACTTGTGAATTCCCAAAGGTCTCAGGAGGAGAGAATTATGATCCTCTTGCAGCAGGTTTCTCATTCTTATTCCTATTCCTTTTCCCTTGGGATAGGCTGACATAGTTTGCACTCCCTCCTAGAACCACAGAAGGGACCCCCAGGGGACATCTATCCCAACCCCCTGCGATGCAAGGAATCACAGCTTTCTTTCATTGGTCCAGAATCTTCCAACATTCGTTGGATGGACACGAGTTTGAGTGCTACAGGAGAGGAAGGAAAACTATCCTCTGTTCACTTTCTCCATGAAGAGTTTTATAAACTCATATTGTGTTGCCCCCGACTCACCTCTTCTCTAAACCAGAAAGTCACAAACGCTGAGTCAGGCTGTTGGTCCATCTAGCTCCATACTGTCTACACGGACTGGCAGCAGCAGCAGCTCTCCAGAGTCTCTTTCCCAGAGGTGCCATCGGGGACAGAACCAACCTCCTTAACAACCCTGAATTTGCAGCACCTAAGCGCAAGGGAACAAATCCCTCCATTCTTTATAGATATATAGATATCGTTATTTCATAAAAATTTATACACTGCTGGAGTGTTTTTTTAAAAACCCACAAAGCGGTTTAAAAAAAACAGGAAACCATGAAATTATTGGGAAGAATTAACAACAATAATTAAAGGCTCCAGAAATCAAAACAGCGGCAATAACAGATTAAAACTCGAATCAACTCTGTTAGGCTCACCTAAAAAAAAGTCTCAGGTGTCAAAAAGAATACAGTGAAGGCGCCTGTCTCGCGTCAAGAGGCAGGGAGTTCCGAAGGTCTGATAAATGCAGAGCGGCTATTAAGTGGGACCTGAGACAGTGGCAGCTCCACGGATCAAACGGTCGAGTGGTGATTTCTTTTGCTTTTGTAGAAGACAGTCTTTGAACACACAAGTAACTACAATTTTTTAAATGGTTTTTATTTCCCATGTCATTGAGAATTCCCGCTCTAATTAAATCACCCACTAAAACAATTTGCTGCTCCGCTTAACAATTGGCGTATAATGGACGTTCCCCACAACCTCACTACCATCTTTGGGTTTAGGTGGGCCAGTTCAAAATATTTAACAGTGGTTTCCATGTGGAGGGTGGTGCTTGTGAGCCACACAACAGGGCGACCCACTGACACCAGAATCCTAATCTTCTGTATACTGTTCTGTACAGGCCAGACAACAATGTTGAAGTCCCGAGTCCGCTGTCAGAGGAACGAAGAAGCCACAGGTCTTGGGCTTCAGATAAGACACAAACCTTGATGAGAGACAATCACACAATTTCAAGGAGCCCCATTCTGCCAGCCAGTCCTGGGTAGGACCGAGATGCAGAGACATCATCTTCAGACGCTGAATTAAGACTTCTTTTGTGCCGGAGAAAAATGGAACTCCTTTTAAGCACGTATCAAACTTTACTTATAAACGTTGGAGCACTTAAAAAGAAAAAGGCTTCATATTCAGAAAATTCCAACACCCAGGGGGGGAAAAACCAACTGTCAGGAGAGCAATGGCACAGTATGGCGTTATCTTTGGCTCATCTTTGATTCCCTCCCATCAGAATTCGGCCGATGTGGCAATGGGGAAAAGGGATTATGGGAGATCAGTGTCCCGTCCAATATATCCAGAAATTTGGCCACCACAGAGTCCTCCAACACTTGGTGGTCGATAGCGGATACTTCCGAAGAGAACCTGAAACACTGTGAAGATTCGTTCGCAAAGCACAGTTCCGATTTTCCTAAAAGTGACACTTTAAAAAGAGAGAGAGAGGAAGAGCAGGACTTCTGTCCTAAAGCCTGAAAGGTTAAGTTTTGGGAAAGTCTGCACCTTAAAAAAATAATAATCCCAAGAATGCAGCACTTGGGCAAAGAAGAGGGTCAGTTACTTCACCTGAGCCAAACAGGTGTATGAAAAGAGTCCAGGCTTTAAACTTCAAACTTGGCTAAAGATTCCACCACAAAGAACCCTGAAGGAGATATTTATTTATACGCTTGCAGAGAAGATGGACCAGGCACTGAAAAATTTACGACTTAAAATCTCCCTTGTCTGTTTCTCCAGGAAAAGGTGTCTTGCGAACAACGCCCCCTTAATTCTCGGACGAGAAAGCTGCTCCTTTGGCACACGCCTTCTGACCTGCCTCTGGCTTCCCCACTTTTCAAAATGGAAGGGCAAGCCTTCTCTGCCCCGGCCGGAGAGAGGGGCTCGGGGTTACCCTTTCCAAAGGCTGCCAGGGCTGGATCTGCTCTTCAGGTCCGTCAGGCGCAAGGGGGATCCAAAGCGGAGGCGGGCGGCTCACCAGAGAAGCCCCCCTTCAGCTACATTCTCGGTCGCTTGGTCTGGGGAGATCTGGGCAGCTGCAGGAGGAGGGAGCTGAGAGGCCTTCGATCATCCTTTGCTTCTTCCTCTGGATCAGCTTCCCACCCGTGAAGCCCAAAACTCCGCCGCCCAGCGCAGCAGCAATGCCGGCCACTTTGAACCCGGCCAGGAGCCCAATAGGACCGCCAACGACTCCGCCAATGAGGGCGCCAGCGACAGGCAGGGCGGCCAGCTTGAATTTGGCAGCCTGGAGAAGAAGGAAGACAAGAGAAAGGAGTGAGCTGGTGTTGCGAGAAAGTACCGTACTTTTCCACGTATAAGACAAGGGTTTTTCTTAGAAAATTTTGCCAAAAAAGGGGGCGTCGTCTTATACAGCGGTAGTTAATTGGGGGGTGGGACGTGGGATTGGTTGCTCCTCCTACCCGGAGATCAGTAATATCCAAAGGCAACACGATGACCAAGTACAACACTGCGACGTCAACATAAACTCTTTTTATAATCCATGCAGAACGTAAAACAATATGAAATAGAATAAATATGCACTCTCTGCAAAAGCAAATAAACAGAAAAACAGACAGAATAAACCAGCTCTCTCCCATGCTTCTTCCTAACTGTCACTCAAATATAGTCTTTCACACTCACCCCATCACAATACAAAGGAAAAAGCATTTACAGTTCCCTGGTCCCGGAGTCAAGTCAAATAAAACCCCTTTGTCTTGACCTGGCTTCATCCCACTAGAGTGGGTAGCCATTGTGATTGAGATGGTTTTCTGTCTGACACTCCTGGGGCAGGATATCACCCCTCCCCTTATACCTCACTTCCCTGGGTCCTAAATGCCATTGGAACTGAGAATATTGATAGGATGTGATTTCTTATGAATTTCTGAAGACTACCTTAGGAGGAGGCACTGAACTTCAGCCTTTCCTATGGTTTTCTTATGGCTCCAGGCTGAGTTGCCATTGTAGCTTATGCGGGAGGCGTGTCACATGAAAAATGGGTGTTCTCTGCTGTTTCAGAGGCAGAAGCTGAACCAATGGATTCAGGTGACAAGAAAAGAGATCCCAACTCAACATCAGGAAGAATTTTCTGACAGTAAGAGCTGCTCCACAGTGGAGTCGGCTCCCACCCGGAGGCAGCGGACTCTCCTTCCATGGAGCTTTTTAAGCAGAGGTTGGAGGTCCACCTACCAGGGATTCTTTAGCTGAGATTCCTGCACTGCCGGGGGTTGGACTAGATGACCCTCGGGGTCCCTTCCAATTCTAAGATTCTATGATGTTTTGATTCAATGAAGAATTGATGGAAAGCAGAGTGCCACTGGTTTGCCAGGAGATAGATGGAGAGAGCCCTACCCTGGACAGATTCCTGGTCCCCTCTTCGACATTCACAGCGGCCGTGTTGACGTTATCTTCAATCCTGTCGATCTTCTCCTGCTGGGCCTAGAAGACACAAAAGGGTTTTCAAGCGAAACGGCAGAACAAAAGCACACAGCCCACTTCAAAGTGCCAAGCGCGGAGCCTTCCGAAAACTAAAAATAGCCTTTTTTGGCTGAAGCCTATTTCCATCCCTTTCCATTCAAAGCTGACCCACAATAATGGACTTTCTCCACAAGGTTTTACCAGTAGTGATGTATGGAAGCGAGAGCTGGACCATAAAGAAGGATGATCGCCAAAGAATTTATGCTTTTGAATTATGGTGCTGGAGGAGACTCTGGAGAGTCCCATGGACTGCAAGAAGATCAGACCTCTCCATTCTTAAGGAAGTCAGCCCTGAGTGCTCACTGGAAGGACAGATCCTGAAACTGAGGCTCCAAGACTTTGGCCATCTCATGAGAAGAGAAGACTCCCTGGAAAAGACCCTGATGTTGGGAACGATGGAGGGCACAAGACGAAGGGGACGGCAGAGGATGAGATGGTGGGACAGTGTTCTCGAAGCTACCAGCATGAGTTTGACCAAACTGTGGGAGGCAGTGGAAGGCAGGAGTGCCTGGCGTGCTCTGGTCCAGGGGGTCACGAAGAGGCAGACACGACTAATCGACGCAACAACAACAACCACCACAAGGCTGCCATCAAAGACAATGCAGAAATGTCAACCAATGCGAAATGTGGCTGCCTAGGTGGTCGTGGGCCAGAAAATAGGAAAGCGGAGCGCAATTCTGCACTGACCACTGGTGCATTTGGGAGCCCAATTCAAACTGCTGGTATTAACCTTGAAAGGAGGGGGTGGGCCATACAATTAACACTGACACAACCCCCCCCCATAAGTAGAATAATAGAAACATAACCACCCGGCCCTACTCACCATTCCCCCCTACTCCTTTTTCCCCTTCCTCTTCTTAATTGTTTAAACCAATTCATGAACCAAGAACTTCTACATTGACCGCTAATAATGAAACATATGTTATAGATATTTTCCCACGTTTATTATGCTCTTTTTGTGATATACAAAAGACATGAGAAAGCTTGGTATGCTGGTTTGTATAACATTATTCTTGTTTATAGGTAAAGGGACCCCTGACCATTAGGTCCAGTCGTGGATGACTCTGGGGTTGCGGCGCTCATCTCGCTTTACTGGCTGAGGGAGCCGGCATACAGCTTCCGGGTCATGTGGCCAGCAGGACTTAGCCGCTTCTGGCAAACCAGAGCAGCACACGGAAGCGCCGTTTACCTTCCCGCCGGAGTGGTACCTATTTATCTACTTGCACTGGTGTGCTTTCAAACTGCTAGGTTGGCAGGAGCAGGGACCAAGCAACGGGAGCTCACCCCGTCACGGGGATTCGAACCACTGACCTTCTGATCGGCAAGTCCTACCACAGTGCTGCCCCGTCGCCTATTATTAGTATAGGTGGAGATTTATACTGAAAACAGGACTGAATGCCCTAGGCATCAGCCAAGGTGTGGGGAGGTCAATCCTGCTAAGTTTGGGTGCATAATATGGCACCTCTCCACAAGGTGGTCCCTCGTACACCAGGCCCCTGCAGAAAGCCAGACTAAACTCTCTGCATATTGCTCTTCTCACTCCAGAGATGTAAGAATTGCGCAACTAGCTTCTTTTTTTCGTCCCCTTTCTTCTGAACGCTGAAGGAACGTTAAGACCCTAATCTTGCCATACTTACGTTAACAAGCAGAGAGAAGTCCGTCACCAGGTTGCTGAGCTCAATCAAGTCCTACAATGAGATCCAAAAAAATGTGCTGTTATTCTTCTGCTCCTCTAGATTTCTCCAAGGGACCCTCAGAGTAGAATCCCAGCCTACCTCTTCAAGCATTTCCCACGATTCCGCCGCGTTTTGATCCTGGGGGATTTCGGGGAGAGGGGAGAAGGTCTGGATGTAACTCTGAGAGAGTCCTTCGTTGCTGGCATCGTAAAACGTTTCTGAGTGGAAAGATCATAAAGTCTCATAATGCTCCCCAGAGGGTTAACCTATCCAGAACTAAAGAGCTCCCAGCCCTCTGCCGGATAAAAGGGAGTGGACTCTCATTCCTTAGAAGTTCTTAAGCAGAGACCCTCCCTGCCCACGGACTGTCTTGCCAGAGTGGTGCATGCTCTGGTTATCTCCCGCTTGGACTACTGCAATGCGCTCGACGTGGGACTACCTTTGAAGGTGACCCGGAAACTACAACTAATCCAGAATGCGGCAGCTAGACTGGTGACTGGGGGCGGCCACCGGGACCATGTAACACCGTTCCTGAAAGACCTACATTGGCTCCGAGGACACTTCCGAGCACTATTCAAAGTGTTGGGTCTGACCTTGAAAGCCCTAAATGGCCTCAGCCCAGTAGACCTGAAGGAGCATCTCCACCCCCATCGTTCTGCCCGGACACTGAGGTCCAACGCCGAGGGCCTTCTGGCGGTTCCCTCACTGCGAGAAGCCAAGTTATGATGATGATGATGATGTGTATTTAAAGGCTACCCAGAAAAGGTGGGCCCTGGTGGGGGAGGGGGGATTTTAAGGAAATAAAAGCAATGGCACTATGTGTAGGTGTGGTGGGGGGGCAACAAGGGAAGGGTCACAGCTCAGCAGCAGAGCATCTCCTTGGGCGGCAGAAGATCCCAGGTTCTCCCCTCTGCGTCTTCAGGTAGGATGTGGATGTTCTGTCTGAAACCCTGGAGAACTGCTGTCGGCCAGTGTAGACTCTACTGAGATAGACAGACCAACCGACTGGCTCAGTATAGGGCAGCTTTCTCTGTCCCGCCCAATGCATTTTGCTGCTGAAACAGCAGATTGAAACATTTCCCCTGGTTTTCATATTGGAGTACAGTGGTACCTCAGGTTACAGGTGCTTCAGGTTACAGACTCCGCTAACCCAGAAATAGCACCTCGCTGTTGCGATGCAACACTGGAAAAGGTACTATGATACATATATGGCGGAATTGTTTAAACATCAAACAATTTTGGGAAACAATATATAACGAAACGAAAAAATGTTCAGATATTCTTTTAGGAAAACACCAGAAGGTTTTCTATTGGGAATAGTACCAGGAAGACTAAAGGAAGAAGACAACACATTATATTTATACGCAACAGTAGCCGCAAGACTATTGATTGCGAAAAATTGGAAAAGTGGTATTATACCGACAAAAACAGAGTGGCTTGCCAAATTATTGGAGTACTACAATATATCCAAAACAATGGGAGAAATTGGAAGGATCTCAAAAGAGAAGATAGACAGGGGTTGGACGGTGTTTAAAGGATACTTGCAAAACCATATTGAAAAATCAGAACTCCTATTAGAATAAAAAAGTTCCATTTTAAATACTGGAATACCAAATAAGATGGATAACAAGGTGTAATAGAAAAAGAAGCATGAAA
This sequence comes from Podarcis liolepis, assembly GCF_965112155.1. Lineage (NCBI taxonomy): Eukaryota > Metazoa > Chordata > Lepidosauria > Squamata > Lacertidae > Podarcis > Podarcis liolepis. The sequence continues at coordinate 2,378,913 of NC_139560.1, read as the reverse complement.
TTAGGTTAAAGGCGTGTGAAAGAAAGTAATAGAAGTGGAAAGAAATTGCAATTGAGTAGATTGGAAGTCTAGCACAAAGGTGGGGTGAGGGGTGGTGGATGGTGATGGGAAAAGGAATTATCTGTGGGATTGAGTGTAGGTATGTTTGAACATTTTTAATGATTGCATGAGATGTATGTTTGTGTATTCGCAATATGAGTGTATTAATGCTGAATTATTTTAACAATAAAAACTTTTCCAAAAAAAATTAAAGAAAAGAAAAGAAATAGTACCTCGGGTTAAGAACTTTGCTGCAGGATGAGAACAAATTAAGTTCTTAACCCGAGGTACCACTGTAGTTGCAAGCTGGCTGCTTTTTTTGCTCTTTGATTTCAGTGGCAGAAACTAGGAACACGTCCAGCGCCTTCAACGTGTGCGACTTTGGCTTAAACATTCCCGTAGCTTTCAACCTTTTGCATGTCACAGATGGGTCATTTAACAGTTAAATGACATCTCAACTCTGGTCCAGAAAGATCATACAGATTTCTTGGCGATAAAAACATACTTGTTTGAAAAAGGAACACGGTGCACTCATACCCCCTGCTACGGTGGTTGATCTGGTTAAAGGGGACTGGAGCAACGCCTCTTTCTCCTTAAACTGCCTCTTCAGTTCTTCTGCAGACTCCAAGTGGAGCTGCAGAAATTCCTTTATGGCCACCGACGCCTGGTCTTTCACCGGGTTAATCATCCTCTCCAAAGCGTGGAGGTCTTCCTTCCGGACCCGTAGGCAGAGCTTCTCCATCTCTCGGATATTTGCTCGCAGCTGCTGCAAATGACAATTCAAAAAGGGGGATTTGTTTTGTTTGTTTTTTTGTTTTACGAATTTTTTATTTCCAAAACCGAAAAAAGAAAAATGACAAACATCAAATTCAACACCCATAATTAATTTTCTAACGTAAACCTATTACATAATTAACTAAATTAAAATATACCTAATTACTCTAAACTTCTCTTTGCTGTATACAAATACAACACAGTTAGAAATTTTATATTAAAGCTTTTATATTATAAATAATATTTCAAATTCCCCTATACCCCCCGTTCCCCTTCACCCATGTGTGATCTCTTTTCTTCTTCTTCTTCTTCTGTCTTGTTGTGTTGTTATAATTTAATCATTGTTCAGCTGATTCTTTTATTATTTCCTTGCTTACCCCTGCACGTTTTACACGTTATCTATTAATATTCCAGTCCCGGAACCCTATTTTTTCATATATTCCTTCACTCCCTCCCACTCTTTAATTACACTGGGCAACAATTTTTTACTTTTTGAATGTTGTCTAGATTTCTACAACTGATTTAGGGTATTTTTGCACTGCTGAATCAGGAAATGGCATCCTTTTCTCTCCATCAGGCCAGGTTTTTGTACTGTGTTGATTTGAAAAAAATCAGATCTTGTGACAAAATCGATTACATTTTTGTGGCATTATCAGCTGATTTTTGTCAACAAATATCATCCTAAATATGTTTTTAAGAGAAAAAAATATTTTTCCAACAACATATATTGATTCCCTGATAGAAACATCGATTACTGTATACTGAATGGTGGGCATTGATAAAGGTAAGTACGCGTAAATTGCATGTTGCTTCACCATTTTTCAAACTTCAGGGCTTGAACTTCCGTTTCTTGGAACTCCTGGAATGCTCAGCGGCAGGGAGGTCTCTCTTCAGAGTCCAACAGTAGTCAGCCATCATGACTGCATCCCAGCGACCCTGATACCTGGTCTCCATCTCTTTCATGTCCTGATGGAATCTCTCCCCCTGCTCGTCACTCATTGAACCCAGGTTCTCAGGAAACCGGTCCATATGTGAAATAGGTAGTGCATCTTGATGCTCATGTTGCAGCCCAGGTTTCTGAAAGCAGTCAGCATGTTGTTGACAAGTTCTGTGTAGTTTCTGGCCTTATTGTTGCCAAGAAAGTTCTTCACTACCAGAACAAATGCCTTCCACGCTTCCAGTTCCACTTCGTTCATTGAGTTTCCAAACTCTGGATCTCTGATGAGCTGACGGATCTGAGGACCGACAAAGATGCCAGCTTTCAACTTCTCCATGGTCAATCCTGGAAAAGCCTGGCACAAGTAAGTGAAGCAGTCACCATCCTTGTCCAGAGCCTTGGTGAACTGCTTGATTAAGCCGAGCTTGATGTGCAGCGGTGGGAAGAGTATTCTGTCTCTGTCCACCAGAGGGTCGTTGATGACGTTCCTTTTTTTTCAAGGCACCAATTCCTCCCACACAGGCCAGTCCTTCTTCGTGTAATGCTGAGCACAGTCCCTACTATCCCACATGCACAGAAAACAGGGGTACTTGGTGAAGCCAGACTGTTGTCCCAACAAAAAGTTCACCATCTTCAGGTCAACACAAATAAACCACTTATGCTGATCATAACCAATTTTCTCCAGCACATACTTCACCGCTTCATAGTTCTCCTTCAGTGTAGTCGAGTGAGCCAGGGGTATAGAGGCAAACTGGTTGCCGTTGTGTAGCAGAACACATTTCAGCGATCACTTGCTGCTGTCAATGAACAGTCTCAAATCTTTGGGTTCGTACTGTGGCACTCCAAGCTTGAGCAGAAGCTGCGCAATATCTGCACAGTACACCAAGTCCTTCTCTTCCGAGAAAAAACGGAGGTACTCTTGATGCCTGTTGCGGAAGAAGCTGATGCGAGCACTGTCAGAGAGGAGTTTTTTTCCTTCAATCTGGATGCCAACAGTTCGGCAGAGTCCTTTGACAAGCTGAGGCCGCGAACTAGATCATTCAACTCCTTTTGGGAAAATGGATGTGGAGCATCATCTTCAAGAACCACTTCTTCTTCATGTCCTTCAACAACTGATCCCTTTTTGACATAATCACCCAGAACTATCGGACCTGAATACTTCTTGTCATTAAAATAATCATTTCCAATCAAAACAATTATTCGACATGGCATTTTACCCCCACCAACTTCTTCTAAAATGCTCCACACAAGCGTACATGTGAACAAAAACATTAAAAAACGACATGTGGCCATAGCTCAAAAACTTGACCTGATTGAGCAAAACCAATGTGATTTTTGGATTCAGCGCATCAGATTCGTCCTAAATCAACTGAAAAAACGCAGACAACAAATTTGTTGCTGACCAGTGTTATTCTCTGATTTGAATGACCTCTAACAGTTGCCATCAGGGGATTTGGTTACACACAACCCATTGAATAGCGCTCTCTTCATACCTCACAGAATAGTTCAGGTATCAGGTGCAAATTCCGGGGACAGCAGCTCCATTCCGGCCCAGAAAGCCTCAGTTCTTGGACCTGATATAAGCCTCTGAATCTCTCCTGGGCCCTTGCTGGGATAACTGCTCTAGTGCTTACGTACTGGTCACAGGCAATTCCCAAACAGATCTGGGAGGACGCGGGTGGTGCTGTGGGTTAAACCACAGAGCCTAGGACTTGCCGATCGGAAGGTCAGCGGTTCGAATCCCCGCGACGGGGTGAGCTCCCGTTGCTCGGTCCCTGCTCCTGCCAACCTAGCAGTTCAAAAGCACGTCAAAGTGCAAGTAGATAAATAGGTACAGCTCCGGCGGGAAGGTAAACGGCGTTTCCGTGTGCTGCTCTGATTCGCCAGAAGCAGCTTAGTCATGCTAGCCACGTGACCTGGAAGCTGTACACCGGCTCCCTCGGCCAGTAAAGTGAGATGGGCGCCGCAACCCCAGAGTCAGTCACGACTGGACCTAATGGTCAGGGGTCCCTTTACCTTTTAAAGGCTGCTTTAGAGAATGCCTTTTATTTTCTGTGAAACTACATCTTGGGCTAATATCCCAGGTATGGCCACCTATACTGTCATCTCCTCCCTTTCTGTATTTTGAGTGCATTCTTTGGTTTAGAAAAAACAGGATATAAATATTATTATTTATTTCATTTATGAATCGCTTCCCTTGAGGCATCGCCAGCCAAAGCAATTGACAACAAAAACATGTATAAAACAGCCACACCTATTAAAAACTATTAAAGCAATTGCACGTACAAGTTAAGAACACTAAGGTATTTATGCTTGACATCAGAGTCCAAAATGGCTTGCTTATTTCACATCTCATCGTATTTTCAGTTGCTGACAATGAAGCCACTTGCAGTTGTTGTATCATAATTGAGTGAAGGGCGCAGCTCTGTTGTGTGTTGTTATAGGATTGTTGCAGGCAAGGGAAAAGGTCCCTGCCCCGAGGAGCAGACAAATGTAAGATTCAACACAGGTTGGATAGTGGAAGGAGGAGGAAAGCTTGGATAGGCTTTAGGTTAGCTAATAATAATAATAATAATAATAATAATAATAATAATAATAATATCTTTATTGTCATTGCCCCCTCTCGGGGACAACGAAATTGGCTGCTCCATCCACCCAGGTAGGGCACTCCACACAAAATCCAAACAACTATAAAAACACTAATTAAACAATACTGTATAATACAGCAAGGAAGATTAGATGACTTTCAAAGTCCAGGCTTCCCATTCAGGGCCGAGATCGCTCTGGAGAAGAAGCTGTTCTTAAGACGGCTCGTTCTTGTCTTCATCGTCCTGTATCTCCGTCCCGATGGCAGGAGCTCGAAGAGACAGTGACCAGGATGCGATGGATCTTTTACTATGTCCAGTGCCTTCCTATGGCACCTTGTGGCATAAATCTGCTCTAAGGTGGAGAGTGGGCAGCCAACAATGCTCTCTGCTGCCTTAACAACTCTGCACAACCCCATCCTGCTACAGTGCCCTATGAGGAGAAAGGGGAGACCTTTGCATTTTTGCTTCTGCTATTTTCTGGGGGAAACCAGCAACATTCACAACAAACACTGGAATGGACTTTTCTAACTACTTACTTGAACCGTACGGCCAGCATTGATGTGCTCTTCATGTAACCTGTCCCACAGTCTGCATCTCTGATACTAAAGGCAAGGAAAGAGAGAAAAATTGTGTTTTTATGGGTCTACAGAGAAAGGAAGGACAAAAAGAATCACCATTTCCCATTCCCTGTGGTGTCTTAAGGCAGAGGAAATGGTGGGGTTTGGGGTCCAGGCTATCCCAGTGCCTGCTGGCACGAACCAGTAAGATAAGCTATGTGCACACATCATTCCAAGGAACAGACTCACTCTCTCAATTGCAGCAAACTTTGCTCTCTAATTCCAGCTTAAGCCTCCATCAACAAAGAGCCCAGTGTTACCCAACAACGCTGAGAAATGTCACAAGAGCCATTATGCAAGACATTCACAACTCCTTGTTCCAGGGACTCTTCAATTGTGACAAGGTTTGAACCATCATCTGGTGCTTTGAGTCCCCATCCACAATCTGATGAAAAATAATAACAATATAATAATAATAATTTATTATTTGTACCCTGCCCATCTGGCTGGGTTTCCCCAGCCACTCTGGGCGGCTTCCAACAAAAATTAAAAATACATCAAAATGTCACACATTAAAAACTTCCCTGAACAGGGCTGCCTTCAAATGTCTTCTGTATGTCAGGTAGTTGTTTATCTCTCTGATATCTGGTGGGAGGGCGTTCCACTGGGCGGGTGCCACTACTGAGAAGGCCTTCTGCCTGGTTCTCTGTAACTTGACTTCTTGCAGTGAGGGAACTGCCAGAAGGCCCTCAGAGCTGGACCTCAGTGTCCAGGCAGAACAATGGGGGTGGAGATGCTCCTTCAGATATACTGGACCGAGGCCGTTTAGGGCTTTAAAGGTCAGCACCAACACTCTGAATTGTGCTCGGAAACGTACTGGGAGCCAATGCAGATCTCTCAGGACCGGTGTTATGTGGTCTCGGCAGCCGCCCCCAATCACCAGTCTAGCTGCCGGTAGATGAGCTAGATGAGAAATAGATGAACATTTTCAGGGAAAGATTCCCGTGCTATGTAGGCACTCTTAACCCCTCTGCAGAAGATGGAGAATGAGGAGAGAGATACTGACGAGAGCTGGGAGGTGGAAACACATAAAGTATCGGGGCTCAAAGAAACCTTGCAAAATGCCATTTGCCTTTTTACGGTTTTTACAGTTTTCATGCCTACAGATACTTAGCCCAGAGCCTCCTCTTGCCCTTTCTTGCAAGAAAAAAGCATTGTGGGCAAAAAAAAACCCTCATAATCAACAAATTACTCACTTCCTTATTGTGCCATGGCAAATGGAAGCCCCCACTGGCTTGCAAGCCCTCTTTATAAATCTGATGTTTATAAATGATATTTTCCACTTAGAATCACACTTGCAACCCAGCCAAGTGAGGTCATAACTACCTGCAGAGTTCATGGAAAGCAATATTTATTTATGGGGGGGGGGGTAATTTTGACCCCAGTTGCATTTGAAAAATCATTGCAACCGATTTGTCCCCTCATTTGACGTTGAAGACTTGACGTTTCCATCCCCAAAAAGTTTTTGATTTGAGTTTCTATTGAAATGAGGCTGCATTTTAATGTTGTACTTTAATCTTGTTTTTAAGTTGTATTTGAATCAATTGTTTTATACTTGGTGTTAGCCGCCCTGAGCCCGGTCTTGGCTGGGGAGGGCGGGGTATAAATAAAAATAAATATTATTATTATTATTATTATTATTATTATTATTATTATTATCTCAGCAGATGCACAGACTGAAAGGCAACTCTCAATCCAAACCTTTAGACGGCCTCTTTTCTCTGTTTATAGCAGGACTCTTGAATGGGTACCCAGACCATGCATTTAAGATCAAACAAAATATTGGCCAATGGAGGCAGACCTCTACCCTCCCAACATCCCCAAATAATGACCAGCGATTCAGCTGTTCTGCAGCAAATGGGAGCACCCCCAGGTTGCCTTGGCTACCTCATTTTAAATAATAGGAAGGCCCCAATTTAAAGAAAAGGAATGGACTTTTAACAACCATTGAAGGTGGAGGGGTTTTTTTGAGGAGGGGGTGCGGAAATTGTCGTGCAACAGAGCCAAACACACTTGCCCAACTTTAGTTCCAATCAAAGCATCTCCGCTTTGCTGAAGTTGCGCTAATGTCAGTAAAATTATACAATATCAACTTAATATTCAGGGGAAAGCAGTAAACCTTCTCAATATTTATCTGATGCTTTCTTAACCTCTCCAGATCTGTTGGAACGGCAACTTTAATGAACTTCTGGATGGCTGGCTCAAGGCGACGCAAGTTAAGCTTTTCTTCATCTTCAGACATCGTCAAGTTTCAGTAGCGCTTTATAAACCTAAACACAATAAATAAATAAAAATTAACCTAGTAGGAGATACTGACCCTTGCAATTTTCCTTTCTGCTGGTGTTTGATCTTCAGCACTGAAAAGAACAAACTTCCCGTAAAAAGACGGAAGCTAGTCAGGTGAGAAGACAGCATGTGAAAATTCAATAAAAGGGCCATGGGTTACCATTAAGGCACTTTTATTTATTCTATAGGGACGCGAGTGGCGCTGTGGGTTAAACCACAGAGCCTAGGGCTTGCCGATCAGAAGGTCGGCGGTTCGAATCCCCGCGATGGGGTGAGCTCCCGTTGCTCGGTCCCTGCTCCCGCCAACCTAGCAGTTCGAAAGCACACCAGTGCAAGTAGATAAATAGGTACCGCTCTGGCGGGAAGGTAAACAGCGTTTCGGTGCGCTGCTCTGGTTCACCAGAAGCAGCTTAGTCATGCTGGCCACATGACCCAGAAGCTATACGCCAGCTCCCTCGGCCAGTAAAGCGAGATGAGCACCACAACCCCAGAGTCGGTCACAACTGGACCTAATAGTCAGGGGTCCCTTTACCTATTTATTCTATATGAAAACCCCTGTCTCTAACACATTTTTCTGTGCCACCCACATCAACAACCCACAAGCCAGAAAAGGGAGAGAGCTTGCTGCAGGTCTGTCCTCAGCTGCAGAGGGAGGAAATCCACATCAGTCTCCACTGACAGCCCCCATGATAGGCAGAAATGATACAGGGAGAGATATTCTGAAGATCCATTTTCTAAGAAACGCAGTCATGGGAAGAAATCCATAGCTGCCAGTTTTCTGCCAGTCATGCAGCTGTTAAAGTAGGGTTGCCAACTCACCCTAACAGCACCAGCCTGGTCTGCTCTTGTGTTTTATTCAGCAGGATGATAAATAAGGTTTGGCAAGTGAAGCTTTTCCATGGCATGGAAAGATAATCGGCTGCTGGTGTCAGAATATCAGCTAGTGGCAGGCTGAAAAGGTGGCAGCCCTGAGCTAAAGGCGCAGGAAATTTGCCAGGAGGGGAATCCTAATCCTTAATAAAATAAACACCCATGGACCACCACCCCGCTACATGCGCACTCCATCATCAGTACTGTGGAGATTATAATCCTTTGGGATTTTAGGGATGTTGTTGTTGTTTTTTAATGTATTTTTATTAAAGATTTTCTTGATTTCCAAAAGTGTCTGCAATGTCTCTCTCTCGTATTATTTTCCCATGTAACATTTTTACAAATCGGTTTCATTTATTGAGACATTAGGAAGAAAATGGGGAAAGAGGTGGGGTGGCTGCGCGCCTTCCCCTCTGTTCCCGTACCTGTCCTGAAGGCTTGCGGTGGGGAGAAAAGCCCTTCTCCGCACCGCCAGCCTGGCAAGCGGTTTCCCTAGGAACGCATTAATTGCATTCCTATGGGAAACCGTGCTTCGCAAGACGAAAAACTCGCAAGAAGAAAAAACTCACGGAACCAATTAATTTCGTCTTGTGAGGCACCACTGTACTATTTGGTACCATTGGTCCATGCTTACTCCTGACAGGTCTCTCCAGTGCCTGGCTATGATGCTTCTGGCTGCTGAAAGTAGGTGGGTTGTGAGTTCTTTGTGGTGTAAGTGGGCATTATTGTCTTGGAAGATGTTTAGTAAGGCCAATTCTGGGGTGATACTTGCTTGGTTATTTTACTTATTTCACAAATGGTTGTAGACAGAATGGTGTTAATACAGTGGTACCTCGGGTTAAGTACTTAATTCGTTCTGGAGGTCCGTTCTTAACCTGAAACTGTTCTCCACCTGAAGCACCACTTTAGCTAATGGGGCCTCCTGCTGCCGCCGTTACGCAATTTCTGTTCTCATCCTGAAGCAAAGTTCTTAACCCGAGGTACTATTTCTGGGTTAGCGGAGTCTGTAACCTGAAGCGTATGTAACCTGATGTGTATGTAACCCGAGGTACCACTGTAGTAGAAATTCTTCTTCCATTTCTCCCCGTGTCAGTTATTAGTTAGATTTTCTAATAAGGCTGTTTCCCATACTATTTGGTACCATGGGATGTTATTACTGGATAAACAAGCAAAACATGAGAATGAATCTTCCAGTTCCCTGGTGGTTCCAGTGGTGGCGGAAGTTCAGATGCCAGACTAGGTCCTGGCAGAGACCAGGGTTCGAATCCTGATGCTCACTGGCTGCCACCCTGGGCCAGTCCCCGCCTTGCCTCCCTCGCAGGGCTGTTGCAAGTACAGAAACGGAGAAGGCTGAGCGCCACCTGGCATAGCTGTCAATGTTTCACCTTTTTTAAGGGAAATTCCAGATAGGATTCCTCGCAAGAAAAGGGAAAAGTTGACAGCTATGCCACCTGGAGGGGCCGCATGAATATTATAATATATACTACCTACTATAAATTTTACATAATACATATTAACTATCCGTGCACAATCTTATATACAAGTATTATTTAAGTATTATATCCTATTTATCTGACTTAAGAATATATATATGTATATCGTGCATTACTGTACAAGCTCATGGATATCCATTGATCACTACGCTCCATAATCTTACATTCAGACAGCCCAGGGGCAGAGCAGCCCCTTCGGCACCTGGGACCTTCGGCTGCAGCACCAGGGTGCCCTGAACCCCTGAAGACTTGACGTTTTCATCCCCAAAAAAGTTTTTGACTTGAGTTTATACCGAAATGAGGCTGCATTTTAATGTTGCATTTTAATCAATTGTTTTTATACTTGGTGTTAACCGCCCTGAGCCCAGTCTTGGCTGGGGAGGGCAGGGTATAAATTATTATTATTATTATTATTATTATTATTATTATTATTATTATTATTATTATTATTATTATTATTATTAAGTCCCCGGCTGCTGCCAGCCCGTGTGGGCAGCCCTGAGCTGGAGGGCCTGACTCTGGGGCAGGCAGATTCCTGGGAGAGATCCAGGCGCCGCAATGAACTGGGTCTCCTCCTCCTCGCCCGCCTGCCTGCGAGTTTCCCTGGGGCGCATTCCGACGTGCAGGGCGACCCGCAAGCGCAGAACACGGGTGCAGGGTCAGGATCCTACCTCTCCCGGCTTAGGGAAGGCCTCCCTCGCCCCCTCCCCGGGCGGCCCTCTTCCCTCTCCCCCCGGGGCGCCTCCACTCACCCGGCGCAGCTCCGGCCAAACCTCCGGACCCCCAACCCGGAAGAGAGTCCGGGAACAACAGGAAGCGGGAGGGGCCGCGCACCATCGAGCGCCCAGGGGCAGAGCGGCCGTCCGCTTCCGGGAGGCGGGACTTCCTGGCTGCGCTTGAAGCCACTTCCGCCCTCTTCTCCCAAGGGCGGAAGTGCCGCCTCCCCTCCCAAGGGAGGTCAATGGAGATGGAGGGCAGCGAAGGCAGGAGTTGCTGCCCGGCTCAGACTCGAATTATTATTAATTAAGCCAGGATTCTTGCAAAGCTCCCTTCCAGCAGCATTCCCCCCCAACCGCGACAGCATTTTCAGGGGTTCTTGCCTGGCTCCTGCTGAGCTGGTACTCCTGCACTATAGAATCATAGAAGAGTTGGAAGAGACCCCAAGGGCCATCGAGTCCAACCCCCTGCCAAGCAGGAAACACCATCAGAGCACTCCTGACATATGGTTGTCAAGCCTCTGCTTAAAGACCTCCAAAGAAGGAGACTCCACCACACTCCTTGGCAGCAAATTCCACTGTCAAACAGCTCTTACTGTCAGGAAGTTCTTCCTAATGTTTAGGTGGAATCTTCTTTTGTAGCCTTATGAGGCTTTGCCCTCGGGTGGGAAAAATATTGCACCTGGGAAAGGGAAGTGGGAGTCAACAGACACTCAATGAATAGTTTCGGAGAAAAAGGTTTTATTTCTACCATCCATGAACTGGTAGAAGGAGCAAGTGTGATAAGTCACAAAAAGCATGCACGAGTTCACAATCATGTGCACAAGCATATATACCCCTTTCCAGTTCCCTCCTCCTTTCTCCTCCCTCAAGAGTCCTCTGAGCATGTACAGAAAGCTGTCTTGGGACTATTGTGGACTCATGGCAGGAAAGGGGGTGAGGGGGTTTTCAGAGTGTTCCCGTTGTTTCATTCTTGTGCTTTGGTATGGTTCCCGGAGAGAAAGCAAGTTGCAATGTGGTTCTGAGAAAGGCCTGAGAAGACAATGGGCTCTGTTCTCTACCTTGTTGCAATCTTTTTAGTTACAGCAAGCGGAATGTTTCTGATGCTTAGCTGCTGAGAAAATGATTTTGAAAAGCTTTGAGAAGCTTTGAGCCTGCTTTGGTGGGGGGTGACTTCGGGCCTAGGTGAGGTCACCTGTCCTCACCTTCCTTCACTTTCTTGTAGTTTGGATCCATTGCTCCGTGTCCGCTTCTCTGGAGCAGCAGAAAACAACCTTTCTCCCTCCTCTATGTGACATCCTTTTATATATTTGAACATGGCTATCATATCACCCCTTAACCTCCTCTTCTCCAGGCTAAACATGCCCAGCTCCCTTAGCCGTTCCTCATAAGGCATCGTTTCCAGGCCTTTGACCATTTTGGTTGCCCTCCTCTGGACACGTTCCAGTTTGTCAGTGTCCTTCTTGAACTGTGGTGCCCAGAACTGGACACAGTACTCCAGGTGAGGTCTGACCAGAGCAGAATACAGTGGCACTATTACTTCCCTTGATCTAGATGCTATACTCCTATTGATGCAGCCCAGAATTGCATTGGCTTTTTTAGCTGCCGCGTCACACTGTTGGCTCATGTCAAGTTTGTGGTCAACCAAGACTCATTGTAGCGGGTTGGACTAGATGACCCTTGGGGTCCCTTCCCACGCTACAGTTCTGTATTAGTAGTAGTAGTAGCAGCAGCAGCAGCAGTAGTATCCTTTTTTTTTTATAATAGTTTTTTTATTGCTTTTTTCCAGGGTAAAAAATACATCATCAATAGCACAACAAAAGCGGTTTTACAAAAAAGAAAAGAAATTATAGAAAGAAAAAAGTTCACTTTTTCACATCAATTTTCATATTCAACCAGACTTCCCCACGTCCTCCATCCCCTGTTTTCTTTACAATAAAAATAAACAGCAAATTAATACCTTATTTCAAATGTTTTTGTGTTTTCATTTAGTTATATAGTCCACAATTTATACCTTTCTAAGTCTTAACTTGATTTCCAACGTTTACCAATTTCAATACTGAAGCATGTTTTTCCAGAACACTTAGCAAATTCTCAACATTCATATAACTTATAATGTTTTTGTAAATAGTCCTTAAATTTTTTCCAGTCCTCTTCCACTGCATCTTCTCCCATATCTCGGATTCTGCCCGTCATTTCAGCTATTTCCATGTAGTCGATCAGCTGCGAATGCCATTCTTCCAGCGTGGGTAGCTCTTGTGCCTTCCAGTATTTGGCTATAAGAATTCTTGCTGCTGTAGTTGCATATAAAAAGAAAGTTCTATCTTTTTTTGGCACTCTCTGGCCCACAATGCCCAGGAGGAAGGCCTCTGGTTTCTTGTGAAAGGTGTATTTAAACACCTTTTTCAACTCGTTATAGATCATTTCCCAAAAAGCCTTCACCCTCAGGCATGTCCACCAGAGGTGAAAAAAAGTTCCTTCAGCCTCCTTACATTTCCAACATTTATTGTCAGACAAATGATATATCTTTGCAAGTTTGACTGGGGTCATGTACCACCTGTATACCATTTTCATGATGTTTTCCTTTAAGGCACTACATGCCGTGAATTTCATACCGGTGGTCCACAACCTTTCCCAGTCCTCAGACATAATGTTGTGTCCAATGTCTTGTGCCCATTTTATCATAGCTGATTTGACTATCTCATCTTGAGTGTTCCACTTAAGCAGCAAGTTATACATTCTTGAAAGCACTTTCGTCTTAGGTTCAAGTAATTCTGTCTCTAATTTTGATTTTTCCACCTGGAAACCAATTTTTTTGTCTTTTTTAAAAGTCTCTAAGATTTGGGCATAATGAAACCAGTCTCGCACCTTTCCTTTCAGTTTCTCAAAACTCTGCAACCTCCAAGTATCACCATCTCTTTCAATTATCTCACAATATTTCAACCAGCCACTCTCCATATTACGTAATTTTATGGCCTTAGCCTCCACCGGTGATAACCACCTCGGGGTCTTACTTTCAAATAAGTCCTTGTATTTAGTCCAGACAATGAATAGAGCTTTCCTGACAATATGGTTTTTAAACAATTTGTGAGACTTTGCCTTGTCGTACCAAAGATATGCATGCCACCCAAAAGCATTACTATGCCCTTCCAGATCTAGGACATCAGTGTTTTCTAACAGAAACCAATCTTTCATCCAGCAGAGAGATGCAGCTTCATAATACAATCTTAGGTCCGGCAGGGCAAACCCCCCTCTTTCCTTTGCATCTGTTAATATTTTAAATTTTATTCGGGGCTTTTTGCCCTGCCAGACAAACTTCGCAATGTCCCTCTGCCACTTTCCAAAACATTCCACTCTGTCCACGATCTGAAGGGTTTGAAACAAAAACAACATTCTTGGCAATACATTCATCTTAACTGCTGCGATTCTACCCGACAAGGTAAGTTTCAATCTTGACCATGTTTCTAGGTCCTTTTTAATTTCCGACCAACATTTTTCATAATTATCTTTGAACAAATTCAAATTTCTCCCAGTCAGATTAACCCCCAGGTATTTTACTTTTGTAACGACATTTAATTCTGTTTCCTTCTGAAACCCATCTATTTCTGAAGGTGTCAAATTTTTTGCCAAAACCTTGGTTTTTTGTTTGTTTAGCTTGAATCCCGCCACCCGACCAAACTCAGAAATTAGTTCTAAAGCTCTTTTTGTGCTAACTTCTGGCTCCTGTAATGTCAAAACCAAATCGTCTGCAAAGGCCTTTAGTTTATATTGTTTTTCTCCGACCTGTATTCCTTCCACCTGCTGGTCCTTCCTAATCATATTCAGCAACACCTCCAGGACAGAAATAAATAACAAGGGTGATAAGGGGCACCCCTGTCGTGTCCCTTTTTCAATTTTAAACTCCTCTGTCACCACATTGTTTACTATCAATTTAGCTTTTTGCTCTGAATAAATTGCTTCAATACCATTTTGGAACGCCCTTCCCACTCCCATCCCTTCCAAATTTTTCTTCATAAATTTCCAAGATATATTATCAAAGGCTTTCTCGGCGTCTATAAAGATCAAAGCTGCCTTCGTGTTCAAATTTGTCTGTAATAACTCCAAAACATCAATGATATTCCTAGTGTTGTCAGACAAATGCCTGCCAGGGAGGAAGCCTGCTTGGTCTTTATGAATTACTTCATTTAGAACTTTTTTCAATCTGTTTGCCAAAATGTCAGCGAAAATTTTGTAATCCACATTTAGGAGTGAGATGGGGCGATAGTTCCTGAGTTGAGTCTTTTCAGATTCCAATTTTGGGATCAGGGTGATGAATGCCTCTTTCCACGATTCGGGTGCCCCCTTCCCTTCCATAATTTGGTTGCATACCTCCATTAATGGCTGGACCAAATATTCCTTCAATGTCTTATAGTATTTGGAGGTAAGTCCATCTGGGCCTGGAGACTTGCCTAATTGCATGTTCTGAATGGCACTTTCAATCTCCTGTTGTGTTATTTTGTAATTCAGGGCTGTTTGCTTGTCTTGTGTTAGTTTTTGCAGGCCATAACTTCTTAGAAAATTATTTATCTCAGTCTCAACTTGGGGTCCTTGAGTAAATAGTTTTTTAAAATATCTCTGGAAACACTTTCTAATATCTTCTGGTTTCTGAATACATTCTCCTTCAACCTCCAGACTGGTAACAAAGTTCAATTTTTGTCTCTTTTTCAGCTGCCATGCCAGCAGCTTCCCACATTTATTTGCAGATTCGAATGATCTTTGTTTCATCTGTTTAATTTTCCATTCGATTTCTTGATTTATCAATTTCGCATATTGTGCTTGATGGAATTTTATTTCTCTTAAAACTTCTTTTGATTTTGGGTTTAATCTCAGCTTTTTCTCTCCGTCTCTTATCTTCTCCAAAATCTTGTCCTTTTTACCATTCCAGAGTTTTTTCTTGATAGAGTTCTGCTGTATCAGGAACCCTCTCATAACAGCTTTACTTGCGTCCCAGATTGTTTTCTTTTCCACCAAAGTATTCAAATTTATTTCGAAATAATCTTTCAGCGTTTTTTGGGCCTTCTTCACAATCTCCTGATCTCTAAACAAATAGTCATTCATTCTCCATCTGAAGGATCCAGCTGGTGTAAGTCTTAAGTCTATTTTCAAGGCGTTATGGTCGGAGCAGGTTTTAGGGCAGATCTCTACTTTTTTTGTCTTAGGTGCCAGTCCTCTAGATGTCCAAATTTTGTCGATTCTTGTCCACGAAAGATGGGCCTCAGAAAAGAATGTTCCTTCTTTACCTAGAGGGTTCTTTGTTCTCCAGATATCAATCAAATCCATATTGTCTGTAAGTTCAAAAAAAGTCTTTGGGAGTCTGCCATCTTTAGTCAAGTTCTGATTTTGTGACTTATCCATGTGTGTGGAGACAACTCCATTCATATCACCCATCAAAATGATGTTAGTATAGTCAATGTAGTCCAACATTGTCTCATGCAGCTTCTTATAAAATTCCGATTTCCCATCGTTTGGTGCATAGATTCCTACAATCAAAAATTTCTCTCCTTGTGCTTGAATTTCAATCGCCAGAATTCTTCCTTGTTCATCTTTGAAAATCAATTTTGGTACTAGGGTCTCCTTTGCATAAATCACTACTCCTCTTTTTTTAACCTTATCTGATGAAATAAATTCTTGGCCTAGTCTCTTGTTGGTTAACACTCTCCTATGGAGCCTAGTCACATGTGTTTCTTGAAGGCAAATAATGTCTAATTGTTCTTTTCTCAAAATATGAAAAATCTTTTTCCTTCTTTCGGGAGAATTTGCGCCATTAATGTTCCAACTAAGAAGCTGTAGAGACATCTCGGACTATTTATTGGCCTGCTGGGATGTCTCCTTTGTCGTTTTTGTCTGGAGGTGGAACCGGATTCAATCCAAACGAAGGAGGTGGCCAGACGCCTGCTATTCCTTTCCGAAGGTCTTCCCCGTGGTCGTTTAGGAACTTTTCTTGCTCCTCTGCTGTTCTGATTCTTACCTTCACCCCTTTCAAAGTAAAAGATAGTCCTTGAGGGAATTCCCACCTGTATGGGATTGTGTTGTTTCTCAGTAAGCTTGCTAGGTCTTTATATGTGGCTCTTAAATCCAGAAGCTGTTTTGGTATATCTCTAAAGATTTCAGCCTTTTTTCCCTGAATTACCAATGAATTTTTAAAATGCAGGCCGAGTATATTTTCTTTTTCTTGCCTAGATCTCAAAATGATCAGGCAATCTCTTGGTTTATCCTTCTTAGCCACTCTTCCTAGTCTAAAAGCAGTAACAATTTTAAAGTCTTTCTCTTCTGCCAGACTCCAGAATTTGGATATTTCTGTTGTCAAAAATCCAATCAGGTCCTCTTTTTCTGATTCTGGGATATTTCTAATTCTGAGGTTATTTTCCCTGTTTTTCAGTTCTGCAAGGGACAGGTACACTTGTTGTTCAGTAACCTGTCTACTCAGTGGTCTAACTTCACCTCTTAATTCCTCTATCCTCTTTTTGTTTTCGTCTGCTTTTGTGTTTGCTTCCTGAACTAATTTTCGATTTTCTGTTGTAGTCTTTTCAATGTTACCTATCGCCTGTGTATTTTTAGTGACTTGGTCTGTTAATTTATTAATTGAGGCTGTTACCTGGTCAAATTTGGCAGCTTGTTCATCAAACTTAGCTGCTTGTTCATCAGCTTTCTTATTCAGTGCTGCCTTTGACCATTTTGGTTGCCCTCCTCTGGACACGTTCCAGTTTGTCAGTGTCCTTCTTGAACTGTGGTGCCCAGAACTGGACACAGTACTCCAGGTGAGGTCTGACCAGAGCAGAATACAGTGGCACTATTACTTCCCTTGATCTAGATGCTATACTCCTATTGATGCAGCCCAGAATTGCATTGGCTTTTTTAGCTGCCGCGTCACACTGTTGGCTCATGTCAAGTTTGTGGTCAACCAAGACTCATTGTAGCGGGTTGGACTAGATGACCCTTGGGGTCCCTTCCCACGCTACAGTTCTGTATTAGTAGTAGTAGTAGCAGCAGCAGCAGCAGTAGTATCCCACCCTTCGTCCATAGGTGTCAGGGTAGATAAAGGCACAAAATACATTGTAATAATAATAATAAATTATTATTTATACCGTGCCCATCTGGCTGGGTTTCTCCAGCTACTCTGGGCGACTTCCAACAGAATATTAAAATACAATACTGTGTTAAACATTAAAAACTTCCCTAAACAGGGCTGCCTTCAGATGTCTTCTAAAAGTCTGGTAGTTGTTGTTCTCTTTGACATCTGGTGGGAGGGCGTTCCACAGGGCGGGTGCCACTACCGAGAAGGCCCTCTGCCTGGTTCCCTGTAACTTGGCTTCTCACAGCGAGGGAACCGCCAGAAGGCCCTCGGAGCTGGACCTCAGTGTCCAGGCAGAATGATGGGGGTGGAAATGCTCCTTCAGGTATACTGGGCCGAGGCCGTTGAGGGCTTTCAAGGTCAGCACCAACACTTTGAATTGTGCTCGGAAAGGTACTGGGAGCCAGTGTAGGTCTTTCAGGACCAGTGTTATGTGGTCCCGGCGGCCACTCCCAGTCCCCAGTCTAGCTGCCGCATTCTGGATTAGTTGTAGTTTCTGGGTCACCTTCAAAGGTAGCCCCACGTAGAGCGCATTGCAGTAGTCCAAGCAGGAGATAACCAGAGCATGCACCACTCTGGCAAGACAGTCTGCGGACAGGGAGGGTCTCATCCTGCGACCCAGATGGAGCTGGAAAACAGCTGCCCTGGACATAGAATTAACCTGCGCCACCATGGACAGATGTGAGTCCAAAATGACTCCCAGGCTGCGCCCCTGATTCTTCAGGGGCACAGTTACCCCATTCATTATTGTTATTCTTATTCATTCATTCCTCGCCCATCTGGCTGGGTTTCCCCAGCCACTCTGGGCAGCTTCCAACAAGTGATTAAAAATATGTACATTCAGTCATTAAAAACTTCCCTAAACAGGACTGCCTTCAGCTATCTTCTAAACATCAGATAGTTGTTTATTTCTTTGACATCTGATGGGAGGGCGTTCCACAGGGTGGGTGCCACCACCAAGAAGGCCTTCGGCACTGGATCTCATTGTCTGGGCTGAATGATGGGGGCGGAGATGCTCCTTCAGGTATACTTAATAAAAACAAGAGCCAAAACAAAGCAGTAACCCCACCTTCTCCCACAAAAATATTTAAAGAACTGTACAGTATGTATTATATGATACTGTCTCCGTATGTCTCTGTAAGTGTCAGGT
Organism: Podarcis liolepis; assembly: GCF_965112155.1. Taxonomy (NCBI): domain Eukaryota; kingdom Metazoa; phylum Chordata; class Lepidosauria; order Squamata; family Lacertidae; genus Podarcis; species Podarcis liolepis. Next base: position 2,360,332 of record NC_139560.1, on the reverse strand, counting down.
TGTTTCTTTCAGTTTGGAAAAAGCACTTTTTGAGTAATGAGTAAAGCTATAGGTGGCAGCTTTGGGGTAGAAACGGAGCGGCTTACAACAACCCCTGCCCCACTGGGAAGGCCATGAGCAGGACTGGGTGCAACAGCTCTCTCCCAACCTGTGGTTTTCAGATGAAGACTGCCTTCTCTATTGCAGGTAAAAAGGTAAAGGTAAAGGGACCCCTGACCATTAGGTCCAGTCGTGACCGACTCTGGGGTTGTGGCGCTCATCTCACTTTACTGGCCGAGGGAGCCAGCGTACAGCTTCCGGGTCATGTGACCAGCATGACTAAGCTACTTCTGGTGAACCAGAGCAGTGCACGGAAACGCCGTTTACCTTCCCGCCAGAGCGGTACCTATTTATCTACTTGTACTTTGACGTGCTTTCGAACTGCTAGGTTTGCAGAAGCAGGGACCGAGCAACAGGAGCTCACCCCGTTGTGGGGATTCGAACCGCTGACCTTCTGATCGGCAAGTTCTAGACTCTGTGGTTTAACCCACAGCGCCACCCATGTCCCACCTATTGCAGGTAGCGCACAGGAATTCTGGCCATGAGCATTGGATAGCCTTTTCCACCATAAATTTGTCTAATCTTTTAAATTGTCCAAGTTGGTGGCATTTTATTTTCTCTGTCTTGAATCTTACAACATCCACAGTTGTAGAACTGTAGGCTTGAAAGGACCATGAGGGTTATCTATTCCAACCCCCTGCAAGGCAGAAATCTTTTGCCCAGCGTGGGGCTCACACCTGCCACCCAGAGATTAAGAGTCTCTGCCAACTGATCTAGAAAGATTCCAGCAATTAGGTCTTTAGTCACTGCGAGACCCTTCACAGACTGGTCAGAGCGTATGACACAGATATTCAGACCCTGCCTTTGAGCGTAATACGTCTTCCTTCTGCCACGACTTGCTGATCAAAGAATGAGCTCAGGACTTAAGGTCCTGGAAAACCTCAATTTGTGAGTAATTATATTTAAGTGTGCGTGAATTGTGCAACGCTCTATATATTTAGTCTTTGATATTAAATCTTTCAAACTTCTTAATTATATCTCCAGGGAAGTCGTTCTACTTAATGTCCACGCTTAAAGAGTTGAGCCAATCTGTTAAGAAAGAAATCACATCAAACTCCTCCACGCAAACGGAGGTTACCCCTGCAAGCCAGATTCCCCTGTTCCACTACAAAGAGCACTAACTCTCTCGTCACCATTTTTAAATGATTAAATTTGTCCTTTTGCTCTGGGCCCAGATCCCTGCATTTGCTGTCTTTGCGGTTTCTTTAAACTGTGACACCACAGAATGTGTTTACACTTTCAAAGGCTATGACTGCTGTCCAGCCAGCCAAAACAGCTTTTATGGGATTAGTTATGGGGTGTTAGGGGAAGGGTAGCCATGCCCCTTCTGGGGTAGTTGTCCATCTTTGGTCCCCACCCAGCACTCAGCTCCCACCTGTTTGTCCTAGTTGTCGTCAGCATGCAACAGCCACAACCCAGGAAATGACTTTGACTGGCCAGCAATACCAGGCGAGGGAAGCCAATTGGTTTCAAACCCTCAGTAAGTTAGGGATTTCCCCTGCATGCAAAGATAGGCTCCAGCAGATTGAGATGACAAGATCAACGGTAGGTTCAACGGTCAAGAAGGTGGTGTTCTAAGAATTCTAAGGTCCCAAATATAAATGTTCATAAATGTACAAGGCAAACACATACATAGGTATATAAACCACGTACCTGAAATAGTAAAGGGACCCCTGACTGTTAGGTCCAGTCGTGGCGGACTCTGGGGTGGTGGCGCTCATCTCGCTTTATTGGCCGAGGGAGCCGGCGTACAGCTTCCAGGTCATGTGGTCAGCATGACTAAGCTGCTTCTGGCGAACCAGAGCAGTGCACGGAAACGCCATTTACCTTCCCGCCAGGGCGGTACCTATTTATCTATTTGCACTTTGACATGCTTTCAAACTGCTAGGTTGGCAGGAGCAGGGACCAAGCAACGGGAGCTCACTCCGTCGCGGGGATTCGAACCGCCAACCTTCTGACCGGCAAGTCCTAGGCTCTGTGCTTTAACCCACAGCGCCACCCGCGTCCCTTCAACAGTCAAGAAGGTGGTGTTCTAAGGTCCCAAATATAAATGTTCATAAATGTACAATGCAAACACATGTATATAAACCACGTGCCTGAAATTATAGTACAGGAGAGCAACCCTGACTCTCCCAAATTGACCTCAATAAATTTCTCTGCAAGGAGGGAGAAAATGGGGAAAGCCTTCCCTTTGTCTTTTTGCTTATAAATCCTGTCTTAAGGGCATATTTGTGTATGAACAGGGCGAGCCTATGACCTGGATTCAGGAACTAAAGTAGTAACCATCACAAAAGAATGGCCGGGCTGCCCAGGTTATGCAATCAGTGACCATTATCAGGTATCCTGGCAGGCAGGATTTCTGCTGTACACCCGCCTCCTTCAGTGATGTATGTATGATTTTTTTGGCGGGGGGGGGGTCTTGAGCTACAGGGTGGGCAATTTCAAAAGTCTATATAAGGGCTTGCACACCATTGTTCAGGGTTCTCCTCCCTCCTGCGTGTGGTGAGTGGGGACCCTGTTGCAACTGTTTAATAAAGATCAGGCTTACTAGCTTCTTTGCTTCTCAATATACTCTGGTTGGCCTGTTATTTTCTCCTACAGATAGAGAACCTATTTAAAGACTCTATACGGGCTCTTAGATAGCCCATAAGGGAAAAGGAGCAGTATTTTTCTTATAACAGTGGTTTCTGCACGAGCTGTAGGTGGGAATCATCAGCTTGGGAAGGGAGCCCATCTTGGAATTTGCTGACACCAGCAGATGAATGTATAGCCTTGTTCTTGCCTCTGATGTTATTTTTGCTTTGCCTGATAAGGCCGCTGGTTAGTTACCAGATGGTAACTCTGTTTTTTATGTGACTTAATTTCTACGTATGCATAAAAGCTAAGGCAAGAGAATGTCTCTAGAAGTTTAAGCCTGTGGACTCCATTTTGCAGCCAAGTGATGCGTTCTTAAATGTCACAGTGGTGTGTTTTATTGAAGAAATCCCTCAGAGCTGCCCCTTACTGCAGAGATACCAAACACTTCACGAAGCCAACAGATGAGCACTTTTGTTTTTTATTGACTCGCCGGGTGAACACTGTTTGTGGATAGCAGTTACAGTACAAGGAAAAACAGGGAAACGGCCCCTTCCGTTTCCAACTAAGACAGCAGAATTCATAAACTTTTTGTCAGAGCTATATGCATTTCCGCAGTCAACATTTACTCATGTGTCAGTAACCTTTCCTGGTAGGAAACTCTACCCAACCTGCCCATGGAATGTCAGGCTTGAGAAAATAACAGCCACAGAAGTTAGGCGTCAGGCACAAGGGTAAAAAGGTTCAAATAAGACAAGCACTATTTATTGTTCCAATAGGATGACCGGGACACTTTTTGGACCTAGGTGATGTGAGAGACGTTTGAGAGCAAATAGAACGGCTTGGGGATGGAGGGGAAACGGGGAAAGGACTGTCATTTGGTCAGTTAAAAGCTCTCACTCAGCACAAGGTCAAAAGGGAATGCTAGCAGCATGTCTGTCAAAACTGGGACGGAGAAGTCAGATGAGGGTATGTTTGGGGAGACACTTTTGGCTCTTCAGAAAACGCCTCTCTCAAAACTCCACCGCCCTCCCCAACAACCTCACGGCAGACAAGGGGAATCAGTTGGCAAAAGTGCTCTTCACGGCGGCCACAATATGCTTGGCGCTGATCCCAAACGCATCCAGGAGTTCGCTGGGCTTCCCGCTGCGCGGCACGGCCGACACAGCCAGGCTCTGGACCAAGATGCCGGGTTCTCCGGAGACGGCGGCCGCCACAGCCTCGCCAAGACCTCCTAGAAAGAGAGAGGGAGAGTTTTGAAGCATGATCCATGAAAAAATAAAGAAAATATTAAGAATATCATATAGTAAAAGGCCAGAGGCATTCCTTTTAGGAATTTTAAATGACGATATTCTAAAAGACAAAACAATTTTTTTCTTATACGCAACGTCTGCAGCAAGAATCCTGGTGGCTAAGTACTGGAAAGGGAATCAGTTACCCACTAGGGGAGAGTGGATATGTAAGCTCTCAGAATACTCAGAATTAGCCAAATTGACAGACATAATAAGACAAAAACCAAAAAGTGAAGTAAAAAAAGAATGGGAGTGCCTAATAGAATACCTCAAAAGTCAAGGTTTGAGGGCAGAAATCTGGCTGAGTCTGGAATAACCTTGTGAAGTGAAAGGATAAGAAAGAGGGATTTATATCTAGATGTTAGGATAGAGATGATAAAGAAAACAGGAAAACAGGAAGACACAATGAGAGAGGAGGTGCTGTGGGATTGGTGGAAGTCAATGTCTTGTTGTTTTAGTGTCTATAATATTAACTTGTAAGATATGGATTTTTGTTGTTGTTTTTGTTGTTTTTTTAGTTTTCGAATGTTGATTTTTGTGTGTTGTGTATTGTTATTTTTTGATATAATAATAATAATAATAATAATAATAATAATAATAATAATAATAATATCTTTATTGTCATTGCCCTCTCTCGGGGACAACGAAATTACTTTCGTGTTGTTGTGTGGAAATTACTAATAAAATTTATTTAAAAAGCAAAAAAAAAAAAAAAAAAAGGAAGAGAGAGGGAAGAATCAATATATCAATATCCAGAGCACACGACCGTTGAAGGAGGGCAGCAGGACGAAGTCAAGAAATGTGCCAGGAATTGATGGGAATTGATGTGCCGTTCCAGGTGCCCCGCTCCACAGCCGCAACCCGCTTACCCTCCTTGTAGTGGTCCTCCACGGTGATGATTCGGCCTCCGGTGGCTCTGGCACTGGAGATGATGGTGGCGGCATCCAAGGGCTTGATTGTAAAGGGGTCGATGACCCGGATGTGGGTGCCTAAAGAGGAAACAAAAGGCTGGTGGGAAGGAGCATTTGGGGCAGGGCGGAGAGGAGAGATGCCATCAACACCCCAAACCTCCGGCGAGACCTGCAGCCGTCCGTTATTCCTGCCTCGCAGGTGGCTTGGACTAGATCCGGGACATCCAACTCCCAAGAAGAAGAAGAGTTTGGATTTGATATCCCACTTTATCACTACCCGAAGGAGTCTCAAAGCGGCTCACATTCTCCTTTCCCTTCCTGCCCCACAACAAACACTCTGTGAGGTGAGTGGGGCTGAGAGACTTCAAAGAGGTGTGACTGGCCCAAAGTCACCCAGCAGCTGCATGTGGAGGAGCGGGGAAGCAAACCCGGTTCACCAGATTACGAGTCTACTGCTCTTAACCACTACACCACACTGGCTCCCAAGAGACTGCGATCTACTCCCAGAAAAAAACCTGCCACTGATCTACCCAATTTTTTTGAGGGAGGAGATCAGAGTTGTTGAGCTTCCTTTACGGGTGGCAAACCAAAATTGTTGATCTTTTTGAAGGGGGGGGGCAGGTCAAAGTTGTTGACACGGTAAGGGTGCAGAATTGAAATACCGTATTTTTCGCTCTGTAAGACGCACTAAAAAGTAAGGGGGTGTGTGCGTCTTATGGAGCGAATGCAGGTAGGAGGCTCTGCTCAGCGCTCCCTTTAAAGAGCCGTGTGGAGCGTGTGTGCGGCTCTTGGGGGCTTTTCCCCGAAGAGGGACAAGGGCAGCCCGTCACTGCCCTTCTCCCTCCTCGGGGAAAAGCCTGCAAGCGTTCTTTAAAGCAGTGTTTCCCAACCGGTGTTCCGCGGCACACTAGTGTGCCGTGAGACACCGGCTGGTGTGCCGTGGGAGGGAGGCGGGCGAGTCGGGCGGCGAGAGGCGGCGGCGGCGAGGATCCGCGTCGAGCCGGGGGCGGCTCCGCGGTGCTGGTGCCGAGCGGCGGGGCAGCGCGCGCAAAAGGGAGGAGCGCGAGACAGCGGAGGAGGAGGAGGCCGGCATGTCCGGGCAGCAGCAGCAACAGCAGCAGCAGCAACTCCCGGCGACGGCTCCTCCTCCGCCCGCTATCGCCGCCACCACCACAACAGCCGCCGCCGCCGCCTCAGCTGTCACCGTCCCTCAATCCCTCGCTCTGCTGCCTCCTCCCACCCCGGCAAGGGGAAGGGAAAAAACTTTCACTTTTGTGCGTCCCTCCCGGCGTGACGCTGCGCGCTGACGTCACGGGGCGGGGCTTTAATGGTGGTGTGCCGCGAGATTTTTTCCCGGTAAACAGGTGTGCCGTTGCCCAAAAACGTTTGGGAAACACTGCTTTAAAGGGAGCACTGAGCAGAACCCGGGATGCACACAGGCTCTGCTCAGCGCTCCCTTTAAAGAATATTTTTTCCCTTGCATTCCCCCTCTAAAAACTAGGTGCGTCTAATGGTCAGGTGCGTCTTATGTGGCGAGAAATACGGTGAATCACTCACCATCAACACAACCGCTAACAGACCAACACAGCGCTACAGCAAATTAATAAGGAAGGAACGCTAAACACAGCACAGGGGAAGACCGAATGGGACGGAGACATTTTTATAGACGTGAGAGATAAGGATCCTGTCGATCGGGGTCAACCAATTGGACACCCCTGGACTAGGGGAATGATGGGGTCCTCTCCAACGCTCCCGTTCCGATTACCTTGCTTGGCCAGCTCATCAGCAGCTGTGAGGGCCTCGTGGAGGGTGACTCCTGCCCCAATGACAGTCACCTTGTCCGCATCGTTCTTACGCACAACCTATAGGGACACGGAAAACGACTTGTCAGCCAACAAACTAGAACTGTTATATCCCCAAACAGAGATGGCTAGGCTTTAGCCCTGCAGGTATTTGGACTGCAACTCCCATCATTTCTGGCTATTGGTCATGCCAGCTAGGGCTGATGGGAGCTGAAGTCCAAAACATCTGGAAGGCAGAAGGCTGGTGAAGTCGGGTACTAGTAGTTGACACATGCATGGCTCCGTAATTCAAGTATTCCTGCATACCCTTTTCGGTCTGGTATATGGACATTTTTTGGGCTTCAGACATCTGAAGGCAGCCCTGTTTAGGGAAGCTTTTAATGTTTAACAGACCACTGTATTTTATTATTTTGTTGGAAGCCACCCAGAGTGGCTGGGGAAAAATAATACCGTATTTTTCACTCTATAAGGCACACTTTTCCCCTCCTAAAAAGTAAAGGGAAATGTGTGTGCGTCTTAAGGAGCGAATGTAGGCTGCAAGGCTAAGCCAGAAGCCTCCGCAGAGCAGTGGGGAGCCATCATCCCGCTGCCCTGCAGAGGCTTCGCGGGGCTATCCCTGGCCTTTGCAGGAGGTGGGGGAAGGGATGGAGCGCGCAGCTCTGTCCCTTCCACCTCCCAGGAAAGCCCCCAAGAGCAGCGCTCCCTTTAAAGAGCGCGCGGCTCTTGCGGGAGGTGGGGGAAAAGCCAGGAGGCTTGCTTTCGCTGAAGCGAGGAGAGCAAGAGGGATCGGTGCGCACCGATCCTGCTTGCTCTCCTGGCTTCAGGGATAGCCCCGCAAAGCCTCCAGAGCGAAGAGAGAGGAGCGCTCCCTCTTAGGTCAGGAGGCTTTGCGTTGCTTCCTTATTTCTTGCTTCCCTCCCCTAAAAACTAGGTGCATCTTATGGTCCCGTGCGTCTAATAGAGTGAAAAATACGATGGTATTATTATTGTTGTTGTTGTTGTTATTGTTATCATTATTAGGCTTCAGAAGATCTGTTTGTTGCAGCCTTGGTGCTTGGAACAGTGTTTACCAAATTTGGGTCTCCCGCTGTTTTTGGACTACAATTCCCATCATTCCTGACCACTGCTGCTGTTAGCTAGAGATGATGGGAGTTGTAGTCCAAAAACAGCTGGAGGGCCAAGTTTGGGAAGCCCTGCCCTAGAACATGGGGAGACAATGCCCCACCAATTAAGTCCTATGCTGCCTGCAACAATATCGCCTCTAAAATTCACAGCCTTGGGGGGGGGGGACTAGGTGACCCCTGGGTCTCTTCCAACTCTACAATTCCACGATTCTGGACCGGCACAGCTTTGTGGTGTCAATGTGTGAATGAGACAACAGTGTGGAGAAGAGGGGTTTGAATTTTTTTAGGCACTGGGGAATATTCTGGGGTGAGCGGGACTGGAGTAAAAGGATGAGCTCCACTTGAACCAGACCAGTTACAGATAGGTAGCCGTGTTGGTCTGCCATAGTCAAAATAAAAAAAATCTTGATGTCAGATTTAATCACAAAACAGAGAAACCAGTAGGAGAACACTTCAATCTCCCAGGACATTCTATACAAGATCTCAAAGTAGCTGTTTTACTACAAAGGAATTTCAGAAATAGACTGGAAAGAGAAGCTGCTGAATTGCAACTCATTACCAAACTTAAAACAATGGAGAGACCTGGTCTGAACAAAGACATTGGATTCTTATCTCATTATACATGACTAAGCCATTTCTCACCTTCTCACCCCTTGCCTTTTCCTGTAAGACCTATTGCAGTCGTTAAGAGTCGTCAACAGGCTCATCTCAGCTATCTGCCAATCACCCATTCCCACCACCCTTCTGAGTAATACCCCTCCCCACCTTCTCACTATATAGAAGGATCTGGCAAGTTCTGTTTCAGTGTATCTGAAGAAGTGTGCATGCACACGAAAGCTCATACCAAGAACTAACTTAGTTGGTCTTTAAGGTGCTACTGGAAGGATTTTTTTTATTTGAACCAGACCGTTGGCACTTAAAATCAAAATGGTTGGTTGTTGGTGCTGACCTTTAAAGCCCTAAACGGCCTCGGTTCAGTATACCTGAAGGAGCGTCTCCACCCCCATCGTTCTACCTGGACGCTGAGGTCCAGCGCAGAGGGCCTTCTGGCGGTTCCCTCATTGTGAGAAGCCAAGTTACAGGGAACCAGGCAGAGGGCCTTCTTGGTAGTGGCACCCGCCCTGTGGAACGCCCTCCCACCAGATGTCAAAGAGAACAACAACTACCAGACTTTTAGAAGACATCTGAAGGCAGCCCTGTTTAGGGAAGCTTTTAATGTTTAATAGACTATTGTATTTTAATACTCTGTAGGAAGCCGCCCAGAGTGGCTGGGGAAACGCAGCCAGATGGGCAGGGTAATAATAATAATAATAATAATAATAATAATAATAATAATAATAATAATAATAATACCCCGCCCATCTGGCTGAGTTTCCCCAGCCACTCTGGGCGGCTCCCGGTCGAGTGTTAAAAACAACACAGCATTAAATACTAAAAACTTCCCTGAATAATAATAATTATTATTATTATTATTATTATTATTATTATTATTGGGGCAGAGCAGCTTTTAAATTGAGGGACGAAAGCTGACGAGGGTCCTGTTTGGAACGACTCTTCTCCCCTCAAAATGCAGACGGCGAAACAGATGAAAAATCAAATCACACCCTTTACCTTGGCATGGCCAATCCCGAACTTTTCGTCCTGAGAGTAGAGGACAGGAGTCTCTGGGCGGCTGGTTCGAATGAAGCATATCCCCTGAAGGAGCAAAGATCACATTTCAACGAAAGGAAGGCAGCAGGGCTCCCACTTTGTGTTTACACACGTCCTGGAGCACGACAGGGTCAGGCACGAGGGGTCAAAGATCTGCAGAAGCTCCAGGGTTGCGCTGATAAAAACACAGAGTTTGCCTGGACTGTGCAAAAGCGCAGAAAGAACGATGCACTTCCAGAAACTGGAAGAAGACACCTGGAGATCTGACTAATGTTATCGTGCAACCTCCACCCCAGCGAGCTGTTGCAGATAATACAATGGTGGTTGGTTTAATCACGGCTGGAGAGGGGGAGGCAGCCGATACGAAGGAAGTTGAGCAGTTGGGGGAGTGGTGCAGGAAAAACAACTCACTCCTTAACTTGAAGAAAACAAAAGTGATTATTGTGGACTTTAAGGTACAGAGACCCCTGACCATTAGGTCCAGTCGTGACTGAATCTGGGGTTGCGGCGCCCATCTCACTTTACTGGCCGAGGGAGCCGGCGTACAGCTTCCGGATCATGTGGCCAGCATGACTAAGCCGCTTCTGGCAAACCAGAGCAGCGCACGGAAATGCCATTCACCTTCCCGCCAGAGTGGTACCTATTTATCTACTTGCACTTTGACGTGCTTTCGGACTGCTAGGTGGGCAGGAGCAGGGACCGAGCAACGGGAGCTCACCCCGTCACGGGGATTCGAACCGTTGACCTTCTGATCGGCAAGTCCTAGGCTCTGTGGTTTAACCCACAGCGCCACCCGCGTCCCATTGTGGACTTTAGGAAATGTAAATTGAATATTCAGCCACTCATTATTGAGGGGAAGTGCATGGAACAGGTCTCGGCGTTTTGATTTCTGGGAATGGAGTTGAGAGATGACCTAACCTGGGGAGAAAACATTAAAGATCTGATGAAGAGAGCACAGCGGAGGTTATATTTTCTGAGAATCCTCCGGAAAAACAATCTCTCAAAGGACCTGTTGATGACATTTTACCATTGTACTGTGGAGAGTTGTATTAACTTATGGTCTGTGTGTGTGGTTTGGGAGCTGCACAGTCAGGGGAAAAACAACGCTGTCCAGGGTTGTAAAGACTGCGGAGAGAATAATTGGGTGCACTCTTCCCACCTTGGATCAAATCTACGCTTCCAGGTGTCACAAGAAAGCTGCAGAGATAGCGCAGGATAGTGCGAACCCCGGAAATGATCTCTTTCAGCTTCTGCCTTCTGGAAGAAGGTCCAGGGTTATAAAGACTAGGACTAGCCGCCTGAGAAACAGTTTCTACCCAAATGCGATTTTGGTTTTAAACGCAGTGTAAGGTAGTCTCGATGGGAGTATATTGTATTTAATTATGGGGTATCAGAGTTTTATGGGGGCTAACCAGGCTGGGATAGCTGGGATAACAGGCTTGTTGGTTTTGAATGTCTGATGTAGATTTTTTCAATTTCATTGTTCCGTATGGGACAATGAAAACAAAGATTATCGTATCGTATCGTTGTGGCTTCATTGTAGGAGTGGGGGGGCTCAGGGCCAAATGGGGCCCCCCAAGCATTGCAATGTGCTTTTGACTGGCTGGGATGGGTTCCTGAACTCTGATCGTGCCTCTTGCTTCCCTGGGTAGAGAGGGGTGTGTCAGTACACGCACAAACCAGCCTCCTGCAAAATTAACATCCCTTGCTCCACCCACTTCCGCTTCCAGCCCCGCCCACAACCGGTGTGTGGCCCCCAAAAAGCTGCCCCCGAAGGGAATGCGGCCCTCGGCTGAAAAAGACCCCTGATTTGCACAATGTGCTTTGCGACAGCCAACACTTGGAAGCACTTGTCAGAAGGTGCCAATAGCGATACAGTGGTACCTTGGTTCTCAAACTTAATCCGTTCGGAAGTCCGTTCTTAAACCAAAGCGTTCTTAAACCAAGGCACACTTTCCCATAGAAAGTCATGCAAAACGGATTAATCCGTTCCAGACTTTCAAAAACCCCTAAAACAGCAAGTTAACATGGTTTTTACTATCTAACGAGATCACCGATCCACAAAATGAAAGAAATAAACGATGCACTGCAGTCGCACAATCAATCCATCAGTAACTGAACTGGGTTCCACACAGTCACAAAAACAAACAAAAAGAGCCGCAAAAACAAAAACGCAAAATAAATAGCAAAAACAGAAGTGTAGCACTCAAATCGGAAGAGTAACACTCAAAACGGAGCATGTTCGGCTTCCGAAAAAAGTCCGCAAACTGGAACGCTTACTTCCGAGTTTGCAGTGTTTGGGTTCCAAGTTGTTTGAGTACCAAGGCGTTTGAGAACCAAGGGACCTCTGTAAATTGGGATTTCGGAGAGTTGTGGTTTCCCCTTCCACTTCCCGGCGACAATGTTTTAACCAGATGTAGGCAGCCCCGCTTACCTTGGTGTTTGCAGCCAGAAGGACAGCATGCTCAGTGGACACAGCGTCGCTGGGGTAGAAGACGGTGCAGCCCGGAATGGTCCTGAACATGGCGATGTCCTCCAAGGCCATCTGAGAAGGTCCATCCTCACCTGGGGAGGCAGCGGGAACAGCGTGACCCTCCAGGCGCACGCCAGAGAAAGCACAGGAGCTCATGCCATGCCAAGGGAGGGAAAGACAACCACAACAGCGCCTCCTGGTGCTACAGTTCCTGCACTGCCGGGGGTTGGGCTAGATGGCCACTGGGGTTCCCTTCCAACCTTACGCTTCTGCGCAAATTGTGCAATGCAGCTCTGTACCTCCACTCGGATTTAGTACATGGCTGCTCAACCAAGTAGGGGGAACCTCTGGTTGCGAACGGGATCCTTTTCAGAGGCCCGTTCGCAACATGGAAAGAACGCAAACTGAAGTGTCGTAACTGCGCACGTGCGCAGCACGATTTGGCGCTTGTGCGCAGCATAACTTAGTGCCTCTGCGTATGCAGCGAAACCCGGAAGTAACCAGGCAGGAGGGCCTTCTCGGTGGTGGCACCCGCCCTGTGGAACACCCTCCCATCCGATGTCAAAGAGAACAACTACCAGACTTTTAGAAGACACCTGAAGGCAGGGAAGCTTTTAATGTTTAATAGACTATTGTAGTTTAATATTTTGTTGGAAGCCGCCCAGAGTGGCTGGGGAAACCCAGCCAGATGGGCGGGGTATAAATAAATAATAAATTATTATTATTATTAAGCATCCGAAGCAGAACACAAGTGTAGCATCCACAGCCCCCTCCCCCACCGCCCCGAGGTGGTGTGTTAACATGCTGGGATAGCAGGAGTTAGGCCCCCCTCACCCCAGCGCTTTAACTGCTCTGCTCCGCTCCAAATTAGTTCAAAGCAAATCACAAACCGGAAGATGCAATGAGTCAACTCAGATTATCAAACCACAAAAACACTCCGAGCAGGTACAGTTTGGCAATTCTCAGCCTAACCTACCTGGCAGGACCGAAGATAAAAGGGGAGATGGGGGGAGATGGCAAAGTACAGAGTCTTGGACCCCTGGGGGGGAAAGCAGGGTACAAAGGGAAGAAGAGCTTAATCCTCACAGCCAAGAAGAAGAGATGGAGAGAGAAGCAACCAGGAACGTAAACCAGGGAATCAGCCAGAAACGCCACCACACCCTACTTTTAACAACTTGGGACCTGAAGGAGCGTCTCCACCCCCATCGTTCTGCCCGGACACTGAGGTCCAGATCCGAGGGCCTTCTGGCGGTTCCCTCCCTGCGAGAAGTGAGGTTACAGGGAACCAGGCAGAGGGCCTTCTCGGTGGTGGCGCCCACCCTGTGGAACGCCCTCCCACCAGATGTCAAGGAAATAAACAACTATCTGACTTTTAGAAGACATCTGAAGGCAGCCCTGTTTAGGGAAGCTTTTATTGACTGAAGTTTTAACATATTTTTAATATTTTGTTGGAAGCCGCCCAGAGTGGCTGGGGAAACCCAGCCAGATGGGCAGGGTATGAATAAAATTATTATTATTATTATTATTATTATTATTATTATTATTATTATTATTAGAACCAGAAGGGATGCGGGTGGCGCTGTGGGTTAAACCACAGAGCCGAGGACTTGCCGATCAGAAGGTCGGCGGTTCGAATCCCCTCGACAGGGTGAGCTTTCGTTGCTCAGTCCCTGCTCCTGCCAACCTAGCAGTTCGAAAGCACATCAAAGTGCAAGTAGATAAATAGGTACCGCTCCGGCAGGAAGGTAAACGGTGTTTCCGTGCGCTGCTCTGGTTCGCCAGAAGTGGCTTAGTCATCCTAGCCACATGACCCGGAAGCTGTACGCCGGCTCCCTTGGCCAGTAAAGCGAGATGAGCGCCACCACCCCAGAGTTGGCCACGACTGGACCTAACAGTCAGGGGTCCCTTTAACTTTACCTCCAAGATTGCCATACCCCAGAGATGCCCCCAATTTGATTGCTGGGACTGGCACTCTTACAGGTGCCAATTCTGCATTTGTAATAACAAGATATTTTAGTGCAGAAGCACATAGACTTCGGAACTCCCTGCCTATTGATGTCAGGCAGGAGATTTCACTGTACTCTTTTTTGGTGGCTGCCAAAACCAATTTTCTTTAGACAGGCCTATTCAGGTGCTTGTCTAAAGTTTTGTTCTGCTGTTATTGTGACTTCTGAAAATCTTAAAACTACCGTTCCCAATTCTTCTGATGGATAAATTTGTTGCTTTCTATTTTTTTGCAAACCGCTTTGAGGCTTTTCCACAATCGAGCGGTGTATCCTTTTTATGAAGAAAGCAATAATAAATACCTTGGTTTACAACTGTAATCCGTTCCGGAGGTCCGTTTGTAAACCAAAACAGGTTGTAACCCAAGGCATGCATTCGCCAATAGGGGGTCCCAAAAAATTTTGTTCGTAATCCAAAAAAAAAGGTTGCAAACGAGACACGCACTTATGGGTTTGACTTGTTTGTAATCCAAGACATTTGCAAACCAAGGTACCACTGTACCTTCCGGTCAGTGGTGCCCTCCTGATGTTTTTCACAGGAAAATGCAAACAAATCATTTTGCCATCCCAGGAGATATATATATTAAAAAATACGAAACGGGAAAGCACACGAGAGAAACCTCCCGCTACAAGAGACTTCTCCCCTCAAAAGCTAGTCACTGATAACCAATGTCAGTTCATTTACGGCAAAATAATTTTCACCCCAGTGCTTTTCTTTTTTTAAAAAAAATCGTTTTTATTGATTTTCTAATAAAAAAACATCCAATTACCGTATTTTGCGCCCCATAGGACGCTCCGGCCCATAGGACGCACCCAGGTTTTTTTTTGGGGGGGGGCTGGAAGAACCAGGTCGGGGAACAGTGGGAAGGCACGCTCTGCCTCCCCGCTGTCTCCCGAGCTTGTGGGGCTGGCGATGGGGAGAAGTGCGCTGATCCTGGGACTGCAGGCAGCTCTGCGCCGCCATCCGGAGCGGGGCGGGACTTCGTCCCCGGCTCCCGGTGGCCGCGCAGAGCTGCGCTGATCCTGGGACTGCAGGCAGCTCTGCGCAGCCATCGCAGCCGGTCTCCCGAAGGTTGCGCAGAGCTTCCTGAAGCCTGGAGAGCGAGAGGGGTCGGTGCGCACCGACCCCTCTCGCTCTCCAGGCTTCAGCGAAAGCCTGCATTCGCCCCATAGGACGCACCCAGATTTCCCCTTCATTTTTGGAGGGGAAAAAGTGCGTCCTATAGGGCGAAAAATACGGTAATATATCCAATCATAATATTCCAATTAAAATAAAAAAGACCAAATTATAGTCCAAATTACATTTATGCCCCTGTGCTTTTCTGAAACTACAAAGATAGAAGGGGATGCACCTTAAAAGGGGAAAACGAGAGAAAAAACAGGATGGGAGTAAGGAACTCTTGCTTAGGTGGAGGAATGGGGCACCGGGGGCCACATAATGTGAGGCCGGGGGCCGCATCCAGCTCGCTGGGCCATTGTTGACCAGGAACCGCCTCTCAGCCGCACCGACCTCGCAAGGCTGTTGTAAGTGGACTTTTCCAATTTCCAAAAATTGGAAAAGTGGTATAATACCGACAAAAACAGAGTGGCTTGCCAAATTACTGGAGTATTACAATATATCCGAAACAATGGGAGAAATTGGAAGGATCTCAAAAGAGAAGATGGACAGGGGTTGGATGGTGTTTAAAGGATACTTGCAAAACCATATTGAAAAATCAGAACTCCTATTAGAATAAACAAGTTCCGTTATAAACGCTGAAACACTAAATAAGATGGATAACAATGTGACAGAAAAAGAAGCAGAAAGTTGGTTTTAAAAGTGTGTGAAAGAAAGTAATAGAAGTGGAAAGAAATTGCAGTTGAGTAGATTGGAAGTCTAACACAAGGTGATGGGAAAAGGAAGTACCGTATTTTTCGCCCTATAGGACGCACTTTTTCCCCTCCAAAAATGAAGGGGAAATCTGGGTGCGTCCTATGGGGCGAATGCAGGCTTTTGCTGAAGCTTGGAGAGCGAGAGGGGACGCCTCTCGCTCTCCAGGCTTCAGGGAGACATCCGCAGCCTAGGCAGCCCTACGGGAGGTCCCGCAGGGCTGTCTAGGCTGCGGATAGCAGCCTGCCGCCCG
Source organism: Podarcis liolepis (assembly GCF_965112155.1). Classification (NCBI taxonomy): domain Eukaryota; kingdom Metazoa; phylum Chordata; class Lepidosauria; order Squamata; family Lacertidae; genus Podarcis; species Podarcis liolepis. The sequence continues at coordinate 2,344,281 of NC_139560.1, read as the reverse complement.
GTGGGCGGGGCGCTCTGAAGCAGAGCGCCCCCCACGCCGGGCAGACATCCGCAGCGTGGGGAGCCTTGCAGGAGTTCCCGGCAAGGCTCCCCATGCTGCAGATAGCAGCCTGCCGCCCCGCGGGGGGGGGGCACCCTGATGCAGAGCGCCCCTCCTGCGGGGCAGACATCGGCCAGCCCCACAAGCTTGGGGAACAGCAGGGAGGTGCAGCGCCGCCATCCCGCTGTTCCTCGACCTGGTTCTGTTTCCCCGACCTGCTTTTGGGGGGGAAATAAAGGGAAAATTTTTTTCCTTTATTTCCCCTCCAAAAAACTAGGTGCGTCCTATGGGACGGAGCGTCCTATGGGACGAAAAATACGGTATGTGTGGGATTGAGTGTGGGTATGTATGAATATTTTTAAGAGCTGTATGAAATGTATGTTTGTTTGTATATTCGTAATATGTATGTAGTAATGTTGAATTATTTTGATAAAATAAATATGTTTAATTTTAAAAAAAAAATTAAAAATTTAAAAATTTAAAAAAGCAAGGTTGTTGTAATGAAAGAGCGGTGGGGAAAAGAAAGAACCGCGAATGCCCCCCTCAAGCTCCTCTGAGACAAGGAAGGCCGTAAGTGCTATGAGTAAGGCAGGCAGGCCTTGCGCATCAGGCCCCATACATACCGATGGAAACCCCACAGTGGGACCCACACAGCTTGATGTTGGCGTGGGAAATGGCCGCCATCCGGATGTGGTCGAACGCCCGGGTGAAGAACGCCGCAAAGGAGCTGGCAAAGGGGATCATGCGGTTCCTGGCAGCACAGCCAAGGGCCACGCTGACCTGCACAGCGCAAAACAAGGTTAGCAGCAGCAGCAATAATAATAATAATAAGAGTAATAATAAGAGTACAGTGGTAACTCTGGTTGCGAACGGGATCCATTCTGGAGGCCCGTTCGCAACCTGAAAAAAACACAAGCCACATCTGCGCAGGTCGCGATTTGCCGCTTCTGCACATGCGCGTGACGTCATTTTGCACATTTTGCACATCTGCGCATGTGCGAGCAGCAAAACCCAGAAGTAACACATTCCGTTACTTCCAGGTCGCTGTGGGACGCAACCTGAAAACGCACAACCTGAAGCAAACGTAACATGAGGTATGACTGTAGTAATAACTTGGGAAGACAGGCGAATTAATGCTGGATGAAGCAAAGATCACCAGTGTTGAAGCAATGATTCTTCAACATCAGCTTCGTTGGACTGGTCATGTTGTGCAGATGACTGAGGATCGTCTTCTAAAGCAACTGCTCTAGTCCAAACTTAAAAATGGAAAGCGTAATGCTGGTGGTCAACAAAAGAGGTTTAAAGACTTGTCTCAAAGCAAATTTTAAAAAATGTAGTATAAACACCAACAATTGGGAAACTCTTGCTGTGAGTGCTCCTGTTGGAGAACAGCCTTTCCCAAAGGTGTCATGGGCTTTGAGGACACTCGAACTCAGGACGCAAGGGAGAAACGTGCTTAGAGGAAGGCACACTTGGCAAATCCACACCGTGATCAACTCCCGCGTGGAAACCAATGCCCCCACTGTGGAAGGAGGTATGGATCCAGAATTGGCCTCCATAGTCACTTACGGACTCATTGTTAAGACCGTGTTTATGGAAGACAATGGGATCGCCAAAGAAGTAGTAATAATAATATTTTTTTACTTGTACCCCACCTATCTGACTGGGTTTCCCCAGCCACTCTGCGCCGCTTCCAACAGAATTTATTATTGTCAATTTGTTCCCATGTCGCATTCAAGGGTCTCAGGCTGGTGTTTGAAACCCTAAACCCCTCAAGGCCCCATATATATGAAAGACCATCTCCTTCCCGACAGACCCTCTCAGGTGCTGAGTTTGGTGGAAGGGACCCTCTTGGCAATTCCTCCGCCCTCACGAGGCTCAGGGTAGTAGCAGCCTGGAAGAGGGTCTTCTCTGTGGTGGCCCCAAAGCTACTCAACTCCCTCCTCACAGAGGTGAGCCTGGCGCTGTCACTGGACAGCTTCTGGAGCGTGCTGAAGAAGCACCTCTTTGCCCTGACCTATGGCAGGTCCCAGGGATGAGGGTGGTGCTGTGGGTTAAACCACAGAGCCTAGGACTTGCCGATCAGAAGGTTGGCGGTTCGAATCCCTGCGATGGGGTGAGCTCCCGTTGCTCGGTCCCTGCTCCTGCCAACCTAGCAGTTCAAAAGCACGTCAAGTGCAAGTAGATAAATAGGTACCACTCTGGCGGGAAGGTAAACTGGTTGGCCAGAAGCGGCTTAGTCATGCTGGCCACATGATCCGGAAGCTGTACGCCAGCAAACTCGACCAATAAAGCGAGATGAGTGCCGCAACCCCAGATTTGGTCACGACTGGACCTAATGGTCAGAGGTCCCTTTACCTTTATGGCAGGTCCCACCTTGTTTCTGTGGCTGTATGCTGTTTGGAATTGTTTTTAATGCTATAATAATAAGTGGCTTGGGCACTCAGCCAGATGGGTGGGATATAATATAATATAATATAATATAATATAATATAATATAATATAATATAATATAATATAATATAATAATAATTCATTTTATTACTTACCCTATTTTTCTGTGTAGAAGACACCCCCATGTATAAGACGCCCCCCATTTTGGGGGACTCCAAATTAAGAAAACACCCCTCAGCATTACCTGTGTATAAGACGAGCCCCAATTTTAAACCTAATTTATTTGATAAAAAACCCTAGTCTTATACACGGAAAAACGTGGTATATGCCACTCATCTGGCTGCATATAATATTAACAACACTGTTTAACAGCAACCATTAAAAACTTCCTTCTTCAGATGTCTTCTAAAACTTATACAGTCATACCTCGGGTTACAGCCACTTCAGGTTGCGATTTTTCGGGTTGCGGACTACCAAAACCCGGAAGTACCAGAACAGGTTATTCTGGGTTTCGGCAGTCGTGCATGCGCAGAAGCGCTAAATCGTGCTTTGCGCATGTGCAGAAGCACCAAATGTAAACGTGCGCAGACGCACAGACGTGGGTTGCGAACACTGCGGGGTGCGAATGTGCATCCCGCACGGATCACGTTCGCAACCCGAGTGTCCATGTGTAGTTATTTATCTCCTAGACACCTGATGGGAGGGTGTTCCACAGGACAGGTGCCACTACCAAGAAGGCCCTGCAAATTCGCTTCTTGCAGTGGGGGAACCGCTGGACCTCCGTGCGTTTTAATGCTGTCACCCGCCTCCCGGATCCAAGGGTGAAGGGTGGGCAATAAAAAAATTAAGGTGTCGGCACCCGCATTCTTCCCCCAGAGACCCATTACCATGTTCTGCTCGGCGATGAAGCACTCGATGTAGCGCTCTGGGTGGGCTTGCTTGAACAGCTCGGCAAACGTCGAGTTCTTCGTGTCGCCATCCAGGGCCACCACGCGAGGGCTGGCGCTGCCCAGCTTGGCCAGGGCTAAGCCATAGGCCTTGCGGGTGGCCATCTGGGGGGAGGAAGAGGAGGTGGTTAACCATGTTAGAGGCCCCTCAACGGCACCCGCGTTCCGCCGTCAAGGCACACACCTGCTCTCAGCAGGTACAGAGGTGTTTTCCTGTGAGGAAAGGGCACAGCGTTTGGGACTTTTTGTAACGGTGGGAATTGTGGAGTTAGAAGGCAAGGAAGGCCATAAGTGCTCAATAGCTGTTGTTTTTTTCAATGCAAAATTACAACAAAAATTACAAACATTGAATCCAAAATAAAACAGTGCAAACAAGAAAAAAAGCAAAACACAAGAGAGAGAAAAAACACAAAACAAAATAAAACAGTACAGTGGTGCCTCGCAAGACAAAAAGAATCCGCTCTGTGATTCTCTTCGTCTAGCGGTTTTTTCGTCTTGTGAAGCAAGCCCATTGAAGGATTAGCGGATTAGCGCTATTAGCGGCTTATCGGATCAGCTGATAAGCGTCTTAGCGGCTTAGAAAAAGGGGGGGAGGGAAAAAAACCCGAAGGAACTCGAAAGACATTTTCGTCTTGCGAAGCAAGCCCATAGGAAATTTGTTTTGTGAAGCACCTCCGAAACGGAAAACTCTTTCGTCTAGCGAGTTTTCCGTCTTGCGAGGCATTCGTCTTGCGGGGCACCACTGTACAAATCCAAAAACAAAATAAAACAGTACAAATCCAAAATAAAAGAGTACAAACATGAAAAAAAGCAAAACACGAGGAAAAAAACACAAAACAAAAAACAAAAACACACATCTACAAATAAAACTGTATCAGCATTCTAATCATTATGTACATATACACATATTGACTTACTTCCTTTGTTCTAAGACTTTGAAATTTTTACTCTTCCTAAGTTGTTGTGTCTAATGTAGATTACCTCTATCTTTATACTTTCTGCACCATTTTTCTCTTTCTTTAACCCTGCAAAGCTTCATTCATTACATACCAATATGCTTACTCCAGAACAATGTTTTTTCATATACTCTTTAGCACATCCCCATTCTTTTAATAATTTTTGGTCCGATTGTCCCCTTATGAATGCTGTGAGTCTTGCCAGATGTACTATACACCATATTTTTCGCTCCATAAGACGCACCTGACCGTTAGACGCACCTAGTTTTTAGAAGGGGAATGCAAGAAAAAAATATTCTTTAAAGGGAGCGCTGAGCAGAGCCTGTATGCATCCCAGGCTCTGCTCAGGGCTCTCTTTCATGAGCCGCGTGGAGTGTGTTTTCAGGAGAGAAAAGCCCCCAAGAGCCGCACACATGCCCCACATGGCTCGTGAAAGGGAGTGTGGCTCTTGGGGGCTTTTCCGGGAGGTGGGGGAATTCCCCCCCATCATAGAAAAGCCCACAGAAGCCGTGGACCCTTTAAAGAGTGCACAGCTTTTGCGTGCTTTTCTATGAGGAGGGAGAAGGGACTGACGCGGCCAGTCAGTCCCTTCTCCCTCCTGGGGAAAAGCCCCCAAGAGCGGCGCGCTCTTTAAAGCATCCGCGACTCCTGCAGGCTTTTCTACGAGGCTTCTCCCGCCTGCATTCACTCCATAAGACGCACACACATTTCCCCCTACTTTTTAGGAGGGGAGAAGTGCGTCTTATGGGGTGAAAAATACGGTATGCCGTTTTTTTCGCTCTATAAAACGCACCAGACCACAAGACGCACCTAGTTTTTGGAGGAGGAAAACAAGAAAAAAAATATTCTGAATCTCAGAAGCCAGAACAGCAAGAGGGATCGCTGCGCAGTGAAATCAGCAATCCCTCTTGCTGTTCTGGCTTCTGGGATAGCTGCGCAGCCTGCATCCGCTCCATAAGACGCACACACATTTCCCCTTACTTTTTAGGAGGGAAGAAGTGAGTCTTATAGAGCAAAAAATACGGTATTTTCACAAAATTTAGCTTGCCATTCTTTCATGGACGGAATAAAAAAATTCCTTCCAGTAGCACCTTAAAGACCAACTAAGTTAGTTCTTGGTATGAGCTTTCGTGTGCATGCACACTTCTTCAGATACACTGAAACAGAAGTTGCCAGATCCTTCTATATAGTGAGAAGGTGGGGAGGGGTATTACTCAGAAGGGTGGTGGATGGAAGGGTCATGGATGGAAGCGTTCAATAGTTCTATCATTCTAACCGGCTGCCCTGGCATTACCTTTTCTCCTATTTTGAAAGCGGGTGGAGACGGCATCTTGATCTCCTCAGTGGTCACCTGGGCTACGTCTCCGGCTGGCGGCAGGATGCTATAAACTTTATTGGCCGGCATTTGGCCCTGGAGAGCGTTGATGATGGACTCCATTTTCTCCTTGGGCATGGGTTTCCCATGCCAGTTGTCTGCATCTTCCACACCTGAGACAAGAGAACACTTCGGGAGTCAGCCTTTGTCAACCTTGCGCCCTCCAGGTGCTTTAAACTACAACTCCCACCGTTGTTTTTCCATTGCATTTCACTCTCAATTTGTACACCGCCTTTCTGCATTGCTATAGACAAGGCGGTTTGCAAATCGTAGAAACAGCGAAACATACAACAAAGACCAACGCATCCTACGATGATGCAAATAAGTCAAAATAAAAGCCCATTGTAAGCAATTAACAAGACTAGTAGGGTTATCTGAAGACTTGTAGTGAGGAATTTTTTACCTTTCTACATTTATTTAAATTTTGAGGTATTTTGCAATGAGTTATATTAGAACTGGAAAATGTATAAAATGCTGTGATATAACGGTTACTTTTGAAAGCCAAGAGGTGGGAGGGAAGGAAGTCGATAGGCTATAAAAAGCCAAAGAAGTAACCACAAATAAATCATAATATAAATAGGACTTTAAAACAAGCAACTTCCATCACAGAAGGTGATGGTCCACGATGCATTTAATATATAATATTACACCATAAAGTTAAGTCTCAAAAGAACAACAGGTCATAAATCAGCAGGAAATCACTCCCAACGATTACAATAAAGCGTTACTGGATCATGATCAACAGAAGTAACAGCTACGTCACAATACATAAAATAAAGGTAAAGGGAACCCTGATCATTAGGTTCACTTGTGGCCGACTCTGGGGTTGCGGCGCTCATCTCGCTGTACTGGCCGAGGGAGCCGGCATACAGCTTCCAGGTCATGTGGCCAGCATGACCAAGCCGCTTCTGGCGAACCAGAGCAGCGCACGGAAACACCGTTTACCTTCCCGCCAGAGCGGTACCTATTTATCTACTTGCACTTTGGCGTGCTTTCAAACTGCTAGGTGGGCAGGAGCAGGGACCGAGCAATGGGAGCTCACCCCGTCGCGGGGATTCAAACCACCGACCTTCTGATCGGCAAGCCCCAGGCTCTGTGGTTTAACCCACAGCGCCGCCCACGTCCCTCAATACATAAAATACCGCTATGTAAAAAAGAGATCCAACTGAGGAACAGTCACACTGTGTTGGTCAGGGATGATGGGAGTTGTAGTCCCAGACACCTGGAGGGGTGCCAAGAGGGCGAAGGCTGACCCAGGCACCGTCCAGGGACCAGAATGACTGCCGCAAGCAGGTCCCCTCCTTCACCCCCCACAGGACAAAGGGGCCACAGGCTCACCTGCGATTCCTCGCCCTTTGAAGGTCTTGGCCACGATGGCCGTGGGCTTCCCCTTTTGCTGACTGGCTTGCCACAGGGCTTGGCACAACTCCTCCACCTTATGCCCATCCACAACGTACGTATTCCACCTGGAAGAAGAAGGGAAGGAGGTCGGCTTTAGGCTTCCCAGATCTGGCAGGCAGCTGCAAGAACAGGATGCCATTGGCCGGATCCAGCAGCCAAAAGGGCAACTGGCCAGATCCAGCAGCCGAGCTCTCCTTAACTCAGCGGTTCCCAAAAGGTGTGGCAGGAGAGGATAGTCATAATAATAATGATAACAATTTATTATTTATACCCTGCTCATCTGGCTGGGTTTCCCCAGCCACTCTGGGCAGCTTCCAGCACAATGTTAAAATACAATAATTCATCAAACGTTAAAAGCTTCCCTAAATGGGGTTGCCTTCAGATGTCTTCTAAAAGTCTGGTAGTTGTTTATCTCTTTGACATCTGGTGGGAGGGAGTTCCACAGGGCGGGTGCCACTACAGAGAAGGCCCTCTGCCTGGTTCCCTGTAACTTGGCTTCTCGCAGGGAGGGAACCGCCAGAAGGCCCTCAGCACTGGACCTCAGTGTCCGGGCTGAACGATGGGATGGAGATGCTCCTTCAGGTCTACTGGGCCTTTGAGGCCGTTTATGGCTTTCAATGTCAGCACCAACACTTTGAATTGTGCTCGGAAACGTACTGGGAGCCAATGTAGGTCTTTCAAGACCGGTGTTACGTGGTCCCAGCGGCCGCTCCCGGTCACCAGTCTAGCTGCCGCATTCTGGATTAGTTGTAGTTTCCAGGTCACCTTCAAAGGTAGCCCCACATAGAGCGCATTGCAGTAGTCCAAGTGGGAGATAACTAGAGCATGCACCACTCTGGTGCATCTGCGGGCAGGGAGGGTCTCAGCCTGCATACCAGATGGAGCTGGTCAGCAGTTGCCCTGGACACAGAATTGACCTGCGCGTTCATGGCCAGCTGTGAGTCCAAAATGACTCCCAGGCTGCGCACCTGGTCCTTCAGGGGCACAGTTACCCTATTCAGGACCAGGGAGTCCTGAACACCCGCCCGCCCCCTGTCCCCCCAAAACAGTACTTCTGTCTTGTCAGGATTCAACCTCAATCTGTGAGCCCCCAAGTCTGGCAGGAAGATTCTTTATTATTATTATTATTAAAGGTTTTCAACATGTAGTACAATAAAAACCAAACAAAGCTAATATCCCAAGAGAAGAATACCGTATTTTTCGCTCTATAAGACACACTTTTTCCCACCTAAAAAGTAAGGGGCTGTACGTTTAAAGAAAGAAGGGGGGGGGACAAGAAGAGAAAAAGAAAAACGGGCACAAAATTTTATATTCTATCAACCTTCTACCTTAATCTTCAATTCAAGATTCAAGGGCATTCAAAGAAACTTTAAAAAAAACTTTTCAGTGTAATATTAAAACACGTGCTTTGAAAAATGGGCAGAAGATGGATCGGTATCTTTTCAAAACAAGAAATCAAGCGATACCGAGACAACCGGAGTTGTGCTTTCCAAACCATTTCGTATGAATAAAAAAGTCACAAGCAAAATTTTGCTCTGGAGCAAAGGAAGTTTGGGAACCGCCGCCTGCCATTGCCGCAAAGAGGAGGTTCGAAGGCAGAAGCAGCCGGCGGTGCTTACTCACCCGAAGGCCTCGCAGCGTTTGCGGTAGACCTCCATGTCGTGGCGCAGGGGGGCGGCTTCACTCTGCCCCAGCCGGTTGACATCGAAGATGGCCACCAGGTTGTCCAGCTGGTACTGGGAGCCAAAGGCCAGACCTTCCCAGACAGAGCCCTCCGAACTCTCGCCGTCGCCCAGGAGGCAGTACACGCGGTAACTGGGGGGAGAGGGAGGCAGGTCGGGGCCCAAGGAAGCGGGGATATAAATAACAAAATTAATGTTGTTGTTGTTGTTGTTGTTGTTATATACTTCTATTTTGCTTTAAACAAATACATATAAATATAGACAACCAAAATTACAAAAGAAAATTCCGTAATAATAATAATAATGAAAAAAGCTAAAAAACTACAAAAATGTCAAAGTACACAGCATAAAACATAAGCCATTATGGGAAAGAAAAAAAGAAAAAGGAAAGGAGGAGGAGGATGAGGGGAAAAAAAGAAGAAAAGGAAAAAAGGAAAAAAAGAGGAAGATGAGCCATTTGTACGCTTCCATCAAGGTTACAATAGATCATTATTCTTATCAATTCTATCTGCATTCCATAGAATCCCTCATCTTGGTATCAGGGAACATTTCCCTATGTGGTATCATTCTAAACATAAGCAGGTCTTTCTTGATAAACCCTTATCCCCTAGATAATTATTTAAACATTCCCATTCTTCTTTCACCATCTTTTTAGGTTTATCTCTTATTGCAGCTGTCAGCTTTGCAAGCTCCAAGTACTCGCACAATAACGTTATTATTCTTAAGGAGGCGAGAAGGGAGAGAGGTCCTGGCATATGAAATTCTCGGACTACGCAGAGGTGGCAGGATTAACCGGGAAAATCAGAGATCAGGAGGGTCAAAACTTCAGCGAAGAAGGGGACAAATATAGAACGTGCTTGAAAGATCACTGTAAACACTTGAGGTCTTTGGCAGGCTTCAAATAACTTTTGCAATGATTCTGGATATAATGGAGGATGGTAAATTAGATGGAATGACAAACCTAGACAGCATCTTAAAAAGCAGAGACATCACCTTGCCGACAAAGGTCCGTACAGTGGTACCCCGGGTTACATACGCTTCAGGTTACAGACTCCACTAACCCAGAAATAGTACCTCGGATTAAGAACTTTGCTTCAGGATGAGAACAGAAATCGTGCTGCGGCGGCACAGCAGCAGCAGGAGGCCCCATTAGCTAAAGTGATGCTTCAGGTTAAGAACAGTTTCAAATTAAGAACGGACCTACGGAACGAATTAAGTTCTTAACCTGAGGTACCACTGTATAGTTCAAGCTCTGGTTTTCCCAGTAGCGATGTATGGAAGTGAGAGCTGGACCATAAAGGCGGCTGATCGCCGAAGAATGGATGCTTTTGAATTCTGGTGCTGGAGGAGACTCTGGAGAGTCCCATGGACTGCAAGAAGATCCAACCTCTCCATTCTGAAGGAAATCAGCCCTGAGTGCTCACTGGAAGGACAGATCCTGAAGCTGAGGCTCCAAGACTTTGGCCACCTCATGAGAAGAGAAGACTCCCTACATTACTGTGTTATTTATTTTATAGTACAGTACATTGATTATTGCTTTCATTTTACGGATCAATGGCCTCGTTAGAGAGTAAAATTCATGTTAAATTGCTGTTTTAGGGGTTGTTTATAAAAGGCTGGAATGGATTAATGTAATAATAATAATAATTTATTATATACCCCACCCATCTGGGTGGCTTCCAACAGAATATTAAAAACAATCCAGCGTCAGACATTAAAAACTTCCCTAATCCGTTTTGCATTACTTTCTATGGGAAAGGGCACCTTGGTTTTTGAACGCTTCGGTTTTGGAATGGACTTCTGGAACGAATTAAGTTTGAGAGCCAAGGTACCACTGTATCTGACTGAGGGGAGCTGTTTATATCAATTACGCACAGTTTACAGTGGTGCCCCGCAAGACGAATGCCTCGCAAGACGGAAAACCCGCTAGACGAAAGAGTTTTCCGTTTTGGAGGTGCTTCGCAAAACGAATCTCCTATGGGCTTGCTTCGCAAGACGACAATGTCTTGCGAGTTCCTGCGGGGTTTCCCCCCCCTTTTTCTAAGCCGCTAAGCCGCTTATCAGCTGATCCGATCAGCAGATAAGCCGCTAAAGGCCGCTAATGGCGCTAATCCGTCAATGGGCTTGCTTCGCAAGACGAAAAAACCGCTAGACGAAGAGAATCACAGAACGGATTCTTTTCGTCTTGCAAGGCACCACTGTATATCAATTACGCCAACTGTTTACTCGTGCCGAACCACAGAAAGCGTTTGGAATTGGCACACGGCGCTCCAGCTGGGTGGATCTTCCCAGTTTCCCCAGTAAGTTCCTCACCTGGCCTTGTCAAAGTATTTCCCAGTGTAGGCCATGCCACAGGCAGCTCCCAGGCCTTGTCCCAGTGAGCCAGTAGCCACGTCCACAAAAGGCAGCCTCTGTAAACGCGGGAGAAAAAAAGTGAGAGGAACGTGGGGTGAGGACAACATCGCAAACCAATTAGCCCTGCAAGGTCATGATCCTTTTGTTCCCCAACTGTTCTGGATCAGGGGGCAAGGCGCTTTCCTGGCCGCTCCACCAGCAACACATGCCCAACAGATTCCAAAGCAGGGGTCAGCAAACTTTTTCATCAGACCTTGTGGGGGGCCGGACTATATTTTGAAAAATATAAATGTGAGGAGTCCCAGAACTCACAGGGCTAATAGCTCAAGGGACATGGCGTCCTGTCTCCGGGGTGTGCTGCACGCACAAAGGGGAAGTTACTTTTATTTTCTGTTTTGGCTGCGAAGGAGAAGCAACACGTCGCCGCTTTCTCCTGGCTGTTTTGTTGTTTTTGCTGCTGTAAACCACAGAGCCTCAAAAGGGACGCGGGTGGTGCTGTGGGTTAAAGCACTGAGCCTAGGACTGGCCGATCAGAAGGTCGGCGGTTCAAATCCCCACGACGGGGTGAGCTCCCGTTGCTCGGTCCCTGCTCCTGCCAACCTAGGAGTTCGAAAGCACCTCAAAGTGCAAGTAGATGAATAGGTACTGCTCCAGCGGGAAGGTAAGCGGCGTTTCCATCTGCTGCTCTGGTTTGCCAGAAGTGGCTTAGTCATGCTGGCCACATGACCTGGAAGCTCCCTTGGCCAAGAAAGTGAGACGAGCGCCGCAACCCCAGAGTCGGCCATGACTGGACCTAATGGTCAGGGGTCCCTTTACCTTTACCTAGGACAGCAGAAGCTGTGTCGAGAGCTACGGAAACGCCGTTTACCTAGGTTGGCAGGAGCAGGGACAGAGCAACGGGAGCACACCCCGTCGCGGGGATTTGAACCGCCGACCTTCTGATCGGTAAATCCTAGGCTCAGTGGTTTAACCCACAGCGCGACCCGCGTTATTAGCTTTACTGTCATGCTAATAAATCCTTACACACTGGCACACCACTGCTGATAAAACTCTGCTGTAGCCAGGAGAAGCGGAATGACTCAGAGCCGCGCAGCAGGAGCGTGCTGGACACCATCGCGTTTCCAAGGGAAGATGGGTCCGACAATCAAAACAGACAAATCAGTTTCCAGTTTCACTCAACAGGTGACTGGTAACACTTCGCAATAAATACCCTGCAAGCCCGTCCTGCAGCAGCCTCTGGATCTGGAGGAGGAACGAACTCTGCACGCGCTCAGGAGCACGTCGTGGCGGCGCCCAGTCACCGGCGTTGTTGACGAGCAGAAGCCACTCCATCGGCCCGTCTCTGCAGAGTTCCCAGGTGGCGTGCGCCACGCACTGCAGCCTGTCAGCGGGCAGGCCGCGCACGTGGAGTGCCGGGCAGGCGGCGCGCAGCTCGCCCTCCATCTGCTCCAGCGCCGCCGCCGAGCGTGCCACCAGCAGCAGTGCTGAGCCGGGCACCAGGGCACCTCCGGCTGAAGCCCTGCGACGCGCCCGCCAAGATGCCCATGGCGCAGACCAGACCCGGCGCCCTCCTCTCCGTCCACGGCTGCACCGGGTTGACTTCAGCGCGCAGGCGGCAAGGCTGCGGATTGGTTGCAGGAACTTCCTACAGTGTGATGGCCTGGGATTCGGACTCAGAGGCTGAACCTGAGGAATCCCAGCCTGCACAGGAGTCCCCGCCTCCAGAACCAGCTGAGTCGGGGCTGGGGCTTGAGCCTGAAGGGTCCTCACCTGTGCTGGATCCTCAGGTGCAGGCATCAGCTGAGTCTGCTCTGGCTCCGGAGGTGATGGAGGACCCATTGCCTGCAGGTGGACCACTCTCAGCCCCGACAGAGGAAGCTGGGGTTGCCTCTGGGTCCGGTAACCCTCCAGCCTCTCCTGAGCTGCAGAGGCTCAGGGCAGAGAGGCGGAGGGAACTGGGTTCCCGCAGGAGGAGTCCTCGCCTCCAGGCCAGGAGAGGCGAGTCACCTGTGGACCAGGGCTGCCCTATGCCTCAGGGCAGATAAAAGCCAGCCAGCCCCAGTCCCAAGTTGTGGGAGCAACGTTGATGGTAGCCTGTTCCTGCCTGCACCCTGTCTGCTCTTCTGCCAGAGTTCCTGACCTCACCCGACTCCCTGCCTTGGACCCAGCTTCAGCTTTGACAGACAGCCTCCATACCGCACCCTCGACCTTGGAATGGACTCGGACCTCGCCTCTCGGTTAGCCCCCGGGACCAGCACATACAGCCAATCTGAAGCCGTGCCAGCATCGCATAAGTCAGTCCCCGCGCGGCAAGGCATCTGCAGCGCGTGGGGACTGATTGAGCGGGCGGCAGGGTCCATTAGTCGGATTTACGAGCCTGGGGGGCCGCATCTGGTTCCCAGTTTGCTGACCCCTGTTCTGAAGCAAGGAGGCCATAACCTCATCACCTACTTCACAGGGTGGTTGTGGGGATTAACCAAGGAGGGGAATGAACCATGGAGTCCTTGGAGGAAAAGGATTCAATAGCTAAGCTCTTCTGCTCACCTGGCTCAAGGAAGCCAGAGGGAGATGTCAGTCGCCGACTCGGCGTCCAGCGATCTCCACAGTTGGATGTGCACCAGTTGCAAAACGTGCCTGGCACCCGGCTAATTTCTAGCGCTGGGCCCATTACGCAGCACCGACTACCGAGAGCCAGAGCCGTACGAAGGAAAGCGCTTACCGGGGTTGGGTGGCCTTCCAGGTCGCAGTCGATCTTCCTCAGTTTCAACAGATCGGACTCGTTGAGGTAGCCGGCCTCAGCCCAGGCAGCGTAGAGCACAGGAGCAGCGTGGCCCTGATCAGGGGTGGAGGAAGCACAGAAAAAGCATTGCCTACAGACAGCCACCCAATCTTAAACAACTCCTAACCCACAATAATACTACAACCAGACTGAACACGGACACTGGCACCAGAGCCTGCAATAAACCCAGATGCCAACTTTGCTGCCACATACACCCGGACAACACCATTACTGGCCCCAACAACATCACACATACCATCTCGGGACTATTTAATTGCTCATCGTCTAACATTGTGTATGCCATCAAATGCCAACAGTGTCCTTCAGCTCTCTATATTGGACAAACAGGCCAAACCTTACGCCAAAGAATCAACGGACATAAATCTGACATCAAGAATCACAGAACAGAGAAACCAGTAGGAGAACACTTCAATCTCCCAGGACATTCTATACAAGATCTCAAAGTAGCTGTTTTACTACAAAGGAATTTCAGAAATAGACTGGAAAGAGAAGCTGCTGAATTGCAACTCATTACCAAACTCAAAACTATGGAGAGACCTGGTCTGAACAAAGACATTGGATTCTTATCTCATTATACATGACTAAGCCATTTTTCACCTTCTCACCCCTTGCCTTTTCCTGTAAGACCTATTACAGTCGTTAAGTCGTCAACAGGCTCATCTCAGCTATCTGCCAATCTCCCATTCCCAACACCCTTCTGAGTAATACCCCTCCCCACCTTCTCACTATATAGAAGGATCTGGCAACTTCTGTTTCAGTGTATCTGAAGAAGTGTGCATGCACACGAAAGCTCATACCAAGAACTAACTTAGTTGGTCTTTAAGGTGCTACTGGAAGGAATTTTTTTATTTTGACTATGGCAGACCAACACGGCTACCTATCTGTAACTGTATGAAAAAGCAGGGGTCACCCTTTGCCCAGAGGAAGGAACCTCCTGCTTGCAACCCTCATAATACATTGTGGTGTTTGTTTGTTTTTGCACTGCATTTTTATGATGTGAACTGCCCCAAGATCTACAAATGAAGGGCGGTGGACAAATTTAATGAATGAAAATAAATTAACAAACAATGGGGAGGCGCTGTGGCAAGCGAGGCAGCAGAAGGGGAAGGCCAGAGGCATGGTGGTCAAGATGTTCAAAGGGCAAGGAATCGCAGGTGAACCCAGGGACCGCTTGGGCTTTGGGGCGGTGAAAGAGGGGACCTGCTTGCAGCTAGCTCACTCTCTTCCCTGGACGGTGCCAGGGTCAGCTTTTGCCCGCTGGGCACCCCTCAAGGTGTCTTGGACTATAAACCCCATCAGCCTCGTCCTGCAGAGGATGACCATTGTTCATTTCTCTTTTTTGAAGACAGAGGTCCTTTGGCTGGGACGGGACGATATGGGATTGGGGGGGGGCAACTCCCATCTCTTGCGGAGGCACAATTAGTGCCAGCACTGTCCGTTAAGAGTTTGGGTGTAATCTTTGACACCTCCCTTTCCATGGAGGCACAGATTGCAGCTATAACAAAGGCAGCATTTTTTCATCTCCTCCAAGCTAAGCAGTTGGCTCCTTACCTCTCTCGCCCTGACCTAGCCACTGTGATCCATGCGAAGGTCACCTCCAGACTGGATTATTGTAACTCACTCTACGTGGGGCTGCCCGTGAGACTGACCCAGAAACTCCAGCGGGTGCAGAATGCTGCAGCGAGACTCCTTATGGGGTCCTCGCTGCGGAATCACATTCACCCGGTGCTATACCAGCTGCACTGGCTCCCGGTGGAGTACAGGATCAGGTTTAAGGTGCTGGTTTTAACCTTTAAAGCCCTATACGGCCTAGGACCCTCGTACCTACAGGACCGCCTCTCCTGGTATGTCCCACAGAGGAACTTACAGTCTTCAAACAAAAACATCTTGGAGGTCCCAGGCCACAGGGCGGTTAGGCTGGCCTCAACCAGAGCCAGGGCTTTTTTGGCCGTGGCCCCGATCTGGTGGAATGCTCTGTCACAAGAGACTAGAGCCCTGCGGGACTTGACATCTTTCCACAGGGCCTGCAAGACAGAGCTGTTCCATGAGGCCTTTGGCCAAGGCACAGTCTGACCCCCTCCTCTGGTAATCCACATTAGCCCAATGCTTGCCATTAATTCGCTTTTGAATTGATTTTAGAATGAATTGATTTTAGAATGTATTTCAATTATTTGAGTGTGATTTTATGTAAACTGTGTTACTTTTATTGTTGTCAGCCGCTCTGAGCCCGGCTTTGGCTGGGGAGGGCGGGATATAAATAAAAATATTTATTATTATTATTATTATTATTATTATTATTATTATTATTATTCCTCTCTCACGGGAATTGTAGTCCAAGACATCTGGAGGAGCACCCAGCGGGCAAAAGAGTGGTTGGCATCAGAGACTCCTCACCTTGGAGAGCACGAAGCGGTCGTTGCTGCGGTGGCCTGGCTGGTCCGGCTTGTAGCGCATGGTGTGGAAGAAGAGCGCAGACATGATCTCAGCCGCACTGCAGCAGGAGGTGGGGTGGCTGGAGCAAGAGGGCAGGAGGCAAACGGTGAGAAAACGTCAGCAGCCGGAAGGAGGAGGGAGAAGCCGCGCTGGTCAAAGGCCGGTGGCAGCCATGATCAGGGAAACCTGCCCAAGTCAGGCCATGGCGAAGCAAGGACTTGCCTGCATCCTAAGCATAGTGTATGCCAAGCCCCAGGTTGCAAGTTTTTTATTATTATTAAAATATATATACAGTGGTGCCCCGCAAGACGAATGCCTCGCAAGACGGAAAACTCGCTAGACGAAAGAGTTTTCCGTTTTGGAGGCGCTTCGCAAAACAAATTTCCTATGGGCTTGCTTCGCAAGACGACAATGCCTTGCGAGTTCCTGCGGGGGTTTTTTCCTCCCCCCCCCTTTTTCTAAGCCGCTAAGCCGAGTATCAGCTGATCCGATAAGCCAATAAGCCGCTAAAAGCCGCTAAAAGCGCTAATCCTTCAATGGGCTTGCTTCGCAAGATGAAAAAGCCGCTAGACGAAGAGAATCACAGAACGGATTCTTTTCGTCTTGCGAGGCACCACTGTATATATATTTTAACCAACAACCAAAACACAAACAGTGAAAACAAACAGTGAGAACCCCCAGGCAGCTGATACATTGGGTATACATAATCAATATTCAAATCAACCATATATACAATTCTATATACCTTAACACTCCTCCCTCCACAAGATTTAACCTTTAACATTTTAATTGCCCCAAATTGTTCAAAGCTGCCCAAATATGCAATTCCAGCTACGAGTGGGGAGAGGTCCTCTCTTACAGGCTAGGTAGCTCACAGATGGCTCCCCCTTCCCTCCTCCAGAGGAGACCCATAGGAACTAAGGGGAAATGTCTGGGAGGGAAGTGATGGAAAGTCCTCTTCCTTGCACCCCAGGGGTTCGAACTGCTGGTCTCTAGGCTGATCTAGCAGACCCTTCTTATTCTGCCCTCGATACCTCCCCAAATCTCCCACAATTAGAAAAATTACAGGGTCCCAGTGAATTACCCAGAGTTTGAGGCGCAGGTGGCGCGGATGGAGTGAATCCGAAGGCGATTGGCAGCATCCCGAAGGATCTGCAAGGTCTTCTCCTCCGGCTTAGGGTAGCTGCTGGCCATACTGATGTCCTCCCCAAATCCAAGCGCTACAGAGTTTGCCTCCTTCACTCTCGCGTCCTTGTGTCCCGGTTTTCCGCCTGCAAGAGGAAGCAAGATTGGAAGCAAACAAGAGGCGTGCGAGATAGGCAGAGATCAGATCATCCCACAATTGGCAGGAGACGGGTGCATTGCACAAGGCCAGCACTGTCTGCAGGAATGGAGAGCAGTCGGCTGCAGCCGAGCACGTGATCCTGGCCTGTTTGCATTCTGGAGCCAGACTCATGATCTCTGACCCACCCTCCCCACACCCCCACTCCTGGCCTTGTGATAGGAATTTTAAGGCCTTAGATATATTAAAGGTAAAGAAACTATTTCCTACTTGAGCAGGCATATGTAAAGGTAAAGGGACCCCTGACCTTTAGGTCCAGTCGTGGCCGACTCTGGGGTTGCGGCGCTCGTCTCGCTTTACTGGCCGAGGGAGCCGGCGTACAGCTTCCGGGTCATCTAGCTAGCATGACTAAGCCGCTTCTGGCGAACCAGAGCAGCGCACGGAAATGCCGTTTACCTTCCTGCTGGAGCGGTACCTATTTATCTACTTGCACTTTTGACGTGCTTTCGAACTGCTAGGTTGGCAGGAGCAGGGACCGAGCAACGGGAGCGCACCCCGTTGCGGGGATTCAAACCGCCGACCTTCTGATCAGCAAGTCCTAGGCTCTGTGGTTTAACCCACAGCCCCACCCGTGTCCCATTTGGTCTTGATCTACAGGGTGGCAATTTCAACAGTCTTTATAAGGCCTTGCGCGCCATTGTTCTGGATACCTCCTTTCCTGCGTGTGAAGGGGGCACTCTGTTGCTACAGATCAATAAAGATCAGGCTTACTAGCTGCTTTGCTTCTCAATATTCTCTGGTTGGCCTCTGTTATTTTCTCCTACCAATAGAGAACCTATGTAAGGACTCTATCCGGGCTCTTGCATACCCCATAAGGGAAAAGGGCAGATTTTTGTTTACAGCAATTCTCAAACTGAGCAAATGTTTTCTCTGCAAGGTCAAAGGAAAACGGAAAAGCCTCCCCATTGTCTTTTCATTCACAAATCCTGTCTTAAGTGTCTGTGTATGAATAGGGTGAGCCTGTGACCTGGCTCAGGAACTACCGTATTTTTCACTCTATAGGACGCACTTTTTCCCCTTCAAAAATGAAGGGGAAATGTGTGTGCGTCCTATGGAGCGAAGACACCATAGCCCCGCGACCCTCTCCCAGCTGGAGAGGTGATGCGCGGATATGGCAGGAACCTCTACAGCCCCGTGTCACCTCTCCAGCCGGGAGAGCACACGCGGGGCTAAAGAAGCACCCCGCGACCCTCTCCTGGCTGGGGAGGTGACGCGCGGCTATAGAGGCTCCTGCCGTAGCTGCGCGTCACCTCTCCAGCTGGGAGAGGGTCGCAGGAGGCTGCTTTAGCCCCGCGCGCGCTCTCCCGGCTGGGGAGGTGACGCGCTGCTATAGAGGCTCCTGCCATAGCTGCGTGTCACCTCTCCAGCTGGGAGAGGGTCGCGGGAGGCTGCTTTAGCCCCGCGCGCGCTCTCCCGGCTAGAGAGGTGATGCGCTGCTATAGAGGCTCCTGCCATAGCTGCGTGTCACCTCTCCAGCTGGGAGAGGGTCGCGGGAGGCTGCTTTAGCCCCGCGCGCGCTCTCCCGGCTGGGGAGGTGACGCGCGGCTATAGAGGCTCCTGCCGTAGCTGCGTGTCACCTCTCCAGCTGGGAGAGGGTCGCGGGAGGCTGCTTTAGCCCCGCGCGCGCTCTCCCGGCTGGGGAGGTGACGCGCTGCTATAGAGGCTCCTGCCATAGCTGCGTATCACCTCTCCAGCTGGGAGAGGGTCGCGAGAGGCTGCTTTAGCCCCCCGCGACTCTCTCCCGGCTGGAGAGGTGACGCGCGGCTATGGCAGGAGCCTCTCCGCTGCGCCTTTCCGCTGCTCCCTAACCTGCTCTTTGGGGCTGGTGGTGGGCTTCCCCCCCGCCAGCCCCAAAGAGCAGGTCGAAAGGAACCTGAAGCCTGGAGAGCGAGAGGGGTCAGTGCACACCGACCCCTCTCGCTCTCCAGGCTTCCAAGGTAGCCGCCTGAACGCACCTTAAAAGGCACCTTGTTTTAGAGCGGGAAAACAAGAGGGGGAAAGTTCTCCCCCTCTCTGTGCAGCGCCTCCTGCCGCTTCACTGAAGGGGTGCTGGGCAGAGAGGGGGAGAATTTTTTTTTTCTTGCTCTCCCCCCTCTAAAACAAAGTGCGTCCTATTGTCCGGTGCGTCCTATGGTGCGAAAAATACGGTAAGTATTTATCTTTACAAAAGACTGGCCAGGCTCCCCAGGGTATCCAATCAAGTGACCATTAAACAGGTAACCTGGCAGATAGGAGGTAAACAAAGCACTCAGATTTCTGCTGTAGGCCGCCTTTTCTAAGATGTAGGTATGATGTATCTGGGGGGTAGTCTTAGGTTACACCCCCTCTGTGATGTATGTATGATATATGGAGGGGTGGGTCTGGAGCTCCAGGGCAGGGCATTTAAAATGTCTATATAAGGCCTTGCACGCTATTGTTCTGGGTCCTCCTCCTTTCCTGCGTGTGAGGGGAGCACCCTGTTGCAACAGATCAATAAAGATCAGGCTTACTAGCTGCTTTGCTTCTCGATATTCTCTGGTTGGCCTCTGCTATTTTCTCCGACCGATGGAGAACCTGCAAAGGACTCTATAAGGGCTCTTGTGTCCCCCATAAGGGAATAAGGGCAGATTTTCATTTATTCCAGTTGCAAGGTTCTTAGCTGGGGCAATCAGAAGAAGATCCACCATTTGACTGTTGATTCCAAACCCCAAAACGTATTTTATACAATTGACTTTTATTTCTATTCTTTGTATATTGCACTGTTGTTTTATTGCTATGGCTGATGGCTGACATAAATATTCATTCATTCTTGTCTGCCCAGCCAACATTGGAACCTGGTACGTAAGGACTCTATATGGGCTCTTGGGTACTCCAAAAAGGAAAAAGGGCAGATTTTGCTTACAACACCTTTGGCCCCAAGGCTTGTGAAAGACACCCAGGGGGCGATGATGGAACCTCCTACCTCCAGGGTGGAGGTGAAACTAGAATAGCTATTGCAAGAAGTTGCCACCGGCCCATTAATCTCCTTGCACAAACCGGACTAGAATTTGGCCCCGATCTCCGCTTGCAACTTGCAACATTAGCAAGTGATAGGATCTGCAAGCAACTCCCTTGGGGAAAATTGAGCCGGGGAGAAGCAGTTTTTGTGGCCAAAAAATACAATAAAAGCGGAGCTGGAAAACCATTATTATTATAATAATTATTATTAGCCACCCATCTGACTGGGTTTCCCCAGCCATTCTGGGTGATTCCAACAAAATATTAAAACACACCAAAAAAAACCTTGTCTTCCTGATAGCTACTGAGGTTTTTTTTAAAGTGCTAGGCAGGAAAAAGTTTGTCCTAAATCTATGAGAAAAGGCCTTGGGGTGTAGAGAAGACGTCTTTATTCTGCTTTATTGGGGCAGGGAGGGTTAAGAAATTAACTTAGCTTTGGGGCTTTTTTGGAGGGAGCTTCAAACCACTGAACCTTCTTGTTGAGTCACTACAAGAAGTTTTGCAAAGAGAAATATATGCAACATTACAAAGTAGAAAAAGAATAGAGATATCAGTTATGAGATGTAATAGGGAAAGTAAGAAATGTATGCTGAGAGATTAGATGGGAGAATTTTCAGACAGGATTGGTGGAAGTCAAAAGAATTGTATAGGATGTAAAAGTATGTTTAATTACTGTTGAAAATGGTATGTTAAAAAAACTAATAAAAAATTATATATCTTAAAAAAAAGAAACTTCTTGTTGAGTCACTGGGAGGTGGGGGCGTGTTGATGGGGAAAAGGGGCATTTTAGGCCATCGCCTTTTCTTTTAACAGTTCCAGGAAGAGCCTGGTCGTCTTTTGTTGCATTTGAAAGACGAGGCCACGATCTGTTTTGCATCCACTGCGCTGCTTGCAATGGAGGTGCCCATCTTGTCTCCCCAGGCAGGAGAGCTTCCTGCCTTGGGCGCAGTCTACCATAGCAAAAAAAAAACAACCCTCATATATTTTTCTTTTAAAAGGGTACCTTCGCAGCCACATTTTAAACTTTATCCTAACTGGTGGGGTGTGTGACCTTGCAAGTGACCTGGCTTTTTTCTGGCCCACGTAGGACCCATCTGGATAGCTGGCCTTGGTGAAGATTTGACCTTTTCATCCACAAAAGTTTTTGATTTGAGTTTCTACTGAAATGAAGCTGCATTTGAATGTTGCATTTTAATCTGGTCTTAAGTTGTTTTAATTGTGAAAAGTTTTTATTATTAAAATAATTCAGCATTAATACACACATATTGCGAATATACAAGCATACATTTCATACAATCCTTAAAAATGTTCAAACATACCTACACTCAACCCCACAGTTACAGATAGGTAGCCGTGTTGGTCTGCCATAGTCAAAATAAAAAAATTCCTTCCAGTAGCACCTTAAAGACCAACTAAGTTAGTTCTTGGTATGAGCTTTCGTGTGCATGCACACTGAAGCATGGTATCTGAAGAAGTGTGCATGCACACGAAAGCTCATACCAAGAACTAACTTAGTTGGTCTTTAAGGTGCTACTGGAAGGAATTTTTTTATTTCAACCCCACAGATCATTCCTTTTCCCATCACCATCCACCACCCCTCACCACACCTTTGTGCTAGACTTCCAATCTACTCAATTGCAATTTCTTTCCACTTCTATTACTTTCTTTCACACACCTCTAAGTTGCATTTTGATCCATGGTTATTATACTTGGTGTTAGCCGCCCTGAGCCTGGTCTTGGCTGGGGAGGGCGGGGTATAAATAAATTATTATTAATTATTATTATTATTATTTGCAATGCACCAGATCTGCAATGCCCGAGGCTGCCCCCTTCCAGCTCTGCCCCCTCCAGCAACTTTGCTCCATCACCTGGGATTAAATACCCCTTTTTATTTTTTGCAAAAAAGAGAGCAAAAGATCCCCTCCTGCTCACCTGGACGCAGCTGCCCTCCAAGCACGTTTCTCCGACCCAGGAGGCGAGTGGCGCAGGCGCAGGAAGCGGGGCGGGCTGCTTACCACAGAGTTCAAAGGCGCAGACGGGCCGTTTCCCAAGCCGGAGGCGGGACTTCCGGGCTGCTTTTGAAGCCATTTCCTCCCCTCTTGCCCACAGGGCGGAAGCGGGCACCAGATCTCCCCGGAAATAGCAGTACAGAGCCAAGATTCATTCATTCATTCATTTTATTTCATAAAATTTAATGCACTTCTCGAGTCTGAAATTCAGCAGCCGCCACTCATCTGTACAGTGTAGGCTAGATGATATAATCATATTGGGTTGTTTTTGTTTTTATTGCCTATTATATTTATTTTATTGTCTATTTCATGTTTTCATGTTGTGATTTTCTCCTGCAAACTGACCTTAAGACCTGCAGGTAACGGCACCATCCAAATTTAATAAATAACAACAACAATAATAGTGTATAAGCAATGAACAGTGCTATGTACTGAAATAAATAAATTAAGGTCTTTTTTAAAAAAAAATGATATTTATTAAGGTTTCAGAGAAAAGAATTACAAGAATTAGAAAAAAGAAAAAAAGAAAAAAGAAAAACAAGAGTAAAAATAAAAGAAAAAATACAAAATACAGAAAAAGAGATAAAAAACACTTTAAAAAATACATCGGTCTTTCCATACCTTACATTCATTTCCTTGTTTTCCTGACCTCCTCACACCTCCCTTTTTTTGTATTCCAATTCACTTAGTTAATTCAGCAATTTCTTTCCCTCTTTGTTTTTATCTTAGTCCTTTAGCATAATATATTATAACTTTGGATTCTCACCTGTTAACAATCCATTTTTACATACCGCTTTATAACATTGCTGCTTAAACCACTTAACTTCATTCTAACATCATTCTAACATTCATTAATTTTACAATATTTCTGTAAATAGTCTTTAAATTTCTTCCAATCTTCTTCCACCGACTCTTCTCCCTGGTCTCGGATTCTGCCAGTCATTTCCGCCAATTCCATGTAGTCCATCACCTTCATCTGCCATTCTTCCAGAGTGGGTAGATCGTGTCTTCCAGTACTTTGCAATACGTATTCTTGCTGCTGTTGTGGCATATAAATAAATTAAGGTCTTATGTATATAATAAAGGTTCATAAATGTACCAAGCAAACACATACATAGATATATAGGCCACATGTCTGAAGCTGCACAGCAGAGCAGCCATGGAGCCATTTTGACTCCCAGGCTGCCCAGGTGTTTTCTCTGCAAGGTCCAATGGAAGAGCCGCCCCCATTGTCTTTTCCTTCACAAATCCTGTCTTAAGGGGTATGTCTGTGTTTGAATAGGATGAGCCTGTGACCTGGCTCAGGAACTAAGTATTTATCATTACAAAAGACTGGCCAGGCTCCCCAGGGTATCCAATCAAGTAAGCATTAACAGGTAACCTGCCAGACAGGAGATAAACAACGCACTCAGATTTCTGCTGTAGACCGCCTTTTCTGAGATGTAGATATGATGTATCTGGAGGGTGGTCTTGAGCTACACTCCTTCTGTGATGTATGTATGTTTCTGGGGGTGGTCTTGGACTCCAGGGCAGGGAATTTAAAATTTCTATGAAAGGGCAGGCACACCTTTGTTCTGGGTCCTCCTCCTTTTCCGTGTGTGAGGGAAGCACCCTGTTGCAACAGTTCAATAAAGACCAGGCTTACAAGCTGCTTTGCTTCTCAATATTCTCCGGATGGCCTCTGTTATTTTCCCCGACTGATGGAGAACCTGCAAAGGACTCGTGTCCCCCATAAGGGAATAAGGGAAGATTTTCGTTTATTACAGTACGACAACAGGTTTACAGAAAGATGATCCACTTTTCTTTTTGGAACAACTCACTTTGTAAAACCATTCACAATATTTTCTTTTGTTTGAAACCTGATTTGTACATTTGATTTTTTTAAAAAATTAAAAATATACTCTTATTATTTTATAGAATAAATAAATGCCCAACTATACAAGCAGGAATTAAAGTAGAGGTGCAGATGTCTCCCTTTGAGAATGCTTAGAAGAGCTTATATGAAGCTGAAGACCTGCATAATTTTAGAACAGGGATCCGCAGCAGCAAAAGCAAGGAAAACTCATTTCTTGGGGCAATGTAATGTTAACACATGTTGAGCTCCTGTTTTTTGGAACTCATTGTACTATCACCTGATATTAGATACAGACCCACAGTGTTAATTTTTACACATGTACTTCCACAGAGTAAAGTAAAAAAGGTAAAGGATCCCTGAATGGTTACGTCCAGTCAAAGGCGACTATGGGGTTGTGGCATTCATTTTGCTCTCAGGCCGAGGGAGCTGGCGTTTGTCCACAGACAGCTTTCCAGGTCATGTGGCCAGCAGGACTAAACCGCTTCTGGCACAACGGGACACCATGACAGAAACCAGAGCAGCACACGGAAACACCGTTTACCTTCCTACTGCAGCGGTACCTATTTATCTACTTGCGCTGGTGTGCTTTTGAACTGCTAGGTTGGCAAAAGCTGGGACAGAGCAACAGGAGCTCACCCCCATTACGTGTATTCAAACCACTGACCTTCTGATTGGCAAGCCCAAGAGCCTCGGTGGTTTAGACCACAGCGCCACCTGCGTCCCACTTCCACAAAGTAATGTGCCTTAACTCATGCCAGCTATCACAGGCAAACAGCACAAGGCAGGATGTCTCTCTGAAACATGAATGATATTGAACCGATGGATTCAGGTTACAAGAAATGAGATTCTGACTCGACAGGAAGAACTTTCTGAGGGCAAGAGCTGAGGGTAAGAACAGTGGAACGGACTCCCTTAGAACTCTCCACCCTTGGAGATTTCTAAGAAGTTGGATACCCATCTGTCGTGTATTATTAACTGAGATTCCTCAACGGCCTTTCCAACTCTATGATTCTCTAATTAACACTACAGTTGTACCTTAGAAGTCGAGTGGAATCCGTTCCGGAAGTCCGTTCGACTTCCAAAATGTTCAAAAACCAAAACGCGGCTTCTGATTGGCTGCATGAAGCTCCTGCAACCAATCAGAAGCTGCGGAAGCCCCATCGGATATTTGGCTTCCAAAAATAGTTCACAAACTGGAACAGTCACTTCCCGGTTTGCGGAGTTCGGGAGCTAAACGATTCAAGAACTAAGCTGTTCAAAAACCAAGTTACGACCGTATTTCAGTTTGAAGTGAGTTTACTAGCTAATTTGAGAGCACCAATCACACCATTTTCATCGATCTCTAGAAGCTGACTCAATGAGTTATGTGTGGCCTTTAGCTCATGACCTTTGCCACTACATTTTATATCTGCAGAACAATAAAAGGAATTGCAGGTGTTGGTGCTAATTTCTACTATTAACACCATTCTGTCTACAACCATACGTGAAATAAGTAAAATAACCAAGCAAGTATTAGAAATCACCCCAGAATTGGCCCTACTAAACATCTTCCAAGACAACAATGCCCATTTACACCACAAAGAACTCTTAAGCCACCTACTTTCAGCAGCCAGAAGCATCATAGCCAGACACTGGAGAGACCTGTCAGGAGTAAACATGGACCAATGGTACTAAATAGTATGGGAAACAGCTTACTAGAAAAATTAACCAATAAACTGAAACTGACACGGGGACAAATAGAAGAAGACGCCTTCACCCCGGTATGGCTCCCCTTTATCACATACACAGCCCAACAAGACAATGACAAAAATCCACCAACAGCATACAAATCAATATGGCTAACCTGATCCGAAACACCCACCCACCTCACTCACACACGAAAACAAAGACGACCACAGCCAACCACAAATGAACAGCCACACCCTAGGCCAACCCCAACCTCTCTCACCACCAAAGGAACACAAGCGAACAGCAGAGATCTGCACAAGCAACGCTGACACCAAACCCTACATATATTAAGTAAAATAGAAACATCACCACCCCACCCCACTCATCTTTCCCTCCCTCCACCTCTTCCCCCCTTTTCTTCCTAACGTTTCAACAAATGAAACTGATTTGTAAAAATGTTACATGGGGGGGGGGGGGGGATACGAGAGAGAAAGACATTGCACACACTTTTGTAAATCAAGAAAATCTTTAATAAAAGAAATAAAAATAAAATAAAAACCATTCTGTCTGACCAAACAGTGACCTTTGCATCTCGCTCCCATTACTCCTCAGTAAAGGAAGCTAAACTGGAAAAGGGAATTTTTGCACTGCATTTATTAATGGAGAAAACAATTGACAGAGCGCAGCTTGACTTCTATAATTGGCATTGCCGACAGACTTTTACTACACGGGTTTCATTTTTTCCTCTTGTGGCTGCGATGCTTGCCTTCATGTCTGAAAGAAAACGAGAAACATCATTATGCAAGTCTTTAGCACTCCCGATACAAAGCGACCCAAATCCCCCAGAAATCTACCCTTATTTTCCATGAAGACTGTGACTCAACCTTTCTATCCTCATCCCCATTGAGATGAAGCTGAGATACACAGCACTGCCTCCACTTCCATTCCTTGTTACTCTTGCATCACACAAACTCCACCCAACAACTGTAAATATTCTGTTAGTAAGATATTTTAGGTATGGGTATCATGGAACTTTGAAGTGTCAGGCATAGCCCTACTGGCTTTAGCCCAAACGTAGCAGAGTTTTCCTGCACAGCGAGGAAGCTAGTTGCAGCGGTAATGACTAGTCAGCTAGACTCAGAATAACTATTTACAGGATTTATTAAAAGGAAAAAATAAAACCAGCAGAGTTTCTGCATACAAATAAAAGCAAAATAAATCCTCTCTTTCTTTCTCTCTCTCTCTCATAACCATACACAGCACTTCTAACTCCTAACACACCTCACACCAAACTGAGCTAACAATCCCTTGATAACAGAGTTGAGTGCTGTTCGTTAACCAATCAGAGTGAGTAGTTTCTAGGTCAAGCAGACCTGGGCTTTCTGCCAAGAGTAAATTGACACCAGCTTGAGTTAATTGGTGAAGCTAGAATCTGCAAGTTTCCCACGAGAACCAATTAACAGAAACTGAACACCCCCTCACAGATTCTGCTGAACAATTAACACCAAATACACCTATGTAGGAGATCATTTTTCCAGCAAACCTAAACCCTTGCACATTCGCTTGTTCTTTATCTTTGCCAATGGTTTAGTTAACACATCTGCTACATTTTCTTCACTTGATACATAAGTACAGGTGATTACATTGTCTTGTACACAGCAACGTACATTTTGGTATTTTACAGAGATATGTTTGGAACGCGATTTGAAACCCTCTGTTTTACTTAAGGTTATACAAGCTTGATTATCAATGTAAACTTGTACTGGTTCTCCACAATTTACATTTAAATCTGCCATCAAATGCTTGAAATAAATCACCTCGTTGCACAATTCACTCAATGCGGCGTACTCTGATTCCGTTGATGACACACTTACAACGTCTTGCTTGCGTGACCGCCAGCTGATTAAAGCTCCACCGACCATTATAACTAGTCCTGTGACAGATTTTCTATCCGGCAAATTTCCCCAGTCACTATCACAGTAGCAACTCAACATTTCATCCTCTGAAGAATTTAATTGCAACATATAGCCAATTGTCTGTTTGAGATACCTCAGAACTTGTTTTACCCCTTTCCAGGCATTTAGTGTGGGTTTTGAGACCAATCTACTTAATATGCCTACTGCATAGCTAATATCAGGTCTGGACCACTGTGCTATATACAATAAACTTCCAATTACAGAGTGATATACATCAGGATGTTCAAATTCAGGACTCTCATCTATGTGAAGTGTTTTTATGAAACCTGGATCCATAGGCACCACTGCCCCTTTGCAATCCTGCATCCTGTATGTAGTCAGTAGTTGTTTAACTTTGTTCTGCTGACTAATTAGGCAGCTGCCATCTTGGGCCCAGCACACTTCCAACCCTAGATATGTCCTAACCGGCCCTAAGTCCTTCACTTTGAACTTACTGGACAATTGCTTGGCAAACCTTTTAGTTTGTTTATCTGTTTTGCAGGCATACAATACATCATCTACATAAATCAGACAAAACTCTTGATCACTGCCTGTACCACGTACATAAACACAATTGTCAGCTGTACTCTGCTTGAAACCAAATGACACTAAAGCCTCATGGAAACATTTGTTCCAAGATCTTGCAGCCTGTTTGAGACCATATAGAGCTTTGTTTAATTTTAACACTCTATTGGAACCTGTCTCATAACCAGGCGGTTCGGCTAGATACAGGTCTTCTGATATTGATGCATGTAAATATGCAGTCTGGATATCAAAATGGTTTAACAGGAGTTTTCTCTTTGCTCCAAGCGTTAAAATCAGCCCTACACTGTCCCCCTTAGCAGTAGGGGGAAAAGTCTCATCATAATCTTTTCCAGGCCTCTGAGAATATCCTTGAGCCACTAAACGAGCTTTGTATTTGTACTCTCCTGTCACCAGAGGTTTAAGTTTGTACACCCACCTGCAGCCTACAATCTTTGCCCCCTCAGGCGCTGCTACTGGTGTAAAAAC
The DNA here is from genome assembly GCF_965112155.1 of Podarcis liolepis. Lineage (NCBI taxonomy): Eukaryota > Metazoa > Chordata > Lepidosauria > Squamata > Lacertidae > Podarcis > Podarcis liolepis. The sequence continues at coordinate 2,315,083 of NC_139560.1, read as the reverse complement.
CTTGTGCTCATTCAGAGAGGACATCTCTTCCTCCATTGCCTGTTTCCAGCGCTCTGCCTCCTCTTTTGGTAACTTTAACACCTCCTGAAAACTCTTGGGTTCTGCACTTACACTAAACACATTTGCAGTATCAGGAGAAAAACGCACCGGAGGCACTCCTTTGTTTTGTCTTTTAGATCTTCTGGGAGAAAATTTTTCTTCTGACCCACTTTCCTCCTCAGAACTACGACCTCTCTTTTGTTGCTTAGCAACTGGTCTTTGGCTAACTCCACTTTCTTGAGAGCTCTTATCTGAACTTTCCTCCCCCTCAGACTCTGATTCTCTGTGTCTACCTTCAGAGTCATGGAGCTCTTGGGAAGGTTCAAACCAAACCTCAGTATTGGCATGTAGTCTCTCCCAGCCACTATGTTCACAAAAACTGGCATTCCTGGAGATCACAATGCCATTTGTCCCTTCAGCAAAGCGGAAACCTTTTCCCAGCTCCTGGTATCCCACAAACACTAACTGTTTGGTCTTAGGATCTCCCTTCTTCCTCATTTGCTTCGGAATTAATACCCAGGCTTTTGATCCAAACACATGCAAATGGTCAATTTTAGGTTTTTTCTGAAACAATTTAAAGTATGGGGTTGTACCTATTGTTTGATGAAAGAGCCTGTTTTGGAGATAACACGCGGTGAGCATGCTCTCCCCCCAATAAGACATGGGCAAATCAGCATCATCAAGCATGGCAAACATCATATTTTGTAAAGATCTGTTTTTTCGCTCTGCAACGCCATTCTCCTCTGGGGAAAAAACGTTCGTTTTTCTATGCCCAATGCCACGCTTTTGTAACCAATCTTTAAAAGCATTTGACATAAATTCGCCACCTCTGTCCGTCTGAATCCTTTTGAGTTTAATGGACAGAAATCTTTCCACAGATGCCACCCAGCCTTTAAACTTAGTGAACACGTCACCCTTATTCTTCATGGGAAAAACCCAAGAATAACGCGTGGCGTCATCCACAATTGTTAGTGAAAAACGCGATCCACCCCTGCTTACAGCAAATGGACCAATTACGTCCATGTGAACCAGCTGTAGCGGTGACTCACTAACTCTGTCACTTCTGGGGTAAGAGACTCTGTGGGTTTTAACCTTTTTACAGACATTACAATCAAGGTACTTGTTACAACTCTTTAAATTACCCCCATCAGCCAATTCAGACATTTTTAGTACACTTTTCCAGCAAGCATGCCCCATTTTCCTATGCAATAAGTGCACACAGTTGTCATGTATAGCTTTGTTATTCACTGCAGGCTGAGATTGACTGACTACTGCTGCAACTTGAGATCCTGCTTTAAGCCAAAACAAGCCTTCCTCTGACTTAGCAGTGCCTAAAATCTCACCAGCCTTCTTAATAATGCAACTGTCTCCTTCAAAATACACTTTAAACCCAGCTTTTAGCAAACAATCTACAGACATCAGATTGCTCCTTAACGAAGGCACACAAAGTACATTTTGCAGGCATTCACGAAGACAAGGAACAAAAACTGCACCCCCCGAAATCACTTCGGAAGTACTTCCGTCTGCTAGAGCCACCTGGCTGCGCTGTGCTGAGTTCTTGGAAACAAACAATTCATCTGAATTCACGATGTGGCGAGACGCTCCCGAATCGACCACCCAGACCGCTTGTTTCTCATCAGCAATCTTGACCTCGCCGGTCACCAGCTGAGCCGACTGTTTTCGTTTGAAGAATTTCTTTTTACGCTGCTGCTGCTGCTGCTGATCTCGTCTCTGCTCCTGCACCGGCAACTGAGACTTGACCAACTCCGGACATTGTCGTTTTAGATGCGCTGAAGACCCACATCGAAAACAACGCCTAACAGCAAACGCTGACTCCTCACCGGTACGCTGCTTTTGCTCCACCTCTGGCACGGCATGAGAACTCCTTCCAAACCGCCCACCAGTAGAAGCCTCTGCAGCCAACGACCTTTCTTGCCTCTTCTGCCATTCTTCAATCAAACGCCCAGTAACGTAACTGACTGATAAATCACGCTCCTGTATGCCTTCTAGAGACAAAACTAAATTATCCCAGCTTTCCGGGAGAGAACTCAAAATAATAGCCACCTTCTCCTGCTGGTCTAACGCACAGTCTCTTTCCTGAAGCGCAGCAAACTTTAACTGTAAACTGTGTAGGTGTTCCTGCATTGTAACCCCAGGCTGTAACATTGCCTTGTACAATGCCTTGCGAATGAACAGCTTGGAAACCGCTGTCTCACGCACATGGAGTTCTTTAAGTGCTTGCCACACACCTCTAGCTGTCTTGATTCCCCTCACATACGGCAACTGGGAATCTTCCAGCCCCAAGACAATTGTGGCCCTTGCTCTTTGGTCTTTATCGAGGTCTTCATCATCAGGCTTCGTAGGAAACTTACTCACCACTTGCCAGAGACGATCCCTCTGCAGCACTGCCTGCATACGTTCCGACCACAGCAAGTAATTGGAGTCATTCAGACGCTCAAAAGCCATCTGAACTGGTTGTGAGGCCATCTTGAGAGCGATGTCCCTGGAACCCGGAACCAGCTACTCACGACCACCGAGAGAGAAAACAGGAACCACAGCACCCAGCACTCACACGCTGCAGCTGTTGTCCTTGTATCCGCTGCGTCACCAGCTCACCACAGTCAGGAACCAGCCAGAGAACAACAACTTCTGGAACTACTGGAACCAACACCGTTGATGCTGACACCACCACAACTCAGGCTGGCAGCACAATGCCCATAACCTCATGGAACTTTGAAGTGTCAGGCATAGCCCTACTGGCTTTAGCCCAAACGTAGCAGAGTTTTCCTGCACAGCGAGGAAGCTAGTTGCAGCGGTAATGACTAGTCAGCTAGACTCAGAATAACTATTTACAGGATTTATTAAAAGGAAAAAATAAAACCAGCAGAGTTTCTGCATACAAATAAAAGCAAAATAAATCCTCTCTTTCTTTCTCTCTCTCTCTCATAACCATACACAGCACTTCTAACTCCTAACACACCTCACACCAAACTGAGCTAACAATCCCTTGATAACAGAGTTGAGTGCTGTTCGTTAACCAATCAGAGTGAGTAGTTTCTAGGTCAAGCAGACCTGGGCTTTCTGCCAAGAGTAAATTGACACCAGCTTGAGTTAATTGGTGAAGCTAGAATCTGCAAGTTTCCCACGAGAACCAATTAACAGAAACTGAACAGGGTATTCCCTTTTTGGCTATTCTTAGGCCAAGCTACATATCACACAGAAAATCCATTTTAACCCAATTGCAACTGCAGGAATTTGAACTTGCTTTCGGCTGCACGGAGGTAAGTTTTAAACTCTTTGACAGCTATGCCATTTAGAAAATCGCTCCCAATTCCTACACAAATTGCTGTTTGCACCTTAGAGAGAGAGAATATGGTATTTTTCTCCAATAGGGCAAACTTGCTTTGAATTATTTTTAATGTTGTTTTTCTTGTTGCAACCTGCCTTGCAACCTTGGGATGAAGGTCAGGTAATAAATACATTAACAACAACAACTTATGGCTGGAGCATGGTGTACGAAATTTTGAGACACACACACGAGATAGGTACATGTATTTGAAAGGTAAAGGTAAAGGGACCCCTGACCATTAGGTCCAGTCGTGGCTGACTCTGGGGTTGCGGCGCTCATCTCGCTTTATAATAATAATAATAATAATTTATTATTTATACCCCGCCCATCTGGCTGGGCCTCCTCAGCCACTCTGGGCGGCTTCCATAAAAACCAAAAATACAATAAAATATCACACGTTAAAAACTTCCCTGAACAGGGCTGCCTTAAGATGTCTCCTGAATGTCAGGTAGTTGTTTATCGCTTTGACATCTGCTGGAAGGGCGTTCCACAGGGCGGGCGCCAATACCGAGAAGGCCCTCTGCCTGGTTCCCTGTAGCTTTGCTTCTCGCAATGAGGGAACCGCCAGAAGGCCCTCGGCGCTGGACCTCAGCGTCCGGGCAGAATGATGGGGGTGGAGATGCTCCTTCAGGTATACTGGACCGAGGGAGCCGGCATACAGCTTCCGGGTCATGTGGCAAGCATGACGCTTCTGGTGAACCAGAGCAGCGCACGGAAACGCCATTTACCTTCCCGCTGGAGCGGTACCTATTTATCTACTTGCACTTTGACGTGCTTTCAAACTGCTAGGTTGGCAGGAGCAGGGACCGAGCAACGGGAGCTCACCCCGTCGCGGGGATTCAAACCGCCGACCTTCTGATCGGCAAGTCCTAGGCTCTGTGCTTAACCCACAGCGCCACCCGCGTCCCTTGCACGTATTTAGGATAGTGCAATAAAGTGCATAACATGTGCCTTAGCCTTGAAGAGCTGTGCAGATGTTACAGACAAGTCTAGGAGGGGTAAAATAAAGAGTATCTGAACGAACAAAACACCAGCTGTCGGGCAAAACTGTTGGGTTAGGTCTGAACTGGGGATTTAAGCAGTGCTTAAGCAATAGACGGTGTGACAGGTAACTCGCATCTTATGCTTATTTGACATATGCAATCTCAGCTTTGTGTGGGTGGAAGGAAGGAAGACTGGAGAAAATCCACTTTCCATTTATTTATTCTCCCTGCAATTGCAAACTTACCCAGCTTAGGGAAGACGGTGCAAGAGCTCTAACAGCGTCCCAGAGCCCGTGCATCTCCTTCCCCGAAATTGGGTAAGCAGATCTCTACCTTGCAAGGATTGGGGGGGCAGATCCAGGGGTTCTCGGCTTCATGAGCTTTTGCATTTACGTGTGGATCCCAGGAACCAAACCCTCATGTGAGATAATAACAATAATAATAATAATTTTTTATTTATACCCTGCCCTTCCCGGTTCAAAACCCAGGCTCAGGGCAGCTAACAACAAATTTAAAACACTGCCGAATTAGATGGTTTATCAGAAAAAATAAAGAATAAATCAAAACAGGAATTTGTTTCTAAATGGGAGGTTTTCAAAGAATATCTGAAAAATAAATATAGTAGTTTAAATTCTGTTGCAGCATTCGAGGAACTTCAGTGATAGTTGCTAGGTAGATAGAAGAAATTAGATTTATTGAGAATAAGTTTAATTATGAAAAAAAATGTGTATTGGCAATACATAATATGAATTTGAAATATGGAATAGACGGGAAGTTGGGTCTTTAGTGTTAAGACCAATAGATGTTTTATTGTTTGCCAAGAAAATTATGTGTCTTTGGTTATTTTTGTAATTTGTGTGTAATTTGGTATTTGTGTTTTTGTGTGTTTTTTTCTTGTTGTATAAATAAATAAATACTCAAAAAACCCAACAAATTTAAAACACTTAATTATAAAAGCAGCATAAAATGCAGTATAAAAACATGAATAACAATAAAATTCAAAGTTCAGAAATCAATTAGATAATCCCCAGGGCTAGCTGGTTGAATTGGTCCTACTTGGGCCAGCGAGGAGACCAGGGGAGAATTACCTGTGGGGTCTCAGAGCGGGTAATCTTCATAAAAAGGGGAGGGGGAGGGAAGAGAAGGGAAATAAAAGATCAGGCTGAATTCAAATTAAAGGCCACACGGAATAGCTCTGTCTTACAGGCCCGACGGAAGGAGGTTAAATCCTGCAGGGCCTTGGTCTCCTGGGACAGAGCATTCCACCAGGTCGGAGCCACCACTGAGAAGGCCCTGGCCCTGGTGGAGGATAGTCTGGCTTCCTTAGGGCCCGGGACCTCTAAACTATGATTATTCATGGACCTTAAGATTCTCTGCGGGTTGCATGTATTTGCAAGCCACTCTGTGGCACGTTCAGCTGAACCTTGATATAATGTTTGATGAACACGGTGCCAATCACTGGAAGTCAAGAGACCAAGGGCAGTACTCGCCTCGCTTTTTTCCTTCGGGACTCCTTGCCTCTCTCTCTTCCCCGACTCCTTTTCCGTTTGCCCGGACTTCGGCTGGAATTCCTCTTATGGCGAGAAGAATCAGCATCCTTTGAACTTCCACTAGACTGTCTTGAGTCAGCCGAGGTAGACCTTCGCTCTTCTTTTCTAATAAAGAGCGCGGGTGCATAATTGCTTTATTAGAGTACAGATCATTTAATTTAGGGGAAATAAACTGCTATGTCTGTTTTTGTATGGTCAGCAAGTCAGTAATTAATAATCTGGAAAAGATGCTGACTTGGTTAACAATCACGTTTGCAAAATACTGCAGCCTTGTCTTCCTCTGAAAAATTGCAAAACACCTCCTTACAACGGGAGAGAGATTTCCCCCTAGCACAACATATGAGCCCCAAACCATTTTCACCAGCATGGTATATCCCTCAAATCACAATGGGGGATTTAGTGGGAAGAGGAGGAGAACATTTTTGCTGCACAATCTTGTGTTTGCCACTCGCTGTGGAAGAGAGGAAAGTTGTAAGTACCATATTTTTCGCCCCACAGGACGCACTTTTTCCCCTCCAAAAATGAAGGGGAAATCTGGGTGCGTCCTATGGGGGGAATGCAGGCTTTCGCTGAAGACTGGAGAGTGAGAGGGGTCGGTGCGCACCGACCCCTCTCGCTCTCCAGGCTTCAGGAAGCTCTGCGCAACCCTCGGGAGACCGGCTCCGAGGGTTGCGCAGAGCTGCCTGCAGTCCCCAGCTCAGCACAGCTCTGCGTGGCCATCGGGAGCGGGGCGCTAAGTCCCGTCCCGCTCCGGATGGCGGCGCAGAGCTGCCTGAAGTCCCGGGATCAGCGCAGCTCTGCGCGGCCACCAGGAGCCGGGGGCGAAGCCCCGCCCCGCTCCCGATGGCCGCGCAGAGCTGCCTGCAGTCCCGGGATTCATGAAACGGTGGGGCATTAGTGCACAAAGAAGGGGCAGCACAGCTGATTTCTGGAAGACTCCTAAAAGTCCCTGAACTCCTAGAGATAGAATATCAGAACTGTAGAGTTGGAAGGGACACCGAGGGTCAACTTGCGCAGGGGTCAGCAACCTAAGGCCCATGGGCCACAAGGGCTCTATGGGGTTCGTTTATGTTGGGATTTCAGTTCCCACAAGCTGCCAGGAAGTAGCAAGAGCAGCAAGGTTGTTGACATCAGGTAATGTCTCTCAGCGTGAGAAAGGAAGTCTGAGCCAGTTCTCAGACAGTCCTGAGTGTAACTGGGGCGGAGTTTCAGTGAGTCCTTCCGCTTCTGGATTGAAGCAGTGTTGAGTCACAGACTCTGATGCTGGACTGCTCAGAGAGCACAGACATGTGTGTTTGTGTGTACAGTCGAATAAAGTAGCTGGAGACTACAGACTGCCTCTTTCTTCTGTGATGGATTGCCAGGAGAAAGTGAGTGTGCTTCTCTCAAAAGGGAGGAGTCACTTATTAATGGCCTCTCTGGACTGAGGAGGATTCCTGGGTTCCAGCCAGAGAACGACCTCCGGATAAATGCCCTGGTGGATCTGGGACCTGGCAAGCCTCCTGGGCGGCCCCTGGACCCCCGCCGCCCGATGGGGGGGGGTTGGCTCCCGTGCGCCGCACTAAACCGGTGCGGAGCAGAGCAGGGACCGCCTTCCGTGACGCTGGCCAGCTTCCCATTGGCTGCAGGAAGCTGCGCACGCCTCCTCCGCGCCGAAAGGAGCGTTTGCGCATGCGTGTGTGCGCGCAGTCCGGCCCACCGTGGCGTCTGCGGGACCGTGAACAGGCCCAAGCCACAAAAACCTTGCTGACCCCTGATCTTGCACAACCCCCAGCAATGCTGGAATTACAGCTAAAGTATTCCTGAGGGATGGCCACCCAACCTCTGTTTAAAAAGCTCTGAGGGAAAGTGTTCCACCTTCTGAGTGTTAGAATTCCTGCTCCATGACTGCAGTCATGGGATTTTTGTCTATCACATGACGGTATATGTTTTGACTCCACAGAGTGGGAAGTGGTGGAGACAGGATGTTTGTGTTACTGTGTTCTGTGAAGTGGGACTATTGTCCTTTGTTCTTTTTTCTCTTTGCTGTCTGATGCTAGAGAGAGAGGGAGCCATCTTGCAGCGCTCCGTGTGTGTTTATATGTAAATAAAATAGATTAGCCAAAATGCTGAGTTGCCGAGGTCTGTTACGCAAGGTGCGCAAACTCTGCGGATCCCTAAGTGTGCCGGTCTCTGTGGGCATCGGTCGCTGTGATGTTCGGGCTGAAGAAAGCTTTGGAAGCTGCCGAACAATCGACCAGGAGGGAGGGAACACGCCAGTCGGGCATGTGTCTCTGCCAGAGTCCTACTCGAGTGTAGGCTGAGCTCCTGACACTGAGGGGGTCAAACAGCTCTTAGTGTCAGAAAGTTCTTTTCCAGGTTAATTGGAATCTCCTTCCGTGTAATTTGACTCCCTTCCACCTCGTACAATTCCTGTCTTCCAGAGTTGACCTGGCAAAGCTGCAATCCTAAGACCATCTGCATCAGTTCACAAGGTACCAGCGTCCCCGCGAGTGTTTTGTAGCGACGGTTCCTACCTCCCTGCAGACTTAGAGGAGTTTTCGTCTTCGCAAGATTCTGCGTTCCTGTTCTCCTCCTGCCAGTGAGCGGCAAGCTCCTCCATGTGCACGCCAATCACATCCCTGATCACCTGGGCAGGGACCACAGACAGGAGTGGAAATCAGGCAAACGGTGAAATCTCAGCTGGGCAGGAGAGCTTGCCAAACAGTAAGGTGATCGGACGCTTCCTTAAAATGCACATTTATAAGGCAGCTCAGCCTAAAACATTGGGTATACTAGAAATCATAAACCACTTGAGTTTAATAAATAAAAAATTATTTTTTATACCCCGCCCATCTGGCTGAGCTTCTCCAACCAAATATTAAAATACAGTAATACATCAAACATTAAAAGCTTCCCCAAACAGGGCTGCCTTCAAATGTCTTCTAAAAGTTCAGTAGTTGTTGTTCTCTTTGACATCTGGTGGGAGGGCGTTCCACAAGGCGGGCGCCACCACCGACAAGGCCCTCTGTCTGGTTCCCTGTAACTTGGATGTTTTGTGCCAAATGAGAAGTGTTTTGATTCCTGCAAGGATACCCACCGTCTCCCTGGAACTCACCTCTGTGTAGGATTTCTTGGTAATGTGGACATTCTTCGCTCTGTAGGACTGACGTCGCCTTTTATAATCCCGCATCTCTGCGAGAATTTCAAGGTGGGATTTTGGACCTTTCTGACCGTCATCTGAAGTCAAAAGAAGAAGAGGTTATTTTATTGCATTAGAAACATCAGCTTTAATTCACAGATGGTGTACAATATCTGTGGAGGTAACTTCACCAGACATGCAGCAGTATGTCAAGGAGTGTTGCACCGGCTTTCCCTGACCTTTTGCCTTCTTGGCTAGAAAACAGGGTTTTCCCCCTGACCTTTTGTCCTCTCACAATTTTTTTTAAAAAATTTTTTTATTGATTTTCCACATTTATGACAAATATAACATATAATACACACAAAAGAAAGCACATTACAATACTAAAAGAAAATAAAAATAAAAATATAAACACTTATTACTTCTAGAACCCATTTTAACTTTCATTGTTATCTGACTTCCTCAAATCCCCTCTAACTGAATTTCATTCTATCACCTTGTAACAGTTTTCCAAAATCCCCTTTCTAATAAAATTAACTCCTTCAATTTACTATCTTCTTCTCTTTTCAATTTGTTTGTTAGACATTGGCTGGAGCATGACGGGGGACGCAGACGTAATCGAGTATTGGGGGGAACATCTCAGGGAAACACCTGCTAACACGTGTATTTGCTAATGCTGGAAATGTGCTTAGATGGAAATACATTAAGTTCAGGGCGGTTTCACTACTGTTTCCAATTTTTGACTTCTGCTAATAAAAGGAGCCGCGGCAGAGCTAGCTGGCAGCTTGCTTGGAGAATGCTTGCCAGCTTGCTCACGCACAGCTCACCTGCATCCAACCTCCTGTCGTCTCCGTTATTCCTACAAATATCACTGGGGGAAATGGAAGAAAATACAACTTCAAAAAGACCGAGATAAGGTAAACGACTCGACTGTAGGCGGAGAGATCTAATTCAAGCAGGGGGACCCGCCTGAGCAAAAGCGTTCCAAATCCGACCCCACGTTTTGTGACTTTCAAATGTCACGCAGAGTACAGCTGTAACGGTTTCCCCCTGACCTTGATTGATTTTTGCTGCCAGGTCTACGAAGAGATCGCTGTCATTTTCAGCCAGCTGGGATCTCGACCTCTGCTTCTTCGTTTCCGCGAGGACGTAATCGTAAATGGCCAGGCGGTCGGCTTGGGTCAGGTCGCAGACATAGCGCTTGTGGTTCTGTGGGACTTCGACGGGCAGGAAGGAATAGGCACCTGGAGCATTCAAAACAGACACATGATCTTGAATGTTAGAAGGATGTTGAATAGAAACTAAGCGGTTTCCAGCTGTAATGCTTTAAGAGATATGAAAAAAAAAAAAGGTTTCACAAATGGGTAAAAGTTTAATGGTAAGGATTTGCTGAACTAACAAATCGAACTGGAATACAAAGAAGGGAGGTATGAGGAGGTCCGAGGAAATAAGTGTATGGAAGTTATGTTATTGAAAATTAATGTGTGTTTTTAACTGTTTTTTATTTTGTATGTGTCAGGGGTTTAGGAGCAGAAGCACGGGCAAGGGAGGAAACAGAGAGCGAAGGGGAGGAGGCAGAAGAAAAGATGAGTGACGACGACGACCCGAGATCTCCTAGTCTTTCCAGTGAATCAGAGGATTCACAGAAAGGAGCACCAGTGGCGAGGGCAAGGGGGGAGTCTAGGGGGGCACCCCAGGAAGACAGAGCCAGAGAGGACTCAGGGGGGAGCAGCTGGAAATCGGGACCAGCGTCACCGCCAGGAAGCAAGGAAGAGGAAGGGAGCCAGGGGGGAAGCGCTGGCAGCTCACCACAGGAGGGAGGACATGAGTCAGGAGTGGCCACACCTCCACAGGAGGGAGGACATGAGTCGGGGATGGCCACACCTCCATCGGGGAGCGAAGAAACGGTTGAGAGGAAAGTGGAAGGTTGGGCGCGCGCGCCAAGTTCAAATGCAGAGGAAGGCGGCGCAGTAAGCAGCCCCGAAAGAGAGCCAGGTCCTAAAGCCCGGCGCAAGGAGGCAGGAGGGTCTGGGTCAGCGTCAGAAGAATCCCGGAAGGAAGAAGCCCCGGGGGGTAGAGGGACCCAGAGGAGGACAGTCAGGAGGAAAAGGTGGAGCAAGGCTAGGATATTAAGTTGGTGCACACAGGGCGGAGACTCAGACGGAGCTTCGCCGACCTAGCTACTAGGCGTAGAGTTGCGCGCAGCAGCGTGAGAATGGAAACTGTAATTCAATAAAGACTTTTACTTAATGACCGCTGGCTAGCGTGATCCTCTGTGAGCTAGGATCTTCAAGCAGCTCTGACAGTATGTTTATTTTTCTTTTTTCTTGTTATATCTTAAAAACTTTCAATAAATATCTTTTTTTTAAAAAAAACAAAACAGACACATGATCTGAAGCGGAGGGCTGTGAAGAACACACGGAACTCGTGACGCAAGAATCAATGTACTGTACTATAAAATAAGACAGTACTGTAGATGATTAAAATTAAAATTAATTTTCTTACTTACTTGCTCTGATGAGAGTCATTGTTTGGATGGGGGGGCTTTTATCCATTTCCACAGTCACACAATCAAGCAATCTGTAGCTGAACTGGGTTCCACACAGTCACAAAAACAAATCAACCAAAAAAGCTCCCAAAACAAAAACGCAAAATAAAGAGCGAAAACGAAAGCGCCGCCAAACTTAATCCGTTCCGGAAGTCCGTTTGACTTCCAAAATGTTAAAAACGAAGGCGCAGCTTCAGATCGGTGCAGGAGCCCCAGAAATAATAGCTGACAGCCTCATCGGATGTTTGGCTTCCGGAAAACGTTTGGAAACCAGAACACTTACTTCTGGGTTTTTGACGTTTGGGAACCAAGGCGTTTGAGAACCAAGGTAGCACTGTATGTACATTTAGCAGAACTAATAATGCTGGGTGGTTCAGAGTCTGGTTCGCTTCCATAGATCAGGCTGCATGTCAGCCAAAAGGGAAGGCTTATATAAGGAATGACTGAGCCTCAAGAATATAAGCGTTTTCAGGGCATTCCAAGAAACGGAGATAAAATGGGAAAGCCAGAAATCGCTGTATAAAAACATTCTCCTGCATACAAGCAGACAAGAGCCAATAGGAACCAAGGATGAGTGTCCCTTCCAAATCTCTACTTACCTGAACCATAACTTGCACTCTCTTTAGCAATGGCTTGTTTAATGATGTCAAATTGCAGATTCTTGTCTGCAGCAAAATAAAGGAGGACATATAAGAATGCTAACTATATTTAGGACACTTGGAAGTCTAAAGACAGACAATTCAATCTGCAATACCCAATATACATTAAGCAGCACCTGACATGGTTTTAAAAGCCATTCACATTGTGAGATCAGAAATTTTAATTATGCAGCATATAAAAAAAGATTTTCTAGACCTGTTTCCCTATGGATATCTTTAATATTCTTTAATATTTAATATACATTTTAATGTATTTTTAATCTTTGTTGGAAGCCGCTCAGAGTGGCTGGGGAAACCCAGCCAGATGGGCGGGGTATAAATTAATTTTTTATTATTATTATTATTATTATTATTATTATTATTATTATTATTATTATTATCATCATCATTATTATTATTATTATTCTAGGCTCCTTGGACTAAATGATCACGAAATCAGTGAACAACATAGCACCCAAATTTCAGATAAGCTATTTGTCTTATTTATAAAAATAGCTGTTTTTATAAATGTGACTCCTACCCACAGAGGTCATTTGGGCTTCTAAGGACACAGATGTATCCAGGAGAACCACCAAGCTATGTACCTGCCCTTTCAGGGGGAGCACAACCTATCCAGAACAAGGAAATAGGCCTATCTTTCAAGCACAGAGACCACCTACTCACAGACCCTCAATTTCCCCAGGATTCAAACTCAGTTTATTGGCCCTCATTCAGTCCACAGCTGTACTGACACACTGGCCCAGAGCTTGATTATTCTGCTAACATACAATAAGAACCATGTCGGCTGTGCAATATTTTACTTTATATTCACTGCCACATTCGCACTCACCCATCTGCACGCGAGGGATCTTTGCTTTCTCAAAGAAAAAAGCGGAATCGTACATTTCAGCCTGCAAGACAAAAGGCAAATAAAAGATGAAGCCGTTCAGTAATCAGTGATTGTCACCAGTGGATATTCTCTCAGCTACAGAAGTGGAACAGAACTCAACACTCTCCCCAATGTGGCTAATCCAATCCTCCTCATTTGTATGTAGCTGTCAGGGAACTGCCATCGGAGCTAGAGGCGGAGGGAAGGCTCCAGAGGGATGCCAGAGAGGGTCCCCGTAGGGAGAGGGGCAGCCCATCTGCTGGGGAAGGAAATCAGCGTAACACCAGTGGAGAAGGGGGGCAGATGGGGGAATCGGAGAGGAGGCTCCAAGACTCCTCGCCGGAGACCAGCGGAGAGAGTAAGGGTCCTCCGCTGCCCACACCCTCCCTGCGCAGAAGGCTTCCGCGCAGGGAGACTAGGCGGAGACTAGGCGTCAAAGAACTTTTGTGCTGGAAGAAGTTCAAGAAACGCCCACTGACGGATTCTGCCAGCGACTGAGACAGTCACGATGCTGGAGGCTGCTCAGTCAGAAAGGGTTCAACCAGGTAACCTAGCCAGGAGTGGCGGCAACTTACGCACGAGCAACCCCTAAACCCATTACAGTAGCGTTCCCAAAGCAAGGAAGGATTGGACTCTGATTAACAGAATACACAGGAGGCTTGAACCAGCAAAACTCTGGGAGGAGTGTGTATAATAAGAATTCCTCTCCACGCCTCGGCCCAGGTCGTTTTATTCACAAAAGAACTTTTTACACAGTGTTTGTAAGAATCAATCAGATTTCCTCTGAGGATTTCAAAAAAAACCCCACGTGGGACAAAGTTAAAGTTAAAACTACAAAGAAACTATTTCCTACTTGAGCATGCATAGTAGTCCAGAGTAAATAAAATAGGAATAAAAGGAGGAATGCATTCAGCAAAACCCCAGAGGTCATAAACAGGAATAAACAGGATGGCAGTATTTGCCATCTCCTTGTGAACTCTCTTCCTGGCCCTTAAGATCTATCTAAAGTTTAAACTACATCAAAGCTACCTATCATCTCTATGTACTGAGGATGCCTGATGAAGCAACTGGCCTGTATTTCAGAATGCTCATATGTGCCTGTCAGGTGTAGAGAAAGCAAATGGCAGAGGTGGAGAGGCTTGTGGGATTCGATCAGAAATTATTGTCAATGAATCAAACCCAGTTGGCACAATGCAAAATCACCTCCTAAATCCGAATGCTTGTGCTGATTTGAAAGTTCTTGGCTCTAGTAGAAACATTAGTACATTAATAAATACTAACACATTACTTAAACTATGCCATTTATTATGCTGAACCTAAGTTGCACATTTCCCCCCCCCCATGCGTTTTTCTTCCTCTGCTTTGCAAAGCAACCTTCAGTTCAATGTTTGAAGAAAGCAGGTTCCTCGAGAAACGAGACCAAAATAAAGGCAGAGTTTGTATAACATTCAGATTTAGTTTCAAACTGAGCTTGAATTTTAATCATCATCTCATGCGAGTTTTTAAAAACTCGGTTTTCTTTCATCCTATTCTGAAGAACACACCCTGGGTGCCAACTTCCGAAGTTTGAAAAATAGGAAGCAACTATTGTTTTCGAGAAAAACTAAGGCGTTTCCCTCCCGTTCCAGAATATGAAGAATCCCCACAAAAAGGAGACTAGCAAAGAGTATTACCTCCTCCTCTTTGGAATAATCCAGTTTTCTCAGCCTACAGGACACCATATGCTTCTCCAGGGAAGATTTGGGCATTTGGTGGTTAGGATCATACGGGCAAGAAACTCGCTCACACTGGGGGGGAAACAAAACATTTTATGCGTGAAATTCAGCAGCAAGACTCCTTCAGAAAAGCAGACAAACTTGATAGCAGATCAGGAATTCAAAAAACCTTTCCTTGTCTATCTCTTCTCTCAATATTAAAACTATCAGACAATTTAACGTCACCAATTAGCTTCAAGATAGCAACCCAAAAGCCTCTGGTAAAATAAAAACCCTCAGATCTGGAGCTGTGAGAAAACTAAAAAAAATATATCTGGGGATGTGTCCATGATGAGTTAAAAAAGATGTTTAAATTATCCATTGAAAAGAAGCCAGAAGCGTATCTGCTAGGGATTTTGGGAAAGGACATCCCACAAGATAAAAAAAGTTATTTTTATATGCCACAGCAGCAGCCAAATGAGTATTTGCTAGAATTTGGAAAGGAGACAGTATCGCCACAAAAGAAGAGTGGATAAACAAGCTATGTGAATTCATAGACCTGGCTAAATTAACAGCAGCCATAAGACACCAGACAAATCAGAAACTCAGGTTGGAATGGCAGTGTTTTGAGGACTATATGAAAAAACACTGTTCCAGGGATAATATGTTGATATGCATAGACTAAGTATGTAAAGTTGATTTTAAGAGACAATTGAAAAAATCAGTTTTGGATTGGAATGAATAATATGTATGGGATACAATGATAATAAGATTCTAATATATAAAGAAAGTCGAATTGAGGTGGAGGGAAGTCATACAGCTGTAACCTTAAGTTTATTTCTTTGTATTATTTCATGTCATAGCAAGTTTCTAGAGACTACATTATGAGTCCTTGGAAATTGTATTTCTAAAGGAACTTTTGTTTGCATTACTAAGTTTGTTATGAATTTAAAAAATCATTTTAAGTTAGAGTTTAATAATTATTTCACTATTAATATACTTCTTCTAAGTTGTATTTCACTATTAGTATACTTTTTCTTAATTGTATTTCAGTTCAACAATCACTTTGATGAAATACATAATTTGTTGTGTGCAAATGGCTTTAGATACCTATCAGGTCCACAAATCACCATATAGCATATATTCAACACAAAAAACAGCAACAATTTGTTGTTGGCAAAGGACAGCTGGACATAGAAAGGGCCCCATTACCTTCAGTAGCACAGGGCTTCATCAAACCTCAATGACAAACTCCCCATGTGTCTGCTGGACTGCATAACCCAGAGGTTGGCAACCTAAGGCCCATGGGCCAAAAGTGGCCCAAGAAAGTCGCTTAACCGGCCCATGAGCCGACCCTGAACCGAGCCACCTGCTCGGCGAGTCCCCATGAGCTACGCTAAACCGGCACAGTGCGGCCCAGGGACTCTCTTCCACGGCACCGAAAACTGCTTCTGCGCATGCCCAGACACCGAAATTTCTTCTGCGCAGGTGCGATTTCCAGCATCTGGGCATGTGCAGAAGCGATTTCCAGTGCCACGGACATGCAGACGCGATTTCCAGCATTGCGCTGTGCTGGTACAGCCCACGGAGGATCGCCACAGGAGTGATCCGGCCCATGCCAACCCCTGGCATAACCTATCATCCATGACCACTGACTGGGGTGATGGGTTTTGGAATCCAAAAGTCTCTGGAGGGCCACAGGTTCCCCATGCCTACTGAGAAAGGGGAAATGAATGGGCATATGACCTGTTCTATGTGTGCTCTGCGTGGGGCTACCTTTGAAGGTGACTCGGAAACTACAACTAATCCAGAATGCGGCAGCTAGACTGGTGACTGGGAGCAGCCGCCGAGACCATATAACACCGGTCTTGAAAGACCTACATTGGCTCCCAGTACGTTTCTGAGCACAATTCAAAGTGTTGGTGCTGACCTTTAAAGCCCTAAACAGCCTCAGTCCAGGATACCTGAAGGAGCATCTCCACCCCCATCGTTCAGCCTGGACACTGAGGTCCAGCGCCAAGGGCCTTCTGGCGGTTCCCTCGCTGAAGAAGTGAGGCTACAGGGAACCAGGCAGAGGGCCTTCTCGGTGGTGGCACCCGTCTCCTGCCGGATGTCAAGGAGCTTCAATCTTCCAATATACCTGAAGGAGCGTCTCCACCCCCATCATTCTGCCCGGACACTGAGGTCCAGCTCCGAGAGCCTTCTGGCGGTTCCCTCCCTACGAGAAGCCAAGTTACAGGGAACCAGGCAGAGGGCCTTCTCAGTGGTGGCACCCACCCTGTGGATATCAAAGAAACAAACAACTATCTGACATATAGAAGACATCTGAAGGCAGCCCTATTCAGGGAAGTTTTTAATGTGTGACATTTTAATGTATTTTTAATCTTTATTGGAAGCCACCCAGAGTGGCTGGGGAGGCCCAGCCAGATAGGCAGGGTACAAATAATAAATTATTATTATTATTATTTATTCCACTCTGTTGTAATCTTACCGGGTTTCCAAGCCACACAGCGAAGGGAAGAAGCATTTTCTTCTCAGGGTTCTCTGTGCCAGCAGCCATGCTCCGTAGGGGCAATCCTGGCTCAATCTGATCCAAACTCAGGTGACTTTGTGATGAAGCAGTGCCATCCATACTCCTGCCAAAAAAAAGGTCCCATTTTTATCATTCAGTGGAGTTGAGAGAATAGAGCAAAAGAGCAAAAACGGTTTAGGCCCAAGATATCGGAAGGACGTCTGGCTTCCATGGGTGTACCAACACGGTCAACAGCACAGCGAAAGATGGGAGAGTGGACATCTGACCGACTGTTAAATTAAAATAATAATAGCAATAATTACTATTCCTACCCACTCTTCATGCAAGGTCCCGGGGGGGTTGCAAACAATCTAAAACATGTTACAAGCCCTGCAGTTTTATAAAGGTACATATTTAAAGTAG
This sequence comes from Podarcis liolepis, assembly GCF_965112155.1. NCBI lineage: Eukaryota > Metazoa > Chordata > Lepidosauria > Squamata > Lacertidae > Podarcis > Podarcis liolepis. The sequence continues at coordinate 2,297,337 of NC_139560.1, read as the reverse complement.
TAAATTAAATTAATTTGGAATATGCAGATTTTTTTTTTTTAATTAAGGAACTGTAGAAAGAGGGGGTAGTTTTGAAATGTTAAAATGACTGTAAAATTATTGAAAGGTGTAAAATTTAAAATCATAAATAAAAAAATAAAAAATGTTACATTTTTTAAAAACAACAACCCCGCAATTACAAAAAAATATATACAACCACATATACAATAATAAATTCTTCTTCTTCTTCTTCTTCTTCTTCTTCTTCTTCTTCTTCTTCAAGGATGGTTCCTGAAAAAAGACTGCCATTAAGAGGGCAGAATAGCTTGGCTGGAATGTGTCAATAATAATAATAATAATAATAATAATAATAATAATAATAATAATAATAATAATAATAATAATTTTATTATTTATACCCTGCCCATCTGGGGATACGAGAGCCACTTTCAAATATCTCAAGGGCTGTGACCTGGCAGAGGGAGCAAGCTTGTTTTCCCCTGCTCTGGAGGGCAGGACTCGAACCCAAGACTTCAAGCTTCCAGCCCAGGAATAACTCTCTGCTTGGCACTGGCATGAAAATATGTTATATTTTCTATTTAGGCGGTGGGGGCTTTTAGGCAGAGCTTGGCTGGCCCCCTGCCATGGAGGCTTTAGCTGGGATCCCTGTATTGCAGGGGGCTGGACTAGAGGACCTTTGGGGGTCCCATTCCTGCCCTACCGTCCTCTGGTTCCCGACTCACCTGGAGGCTCCTCTGCCTGGCAGGAACAGGAAGCGGGCTGGGCTGACTCACCATGGAGTTCGGCGGGAGAGACGGGCCGTCCGGATGTCCGAGGGCGGGACTTCCTGGCCGGGCGGAAGTAGGATCTGCAGCCAGGAGTCGACATGGCTGGTGATTCAGCTGTGCGGCTGCAGTTGTGACCGGGCGCTGGTGCTGGGGACGTGGTGCTTTTATTACAAATATCTATGTGTTTCAAATGTAATATACATAAAGGACTGATGATGATGATGCTCGACAGAGAGGGCTCCTTTTTAAAAATATATTATTTAACTATGCCATTTTGAATTGTTACTGATATTAATGTTGTATTTTTAGATTTTGATTTACGTGGAAATTGTTTTCCATTTGTGTACCTTCCATTTGTGTACAATTTGTGTACCTTTTGTTTTTTTTTTAAATGATATTTATTAATATTTCACAAACAATAAAAACAAAATCCAACATTTAAACGTTTAAACATTTAAACTACAAAAACAAGACAAATAAAAATACACAGTAGAAAAACAGTTGATAGAAGAGAGGAAAAAAAAGAATAAAGAGTAAGAACAAGGAGAAAAGCTTTTGATGTGTTTTATTTATTGTTTGTGACTTTTGTTATGTTGGTAATTACGTAAATCTTGTCATGTTGTAAGCCGCCTTGACCATTGTTTTAAATATGGAAAGGCGGCATACAAATAAAATTATATATATATAATTTAGTGTGTGTATATATGTGCATCATGTATGAATACATGTGTCAGGGGTTTAGGAGCAGAGGCACGGGCAAGGGAGGAAACAGAGAGCGAAGGGGAGGAGGCAGAAGAAAAGATGAGTGATGACGACGACCCGAGATCTCCTAGTCTTTCCAGTGAATCAGAGGATTCACAGAAAGGAGCACCAGTGGCCAGGGCAAGGGGGGAGTCTAGGGGGGCACCCCAGGAAGATAGAGCCAGAGGGGACTCAGGGGGGAGCAGCTGGAAATCGGGACCAGCGTCACCGCCAGGAAGCAGGGAAGAGGAAGGGAGCCAGGGGGCAAGCGCTGGCAGCTCACCACAGGAGGGAGGGCATGAGTCAGGAGTGGCCACACCTCCATCGGGGAGCGAAGAAACGGTTAAGAGGAAAGTGGAAGGTTGGGCGCGCGCGCCAAGTTCAAATGCAGAGGAAGGCGGCGCAGTAAGCAGCCCCGAAAGGGAACCAGGTCCTAAAGCCCGGCGCAAGGAGGCAGGAGGGTCCGGGTCAGCGTCAGAAGAATCCCGGAAGGAAGAAGCCCCGGGGGGTAGAGGGACCCAGAGGAGGACAGTCAGGCGGAAGAGGTGGAGCAAGGCTAGGATATTAAGTTGGTGCACACGGGGCGGAGACTCAGACGGAGCTTCGCCGATCTAGCTACTAGACGTAGAGTTGCGCGCAGCAGCGTGAGAATGGAAACTGTAATTCAATAAAGACTTTTACTTAATGATCGCTGGCTAGCGTGATCCTCTGTGAGCTAGGATCTTCAAGCAGCTCTGACAACATGTATTAATGTTTAATTGCTTTTTTAATAAGGTTTTTTTCTTCTATGCTTAGATGCTCTTATTTTACACACACACATATATAGTGTGTGTGTGTGTATATGTGCATCATGTATGAATACAGTACATGTATTAAAGTTTGTTTTTAAATAAGGTTTTTTCCTACTATGCTCTTATTTTATTCTTAAGCTGCTTTGAGTACTTGTCAGAGGGAAAAGCAGGGTTTAAATAAATATAATAATAATATAGATGCATGTGTTTTTAGGGTTATATCCTTAAATGAATGGGGGGAAAGGTTTTTATTTGCATTCTTGATTATTGAGATTCCTACAGCTCTTCATACAACCATTGTAGTGTTGGGAAGGAAACCCCCCCCACCCCCCGCCAAGGGTCAACTAGTCCCACCCCCTGCAGTGCAGGAATTGCAGCTGAATAAACCCTTACAGATGGCCATCCAACCTCCTGTTTAAAAACCTTCAAGGAAGGAGAGTCCACCACCTTCTATTCTTCATCTAAACTAAGGGAAGAATGCAGCCGCTCCACACAGATCCCATACAGGACGTAGTAAACTGATTTAGATGGTATGTACTACTACACTGAGCACTTTTGAGTCTTGCTAAAAACAGGCATGAACACCTCCTCAAAAAAAGGAAATCAATACATTTTTTGTTCAATGTCCATTAAATCCACTCAAGTCAACACCGTTTTTCCCCACTAGCTAGTCAAACTGCAAGACACAGAAGAGATAAAAACTGGAACCAATAGTCCAAATCAGCAATTGGAGTGCTTATTTATTTATTTATAGCTTCTATATACCTTGCTCTTTCGCCGAAAGGGCTTCCAGAGTGTACAGTCGTTAAAACAACGCAATCCCTGCCCCCAGACTTACAATTTTATTTTTTTAGAAAGACACATAAGGGAACGAGGACAGGGAGGGAGAGGGGTGAAACAAGCTCAAGCACCGATTCTTAAATAGTGACTTTGACTTAAATAGTGACTTTGATCACGGCCACCTGGCACAGAGATAGCGCAGGGGAAAGAGGTGCTTGATGGAGCTGGTCTTTGGCAAAGCTGGTGGATGAACCTTGCTTCACGCCTCTGCCACTAAGGCAGCCTGATGGAATGGCGGGAGAGGAGGAAATGGCTAACAATGATTTACTTTATGCGTCCCATAAACATTTTTTCATGGTCAACAGTATATGAAAAACATTTTTATGACCCTTTGCACGGAGAAGAAAGCCCTGCAACCCAGCCTTGCACTCAGACCTTCTTGCTCTTTATTGCCGGAATAAAAAGTGAAATGAAGAATCTCATATGGAACATTTATTGCTGTTGTTTGATAAGTAATATTTCCCAAGTGCTTACAGTGAGGCCTTACTTATATTTTGCTCTTTTAACAGTGACTAGAATTATTTTATTTTCATTTTTCTTGCACAAATCAGGCTGTGTTTGCTAAAAACTATTTGCCTACTGTTTACCAGCAGTATGAATTAAGTTAACAGCGTTTTGTCAATCTGTATTAATGCACCTTTTTGTAACTTTATAAAATAGGAAGAAAATGTGAAAATATGTTTGCTACATGAATAAGAAATATTTATTAATGACATTCCACCTCACAGGGCAGGTTAATAGGAAGCTGCCCCCTTTGGGTATTCAAGAAATGTTTTATTTTTGTAATTTGGGAAACTTTGGGGTTCCCCCAAGCACCGTGGTATATACTGGCCCTGTTTTGGCTAAATGGGGGCACTTGCTTGCTACTGGAGCAGGGAGGAGGAGTGCAGAATGAAGGGATTACAGAGTGACCAAGCCGCAATGTATGAAAAAGTGTTGCCTACTTCTGCCAAGGAGGTTGAAATTTCAGACATTAGTACGGGGGCATGAACACACGCAAAGAAACCAACACTAAGGTCCCCAATTTTATGGAGTGACTGACTAGTCTGAGTTATGAATGCCATGAGTGTGGCACACAGAAGGTTTTCTAAGTCATAAGGGGTGTGGACTTTGGGATGAGAAGGCTCAATAAGGATCTTTGTGGATGGCAAAGTGTGTGCATGCGTTTGTGCAAATCTAATCGCTTCTTGGAATGAAATGAATGTATCTTATTTTGCAGCTGGGCTACTTTCAAACGTCTTCCACTAATGGACTGTGTGGCTCTGGCATGCAGTCAACTCTCCACCAGCCTCTGTAGCTCAGTACAGTGGTACCTCTGGTTAAGAACTTAATTCGTTCTGGAGGTCCGTTCTTAACCTGAAACTGTTCTTAACCTGAGGCACCACTTTAGCTAATGGGGCCTCCCGCTGCTGCCGCACCGCTGCTGCATAATTTCTGTTCTCATCCTGAAGCAAAATTCTTAACCCAAGATACTATTTCTGGGTTAGCGGAGTCTGTAACCTGAAGTGTCTGTAACATAGCTGTCAACCTTCCCTTTTTTTGGTGGGAAATTCCCTTATTGCAGCGCTGTTTCTCGCTGCTTCCCGCTGCTATCCCGGATTGTTAGATATCCTGTAGACTGTCCCCAGGACAGGTGAGGCTGCTAATCCCTTATTTTCGAGGTTGCTGATCCCTTATTTTCAAATCTGAAAGTTGACAGCTATGGTCTATAGCCCGAGGTACCACTGTAATGGAAAGAAAAAACCCACCTATCAGGACAGGACTGCCAATACAGTCATATCTCAGGTTGAATGTGCTTCAGGTTGAGCGTTTTCGGGTTGCACTCCATGGCAACCCAGAAGTAACGGAGCGCATAACCTCCGGGTCTTGCCACTTGCGCATGCGTAGACGCTCAAAATGACGTCATGCACAGAAGCGGCAAAATGCGACCCGCGCACGCACGCAGTCGCATCTTATGTTTTATTCAGGATGCGAGCGGGGCTCCTGAACGGATCCCGTTCGCATCCCAAGGTACCCCTGTATACTGGAGTGTGTTTTAGATAGCACCTATCTCATACTGGCTTGCATTTTTTAAATATAAGGGGGGGGGGAGCCTTTTTCAGCCGAAGGGTCACAGACCCTTCTGGCTAATTTTCTGAGGACAACATGCCAGTGGAGGGCAGAGTAGCGAATGTAAGCTTGACCTCCATATGGCAGGCTAGCTTCTACACACATTCAGCCACACAGACAAACAAGAGGCACGGTCAGAGTTCAAAGACATAGTCCAGCCAGGCAATTATCATTCAGGGTGCAAAGGAGAGCCAGCGAGGAGTGCGGTCTGGAAGGAGTTCTGAAGGCCAGGAAGAAAGGCTTGGAGGGCCTGACGTTCTCCATCCCCGATATCAAGGCAATTGCCATGGACCACATGCAGTTTGCATGAATGGGGAAGGTGGGCAGAGAGGTGAGAGAGCTCACGCAAAGTATACTGGCAATCCAGGAGATGAATGAAGATAGCGCTGCCGTCAAAAGCCAGATTTCAGAGGGCTCTTGTAGCACCATGGAGAAGAAGCCTCTAAACCCTATGGCTAAATAGGATAATGGCGCCAGCCAGAGGTTAGCTGATTGGGTTCAGTGTTCATGTGCCATCCTGAGCCGTCGTTTCCCCTGGAGCCGAGTTTACCGCTTGGCCTTCACCATTTGAATGGGAAGCGGTGGGCTGCTCTGCTAATGTTTCTGAATCTGTGCGGCCTTCACTCTCAGGTCCTTTATCGGCAGCCGGGGAAGCTGCATTTTCCTCACCAACCGGAGCCGGCTTCTGGGACTCGGCCCTCTGCCTCGCCGCTTCCGCTTCCTGCTGCTGCAACATCCGCTCCACCTCTATCTCGAGTTCCAGATTCTCATCGTCTGCCTCCACGTCCAGCTGCTGCATCAACTCCTCTAATTTATTGGCCTTGCGAAGCTCGTTTTGCTGGATGATGGTGCACAAGTGCTCCGTGAGCTGCTCTTTGACTTCCGTTTTCTTCTGGAGGTCCAGCTTCGCGGACACATACTCGGCTTCTGCCTTGTCGTAACGCTTCCTGAAGGCGGGGAAAAAGAGCAACCGTTTAATAGGGAAGTTTTGTCTGCTCTACGGACAGGAACACAGAATTGTAGAATTGGAAGGGACCCCCATCTAGCCCAACCCAGGAATTAAAGCTAAAAAATCCCTGGCAGATGGCCATCCAAACCCTGTTTAAAAACCTCCAAAGGAGAGTCTACCATCTATCTGGTTGGCCCCACGGAGGACCTTACGGTCTGCAAATAACAACATCCTAAAGATTCCGGGCCCCAGAGAGATCAGACTGGCCTTGACCATAGCCAGGGCCTTTTCGGCCGTGGCCCCGGCCTGGTGGAATGCTCTCTCACAAGAGACCAGGGCCCTGCAAGATTTGACATCCTTCCACAGGGCCTGCAAGACGGAGCTGTTCCACCAGGCCTTTAGTCGGGTTCAGTCTGACTCATTTTCTCCTTGTATAAGAACAAGCATGAAGGAGGTTCCCAGCCCGCTCACAGGTGCTTATAACATCAGTGGAAACAGTTGCTAACCGCCTTCAATTTTAACATGAAGATTGCCACTTGTCCAATTTTAATTATAATTTGTTTGAATTAATTGTGGGATGTATCTTAATTGATTGATTGTTTTTATGCATTGTCTTTGTTGTATGATGTTAGCTGTTCTGAGCCCGGCTTTGGTCAGGGAGGGCGGGATGTAAATAAAATGTATTATTATTATTATTATTATTATTATTATTATTATTATTATTATCATCACCAACATCAAAGTAGTTCATTCCACTACCAAATAGCTCTTAACCATCAGAAAGTTGTTCCTAATGTTTAGTCACAATCCTCTTTCTTGTAATCTGAATCCATAGGTTTGGGTCCTGCCATCTGGAGCAGCAGAAAACAAGCTCGCTCCATCTTCCATGTGACAGCCCTTGAGATATCTGAAGATGGCTATAATGTCACCTATCATACTTCTTCTCCAGGCTAAACATCCCCAGCTCCCCTTACTGACCGTTCCTCACAAGCTCACCTGCTCTAAGAAAATGAAGAGCAGATTGGGGGAGTGGGAACAGAGAAGGAGGGTAAGTCCAGCTAAACTATACTAATGGAACTTTAAAAAATCTTTTTTGGAGGGCAACCAAAAACCCAGGCCTTGTATTTGTCACCACTGCTGTAGAAGTGAATGCTTTCCTCACGCGTCAATCTCTTATTCTGTGCTTAGTCCTTACCGAGCGCATGAATACTCCAGGCTTGCCTGGTCAATCCTGTTTCTCAGGATCCCAATATCAGCAGACACCATGTCATCCAGAGCTTGGAGCTGGGTTTGAATCCGCTTCAACTTCACCGTTTCAGCCTGAGTTCTTTTGGATCTGGGAAAGAAAGAGACCATATCTGTTGGCAACATGCCATTATAAGTTACCATGTATTTCAGTAAGAAAGACTTGTTAAAACTTCTCAGGAATGTGAAGAGCTGTGTTTTTTCTTCATTTATACAATAGAAAAAAAGCCTGGGCTTTCCAAACAAAGAATGGACCAGGATTCCAGAAAACCCCCTTTTTATCTTTATTTTAATGAAGAATGAGACTGGCCAGGCTTTATGGAGAAAGGTTTAAAGATATGCAGGTTGCATTTAAAATCATCTACGGTTCAGCAGGTTTTATACCCCCTGCAAAGCTACCAATCCCCCTGGAAACTTTATTTGACTTCTAACCAGCTTATACTAAGTATAAGCAAACTGTCTTACCACTTTTTCATTCAACTTCTACAGCATCTTATAAAATTGTCCAGTAGCACCTTAGAGACCAACTAAGTTTGTTCTGGGTATAAGCTTTCGTGTACATGCACACTTCTTCAAATACTCCGAAACAGAAGTCACCAGACCCTTATATATACAATGGTACCTTCTAGATGCGAACGGGATCCGTTCCAGAGCCCCATTCGCATCTAGAAGCAAAAGTAACCCGTGTCTGTGCGTCTGCAAGTGCACAGGTCATGTTTCGGTGCTTCTGTGAATGCGTATGACATCATTATGAGCGTCTGCGCATGTGCAAGTGGTGAAACCTGGAAGTAACGTGCTCCGTTACTTCCGGGTTGCCACGGAGCGCAACTGGAATGCGCTCATCCCGAAGCACATTCAACCCGAGGTATGACTGTAGTGGGAGGGTGTAGTGGGGTATTTTTCAGAAGGGTAGTAGGAGATGGGTGATTGGCATCTTATAAGTTCCTTATTACAACACGATTCCAAACTTTCTCATGAACTTACATCCCATTTTGTTCAACAGAACCCAATGGAATGAAGTCATGATTATAGTCTAAGATAAAAGGAGAGGAACAGCAAACACCAGCTTGCACCTTCCAAACTGTAACTGGTAGGATTTCTTATTGATATTCAGAGGAAAAACACTTTGTGCTAGTGCTGAGAAAACAAGGCCGGCGGGCTTTGCTAAGATGCAGCAACACAATTCGGGGGAAATAGGTATTGTGTTCCTTTGGCCTGCCCAAATATTACACCCAAAGATTCTTCACACCTTTCCGCTATCGCTTTAGCCAGGAGCGCTTTCTTGCGCTTGTTCTTTTCTTCCATAAGCTTCTGCTCCTGTTGTAGGATCTCCCACCGAGACTTCTCTGGCCTGAACATTGACAAAACAACAGAATTAACAAGGAATTGCCTTCTTTCTCCCTCTCCCACAAAACGAGCCCACAGGGTAACTGAGTCCATGATGCATTCTGCCATTGCTTCAAAAATATTTGAATAATTCACACTAGTCGCTTTAACGCCAAGCCTGGTTTCAGAATCTGAGGTTGTATCCAAAGCAGTGAAGTTACGGTCCCACCAGCACAAGGATTTCTGCATAAAGGGACTTCCTTCCCTTCTCCTCTCTACGGGAGCCCCCTAAATATGTTCTAGAAACCAGAAACTCTGCTATTCAACCCCTGCGGCAAACTGATCCTTTGAGGACAGATATCATTGAAAACTTGGTTATTGACTGACTCACAGAACGGAAGAATCGTTGCTTAGTAGTAAAGCTCAAGGTTTGCATGAATAAGGGCCCCTGGTCCAACTATCAGTCACTATAGATCAGGGATTGCTAACTTGGGAGGACCACAACTCCCATTGGCCCTAGCCACCATGCCCAATCATCAGGGATGATGGAAGCTAGTCCAGCAACACCTGGAGGTCTAGAGGTTACTCACCTCTGTAGACAATATTGAGCTAGGTCTGTCTTGTTATAGGGACAATACTGAGCTAGGTCTGTCTTGTTATAAGGCAGTTCAATGTGTTTTCTATCCTTTGTGTATCACTGCCTTTTAAACTGTGTCCAACCCACCTTGTGATCCTTGGGTGAAGGGTGGTATATAAATTTAATAAATAATAAACCACAGCTTGTCTGAATACTCTCTAAATCTTCCCTTGCCATAAACTGCTACAGAGAAGTTTTGAGTGTTGCCTCGGCTCAACTTGTCGCAGGGCACTCTCCAACATATCCCAGAATCCTCTACAGTGTGTAGGGGCTTCATGGCAGAAAGGCCACCACTGTGGAAATTGTTCCCTGAAGCCTGGAAACTATTTCGTACAATTGCACTGACAAGCAATGTGCAGAGTTCTCTGCATAAGAGGAAAATTCCCTTGTAACGAAGGATACAGAGCTAGCTGTTTTGCTAGCACCAAAGCAAAGGTCTCTAAAACTATGCACATGACCTTAGCAAGACTGGAGAGCTGGTCAGATTTGGCCCTATACATAAAAACACATCAATAATAATAATAATAATAATAATAATAATAATAATAATAATAATTTTTTATATATACCCAGCCCTTCCCGGTTCAAAAACCGGGCTCAGGGCGGCCAACAACAAATTTAAAACACTTAATTATAAAAGCAGCATAAAATACAGTATAAAAACATGAATAACAATAAAATTCAAAAATCAAAAATCAATTAGATAATCCCCAGGGCTAGCTGGCTGAATTGGTCCTACTTGGGCCAGCAAGGAGGCCAGGGGAGAATTAGCTGTGGGGTTTCAGAGCAGGTGATCTTCATAAAAGGGGAGGGGGAGGGAAGAGAAGGGAAATAAAAGATCAGGCTGAATTCAAATTAAAGGCCAGGCAGAATAGCTCTGTCTTACAGGCCCTGCGGAAGGAGATTAAATCCTGAAGGACCCTGTTCTCATGGGACAGAGCATTCCACCAGGTCGGAGCCATCACTGAAAAGGCCCTGGCCCTGGGGGAGGATAGTCTGACTTCCTTAGAGCCTGGAATCAAGGTGAAGAAAGGATAGAAAAAGATCTCAGTATTTATTACCCGAAAACCACTGCAATTTTTCATGTATCTTCCAATTTACTATGCAGTACAGCTCTGGGTGGGGTCAGTTAATGAGTCCCATCGATGGAAGCCCTACACAAGGGCTTATGATTACGCATCAGGGTTTATCCCTCCGCTATATCCCTGAAATTGGCTCAGGGTTGGGGTGTCAGGAGAACCCCAAAACAGCAGGTGGGGAGAGGAGGCAATCATTCTGCCTGACAAACCGAAATGCTTGCCCTGACGGAACAGTCACCTTAGTACGATGTTGAATTCCCCCTCTGCAATTAGATTGTTTGGGATGATAAAACTCTTAAGAGTTTCATTACAGACTTACTAACAATTCCATTTTCTTTTTCTCCGGTTTATGACTTGGCACTGTAGAGGGGTCACCGTTACACGTTTTATCTAGTCCAGGTTGAAGCTGTTGCTTTTTGGCATCTTGCTGCTCTCTCGCTGTCGGAGACTGGGGCGGTGGGAGAGGCGTCTGGGGAGAGGAGCTCTTCGGTTTGGGCGCAGAAAGCCTCTGCTCCAGGGGTAACGACAAGGCTGCTCCATCGGGAAGTTCTGCTTCTCCACATATCTGCGGAACTGGCTTTTTGCGCTGCAGATGTTGGCGGTGTTTGCTTACAGGAGCCGTCCGATGCTGCGGTGCAAGAGGCGCATCTAAATGGCCCAAATAAACAAAAATTAGGCTTTCACATCATGGGGCAGGGTAAGCTACAAAATAAAGAAGTGAATTAAAATTGAAAAAATATGATTTAGAATATGATAGACAAAATTGGAGGGAAGAGTTAGGGGTACAGATAACAAATGATATACTGTATTGGAGTCAAGCATAAAATCAACAGAAATAGCCTCTATGGATCTAAGACTAAGACTTATTCAACAGAAAATATTATTCAGAGTCCACTGGACTCCAGCAAAACTATTCCAGAAGAAAATAACAAGTGCAGACAACTGCTGGAGATGTGGGAGTAAAAGTGCAAACTTAGTACATATGATGATAAACTACCTGATGATAAGATCATTTTGGTACGAGGTGAGGATATTTATAGCAAGAGTAATAAAAAGAAATTGTTATATAGGGGAATTGAATTTAATTCTAAATTATATTCCAGAAACGTGGGAGATTTCAAGGGGTAAAAAAAAAGGGATGTACCGCGGTATATTAGAAGCAAAAAAACTTGTTTTGATGAATTGGAAGAGCCGCAAAAAAATTCCATTGAGCACATGGATTGATAATATGCACAGATTAGCTACATACGAACGAATTGCATGTCGACGCAAATTAAAAATGGATAAATATGAAGAAATCTGGAATGAATACTTAAGCGATAAGGCGGATAGTGGGGGAAAGTGGAGGGAGGAGAGAGATTTGGGGAAATCTTGTTAAAAAGGTGTAGTCATAGGTATATCAGTGTATTCAAAGCTGAATTGTCAAATTGCGTTCTTATCGTTATTATGCTTTTGGTTGTATGTGTCTTTTGCGGTTGTTGTTTGTATCAAAAAAATGATTAAATAAATTTTTAAAAAGAAAGAAATGAATTAATTTCACCCCCTCCTAAAAGAATTGACTGCAAAACTTTAATCCAGAACTGTTTTAGAACAGACCCCAGGCTTCTGGAACTCAAGAGTGAGTAATGATAATAATATAACAGTAATAATTTAAAATTATTTTTAATGCAGTTTAGGTGGCATGGTTTACTCTACTGCAGGTGATCCTGTATGTTGTTTGGTTATTCAGTGGTGGAGCCCTTGCTTTGCATCCAGAAGATTCCAGATTCAACCCCTGGTATCTCCATGTAGGGGCTGGGAATGTCCCCTGCCTGAAAAACCTAGCACTAGAAAAATGCAACCTGTGCTGCAGATAGAAGTAGTGCGACTCATGCAACACGTTGGGGATTAATACACACAGAATAATAAATTATACATACTTTATCGACCTTCTGAGAAAAATACAAAACATTAAACAAAGCCACAGAGACTTGCGAACTACCCAGCCTAAGATGAACTTATAATGTCTGGTTTCAATAAATTAATTCAGTTCATGAAGATACCAACAAAAGGTACCGGGTAAGTTCGGTGTTATTCACAATACTGAGAGATGCTAGTGGAATTGTAGACAGAAGTTAATGAAATTGCAGACGACAGGGTGCTGGCGTTTTGCACCTGTTTCGCCCTGGAAGTCCAAGTAATCAAGAGGCCGCTGTTCGCCCCGATGAGCCCTTTTACTGGGGCTTGCAGGTAGCACACTCCTCAAGGTAGTTTTCCAGGCTTCTTCAGTGGTCTAATCTCATAGAATCATAGAATCCTAGAGTTGGAAGAGACCCCAAGGGCCATCGAGTCCAACCCCCTGCCAAGGTGGAAACACCATCAGAGCACTCCTGACATATGGTTGTCAAGCCTCTGCTTAAAGACCTCCAAAGTAGGAGACTCCACCACACTCCTTGGCAGCAAATTCCACTGTCGAACAGCTCTTACTGTCAGGAAGTTCTTCCTAATGTTTAGGTGGAATCTTCTTTCTTGTAGTTTGGATCCATTGCTCCGTGTCCGCTTCTCTGGAGCAGCAGAAAACAACCTTTCTCCCTCCTCTATGTGACATCCTTTTATATATTTGAACATGGCTATCATATCACCCCTTAACCTCCTCTTCTCCAGGCTAAACATGCCCAGCTCCCTTAGCCGTTCCTCATAAGGCATCGTTTCCAGGCCTTTGACCATTTTGGTTGCCCTCCTCTGGACACGTTCCAGTTTGTCAGTGTCCTTCTTGAACTGTGGTGCCCAGAACTGGACACAGTACTCCAGGTGAGGTCTGACCAGAGCAGAATACAGTGGCACTATTACTTCCCTTGATCTAGATGCTATACTCCTATTGATGCAGCCCAGAATTGCATTGGCTTTTTTAGCTGCCGCGTCACACTGTTGGCTCATGTCAAGTTTGTGGTCAACCAAGACTCCTAGATCCTTTTCACATGTACTGCTCTCAAGCCAGGTGTCCCCCATCTTGTATTTGTGCCTCTCATTTTTTTTGCCCAAGTGCAATACTTTACATTTCTCCCTGTTAAAATTCATCTTGTTTGTTTTTGCCCAGTTCTCTAATCTGTCAAGGTCGTTTTGAAGTGTGATCCTGTCCTCTGGGGTGTTAGCCACCCCTCCCAGTTTGGTGTCATCTGCAAATTTGATCAGGATGCCCTTGAGTCCATCATCCAAGTCCCTCGGGATCAATCCCTGGCATTTGCAGGTAGGGCAGGTAGGTAGAATGTCCCCTGCCTGTGACCCTGGAAAGCCATTGCCGGCAGTGCCAGATTTACATATAAGCTAAATAAGCTATAGCTTACGCCCACAAAATTTAAGGAGGGGAAAATAATTGGATGTACATTCTCAAAATATAAGATAAGAAACCAATAAAATAAAACCTACATACAGCAACAATAAGGTATTGTTTTAAAATTTTTTTTTATTACTTGTAATTTCCCCATCTGGTCTGGAATAGCTCAGCCGGTACAGCATGAGACTCTCGATCTCAGGGTCGTGGGTTCGAATCCCGCCTTGGGCAAAAGATTCCTGCCTTGCAGGGGGGTTGAACTAGATGACCCTTGGGGATCCCAACTCGACCATTCTCCGTTTCTATGAGAGACCCCGAGCCCAGCTGGGCCGCCTGCGAAACAAACCGGCTCCGGCTTCCCGCCACCCGCCTCCCCGGCCGCCCCTCGCCCGCCGCCGGCCTTGCTTACCTCGGCGCTGCCCCTGGAGCCGCCGGAGCTCCTGCTCGGAGAAGCCAGCCCAGGCCCCGGCCATGGCCCGTCCCTCCCTCCCTCCCTCCCGGGCACCCGCCCGGCTCCTGCTTCCGCTGCCACGTCCCGCAGCTCCGCCCCTCAGCTTTGGGAAAAGCCGCGGCTCCGGGCAGGCCTCGCGCGGCGGACTAGGCCCGGCGCGTCGCTATGGCAACGGCAGGAGGCCTCAGGCGCCCGGCCTTCTCGTCCCGTAGCATATTATATCATATCATATCATATCATATATCATATCATATTAGCATATTAGCATATTAGCATATTATATTATTATATTAGATTATTAGATTATTAGTTTATTAGATTAGATTATTAGATTAGATTATTAGATTAGATTATTATATATTATATTATTATATCATATTATATCATATTATATCATCATATTAGCATATTAGCATATTTTATTATATTATATTATATTATTATATTATTATTAGATTAGATTAATTATATTTAGATTATTAGATTATTATATTAGATTATTAGATTAGACTATTATATTAGATTATTATATTAGATTATTATTATATCATATTATATCATATTATCATATTATATAGCAGCGCGGCCCAATTTTGCGCACAAGCCCATGGCTGCTAGGCCCAGTCCAAGATGAAGCTACTTTGACATTAGCAGGGTTTTAAAATTACTTGTAATTTGGCTATGAATGGATAATAAGTCATTTAAATAAGGTTCAAACTGGACATGCAGTGTATTGATAATGAAACCAAGGAAGGGAATAGAGGGAAGTCAGTCTGTTTAGTTTTTGTTTTTTATTTGTTGTTGATTTTGAAAATATTTTGACTATTTTGAATATTATATATGATGAACTAAAAAAGAATTATAAGAACAACATTTCCGAAAAAACCTGAGGTGTTCTTACTTGGGATTGTAGGCAGAGAAGTCCCAACAAAAGTAAAAGAAATCTTTCTGTACAGAACTGGTAGAATTTGCTGAATTGGCTCATATGACAAACAAGCTGAGAGGTAATGTTAACCCAAAATTTACTGAAAAATGGGACATGTTCAAGAACTACTTAAAAAAAAATATAACAGTGGTGTGGCTTCTTTGACAGCATTTGAATGCTTTCTGTATATATGAATGAAAAGGTTCTAAAAATCAGTAGGAAACTTTAAGATATAGTACAATGTTAAGTTTTGTACTACAGGAAAATAGAAAAGGGAAAGGCGTTGGGGGGAAGTCTTATGTGTATATATGTAGGAGTGTATGGTGGATTTTATGGTATTTTGAATTGACATTGTTTTGTAATCTGTTTCATAATTATGTTATCAAGTAAATTCAATAAAAAATTAAAAGAAAAACTGACCATCATCAGGTGTATTTGAGGCTGGCTGGAAAGCTATTGCCGGTCACTGTAGAACAGGGGCCCATTGCCGCATTGGAGAGTTTGAAAGTGTTGTGGCGCCATCACAAAATGGAATAATAATATTTTATTATTTGTACCCTGCCCATCTGGCTGGGTTTCCCCAGCCACTCTGGGCGGCTTCCAGCATATTAAAATACAATAGTCTATTAAACCTTCCCTGAACAGGGCTGCCTTCAGATGTCTTCTATATGTCAGATAGTTGTTTGTTTCTGTGACATCCACAGGGTGGGTGCCACCACCGAGAAGGCCCTCTGTATGGTTCCCTATAACTTGGCTTCTCGCAGTGAGGGATCCGCCAGAAGGCCCTTGGAGCTGGACCTCAGTGTCCAGGCAGAACGACGGGGGTGGAGACGCTCCTTCAGGTATACTGGGCCAAGGCCGTTTAGGGCTTTCAAGGTCAGCACCAACACTTTGAATTGTGCCCGGAAGGCAGCAAAAGTCAGCTGTGTGGGGTGTGCAAAATGCTAAGCCAGTCCTTTGAAGTTTCGACGCAAATCACTTTCACAAAATTTCCCAATTCACAGAAGGTCAACTCTGTCTCTGGCATCCTTTCTCATCTTTTATCTCTCTATCCCTCCCCCCATCCACTTCCCCTTAGTCATCAGGTCTATTTATGACATCACAGGCATTATGACATCATATTCAACAGCAACAACTGGGGAAGCATCAGCAGTTGCAGGAGCTAATGAACACTACTTTAAATGCGGATGTATTTTGAAAGACGTTTATTTAGTGTTGCATTTGTTTGCTAAAAAGTCAGACACAGTTTTGCTTTTTTTTTAAAAAAGGTCATTTATTTAGGAATATAAACTGCTTTGCTTCCGTCCTGCTGTTCTCTTCATTACTTTCACAATCGGTCTTGGGGAAAACCTCACCGGATTCCTGAAAGGCAAACAACATAGTGAGTGGGATGGCCTCCGTCCAACAGCCTCAGCCAGACCCTCCACTGGCTGCTCCCATTCACACACACACACACACACACACACACACACACACACACACCATTCTCCTCGACCACGTCCGAACGCTCCCACTGACACACACAGACACACACCATTCTACTCAACCACATCCGAACGCTCCCACTCACACACACAGACACACACCATTCTACTCGACCACATCCGAACGCTCCCACTCACACACACAGACACACACCATTCTACTCGACCAGGTCCAAACGCTCCCACTCACACACACAGACACAAACCATTCTCCTCGACCACATGCAAACTCCACCTGCCAGTTTCTGCCAGGTATGTTTCCAGACAGCAGACAGCTTCTGACTGTGAGAATCGGCTGCCTTCAAGCTGCAATCCCACCCAGCAAGCGAACTTGCCTTCTGCCTGTTCCTCAGCGTCCCATTGCGGGATGAGTGCCTCCTTCCTCCTGCCATTTTGCATCCATGAGGTAGGAGACCCTCCAGAGCCGAGTGCCACAGCTGCTGCCTCTGAGGTCTGTGCTGGGAAGGGGGAGAGGGCCACCTTTATAGCCAGGCAACTGACAGGTGCTTTTGTGACACAACAGCAAACTGCAAAAGCTGGGGATGCATCATCATAACCTCAGACTTCACAATTGTGAGTACAGCTCAGCACAGATGGTCCATTTGCTCCCTTTTTGTTATAATGATGGATAGCCCACAGCTGGGTCAACTGAGATCAGCCAGAGTTCTGATGCAACGTTTTGCCTCACACACTTTTGATTAGGCTATTCCAAATTCCAGGTGTTTTAGGAGGCGCTATTTTAAAAATACAGAGTAAATATTCATTATAGTGTCGCTTTGGAAATGTAGTCTCACGGGACTTGTACCAGAAGATAAAATGTCAAAACATCCATTTAACAGCCGTACACCTGTCAGTCACACTCCTCATCCTCTCTGGCAGGCTTTGAAAACATATTACATGTTGATAGTCAAGGAGGCTGTGCCAATTCTGCCAAAGAGGAAATCAAATCATATAATCCGTGCTTTGAATAGTATTGTGGCTTGTCTTTTGGAATACACGGAAAAGTTGCTTCTGCTAAAAGCAATATATTTGTCAAGCAACAGATGCGAAAAGAAAATACCCCCTCTTCTAGAATAACTTAGGCAATTGACAACTTGCTTTTCTCCATGTTTAAATTCCTGTTTGTAGGAGGAAATCAACGCTGCTGGGACCTCATCCTGCAAAGGAGGTGTCAGCTGTCCAGCCAGAACAGCAGTTGCAAAGAAGACTGCGTTGAACATTAATTTGCAGAAGACAATGGGCCACTTAGTCTTTGTCACTCTGGCAACACAAATGGAAAATCCAAGAGGCCTTTTCAATTAGGCTGTGCTGACAAGGTTCCTATTTTTTTTATTAAAGTTCCTATTTTTTTATTAAAGGTTCCTATTTTTTTATCCTAGTTTTATTAAATATTTCCTTGTATAACCAAACAGACAAACAAGAAAGTACCCAGAAATTGGAAAAAAGAATTTGTGCCAACAAAAAAGGAATGGCAGGATAAATTATTAGAGTATACTGAATTGGCCAGATTAACAGAGACAATTAGGAGACAACCTAGACAAGAATTTCAAAAAGAATGAGGAAAATGCAGAGAGTACTTTACCTAACAGTGCCCCAAAATATACACCTAAACTTGTTTCGATTAATTTCTGCAGGAGACTTTGCGGTTTTTTTAAGTCATAATTAGGAAAAATTGTAGTAATCACGTATAAAAGAGGTAGGCTTGTCTAAACAAAAATGTGCCAGATTGTATTTGTTTTCCATTTCTCCTTTTGTTTGTAACATGGAGAATTTGCAGCGTATAAGAAAAGAGGGGAAAGCAACGAATCAGCCAGCTGGAACTACTGTAGCACAGGAAACATCTGTTGATTGATTCTGGGAAAGAGTCACTTGGAGATAAAGCTTCTCAGTACTTGATAGCTGCAGCACAGCTGGAAGGCAGGGATCCCTGCCAGATGTGGCAATAACATCATCCTGTAAAGAAATATGGGCTCCAGCCGTCACATATTGTGTGTCGTTACAGCCATGTTTTCCTAGAAACTCTGGCATCAAGACCCAAACGCAGAATTGCAGTTGAAGTCTCACCAAACATGAGATGAACTGTAAGCAATGACCTGAGCTTTGGAAGTTAGGCTCTTGTTCACGTAAACTAAAACAGTGTTTGGCTTTTGTGCCCCAGGTTTATTTTTATTTATACCCCACCTTTTTATTTATAAATTATATATATATACCCCACAGATGAAATAAGAACAGCTAAAAACATAGGGGAGGGGAAAACATTTTTCAAAAAACAAACAATAGAAGTAAAACTACACACACAGACATAATCTATTTAAAAACATGCAGATAGTTACAGAATTGATGGAGTTCAGCCTCATTTTTTATTTTTATTTATTAAATTTGTATACTTCCCTTCATAGATTTCAGTTTGGTGTTGGCATACAAATTGTAGCATATGCTTTGATGGATAGTTTGCATGTGAAGAAAAATATAAAAGAATATATAGATCAGGGTTATTATTTCCATGGGCTTAGATGACATAGATTCCTGGTGTAGTACAAGGTTTTGTTCACAAGATGGAAGCAGACCGTCATGGAAACAGTCAAAATCTTTACAAGATCTGCAAGCTGTAACTATCCAAACAAGCAGCTAGATCAGCCTTGGCTAACATGGACTAGATTTAGTATTACAGCTGCCCTGGCTTGCCCAAATATTTCTATTGGCATTTAGCTGTAAGGAAATTAATTATTATTATTTAAAAAGCTTTAAAACAGGGATGGGGAAGAAATCTCCATTTCATCCTGAGAATAGTTTAAAAGGTTCTCTCTGATCATGCACAAAAATTGCTGGAGAAGCATGCAGAATTATTGTCAGTGCCTAAATGATATTGAGCTTCAGAACAACTTGACCACAATAAGTAAATTTTGCCAGTGGTCTGACTATTTTCCACCTTCCCATTTCGACTCTCTGGCACCTTATCTGCATAACCTAGCAATCCTAAAATATAGACACGCTTTTACTCTCGCAAGATTGAATATATTGCCCTCGGCTGTACTTGAAGGACGATTCCAACAGACTCCATATAAAAAACGCTTATGTCCCTGTGGAGATGGCAGTCCCGAATCGGTGGCACATGCCCTTCTGGCTTGCCCTCTTTATAAAGACTTGAAGAAGATTATCACCCCTCTTTTATTATCCATTCCAGGTCGCCCAGCCACTGCCACAGTGTCCTTTCTCTTGGCAGTTCAAGATGAGCAGGTGGCAGCAAAGGTTGTGAAATAAAAAATGTAAGGTCTTATATATATAATAAATGTTCATAAATGTACCAAGCAAACACGTACATAAATATATAAACCACATGTCTGAAGCAGCACAGGAAGACAGCCCTGAAACCATTTTGACTCCCAAACTGACCAAATTATTTCTCTGCAAGGTCAAGGAAAATGGAAAAGCCTCCCCATTGTCTTTTCATTCACAAATCCTGTCTTTAAGGGTCTGTGTATGAATAGGGTGAGCCTGTGACCTGGCTCAGGAACTAAGTATTTATCATTACAAAAGACTGGCCAGGCTCCCCAGGGTATCCAGTCAAGTGACCATTAACAGGTAACCTGCCAGATGGCAGATAAACAATGACAGGGGTGTGATGGCCTGGGATTCTGATTCGGAGGATGAAACAGAGGAATCCCAGCCTGCACAGGAGACCCCGCCTCCAGGGCCGGCTGAACTGGGGCAAGGCCTAGATGCTGAAGAGCCTGCACCTGTGGCAGTGCATCAGGAGCTGGCCCCAGGTGAAGCCCTTCTGGCCCCAGAGAGGCTTGACGACTCAGTGGCCACAGGTGAGCCTCCTCCAGGGCCCAGTAACCCTTCGGCCTCTCCTGATCTGCAGAGGCTTAGAGCAGAGAGGCGAAGGGAACTGGTGGCCCCCAGGAGGAGTGCTCGCCTTAAGGCCAGAGGAGGCGGGGCTCCTGGGGGCCGGGACCGCCCCTGGCCTTAGAAGAGGATAAAAGCCCAGTCAGCCCGGCCCCAGGTTGCGGGAGCAACGTCGTTGTTGGCTTCGGACCTTCCTGTGTTCCTGATCCCTGCTCGGCCTCCTGTTCCTGACTATCCGGTACTCCTGTTCCCTGCTCGGCTTCCTGTTCCTGACTATCCGGTACTCCTGTTCCCTGCTCGGCCTCCTGTTCCCGACCGTCCGGTGTTCCTGTTCCCTGCACAGCCTCCTGTTCCAGCGTTCCTGTTCCCCGCCCGGCTCTCTGCCTCGGACCTTGCCCCTCTTCGTGTGGACTCTGCTACACCCAAGGTACCTTACCCCCGAGACCAGCACAGTTTGCTCCCGCCACACCCGCACTCCCCCTTCGTAGGGGTGCGTTCGGGAAGAGCCAGAGGCCATGGCAGAACAGGCGGCTGCACTGGTGGCTTTGGCCCAGGAGAACCAGGCCTTGACTCACACCGTGCAGCAGCTCAGCGACGCGGTTGTGGCACTTCAGCAACGCTTGGAAGCCCTACCGGCTCCTGGGGCCGACGCCCCGGCTCCGGGCAAGTACCCAGTGGCTTTGCCTGAGAAATTTGATGGAGCCCCGGCCAGCTTTCCCATGTTCCTGGCCCAGGCCAAGCTGTATATTCAGGGGCGAGCCCGGAACTTTCCTGACGACCGCACCAAGGTGCACTTTTTGATTAGTTTGTTAAAGGACCAGGCGGCCAAGTGGGCGTTGCCGCTACTCAGGCAAGACTCCCCCTTGCTGGCAGACTATACGGGGTTTTGCAATCGTTTGGAGGCCGCGTTCGGCAACCCCCAGAAAGAGAGTCAAGCCAACCGGGCGATTCGGCGTTTGAAACAGGGCAAGTCCACGGTGGCCACATATACCACGGAGTTTCGGCTGTTGGCACAGGACTTGACCTGGAATGACTCGGCGCTGCGGGACCAGTATCTCGAAGGGCTTTCGGACGAGGTACTGGACCAGTTGGCCACAATGGAACGCCCCACCACGCTGGACACTCTCATTCAACGGAGTCTACAAATAGACGACCGGTTGGAGGATCGTCGTCAGGCCCGGGGTCGTCGACACTTCCAGTTCACGGCACCAGCTTTTTCCGGCAGCCCCACGGTCACAACTGATTTAACGGAGGAGCCTATGCAGCTCGGGGCAGTGCGGCCACGCCTTTCCCCCGCAGAGAAGGCGCGGCGTCGGGAGGGAAATCTCTGTCTTTACTGTGGCGGAAGTGGACACTTCGCTCGGTCCTGCCCTGAGAAACGCCAGCCGCAGGGAAACCGTCAACCCCAGTAGCTGATGGCCCTAGCTACCGGGGGTCCCAAACCGTACAGAATGGGCCCGCACCAATGGACTTGCAACATCTTATGGTTTCGGTACGTTTATACCCTCCAGGTGGGCCCTGGATCCGCACCCATGCTTTGGTAGATTCAGGGGCAACCCACTCCTATATGGACGCTGCTTTTGCCGCCCATCATCAGGTGCCACTTCGGAACAAGCCAGTACCGGTCCAGGTGGAAGCGATTGACGGACGACTTCTGCGTTCAGGTGCCGTTACTCAGGAGACCCAGCCCCTGGTCCTGTGTCTCCAGCAGCACCGGGAGTTGCGAACTTTGGACATTGCCTCTATGCCTCGCTTCCCCCTGGTGCTCGGGATGGACTGGCTGGAAGCCCACAACGTTCAGATTGACTGGGTCAAACGGACCGTGCACTTCCTGGACCCATGTTCCCATGCTCAATCCGGAACGCTGGCGGCCGCGCCCTCAGAGGAGGCAGCACCCACGCTCCCAGCCGTGTACCAGGACTACCAGGACGTGTTCGAGGAACGGGGGGCAGACCAGCTGCCGCCGCATCGGCCTTTTGACTGCGGCATAGACCTCCAACCCGGAGCGCCTTTACCAGTGAGTCGCTTATATTCCCTAACAGAGCCAGAGCGCGAGGCTTTGCAGGACTTCTTGCGCAAGAACCTGGAGCGTGGGTTCATTAGGCCTTCCACCTCGCCTACCGCGGCACCAGTGCTTTTCGTTAAGAAGAAATGTGGGGAACTCCGCCCTTGCCATGATTACCGAGCCCTGAACAAAATTACCGTCCCAGACCGGTACCCCTTGCCCCTTATCTCGGAGCTGCTGGAGCGGGTGCAAGGGGCACAGGTGTTCACCAAGCTGGACCTCCGGGGGGCCTACAACTTGATTCGGATCCGAGCCGGGGATGAGTGGAAGACAGCGTTTGGGACCCGGTACGGGCAGTTCGAATATTTGGTTATGCCTTTCGGTTTGTGCAACGCGCCAGCTGTGTTCCAACGCTACATCAACCACGTGTTTCAGGACTTGTTAGACAAGTACGTGGTGGTGTATTTGGATGACATACTGATTTACTCCCGTGACCCGGCTCGCCATGAGGGACATGTTCGGACCGTGCTGCAGCGCTTGCGTGAGCACCGTTTGTACGCAAAGCTCAGCAAGTGTGAGTTCCATCAGCGGACTGTGGACTTCCTTGGTCACCGGCTCTCTCCAGATGGGGTGCAAATGGACCCGGGGAAGGTGACAGCGGTTCGAGAATGGGCGGCACCCCGGAACCGCAAGGACCTACAGCGTTTCCTGGGGTTCGCCAATTACTACCGGACCTTCATCGCTGATTATGCTCATCGCACCACCCCGTTGACCCGGCTACTGCGCCCAAAGACGCCGTTTTCCTGGGACAAGGAGGCAGAGGAGGCGTTTCAGGGGTTGAAGGCCTGTTTCCAGAGGGCACCAATCTTACAACATCCTGACCCCTCTCGACCCTTTGTGGTGGAGACCGACGCCTCCAGTACGGCTCTCGGTGCCGTCTTGTCTCAACAGATTGGGCCTGAAGCGCCACTCTTACCCTGTGCCTTCTATTCCCGCCAGCTCCTACCAGCGGAGCGTAACTATACTGTGTGGGAGCGGGAACTACTGGCCATCAAGGTAGCCTTTGAGGTCTGGCGCCACCATCTTGAGGGGGCACGACATCCGGTGGAGGTGAGAACCGACCACCGGAACCTGGAGTACCTCCAGACCACCCGCAAGCTGAACCAAAGACAGATCCGGTGGGCGTTGTTCTTTTCCCGGTTCCAGTTCCGGATCCGCTACATCCCTAGCTCTCAGAATCAGAAGGCAGATGCCCTGTCCCGGAAACCTGAAGACAACGCAGACACGGAACAGCAAGCAGAACCCACCACGATCCTACCTCCGGCTGCATTCCTGGCCACCCAGGAGGCGCAGCCACTGCAGGTTCGGGTGCGGGAACAGCAGCGGGTCGACGCTTGGGCCCAGGAACGGCTCCGGGAGCTGGCTGAAGGGTCCAGCCCACAGTATCCGGGGCTGGTCCTGCATCAGGGCTTTCTGCTGCATCACGGTCGTCTGTACATCCCGCCAGGGCCACTACGGCTGGAGGTTCTCCGGATGGCCCATGATGCCCCAGCAGCGGGGCACTTTGGACGGTATCGGACCACCCATCTGGTCAGTCGAGAGTTTTGGTGGCCCCGCCTGAAGGCTGACGTGGCTCGCTACGTTGCTGGTTGTGATGTCTGCCGGCGCGCCAAGGGACCTACCGGGCGACCCCCCGGCCTACTTCAGCCATTGCCAGTTCCACCGCGCCCTTGGCACACGGTTTCGTTGGACTTTATAGTGGACTTACCCTCGTCTCGTGGCTGTACCTGCCTTCTGGTTTTCTCCGACCATTTCACCAAGATGGTGCACTGCGCTCCCTGTCCATCTGTACCCACAGCCAAGGAAACTGCTCAGCTGTACCTTCAGCATGTCTTCCGCTTGCATGGCCTACCTGAGCGTGTGGTGTCCGACCGGGGCGTTCAGTTCACATCCCGGTTCTGGCGAGCATTACACCAGACCCTCGGGACAGAGGTCTGCCTCTCGTCAGCCTACCACCCACAGACCGATGGCCAGACGGAACGGGCGAACGCGGTGCTGGAGCAGTACCTCCGGTGTTACTGCAGCTACCAGCAGGATGACTGGGTCGACCACCTGGCATTGGCAGAGTTCGCCTATAACAACGCGGTGAATGTGTCCACCCAGCAGACCCCGTTCCAGGCCAGTTATGGTTATCATCCACGGCTGTTTCCAGAGGTGCTGCCGGCGTCCGCGGTCCCGGCGGTGACGGAGTGGCTTCAAGAGCTCCAGTCCCAGCAACAGCTTTTGGTGGAGCAACTGCACCAGGCCAAGGAAGCGTACAAAGCCCAGGCCGACCGCCACCGCCAGGTGGGGCCGGAACTTCGCGTCGGTGACCTGGTTTGGCTCTCCACTCGCCACCTCCACCCCTCTCGACCTTCGCGGAAGTTGGATGCCCGCTTCACCGGCCCGTTCCCTATCGTAGACCAAGTCTCTCCTGTGGCATTTCGTCTCCGGTTACCCGCAACCCTGAAGGTTCACCCGGTCTTCCACAGGTCCCTTTTGAGTCCGGTGGCTCCACCCGACGAGTTCCACCCGAACCGTCCCCGACCGCAGCCAGTGTTGGTTCGGGGAGAGCCTGAATACGAGGTGGAACGCATCCTGGACTCCCGATACCGCAGGGGAAAGCTGCAGTATCTGATTGACTGGAAGGGGTACGGACCGGAGGACCGTTCCTGGGAACCAGCGGCCAACGTCCACGCACCTGCCTGCCTCCGAGAGTTCCATGCGACGTACCCCGGCAAGCCGGGTCCGGACCCTCGGTTGAGGGGGGGGCCTGGGAGGGGGGATGGTGTGATGGCCTGGGATTCTGATTCGGAGGATGAAACAGAGGAATCCCAGCCTGCACAGGAGACCCCGCCTCCAGGGCCGGCTGAACTGGGGCAAGGCCTAGATGCTGAAGAGCCTGCACCTGTGGCAGTGCATCAGGAGCTGGCCCCAGGTGAAGCCCTTCTGGCCCCAGAGAGGCTTGACGACTCAGTGGCCACAGGTGAGCCTCCTCCAGGGCCCAGTAACCCTTCGGCCTCTCCTGATCTGCAGAGGCTTAGAGCAGAGAGGCGAAGGGAACTGGTGGCCCCCAGGAGGAGTGCTCGCCTTAAGGCCAGAGGAGGCGGGGCTCCTGGGGGCCGGGACCGCCCCTGGCCTTAGAAGAGGATAAAAGCCCAGTCAGCCCGGCCCCAGGTTGCGGGAGCAACGTCGTTGTTGGCTTCGGACCTTCCTGTGTTCCTGATCCCTGCTCGGCCTCCTGTTCCTGACTATCCGGTACTCCTGTTCCCTGCTCGGCTTCCTGTTCCTGACTATCCGGTACTCCTGTTCCCTGCTCGGCCTCCTGTTCCCGACCGTCCGGTGTTCCTGTTCCCTGCACAGCCTCCTGTTCCAGCGTTCCTGTTCCCCGCCCGGCTCTCTGCCTCGGACCTTGCCCCTCTTCGTGTGGACTCTGCTACACCCAAGGTACCTTACCCCCGAGACCAGCACAAGGAGATAAACAATGCACTCAGATTTCTGCTGTAGACCGCTTTTTCTGTGATATAGGCATGATGTGTCTGGGGGGTGGTCTTAAGCTACACCCTTTCTGTGATGTATGTATGATGTTTCTGGGGGTGGTCTTGGACTCCTGGGCAACAGTCAATAAAGATCAGACTTGCTAGCTGCTTTGCTTCTCAATATTCTCTGGTTGGCCTCTGTTATTTTCTCCGACCGATGGAGAACCTGCAAAGGACTCTATAAGGGCTGTTGTGTCCCCCATAAAGGAATAAGGGCAGATTTTCATTTATTACAAAACATACACACACACACCGATCTGGCTTTCCCTAGAAGCAGGCTATCCTTGTCCCTTCTCGCTTCATTTCTTGTACTGAAATCCAGCAGAAGCAAGAAGCAGCTGCAACTCTTCCGCAAGCTAAAAATATTTTGCAGAAGTCCGTGTCCAGCGTGATCTGTGCGAGTCATCCAGAGCAGCGGCAAACTCTAGTTTGTGAAGGCAGGGGGATGAACGAGAAGAAAGAACTTTTGGTTCTCGCTTGAAATATTGGAGGTGGGGGGAGAGAGAGAGAAAGAACCCAGTAAATTGCTTTCACACTCTGGAATGGGGAACTTGGTCCAGCCTTGGGGCTGCCTTTCTGTCCGGGAAAATTCCTGGGGGGCCGTGTGTTAGTTAGGAATAAGGCAGGCCAAAGTGGGCAGATAACAAAGTATCGTATTTTTCTGTGTATAAGACTACTTTTTTTTACTAAAAAAATATGTTTAAAAAGGGGGGGTTAGTATTATACAAGAGGGCAATCTCCCCCCATTTTCTAATTTTGAGTCCCCCCACGGGGGAGTGTTATACACGGAAAAATACAGCAATTTTTAACTTGGTACACTAGGATCATTTCAGCACCTGCCTCTATCCTTCCCCCCCACCATAAATTATTATTATTTTCCTTTAAACATTTCCAACATTACAATAACAAACACAAAACAATCTTTTTGCTCTGCCGAGCTTGCGACTTCCTTCCTTCCCTTCAACATGTATCCCATATCACATCCAACTGCGCAATTTAAATCTTTACTATGTGTCCACATTGTAGGATTTATTTCAATCCTGCTAGTGTCTTCAGGTTTTTGCAATTGTCATTCAGATATACAATAAACTTACTCCAGTCTCTTTGGAATTTCTGATCGTCCTGGTCTGGGATCCTGCAAGTCAGTTTGGCCAACTCTGCAAAGTCCATCATCTTCGCCTGCCACTCTGAAATAGTAGGTATTTCTTGTAATTTCCACAGCATCTGCCTCTCTCCAGTCTGTATAGGCAAGCAAAAGTCATAATCAGAGTTTTAAAAATGCAGACTTCCTATGTTGACTAAAGGTGAAGCCAAGATTCCTTTTATTTTTTATTTCTAAGTACAGAAATGTCTGCCCAGCTGACAGACCTCACTCAGCTCTTCTTGTGTTCAGCATTTCACTGTGATCTATTTGTTGTTGTTGTTTAGTCGTTTAGTCGTGTCCGCCTCTTCATGACCCCCTGGACCAGAGCACGCCAGGCACTCCTGTCTTCCACTGCCTCCCACAGTTTGGTCAAACTCATCCTGGTAGCTTCGAGAACACTGTCCCACCATCTCGTCCTCTGTCGTCCCCTTCTCCTTGTGCCCTCCATCTTTCCCAACATCAGGGTCTTTTCCAGGGAGTCTTCTCTTCTCATGAGGTGGCCAAAGTCTTGGAGCCTCAGCTTCAGGATCTGTCCTTCCAGGGAGCACTCAGGGCTGATTTCCTTCAGAATGGAGAGGTTGGATCTTCTTGCAGTCCATGGGACTCTCAAGAGTCTCCTCCAGCACCAGAATTCAAAAGCATCAATTCTTTGGTGACCAGCCTTCTTTATGGTCCAGCTCTCACTTCCATACATCACTACCGGGAAAACCATGGCTTTTACTATACGGACCTTTGTTGGCAAGGTGATGTCTCTACTTTTTAAGAACCCAAAATTCAGGGCAGGATGACACCCTTTGTTCTGCAGCCCTACTAGAGAAGGAATATTCGCATGCTCACTAGAGAGGGGGAAACAGCCACAAACAGTGCTAGGAGGGTAGATTAGTGATTTGTGTTGTCACTGTTAATAACATTCACTGCTCTTCTTCAGACAGAAAGTTTCATTAGTTCAAAGCACAAAAGGCACATTAGCGATCACGCTTGATTGCATAATTTCCCAATGCTAAATAAGGCTTTTAATTAATCGTGTGTGAAAACACTTTGAGGATTACTCAGGAAGCACAGAAACACTGCTTTGAGTTTTAGCCAGTACCTTTTTAAATAAATCACAGCTCTCCAAAAAAAAACCTACTAAAATTGCAATTAAGAGGTACAGCTATCCTTGTGGCAAATGTAATGCTCAGCAACAGCAGCTGCAGCATGATCACGTCTCCCCACTGCTTCGATCTGTGGAACTGTCATTGTCACAGGTGCCACATGTAATAAACGAAAATCTGCCCTTATTCCCTTATGGGGAACACAAGAGCCCTTAGAGTCCTTTGTAGGTTCTCCATTGGTCGGAGAAAATAGCAGAGGCCAACCAGAGAATATTGAGAAGCAAAGCAGCTCGTAAGCCTGATCTTTATTGAACTGTTGCAACAGGGTGCCCCCTTCACACGCAGGAGAAAGAGGAGGACCCAGAACAAAGGTGTGAGCACCCTTATATAGACATTTTAAACTGCCCGCCCTGGAGTCCAAGACCACCCCCAGAAACATCATACATACATCACAGAAAGGGGTGGTCTACAACAGAAATCTGAGTGCGTTGTTTACCTCCTGTCTGGCAGGTTACCTGTTAATGCTTACTTGATTGGATACCCTGGGGAGCCTGGCCAGTCTTTTGTAATGATAAATACTTAGTTCCTGAGCCAGGTCACAGGCTCACCCTGTTCGTACACAGACATACCCTTCAGACAGGATTTGTGAACGAAAAGACAATGGGGAGGCTTTTCCATTTTCCTTTGACTTTGCAGAGAAAATATTTGGTCAGTTTGGGAGCCAAAATGGCTCCATGGCTGTTTTCCTGTGCTGCTTCAGACATGTGGTTTATATATTTATGTACATGTTTGCTTGGTGTATTTATGAACATTTATTATATATATAAGACCTTATTATTATTTTTATTTCACACATAATACCCATTCTGCATCTGTTAGGAATCAGTGTGGCAGCCCCTGTACTTTGGAACTCCTTGCCTATTAACATCAGGTAGGAGCTGGGGGGGGAGGGGTCACCCCACCACAGCATCTTTCAACCACAGTGCTATCTTTGTACCCTTTTCAGTGCCAGCTAAAAACATTTTTGTTTAGGCAAGCCTACCCAGATGGGCAGAAGGTTGACTTGTGTTTTAACCTGTTTTTATATTTGATTATAACTGTTCTTTGAATGTTTTAAATACTTTATTTTATTATTTATTGCATTTATATATTGCCCTTCATTCAAGGACCACAGGGCGGTTTACAGTAGCTCTTTTAAACGGTCTTTATTGATAACGTACAGTTTTCCTTTTTCATAAGCTTTCTTGATTGGGACGGCTTGGAGGTACATTTTTCAAAATATCAACTATCCCGGAATTAAGGAAATGCACTGTTATGTACTGAGTTGAATAGGATTCAAATGCAGCAGTCTGATTGGTCCTAGAACAATAGGATCCAAAATGCAGCAGTCTGATTGGTCCTAGAACAATGCAGCAGTATGATTGGTACGCAGGAGCCACCCAATCCAGCTCCAGGTGGAAGTGAATCCGCAACCTGATTGGCCTACAGGAGAATCCCAGAATTAGCCAATCACGTGCGGTCCATTGTGTAAATAATGTATATAAAGCAGATATTTTGGGGGGAACTTTCATTCCTCACTACTATGAGCTGAATAAAGAGCATGAAATCCACACTCGACTCCGAGTATATTTCATGCACTTTTACTATCAGGACAGGAATTCTTTGAGGGGAACATAATGTGGACAACACGACTTAAACGGGGATGCAGACAGCTTCAAATGCACATTAAACTCAGGTGTGGACAAGCTCGGACACAAAAAAGCACTGTTCATGCAAGTAGTCAGCTTGCATGAACTCATGGGGGTGCAAACTGAATTTGCTGCTTTCCTCCATTGAATGGAATATGTCAGCTTGCAATTTTTCAGTTTGCAGAAGCAATCTTGAATGCATTTTCTGTCCCCGTCTTATGCTATATACACCAGTAGGCAATCTGTGTGAGCAGTGGTTTTGTGCTACTGTGCCTTCCGTGTCGGATTGGAGCTGACTCAAAATGCGTGGCGTATTTATGAGCACAGCACATTTTGCTTGAAAATATTTTGCCTGCGGACGACTGCTGTGACAGATTTACAGACATATGCTTCGCTTGGCTCAAAGCATCAGCCGGCACAGAGGCCCAGGTTTGTCTCTCGTACTTTTGTTTGCACAGAAGTGAATCCTATGGAGCCCAAAAAGCTCTCTCTCTCTAGTACATGACTTTAGGACTGCAATCTGAAGAAGATTATTTATGACAGAAGGTCATCAGGCTGGTAGCAACTCCCTACCAACCGTATTTTTTGCTTCATAAGATGTACTTTTTTCCTCCTAAAAAGTAAGGGAAAATGTCTATGTGTCTTATGGAGTGAATGTGTGGTTGGTTGCTGGCTCCCTTTCCGGCCCTGGCCCCTATAAAAACAGAATTTTTCTCCTTTGCAAAATGATCTCAACAACTGTGAACTGATCCCCTTTGCAAAAGAAGCTGCACAACTGTGAGCTGATGCTCAAAAAACAGGGCTTTCCCCCTTTCCTCCTCTAAAAACTAGGTGCATCTTATGGTCAGATGCGTCTTATGGAGCGAAAAATACGGTATTTGTTGGTCTGTGGGGGAATTCCAAATAGCCATTGCTCACATCCCGTTCCCCACGTCTTTGTGGGAGAATCTAAGTTCTACACAAGTTCATCACAAGTGGGAGTGGGGAGGCATTTTTATGCCTTAACTACTGTGGGTTTGGTTTATTTTAATGCCCAAGTCAATTTCCCTGCCAAAACTGAAACAAGATTGGAAAGGATCCAAATAATAAGTCTCATCCTAGAATTAATTATACTGGAGTGGAAGAAAATGCCGCTGCTATTGTTTCTTGTCTGATTTTTTTTTGGGGGGGTGAGTTTGACAGTGAATTTCTAATGTGAAAAGTTTGAGCTCTTTGCCTGCCTGGATATCAGACGGACTAACGCAACACCCTGGAAAATACTAGATGTAAGAAGCTGATTATGATTACTCTAGTGGAATGTACCGTATTTTTCGCTCTATAAGACGCACCAGACCACAAGACGCACCTAGTTTTTGGAGGAGGAAAACAAGAAAAAAATATATTCTGAATCTCAGAAGCCACAACAGCAAGAGGGATCGCTGTGCAGTGAAAGCAGCAATCCCTCTTGCTGTTCTGGCTTCTGGGATAGCTGTGCAGCCTGCGTTCGCTCCATAAGACGCACACACATTCCCCCTTACTTTTTAGGAGGGAAAAAGTGAGTCTTATAGAGCAAAAAATACGGTACTTTCAAGTGAGCAGATTATTACTCCACATCTTCAGGACTGAGCCATGCGTTGCAAATACGTTCTGTTGTGTCCCGGCTCAAATAAAAAAATTTTTTTTTTGTATATTAGTTGGAACACTTTGTTCTTTTAATTTAGAAAATGTTTTGGAAAATGAAAAGTTAGATATATTTTTGGGAGGAGGAGGAAATATACATGCAAGTGGAAGCCAGTGTTCCTCAGTTTTCTAAAGTTGTGGTGTGCTTAGGATTTCTTGGCAATATGGATGTGTAGGTGTCATCTATAGATTCTTTCAAAACCTCATGCCATATGGTATGCCTTAATTTCTAAATGAGGCATGGAGACACTTTTGTCTGGATATCATATTTGGGCCCTCTTACATGGAAGCTAATAGATGGGCAAGGAATAATGGATTTTTTAAAGTGAGGAGACACCCCCACTCTGCACATGACATACTATCCCGAATAAGCTCTGTGCAGGGGCTGTTGTGATGAAAACAGAATGTTACAAATTGCCGCTCTGCCAAGTCAAAACGTTTCCAGCTGCCACTTTCTACATTGCTCCTCTATCTCCTGGATCCACTTTTAACACAGAAACCCTACTTCTGTGTGCAAAACGGGCGCTTACGCATTCATAGAATTCATTGAAAATCATCCTTCACATTCATCTTAATTAATCAAAAGGAACACAGTGAATGGGCTGACACATGCCTAATGAACATCTGGTACTTTCAGGAAATCTGTCTTCCATTGTTCCCTATGCTTTTGAATTGTACTGACATGGAACAATAAATAAAAACCAAGCGCTGTGGGAAGACCATGAGGTTTGCTTTAGAAGATAACATGGGAAGGGGAAACATCTATTTTTTTATATCCCATATTCAGGTTTTGCTCCTTAACTACATGCCTCACAAATGCTGTGTATATACTATATACATCTTTAAAGCACATTTGAAGCGCATTACTTCCCTCAATTCTGGGCACTGTAGTTTGTTGAGAAGGCTGTTAAGAAGGGTAATGAAGGAGGTGAGGACAGGCAGTGGCGTAGCGTGGGGGGTGCAGGGGGGGCCGGCCGCACCGGGCGCAACACCTGGGGGTTAGGGTTAGGGGGCGCAAATCCACGGGTTAGGGGGCGCAAATCCACTGGTTAGGGGGCGCAAATTACTTGCCTTGCCCCGGGTGCTGACAACCCACGCTACGCCACTGAGGACAGGTGACCCCCACCTAGGCCCGAAGTCACCCCCCCCAAAAGCAGGCTCAAAGCTGCTTTAAGCTTTTCAAAATCATTTTCTCAGCAGCTAAAAGGCATTAGCTAAGCATCAGAAGCATTTCACTCTGCTGTAACAAAGGTAGCTGAATAGAACAATGCTTTTTTCATTTCTCAGGCTAGTTGGCCTTGTTAACCAGATTGCAACTTTTCTTTTCCTGGGAACTGTGCCAATAGAGCAAGAGAAAGAAACATATCTTGAACACTCTGAAACCCTTTGGCTTCTCACCCCCCCCCCCTTTCCTGGGAAGAGTCCCAAGACAGGAGCTTTCTGTACATGCTCAGGAACCTCAACATGGGGCAGGACTCCTGAGGGAGGAGAAAGGGGAGGGAACAGGAAGGGGAATATATGCTCTGTGCAAATGACTGTGAACCCGTGCTTGTTTGTGAGTTATCACACTTGCTCCTTCTACCAGTTAATGGATGGAAGAAATAAAGCTTTTTCTCTGAAACTATTCCTTCAGTGTCTGTTGACTCCTACTCCCTTTCCCGGGTGCAATATTTTTCCCACCCAAGGGCAAAGCCTCATAAGGCTACAGTAACTTGGTGAGAGTAACGGCTCTGCTGTGTTTTTGAACAGAAGGCAGGTAAGGATGGTTCACTGATTCATACGGCTGAACTTAGATCGCATTGTGGTTCACCATCTGCAATACGTTGCCTGAGTATTGCAGCCCATTCATGTCCTGTAAAGTCAGCTGTTATTCCTGCACTGCATAGCTCATAGAACTGTAGAGTTGGAAGGGACCCTTAGAGTCATCTAGTCCAGCCTCCTGCAATGCAGAGATCTCAACTAACAAAACAACAAACAAACAAACAAACCTATGGTCACGTAAAGCATACTCAATAAACACGCGAGACGTAACCGGCTGTGTTCTTAGATAAATAAGGTATACTATTCATGTATCAAATCATAAATGTCAACGGAAGTAACTCATAAAGTTCAACAAACGAACAAAGCTGAAGACCCAGTGGATCAGATCATTCTCTAATCAGTTTATGCATAAGGTCCATCTGTATAATAGTGTCTATTCCACCTGTCTGTTCATAAGCTCCAAACAATCCATATGAAAGGTTGTTACAGTTCCACAGAATCCTTTCACAGTCTAATTTCCGGAATATTGGCCTTGTTTCGCCATCCTGGGCTTCATCTGTTACATGGATGGACCTTATGCATAAACTGATTAGAGAATGATCTGATCCACTGGGTCTTCTGCTTTGTTAGCTTGTTGAAGTTTATGAGTTGCTTCTGTTGAAATTTATGATTTGATACATGAATAGAATACCTTATTTATCTAAGAACACAGCCGGTTACATCTCATGTGTTTATTGAATATGGAATCTCAACTAAAGCATCCATGACAGATGGCCATCCAACCTCTGCTTAAAAACCGGTGGGAGTCCGTTCCACGGTTAAACAGCTCTGTCCGTCAGAAAGTTCTTCCTGGTGTTTAATAAGAATTTTCTTGTCACTTGTCTCCTCTTTTCCAGGCTAAACATGCCCAACTCCCTCAACCATTCCTCATAAGGCTCAGCTTCCTGTCCCTTGACCACCTTGGTTGCCCTTCTCTGCACACCTTCCGGCTTGTCACCTTTGCAAATTGTGGTGCCCAGAACTGGACACGGAGCTCTAGCTGTGGTCTGAATTCCCTTGATCTGCACACGATGCTTCTGTTGATGCAGCCTAGAATAGCATTCGGGGTTTTTTGCTGCTGCATCACACCATTAGCTCATGTTAAACTTGTGGATAATTTGATCCTTTTGTGTCCCCTTCTAATTCCACAATTCTAGCACCAACAAAAGAAGAGTGGGAGATAAAAACGAT
The DNA here is from genome assembly GCF_965112155.1 of Podarcis liolepis. Lineage (NCBI taxonomy): Eukaryota > Metazoa > Chordata > Lepidosauria > Squamata > Lacertidae > Podarcis > Podarcis liolepis. Next base: position 2,262,675 of record NC_139560.1, on the reverse strand, counting down.
GGACTTTGCAGAATTGGCGAAGCTGGCAGGAAAAATCCGAAACCAGCATGATCAAGTATTCCAAAAGGACTGGAGTAAATTTCTATGATATTTGAAAGATCATTGTAAGCAATTGACATCACTAGCAGGGTTGTCTGGTGCTGGAGGAGACTCTTGAGAGTCCCGTGGACTGCAAGAAGATCCAACCTCTCCATTCTGAAGGAAATCAGCCCTGAGTGCTCACTGGAAGGACAGATCCTGAAGCTGAGGCTCCAAGACTTTGGCCACCTCATGAGAAGAGAAGACTCCCTGGAAAAGACCCTGATGTTGGGAAAGATGGAGGGCACAAGGAGAAGGGGACGACAGAGGACGAGATGGTGGGACAGTGTTCTCAAAGCTACCAGCATGAGTTTGATCAAACTGCGGGAGGCAGTGGAAGACAGGAGTGCCTGGCGTGCTCTGGTCCAGGGGGTCACGAAGAGGCGGACACGACTAAACAACAACATATAAGTCCAGCTGTCCTTTGCCAACAACAAATTGCCGCTGTTTTTTGTGTTGAACATATGCTCTGTGGTAATTTATGGACTTAACAACAAGAAGGTTCTCTGAAGACTTGTAATGAGAATTTTTCTCCCTTTCTATATTTATTTAAATGTTGAGGTATTTTGTAATAGGTTCAATTGGAATTGGAAAACGTACAAAATGCAACAATATAAAGGTTCATTTTGAAAGCCATGAGGCGGCAGGGAAGGAAGAGTCGAGGGGCTCTAAAGAGCCAAAGAGATAAAGTGGATAAAAATGATGTGGTTGTATATGAATAAATGGGAAACTAAGACAAAATATTTAATTAAAATAATAATAAAATAATTTCAGAATTCTATGAAATATATTCTTGCAGCCTCGAAAAACGTCTTATGTTTTGGGGGAGAGACAGAAGCTTAATTCCATCCTTTAAGTACCATCCCTTTTCACCGGAAGTGACGTCTCCACCGCGGCCTCCCTCCCGCCTCCGCCTCCACCGGGCCGCGAACAAAAGGGATTTTCAAGCGCGCCCTGGCCCCGCCCTCCCTCCTCTCTTGCCCCGCCTCCTGCGGCCTCTGATTGGCCGGACGGCCCCTCCGCTCCCGCCCTCCGCCCCGCCCTCCCGCCAGCCGATTGGCCGAGCTCCCTCGCCGGCCGGGGCTGCGGTTGGCGGCGGGGCGCGCCAATCCCGGGTCCGCCTGAGGAGGCTGGAGGGATGGCGAGTGGGGCCGAGCGGGGACGCACCGGCGGCGGCTGAGGCGGCGAGGAGGCGGCGGGCGGCGAGCTGAGGGGGCCGCCGGAGAGGTGGGTGGCGAGGAGCGGGGCGTCGCCGGGGCCCCCGACGCGGGAGGGGAAGGCGCGTCCGTGAGGGGGAGGCCCGCCACCGGCGAGGGGGGAGCAGGGGGTCCCGCCATTGTCCCGGCCGAGAGGGGTCCGGCTCCTGCTCCGCCTCTGAGGGGATTTCAGGGGAGCCGGTGGCGGAGGGCGGCCCCCTGGGGGGGGGGTTCGGTCCTGGGGTTGGTTGGCCGGCAGGAGCCAGAGGGAAGAAGCAGGGCCCTCAATCCAGTGTCGTAGCGTGGGGGGGTGCAGGGGGGCCGGCTGCACCGGGCGCAACATCTGGGGATTAGGGTTAGGGGGCGCAAATTACTTGCCTTGCCCCGGGTGCTGACAACCCACGCTACGCCACTGCCTCAATCTCAGGGTGGCGGGTTCAAACCCCCCCCCCCTGTATTGCGGGGGTTGGGCTAGCCCAGTGATGGCCAAACTCGGCCCCCCAGCTGCTTTGGGACCACAACTCCCCTCATCCCTGACCACTGGTCCTGTTAGCATCAGAAGGCAGCCCTGTTTAGGGAAGCTTTTAATGTTTAACAGACCACTGTATTATAATAGAGTGGTACCTCGGGTTACATACGCTTCAGGTTACAGACTCCGCTAACCCAGAAATAGTGCTACCTTTGCTTCAGGATGAGAACAGAAATCGGGCTCCGGCAGCACGGCAGCAGCTGGAGGCCCCATTAGCTAAAGTGGTGCTTCAGGTTAAGAACGGACCTCCGGAACAAATTAAGTGCTTAACCCGAGGTACCACTGTACTTGGTTGGAAGCTTCCCAGAGTGGCTCCCAGCCAGATGGGCAGAGTATAAATAATAATAATAGTACTAGTAATATTAATAATGGGACACGGGTGGCGCTGTGGGTTCAACCACAGAGCCTAGGACTTGCCGATCAGAAGGTTGGCGGTTCGAATCCCCACAATGGGGTGAGCTCCCGTTGCTCGGTCCCTGCTCCTGCCAACCTAGCAGTTCGAAAGCACGTCAAAGTGCAAGTAGATCAATAGGTACCTCTCCGGCAGGAAGGTAAACGGTGTTTCCGTGCGCTGCTCTGGTTCGCCAGAAGCGGCTTAGTCAGGCTGGCCACATGACCCGAAAGCTGTACGCTGGCTCCCTCGGCCAGTAATGCGAGATGAGCGCCCCAACCCCAGAGTCGGTCACAACTGGACGTAATGGTCAGGGGTCCCTTTACCTTTACCTAACAACAACAATATACTATTATAATTATTGGAGTTGTAGTCCCAAAACAGTTGGAGGGCCAAGTTTGGCCATCACTGGGCTAGAATGAATCTCGGCGCCCTGTCCAGCTCTGCAGTTCCAGGATGGACTGTGCGGTGAGGATCAGTTCTTCTTTGGCTATCACTCGTAGCCAAGTAAGATTGTCTCCCATGAACACAGTCTTAACAGTGAGTCCGTAAGGGACTGCAGAGGCCAGTTCTGGATCCACACGTCCTTCCATGGTGGGTACATAGGTTTCAGGGCGGGAGTTGATCACGGTGAGGGTTTGCCAAGCGTGCCTTCCTCAGTGTCCAAAAAAACCCCCAATGTGCTGCACCAACAAGTACAAAATAACCTCTCTGCAGCGCCACAAATCCAACTCAGTGGTGTAATGTTGGAAAATGCCCATCGCTTCTCCTACTGGGGCTGTTATCTTTCCACGAGTGCCAGCCTTGATGCCAAAATCCAGCATTGCCTGAGCTCTGTGAGTGCGGCTTTCTCCTGATTGAAGTGCGGAGTTTTTGAGGACCGGGACATTCGCAGGGAAACCAAAATGCTTGTTTGCAAAGCTATTGTACTACTAACCTTACTGTATGCTTGTGAAACATGGACCACTTGTAAACGCCATCTCCAACTCCTCCTGTGGAGCAGGAGTGGCGGCTAAATTTAGCCCCTGGCAGATGTCGGATGGGGGGAGGGGTGGGTGGTTTTTTTCTTGTTTCTGTGTTTGCATCTTGTGTTTTTATGCCCCACGATATTCAGATGAAGGGTGGTATACCAATTTAATAAGTAATAATGGCTGTCCAACACCTGCTTAAAGCATCCCAGGAAGGAGAGGGCTGGGAGGAAGGAGGGCAGTGTTTAGACTTTAGAGGCTCCAGGAGTTGGAGCTCGGTGTGTGGAGCTTTAGGATGGTTTTTATTTTTATGTTATTTATTTAAAAACAGAAGCCACCCCCACAAACACATTTCAAAGGCCATGGCTAGCAGGACCAGTGGCCAAGGATGTTGGGAGTTGTACTCCAGTAACATCTGGGGACCCAAGGTTGGGAAAGGCTACTTTAGGGTATTGTGGAGCCAGTGGTGGAGTAGTGGTTAGAGTGTCGGGCTACTAGGACCTGGGAGAGACCTGGGTTCAAATCCCAGAACTCTCACTGGATGACTTTGGCCCATTCCCTGCATCTCGGCTTAACCCACTTCACAGGGGCATTGGTGGGAATTAATCAAGGAGTGGGCTCCTTGGCAGTGGGGTGGGGAGGTAAGCTATCAATGCAATGTGTCATCTTTTGGGTGCCAGTCTAAGACCTCTTTCTGCTTCCAGGCATTGGATGTTATCTATTGCATTTTAGAAGTGTAGTGGTTAGAGCAGTGGTTCAGATTATTCTACACCTGAGCAAGTTTTTAAAGCATGTCTTGAATGGGAGAAAGTATATTTAGGTTGTCATAGGTGATAAATTGAGACGTTGGTATCATAGCAATGAAGGGAGCAGTGAATGGTGAAAAGTGCTGGTGCTGTGATTGTTGGTTATTTTTGGCCCCAAAGGTGGGGGTTTTGGGTGGGAGCAGTGGGTCAAATCAACTTGGTATTATTTAAAGCAGGGTTTCCCAAACTTGGGTCTCCAACTGTTTTTGGACTACCATTCCCATCATTGCTCACCACTGGTCCTGCTAGCTAGGGATGATGGGAGTTGTAGTCCAACAACAGCAGGAGACCCAGGTCTGGGAAATACTGATTTAGAGGGTTGATGATATATGAAGTGTGTTGTACATACTTTGTGAAGTGGCTAGGTATGGAATGTTTTAGATCTGCCTGAGAGCAATTTGGTAAGGAAAAAACAAGGGAGTACTTATTTTTTAATGGGTACCGTGACAGTGTTAGACAGGACTTCTTTCCATCAAAGCAAATTGAACCTTGGAAAAACAAGTGGCTAAATGTAATTTGGGCATTATTTAAACTGACTGTTTTAGGCTACTGAACCTTATGCACTACACGCCAAACGTCCTTCATGACCCGGTGAGGGATGCTGTCAGTTGCTTTGTTTAGATGCGCTCTCAGTTAATATTATACTGTTCTTAACTTGTCACCTGCATTATGTGACATGCAAACAGTAACACACTGTTGCAAAATGCCAAAACCATGATTATTGCTCTGTGTTTACATAATAAATATGTGTGACTGATATGCTGATAGCTAGTGAAAGAGAGTTTCTTAAAAATATTAGATATCAAACATGAAAATAATATTTTAGTGGGTAGCATGAAGGATTTCTTCCTGTTCATTTTTTAAAGATTACCTAAGTAATGACAGTACTATTTCTAGTAATTAAAAATTGTTTCCCAGTCATTTCAAATTAAGTCTTACCGGTAAGTTATGATCAGTTTTCTCAAGATTTCCTCTTGCTGTAACTAACTTTGCTTTGCAAGTATCGCTGCTTCTTTGGAACTTAGTAGGAAGTTTTTGTTGTTGCAGCTATACTGAATTTCTGTGTTTGCTGAAGGTGTGCTTAGCGGTTATAGTAGCACTGACAGCGCAGGTCAGCAGTTGCTATAATGTTTACTCTGTGGTTACTGGAGGCATCTGGTCTTGGAAGACTTATAGACAAGGAATGAAGCAAACACACCAAATGTAAAGAAAATTAGTTGTGGGTTCTAGCTTTTCCATGAATTAAGATGTTAATGTAACATCCTGAAATATTTCTAATGCTTACTACTTGAAGTAAATTAATTTGGATTGCCAGGAAACCAGGATCAGGATTCTGATTTTAAAACCTGTAATTCAGGAATAAGCCAATGTGGTACCCTTTAGATGTTTCGAGCTACAACTATCACTAATCCCTGGAGCATGGCCTATATAGTACATCAGTAGGGCAAATTGCTGGCCACCCTTGCTGTAATTAATATACAGTACAGTGGTACCTCAGGTTAAGTACCACTGCTGCCGCTGCACCACCGCTGCACCGCTGCACTTGCGACAGGGATATAACCTGTGGCTCACCACAGAACAGGGACTGTGGGACTGAGATACAGCCTCCCCATGCTATTCTCTGGACACAGCCCTGCAGATGGATTGGAAACACTGTAAAACTGTGACCCCAGCACCCACCCCACAGAGTCACGCCAGGAGAATGCCATGGTCAATGCAGCAGACAGACTGAGAAGCAGGACCAGACACGCATTTCTCCATCCCACTCCACCAGGGCAATGAAGGCTGATTCGGTCCCCAAACCACACTTGAATCCAGACTGAAATGGACCTGAATAGTCCACATTCTGCCGGAACTCCTGAAACTACTTAGCCATCATACTCCCCACCACATTGTCCAAGAAACAGGTATACATGACTGGGTGGTAGTTTTCGTAAACTGCAAAGTAGGGTGGGTGAACACTTAACAATACAGTGGTACCTTGGGTTAAGTACTTAATTCGTTCCGGAGGTCCGTACTTAACCTGAAACTGTTCTTAACCTGAAGCACCACTTTAGCTAATGGGGCCTCCTGCTGCTGCCGTGCCGCCGCAGCATAATTTCTGTTCTCATCCTGAAGCAAAGTTCTTAACCTGAGGTACTATTTCTGGGTTAGCAGAGTCTGTAACCTGAAGCGTCTGTAACCCGAGGTACCACTGTACTACTAACAGTCTTGTATGTATTTCCCTTTGACTATAAAAATACTGATATGGTCTTTGATAGCCGTTATCAAATATTATTTATATACTTTTTTTTGCATTGGACAGTTGTGTCACACACACTCAAATGGCTATTGTGCTTTTAAGCTTTATCACAGAAAAGTAGTTCTAGAAATGTTACATTAACTTTACAGTGGTACCTCAGGTTAAGTACTTAATTCGTTCCGGAGGTCCGTACTTAACCTGAAACTGTTCTTAACCTGAAGACCACTTTAGCTAATGGGGCCTCCTGCTACCGCTGCGCCGTCAGAGCACGATTTCTGTTCTCATCCTGAAGCTAAGTTCTTAACCTGAAGCACTATTTCTGGGTTAGTGGAGTCTGTAACCTGAAGCGTATGTAACCTGAGGTACCACTGTATTTTGGTCACATGCTGCACTGCACAAATGCCAGTGACTTCAAAGGAAGGAATGGAGAGGAACCAGATGTCTAATATGGCCATCCTAAACTTTTAAGGCAGCAAAAAGTGATCTGGATTATACTAGGAATTATCATTCCCGAGATCCCATAATGCAGGAGATAGTGCCCCTCTAGATAAGTATGCACATTTCCGTATGTGTTTTCCAGCTTTCTTGTTCTGTTGCTGCTGTCTCCAGCTGGCTTACCTCACACTGACTGAGATGGGAATTTCTAAAAGGAACATTGTATGCCTCTTCTAGAAACATGGTTGTGTTAGACAATTTTTTTTGTTAACCGTCCTGACTGAGAACACCAAGCTGTAAAGGAGGATTGAGGTGTGGAGGACAATGAGAAGGAAACAGTTGTTCATGCTCTGTAGTAAATGGAAGTTACTGATGAGTTGCATTACGTGAGGGGAAGTTCTTCTTGCAAAGGAAGTTGCTTCCTTTTCTAGACTGAACCTATTCCATGGTGTTTTAGGAAGTTGGAAGATGACAGAAATGAGGGTTTCTACCCAATCTGCAAATTTCAGTTTTGGACAGTGAATAAGTAGGTTTTTCTTCCTCCACCATCATTGGGGATAAGAGGCAAACTTTACACACTTAAGTGGAGCTCATGGCTGTCTTCTGACAGATGACAAGTAGCCATGTACATCTCTCTGCTCCTGAAGTTCAGACGGCCTGTTCCTGATCCAGTTGTGGGTTTCATGGTATTGGGATGTGAACCATTCCACATTTCTATTTTTTATTATAGATGGATAATGGGATGGGGACAGCTTAATAAGTGTTTCTCCACTGCTGGTAAAAGCTCCATGTGACTCATCGCAACAGCTCATTTGCAAGTCCATAGAGTGTCATCAGTGATGGGGGCTGAAAGTTGTTGAGAGCCTAGTTTGTATCTCATAATAAAGTTTTTAACAGTTCCTGGATTAGGTACAGTGGTGCCCCGCAAGACGAATGCCTCGCAAGACAAAAAACTCGCTAGACGAAAGGTTTTTCCGTTCGTGATTTGCCTCGCAAGACGAATTTCCCCTATGGGCTTGCTTCGCAAGACGAAAACGTCTCGCGACTTTTTTTCTTTGACTAAAAACAAAGACATGTTTTGTTTATAAAGTTAATTTATTTTCCCTTAAATTTTTGAACTGCTCTTTACAGTATGTGTGACTTTAAAGAGCAGTTAATAAACTGTTGTTGTACCAAATTTGGCTTTGTTTGGACTTTTTTTGACCATAGGAACGCATTAATTGATTTTCAATGCATTCCTATGGGATTTCGTGCTTCGCAAGACGAAAAATTCGTTAGACGACAAAAATTGCGGAACGAATTAATTTCGTCTTGCGGGGCACCACTGTAGATAGATACCCAGTTGGAATAAACTGGATATGACATGAACTAAGAAATAAATAAAAAAATATTCATTCTTCTTTCATCATTGGCATCCATCTGTCTTGACAGACAATGGCAATAATAAGTAAATGACCGCAATACCTCAAGGACCAGCTCTCCCCATATGAATTGCCTCAGACTCCGCAGCCACCATCTGAGGCCCTTTTTCATGTGCCTCCTCCACATGAGGTCTGGAGGGTGGCAGCACGAGAACAGGTCTTTTCTGCAGTGGCTCCCTATTTGTGGACTGGTCTCTCCAGGGAGGCTCATGTGGCGCCTTCATTATTTGTTTTTAGGCGCAACTTCCAAGTTGCACAGCTTGGCATAGTATCTGAAGAAGTGTCCATGCACATGAAGGCTTATACCAAGAACAAACTTAGTTGGTCTCAAAGGTGCTACTGGACATTTATTATTATTTTTTATATATATTTCGACTACCTACCTGAATCTAGAGCTTGGCCTGTATGAGTGATATCCAAGAACAGTATTAGAATGTTGCAGCCCTTGTCTTAAGTTCAATGGATAAATTGCTGGCCTAGATTTGTCGCTTGGCACCATTGCTAGGTCATTCTCAGAATGCTGCTAGAAATTCACACCAGAGTAAAGAGTGCCAGGGTACTGGTGACAAAATAAAGAAAAGATCAGGCATACTTGATTGTGCAAAGAATATTGATCAAGTACTTTATTGAAGTTCAGCCTTTTAATGAAAGTTTTGGAAATTACTCTGGAATGACAGCAAAGAGTTCTTTGTGCAAACCTAGAAATACAAAAACTGCATCCTCCATTAACAGCCTGGAAATATAGAGGATCTTGAGATTTAATCACAGGCATGAGGAAGCTTTGGCTCTCCAGATATTGTTAACTAAATCTCCCATCCTCCCTGGCCATTGGCCAGGTTTGCTGGGGATGCAGGTTGTATTTCTGGAGGGCCAAATGTTCCCCATTCCTGTTTTACTGTTTTACTACTAGGAAGCGTAGTTTGCTAATGGCTGTTTAAATGACAGTTTCCAGGATTCTTTGGGGCAAAAATGTGTGATGTGTATCTTTAAATCTGGTTTAAATGAAATGTGTGTATACAGCCTTAGTCTGAGCAAGCTTTTCTTGCATGTGCTAATATTTTATGGTTGCTGCTAAATAGTATTCCTCTTTCTAAAAAAGCATAAGGATTGTGTTTTCAGTGGCTTTTGGCCAGAAATAAGAATATCCCTTTACACAGAAAAATAATATTCAAAGAGATACTAATTTATTGGTTTTTGTTTGGCATTGGAATACATACTTGGCTTTCAGATCTGCCCTGGCTGATTTGTCTGCATATCGATAAGTAGGAGGCAGAGATAATGGGCTAGTAATTGTGGGGAAAGTGATGTTTTTATCTTAGCTGAGTAAGAGGTTACAGTGGTACCCCGCAAGACGAATGCCTCGCAAGACGGAAAACCTGCAAGACGAAAGGGTTTTCCGTTTGCGAGTTGCTTCGCAAGACGAATTTCCCTATGGGCTTGCTTCGCAAGAAGAAAGCCCATAGGGAAATCTCCGGGGACCTCTTTTAAATGCTGGCGGTGGGGAGCAAAGCCTCCCCCCCCTCCGGCCTTCAGAAGAGGTCCAGGAAGGCTGGTGGGGGCCGAAAGGCTTTGCTCCCCACTGCCAGCATTTTAAAAGCAGTCTGGCATAGCAGGGAAGCGCTTCCCGCTATCCTGGACGGCTTTTGAAGGCCGGCGGGGGGGAGCAAAGACTTTTGCCCCCCGCCGGCCTTCAGAATATTGATTTCCAATGCATTCCTATGGGAAACCGTGCTTCGCAAGACGAAAAACTCGCAAGAAGAAAAAACTTGCGGAACGAATTAATTTCGTCTTGCGAGGCACCACTGTATATGCAAAGTTTTGAGGTGTAAAACCTTTGAAGGCAATGGAATTGTGGCTTGAGATAAACAATGCATACCTATCTACTCAGAATAAGTCCCACAGAGTTCAATGGATTGGGATTTACTCCCAGATAAGTGGGTATAGCATTGCTGCTTAAGCTAACAAATTTGGAATCGAGTTAGGTACCTAACATGCCTACATCCTATTCATGGCACCAGTCAGAGAAAGCATATCCTAGAGAATCTTTCAGGTGCCACAATACTTTGTTGTTTCTACTCCTGAGTTAGACAAGCATAGAATTGCACTCTTAAGCTGCTATCCCAAGTATATTTACTTATTAAACTCAGTGTAATTTTCTTCTAATTCTCCTAACATATGGTAAATATAGTCTGGGTTCCGTTTTTTAGGCTGCAATTCACAGTACAGTGGTACCTCTGGTTACGTACTTAATTCTTTCCGGAAGTCCTTCTTAACCTGAAACTGTTCTTAACCTGAAGCACCACTTTAGCTAATGGGGCCTCCTGCTGCCGCCACGCGATTTCTGTTCTCATCCTGAAACAAAGTTCTTAACCCAAGGTACTATTTCTGGGTTAGCAGAGTCTGTAACATGAAGCGTATGTAACCTGAAGCGTATGTAACCCGAGGTACCACTGTATATTTAAAAATGGCTAAGTTTAAAGATGGTGCATATTTGCCCTAAAGTATGTGGATTGTGGAGGTTTAAGCTTGAATATAGCTTGATGAGAACAACTTTTTTAAATTCAAAAGTAAATAGATAAATTTACAAAGCACTACAAACATAAGCTTCTGTAGATGCTGGTATGTTTGCATGCATACCACAAGAAAGTAATACATTCCACGTTACGTGAACATAGCAGCATAATCTCATCTGGCACTTCAGAGAGTTTTGTGTAGTGCTGAAAATTCCACTGTTACTTGGATACGATGAATTTAAAAGAGGTTGTGCACAGAGAAGCCTTGTTTCAATAACAGGTATGTGTTATCAAAGAGTTTAGAAAGACAGGAAATATCTCCAATAATTGCAGGAAAGTGCTGCCTCTGTTTGCTGTAGTTTGTTCCAAGGAAATAGTACCAGGCATCTGAGGCAAAGCCTTTAAACTTAGAACAGATTCTGGAAAATCTGTACTACAAACTGCTGCATTGAGCTGGTTTTTCAGAAGCGTTGTGAAGTTTCCCCCACTGATTAGTCTATTTGTGAACATAATGATGATTCAGAAATGCCATACTTCTTGGATTATTATGTTGTAGTCATGGCTTAGTCCGTTTTGTTTAGGCTTGACACAAAGAAGGCTATTGAGATAGTTTCACATTTTGCCAACAAATGACATGGAAGCTGTTATCTTGACATAATAACTGTGCTGCTGCTTCGCTGTATGTGCCTTTCTTGATGAAATTTTGAGATCTGAGGGTGGCACAGAACAGCTAGCCATGAGATGACAGAAGAAAGTATGGTAAGAAAATTGTGTGGTCTGTGTTTTGGCAAGGAATATCCCCCCCACCCCGGGCCACCTTCAGGTTTTGAAACAGTGCAAATAATAAAGTGATTCAAAGACAGTATAAGACCAGATTATATGAACCCAAAATGCAGCTGTTAGACTAAAAATAGTTGCATGGAAGAACTCCTAACCTCAAGAATCAGCTTTAACTTACAACATTCCCAAGTTGAAAATGTCTGACAGACTTTCACTTTGTATTTTAAAATTAGTGGAATACGTAGGCATCAGGTTATGGCTTGTGAGCAAAACATTTTGGACTTTCGTTACTAACTGTTTTCCACTGATCTCTCTGCTTTCCTGAAGCGGTACTATTTCTTTTAAAAGTCATATCCTCTTGTAAAAACTGTATATGGGCTCATCAAACTCTAGATTAAAAACTCGGGACAAAGGTGTACTTTCAGTCTGCAGCAGTACAGCTGTTAGGAATTGTTTGTTTTTAAGTAAATTATGGTCTAGCCTCTGACTCCATCATAGTTTGCTTTATGTAGCAGTGACCTTGCTGAAGTGCCAGTTAAAGTTGCCAGGATGTTATAGTAACAGTGTAAATGTGTGCTTCAGGAAAGGTTTTCAGAAAGGGGGGAAATGTGGCTGTTACTTCAAGAGAAATGTGCCACCACCTTTGTTGTGTCAAACCCAATTTGGATGCCTGGTCTTGTAGGAAATCATGAAAGCAGGCATTTATGAGTTTTCCAAACTGTTTAAACTTCCCCCAGACAGTCGACTTGTTTATCTGCAGCACTGAGTTTATGTCGTATGATGATCGTTGTAACGAACACTTGCACTGGATTTTAAACAGCTGCAATACCATAGAGTTGTATCTGGCTAAGCCCTACTCAGGAGGAATTAATTGAATGAAGTTGGTCTAGCTGGTTTCAATGGGCCTACTTTGCGTAGGGATAGTATTGGACACAGCCCATAAAAGGAAGCATAGTCATGCTTTCATTTGGAGAAATGAGACCAGCCGTGTCTTTTCTCTATTCTACCGAATAACTTGGATGTTTTATCCTGAACGGGAGTAATCCAATTAAATGCTGTGGGATTTCAGTAGAACTCTTAATTTCTCACAACATGCTCAGCAGCACATTCATACATTTTCCATCAGCGACTGGAAAACTGTCATGCCTTAAATCAAAGGTTTCCAACCTTTTTGAGTCCATGACTTCATTCTTTCTGCGGCACCCCTGTGGGGCTCAGGAGCCCAGTTGTGTCGCCCTTTTTGAACACCCTTGTGGAGTGTTCCCTTAGCCTTCTCCCCTTTCCTTGGGAGTCCTATGGGCAGGTACAGCTGCCGCCCCTGGTCTCTGAGCTGCCCCCCTACCCCTAAGAGAGGTATCTCCTCCCACTGCCCCACAGGGGCCTGGGAAGCACCCCCTGGCCAGCCCCAGAGGCACCATTCAGCTGTGGAGCTTGTAGCCAGGGCTGCTGCAACAAACAGCTGTGCAAGCCTTTGGGAGGCAGAGATGGGAGAGGGCATCAGCGGGAGGGAAAGAGGGGCAGAGGCCAGTGTTGCCCACAACACCCCTGACCATCACTCAAGGCACCCCAGGGTGCCACGGCACTGGTTAAAAACCAGTACCTTAAACAAATCTTGAGTGAATCTTTGCCTATGTATACACTACCAGCTTAAAATGCAGCGAGGTCGTTTTTTCTGCTGCATTTGAAACTACATTTGCATGTTGTACATATCAGTATAGTTGGATGTGTTTCCAAGTTTCCCACTGTTTTTCCACACCATTGAATGGCGAAGGGTTGAGGATGTCTTCAAATGGCTTACATTTTCAATTCTGATCAAAGCTGCTTTAGAGTAAAATGCATCAAAATGCAATATTTCTCAAGAAACTACAGGATAGATGTAGATTGAGGCTAATATGATGTGTGCATGATTTCACAAACCAGCAGTAGGAGCACTCTGGATGCAGAGTAAACTGAAGCATGAATGCAGTCTTTGTTTAGATCTATGTGGAGAATACAAAAAGCTTGCAAAGTGGTGGCCGAGGTGGAACATTTTGTATGCAATTGTCTCTTAAGCAGAAACGATCATTTTAGAAAAAGTGTCCTGTAGATAATAAAGTCAGTGTGCATGCTCACCATAATATATGTATAATATAAAATAGTACTTAATGAAATAAGCTGAGTTGGACTCAAAATATGTAAGAAATGTTGCTTTCAAGTGATTTGCAGTGTAGTGCCTTCTAATATCTGGGGCTTCACATTTATAAGGGAGGATAACTTCTAGTGATTCCAGTATGAGCAAGTAATAAAACTTTGTCAGAAAACATCTTCAAAAAGTAAGCTGTGTAATATGTGGTTCTGTCATGCTACTCTATGCAAGCCAAGTGTATCTCATAGTGATTATTTTTCAAACATCCATTTTAAGATTTCAGATTTTAGGAATACATAATTGTTGTCAACAGGATAGTTAGCCATCTAGTCTAAAATGTCTAATTATGCCACTAGTCCACTGTACATATCTATCTACCTATCTCTATACCTATAATGAACACTCATATTAATTATCCTGGTTAAAGGGGTTGTTACTTGGTGACTAATGCTGCTGTATTAGCGCTTGTGCTGTTCCCAGGCCATCTGGGTGTACATCTGTTAGTGAGCCCAAGGGAAAAGGTGAATGATTGTTCATTTGCAAGTAGCTATGGTGGCCATAAAGAAAGGAGTGGTGAGCTTTTGGTAATGGGGCTTCTCATCTGGAAACTTCAGACTTGCATGTCATATGTACCTTATTGCTTGCTGGCTGTTCAAAAACAATATCTAATTAAACTTTCTCTTTCCAGGTGTTCAAGATGAATCTGGAAAAACTCAGCAAACCTGAACTACTGACTCTGTTTAGCATTCTTGAAGGGGAACTAGAAGCAAGAGATCTTGTCATAGAAGCCTTAAAGGTAAGCTACAGATTTGTTAGCTGTATTAGAGCACAGGTGCTGTGCAGCCATCTACAGTGGTGCCCCGCAAGACGGAAAACTCGCTAGACGAAAGAGTTTTCCGTTTTGGAGGTGCTTCGCAAAACGAATTTCCTATGGGCTTGCTTCGCAAGACGACAATGTCTTGCGAGTTCCTGCGGGGGTTTTTTCCCTCCCCCCCTCCCCCCTTTTTCTAAGCCGCTAAGCTGATCCGATCAGCAGATAAGCCGCTAAAAGCCGCTAATAGCGCTAATCCGCTAATCCTTCAATGGGCTTGCTTCGCAAGACGAAAAAACCGCTAGACGAAGAGAATCACAGAACGGATTCTTTTCGTCTTGCGAGGCACCACTGTATATCTTGGCATTTTATGTCAGAGGGGATAGCAGGTGCAGACAATCCTATGGTTAAACACCTTGATTATTTCAAATTTTTAAATCAGAGTTGCTCTCCTTTCACCATAGAAGATTAGCGAAACTTGAACTTCTTGTTCCAACTCTCATGTTTCAGCATGTCTCTGTAAAGAGATGATCTGGTGAACAGCTCTTGTAGTCTTAGCAGGCAGGAATAGCAACAAAATTCTTCCTTCAGATTTCTAATTAGCTTCATTGGTTTCTGTCAGTTCTTTTCTAAAGTCTCTGCAGTGCAGGTTAACCTACGTAGCTTGTGTAATGTTAAAGTCTGTTGCTTAGGGACATATTGAAATGTTTTGGTTCTTGCTAGGTCCTACCACCCTAGTACAGTGGTACCTTGGATTACATACTGTCAGGGGTTTAGGAGCAGAGGCACGGGCAAGGGAGGAAACAGAGAGCGAAGGGGAGGAGGCAGAAGAAAAGATGAGTGATGACGACGACCCGAGATCTCCTAGTCTTTCCAGTGAATCAGAGGATTCACAGAAAGGAGCACCAGTGGCCAGGGCAAGGGGGGAGTCTAGGGGGGCACCCCAGGAAGATAGAGCCAGAGGGGACTCAGAGGGGAGCAGTTGGAAATCGGGACCAGCGTCACCGCCAGAGAGCAGGGAAGAGGAAGGGAGCCAGGGGGCAAGCGCCGGCAGCTCACAACAGGAGGGAGGACACGAGTCAGGAGTGGCCACACCTCCATCGGGGAGCGAAGAGACGGTTAAGAGGAAAGTGGAAGGTTGGGCGGGCGCGCCAAGTTCAAATGCAGAGGAAGGCGGCGCAGTAAGCAGCCCCGAAAGGGAACCAGGTCCTAAAGCCCGGCGCAAGGAGGCAGGAGGGTCCGGGTCAGCGTCAGAAGAATCCCGGAAGGAAGAAGCCCGGGGGGGGTAGAGGGACCCAGAGGAGGACAGTCAGGCGGAAAAGGTGGAGCAAGGCTAGGATATTAAGTTGGTGCACACGGGGCGGAGACTCAGACGGAGCTTCGCCGATCTAGCTACTAGACGTAGAGTTGCGCGCAGCAGCGTGAGAATGGAAACTGTAATTCAATAAAGACTTTTACTTAATGATCGCTGGCTAGCGTGATCCTCTGTGAGCTAGGATCTTCAAGCAGCTCTGACACATACGCTTCAGCTAACAGACTCCGCTAACCCAGAAATAGTGCTTCAGGTTAAGAACTTTGCTTCAGGATGAGAACAGAAATTATGCTCCGGCGGCATGGCAGCAGCAGGAGGCCCCATTAGCTAAAGTGGTGCTTCAGGTTAAGAACAGTTTCAGGTTAAGTACGGACCTCCGGAACGAATTAAGTACTTAACCCAAGGTACCACTGTATTGTTAAGTGTTCACACACCTTACTTTGCAGTTTACGAAAACTACCACCCAGTCATGTATACCTGTTTCTTGGACAATGTGGTGGGGAGTATGATGGCTAAGTAGTTTCAGGAGTTCCAGCAGAATGTGGACTATTCAGGTCCATTTCAATCTGGATTCAAGTGTGGTTTGGGGACTGAATCAGCCTTCATTGCCCTGGTGGAGTGGGATGGAGAAATGCGTGTCTGGTCCTGCTTCTCAGTCTGTCTGCTGCATTGACCATGGTATTCTCCTGGAGTGACTCTGTGGGGTGGGTGCTGGGGTCACAGTTTTACAGTGTTTCCAATCCATCTGCAGGGCTGTGTCCAGAGAATAGCATGGGGAGGCTGTATCTCAGTCCCACAGTCCCTGTTCTGTGGTGAGCCACAGGTTATAACCCTGTCGCAAGTGCTGGTTAGCATCTATATGAAGCTGTTGTGAGCAGTCATTAGGAATTTTGAAGAAAATCATCTTCAGTATGCTGAATACAACACAGCTCAGTTTCTCCGTAACATCTGAGGAGAAGCTGAGTATGGTCTGGAACATTGTTTGGATCTAGTTGTGGAATGGATGAGGGCTAATAAACTGAGCTTGAACCCTGGGAAGACAGAGGTACAGTTAGTAAGTGGTTGTGCCTCGGAAATCGACAATTTCTCTGTTCTTAATGGCATTGTTCTTCGTCTGAGAGAATACGGTTGTAGTTTGGCAACTCTCCTGGATCCATCTTTGTCACTTGAGGCTCGGGTACATTTGGTATGTGGACTACAGCTGTTCTTGGACAGGGATAGCCTTACTGCAGTGATTCATGCTTTAGTGATTTGTTAAGGGTGCTGGGAGTTGTAGCTTTGTGAGGCATAATCTATAGTTCCCAGGACTCTTTGGAGGAAGCCATGTGCTTCAAATGTATGACATGGGTGTGATATTTGGTCTGAATATGCCTGTTAGACAAAACCATCTTAGACCTATGTCCTCTAAAAGCAAAGACCTGTAGTGGTATTAATGTGATGAATGGTACCCAAAGACCTTCAAACTTCATTTCATTGTGTAAGAAATATACCATACTTAATTGGGGGAAAGTTCTTTTAAAGTTCTTTTAAAGAGCTGTACCTCCTGTATACCTGAGAGGTTGCCCCTTTCTATTTCTATGAGAAAAAGTATTCTTGAATGTTAACTTACCATATTAAGTGAACATGTGCAAAGACAGCTATAGCTCTGGTATTTGCTTTGCTGATTTTTATCAGACAGCTTAGAGCTTTTTCTCTGAAGTCTTGTTTTAAAGGTGTGCCTGTACCCTGAGGTGGCCTGTGAGGAGGAATGGCAATGACAGTGTAGCTGGGGGTGTAATTAAATGAGCATTTCTGTGGCACACATGTGACAAGTACAGGGTCTTGATTTTAAGATTTTCTGAGTGCAGTGTCTGGAGCTCTGGAGTGTGAAGTGTGACCAAGACATGACGTGTCTAAACTGTATCCTAAGCTACAAAATAAGAAATGTGGTTACTTTCCATAGTCTCTCTTTCTGAGTGTATATGTTGGTAATCATTAATCATCATTCCCTTTGCAGCTGACTATTTGTTACAGTGAATTTTATCCCTGTTTCTGGACTAATTTCATTTGGAGGGAAATAAGCATCATCATGCACGTCCTAAGAATATCTCCCACAATACGTTTTATGAATAAAGCTGTGTGTCAGGAGGACTTATCCTGGCAAGGCCAGAAACTCTAATGATGGCAAAAAAATGCCTTAGTGCCTAAAATTTATATGTGTGACAAACCCTCAAACAGGCCTTTCTTTGACTGAGGATACTACATATAGCCAGCCATGGACCTAGGTTAGACAGGAGGTTACTATAGTTGTTCCCTAAACCACACCTACCTGCCCCATACCTGATACCTGTGGTCAGATGGCTGCAGAAAGCAGAACTGAACACCTTGTACGTCAGCTGATATGCAGGGAGTTTTGTTGTCCCCTCCTGGAAGGCCCAACCCCCTGTCAATCAGCTGACAAGAGATGGTCCCTCCCACCTGCCAAGGTTGGCTCACTCAGGTGGGGTGGATAAAGATCTGGCTCACTGAGCCAAAAACGTTATCCCCTGAATTGAATCATTGAATGGCTTTCAAATGGGATTAGACAAATTAATGTAGGATAAGGCTATCAATGGCTACTAACCCTGATGGCTATGACAGGCATCCCTAAACTCGGCCCTCCAAATGTTTTTGGACTACAACTCCCATCATCCCTAGCTAACAGGACCAGTGGTCAGGGATGATGGGAATTGTAGTCACAAAAACATCTGGAGGGCCGAGTTTCGGGATGCCTGGGCTACGATCTTCACTATGTGAAGTAGCATGCTTCTGAATGGCAGCTGATGGTAACCACGGGAGGAGGAGTTTGGATTTGGATTTGATACCCCGCTTTATCACTACCCTAAGGAGTCTCAAAGCGGCCAATAATCTCCTTTCCCTTCCTTCCCCACACTCATCCTCTGTGAGATGAGTGAGGCTGAGAGACTTCAGAGAAGTGTGACTGGCCCAAGGTCACCCAGCAGCTGCATGTGGAGAAGCAGGGAATCGAACCCAGTTCACCAGATTACGAGTCTGCTGCTCTTAACCACTACACCACACTGGCTATCATGCTTCCCATAGGTATTTGGTTGGTCACTCTGAGAACAGGATCCATCAGGCTCTTATTATGATTTTACTTCTAGTTACAGACAACCATGGTGTATATCTAAAAGTGCCTGTGAAAGAACATTTGAACAAGTGGAATTTCCCACCCACTTTCTAGGTGCAGCCCTCAGCACACCCCGAAAAATGTCTGCTGAGGGTGTTGTTCTTATTAAATTGCTGGTGCATCTTTACAGACTAAATAATCGTGATTCAAACAGTTTAGAATTATGGACAGAGCATTTTGTGCCAGCTTATGTTCATGGCTATGCATCAATGTCATCTAAGAACAAAAGGTTTTGCCCACCTGCACTAACCTGCGTATGCCACAGAAGAGCTTGAGCAGTAAAGCAGGGCAAGTGGCTTCATCGAGTGTACAAATGCTCCAGTAGTTTGAGTAATTGCTTTCCTGGAGTGAAGCTCATTTTGGGGGAAAGCTGCTAGGTCTTACTTCATCTTTGTGATTGAACTCCTGCATCACTGCACGTTTCTTTCCACATGAATTTAATTAGTGTTTCTCTGAATAATGAAAGATTTACAAAGAAATGAACTGTCTCTTTCAAGACATACAAGTTGCCTGTATTTGAAAGCTGGAAGGATGCGGGGGGGGGGAAATAATTTAAATGGTACACGCAAGGATAACTGAGGTTTTTACGGATTGTACAGGAAAGAGGAAAATTGAAGGGTGTAACACTAGACTTTCAACCTTGAGTAGCAATCTTAATTGTGTAACAGGAAGACCGTCTGCTTTGAGGGGGTTTATGAGGAAAGGAGGGATATAAATGTGTTAAACAGGATCATAGAAAGCTGGGCTGGGTGTTGCCCTGGACTGGATTCCCACATGCCCCTCTCAATCTGCTCTGGCAGATTGGGGGAATCCCAGAACAGATTTGGAAGGGGAGAGGAAGGGGAAGCGCCTTTTTGTGCAAGCAGAAATCCTTACACTAATGGGTTGAGTTCATTGGCTACCACCCAAAGTCACTGTTACTATGATTGGAGCCATTTATCACAAAATGGGGGGACAGTATTAAGATGCTGATTCTTGAACAGGACAATTGAACAGCTGAAGAATGCACATGGGTGTGGGCGTAAAAATAGTTGGGTTCTTCAGCAAGGGGTGTTAATTTTAAAATCAGTTACGGAGGTCTAAAGCATTTACTCATTTTCAACTAGCAGAAAAATATGATAAAGAAAACCAGAGAATGATGAAATGTTAACAAGTATGGCTTTGAAACTCAAACACAACTGGACTAATATTAGGTCTGCGGATTTTGGATTGGTTGATAACCAGCCACTATTTGTGGTTGCCATTGACTGCCTCCTGTTCTTTGAAACCTTGGGCACAAACAAGAAGACGCAGGGGTGGGGAGCGCTATTTTACTTCACTGCAGGTGGCGCTGTGGGTTAAACCACAGAGCCTAGGACTTGCCGATCAGAAGGTCGGCGGTTCGAATCCCCATGACGGGGTGAGCTCCTGTTGCTCGGTCCCTGCTCCTGCCAACCTAGCAGTTCGAAAGCACGTCAAAGTGCAAGTAGATAAATAGGTACCACTCTGGTGGGAAGGTAAACGGCGTTTCCGTGCGCTGCTCTGGTTCGCCAGAAGCGGCTTAGTCATGCTGGCCACATGACCCGGAAACTGTACGCCGGTTCCCTCAGCCAGTAAAGCGAGATGAGCGCTGCAACCCCAGAGTCGGTCACAGCTGGACCTAATGGTCAGGGGTCCCTTTACCTTTACCTTTATGCTGAACACTGAAGAAGGAAAATGCTGCACTTCCCGCTATACCTTCCTTTCACTCCTGCATGGTGTGGTTCAAATTAGATATTTGAATGCAGTTAAGTTCTTTTTAGTTATGTAAACCACAGTCCCATGGGAGTGGGGAGGCAAGTTTAACTCTCCACCAGCTAGGGTTCCAAAAGGGTGGGGTGGGGACTCTGAAGCTTCTGTTTCAGACAAAGTCTCAAGCAGCTTCTTTATCATGGATCAAAGATGAAGCCATAATCTGCTAACATAGAACTTGGGGCAGTGGGTTACAGGAGAAGATGAATTGTAACGGCTTCGAATTTGTCTTGGGACTCAAACGTTCAGAGAAGGCCTGTAGTACAACTTGGAAAATCTCTGTATGAAGTATTAAAAAAATATACTGAGTTCATGGTGATCTAAAGGCACCGGGTGCAAATTTTCATTCTGCAGACATGGAAAAAGTGTAGACAAAGTATCTTGCTTGTTGTTTAATATAAAGTCGATGGATCTGGATTTGTACACTGGACTGAGATTTTAGTGCGATTAGCCAAATAAACCTCGTGTGCTGTATTTTATTTTAATACTGTACACTGGTAACTTTTTAAAGCCTTTTTATACAGAGCATCACTGGGATCTAGAGCTTCTGTGGACTAGAGATAAGAGGTTCAGTCTTTTATCATGTTTCTGGCTGATAGATTACTTTCTTGCCTTAGTCTGTTCTCATTTTCTTCCTACCCTCTGTTTATGACCTCAGCCTGTATTTATTTTCAAACATCTGTCTCTAGGGGGGAAACTAGGAATAAGGAAGTTCAAGACTGCATGGTGAGCTATTTAAAGAAGATGCCATTTTCTGTTTTCTAGAAGAGGCCGTTTCTGTATAAATGAAAGCCGCTAGAGAATTGTGTGGTTTAATCCTACGGTGAAGCCAGGAGTTTAAGTAGCTTGCTTGTTTGATGTTAAAATGGGAAAATAAATGTGGATAGTAGAGCTCTATTTCTTTGCTTCAAAAATGCTAATTGTGGGATGTATTGCAGGTCAGGAGGAATCAGTTGGTTAAGCCCTTTGTAAAGAAAGAACCAAGGAATACAAAAGAAGAAGAAAAAGTCAGCGCTAAGCATTTCTCCCACAGCAGCGCAAAAATCCTCAATACTTCCTGTTTCTCCCTTTCAAAGTGTATCTTGCTTCATGCATTGAGCGCCTCTTAATTCCATACTGGCCTGTACTCAGTGGCATCTTTCCCATTCCTCTGCTCATTACTCCAGCTGCCATGTGCCCACAGCCTTCATCAGTGTGGTGTAGTGGTTAGAGTGCTGAACCTAGGACCTGGGTAACCAGGGTTCAAATCCTCACTGAGCCATGAAGCTTTGAGAATGATCTTGGGCCAGTCATAGTCTTGCAGCCTAACCCACCACATAGGAGTTGTTGTGAGGATAAAGGGCCTATGGGAGGGGGAGAGACATGCTGAGCTCCTTGGAGGGAAGGTAGGACAGAAAAATACCGCATTTTTCGCTCTATAAGACGCACCAGACCACAAGACGCACCTAGTTTTTGGAGGAGGAAAACAAGAAAAAACATATTCTGAATCTCAGAAGCCAGAACAGCAAGAGGGATCGCTGCGCAGTGAAAGCAGCAATCCCTCTTGCTGTTCTGGCTTCTGGGATAGCTGCGCAGCCTGCATTCGCTCCATAAGACGCACACACATTCCCCCTTACTTTTTAGAAGGGAAAAAGCGAGTCTTATAGAGCAAAAAATATGGTAATAATAAAGCAAGTCTTCTCTCCCTCAGTGGACAAAGAGCATTAGAGCTGATGCAGGGGGCCTAAACAAGGATAAACCTTCATACGACAAAAACTATAATGGAGCTGCTAGGTGAATCTCTGTGGGCGCGGAATTGCATAACCTAAGGGCCACCACAAGGATGCGGGTGGCGCTGTGGGTTAAACCACAGAGCCTAGGGCTTGCCGATCAGAAGGTCGGTGGTTCGAATCCCCGCGATGGGGTGTTCTCCCGTCGCTCGGTCCCTGCTCCTGCCAACCTAGCAGTTCGAAAGCACCTCACAGTGCAAGTAGATAAATAGGTACCGCTCCGGCAGAAAGGTAAACAGCGTTTCCGTGCACTGCTCTGGTTCGCCAGAAGCGGCTTAGTCATGCTGGCCACATGACCAGGAAGCTGGACGCCGGCTCCCTCGGTCAACAAAGCAAGATGAGCGCCGCAACCCCAGAGTTGGCCACGACTGGACCTAACGGTCAGGGGTCCCTTTACCTTTAAGGGCCACCACAGAGAATGCCCTCTCCAGGGCCACTGGCACCATCCCAAACTTCTAAAGAGATCCGTTGACTTCTAAGACCCAAAAGGGACTGTAGGGAAGTTGACTGTCTTTCAAATATTTGAGACCTTTTGAACATTAATGTGAGCACTTGAATTGGACCCAGACATGAACTTGTAGCCCATGGAACTGTTTTAAAGCAAGTATTATACGAGTTCTAAAAGGAATCCCAGTCAGTAATCTGGTTGTGGCGTTTTGGACCAGCTGAAGTTTCAGAGGTAGTCTTCAATGGCAGCCTCATGTACAGCCCATTGCAATAATCCAGTCTGGACGTTACCTGAACACTGAGTACCAAAGTCTTCTCTGTCAAAAAGGGGACATAGCTGGTGAACCAGCCGTAGCTGGAAAAAGGCACCCCTGGCCACTGTGGCTTCCAGTGGCAGTGTTGGCTGCAGGAGCACCCACAAGTTACAGACCTGCTTCTTCCAGAGGTGTGCCACCTCATGCGAGACAGGGTGTGTCCCCCACCTCCTGGTCTTGAGAACATTAGATAGAGTTAGAGGTATTCCTTTTCCAAGCAAACCAAGAATGATCTATTACTCTCATAGATACGGAACAAAGCTTGCTTCCCAGTGTGGGTGCAAGGAATTGGAAATCTTTTGTTCCAGTTTTAGTTTAACTGCCACTTGCTGTGTCATCCAAATTTGGACAAACTGGTTGCCTTGTGTGCATAGTTCCATGTTAAATAAGAAATGCGGCAAGTGACTATTGGATCAAAATGTGCATGATTATTCTTTATGAAAATAATAAGAATACCTTATCAAATAAGTTCACATCTCGTGATTCGGCCTGTTTCCTGTTTTCCTAATCTCACCAGGCTGTAAGGATTTGCCCTCCTGAACAAATTACGTCAATATTTCAGAAGGGTGATGATCTTCCTAGTCTTATAGAATTCTATGCTTTCTTTTAAAAAAAAACCCCAAAACAAAACAAGGCTACCCATGAACTAAATAGTTTTTCATTGTCAACAGTTGTTCTTTCAATTCTAGACAAAGTTAAAAATGAACATACACACACAGTAATTTTGACTTTCTACTGGCTCTGGGACAATGGCTATTCATAAGTCTGTATTTGTGTCTTTGATTTTTGAGATTGCTTGCAGGACTTATAAGAAAACACAGCTATATTGAAAATATATAGCGGGGGGAACCATATCCTTAGTTCCTGTCCAAAATGCTTACAAGCTGGAAATTCTCATACTTTCTTCAAAATCTCAGCCAATATGTATTTATGATATATTACATTTCTACCCCACCTTTTAGACCATCATGGAGTCCAGGCTGTCGGCTTCATGGGCCTTCAGACCAGATCCTACCCAGATGTTCAGAAAGTTGATGCAAGTTTTAACCTGCTTTTGTCTATTGTTGTTTTAACTTTTTGAAAGTCTTAAAATTATTGTTAATTTTCTAAGTGATAATTTTATAGTTTCATCTTTATTGCAAATCACTTTGTGTAAAAAACCACCCCTCAGTCTAGTGGAGTATATATTTTATGACAATAAACAAATATCTTAGGGCTTCCCTGAATCATTTCTGCCCAACAGTGGCTCATTCTGTGAAATAGCTCCTGAAACAATATGTTACAGATTGTAGAAAGGACATAATTGCCTTCTCTAATACAAATGGTTAGCTTGCTCGTTTTGACAGCTGTATGTTGTTTAACAGACTCAGCAGAGCTATTGCTTTATAGGGCTACTGTTTAAAATTAAAGTCTTTATTGATGCTGAAAGGGCTACTGTACTTAATTTGGTATGGCTTAACCATGTGTTTGTGTTCATAAAGATCCCCAGATGTCTAGTGTGTGTGCTAGCACAGCGCAGCTCCCTTGTTAGTCTTGCAAGGAGACAAGATTGCTCTGTCAAGAAAGCCTACATTTTTTTAACCACATGACCCCCAAGGTGCTTTGTGAACAATAAACATTAGGAATAGTTTTGCTTAAAGGAGCTGCTCTTGCTATTTGGTGGTAGAAGAAAAACGTTTCATTCCTGCTCCAGTTCTTCTCTAATTCTCTTCACATGTATCTGGATATGCAGCCTCTTCTGGGGCTGTAATACTTCTCAGAAGTGCCCTGTTTTCTTAAGAAAATGTGTCTCAAGATTACTGACCTTTCAGAAGTGGATCTGAAACCATCTGGGGAATTTTCTTTGCAGGAGGTCTTTGCTAACTCCCACCTAGAAAGGATGAAAGACTGATTTCCATTCTCAAGAGGCCTTGATAACCAGGTTGTTAAACATTTACCCTTCAATTTTGAGAACTGTTGTGCCTTCTTACCTGAAAGCAAGTAAATAATACAACCCCTTGTTGGAGTCACTGATTTGGTCAGAAATCCACCTGTAATTTTGTTGTTGTTACCTTAATTTCAGCCCCTGTATATATTTCAGTATTTTTGTTTACTGCTCTTTTTCCTATTTCCTTTTTGATGTTTACAGTAATCCTAAACAGCTGGGGAAACATGACTATTTCCAAATGTTTTCGTTTCCCTGCCATAAATGCTGTTTGTGAATTCTTTTTCTAATGCAAATAACCTCTGTACTTGATCAGGCTTTTACCAATTATCTCATCGGGGGAGAGCCCCTCTACCATGAGAAACATGGGCATTCACAGTGGCTGTGTCCTTTAAAAACCTTTAAAGCATCTACCTTGTGTAAGTGACTAGAAGTTTTGAACAGAATACAGTCTCTGGTTTTTCTGGATCCCAGAAGCTTACCTTTGGACGGCCGTTCTTTTCTGAATAGCTTTGCCCCTACTCATTAGGTTTACTGGAGTCAAAACTTAATCAGGTCAGGCTTATTTGAAATGACATTATAAGCTGCATTGGGAGTATGCAAACCATACCGGTTTGGCGCTCTTCTTAAGCTAGTTAAGAACAGATTTTGAAGAGACAAATAGTAACAGGAGAGAATTACTTTGCTGCTTTTGTATAAATTAATCTCGGATTCTCTGTAGGATTACTCTTCCGCATGCTTCAGTCCTCACAGCGATGAATATGTGGTAGATCAGCAGTCTCGCTCTCCAGACTGGCATTACATTTACTGAACAGTCATTAAGTGAAGCGGCACTGCTCTTTCATTTCGTATTTGTGTGGACTGAGATTAGGCTAGCACCATTCCGCTTCTTAAATTTCCTGGGGTGTTTTTCCTCTCCAGTTGTAGAAGCGATTCATGAAATGCCTTGTTGTTCTCTGCTCAGTAGTTCTAAATGGGTATCAGTGTTCTCATCCCAGAGTGGGACAGTGGTGGTGTCTGTGGTTCAGAACATGTGATTCAGTCGGTAAACTGGGACTTGTTTTGTGCGCTGAGAGCTTTTATGTGCCTTGAACAAGGAAGGAGACTCTGGGATGGATTTCCCAGAACAGTCAGGAGACCAAAAAATTTCCATTAGCCTTCAGACGGAGGGCTGCTTCACTGTTTCGTTTTAGCACATTCTTGACAGATCCACTACAGCTAAAATGCCAGAAGTGGAACTGTCTGACGTGTACCAGTAAATGTACGAAGCAGCCTTGAGCCAGAACATACAATGCCAGGGGGGTGATATTGTTGAGCAAAGTGAAAAAGTACCCGAGGTACTATTTCTAGGTTAGCGGAGTCTGTAACCTGAAGCGTGTGTAACCTGAAGCATATGTAACCCGAGGTACCACTGTACTTATAAAAGACAATCCCCCAAGTCTATAATTGGTTTGCATATGGAGAGAGCAAAAACTGACCTGTCAAATACGCCTTGCCAAGTCAAGAAACCTTTATGTAAGTGGCAGTCTTTTGTTGTGCCATCCAATAGCAGGAGCAGAACATAAAAAGCTGCCTTATACCAAGTTAGACCACTGATCCGTCTAGCCTAGTAATGTCTACTCTGACGGGTAGTGCTCTCCGGGGTTTCAGGTGGGGGTCAAAGTCACCTCCCAGGCTCTCTCCAAAAAGTTTCAGCCCACTTCACCCCCAGTTATGCCAGCCATGTGACTTAAATTTTCCTGCAGACTAACTCCAGACTCTAAAGTGAGAGGCAGGGTTCAGGAGCAATTTGAAAAGGAAATGCACAAGAAAACAGGTCACACAGAAGTCAGGACTGCCATCAGCTCCGTTTGAGTTCCTGTATGGAGGAGTGGTCCATTCTACGTGAGCTAGCCTAGTGGTCTGATGAGTTTCCAAGGGAGGTTTGATTTCTAAAAGACAATATATTTGTCATTACCATAAAATGAGTTCTCAAACCCAGCTACCCTGCCCTCCAGCTTCCTACTGTCTACCCCTGCCAGTTGCGAGTGTTTGGTAGAAATTAGGGGAGAAGAGTAGGAAAGACAGAGAAATGGAAATAGGAGCAGAAATTGCTGTTCATTTATTCGTCCCATATCTAGAAGGGAAATCAACCCAGTGAATAAGATTCATTGTTGTTGCATTCAGTCCACAGACTATATGCAGTTGATCATGGTCCTCCCCTTCATTTGCATTGCATTCCCTTTGCATTGATATGACCTGGGTAGAAAACTGTGGTGACAGTGTAATTTACATATTACTTAATGTGAATTGAGTTACAGAATTCACCACAGTGGACAGGGAGGCAAATAATGCCATTTTTGGTGGAAGACGCATTGTAGTGGAATGGAAACAGTGCCGCAAGTGGCAAATGCAGGGCAGAACGAAAAGTGATGCCTTCTTACATCGCAAGAGGAGATACCGCCTAAATAATAATAATAATAATAATAATAATAATAATAATAATAATAATAATAATAATTTATTTATTTATACCCTGCCCATCTGGCGGGGTTTCCCCAGCCACTCTTGTTTGTAAAATTGCTGAACCCCACCGCCTGGAGAAACTTAATCCCTTTCAAATGCCCAGATCTAAAGCAAATCCTGGACTCTTTTGTGACCCATTATCAAGTCCGCTTTACTACATTGTAGTTTATAAATAGATCCCTGTGTGCATTTGTAATCTGTTAGCCCAGGGTTGCCAACAATGGAAGAGGAAGCCGGCTGTCCAGCCAGCGACTGCCCAGCCTTGATGTGTTCATCAGTCATCGTAAGCTAACACAAAGGGGTCATAGGGATGTGTGTGACCCTTGGTTCTTCGGCTGAAAGGGTTCCTTTGTGCTGATCTTGGGAATTTCTTTTTTGGCAGTAATTAAAACAACCACAGACCTCTGCATTTGGAAGCTGGGCTTCCTTTTCCTGCAAATGATTTCCTGCTGGGAAAAGTGGTGGTGTAAATTGATAGCTGCAGTTAATGGTGGTGCAAATCATGGCTGGAGGGAAGGATACTGATCAGGTTTCTGCTCTCCTTTGCGGCTTGTAATAAGGTATTAATTTCAGTATCACACATAGCATTGTGTTCTGAGGCAAGAGCCCCTGTGCATTGTGGTTTGTCAGATGGACCCAGACACAGTGCTTAAAAAAAAAAAAGGGTTAATGCCATCACCAAAGGAACTCTGAAGCCTAGTTTTCAATAGTTGTGCATCTCCCCTTCTTCTTTGGCGATCACTCGTAGCCGAGTAAGATTGTCTTCCATAAACACGGTTTTAACAATGAGTCCGTAACTCATCTGTTGTATCAGGGCCACACAACAGGGAGGAGGAATAACAGGCCTTGTCTGACTGCAGGCTTGCCTCCCTGCCATTCTCCGACAGCAAGCCCTACTGACGGGGGCCCTGATCCTGCCTCTGCACAAAAGGGGAAAGCTCAGAGGGGTGGCAGTCCCTGGTGGTCCTTTACAGCTTCCGTCCCCTCTTCGGATCCATTCAGTCTATCCTAATAGAAGGAACCACCTACAGTGGTACCTTGGGTTAAGTACTTACTGTATTTTTTGCTCTATAAGACTCACTTTTCCCTCCTAAAAAGTAAGGGGAAATGTGTGTGCGTCTTATGGAGCGAATGCAGGCTGTGCAGCTATCCCAGAAGCCAGAACAGCGAGAGGGATCGCTGCTTTCGCTGCGCAGTGATCCCTCTTGCTTTTCTGGCTTCTGGGATTCAGAATATTTTTTTCTTGTTTTCCTCCTCCAGAAACTAGTTGCGTCTTATGGTCTGGTGCGTCTTATAGAGCAAAAAATACCGTAATTCATTCCGGAGGTCCGTTCTTAACCTGAAACTGTTCTTAACTAGAAGCACCACTTTAGCTAATGGGGCCTCCAGCTGCTGCTGCACCGCCGGAGCACAATTTCTGTTCTCATTGTGAAGCAAAGTTCTGAACCTGAAGCACTATTTCTGGGTTAGCAGAGTCTGTAACCTGAAGCGTATATAACCCGAGGTACCACTGTACTAACTTTACCCAAGAGGTGTGATGGGAGACTATGGAGACTATATAGCATCTTGAAGCACTAATGAACACAAAGGCCAAAGACAATTTGGAAATCATATGGTACATTCAGTGCACCCAAACTGGGAAGGTTGACCAGATTTTGGATATAACATACAGCTTAAAGAATGGGAGAGGTTGTGGAAAGAAAGAATAAAATTTACAACTTGCAATGCCTTGAAAGAAAATATGATGAAAATGATGTATAGATGGTATATTACACCTGTGAAATTACAGGGGCACCTCGGGTTAAGTACTTAATTTGTTCTGTAGGTCCGTTCTTAACCTGAAACTATTCTTAACCTGAAGCACCACTTTAGCTAATGGGGCCTACCACTGTCACTGCGCCACCAGAGCACAATTTCTGTTCACATCCTGAAGCAAAGTTCTTAACCCGAGGTACTATTTCTGGGTTAGCGGAGTCTGTAACCTGAAGCGTCTGTAACCTGAAGCGTATGTAACCCGAGGTACCACTGTACATATAAAAATATGTTGTTGTTATTATAAGCAATAACTACCAGGGGCCAACTTGAATAAAATATTGAGTGGGGCAGGTGATCCCCGCACCACATAATCGATCACATGACGCAGTGCATGCACACCATTTGAATAATAATGTCCATTAACTTGGTGAGGAGCTCAAATATTTGGGGGGGCAAAGACCCCTCGGCCTCTAGGAGTAGGCTCCTGTGATAACTACCATAAGCATAATAAAAAAATTCCTTCCAGTAGCACCTTAAAGACCAACTAAGTTAGTTCTTGGTATGAGCTTTCATGTGCATGCACACTTCTTCAGATACGCATTGCAATGATACCATAAGCATTGCAATGTTGTCATAAGTGACTCTCTTTTGGGGGTTAAAGTCCCCCTATTGTTTGTTGGGGCCTCTAGAATGTCTCCTTTGTCCCCCATTTGTGCATCTCAGCTGGTCATTATGCTGCTTTTTTACTCCGACCAGCCTTTCATGACTCCTGTTTCCATGAGGATTTTATCTTGAGGGTTCTCTTTTTCCTTTTCTTTGGTAGCTAACAACGTGAAAAACTTGATCATGTGTTTCAGGCCCAGCGCAGAGATGCTTTCATTGAAGAGCGCTATGGAAAATTCAACATCAGTGATCCGTTGATGGCTCTTCAGAGGGATTTTGAGGCGCTGAAGGAAGAGAACCATGGCGATAAGCAGCCCGTTTGTGCCAATCCCTTGTCCATCCTGAAGGTTGTGATGAAACACTGCAAGAATATGCAGGAAAAAATGTTGTCCCAACTCGCAGCTGCAGAGAGCAGGCATCGAAAGGTGGGTTTCATGAGGTGGGAGGGAGGGAAGGGGAAAAAAGAAAGAAAGATACTGCGTAACAGGTTAACATTACATATTGGACCACTTTTATAATTTGATGTGACATTTTCATTGCTGTTTTGCACATTTCTGTGTCTCAAATCTTGCTTATGTTCAGTAAAATCACGTTGCAGGGCTAACATCCTCTATATGATGCCTCTAACTAGCACTCTTCAGATAATAAAACACAAACGTGTTGTGATTTTTATTATTGATGCTGCTATTGGAACTGTAGGGAACTTCTCAGAATTGATTAAAGATGATCTAGCTCAGGGGTGGGGAAGCTCAGGCCTGTGGGCCAAAGGCACCCTCAACCACACTGACTTGGTTCATAGCAGGGAAACAACTGACCGACTCCAGTGCTCAAAGCTCTTTCATGCACCATGATTCTCTTGGAATGGGCTGGAAACAATCTCCAGCCCCCAGCTGTTACCAAATGCTGCTCAAAGCAGGTTTCAAAGCACTCGAGGTAGATGTGTGAAGTGCTACAAGATCCCTCCTTTTCTCTCCCTGGTTTTTGTGCTGCTAGTGACTGAAACAGTTGTCTCTCTAAATTAATAGAAAACAAAACTATATTTGTACAATTTTCATTTTTGACCCAGTCAGCATCCTGAAGACTTTCATTCTTCTGAGCGTCTGTTTTTGTCCATCTGTTTAGGTTTTCTTCTGCTGGGCTCAACTTCATAAAACAACTGATTCAGGTTTTCAGAATTGTTCAGCAAATTATTTCAACAAAGTGTCACTATGTGCGTGTCTGTTGCTGTTCTTTGTGCATGTTTTTGTCATTTCTTTCACAAGCCGAAAGAGGACAAACCTTGAAAATTGCCAAAAATGGACGGGGGTGGGTTGATAGTGTAGTTTCTCAGAACCCTTACACGTAAGTAAAGGTCAGGGGTTCTGCATGCCTTCATTAGAGCTTTCATTTTTGCTTTCGGCAGAAAGGGACCTGGCCTGCACATCTGGATACACTTGTAATTATTCCTGTCTTTCAAGGTGATGGATGGTGTTCTTTTCTCTTTTGAAAGGTAATCTTGGATCTTGAGGAAGAGAGGCAGAGGCACGCCCAAGATACTGCTGAAGGGGATGATGTCACGTACATGCTGGAAAAGGAGCGAGAGCGGCTCACCCAACAGGTATACCCTCTCCTTACTCAGCGTTCAGGGAGGAGTGATTAATTGCTGTTTAACACAGAGAACTTGCCTTGCGTGGGTGAGCAGACCAGCAGCCAGCACCAGTATTTCTGTCTCCGAGACTTGGCTCCCCCCCTGCAAACATGGAAGGAGACTTACTAGAGGGAGAGTTTTTGCTCCATTGCAGAGGCCAGTCGGTTTTGGTCTTTGTAGGAACACATAAAGAAGCAAAGAGATGTAGTAGTAGTAAAAAGGTAAAGGTACCCCTGCCCGGGCCAGTCTTGTCAGACTCTAGGGTTGTGCGCTCATCTCACTCTAGAGGCCAGGAGCCGGCGCCGCCCGAAGACACTTCCGGGTCACATGGCCAGTGTGACATCACTGCTCTGGTGAGCCGGCACCAGCGCAGCACACGGAACGCCGTTTACCTTCCCGCTATAAAGCGGTACCTATTTATCTACTTGCACTTTAAGGGTGCTTTCGAACTGCTAGGTGGGCAGGAGCTGGGACCGAAAGACAGGAGTTTTCGGTCGCGGGGATTCGAACCGCTGACCATGCGATCGGCAAGCCCTAGGCGCTGAGGTTTTACCCACAGCGCCACCCGCATTATTATTATTAATTTACTATTTGTACCCCACCCATCTGGCTGGGTTTCCCCAGCCACTCTGGGCGGCTTCCAACAAAGATTAAAAATACATTAAAATGTCACACATTAAAAACTTCACTGAACAGGGCTGCCTTCAGTTGTCTTCTAAAAGTCTGGTACAGTGGTACCTCGCAAGACGAATGCCTCGCAAGACAAAAAACTCGCTAGACGAAAGGTTTTTCCGTTTTCGATTTGCCTCGCAAGACGAATTTCCCTATGGGCTTGTTTCGCAAGACGAAAACGTCTCGCGACTTTGTTTCCTTTGTCTAAAAACAAAGACATGTTTTGTTTATAAAGTTAATTTATTTTCCC
This sequence comes from Podarcis liolepis, assembly GCF_965112155.1. Taxonomy (NCBI): domain Eukaryota; kingdom Metazoa; phylum Chordata; class Lepidosauria; order Squamata; family Lacertidae; genus Podarcis; species Podarcis liolepis. The sequence goes on along the minus strand of NC_139560.1, from coordinate 2,230,206 downwards.
TTCAATTTTTGAACTGCTCTTTACAGTATGTGTGACTTTAAAGAGCAGTTAATAAACTGTTGTTGTACCAAATTTGGCTTTGTTTGGACTTTTTTTGACCATAGGAACGCATTAATTGATTTTCAATGCATTCCTATGGGATTTTGTGATTCGCAAGACGAAAAATTCGCTAGACGACAAAACTTGCGGAACGAATTAATTTCGTCTTGCGGGGCACCACTGTAGTTGTTTATTGCCTTGACATCTGGTGGGAGGGCGTTCCACAGGGCGGGTGCCACCACTGAGAAGGCCCTCTGACTGGTTCCCTGTAGCTTTGCTTCTCGCAATGAGGGAACCGCCAGAAGGCCCTTGGTGCTGGACCTCAGTGCCCGGGCAGAATGATGGGGGTGGAGACGCTCCTTCAGGTATACTGGGCTGAGGCCGTTTAGGGCTTTAAAGATCAACACCAACACTTTGAATTGTGCTCGGAAACATACTGGGAGCCAATATAGGTCTTTTAAAATAACATTTGAGGATAAAAGGAAATGCAGCTTATGAAATTTGATATACCCTTTGGCTCTGCGGTGTACATTTTAGTGGTAGTGAAAATATGATTGTCTTCTCTCCACTCTTCTGTTTGCCCATGGGAAGAAACAGGGGGCCGGTTGAATTTCCCCCCAGTGCCAATGGCTGTGGCAGTTAAGGTCAGGACTGCAGTGGGAGCAAAGTTTAAAAGCCCACCCCTGGTCCCATTCTGGACTGGAGGCTCAATGTCTACCTGGAGGGGAGGGGATTCCGCCTCCCCCCATTTCAAATTGCAGTCGCACAGTGGGAACAGGTTTGTGTTTGTGTGATAGGATGAATGGATTTTTGACTCCACCCCTACCTACTCCAAGTAGGAAGTCTCTTACACTGTTAACCTAAGACAGGGGTCTGCAACCCGTGGCTCCGGAGCCGCTGTGGCTCTTTTACACCTTTGCCGCCGCTCCGGGGCGGCTACTAGCGAGGGGAGGAGGTGCATTGTGCACCCTGACACTCCCCACTGTGGCGGGCGCTGTACTGGCTGTGACGTCACATGGGGCGGTGCGTGCGTTAGTCACGCACCGTCCCTACGTCACCTTCCTGCCCGCTGTCAGATCGCGGCTCCGGAGATATATTTGTTTTAAATGTCGCAATGGTTTTGCGGCTCCCAGGTTTTTTCCCCCTTCGGAAACGGGTCCAAGTGGCTCTTTTTGTCTTAAAGGTTGCAGACCCCTGACCTAAGAGAATGTGGCCCTCAGTTTGCAGGAAGTGCCCACTCCCGACCTACATTATGTACTCAACAATTAGACTGGTGACTGGGAGCTGGTGCCGAGACCATATAACACCGGTCTTGAAAGACCTAAACTGGCTCTCAGTACGTTTCCGAGCACGATTCCAAGTGTTGCTGCTGACCTTTAAAGCCCTAAATGGCCTCGGTCCAGTATACCTGAAGGAGTGTCTCCACCTCCATCGTTCTACCCGGACACTGAGGTCCAGCGCCAAGGGCCTTCTGGTGGTTCCCTCACTGAGAGAAGCCAAGTTACAGGGAACCAGGCAGAGGGCCTTCTTGGTGATGGCGCCCTCCCTGTGGAACTCCCTCCCACCAGATGTCAAAGAGAAGAACAACTACCAGACTTTTAGAAGACATCTGAAGGCAGCCCTGTTTAGGGAAGTTTTTAAATATTTAATAGGTTATTGTATTTTAGTGTTCTGTTGGAAACCGCCCAGAGTGAATGGGGAAACCCAGCCAGATGGGCAGGGTACAGATAATAAATTATTAAATAAATAATTATTATTATACAGGTGTCTAAATCATCTTCCGTTGATTTAGACACCTGTCAGCCTGGGAGGGCAGAATTTTCACAAGAAAGACCTTTGTTTTTCTTGCACTCGTTCTCCCCTCGTTAACCGACACAATTGACATTATGAGGGTCTTTAATAATAATAATAATAATTTTTATTATTATCTTTCTGTTTGTGGGGAATGTTTGAGAAGCCAAACATGGTCCCCTCCTTCCCCTAAGCCTCTTTCTCTTCCCTTCCAGCTGGAATTTGAGAAGTCCCAGGTGAAGAAGTTTGAAAGGGAGCAGAAGAAGCTCTCGAGTCAGCTGGAGGAGGAGCACGCCCATCACAAGCAGCTCTCCTCCATGCTGGTGCTGGAGTGCAAGAAAGCTGCCGCCAAGGCTGCGGAGGAGGGGCAGAAGCTGGGGGAGCTGAGCGGGAAGCTGGAGAAGGAGAGGAGCAAAGTGAGCCAGCTGGAGGAGGAGCTGGCAGCCAAGAAGAAGAGGGGCTTGCAGATGGAGGCCCAGGTCGAGAAGCAGCTCTCCGAGTTCGACATCGAGCGGGAGCAGCTGAGAGCCAAGCTGAACCGGGAAGAGAACCGCACCAAGGCCCTGAAGGAAGAAGTGGAGCAGCTGAAGCAGACCCTCAAGGAGCTGGAGGCTTCCTGCAAAGCAGAGAAGCCTCCACCAAGTGTCGCCAAGGTGTCCATTGCGACCGTCACAGAAGACCCATATCGGTCCGTCGCTTGCCAGACAGAAAGCCCCTTGAAGGAGAGCCAGGGAAGCACCATCAAACTGGCACGTGCCCTGTCGCCTGTTGCTGCCACGGCCCCCCACTCTTATGCCAAGGCAAATGGGCACTGTGAGGTTGATGCACAAGCAAGCATGGAGCCAGCCCAGCCCAGCATGGAGAATCTGGAGAAGAACAAGCCTGCCGGGTCCACTGCCGAGGGTCCCACCGAAAACAGCAGCTCCCCGGTGAGGACAGAGTCTCTTTCTCCATCCATCCCGCCGCTGCCTTCCAGTGGGATCTCCTTGTCTCCGAGCAACACCGCCTCTTCCTCGCTGACATCCTCCCCGTGCTCCTCCCCAGTGATGACTAAGCGCTTGGTTGGAGCCTCGGCCAGCAGCCCCAGTTACCAGTCTTCTTACCAGGTGGGGATCAACCAGCGCTTCCACGCTGCTCGCCACAAATTCCAGTCCCAAGCTGATCAGGACCATCCGTCGAGCGGTCTCCAAAGCCCTCCGTCCAGGGACCTGTCGCCCACCCTCGTTGACAACTCGGCCGCCAAGCAGCTTGCCCGCAACACCGTCACTCAGGTCCTCTCCAGGTTCACCAGCCAGCAGGGTCCCATCAAGCCCGTCTCGCCCAACAGCTCCCCCTTTGGCACAGACTACCGGACCCTGGCCAGCGCCATGAGCCCCAAAAGCGAGTCTAGCCCGGGCAAAGTCTCCAGCCCGCTCAGCCCGCTCTCGCCTGGCATTAAATCGCCAACCATACCCAGAGCAGAAAGAGGGAACCCTCCGCCGATTCCTCCAAAGAAACCTGGTCTGGCTCCTTCTCCAGCCAGCCACACTCCACCGACGAAGACCTCCTCTCAGGCACCTTCTCTGGGTTCCCCTGCGGACTTGGCGAGCAGCTGCTCAATCAATGCCGTGGTGGCCAATGGGAAGGAAATTGAGATCTTACTGCCAGCCAACAGCTAGTCTCCAGAAAGAGCTGCAATCCGAGCGTTTGCAATTCCCAGAGCTGAAACACTGTCTTAGCCACTCCATGTTATTTATTATTTGGGTAGTAACAAAAATCTGTTTGTATAACACACTTAGTGTCCTTTTCCTTTTATTTTATAGCGTGTAGAAAATAGCACGACTTGTGTACAGACCTTTCTTAAACACTAGAGCCTCAAGGTCTCTCATAGCAGCAGGCACATCAAACAGAGAGAGAAAAAGAGACGGAGAGATGCGGTGAATTCCTGATGCTGGGAGCGGACCAGCGGACGACGACGACGGAACACTCATTTTTAAATTATGCAGAAAAAAACACAACACTCCATGCAAACTTCCATTCCAGACAGACATTTTCTAAGAAGTGCCTGAGCTTAAGCCTGCAGATATGAATGTGATTCTCTGCAAATCCCAGAAGGGATCGTCCAACTGCAGAACGCAGTTTCCTCTCTGAATCATGAATGTTGAAATCAACACTGTTCTTAATCCTTTCCAGTTCGCAGTACACTACAGAAGGGGAATGTTCCAAAGGTGACCGCTAGAGTCGGTCAGTTGTTTCCCTGCTATGAACCAAGTCAGTCCATGTAGCTGCTGTGTCAGGAGCACTTTGGCCCCTGTTGCTGAGCTTTAGGCAACCCAGGCCTTTCTGACGACATAACCTTTCTTTAAAAACACTTTGGGAGCTTTAAACAATCAGGGTGCCAGTTCGTTTGGGTTTACTTTTTCCCCAGTCAAGTATCCATTCCTTGCATTTTTCTCTTACGCAGAGAGATAAAATAGGCGAGATTAAATCTTGAAAGCTAGCTTTTAATATTCTTCACATAGTCTACTGTTGTATGTGTGTGTGTGTAGAACTTCTGAGAGCGGGATCTTGTTATTTGATAAAGATCTTCAACGTTACTTGAAATGAGAAATGGTTAGTTAATTCTATACAGGTTTTTGCATTGGAAGGATAGGGATCCATACTAGACGATCCAAAGCAATAACTTAAAATGTGCTCATGCCGCAGCAATCCTGTATGTCGAGCTGACATTGGTCTTGCTGCCTAAGGGGCGCCTCCTGAGAGAAGGCAGCCCAACCTCCCTGGCAGCGCTGTGGAAACCAAATCATTATTATTACGTTTCACGTAGAGATGCATATATATGTGGGGAAAAAGAGAGGAGTCTTCAGGTTGTGCACACAACTCATTTAATCTTGGTTTGATGATATCGTTGAAATTCTTCATATCTCGAAAAAGAAAAAGAGAACGAGGAACTACACTTACGGGGCGAAATCCAACACCGCTTGCACACTGGGATGTGACCTTTCTCTCTTCCCTCCATCCCCAGAATTTCTCCCGAAGGGCTGCAAACTCTCCAGGTTTTGAGAGTGCATGGAGGGCACTGGGGTGGGGTGGGGGGAAGAGTGAAGTGTGTCCCACTTAAACAGCAGCACAGCGTTGGATTCAACCCACGAGGAAGCTGTTCTTAAGCTTTATATCCCCTACGTCTGGGAACTTTTCCCCTAGTAAAGATGGTTAGTGACATGGGGCAGATACGGGACTGAAGAAGTCTTCGTTCTAATGAAGAAGCTCCCTGTACTGTACATGTCTTACGCCTTTGACCCTCGCAAGCCATGTGTCTGGCTCCTGTCTCAAATGGTGCCAGGCTGCTTGGCCCTGAGATATTGCAGGAGTGTGTGGTCAAGCTTCCGAATACACTGACCTTAACACATTTCGCCATTTCCCCCAGAATCAATCTGCACAAATAAACATTTTAAAATTGTAATATAATGTTGCTGTTTTTACATGAGGACCAGCAGGTGATCTTCTTTGTCATATGGCAAGACGCAAGTGGCCCTCCTCTTCCTGCTCCTTACAGCCTCCACCTTGGACACGCTCCCCACCTGACCAGGGGGAGCTTTGCAGTTGCAGATCCTGCCCCATTGGTACCTGCAAAAGCCTTTCCCTCTGCCGGCAGGAAGAGAAAAGCACTTTCCAGAGGGGCATGTCTGTGTGTTCCGAGGGGAGAGACGGTTACTGTTTTGTTTCACAGCCATCTCACGCATAAATGTTCACTCTCCAATCTTTGGGGCGAGAGAAACAGCATGAGGTGTGCTGAGGACCTGCAGTTCTGGCCCTGTCCAACCCTGCATCTAGCCCCCACGGCCCTCCGTCAGTTTCCTCTGAGGGAATGCAGCCCTTGGCAGGGGGGAGAAGGTTGTCCTATTCCTTCACTGGACCAAAGCTCTTGAATACTTGTTTTTTTAAAAAAATATATAGGTGCTGCTCCAAAATGCCACTCGTTGGTCTATTGCTCTGCTGGAAGCATTTTGGCCAACTGACTGTTATTTCTGAGGGCAGGCTCTCAGGAGGTCCCGCCACATGATCCCATCCCTCTTAAATTTTGATCCGTGTGCCGCAGTTCCCATTTTTCTGGCCAATTGTAATTGCTGGTTGCTTGCAGGCAGATAGGAAACAACTCTGACAAGCACACAGAACAGCTCGCTTGTGCTTTTCCGGGTGTCTGGAGGTGGGCTGTGCAGCTGGAAATGGGGTGAATGGTTTCTTTCCAGCGTCTCTTCTAATCTTAAACAGGAGGGTTTTGTAGCAGCCCTTTAAATATTTCCTTGTGTTTACACTAACTTGTATCCTTTCTTTACGATATGATAGAGATTTATATACAATAATTTTATTAGGAAATGCACTGAGTACTGTATTCAACAATGGATTATAGGAAGGGAGAATGCAAGAGGAAAGATGTATTTTTGCTAGTAGCCTAATCTTCTTCTGAGATTAAACAAAGCACAACTATTAAAATGGTTCCAGCTAATCCAGTGAGACTTCTAGGGTTAGTATTTTAAGTTCTCTATAGACTTGTGTGTATGGGAATATAATGTTTAATCTTCTCTGAATCGTGTGTTGCTAGAGAGGTTTGTCACTGGCTAATGGGAATTTAATGAAGTTCAGACTGCATAATCTAGTATTAATTGTCATTAACATCTGTATATTTGTAAAGTCAAATGTCTGAAGCAGAAGGTCTTTTTACCATTTTTATAGCTGGCAGCATTAAACCTTAAACGTTCATACTATCAATAAAGGTTTTTATTTTTATGATGTGAATATTGTACAATAACGTTTTTTGAAAGTACGCCGTGCAGCTTGTATCCTTGGGTGTTTTCGCTGAACATTCATGAAGCACTGTTCATTCAGTTTGGGGAAGCTCAGCCTTTATTCTTCAGCTTTTAGGCAGAGTGTGCCAGTAGCACAGTAGCACACTCCTCCTCCAGAGGAGGGCAACCGAAATGGTCAAAGGCCTGGAAACGATGCCTTATGAGGAACGGCTAAGGGAGCTGGGCATGTTTAGCCTGGAGAAGAGGAGGTCAAGGGGTGATATGATAGCCATGTTCAAATATATAAAAGGATGTCACATAGAGGAGGGAGAAAGGTTGTTTTCTGCTGCTCCAGAGAAGCGGACACGGAGCAATGGATCCAAACTACAAGAAAGAAGATTCCACCTAAACATTAGGAAGAACTTCCTGACAGTAAGAGCTGTTCGACAGTGGAATTTGCTGCCAAGGAGTGTGGTGGAGTCTCCTACTTTGGAGGTCTTTAAGCAGAGGCTTGACAACCATATGTCAGGAGTGCTCTGATGGTGTTTCCTGCTTGGCAGGGGGTTGGACTCGATGGCCCTGGTGGTCTCTTCCAACTCTTCTATGATTCCAAGCAGTGCAGAACATGATGGTGTGGCTCTCCAGGCACTTTTGAATTCCCAGCCCTTCATTTCCAAAGCACCTCCTGATTACCTTGCATCGTGGCCACAGTGGACCAGTGCCCTTCCTAGACTGGGGAAATACTTATTCACTGGGGGGTGGGGTGGTTCATCTTTTAAACCATTTCTATCTGCTACTTGGGACATGGGTGCTGCTGTGGGTTAAACCACAGAGCCTAGGACTTGCCGATCAGAAGGTCGGCAGTTCGAATCCCCACAACGGGGTGAGCTCTCGTTGCTCGGTCCCTGCTCCTGCCAACCTAGCAGTTCTAAAGTACATCAAAAGTGCAAGTAGATAAATAGGTACCGCTCCGGCGGGAAGGGAAACGGCGTTTCCTTGCTCTGCTCTGGTTCGCCAGAAGCGGCTTAGTCCTGCTGGCCACATGACCCGGAAGCTGTACGCCAGCTCCCTCGGCCAGTAAAGCGAGATGAGCGCCGCAACCACAGTGTCGGTCACGACTGGACCTAATGGTCAGGGGTCCCTTTACCTTTATCTGCTACTTTGGTTTATCTGTGGGAACAGCCAACAACACCAGAATCTGTGCACAACTGTAGAGGTCAAGTCCAGGACTTTGCGGGGACACTTGGCTACTGCCCTGCGATCAGATGAAGGGTAGTATAGCAAGTTAATAAATACCAATAATAGTGGTGCATGTGCTGCAGTTCTGCAGATCACACTTCTGCAGGTTCTCCCTCCTCTTCTGGGAGAGGAGGTGGACTCTGCTGCATAAGGCAAAGTCCTTTCCCTAGGCAGGAATGCTGAAAAACATCATTTACACCATCAAAACCCTGTTAAGTTCCACCTGCCACTTTTTCTAACATGCTGTGCTCAGAACGATGAAGGTATTAATCTGCATGGTGGCAATCTGCTTAACCATGTCCATTTCTCGGGCAATGACTCCTGAGCGCCTCAGAACAGCTCTGCACACCTGCTTTTCATTTATGGGAAGAGACTCAAACTGAGCATCTTTAGCAGCTGAACGCATGTACTGGTGCTTTTTTGCACTGCTAAGGAGAGGGGGCCAAGCCTTGTCCAAAGCTGTTTTTCCTTACACTGAAATGTGTGGCTCCTTTGTCCTCATGAGCCAGAGTTGGGGGTGAGTTGAACTGATATTTTTTTTTACATATATGTTGAATGATGGGACAAGTTAAGGTTATATAAAACTACCTTTTACTCAGAGTAAATGCATTAAAATTAATGGCCATGACTAATTTAGGTTCAGTGGGTCTGCTCTGAGAAAAAGTTAGCCGACTACAACCCAAGAAATTCCAAGCTTCACTCTTTCTTAGACCTTGAATTTGTGTTTTAATGGTGCAATGTGGTTAGAGTGCCAGATGGAGACCTGGGTTCAGATCCCTGTATGGCCCTGAGACTAGTCACAAAGTCTCAAAACCAGGTGTGGTTTCCTTATTCCTTCCTCTTGCAATTACTCTTTATTGGCTGATTGGGAGTCTTGATCTGTGCAACAAATCTCTGGCTCTATAATTTCTCATTGGAAGAGAGTGCAAAAATAACTCGCTTGTGCCACCTGGTGTTAGAAGTTAAATAACGTCAACTATGGTAGATAACATATCCTTGCAACTTCTAAAACGAAGGGATATTAAGACTCTTGCATTTTACATTCTCCATCTAGATTATCTGTTTTTCTTAAATTAGTACAGTTTCCACCTAGGTAGATCCTCCTTTTCCCTGAAGAGTCACTAGTGTGGGGCCTCGGAAGGCTGTTTATTCCATGCACTATATATAAAAAAATATACATAAAAATTAAATCAATGTAAGGAATTCCAGTTCTCCCAAGAAACACATTTCCCTATGGATTATTCAGGGTATCCTTTCAGAACAGTAACAATTTATTATTTGTAACACACACACATACCCCATCAGACTGGTTGCTGTGGCCACTCTGGGTGGCTTCCAACATATATAAAAACATAATAAAAAATTACACATTAAAAAGATTCCCAATTCAGGGCTGCCTTCAGATGACCTCTAAAGGTTATGTAGTTACTCATCTCTCTGACATCTGATGGGATGGCTTTCCACAGGACAGGTCAGCCAGCCACCTTGGTCTCCAGGGAATGAACCTGTTCGCTGAAGGCCAGGGGCTCTTGTGCCACATGCACCCCCATGACTTCTGTCCAGCAGGTGACTAGCCATACCTATGACACACAGCATCTGTTCTCTACTACCTGGAGACAGAAAATTGTGCTGGATCCCAAGTATCTGGATAAAGAATAAATATCACGTTTGTATGCCTCTTATTGAAGAGCTACGTTTGCACACAGCGTGAGTTTTAAGGGTAAAGGAAGAAGGTTAAAACTAGTGTTTGCAACACATCTTGACCCATACAAGTACAAAAACTGGACTTGAATGTACTTCCAACAATCCACCGCGTAGCCTTTTTAATTCTGTAAACAGAAATGTACCTCTGTGAACAGAAAAATGTGGGGGGGGGGCAATACTTTTATTAAACTGAAGGACGAAGCATTCTTGCTGCAGCCAGATTGACAGGGGCTGCCCGTTGGAAGTCGACACCACCTCCTTCCTGGGAGGTGTAGTTGGGACATTGTAATAATAATAATTTATTATTTATAGCCCACCCATCTGGCTGGGCTTCCCCTGTCACTCTGGGCGGCTTCCAACCAAATATTAAAATACAGTAATACATCAAACATTAAAAGCTTCCCTAAAGAGGGCTGCCTTCAGATGTCTTCTAAAAGTTTGGTAGTTGTTGTTCTCTTTGACATCTGGTGGGAGGGAGTTCCACCGGGCATATTAACAGAGAGTCACTAATGGTTCATCGAGATGGGTCTTTTTCACTCAATATGGTTGAAGTTTCTCTCCTGTGCGAACTCAACTGACCAGCCCACTGAACCCCTGCTCTACAGACAAGTACATTGACCCAATTTTTATTTCTCATATGCAACAATTGAATGTGGCACTGTATTCTCAGTAGTTTCTTGGTTTTTTACCCCTCCTTTGCACCTGTGTTTTATTTTTCTCCTTTCACATTTCTTGCTATTAGCCACATTGATCATTTCTATTGTATTCTGTATGCGTTTGTCAATAAACTTTAATTATTACAGTGGTACCTCGGGTTAAGAACTTAATTCGTTCTGGAGGTCTGTTCTTAACCTGAAATTGTTCTTAACCTGAGATACCACTTTAGCTAATGGGGCCTCCCACTGCCACCGCGCAATTTATGTTCTCATCCTGAAGCAAAGTTCATAAACCGCGGTATTATTTCTGGGTTAGCGGAGTCTGTAACCTGAAGCAGCTGTAACCTGAAGTGTCTGTAACCCGAGGTACCACTGTATTTTAAAAAACAAACTAAACTAAACTAAACTAACGGAAATCAGCACAAATTGTCCATTGTTCCTAACTCCAATTCCTTTGCCGCATCAAGCTACCTGTCATTACCAGCCTAATAAAACCACCATGTCATGGACACAGAGGAATGATGGAACTGGCTGGGGAAGCCCAAGGAAAGAAGGCTCAGAGCCCAGGGATTGGTGGTGGGGTGACAGTGAGTGGTCAGAGGGAGGGGAGGGAAAGGAATGGAAGGAGGAGGTGTCAGAAACGGAAGAGGTGACAGGGCTTGGTGAGCAGGAAGTGTCTGTGGCAGAGAGAAGTCCCGCATCAGAGGCAGAAGAGGACAGAGGCCAAGAAGGAGAGAGGAGTCTGGCCGGGGAAGAGGTACAGGTGTCTCCCCCTCCTGCTGCAACAAGCTCCTTTCCCGCCGGTCTCCCAGAACCAGGAGGCATGAAAAGGAGAAAGAAATTGGCTTCACACAGGCACAGTCTGATTGCTTGGGGAAAACACTGAAAAGGAGGGGAACTTGGGCAGCTCAGCGTTCAAAACTCCCATTGTTCTAGGCACATTTTGCAACTGGGAATGTCATTAGTGCAAGCAATTTCTGAGCTCTGGGCGCAGTACTGCACCCAAGATTTCAGATTAAAACCACCACTGCTGGCGCCGAGGGCATGGGAGGAGAAATTCCTGCCCGCTCGACTTCCAAGAAATGATTGCAGTATCAGGCAAGCTGATAGGTTCTGCGTCTCCGCTGGCCTTCCAGAAAGGCAGCGTTTTGAGGGACCCTCATACGACTATGAAGGGAGAGGGCGAGAGAAGCATGGCTTTGTTTTTTGCCATCTTCAGATGAGGACTAGACCATGTGAAAAACGAACGTAAGATTTTAGCTGCAATTCATTCATTTACAGCTTTGTAGTCTTGTTATAAAAATAGCATTCCGTTGTGGCACCCATAACCTAGGTTTAGGGTGTCATTTAGCTCCCAGATTTCATATCTCTGTTTCTAACACTGAGGCAGCTATGAGAATGCGGGGGCTTTCAGTTTCAGCAACTGATCCATGGGGCGAGATCTACCGAAGATAGGTTGCTTTGCTCACTAGGCCTGACACTCCCAGATCCTGCTTTTGCTAATAAAGAGTTAACTCCAACTTCCTCAGTGTGATTTACCGCTGGCTTGCACCCGTCACATCACCAGGGGAACAGTGAGCAACTGTGTAGTCTCTACAAATTGAGGAAATGCACTACAATAAGGTGCATAGTTCATAACATATTTCAGCCTATAGAGAAGTGGTTATTTGAATACTGCATAGCTGAGCTCATGTAAACTCTTGTTCTGCTCTCTTTCATATTAAATGAAATATATCAAAAATATTAAAGAAACCAATGTATGTTGAAGAATACTTATGAATGGAGGTATCCCTGAAGTGCAACCATTCAGGACTTTTACAGTAAGCCCAACAGTCTCCGTGTTGAGGAATTTGGCACATGCCCACCAAAAAGTACTTTCTGAGAGACGCTGAAGCAGCAGAAATGCTGAATACTTTTCTTTGCCCCACAGATCAGGGAGGCTTCCTCGTCTTGGAGTAGTGGCAAATGAACCAATACCAAAAGTTGGTTCGAAATTGGCCTTTTCTTGGAAGCAAGATTTTTTTTTAAAAAAAAAGTAATCTCCAAAGTGAGAATTCTATATATAAAAGATGATTTCCAAGTTGTCCTGGAACCACAATTTCGGTGCTGATAAATCTGTGGATGCCCTGCTTGCCTCTCGTAACACTGAAGAAGCTTGAATAACAAGTCTGGTTAGTTTTGCTGGGTTCTCTTCCTGAAGACTTGGTGCATGTAGTCCCAGAATCTCCCCTGATGCGACTCGTTGTGGTGAATCATGGCTGTGAGGGCTTCAGCCTGATCTAGGCTCTGCCAGTAATCCTGCAGCCACATCTCCTTCCAGCTAAAAAGCAAATAAAGAAAATGAGCGCAGAGAGTCGGAGAAAACATGTATAATCTGAAACCCACTGGAAAAGCCTGCAAATGCCCTTTTAGTGACATCTTTAGGACGTTTCAGAGTCACTTCTGGGTTCTAACACATTCTCTTGCACAACTTTCTGTGTTGGCCAGCAGGTAATGGCTTTTCCCACCTGCCTTGCCCCACCCTCCCTTCATAAGGGAGCTGTTTCAGAGGGAGAATTGTGAGGGGAGAAAAACTTTGTTTGCCATCAGGGGGTGGTTGGTTTCACCTGTACTGCCCCACTGCCAGCCCGAGGAACTTTCAGAAGGGAGTTGCTGCGTTATGTGGATGTGTATTTTAATGAGCTGAACAGAGTGGAAGATTATGAGTCATGCGGGTGTGGAGAATGTGTGTGTGCTTAGTTCATTTTTTGGCTGCTATTTTAAGGTGGTTTATTTTGCTTTATAGGTTATAAATGCTTTATAGGTTATGACTTTTGCTTTAATTGCAATGTTTAGCTTATTTTTTAGCTGCCGCTTTGTTCCCTGTGTTTGATAGGTTGCAGTTGTTTCACTGATGATTTGTTAATTATTCTGTACTGTTTATGATGTATTTGTGATGTTCTTTTATGCTCTATCATGTTCTTATTCAGGGGTCGGCAACCCATGGGCCACAAGCGCCCCCGGGGGGGGGTATTTAACCAGCCCTTGAGCTGCCCCCAAACTGAGCCGCCCGCTCGGCAAGTCCCCACACGTGGCGCTAAACCGGCACAACACGGGGGACTTGCTCCCGCAGCGCCGGAAATCGCGTCTGCACAGCAGATGAAGGAAATTGCGGGCGCGCTGCTCATGTGCACGCACGATCCAGCCCACAGAGTGATCTCCACTGAAGCGAACCAGCCCAGGTGACCCCTGTTCTTATTATTTATTGTTTGTAAGTCGCTTTAGAGTTTATTTGAATGAAACGCACAATGCAGAAATGTAATCAATCCAAAACACCAGCAGAGCAAGCAACTTCAACTTAGCACCGCACAACCCTCAGCTTTCTTAAGGACAGCTGCATATTCCACAACAACGGCTAGTACCTGTCTCCATCAGGAATGTCTTCGATATTTCCATACCCGGGTGCTGGTGGCGGGCACCCCATGTGTGAGAACTGGGCGATTTCAGGCTCAGGGGGCGGCACTTTCCCACGAGACTTCCTATGCTCCTCCTCCGCCTTCATTCTGGCATTTACCTTGTCACAGACATAGCACTCGAACCCGTTCAAATAATTAGGCCGGGTCATATCATTCACTCCCCATTCCCGCCTCTCCATGCTCTCCACCAAGAACCGGTTCGTAATGCCGCCGGGACTCTTGTACTTCAGGTATTCCAAATACTTCTCCGGATTCCTGTCCAGAAAATTAATGTATTCTGCTAGCTCTTTGGGGCTCTCAAAGTCATCAATGAGGATGATGGAATGATTGTCCGGCATCCAGTCACGTACAGATGGGGAGCCTCGATATATAGGAACGGCTCCGACGTGCATCGGCCGCCAAAGCTTCTCCGTCATGTAGTCACGGCAGATGGCATTCTCCATCGCCAGGTGGAACTTGTACTTGGATATAAGAGCCATGAATTCAGAGTCCTCTGTGGTGGCTGTGGAAGTGTCCTTCAGCCTCGCACTGGGAAGCTCTCGGTTGTTCAGGCATGCCCCGTAAGAGTCCACCTACAACAGAAATAAATCATCCTGAAAAAGAAACGGCTGGGTTGTGGCCCCACCTCCTCACTCCAATCCAAATGTGTTTCCAAGCGCTAAACACACATCAAAAATGCACACACACCTATTGCCGAGAGAGAGAGAGAGAGAGAGAGAGAGAGAGAGAGAGAGAACCTGGGCACTGTAGTTTGTTAAGGATTCCAAGAATTGTAGATCACAGAGCTGAAAGGGACCCATCTAGTCCAAGCCCCTGGCAAAGCAAGAATCACAACTAAGGAATCCCTGACGGACGGCTGTCCAACCTCTGCTTAAAAGCCTCCACGGAAGGAGAGTCTGAGGGACAAACTACAGTCACACCTCGGGTTACAGCAGCTTCAGGTTGTGTCTTTTTGGGTTGTGGACCACCGAAACCCAAAAGTACCAGAATGGGTTACTTCTGGGTTTTGGCGGTCGCACATACGCAGAAGTGCTAAACCGCGCTTTGCGCATAAGCGCCGAATCGCAATCCGCGCGTGCGCAGACGCGGGTTGCGAATGTGCATCCCACACGGATCATGTTCTCAACCCGAGTGTCCACTGTGCAGCACCCAGGATTTCTGCAAGGAAGCCACGTGTTTTAAATATAGGCTGTGTGCACAGAAGGGGCTTCCTGTCCTGACACTTTGCAGTAGTAAACAGGGCTCTCCATTCTGTTTCCATTTCTCTCTCTCCTCAAACTGATTTTCTGCTATTTGGTCTGTTACATGCCAGTTAGATGAACAACTTCATTATCTATACTCCACCCACCTGGCTCAGAATCATATAAATCCTCAGGAGGCATGTATTCTGGGCAGTATTCAAGGCTTGCTGTGCTTGCCCAAGAGAACATTCGCCTTGCCTTCAACCCCTCCTCACTTGCACCCCTCAAAATCAGCTCTGGGGGGTTAGGGGACCCCCTGGCACAGACTCTGGGGAAGGGCGAAATGTTTTGTGCTCCTGCTACACCAGAGGAACGGCACATTGGCACAGGGCTGGCTACCACCCTCTGACCCAGATATTTAGCCTACAGTTGAAGCCCAACAGTTTTGTTTTTTAATGGATAAAGACTACAAGAAAATAATGCACACAAAATCTACACTTTCACTTAAGACTTTACTGAGCAAGTCACTTGAGGCCCATTTCTTTTTTCTTTCTCCTCCTGTGATGAGGCTGTATTTTATTATTTTAATGTTTCAATATTTTAATGTACAGTGGTGCCTCGCAAGATGAAAAGAATTCGTTCCGCGAGTCTTTTCGTCTTGCAATGTTTTTCGTCTTGCGAAGCACGGTCTGTCGCAATTGCGCCTCTTCAAGAGGCTTTAAAAAAAAAGCGCAAGATGTTTTCATCTTGCGAAGCAAGCCCATAGGGAAATTCGTCTAGCGAAGCAACGCAAAACCGAAAAACCCTTTCGTCTAGCGAGTTTTTCGTCTTGCGAGGCATTCGTCTTGCGGGGCACCACTGTATTTTAATCTCGTTGTTAAGTTGTTTTCATTTCAACTTGTTTTTATTATTGCTTGTTAGCCGCCCTGAAACCGGCCTTGGCTGGGGAGGGCAGGGTATAAATAAAAATTATTATTATTATTATTATTATTATTATTATTATTATTATTATGAGTCAGATTGCTCTAGAAGACAATGAACACACCAAACTTTTTTTTTTGCAATTCTGCAGGGCTGCAGCCAGGATGAGTTAGGGTCAGCCAACATTACTTTCAAAGCAAGATGTGCAAGAGGTGACATAATGTAAGTTTGCAAAATTATGCATGGCATAAAAAAAAGTGTTTTTCTTCCCACTCTCATAACACTAGAACTTGGGTACACCCAACAAAGCTGAGTGTTGGGATGATTCAGGACAGATAGGCTTCAGGCAGTTAACCTGTGGAACTCACTCCCACAGGAGACGGTGGTTTTAAGAGGACCAAACAAATTTATGGAGGAGAGGGCAACTAGCCTTGATGGCTGTGTTCTGCCTCCATGGTTGGAGGAGGAAAAGCTTCTGAATACCAGTTGCTGGAAACCACCAGAGGGGAGAGGGACCCTCAAGCATCCGGTTGGCCACTGTGAGATCAGGATGCTGGACCACTGGCCTGATCCAACACACTCTTCTTATGTTCTGGAATGGAGCCTCCTGTACAAAGACGAGAGCTGCATTCAGAGCTCTGCTCATTTTTGCTTCCAGCTCTACCCACCTCTGGCCTGCACTGCCTGACTGTAAGGGGATATGATCCTTAGGATGAAAAATGTTTTTTCCCCCCCTCAGTTTTAAGGTGTGCCCTTCCCTGGTATGGATAAGAAGTGGGCTATATGACTTTTTATTAGTAAGTGAACAAATGGTCCATTGGCGCTGAGGTGCAGCCACAGTTGTGATGCTCAAACAGGTTATGGTGACACGTCCACAGCTGCTCCCATTGGCTGGGGGCTGTCTATGATGTCACTGTCTATGATGTCACAAAGGCACCTGTCAGTTGCCTGGCTATAAAGGTGGCCTCTCCCTCTTCCCAGCCCAGACCTCAGTGGGCAGCGCCTGTGGCACTCAGCTCTGGAGGGTCTCCTTCCTCATGGAGGCAAAAGGGCAGGAGGAAGGAGGCACTCATCCTGCAATGGGACGCTGAGGAACAGGCAGAAGGCAAGTTCGCTTGCTGGGTGGGATCGCAGCTTGAAGGCAGCCGATTCTCACAGTCAGAAGGCGGCAGGTGTTGGTGGCTGGTGGGGCTTGCAGTCAGAAGCCAGCGGGTGCCCTAAGGTGCTGCAGATGTCAGCTGGCTGAAGGTCACCTTTGGAAGTCAGTTGACAGAAGCTGTGTGGATATTCATGACTTGAAGCTGGGTGTGTGTATGTGTGTGGGAATGCAGAGCGGTTGGTGAGTGAATGCGTCCACAGACATTCCTCACGGGATGGCAGATGGCGTGTGTCTGCGAGTGCAAATGGGAGGTTTCGAATGGTGTGTGTCTGCGTGTGTGAATGGGAGGTTTCGAATGGTGTGTGTCTGCGTGTGTGAATGGGAGCGTTCGGACGTGGTCCAGGTAAGTAGTGTTGTGGCTGGGAAATACATGCTCAGAGGGTGGCAGATGCCATCCTCTGGGCGCAGGGTGAATGGAACCAGTGGATATTCATGGGTAGAAACCAGCGGAAGTTGACCAGGACGTCTGGGGTGAAGTTGCCAGGCAGCAGCCAGTGGAGGGTCTGGCTGAGGCTGCTGGACGGAGGCCATCCCACTCAACGTGTTGTTTGCCTTTCAGGAAGCCGGTGCGGTTTTCCCCAAGACGGATCATGAAAGTAATGAAGAGAACAGCAGGACTGAAGCAAGGTGGTTTATTTTCCTAAATAAATGCCTTTTTTTAAAAAGCAAAACTGTGTCTGACTGGTTTCATATAAAACAAATGCAATGCTAAGTTTCTAAATGCATACATGTTTAGTGATCTTTCCCATGGGGGGTTTTGCAGCTGTTTCTGTAGTTACCAATGGCCACGATGATGTCAAAGTTTCTGTGATGTCACAAACAGACATGGATGGCTGAGAGGAAAAGCAGGATGGGTAGGGATAGAAAGGCAGGGTGAGAAAGGATAGAGAACTAGATGTCAAAGAGAAAAACAACTACCAGACTTTTAGAAGACATCTGAAGGCAGCCCTGTTTAGGGAAGCTTTTAATGTTTAATAGGTTATTGTATTTTAGTGTTCTGCTGGAAGCTGCCCAGAGTGACTGGGGAAACCCAGCCAGGTGGGAGGGGTATAAATAATAAATATTATTATTATTATTATTATTATTATTATTATTATTATTATGGCTTTAAAAGAAGACTGGACAAATTCTCTGAATCCCAGTCGCTGGAAACCCCAGGAAGTGAGAAGGCTCAGATCCTCAGGTCCTGATTGCGGGTTTCTCATGGAGACAATGTGCTTGTCCACTCTGAGAACAGGATGCCGGACTGAGTGGGCCACTGGCCTGATCCAGCAGGCCTCTTCGTACCTTAAGCCACAATCTGGAAGTACTTCCTCAGCCTCGGACCACAAAGTGGATTTGGAAGAGCCCCATACCTCCCAGTATTGTGTTGTAAGGAAAGCCAGTGGCCCGGCTCTACCTGAGTTTTTGTGGAACCTCCCGGCCCAGAGACAGTCTACCTAGATTCCTAGGTTCTTAGGAGAATTAGGCCACTGTGAGAAGAAGATGCTGGACGATTATTATTGTACAATTTGTTCGTTTATTACGTTCATACCCACCTTTTCCTTCAAGCAGCTCAAGGTTTCTGGAAGTGTGCAAAAGAGGGTGGGTTATTATGATGCGCGCCCAATATTTTATTGAAGTTGGCACCCCTGGAATACTTGGCCCTCGGGGGAGGGGCCCTTCCAAACCTACTATTTGCAACCTGAAGTGTTCGCAACCTGCAACACCATGTGTGCGCATGTGCAGGTTGTGATTCAGCGCTTCTGCGCATGTGCAAGCTCTGAAACCCGGAAGTAACCAGTTCCGGTACTTCTGGGTTCGGGACGGTGCGCAACCCAAAATCACGCAACCTGAAGCGTCTGTAACCTGAGGTATGACTTTACACACACACACACACACATATATACATATATATACACACACACACTCATACACACACACACACTCATACACACACACACACACACACACACACACACACATATATACATACATATATATATATACACACACACACTCATACACACACACACATACTGTGGGAAAATGATTGCTTGTACATGAGAGCATGAGCAAAGTTCTTATTGTTACAGGGTGATCTCATAGCTAGAAGCATCCTTGGAGCATGAATAGCGCGTGAACAGCTCGTGCTGTCCTATATGATTGGCTAACGTGGCATGGCCTGATGCTCGTACGAAGGTCTTTATCTGCTGGCTAGAACAAATTGCTTGACTTGTATTTTGTATCTTTCTGATTTTCACACAATAAAAGCTGTGTTGCATTAGCCCTAAGGGCTGCGATTAGCCCTAGGAGCAGCCATATTGCCCTAGGAGCAGCCATAATTCGGAACCTATCTTGGTGTGAGACTGATTTTTCTCTGGATGCCGAGCTGTAACTCGACAATTGGTGCCCCGTGTGAGGCCTTCGGACTTCCCGTGTGACTGCCTTCGAACTTCACGTTGTTTTTCATTATTCAGCACTCACCAACACGTCGTTCATCCACGTAGTGGATCCCTGGTGAGTGCTCCCGTGTGACTGCCTGTTTTTCATTATTCAGCACTCACCTACACGTCGTTCATCCACGTAGTGGATCCCTGGTGAGTGCTCCCGTGTGTACAACGTTCAGCTCTCACCTCGCCCCGCAAGGGCTGCAGACGCGTCGTTCATCCACGTAGTGGATCCCCGGTGAGAGCTCCCGTGTGAATGTGATTCTGGACTACGTTACGGACTTATCAGCACTTATCTCCGCCCGGACAGGGCAAAAGGCGCCTCTCTCTCATCCTCCTACGGATCCCTCGGTAAGTGCTCCCTGCTCTTTTTGCAACTCTTGCAATCATGGGAAAATCTCTCTCTGCACCACAGAAAAATTTTTTTAAAGACCTTAAATTCCTTTTGGCCAGAAACAACCTTGCTGTTCGGAAAGCTGACCTTAAGTCCCTTATAAAAGCCCTGGACACTCACTGTCCGTGGTTCCCCCAGGACGGAATTTGGGGGTTAGACGATTGGAAAAAAATTGGACACTTCTTTCAAAATCATCCGCAGATTGATGTAAAGGTTTTGCATGCCTGGGGTAACGTCTACAAAGCTATGTCGTGCTTAACTCCCTCAAACATTCTTCTGGCTGCTGCAACAGCTTCTTCAAACGCCCCCCCCGGTTCCCGCTTTGCCTGCCTCAAACCTTCCTCCTAAACCTCCGGACATTCTCTCTTCGACTCATCCTGTCACTCCCCTGCATTCTTCAAATTCTGCAGCACCCCCCGTTCTTCCACCTCCTCCGCCCAAAGCATTTGGCACCGCTCCTACTACTCCTCTTCAAGAATCTCTCCGTGCCGCCGCTCCGTTGTTGCCTTTTGATTCTGATACTCCAAATCTCTTTCCTGTGATTGCTCCTGCACCCCCAGCCCCCGTCATGCTGACCCAAACCGATGTTCTCGATGGGCTGACGGGAGGAGGCAATTTTCTTACCATTGCCCAACAGCCAACTCTCGACCCTCAGTATTGGGCAGCCACTACAGCCTCAGCCCAAGAGGCTCTGGCCTCTGTCCCTGATGACAAGAATGAGCACGATGGCCGATGTGGCAGCATCAGACAGGGTCCTGCAAAGCCCTATGGACAATTTGTTGATCGCTTGTATAATACCTTCAAGCAGCAAGTTCAGGACCTGGCAGCACAAGAACTGACTGTACGCCAGCTTGCGTTCACTAATGCACATGAGCAAGCGCTGCACTCTCTAATGGCAACATCAAATATAGCCATTGCTGATATCCTTACAGCCTGCCAGTCAGTGGGCACTGAGACGCACAAAGCTCATCTTTTAGCCACGGCCTTGTCCTCCGCCGTGTCCCAAAATCCTGCAAAGGCTACAACCTGTTGGATTGACAGTGGCTAAAGACAAAATCCAGCGGACTTTACCTATTACGTGCCTGGGACACCAGCTGACAGCATCTGCAGCCATTCCAGTCACGCCTCAACTACAGTTTCCTGATCTTAAACTGGTGGATTTACAACAAATTCTTGGACAGCTGAATTGGATAAAGAGTTATTTGGACCTGCCCACTTCTACTTTGTCTCCACTATTTTCTGCCCTTAAAGAACACAAGAATCCAGGCGACAAGATCACAATCACCTCTGCAATGGAAGAGGCTCTTCCACAGCTGTTCCAGTGTTTCCTGGCACGCTGAAAGGCCATCTTCATCCCTACTGCATTGGCCCCCCTTTTCCCTGGGAAGCCACTTCAACCACCAAACATCATTACAGTTTTGCTGCCTCCCAATAGCGACCATCCCATCTGTGTCACCACGTTTCGTTGGGTTTGGATTTTTGGCTCAGCAGTACAAGGAGCAATACATCAGACTTATTTACAGCAAATGGGCTCCTGTATCTGCAGAAATGGTTGTGTGACTTCTTCTGGATTGTGGTTTTTACATGCCAATAATCAAGCCACGAAATATCACACAGGTTGCTCAGAAGTGGCCATTGGACTAATTTACCATTCTCATCCTTCTTGGCATCACTTGGATTTTACCCCCCAGATCTCTTCTTTTTTTCTCCTCCCTCAGGAGTCCTGCCTTATGATGTGTTCCTTTGAGCATGTACAGAGGGCTGTCTTGGAACTATTGTGGACTCTTGGCAAGGGAGGGGGTGAAGGGATTTCAGTGTGTTCCAGTTGTTTCATTCTTGCTTTGGCATGGTTCCCGGACAGAAAGCAACTTGCAATATGGTTTTTTTAGCAAGGCCCACAAAGACAATGGGCTCTGTTCTCGACCTTGTTGCAATCTTTTTAGTTACAGCAAGCGGAATATGCTTGAAGCGGACTATGCTTGGCTAGTGCCTTTTTTTAGCTGCTGAGAAAAATGATTTTTAAAAGCTTCTTGAAGCTTTGAGTTTTTTTTGGTGGTGGTATTCTAGCATTCCAGTAAATGCTTCATATAAGATTAGTAATAATATGAAGGATAATCGTATAAGTTTATCGCCTGTGTTTTGTTGCTTGCAAAAATAGTGTCTTATTGTTTTTGTTTTAATCATAATAGTATATTTTTAGGTCATTATCCATATTGTAATTGGACCTATGAGTATTTTGATGGATTTTTTTATTTTTTATTTTTTAATATTACCACTATGAGTGATAGGCCAAAAGTCTTAATTAATAATGTCACAACCTACATGACCTATGAACAACAAGCTGCGTATAGAGATTTTATGTTTGGTTGAACTGGATGAGAAAGAGCAGTAAATCTGCATATTTGCTTCAATCTGATTCATGGTTACTTTGTGGCACAAGGGCCTACAAAGAAACCCCCTTTTGCCCTTTCTGGAACCTACACTCTAGGAATAGTGATACCCCTGATATACAAAATAGATAAGCTCCCAGAGGTTCGTTTGCGTAACAGAAGGGAAGTATAATCACCTATTTTTCATTATACAGGAACAGCCATCTCTAGATCTCTTTTTCCCTCTTTAGGTGCAGCCATGAATTACCGTGATTTGCATAAATTGGCAAACTGGACAGAAAATTTGTTTAATTCCACCATTTTGGCTTTAAAAATGATTAACAAAGAAATATCAGAAATAAGAAATGTAGTTCTTCAACATCATTATGCTTTAGATGTGATCCTTGCTTCTAAAGGTGGAATTTGTGCCTTAATTTATTCTCATTGCTGCATGTATATAACTGATCAATCGACCAATATCTCTGCTACTATTGATTATATGGAACAAATGATAGCCCATAATCCTTTGAATCCACCTGAAGGTTTTGATCCATGGGAGTGGTTGTCTTCTTGGTTACCCAATGGAGTATGGTTAAGAAAAGTATTATTGATTGTAATTGCATGTATTGTTGGTTTTATTATGGTGTGTTGTTGCATTCAATGCATACCCTCTTTGATTTCCCAATGCACTGCATGGTGGTACCGACCACGGCCCACCACAGGGGTTACAAGAGGAATTTATGTTGCAAAGTGTAGACGCTTAGGCAATGAAGTGTACGGTTTGGACTAATGGTCCCTCTTTTCCTCTAAATAATATAAACAAGAAAAGAGGACATGTGGGAAAATGATTGCTTGTACATGAGAGCATGAGCAAAGTTCTTATTGTTACAGGGTGATCTCATAGCTAGAAGCATCCTTGGAGCATGAATAGCGCGTGAACAGCTCGTGCTGTCCTATATGAATGGCTAACATGGCATGGCCTGATGCTCGTACGAAGGTCTTTATCTGCTGGCTAGAACAAATTGCTTGACTTGTATTTTGTATCTTTCTGATTTTCACACAATAAAAGCTGTGTTGCATTAGCCCTAAGGGCTGCGATTAGCCCTAGGAGCAGCCATATTGCCCTAGGAGCAGCCATAATTCGGAACCTATCTTGGTGTGAGACTGATTTTTCTCTGGATGCCGAGCTGTAACTCGACAACATACATACACACACACACACACACATATATATATATATACATATACATACATATATATATATATATATATATATATATATATATATATATACATACACACTCATACACACATACATATATATATTTATATATATACACACACACATATACATATATATATATATATATATATATATATATATATATATATATATGCAGGTTTTGGTGTCCTCGGGTGTCTTCCCGTGTAAAAGTTGGGGTGTCTAGGCGACGTTTCGACGAGGTCTCACTCGTCATCTTCAGGCTGGTGCTTTCGGCTTCTTGTTACTGGAACAGAGCAGGATCTCAGTGTTTGAGTTCCTATAAATACTGTTGAGGGGGTGTGGTGTATAGCCTCCAATGTTCTGGGCAGAGAGGAAGTTCCCAGGCTAGTGTGACTTTTCTTCTTTTGTTCCTTAATTACTTGAGGGATATCTTGAGTGATTTCTTGGGTGATATTCTGAGTACCACTTAGGTGGGTCATTAGGTGTGGATTAGTTGCTAAAGCCTTCGTGTCTTGACATCTTGAGCTTTGTGAAGGGTTTTTCTGAGAAGATGGCTGTACTGCACTTAGTTGTGCTCTGGCTTGGCTTCGTGTATAGGGGCGAGCTGTGGTTTTGTGTCCTGTGCCAGCCAGATCTGTGTAGGGATTGCAGGGGGGTGCAGCATCCGGAGGTGCCACCATGGTTTGGCTACTGGGTGGTGTCTGTAATTTATCTGTGGAGAGGGTCTGGGTTTGGGTCTGGTGTGGTTGATTGGTGATGGCGTTCTGTGTGCCTCTGGATCTGGTGTCGGTTTTTGTGGGGAGGGCTAATTTCCAGATGTCTGGCAGGCGGGATGTGTCGTCACGCTTGTTCATGTTGTGAGGGTGTTTCTCTATCTCGATGGCTTCCATGATTATTCTCTTGTGGTGATGTTCCATGTTAAAGAGCAATTTGGAATCTGCAAAATTAATTTCGTGTTCTGTTTCTTTCATGTGTTGGAAAAGAGAGGAAGTTTTTTCTTCTTTTTTGACGGCATTCTTGTGTTCTGCGATACGTGCATTTATTCGTCTGTTTGTTTGTCCAATGTACGTGGCCCTTCCTCTCTGCCCAGAACATTGGAGGCTATACACCACACCCCCTCAACAGTATTTATAGGAACTCAAACACTGAGATCCTGCTCTGTTCCAGTAACAAGAAGCCGAAAGCACCAGCCTGAAGATGACGAGTGAGACCTCGTCGAAACGTCGCCTAGACACCCCAACTTTTACACGGGAAGACACCCGAGGACACCAAAACCTGCATTCCTGTACCCGTGAAAATCTACGAAAGCAAATATATATATATATATATATATATATATATATATATATATATACACACACACACACTCACTCATACATACACACACACACACACACACACACACACACCCGCTCAGCCTTGCGGATCTTCCTGGGCGATCCCTTTTCTACCTGGCCCACCTCACAGGGTCGTCGTGAGGATTTCCTTGAGGAGAATAATATGATGATAATAAATTTTTATTGATATCCCGCCCTCCCCAGCCGAAGCCCGGCTCGGAGCGGCTAACAACAGTAAAAGTAACACAGTTGACCTAAAATCACAATTAACTGAAATACATTCTAAAACCAGAGACCCGCCTGGTGCTCCTCCTCGGGCGAGGCAGGCAAAGGCGAGGCGAGGATAAATACCTGGAGGTGAGAGTCAAAAATATTACCAAGCTGGAGTTCCCACGAGCAAAAGGAAAATATGAAGAAGAGCTGCGGAAGGGATATGGAAGAGACTTGAGGGCCTCGGATATAAGATTGCCAGGTTAATGTGCTAGATTAATAGGATAGAAAGGACTGACAAAACCCGGGACCAGGAGGAAGGGACGCTGGATGAAGATTGGATTTCTTATTTCTTATTTTTAATTAGGACTGTTTTATTAAATTGATGAATGTTAGGAAAATGTTGGAATGAAATTATTTGGCTCTAAGAAAAATGTTTAAAGAATTAGGTAAGAATGTTATGGTAGGAGAAGTTGGTAAAAATTAAGATTTAAGTTTTATGAAAATAGATTAAGGTAATGTGATGACATAATATTATGATTCCAGTTACAGATAGGTAGCCGTGTTGGTCTGCCATAGTCAAAATAAAAAAATTCCTTCCAGTAGCACCTTAAAGACCAACTAAGTTAGTTCTTGGTATAACCAAGAACTAACTTAGTTGGTCTTTAAGGTGCTACTGGAAGGAATTTTTTTATTATAATATTATGAATTATGGAAAGGATTTGAAAGAGGGGAGGGATTTGCCGAAATAATAATTCGAATTGGAATACAGAGAAGGAAGGCGTGAGGAAGTCCGGGAAATAAGTAAATGAAAAATATGTGATGATTGAATTGTTTTTTAACTATTTTTATTTTGTATTTTTATTTTGTTTTTTTTTTCTATTTTGTAATTTCTTGAAAATCTTAATAAATATCTTATAAAATAAATAGATAAATAAATACCTGGAGGTGCTTGGCGAGCTCCCTGACGTACCTGTCCCGGTCGGAGGGGACGTCGCAGTGGGACTGGATGTAGAGGACGGCGGCCAGGCCTTCCCGGCGCCGGGCGCTCTCCTTCTGGGCCAGGCCGAGGGCGGGCGGGCGGCGCAGGTAGTCGAGGTCGGGCAGCCACTGGAGGCTGAGCGGGTAGCCGGACTCTCGGCGGAAGGTGGCGGTGTAGTTGAAGAGCCGGGCGCCGGCGGCGTGCGAGAGCAGGTAGTTGTTCATGGGCGACTCCTCGTGGAGCAGCGCCCAGGCCTGGTGCGGCGGGCGAGGCAGCGGCGCCTCGTAGGCGCGGAAGTCCGTCCCGTAGAAGAGCAGCGCCCGCGTCCGCCGCCGGAGCAAGGCCCGCCGCTCCGTGGTGGCCAGGCACGAGCCGCCGCCGCCGCCGCCGCCGCCGCACTCCAGCCGCGCCGTCGAGCCCGGGAAGTGCGGGAAGAGGCCGCCGCTCCACCACAGCAGGATGGGCAGCTCCCGGTTGGGACGCGGGTCCGAGTTGCCCGGGCCGCGGAAGGACGGCGACGCCGCCACAGAGGCCACCACCAAGCCCGCCGCCGGCTGAGGAAGGAAGGAGGCCGCTTCGTGAGGGGAGAGCTCCGCCGGGCAGGCCTCAGGCGCCTCGGACTCCCACAGCCCGGAGGAGGCGCAGCCGGCGACGCCTCTCTCGGCCCGCGCTGAGGCGAAGAGCGCCAGCAAGAACAGGGCCGCCGCCGCCGCCGCCATGAGGGGCCGCCTCACCAAAGCCATGGCCTCCCCGCCGGGCTCTTCCCTGAGAGGAGGCCTGAGGCGCCGGCGGGTCCCCTCGGCCCCGCGCTCGCCTCTGCCCGCCCCTGGGCGGCGGGGCGGCGGCCTCCTGTCCGGCCTAAACACCCGCCGCCGGTGTGAGAGGAATTTTGAGGTCTTAAGATACCCTGTTTCCCCAAAAATAAGACCTAGCTTTGCCTTTCGCTGTAATACAAGGCATCCCCCGAAAATTAGACCTCCCCAAACATAAGGCCTCCCCAGAATATGTGTACCGTATTTTTCTTCGTGGGAAAATAAGATATCCCTTGAAAATAAGACCTAGCGCATCCTTAGGAGCAAAAATTAATATAAGACGCTGTCTTATTTTCGGGGAAACGGTAGGAATTTTGGTCTTAGATACCCTGTTTTCCCAAAAGTAAGACATCCCCCGAAAATAAGACCTCCCCAATAATAAGGCCTCCCCCCCCAACATAAGGCCTCCCCATAATATGTGTACCGTATTCTTCTTCAAAGCAATGACAAACCTAGACAGCATCTTAAAAAGCAGAGACATCACCTTGCCAACAAAGGTCCGGTTCCTCTCACTAACTCACGATCATACACTTCTCCTTGCCTCCAACCAGTTCACCCATTATGAAACTGGAGATAGAAAGTAGCTGCATTCAGATATTTTACCTACATGAATACTAAAGGCAAACCTAGACAGCATCCTAAAAAGCAGAGACATCACCTTGCCGATAAAGGTCCGTATAGTTAAAGCTATGGTTTTCCCAGTAGTGATGTATGGAAGTGAGAGCTGGACCATCAAGAAGGCGGATCGTTGAAGAATGGATGCTTTTGAATTCTGGTGCTGGAGGAGACTCTTGAGAGTCCCATGGACTGCAAGAAGATCAAACCTATCCATTCTAAAGGAAATCAGCCCTGAGTGCTCACTGGAAGGACAGATCCTGAAGCTGAGGCTGCAAGACTTTGGCCACCTCATGAGAAGAGAAGACTCCCTGGAAAAGACCCTGATGCTGGGAAAGATGGAGGGCACAAGGAGAAGGGGAGGACAGAGGACGAGATGGTGGGACAGTGTTCTCGAAGCTACCAGCATGAGTTTGACCAAACTGCGGGAGGCAGTGGAAGACAGGAGGGCCTGGCGTGCTCTGGTCCAGGGGGTCATGAAGAGGCGGACACGACTAAACGACAACAACATAAGGTTAAAAACGTGCAATATTAAATGGGAGAGGAAAACATGAAAATTCTAGCTACTTACCAACTCTTTGCCAAGTGCTGCAAGGAGGAAAATGTCATGGTTTGTGTGTTAATTAATTTAGTTGATTTACAGAGCAGAACTCCTTATTAAAAAACAAACCCTCAAGATGACAAATCGGCATCACACAAAGCGCTCCAATTTGCAGGCACAGCTCTGGGTTTAATGAAACGACGCTATCCCCTGGCATTTTAGCTTCATGTTCAGTAGGTGCATACACATGCTGGAACCAGGGTATTCTATAGTCAAGATTTTAGGAAATCTGTGCTAAAAAACCATCTCCCTGCATGTTGAAAAACTCAGGTTTAAAAGAAATGTCTACTAATATTTTTACTGTTACGCCTTCTATTGAAATAGAAAATCACTATGAGGGTGAATTTCAAATTCAGGCACAGACAGGCTTGTTTCTGCCAGAGCAGCGGGCGATGTGTGTTCTTCCAAGTTGCCTTCCCCATTATTTCCCTAAAGTTTTAACTCTGTGCCCCATTAGCCACCTACGTTAAACACATGGAAACTAGGGTGAAGTCTCTCTCACACACAAACAGCGCCTCTATGCAGTCTGCATATACTTTCAGTTTGTGGTCGATCTCAGGTGAGGGCAATGGGTGCAAGCCTAGTTTCCCTGAATACATTCTGCACCACTGACAAGTGTTGAAGTGTGTCTTGTTAATGTCAGTAACAGTTGATAAATAGCCACTGACCTTGTCAACTGCAGTAAGTAAGAATGCCTTGAGTTTCAGCATGTGGGGAAGAGGCGACAGGAGTTATTGCTCTCATTTCTGCTTTTGGGGCTTCCCCATAGGTATCTGGTTGGTCGTGATAGGAAGAGGCTGCTGAACTATACAGACCATTTGTCTGATCCAGGCAAAGGCAAACTCGGCCCTCCAGCTGTTTTGAAACTACAATTCCCATCATCCCTGACCACTGGTCCTGTTAGCTAGGGGTGATGGGAGTTGTAGTCCTAAACATATGAAGGTCCGAGTTTGCCTATGCCTAGTCTGATCCAACAGGGCTCTTATGCTCTCCAGGAAACTAGGTCAGTTAGAGCTCTATCCCTCATTCCCCATTTTGGGCCATAAATATGCCATCTATGACCTAACATCGCTGTGTGGGAACATGTGGGCTAGTATATTTGTGCTGCAGTTTGTGCATGGACGGGGGCCTGCACAGAGCAGCTTAGGAACATTCTCCAGCTCTTGCCAGGGAGCTAAAATTCAAGTCATCCTAAGATTTGAAAGTGCAGGTGCATGCCTCAAAGGGAGACTGAGGAATGAGAAAAGTTGATTTGCTACTCTTGACTGCAGGTACAGAAAGGTGCATGAACTAACAGGTTTGTGGATTTAATTTGCAAGGCTGTTTATTTTCCCAGCTTTTAATGTAATACTCAAATGCACCTGCTGGGTCTTTGCCTACCAGGCTCTGACTCATATCACTCATGATACAAGGAGTTTTCATGAATTAAGGAGTGAACTAATTTAACTGCTAAAGCCAGAGAGATTCATATGCTGTTGCAAAAGCAAACTCAGATTCTTATCCCGCCCCCCAGCATGGAATATAAACCGTCTAAGCCCAGATAATTAATTTCACACTGTTCTCTAATCTTTACACTGCACATCATGGACTTAAACAGAAACAGGTGTTTTAAGTCTATTTCTCTGCACAGTTACATGGTTTATTGGCCACGGTTTTCTCACAAAATAAACACGCATAAATTGCACTTTGTGTCCAACTTAAAATCTAAAATTTTCAGTTTCACAACTCTGTGTTAGCCACTCTACTAATACAAATTGGTTGTATTGCATTTTGGTTTTAAGTGACAAGACACTGAAGTGTAGCTTGTACCCACCATGCACCTTACTGGAAGAAAGCAGGAAATGCCCCAGTTTCTCTAGGATTCCACTGTGTGTTCAAAGCGGGATGCAAATGAAGTCAAAAAGATGTCAATCCTTTAAAAACCGTCATAGGAGAACTATCCAGGGAATGACATTAACATCACACCCATTATAATAAACATTTCCACAGGTATACTGAATTTTTTTTTAGCTCATTAAACATGATTCTTTATCGTTGTAAAAAGCCAAACTCAAAGGATCATAGTTTGAAGAGGTCCCCCCAATGCAGGAATCTCAACTAAAGCATCCATGACAGATGGCCACCCAACCTCTGCAAGAGCCTTCCGCAAATGTGGTCCCCCTCCAAATGTTTTTAGTTGTATCTCTTACCATCCCTGACCACGGGCCATGTTGGTTGGGCAGAGAAGAGTTGGAGCCTCTGTTGTAGTTGTAGATCTGCAGGGCATCAGACCAGAGCTGTCTGCACTAGAATGGCACAAGTTGCCTGCTATTAAAGGTAAAGGGACCCCTAACCATTAGGTCCTGTCAGGGAACTGCCATCGGAGCCAAGAGTGGAGGTAAGGCTCTCCCACGATGCGGGAGAAGGGACCAGCAGAGGGAGAGAAAACACTTCCCTTGGGGAAGGAAATCAGCGTGACACCTGGGAGGAAGGGCAGCAGGGAAGGACTTCGGAGAGGGAGCTCCAGGACTCTTCCACAGAGACCAGCGGGGAGAGTCCAGGACCTCCGCTGGCCACGCCCACTCTGCGCAGAAGACTTCCGCGCAGGGAGTCTAGGCGGAGACTTGGTGTCAAGGAGTTTTTATGTTGGAAGAAGTTCAGGAAACGCCCACTGACGGATTCTGCCAGCGACTGACACGGCCACGGAGAAAGGGCTGTCCAGCCAGGGAAAGGTTTCGCCAGGGAACGTTGCCTAGAGCAGCAGCAACCTCTACACACAAGCAACCCCAATTCCCTTTACAGGTCCAGTTGTGACCGACTCTGGGGTTGCGGCGCTCATCTCGCTTTATTGGCAGAGGGAGCTGGTGTACAGCTTCCGGGTCATAATAATAATATTTTTTTATTTATACCCCGCCCTCCCCAGCCAAGGCCGGGCTCAGAGTGGCTTACAAGCAATAATAAAAACAAGATGAATGATTACAACTTAAAAACAAAAATAAAATGTGGCCAGCATGATTAAGCCGCTTCTGGCAAACCAGAGCAGCGCACGGAGACGCCGTTTACCTTCCTGACGGAGCGGTACCTATTTATCTACTTGCACTTTGATGTGCTTTCGAACTGCTAGGTTGGCAGGAGCAGGGACCGAGCAACGGGAGCTCACCCCGTCGCGGGGATTCGAACCACCGACCTGATCGGCAAGTCCTAGGCTCTGTGGCTTAACCCACAGCACCACCCGCGTCCCTCCTATTAGCTATCACTAAACAAACACTTTCCTTTCCTGTTGAGATCGGTGGGCTACTAAATAAGGCCAAAATACAGGTTCTTGAAGCACAGCAAACTCAGCGATATTTCTGTCAGGCCTTGTCTTGGTATGATTATGGCAAACAATAGCCTAGTACAATGCAAAGTGAACAGTATAATGGCTTTATTAGTTTATCAATACTATATACAGGTTTCTGCATGAGTTACAAAATAGATTAAGTATTCTTCTGAGAAACTAGTAGAATCAACACTATTTGATAATATTTTAGTGCATCCTTATCACCCGTAACTCAGATCTGTTGTGCTATATCAGTGTTAGGCCAGTTACGGCAAAGAGAAACCATCTCTCAATGGAAAAGGCTCCACCTGGCAGTGTTTCATGGAATGTGTGCCTGTCCCCAACTGGTTGTTCCAATATCTCATCAGGTAAAACAAAACCCAAACCCTCAGTAGTATATAAAGCCTCTTTCCAAACCCTTAAGCTCTTGAACCCTACCAAAAATGTAGGAAGTAGCCATCACATGTGCTCGAACTCAGGACAAAAGGGAGAAATGTGCTAAGAGGAAGGCACGTTTGGCAAACCCTCACCGGGATCAACTCCTGCCCGGAAACCTATGTCCCCACTGTGGAAGGAGGTGTGGATCCAGAATTGGCCTCCACAGTCCCTTACGGACTCATTGTTAAGACCGTGTTCATGGAAGACAATCTTACTCGGCCACGAGGGATCGCCAAAGAAGAAGAAAGCATACTAAAGTGACTGAATTTAAGATGTTTCAGTTCTCGAAGGCAACATACCCTTTTCAAAATATATCTACTTATATTATGACGTGGGACAAGTATCTTTTGCAAAGAGAGGAGCTGTCACAGTGTTGGAGAAGCACCAAGGCCATTGATCTAGCTTGGCACTCGCAAGCAGAGCTCTGCATTTGCCTTCTAGGGTAAAGAAAGTGTCTCATGCCCCCACAAAGAGGTTTTTCCTGCCACAGCAAGTACAGGAAACCCTGTTTGAACATGCAGGGTTTCTGGTTACAGTCTGTTGTACTCCAACTTCCACTCACCCTACTTGCCACCTCTAGTAAGGAAAGTAGTACAGAGGCATAGGGATGTCACTTTGCACAACTGGCAGTCTTCACACTACTACATTTTCTTTGGAACGCCAAAGCAATGCACATATAAAACGCTGAACAACAGACAACAGAGTCCTGCTCCCTGACTTAACAATCAAAATAAACATGAAATAAAAGGAAGGCATTTAAGTCTCACTGAGTTCAAAGGGGCTTGTTCCTATATTCCCAGGATCTAGGGTATACAGCTATAGGGGTATTTATTTATTTACAAAAAAAAACCCTCTACAACCAACATGAACTCTGGTTGTAAGCAGGGAACACAAACTAATGCAACATTTAAATACTAAAAACCTGGAAATCCACACTTCCTTTTCACAAGACAAAGAGGCAGTACATAGCAATATCTAGTTTATAAACTGGCACTTAAGGTTTTGCTCATATGGCTCTTTGAATCTTCAGTATAGGCAACATTTTATTTTTTCCGAAAAGGTTCCATAGGTCCCTGTTTCCAAAGATGCGTCTCTTCTACAATAAATAAGCAGAAAGTAGACGACGAAGGGGATCTGGTATACCAGCCAATGGGCCAATCTTAACTGTTTACCTCAATTTACACAAAGGAAGCTTTAAAATGCTTCCTTTCATGACATCATGTTTATATCGATCCCAAAGGAATCCTAGTGCCACCACGTATTTTGAGAACTGTGCGCTCTCTCTTGCTATCTCTCTCTCACACACACACATCCTCAAAATTTGCCAGTGCCTTCCTATTGACAGCAAATCCTCTTTGCTGTTAAAAAACCCATTTTACTCATTCAGGATGCACGTCTTATAGGGCTGAGAGCCAATGAAAGACCAAGCTGTCACAGTGATGGCCACCAACTTGGGTGGTTTTGAAAGAGTAGAGGGCAATCAATGGCTATGCTCTGACACCCCAGTTGGAGGCAGCAATGCTGCTGAATATCAGTTCCTGGAAACCACAGGAAGAGAGAATGCACTTCTGTCTGAATACTGCTTGGGTGTTTCCCACAGGCATCGGTTTGGCCACTGTGAGTACAGGATGTTGGACTACATGGGCCACTGGCCTGAACCTGCAAGTTCTTATCATAGTATGGCTTTATACACATTGGTAGAGGGCTTTGAATTCCTGAGTGAGCAATACTGAGGATGCCTTTACAATGAACCCCTCATTTATGACCAGAATGGCACATTTCTAGGCATCTCTGTGTTAATGTCACATAGCTATTGTTGAGAGTGCTACAATCACCCACAACCTTTTCTATCAGCACCAATGAATTTTGTTCACAGACTTCTTACAGAAGACAACTTTCACAGGATATACCGGTCAAATAACATCGACATGAGAGTGTGTACCAGCTTAGCCCCATCCAATTTTGATTACTATGCACAGGTCAGAACTATGGACAGAAAATTTCCCTAACACTCTTCAATTTTAGGCTCAGATACAACACTCTTGACCCTAATCTGATCAGCTGATTTGTAGTTGTGGAGAGCAGCCTTTACCAAAGGTGTCGTGGACTTTGAAGAAGCATGAACTCAGAGCGAAAAGGAAAAACGAGGTAAGAGGAAGGCACATTTGGCAAACCCTCACCATGATCAACTCCCACCCAGAAACCAATGTCCCCACTGTGGAAGGATGTGTGGATCCAGAATTGGCCTCCACAGTCACTTATGGATTCACTGTTAAGACCGTGTTCATGGAAGACAATCTTACTTGTCTACAAGTGATCACCAAAGATGAAAGAAGATACTTTCAAGTACAAAACAAGACATGTTTGCACACTTATAGAATTTTCTGTCACCACTACAAGGGCAAAAATACAGCTGGATCAGAGATACAACAAAAAGAAGACACAATGGGAAGGCAAAAGGCTGAAGACAAAGATGCCTGGCGATCTCATCAGTGAGTTAACCAGGCTGAAATCATTAAGCTTCTCTAGGGCAGCGCCACACTGAGCTTTTTGATAGATCAAAAACTTCTACACATTCCACCATACTAGCAGCTGTTGAGAATGGATTCTCAATACAAAATTCCATGGGAAGGGAAGTGATAAAGTGAAGACAACCAATTTACAGCTCAAGCTCACTGAGGTTTGCAAAAAGGTGCGTGGCAAACAGAGAACCAACATTCCTGCCTAGGGTTATTGACAGTGTATCAATGAAGTTATAGGTGTGCTTGCTTTCTGCTATGATACTCCCAAGGCTTATTTAGTAGGTTTGTTCTGGTTCAAAATCTAGTCTTGGCTGAAAGTCCCCAGCAAGCTACCAGGTTAAGCAGTCAAATAATTCAGCTCCTTTGAGATGTATACACCAAGGTAATGCAACCATCAAATAAAAAGCAGAATCTGACCAAGCCTCTGCTATCCTAAAAATGGTACTGCATAGTTTTTATTAACTTTTGGTAACACACCCGTCATAGCATAGTTATTTAGCTTACTTATTTAGACCATCAGGACGTCGTCTTTACCACTTTGAATACAAATAACTCTAAGAGGAAACACTTTCCATGCTCTGAAAAGCATCTCAGAATGGCAGTTTTGGTTCTGCTTCAAGGATCTGCCATTCTGATGAATCTCTTTATTCCTCTGCAGCCCTTATCACAGTTGACCAGCAAAAGCTCAAGCCTGAAGCATGGTGGCCTATGCCGCCCCATCAGTACTACGAGGCTGAAAGCCCTCCCTTCGGAGACTGTTTAAGTCTAAGCGTGTTATGACCTCACAGCGCACTAGGATACTATCGTCCTTTATATAGGTTTTTTGTTTTAGCGCCTGCAACTGCATAAATGTCACATATCCAAAGCCTTTTGGGTTGCGGTCGACCATGGGACGCTGGAAAGCCAGCAGCTCGGGCTTGGTATCCATCACTTCCTCGTGGTTGTGCCTTGACGATCCTTCTGACTGATCCAGGATAGAAAGCCGTATGGTGCCTTGGAAAGGCCAAGGCAGGTGGCTGTCATATTGCCCTTGCATCGTATGAACAAAAAGGGAAATATAGTTGGCACAGCGCTGTGCATTCGGTGACTGGATATGCAGCCGCAAGCAGAGTTTGTAGCCGGGTTTCCCTGTGTAGAAGCCTGGGCTGTGGATTACAACAGGCCTATCTTCCTCCTGCGCTCTCAAGTAAACACTGAAATTCTCAATCTTCCACAGGAAAATGCCATTACACTGCTGTGATTCCACTTCTG
This sequence comes from Podarcis liolepis, assembly GCF_965112155.1. Classification (NCBI taxonomy): domain Eukaryota; kingdom Metazoa; phylum Chordata; class Lepidosauria; order Squamata; family Lacertidae; genus Podarcis; species Podarcis liolepis. The sequence continues at coordinate 2,194,812 of NC_139560.1, read as the reverse complement.
CGACTTTTTCCTCCAGATTTCGGATAGTGCGTTTGAGATCTCTCATCTGGTTGTTTTGTGTCTCCATCTTTGCTATGAGTTCTCGGATCTGGTGATCTTGCCTTACCAAGCGACCTTCCAGCTGTTGAATCGTCTCCTTGAAGTTGTGGACCTCTGGGCTACATTCACAGGAAGGTGATGGGTCATATGGGATAGCGCCATGGAAATTAGTGATATTCAGGAGAGTCTGAGCCATCATTCTCATATGGACTGGGGTGAACTCCTGCATATGCCGTGCCAACTCATTTCTCTGCATCTGTAATTAAATAAAGGCACATAGTTCCATAAGCATTTCCTTTGACTAAAGTCAAGCACTGAGCCTTAATGGGCAAGGAAAAAACCACTGTGTTTAAAAGCAGAACTTGCTTAATCTTCCAGTGATTGTCTGAAACAGGAATTGAAAAACTGAACAAAGAGAAATATTATTATTTGAAAAACTGAACAGAATGCAAGTGTTACTACTGCACTGTTCAGATGCCTTTATTGGAAAGCAATTTAAGGCTTTGGAGAAAAAAAATCTCAATACAGATTTTCTGCACAAACCTGTGTCACTGCTGATCTAAATGAATGGTGAGATCAGGATTATACCATGTGCTACCTACTTCCAAGTTCAGACAGATCACCTTATTTCAAAGCACATTTGGAAGGTCCTTGTATTGTAAGGCTTAATTTTATATGTCATCAGGGGATGATGAACACCATGTAGAAAGCTACCATGTTGGCATTTTTCAGAGATGGGGAATATATAGCCTTCCATACCCTTTTCAACAGGGCTCAAGTGTTCAGATTTAGATGTTACAGAGAAACAGAGGTAGGTATCATGAGCACATGAATGACACCTCCATCGCCTGCAATATCCCAATGACCACTCTCAACAGCTTCAGTATAGATGCTAAATAGCATTGAGGACAGGATGGTACCCTGTGGCACGCCCAAAGGACCACAAAAGAATCACCCAGTATTACTATTGGAAACTAAACCGAGAAATAGGACCACAACCAATGCAGAACGGTGCCCCAAATGCGAATCTCACAGAACTGGTTCAGAAAGATATTATGGTGAATGATATCTTCCCTGCCCTCATCACCATTGCAGGAGGCAGGATTACGTGCTCTCCCTTGTGCTTGGTTGGATTTGCAACATGTCTTTTGCCACTTGTGCTTTACTCATAATTCAGCCCATTTCATTGCACAGAGGTCTCTGGTACACCAAGGGGGAAAAGAGGCTTTTGGGGCAATAAAGTAGCAACACAAAATTCAACCAAATAAGAAGCAAATAGAAGCATTGGCTTACTTTTTCTGGACATCCAAAGGGGCTGTATGTACACGGTACTGGAGCAGTTGGGCAATCGTTATCGTAGTGATTAGGAAGCTAAGGACGGATGGAGAGATGACACTGTAATTTTCAGTTTGTAAGGTGCAGAAATCAACAATTATAAGAAACAGTAATCCGTGACCTACATATAGAGTATATAGGGCGATATACAACTAAGTCATGCTCAGAGCAGACCCACTGAAGACCATTGATTTCAACACCCAGAGTGCGACTAATATGGGATCTTCTCCACAGCACTGCACAACATCACCACCACCAACAACAGTGTGTAATTGCACATTTACATTTTGGCCCACAAAGCTTTATGCTGAGAAAAATCTGTTTGCTAGTTTATAGCATATGCCATAGGTTATTTTATTTACTTAAGATTCCCAAGATGACCTTCAACTGAAATTTCTAAGGCAATTAACAAAGCAATACAATGCAAAATGTAATTTAAGACTGCAAATCTTACACCCGCTTATTTGGGAGCAAGCCCCCACTGAAATCAATGAGACTCACTCCGGAGCTGACACACACAGATTTGGACTCTTATAATCCTACAAGAGCATCAAAATTAAATTATTATTTTTTTTTAAATGGGGCTGCGTCTGAAGAAAGCAGAAACTCAGAAGACCGTTCCCCAGTGTGGCTGGAGAAACCCAGCCAGACTGGCACGGTATAAATAATAATAAAAAATATTATTAAACTTCACTTGGTGCAGAATTCAGTGGGCAGGTTGTTCACCAGGGTAAGACGGTTTGAGCATATAACACCATTTCTGGCTTGACTGCACTGGCTGCCAATCAATTTCCAGGCCCAATTCACCTATAAAGCCTTATGTGGCTCAGGGTCACAATACCTCAAAGACCACCTTTCCCATATAAACCAACCCAAACCCTGCAGTCATCATCTGAAGCCCCTCTTCATGTGTCTCCTGTGACAGGTTCAGAGGGCAGCAACATGAGAATGGGCCTTTTCTGCAGTGGCTCCTCGCTTGTGGAATGCTCTCCCAAGGAAGGCTTCCCTGGCACCTTTGCTACATATCTTTATGTAACTTATGTATCTTCAGTAACTTATGTAACTTATGTATCTTTAGTAACTTATCTTTAGGCATGAGACAAAAATATTCTTCCTGGCCTTTGGCTAAATACCATATTTTTCACTCTGTAAGATGCACTTTTTCCCTCCTAAAAAGGGGAAATGTGTGTGCGTCTTATGGATCGAATACAGGCTGCACAGCTATTGCTGAAGCCAGGAGAGCAACAGGGATCAGTGTGCAGCGATCCCACTTGCTGTCCTAGCTTCTGGATTAGCCCCGCGCAGCCGCTTCCAGGCAGGGGGAGCCTTCATCCCACTGCCTGGGAGAGGCTGCACGTGGCTATCCCATAAGCCAGGACAGCAAGAGGCTATCCCAGAAGCCAGATTCCTCTTGCTGTTCTGGCTTCTGGGATTCAGAATATTTTTTTCGTGTTTTCCTCCTCCAAAAACTAGGTGCGTCCTATGGTCTGGTGCGTCTTATAGAGCGAAAAATACGGTAAACAATCTATGGCCTTTTAAACTGGGAGGAGGAGTTACTGTGTTTGTTTGTTATTATGCTATTTATATTTTTGCTTTTATATTGTAAATTGTCTTGTGGTATTTGGATGAAGGGCAGTATAGAAATTTTTAAAATAAAAAATAAAAATAAATAAAATTAGTCTATTTGTTTTTGTAAGGCGTGCTCTGGTCCATGGAGTCACGAAGAGTCGGACACGACTAAACGACTAAACAACAACAACAATTTGTTTTTGTAAGTTGATGGTAAATGCAACAAACTTTTCTTGCTATTTGGCATTCCTACATTCAGTTCTCCATATTATTTTAAAATTATTATCTCCCTGTCCGTATTTCTATGTTACGAGGGGCGCATAAATTGCAAACTATTAAAATAAAGAAATTAAAATATTGACACAAGTCAAACCGCAACAAGACTACCTTGCTATCAAACAAGAAAGGGAGCTTCTTACCTGTTCTCTGATTAGCACTGTATTGCAGTATTCACAGCAGACATTTGCTAAAAGGCACATCTGGTCATGAACCTTCATTTCACCAAAACCAGAAAGTAAACAATAATTAATTGCACCGAAAGGGGACTAATAGATCACTAACATTGTGACTCCTCTCTCTCAAATCCCATCTTCGCATTAGAGAAAACAGTAAGTACCAGTGAGCAACTTTGAGTTCATTTCCTTGAAAGAGCACTAATATACTAATTCAGGAGGTGCATACATATCTAGTCAGCAGACCTTTGTAGAACGTGGTTAAATGATATTAAGACCAGCAGGTCCTTGGTGTTTTGAAATCTGTGTTTTCTTGTTGTCACTAAGTAGTGGTCCAGAAATCTCTTTTGCTACATAGCCTTACGGCCTCATGAGTGTCTTTAGCCTATAAAAACAGTAGCATAATCCAACAAGGAAGGACTTCACATGTACTCTGGCTAATCTATGGAGGATATTATGTGGAACGCACAAAAGGAAGATTAAAAAGACAAAACAAAAACAAAAAAACAACCTTAGAAACCTACTTTTCTAACAAAAGGAAAGCAATGGGGAGCTTTTTAACACTTTGATTAATTTTTTCTGGGGCCAGACTTGATCAGGAGACCACCAGCTGAGAATCTTGGGAGAAAACACATGGCAAAAAAGTAAGTTCAAAATGCCAGAAGTCCAGGTTCAGTTTCAAACTAACAGGATAAACTGCTTGAGAGATGGAACTGGGACGTGTGGATTTATTTATTTTAAGGCAAATTTTAAAAACCCCGAGATTTATATAAAAAAATAAAAATTCAGCTGCTTGTGAGGGGTGGGGGGAAATAAGTAAAAAGAAAATCACTTGGTGAAATCTTTGTGAATATCATATAGAAGGGTGTTCTCACAACTGTAAAATACTGACGCTCTTATCAGACAAGACAGGAAGAAAAAAATATTTCTAATTTTAGCAAACGTTTGTTAAATATGCTTCATTTAAATAAACAAACACAACTGTTCTGATTAAGCTGCATACTTTGAAACTTACCTCTTTTTCTTCATAAGGCATCCACACGGCACAGTTTGGACAGGAGGTTTGTCGTCGTGGACATTCTTGTTTTATATGATCCTGTATTTGATTCTTTTGGAAAATGGCATGGCACTGGGGACATTTCTCTGGAGCAAAGCCACAATGCAACTCATGGTCCTGTGGAAGAAAATGAGATCAAATAGCAATTTAGCCTATAAACTTACACAAAATGATTCCGAAGCAGACTTAAAATACAGTGGTGCCTCGCAAGACGAAAAAAATCCGTTCTGTGATTCTCTTCGTCTAGCGGTTTTTTCGTCTTGCGAAGCAAGCCCATTGACGGATTAGCGGCTTTTAGCGGCTTATCTGCTGATCGGATCAGCTGATAAGCGGCTTAGCGGCTTAGAAAAGGGGGGGAGGAAGGAAAAAAACCTGCAGGAACTCGCAAGACATTGACGTCTTGCAAAGCAAGCCCATAGGAGATTCGTTTTGCGAAGCACCTCCAAAACAGAAAACTCTTTCGTCTAGCGAGTTTTCCATCTTGCGAGGCATTCGTCTTGCGGGGCACCACTGTATAGACTGAAGATCGTGGTAGCCAATCTGAGGCAAGTGTCTTCACGTCAATTACTCCCATGGTTTGGGGTGCAAAAAATAAAATAAAAAAGTATGTTCAAGTTGAATTCAGCTAAGACTTGTAAATAGCCAATTGGTGAGATCAAGCAATTCTGGGTGAGCAGACTGGAAAGAGCCGAAGAGAAAAGGTCCCTCCAACCTGGTTTTTCATGAAAGCTACAAAGAACTTTGCACAGGATAAGTGGGCTGTCAAGCTAGTAACTTTTCTAGATTTTCTGTTTTGCAAAGTTGTATGAGGCTAGGCAGACTGAGGTAGCTGCCTCAACAATCCATTTTAGGGTCATGAAAGGGCAGCAAATTGTTAGTTGTTTAATTTATTATTGTTGTGTTTTACTGCCAGGAAAGAGAAATTATTAATTATATTGTTTATATGGAGGGAAGTGGGTTCCCCCCTTCAATTTCTGGATTTCCAAGTTCAGTCCATAACTGCTTCTAATTCAAGGGCTGCCTCAAAAATTCAGATTTCTTACATGAAAGTACAGGTATACATAACTTCTCAATATTCATGCAACCATGATCCGCACAGATTTCACAGCTTCCTCAATTAAAGTATGTGGGAAAATGATTGCTTGTACATAAGAGCATGAGCAAAGTTCTTATTGTTACAGGGTGATTTCATAGCTAGAAGCATCCTTGGAGCATGAACAGCGCGTGAATAGCTCGTGCTGTCCCAAATGATTGGTCAACTAACATAGCCTGATCGCTTGCGTGGGTCTAGTGTGATGGCCCTTATCTGCTGGCTGAGGACAAGTTGCTTTGCTTGTATTTTGTATCTTTCTGATTTCACACAATAAAGGCTGTGCTGCAGTAGCTCTAGGGAGCCAGAGCAGCCATATTTCGGAACCTATCATGGTGTGAGACTGATTTTTCTTTGGATGCCGAGCTGTAACTCGACAATTGGTGCCCCGTGTGACTGCCTTCGGACTTCACGTTGTTTTTCATTATTCAGCACTCACCAACACGTCGTTCATCCACGTAGTGGATCCCTGGTGAGTGCTCCCGTGTGATTTCTTTCGGACTTCATGCTGTTTTACAACGTTCAGCCTCACCTCGCCCAACAGGGCTGCAGACGCGTCGTTCATCCACGTAGTGGATCCCCGGTGAGAGCTCCCGTGTGAATGTGATTCTGGACTACGTTACGGACTTATCAGCACTTATCTCCGCCCGGACAGGGCAAAAGGCGCCTCACTCATCCTCCTACGGATCCCTCCGGTAAGTGCTCCCTGCTCTTTTTGCAACTCTTGCAATCATGGGAAAATCTCTCTCTGCACCACAGAAATTTTTTTTTAAAGACCTTAAATTCCTTTTGGCCAGTAACAACCTTGCTGTTCGGAAAGCTGACCTTAAGTCCCTTATAAAAGCCCTGGACACTCACTGTCCCTGGTTCCCCCAGGACGGAAATTGGGAGTTAGACGATTGGAAAAAAATTGGACACTTCTTTCAAAATCATCCTCAGATTGATGTCAAGGTTTTGCACGCCTGGGGTAACGTCTACAAAGCTATGTCGTGCTTAACTCCTTCAAACATTCTTCTGGCTGCGGCAACAGCTTCTTCGCCCGCCCCCCCGGTTCCCGCTTTGCCTGCCTCAAACCTACCTCCTAAACCGCCGGACATTCTCTCTTCGGCTCCTCCTGTCACTCCCCTGCATTCTTCACATTCAGCACCCCCAGCCCCCGTCATGCTGATTCAAACCGATGTTCTCGATGGGCTGACGGGAGGAGGCAATTTTCTTACCATTGCCCAACAGTTGGCCCTTGATCCTATGTATTGGGCAGCCACCACAGCCTCAGCCCAAGAGGCTTTGGCCTCTGTCCCTGATGACAGGAATGAGCGCAATGGCCGGTGGGGAAGCATCAGACAGGGCCCTGCAAAGCCCTATGGACAATTTGTTGATCGCTTGTACAATACCTTCAAGCGGCAAGTTCAGAACCTGGCAACACAAGAACTGATTGTACGCCAGCTTGTGTTTGATGATGGAAATGAGGACTGTAAGCAAGCACTGCGCTCTCTAATGGCAACATCAAATATAGCCATTGCTGATATGCTTAAAGCCTGCCAGTCAGTGGGCACTGCTAGCCACAGCCTGCTAGCCACGGCCTTATCCTCCGCCGTGTCCCAAAATCCTGCAAAGAATAAAACCTGTTGGATTGACAGTGGCTAAGGAGAAAATCCAGCGGACCTTACCTATTGCGTGCCTGGGACACAAGCTGACAGCATCTGCAGCCATTCCAGTCACGCCTCAACTACAGTTTCCTGGTCATCTTAAACTGGTGGATTTACAACAAATTCTTGGACAGCTGAATTGGATAAAGAGTTATTTGGACCTGCCCACCTCTACTTTGTCTTCACTATTTTCTGCCCTTAAAGGACATAAGGATCCAGCAGACAAGATCACAGTCACCTCTGCAATGGAAGAGGCTCTTCCACAGCTGTTCCAGTGTTTCCTGGCACGCTGAAAGGCCATCTTCATCCCTACTGCATTGGCCCCCCTTTTCCCTGGGAAGCCACTTCAACCACCAAACATCATTACAGTTTTGCTGCCTCCTAATAGCAACCATCCCATCTGTATCATCACGCTTCATTGGGCTTGGACTTTTGGCTCAGCAGTGCACGGAGCAGTACATGAGGCCTATTTACAGCAAATGGGCTCCTGTATCTGCAGAAATGGCTGTGTGGCTTCTCCTGGATTGTGGTTTTTACATGCCAATAATCGAGCCACGAAATATCACGCAGGTTGCTCGGAAACAGCTATTGGAATAATTTACCATTCTCACCCTTATTGCCCCCCCGAGCAACCAATATGGCATCGTCCTGAGTGGCCCCACAATTCCACTTCACACGGGTGGAGCCTCTCCGGGAACTTTGTAAAACGCCGCTTTCGTCGTGCTGCTTTTTTGCAGAAGGCCAGGAGGCCTGAACTTTATCATCAGATCTGGACTAACAATACTTACGTTAGAGACATTAATCATTTTGCTTCTATGCTTAACCTTTCTGATTGTTGGATGTGTATGCATATCCCTCCTCAATCAAAAAGATCTGGCATTTTATTACATGGTATTCCTATAAATGCTTCATATAAGATTAGCAATAATATGAAGGACAATCGCATAAGTTTACCTCCTGTAGTTCTATCGCTCGTAGAATTGGCTCCCTATTGTTTTCATTTTAATCACAATAGCAAAAAATTTTTAGGTCATTATCCATATTGTAATTGGACATATGAATACATTAATGGATCTTCTTGTTTTCTTAATGTTACTACCATGAGTGGCAGACCAAAGGTTTTAATTAATAATGTCACAACTTACATGACCTATGAACAACAAGCTGCGTGTAGAGACTTTTATGTTTGGTTCGACTGGATGAGAAAGAGCAGCAGAACTACATGTTTGCTTCAATCTGATTTATGGTTATTTTGTGGCACATGTGCCTACAAAGAAATCCCCTCTGCCTTTTCTGGTACCTGCACGTTAGGTATAGTAGTACCCTTGGTGTATAAAATAGATAAGCTCCCAGCGGTCCGTTTGCGTAACAGAAGGGAAATACAATCACCTATTTCTCAATATACAGGGACAGCCATTTCTAGGTCTCTTCTGCCTTCTTTAGGTGCAGCCATGAATTACCGTGATTTGCATAAATTGGCAAACTGGACAGAAAATTTGTTTAATTCCACCATTTTGGCTTTAAAAATGATTAACAAAGAAATATCAGAAATAAGAAATGTAGTTCTTCAACATCATTATGCTTTAGATGTGATCCTTGCTTCTAAAGGTGGAATTTGTGCCTTAATTCATTCTCATTGCTGCATGTATATAACTGATCAATCGACCAATATCTCTGCTACTATTGATCATATGGAACAAATGATAGCCCATAATCCTTTGAATCCACCTGAAGGTTTTGATCCATGGGAGTGGTTGTCTTCTTGGTTACCTAATGGATTATGGTTAAGAAAAATATTATTGATTGTAATTGCATGTATTGCTGGCTTCATTATGGTGTGTTGTTGCATTCAATGCATACCCTCTTTGATTTCCCAATGCACTGCATGGTGGTACCGACCACGGCCCACCACAAGGGTTACAAGGGGAATTTATGTTGCAAAATATAAACGCTTAGGTAATGGGAATATGATTTTGATTAAGGGTCCCTCTTATAATATAAACAAGAAAAGAGGGCATGTGGGAAAATGATTGCTTGTACATAAGAGCATGAGCAAAGTTCTTATTGTTACAGGGTGATTTCATAGCTAGAAGCATCCTTGGAGCATGAACAGCGCGTGAATAGCTCGTGCTGTCCCAAATGATTGGTCAACTAACATAGCCTGATCGCTTGCGTGGGTCTAGTGTGATGGCCCTTATCTGCTGGCTGAGGACAAGTTGCTTTGCTTGTATTTTGTATCTTTCTGATTTCACACAATAAAGGCTGTGCTGCAGTAGCTCTAGGGAGCCAGAGCAGCCATATTTCGGAACCTATCATGGTGTGAGACTGATTTTTCTTTGGATGCCGAGCTGTAACTCGACAAAAGTACTTTAGAAAATGTGGCACTTTTGCGATAGGGCACAGATCTGCTTATTATATTTTAAGAGAAACAGACTTTGCAAAATCAACAATATGCTTAACACCAATCAAACATGCTACAGTACAGCACTGACAGGTGCTTCTGCAGTAACAGCTAAAGCATGTCCCAAACCCTCTTCACTTCTTTAATCTGATGTTACTGGAGGGAAAACTTTGATCAACGGACCTTCCTGAAGTCACCTGGATGTCACAACTTCACTGGGCCACAGGTGTAGCAACCATAACTACCACTATCCTAAGTGAGGGAATGGGGACAAGGTGTCCTTTGAGCTATTCCAAAAAGTCTTACGGTATGCTGATACTGCTCAGGACTGGGCGGCAATTCTGCAAAAAGAAACCCTGAAAGCCCACCTCTAAATGCCTGAGTTCCATCTTCTGATGACAGCCCTTGTTGGGACACTTCACCATCAGCGATAGGATTTCCCGTTTTGCAAAGTTGTCAGGAAAGAGTTGAGTTTCGAGTAAAATTTCGTTGTCGATTGGACATTTATGACCAGCATCTCTATCAAAAAGAGCAATAATATGCATCATAGAGAGGTAAACAGAAAATTCAGCCTACAGTAAGCTTGCAAGTTACACACATTTAACTCGTGCTCAATCAGCTTTACACACTTGGCAAATTAAAATAAATAAATAAAAGGGGGTGGGTGTCCAGGGGAATTATTTTTGGCAATCCTACCCACTACTGCAACCAATGTGTTTTAACTATGCACTATTTGGGCTTTAAGAGTGATCCCCAGAACCCATAATTTGTGGGTTTACTGTATATCTATTAATGCAAATTCTGTGTTTTATTTATTCTTGCCAGTTTTGTAACATTTTATGTGCCATGTTACTTTATATATTTTTATTTATTTGTTAATAAATGTATTTATATACTGCCTACTTGCAAAACACAAGGGCAGCGGAAAGCAACATAAAACCATTTTTTCTGTACACTGCTGGTGAATTCTCTGAATGTAGAGTAATTTACAAATCTGGAAATAAAATAAATAACAAATAAAATTATTCTTGCAGTCATCATATTCTCCAGTTCTGGCTTGGCTCCTGCTGCATACAGTCCGTCCCCCCCAGCTCATCCTACACCATTCCAGTGGACTCAAGAACAGCTTTTTTTTTGGGGGGGGGGGAGAAGCCAGAAAGCTCCCATTGTACAGACAGAGTTCTGCTCAAATTTTCCTGGATTCAACCCATTGAAGGCATCTGTAGCTGAGATAGGATATCCCAACACCCCATTCGCAAGATGGAAAACATCAAGGGTGGTAAACTGGCCATTTGGGTTACTAGTCAAGGGAAATGCTGGATCTTTCAATAATAAGGCAGCCCTCTCACCCCAAACCACCTTTTCCCTGATACGTTTAGCTTTTTAAAAATACATAAATTTTAAGAGGGAATTTGTGACATCAGATTTATGCGGCAGCAGTGAAAGGCACGTTATCTTTCTAGCCAGCTTGCAACCTGGTCCATCTGTACCTAGACTTCACACTTCTTTTCTTTTGACATCCCAAGTGTAATTGGGAGCTTCCTCTTGCTTAAAACTGCACTCCATCTGACACTTTAGGCATACATGAGAAAAACTGTTCAACCGACGCTTTGGAGATGGGCTACAAACTCAAGTTTACTTGCAAACTCAGTGCTGACATGGTAACGTAATCACTAACCCAGTGTCTCAGAAACATGTGCAACGGTGAGCGCGATGATTTGCCCTTCGTTACAGACAATGACTTTTAACTACCGTATTTTTTGCACCATAACACTCACTTTTTTCCTCCTAAAAAGTAAGGGGAAATGTCTGTACGTGTTATGGAGGGAATGCCTACGGGTGGCATGCCTATGGATTTTCCTCCTCTAAAAACTATGTGCGTGTTATGGTCGGGTGCGTGTTATAGAGCGAAAAATACAGTACTGCCGGAGGTCTACTGCTCCTTTACCTTATGGATTTGACAATGCAAGCTTTGCAGAAACGGTGTCCGCATGGTGTCTGCACTGCCTCCCGGAGAGCCATCAGACAGATTGGGCATTCATATTTGCTTTCCAGCGGAGGGTCAAACTCCACATCATAGCCCTGGATTTCTTCCATGAAAGAGTTTGAAAGTGTCCCGCCAGTGCCATTGCTGACACTGGTGTTGATGCTTTTTTCTTTGGCTCCAGCAATGGAACAGCTGGCCATAGCTGCACAGCAGCCGCTATCCTGACCACTGGCTTCAAAGCTGCTGTTGTTACTGTGTAGCAGACTCATAGTAACACGTAGGGGACCAGAGAGTGCTCTGCGGGCAAGAGACAGAGAGAGAAAATAATTAATTAGTTGTTTCAAATACCACATATTGCCTAAGCAATCGCAATCCCTGTGCCACCATTATCACAATGCCGCTGTACTAATCTGTGGCGTGACCGCATTTGGAACACTGTGTACAGTTCTGGTTGCCTCACCTCAAAAATGATACAGTGGTACCTCTGGTTGCGAACGGGATCCATTCCAGAAGCCCATTCACAACCTGAACAGAACGCAACTCGCCTCCGCGCATGTCCCGATTCGCCGCTTCTGCGCATGACGTCATTTTGTGCATCTGCGCATGCGCGAGCGGCAAAACCCGGAAGTAACCCATTCCGTCGCAACTTGAAAACGCTCAGCCTCTAGCAAACGTAACATGAGGCCTGACTGTATTGAAGAGTTGGAAAAGGTTCACAAACGGGAGAACCAAAGGGATGGAGAAACTCCTCTTACGAGTAAAGTTATAGCATCAGGGGCAGGATTCAGGACAGGTAAAATAATTCTTCACACAGTGCATAGTTAAGCGATGGAACTCAATCCCACAGAAGGCAAAGGTGGCCAACTTGGATGGCTTTGAAAGAGAAATTCACAGAAGATAAGGCGATCAATGGTTACTAGCCATGATGGCTATGCTCTGCCTCCAGGTTCGGGGACAGGAATGATCCTGAATGCCAATTACTGGGAATCACAAGTGGAGAGTGTGCTCAGATCCCGCTTGCCCATTTCCCAGAAGAGGCATCTCACTGGCCACTGTGAGAACGGGGATCTGGACTAGATGGCCACTGGCCTGATCCAGCAGGGCTCCGCTTATGTTCTGATTCTACTTCTATATTTTCAAGATTGCTAAAACTGGTGCTTCCTACAAGTGCCATCTTCCCAGTTGCTTTCACAACAACACAATAACGTCTTTTCAATCTGCCTCCACCTCTCTTTGAGAGTCCAGACCACCTGTCAGTATCTACCGTCCTGGCTCTCCCTGTCTGATGAGGAACTGGAACTCATGGCTCCGGTTTTGCAGAAGTCTTTTCTTTTCAAATGTGAACGGTACATAAGGCAAGTCACAGGTTGCAAGGATCTGCCGTTACATGGGAGGTCAAAGGCATGGCTAGGCACAAGCGAAGATGTCGACGCGGTGTGACGCGGCAGCTAAAAAAGCCAATGCAATTCTGGGCTGCATCAATAGGAGTATAGCATCTAGATCAAGGGAAGTAATAGTGCCACTGTATTCTGCTCTGGTCAGACCTCACCTGGAGTACTGTGTCCAGTTCTGGGCACCACAGTTCAAGAAGGACACTGACAAACTGGAACGTGTCCAGAGGAGGGCAACCAAAATGGTCAAAGGCCTGGAAACAATGCCTTATGAGGAACGGCTAAGGGAGCTGGGCATGTTTAGCCTGGAGAAGAGGAGGTTAAGGGGTGATATGATAGCCATGTTCAAATATATACCGTATTTTTCGCCCCATAAGACGCACTTTTTCCCCTCCAAAAATGAAGGGGAAATCGGGGTGCGTCTTATGGGGCGAATGCCTGCAAGCCTCGCGCGCCTGGCAGGAGGTCCCACCGGGTGCGCGAGGCTTGGGGCAGCAGCCTGTCGCCCGAAGCACGGGGAGCCCTCCGGAGGGCTTCCCCTGCTTCGGGCGAGTGTCAGCAAGCCTCGCGCTCCCGGCAGGAGGTCCCACCGGGTGCGCGAGGCTTGGGGCGGCAGCCTGTCGCCCAAAGCACGGGGAGCCCTCCGGAGGGCTTCCCCTGCTTCGGGCGAGTGTCAGCAAGCCTCGCGCTCCCGGCAGGAGGTCCCACCAGGTGTGCGAGGCTTGGGGCGGCAGCCTGTGCTTCGGGCTCCCCGTGCTTCGGGCTCCCCGTGCTTCGGACTGCTTGCGCACACCTAGAAGCTTGGGGCGCGCTGAGCTCAGCACGCCCCAAGCTCCTGGTGTAGCGCAGCGATCCGCTAGCCCTGGGAGAGCCCCGCGGCTCTCCCAAGGCTAGCGGACTGCTTGCGCGCACCTAGAAGCTTGGGGCGCGCTGAGCTCAGCACGCTCCAAGCTCCTGGTGTAGCGCAGCGATCCGCTAGCCCTGGGAGAGCCCCGCGGCTCTCCCAAGGCTAGCGGACTGCTTGCGCGCACGCAGAAGCTTGGGGCGCGCTGAGCTCAGCACGCCCCAAGCTCCTGGTGTAGCGCAGCGATCCGCTAGCCCTGGGAGAGCCCCGCGGCTCTCCCAGGGCTAGCGGACTGCTTGCCGGCACGCAGAAGCTTGGGGCGCGCTGACCTCAGCTCGCCCCAAGCTTCTTGATTAGCGCACGGGTCCGCTAGCCCTGGGAGAGGCGCCCGGCTCTCCCACGCTAGCGGAGACCTTGCCAGCACGCAGAAGCTTAGGGCGCGCTGAGCTCCGCACGCCCCAAGCTGCTGGTGTAGCGCAGCGCACCTGGGGGGGAAGTAAAAAATTTTTCCTTTATTTCCCCCCCAAAAAACTAGGTGCGTCTTATGGGCCGGTGCGTCTTATGGGGCGAAAAATACGGTAAAAGGATGTCATATAGAGGGAGAAAGGTTGTTTTCTGCTGCTCCAGAGAAGCGGACACGGAGCAATGGATCCAAACTACAAGAAAGAAGATTCCACCTAAACATTAGGAAGAACTTCCTGACAGTAAGAGCTGTTCGACAGTGGAATTTGCTGCCAAGGAGTGCGGTGGAGTCTCCTACTTTGGAGGTCTTTAAGCAGAGGCTTGACAACCATATGTCAGGAGTGCTCTGATGGTGTTTCCTGCTTGGCAGGGGGTTGGACTCGATGGCCCTTGTGGTCTCTTCCAACTTTATGATTCTATGATTCTATGAACCATCAGCATTTAGTGTAACAAGCAGCTGGAGTCCCAAGACTGGGCTGGCAAACATTTATGAGTGGGCTGGCTAGGTGAAGTTTGTGCATTCGAGCGCAGGCATTTCCACATCCTAGGTTATGGAAGAGGGGTGGGTGCCACCTCAGAAAATTTGGGGTTTTCTTTTTTAGCAGGCCCCTGCAAGACTACAGTGAAGGGACTTGCTTGATCTCAGTAGGCAGGGAGTTGGAAAGTGCAGGTGCTGTCATATTAAACACTAAACTGTTACTTGGGGTAGAAAGGAAGCAAACGGTAGTCAAGAAAACCCTGGCCCATGTTTTCAAAAGGTAAAGGACTCCTGACAGTTCAGTCCACTCGCGAACGACTCTGGGGTTGCGGTGCTCACCTCGCTTTACTGGCCAAGGGAGCCGGCGTTTGTCCGCAGACAGTTTTTCCGGGTCATGTGGCCAGCATGACTAAGCCGCTTCTGGTGAAACCAGAGCAGCGCATGGAAACGCCGTTTACCTTCCCACTGGAGCGGTACCTATTTATCTACTTGCACTGGTATGCTTTCGAATTGCAAGGTGGCAGGAGCTGGGACCGAACAATGGGAGCTCACCCCATCACGGGGATTCGAACAGCCAACCTTCCGATTGGCAAGCCCAAGTCTCAGTGGTTTAGACCACAGCACCACCCACGTCTGTAGCCCATGTTTTAAGCAGGCCCAAATTTCTGCTTTAAGCTCAGACATGTTTTTGCCTGCCTGGACCCTTGCTAGATCATGAGAAACAGAAAGCTTGGCAACGTTTTACTGAAGCTGAGATCATATATCTGTGCGAAGAACATGCAAGGTATGAGACTCCCTACAGGCAGCCCAGCAGCTCTGGGTGACCCTGTGCTGGAACATGAGATCAGGAAAAACTGGCAAGCTAAGCACATGCACCAGAATGAAGGCTCATTAGAGGCTCTGAGTCACCTTCATGAGGTTCCTTGTGCCCTGACAAAGCTCAAGAATATGTCACACACACCCCAAAAAACCAATTCATTTGAGATAAAGTAGAACAAAACACCTGTTTAAAAAAGTTTGCCCCTGATGTCATTTACCAAAACAGAGCTAAATTTTAGTGAGAAAAAGTGGTGAGAGAAAAGAGAATTACTTTGCATACTACTTTGTATACCCTATGAACTGGCCCCATAATCATCATCTGAGGCCCTTCTTCACGTCCCTCCTCAATGAGATGTCCAAAGAGTGGCAACACGAGAAGAGGCCTTTTCGGTGGTGGCTCCCTGCTTGTGCAATGCTCTCCCCATGGAGGCTTGCCTGGTGCCTTCGTTACACACCTTTCCATGCCTTCTTCTCTCAGGCTTTTGGCTACTGAAACAACCTATGGCTTTATAAACTATGTGTGGGGTTACTGTTTGTTTATTATTATGGTATGCATTTTTGTGTTTTTATATTGTAAACCACCCTATGATCCTCTGAATGAAGGACGGTATGGAAATGTAATAAATGATATAATAACAATACTAAATTGTAGTGATCATAGGATCAGCTGCCCATTACTTGGCCTCCTGTCAGCAGCACCTCCATTCCGTTACCACCTTGAGTATAAGAGGGATTATCTGCAACAAAACTAGACAGCTTCATGTTCTCAACAGAAGGTGATATACCAACAGGAAAGCAACAGAAGTGGACTGGAGGGCATAAAATAAAAAAGGAAAAAAACTCAGGACTGCCTTCTGTTAACAATAACAAAACCTTTCCAAACACCTACCTGAGACAAGAGTATCGATGTTTCTGAACCTGAGAATTGCCAATCAATAGCAGCAATTACTTTCTAGCACAAGAAGGTTAATGATTAAAGAGAAAAATCAAACAGCAACAATCGCTTTGTAAAACCACCACTGACGCTTCAGCTTCTAGTATCCCACACAAATGCTTTTATTTGTGGGAGTTTCCTGAACAAAGAGTTCTAACTTTACTTGAAATGGTGGGGATTTTGTCTTCATGATTAATTTTATTCAGCATTTTGAAAAAGCTGGAGAATCCCACTACAACACACATAGACTTTTCCTGTCAATACACCCTGATTTGAGGGGCAACGTTCATTTCATCAGGTGCATTAGGTTTTGTGTGCTCAATCTTGCTCAAAGTCAGAAAACTTTCTACTGCTTTTAAGGTAATGTCTTCAGTTCAGAAAAACTAGCATAAAAACATTTAGACTCCAATGTGCAATATTAGCCAAATATGTTCTTCTATTACTTGAGTTTTGTTTTAAATGTATCAACTGTTGGGGGGGGTATAAACACAATATACTGCATATAAAGGTAAAGGTAAAGGTACCCCTGCCCGGGCCAGTCTTGTCAGACTCTAGGGTTGTGCGCTCATCTCACTCTAGAGGCCGGGAGCCAGCGCTGTCCGCAGACACTTCCGGGTCACGTGGCCAGTGTGACATCGCTGCTCTGGCGAGCCGGCACCAGCGCAGCACACGGAACGCCGTTTACCTTCCCGCTATAAAGCAGTACCTATTTATCTACTTGCACTTTAAGGGTGCTTTCGAACTGCTAGGTGGGCAGGAGCTGGGACCGAAAGACAGGAGCTCACCCCACCGCGGGGATTCGAACCACCGACCATACGATCGGCAAGTCACCCACGTCCCATACTGCATATACAGGTGTCTTTTTCGCATCCCTTACCATGCTGCAAGCAGTGTTACAAACTCAGATATATAAGCTAGGAGTCAAATGGCTCCCTAAACCAAGGTTAGTCGCCAAAACGGAATATCTAGTTGCCATTTTTGGGCAGGAATAAAGTCTACATTTTTCAATTTTTGGACTAACTGTGATTGATTCTCAGTTCAGATGACAACCTTGAGAAGTCTCTTGATCCAGGGACAGTCCACATACCTGGCCTACCCCAAGCTCTTTTTCCTAGCGGTGACTACTCTTGCTCAGGCTGCACAGAAAAAGCAAACCGGTTCCAGAAATTCATTCCGATTGGGCAGATAAAATTTAACTGATCAAATTCTACAGAATGGGGTGCTAGTGTATGAAAAGAGTCCAGATCCAACGATCCCAGGCATGCACCTCAAGATGGTGGAGATGCCAGGCGCCATTCTGGTGCCCAGGAATGTTCACTTGGTTGAAAATGGCCGAAATCCAGGTGCAAAATGCACCTCACGCCTGCTAATTTCGAACACTGGCAGCAAGTAACCTGCCTCCCTTCTCTTGCCATCTGGAGACAGCAGCTTTCAGTTTCTTACTCCTTGTGGTGTATTTGAGACTTAGGTAAAAAAGGTAAAGGATATTTGGACAGTTAACTCCTGTCAAAGGCAACTATGGGGGGCAGTGCTCATCCCGCTTCAGGCCAAGGGAGGCGGTGTTTGTCCGCAGTAGCTGTTCTGGGTCATGTGCCCAGAATGACTAAACCGCTTCTGGTGCAACGGGACACCGTGACGAGTGCCAGAATGTATGGAAACACTGTTTTCCTTCCTGCCACAGTGGTACCTATTTATCTACTCGCACTGGTATGCTTTCGAACTCCTAGGTTGGCAGGAGCTGGGACAGAGAAACGGGAGCTTACCACTGTCAAGTGGATTCGAACTGCCAACCTTCCAATCGGCAATCCCAAGAGGCTCAGTGGTTTAGACCACAGAGCCACCCACTCTTGTATTTGAGACTAGATTGTATTGGCCCACCACTGTCTATCAGGCCACACTAGTAGACTGCAAAACCCCTTGTGCACAGAAGCAATCTTAATCTACCACTGTGAAATGTTGAAAGGTCTCAAGAATAACCTCCTGTTACACGAATGAAGATGGCCCAGCACTGCCCAATTTTTTAAAGAAACCAAATACGTACAGAGGTACCTCGGGTTAAGTACTTAACTCACTCCGGAGGTCCATACTTAACCTGAAACTGTTCTTAACCTGAAGCACCACTTTAACTAATGGGGCCTCCTGCTGCTGCCGCGCCGCCAGAGCACGATTTCTGTTCTCATCCTGAAGCAAAGTTCTTAACCTGAAGCACTATTCCTGGGTTAGCGGAGTCTGTAACCTGAAGTGTATGTAACCTGAAGCGTATGTAACCCGAGGTACCACTGTACTGTGATTTTTAAATGGACAGTATAATTTTTCAGGTTGGACCTGGGTAACGTCACATCAAAGTCATGTTTCTGGTTTGCCATCTTGATTCAAAATGGTGCTTTGTCCAAATGTCAACAAAAGTTGCCACCTTCATCTCAGGAACCCTCATGCCAACTTTGGTGATAATATCTGAAGAGGCTGCCAAACCTATGAAGGCAAAGTTACACCAAAGTGGTGATTAGGTCCACCATCTTAACTCAAAATGGGAGTTGGTAACCCAACCTCAACCCCATCTCAGAAACCCTCATGCAGAGTCTGCCAATGATACCTCAAAAGGCGTCCAAACTCATAGCGGAGAAACAAAGGGACAAACCATTGTCCAAAATACACAGTAGATGAAGCAGCCTTCTTTCTCCAAGATGGTAGATAAGAGAGCCCAGGCAGAGTCCTTACTACACAGTAGTGTACCGGAAAGTCAGTATGATTAGCTTTAATTTATGTTTGTGGTTATTACCAATGAGGGAAATCCCCAGCTTTGTTTAAGAAGCACCTGAAAGTGTTAGGCAAGTTTCAGTTTGTGTTTCAGATAAACAAGGAAACTGAATACAGCTTTATGCATGTAGGTCTTGTGCCTAATGCATTTAAAACGTTTCAGGGATTATGGTCTGTTTAGTGGGTTCCTTTCCATTTCAGTATTCATATACTGTACTAATCTAAGCCAGTAAGCAAACATCTCTTATCAGGTTAATTCATGAAAGCTGCATACACAATATGATTTATAAAGAAATCGCAAGGCAGAGTTCAAATTTGAAAGAAAAGGAATCAAGAAAATTAAATGAGATCCTATTCTAGATATCCTCGTTGTTACCAACATTAATTAAAGAGGAAAGAATGGATAGAGCATTTCATTCATTAGTTATCTGATATCCTGAGTACCAAACAGATGTCCTCCAAATAATTCTGCCCACTTTGACCTGGGATGGGGAACCAGATCTGGTCAGCGGGCCAGAACTTTATCTTCACCATGGCCCAACTTTGCCTACTGGGTGCTGATCATCAGTCAGAGGGAGACTTTTTGAAGCCTCTGCTGAGGGGAAATACTCTTTCCCTCTGCTGAGAAAGCAGCGTGCATTGAAGGAACTGGGGGAAGCACTTTTGACTACAAACTGCTTCCTTTGGAAAGGAAAAAATGTTCCGTTTTAGAAGCTCCTTTAAGAACTGGAAGCTTCCAAACCACCTAACAATCAGCTGATTGCTTTTGCGAGCCCTGTACTTAGCGCTTGCAAAGTGCTTCTGAAGTGCCAGCTGCTGGGTTCTTGGGAAGCACTGTGCAAGCACCTTTCATCCAAGCTCCACCTCTACCTGCACAGCAAGTGAACGTGGCCTGGCTGAAATGGCCGCTGGGCAAAATGGAGAGGCTGGTGGGCTTAAGGAGATCTGTAAGTCACAGAATTCCCATCCCTGACTTGAATAACCACTTTAAGCGTTACAGGTCTATTACTAGAAAGAATGGGAATGAATCCCCTCTTCTAAAGAGCACTTATACCAGGGTAATATGGCCCAACTGTAAGGCCCCCAGGCCTTTTCCGAGACCACACTCCTTCACCCATTGAATGCTTTTTCCTCTGGAATGTGTTCTTGAACTGAGAGAATGCCTCTTGCTTGCTTGGGCAGAGGATTGAGAGATGTTGATGTATGGTTGGGAATAGGGATATAGCCTCCTGTACAAAGAGTCGTAGTGGGACGCGGGTGGTGCTGTGGGATAAACCACAGAGCCTAGGACTAGCCAACCTAGCAGTTCAAAAGCACGTCAAAGTGCAAGTAGATAATTAGGTACCCCTCCAGCGGGAAGGCAAACGGCGTTTCCATGCGCTGCTCTGGTTCGCCAGAAGCGGCTTAGTCATGCTGGCCACATGACCCAGAAGCTGTACGCCGGCTCCCTCGGCCAATAAAGCGAGATGAGCGCCGCAACCCCAGAGTCAGCCACAACTGGACCTAATGGTCCGGGGTCCCTTTACCTTTACCAAGAGTCGTATCTGTTTCTCTGCCTACTTTCGTCTCTGGCCCTGCATGCGGCTCCCAAAAGGTTGCTCACAAGATGAAAAAGGTCCACAACCCTTTATTTATACCAGTAACTATCAAAAGTTCTTATATTGGTTAAAATTAAAGACAGTGCTGCCTTTACCAGCTGATTGATTTGGTTCACTTCAAAGCCATCCAGTTACTAATTTTTAGAAGACAATCAATGACATCCATTACAAGAATCTCCTACAGTAAAGGAGGTACACAACATGTTTCTCTCCTTATGCCTACACATAAATACAATATGAACTTTTTCCTACTCTTCACATTTTCCTCGTCTACAGTGCGTAGGACATCAGCTCCCACAGACTGACAAATACTTTTCAATACATTTGTAAGGTTTGTGAACTTCTGTGAAGAAGTTTCTCAAGAAGGAAATATACCTTCACAAAATCCTTATTGTAAGACCCAAGATTACAAATTAAGAGTTCCCCATTGAGAAATCAAACCTACAAACCAGCCAAGCCACAACATGTTTCTCTCTACAAGGAGCACACCACTTCATAAAGAGTTGCAGGGAGAATGTCAGCATCCTTGAACTCAATTTGCATTCCTATTTGCCTTTATAAAGTTACTTCATGTCCCTTCCAAGATGCCTATTACTATCTTTGCCTCACTAATACTTACAAATTTAATAACCTATATTTATTCTGTCACTTGAGCCAAAAAGCAAACACCAGATATGTGTTTTCTGCATTAAAAAAAATCCTTTCATTTTACAATTTTATGCGATGGAAGTATACCAGCACACTGTTCTTCAACAAAAAACCATAACAGATTGTGTGCCACACACAAAAGGTGTCTAAAAGCTCTTTCTTTAACCTCAAAACAATGCACAGTTTGATATTAAAATCACTGATAGCTTAAGTATGTACAACGGTGCAACAATATTTAGTAGTGATCTAGGTCTTTTAAAACCTTAGCAGAGCAATCCAAATCCTGGCTGAGTCACATTAGCCGGCCTAATGGTTGGGAGGACTGCACAGGAGTGGAGTTGGCTTGAGATCCAGTGGATCCTGGAACATCTCAGTGCCTCCCCCTCCCCATTTTGGGAATTTCAGTAGCCTGCCACTGACAAGGAGCCTACCAGCAGTACTTCTGCCTGAAAAGGGTTCAGAACCCTTTTCGACCCATCCAAGGGCTATACACCAGCTGTGGCCAAGGCCAGAGGGAAGTGGCAGGATGCGAACTTTCACACAGCAGGCAACATTCTAGCCACACAAAAGCCAGGGGCTTCTGCACTCAGGCACATGCCTCTCCAGCCCCTGTCCAGACAAACAAGAGCCTTATCACAGTCCCAAGACACAGCCCAGCCAGGCAAAGCACTGAGGATGGTGGGGGAACAGGGCTGGTGTGCGTGTGGCCTGGGGAAGAGTCCCAAGGGCCAGATGGAGAGGCCAGAAGGGCCACATCTGGCCTGCTAGCCTTAAACTGCACATCCCTGCTATACCCTCTGGAACCCAGTGAAGGCTTACTAAGCTGCACTCAGAGTTAGGTTCCCAGTACGTTTCCGAGCACAATTCAAAGTGTTGGTGCTGGCCTCGGTCCCATATACTAACCAGCCTCGGTCCCGTATACCTGAAAGAGCGTCCCCACCCTCATCGTTCTGCCCAGACACTGAGGTCCAGCTCCAAGGGCCTTCTGGAGGTTCCCTCCCTGTGAGAAGTGAGGTTGGAGGGAACCAGGCAGAGGGCCTTCTCGGTGGTGGCGCTTGCCCTGTGGAATGCCCTCCCATCAGATGTCAAGAAAATAAACAACTACCTGACTTTTAGAAGACATCTGAAGGCAGCCCTGTTTAGGGAAGTTTTTAATGTTTGATGTTTTATTCTGTTTTTAATCTGTTGGAAGCCCCGATGCCACCCTTGGTAACTGCACAGAAACTTCATGGGGCATCAGTTTCAAACACACGTTTTACAAGAGGTCTAGTGTGTACACTGGATTTAAATTGTTTTCTAGAAACCATGGGACTGACTTTGAACCCTTTGGAAAGTGGCTTTGGCACTACAGTGGACGCTCGGGTTGCGAACGTGATCCGTGCGATTTAGCGCTTCTGCACATGCGTGACCACCGAAACCCGGAAGCAACTCAATTCCAGTACTTTCGGGTTTCGGCGGGTCCGTAACCCAAAAAAACACAACCTGAAGCGTCTGTAACACAAGGTGTGACTGTACACAAGTTTAAGAGGCAGACCTCTCTTGTACTCAATTACACTCTTCAAAGCGTCATATTCACTACCATCTCAGGGAATCAGCAGAAAATGTGTCCTGATATCTGCAGTACCAAATGTGTCTATATCTAGACGGAACTCTCTTCCCCAAGGTTTCATCAAGAGGGCAAGCTTGAGTATTTCCCAGTTGAATGGTCAATAATGTGCATAGGTACATGGGTGTAGCCGGGGGGGGCAACTGCCCCCCAATCAGTCAATAAAAATACATAGCAAACTGAGGTTTGTGTGTCCCCCCCCAACAAAAGGCCTGCCCCCTAACAAAATTCCTGGCTACGTCCATGCAATTGGCTAAAACTATCAGCTTCTGCCAGTTCCATCCGTTTGCTGTACTGAAATAAATAATAGCTTTATTTTTACTCCATGCAATTTTGTTTCGGTGCTCTTTTATTGTTATTTAATTTCAAATTTTCCAAAAAATTTCATTCCTTGCTGCAAGCTAGCCCTAAGGACACAGGTACAGGCCAGACTGTTAACAACAAAATAAAACAGCAAGTTCTCTGTTACGACAGGCCTTATCCAGTTAGCAGCAAATGAACCACCACGCAAGCAACAAAGGATTTTTCGCTGGGTGGCTGAGCAGGATCCACCAGCTTTTAATTATTTGCATAACTTTGTAAGTTCATATAAAAATTAAAAAGAATAAAAATGGAGTAATGTACCCACGTGTTTCATAGAATCATAGAACTGTGGAGCTGAAAGGGACCCAGTGAGGACCAGTGCCAAGGGCCTTCTGGCGGTTCTCTTGCTGCGAGAAGCCAAGTTACAGGGAACCAGGTAGAGGGCCTTCTCGGTGGTGGCGCCCGCACTGTGGAACGCCCTCCCACCAGATGTCAAAGAGAACAACAACTACCAGACTTTTAGAGGACATCTGAAGGCAGCCCTGTTTAGGGAAGCTTTTAATGTTTAATAGGTTATTTATTTTAATATTCTGTTGGAAGCCACCCAGAGTGGCTGGAGAAACCCAGCCAGATGGGCGGGGTACAAATAATAAATAATTATAATTATTATAATAATTATTATGATTTAGTCCAACCCCATGCAATGCAATTTGTGTTGTTTTTAAGCTGTAGATTTTTTACCAACCCCTAGGATGGGACGCAGGTGGCGCTGTGGGTAAAACCACAGTGCCTAGGACTTGCCGATCGTATGGTCGGCGGTTCGAATCCCCACGGCGGGGTGAGCTTCCGTCTTTCGGTCCCAGTTCCTGCCCACCTAGCAGTTCGAAAGCACGTCAAATTGCAAGTAGATAAATAGGTACCGCTTTATAGCGGGAAGGTAAACGGCGTTTCCGTGTGCGGCTCTGGCTCACCAGAGCAGCGATGTCACACTGGCCATGTGACCCGGAAGTGTCTGCGGACGGCGCCGGCTCCCGGCCTCTAGAGTGAGATGAGCGCACAACCCCAGAGTCTGTCAAGACTGGCCCGTACGGGCAGGGGTACCTTTACCTTTACCTAGGATGGGAACAGGGCGGAAACAGATAAAACGGCCTTGATAACTATGCGCTGGACCAGGTTGGGGAATTTTTAAAAAGGAGTTTCTCACGACTCACCCTACAAACCTTTCCCCCCGCAGTTGCTCAGCTAGTCATCCAGTTTGGTTTGTGCAAAGAGGAGAACAAAACGTGACTCACCACACCCACCCAATGCATCTACAGCAGTGCTGGCCCAACTTGGCCCGCCAGCTGTTTTGGGACTACAACTCCCATCATCCCTTGCTAACAGGACCAGTGGTCAGGGATGATGCGCATTGTAGTCCCAAAACAGCTGGAGGGCCAAGTTTGGGGATGCCTGCCATAGAGGACCCGGCATGATCTGGACCAGGCATAGGCAAACACGGCCTTCCAGCTGTTTTGGGACTACAACTCCCATCATCCCTTGCTAACAGGACCAGTGGTCAGGGATGACGGGAGTTGTAGTCCCAAAAAACAGGTGGCGCCATCACTGATCTACGGAGAGGGAAAGCAAATGTGAGAAAAGGCCAAAAGCCCAAAATATATATATATAAAAGCTTTAAAGCCACATTCCCTCGCCAAGAGACCCCCGGTTGCTCCTTCCACAAGGCGAAGAGGCCTTGCTGGGAACGGAGAAACGGGCCTCCTCCGCCTCCACGCGCACCAAAAAGGGCGCAGAGCGATCCTGAAAGCCGGCGCAAAACAGCTCGGCGGAGGAGGAGGCGCGGCGGAACCGAAACCTCCCGCGGAGGAGGAAAAGCGAAGCCGGCGAGCGACCTTCGGGCCTGGATCCCGAAGAACGAGGCCTCGTCAGGCGAGGGCTCCCACCCGCCCGCCCGCCTGAGCCGGGTCTCCCCGGCCCGGGAAGAGGGCGGCGTTCCTCGGCTGTGGGGACTGCGAGGCGGAAGCCATGGCCGCCAAACTGCGAGGCGAGATAGGGCGGGCAGGCGGAGAGAGCCAAGCCGGCCCGGGAAGCCGGCGCTTACCTCAGCCCGGTTACCTCAGCCCGGTCGCCGTTGCCGCCGCCGCCGCCTTCTTCTCGGCCAGGTGACTCGTCCTCATCTGTGGAAATGGCCCGGGCGAGAGAGAGGCGGAGGCCGGGAGAAGCCGGAGGGAAGGAAGCGGCGCGACGAGGGAGGAGTTTCCTCCGCCGCCGAGCGAGAGAGCGAGGCCGAGGGGAAAGCGAAGGAGGCCGCGCGCCTCACAGCGCCGCCCCGTTTACCTCACGGAAGGAAAGAAGGCAAGGCCGAGAGTTGCGCTCTTCCCTCAGCGCGGCGGGGCCCACTTTGACACACTTCATATTCATTCATTAAATATTATTGATATTTATAAATGGATATTTATTGATTTAATGCCTTTAAACGCTAATCAAGATGTCTTTGTACCCGGTCGGGTGCCCGCTTCTCCTCACGGAGAAGAAGCCGAGTGAGAAAGCGCGCCGGCGGCACGTACACTTTTCATATTTTATTCGGCTTGATATATTAATTTAATACATTTAAACATGGGCGTAGACAGGATTTTTGTTGGGGGGGGGAGAACCGACGTGTTTGGTCAGTTTAGTATTTCTATTGTTTTACTTGGGCAGCTCTGCCCATGTATTTGGAATACTATTTAAAATTTACCCGCCTTTCCCCCCTGACGATACGATACGATACGATATCTTTATTGTCATTGTCCCACACAGAACAATGAAATTGACAGGGACTCAAGGCGGATTACCGGTAGGATAAGAGCAGCTAAAAATCATGGGGCGGGGAAACAATCATATTTATGTTTAGAAACCAGTATCTGAGTTTTGCAATTGATTTTTCCTCTTCCCTCCCTGCCCCTTTTCCCTTTTGTGTTGTTAAAATATACCGTATTTTTCGCTCTATAACACGCACCCGACCATAACACGCATGTAGTTTTTAGAGGAGGAAAATCCGTAGGCATGCCACCCGTAGGCATTTCCTCCATAACACGCACAGACATTTCCCCTTACTTTCTAGGAGGAAAAAAGTGAGTGTTATGGTGCAAAAAATACGGTAATAATAATTTGATATGTTACAAAAAGAATAGAAAGAAAAATGCAAACATAACAAAAAGAAAACAAAGAATTTAAAAAATGGTAAGAATCACAAGGCAAACAATAAATACGTATAAAATCCCTTTGCAAACAATAAATACGTATAAAAATAAAAGTGCTCTCTGCCTGTGAGCTCTATCATTACTGGGAATAAAGTTTCTTTATAGTCTTCAATGAGCCAGACAGTTGTGCAGGCATATAGGTATCTTTTCCAGAAGGGCAAATTGCCTTGAATGACAGCAATTCAGGTCATTGAGAGTCTTCCAGTGATTGGCAATGCAGCCCTGGGCTGCTGCTAAGAGGGGAGAAATGTTATTTACTTTTCAAATCCCATTCTTGTTCCCACATACAGGTTCAAAAGTGCCAGATAAAAGGATGGAGTAATTGTTTGTTCAGTTATCAGCAAGATCTCAGCAAACACCATATTCCAAAACTCAGCAATCTTGTTCTGGTTGTATGTATTGCCATTCTGATGAGCTTTTTTTGGCTGGAGAGAGGGTACAAATGCGCCAAGATCGTACTCCAACATTTTCCTGATGAAAACAGGGGTGTCCTATTACAACAAACTTTTTCAGCAGGGGGCCGGTTCACTGTCCCTCAGACCTTGTGGGGGGCCGGACTGTATTTCGCGGGGGGGGGGGGATTGAACGAATTCCTATGCCCCTCAAATAACCCAGAGATGCATTTTAAATAAAAGGACACATTTTACTCATGTAAAAACACACTGATTCCTGGACCGTCCGCGGGCTGGATTTAGAAGGCGATTGGGCCAGATCCAGACCCCGGGCCTTAGTTTGCCTACCCATGTCCTATTACATAATAATTTTACTATTTATACCCCACCTCTCTGACTGGGTTGCCCCAGCCACTCAGAGCTGCTTCCAACATACCTAAAAAAATAATTAAACATTAAACATTTTTTAAAACTTCCCTATACAGGGCTGGCTTCAAATGGTTCAGGGGTCGGATAACCCCATATCACCCAACATTTCTCCACTAGGGACATCCTAAGGAAAAGTGGGGCATTCTGGGATCAGATCAGAAACCGGGGCAGCTTCTGTAAATCTGGGACTGTCCCTGAAAAATAGGGACACTTGTAGGGTCTGCAAATGGCATGTACGGTTCTTTCTCCCTCCTCTTTTAATCCCTACAATATCCCTACAAAGTACCGTGTTTTTCTGTGTTTTGAGCGAGGCTTTTTGACACAAAAACCACGTCAAAAAACTGGGGTCGTCCAATACACGGATAATAGCATGGCGGGGGGAGCGTCACACTGCCAGCCATTTGGTTGGCGGGAGCACGCCTTTCCCTGATGTTGCAGTGAGCAGGAAGCGATCTGGGGGGTGTTTCCTGCACGCAGCTGCGTAGTGGGGAGAAGCTGCACACCGCTAGCCAGCTCTTTGACGGGAGCGCAAATTCACCCGATGCCGCTGCGCACGGGAAGCACTCCCTGGATCGTTTCCCATGCGCAGCGGCATCGTGGGAGGTTGCGCTCCTGCAAACTGGATGACTGGGGGGAGCGCAATTTCACCCGATGCCGCTGTGCATGGGAAACTATCAAGGGAGTGCCTCCTGCCCGCAGCTGCGTGGGGGGAGAGGCTCAACAACTTTGGGCCATCTCCCCTCATTTTCTTAAAATTTAGTCTCCCAAAATGGATGTGTTTGTCTTATACAAGGGGGCATCTTATAGAAGGAAAAGTACGGTAAGTTGGGCTGAGAGGCAGTGACTGGCCCAAGGTTGTACCCAGTGAGCTTGTGGCTGAGTGGGGATTTGAACCCAGGTCTCTTCCAGGTCCTACTCTAATCACTACCCTGCAGCAGCTGTCATCTGACCCTAGGGTGAAGGTAAAATGATGGTGGTGGCAATGTATGTGGCTAGTCAGTCCATCTTCTCCAGACCTCCTGCTCTGCTGCCCACACCTAAGGGCAAGCAAGTAGGCCAAAGCAGCAGCAATGTCTCCTTCCACCAGGTAGGGACAGTGGCTGGGGCCCCCACTTGGGACAGCAATTTGCAGTTGTTTAGTCATGTCCGCCTCTTCGTTACCCCCTAGACCAGAGCATGCCAGGCCCTCCTGTCTTCCACTGCCTCCCGCACTTTGGTCAAACTCATGCTGGTAGCTTTGAGAACACTGTCCCACCATCTCGTCCTCTGTCATCCCCTTCTCCTTGTGCCCTCCATCTTTCCCAACATCAGGGTCTTTTCCAGGGAGTCTTCTCTTCTCATGAGGTGGCCAAAGTCTTGGAGCCTCAGCTTCAGGATCTGTCCTTCCAGTGAGCACTCAGGGCTGATTTCCTTCAGAATGGAGAGGTTTGATCTTCTTGCAGTCCATGGGACTCTCAAGAGTCTCCTCCAGCACCAGAATTCAAAAGCATCAATTCTTCGGCAATCAGCCTTCTTTATGGTCCAGCACTTTGCAGTAGGAACAGATAATTAAGTAGTCGGTCTGCGAGCACTTAGGAAAGGAAGTTTAGAAAAGATAGTGTCCATTGCTTAAAAGATTTCTGCACCCAGTTTTCCCCCCCATTGTCACCCATCATTACAGGGCAACACCTTTTTGAGAAGAAACGATGTCATGTGCATCAGCAGCAGCACCACCAGACACCATCTGTCCCAGCTTCAGCAAAACATGTCTCTCCTGAATTGGTCTCCACAGCCACAGCAGGCACTCTAATGCCCCAGCGTATGGGTATGCAAACTAAGGCCCAGGGACCAGATCCGGCCCTATCACCTTTTAAATCCGGCCTGCAGATGGTCCGGGAATCAGCGTGTTTTTACATGAGTAGAATGTGTCCTTTTATTTAAAATGCATCTCTGGGTTATTTGTGGGGCATAGGAATTCATTTTTATTTTTATTTTCAAAATATAATCCGGCCCCCCACAAGGTCCGGCCCCCGGCTGAAAAGGTTTGCTGACCCCTGCCCCAGCGCTTTGACTTCACCCGTGAAGGCGTACTCCTCCACTGTCTCCGGAGACAGACGAATGCCAACAAGCAACAACCACTTTCCAACCGTTCAGGAACAAGTTATACCGGTGCTATGGCATCCATAGATCGCCTTCTGCAATCTGACAATGCTGATCAGCGATTGGCTTCTAGATGCATACCCTAGATACCATCTGTGTCCTGTTCCGAGCTGTAAGACTGAGCACACATGCTTCCTTAAGGCATTTTAGAAAGGCAGCTGGGATTTTTCTCATGTCGAGGTCTCCGGAGAAACCGAGTCTTGTCTACCATAAACGTTAGCTTGGTTCGAACACTGTTTACTTCAATTATTGTTTTGCTGTATTCTTATTGAGGGACGCGGGTGGTGCTGTGGGTTAAACCACAGAGCCTAGGGCTTGCCGATCAGAAGGTCGGCGGTTCGAATCCCTGCGACGGGGTGAGCTCCCGTTGCTCGGTCCCTGCTCCTGCCAACCTAGCAGTTCGAAAGCACGCCAAAGTGCAAGTAGATAAATAGGTACTGCTCCAGTGGGGAAGGTAAACAGTGTTTCCGTGCGCTGCTCTGGTTCGCCAGAAGCGGCTTAGTCATGCTGGCCACATGACCCGGAAGCTGTACGCCGGCTCCCTCGGCCAGTAAAGCGAGATGAGCACCGGCAACCCCAGAGTCGGTCACGACTGGACTTAATGCTCAGGGGTCCCTTTACCTTTACTATTCTTACTGAAGTTTTGCTTGTAAACTATCCAGAAAAATATTGATATACAGCTATATAAAATAATAATATGCTATAATATTTAAGGTACCACAAGTCGTCTTTGTTTTTACTGCAAGGGGCTGGTGTGTCTGCCCTCATGGGAAATGTTTTAGAGCAGATACTGTAGGATAAATGCCAATTCCTTATGCTGATAGTGCCATCTTGTGGCACTGCCTTTGAATAATGGCTTATCATTGACAAAAAACATAAGCACAGATAGAAGTTTCTCTCTTGGATATGGAAAATACAAAAGTAAGGAAGAGATGAGGACCTGGGGCATTTCACATTTATGTTGCTGCTGTTATTTCTTAAAATTTTCATTTATACCGGACCTTTTTTTTTTTACTCAGAAGTGCTTTACGTGCATCAAGGATGGGAACCCCAAAATTGGCAGCAGTGCCTTCTGTCCAGGTCTACAGCCTCTCCTCCTCCTGAGCCCCAACCCTTCTAGGCCACTGAAGTAAATTTAACAAAACAGGTAAATCATAGCAACCCAGATGAACCTCATACGGCATCCAAAGGCCTCAAGACCCACATTTCCTAGCACTCTAGGCTATCATGCTTTCCCATTGGGGGAAGGAAATCAAATTACAACTGTCTCCATCTCCCTGCAAACTAGGAAAACAAACAAGCAAAAAACTTCCAGACAGAGGCCTAAAAAAGGAAAAGCCCATTTTCTTTAGGGAAGCTATGTGCTTTAAATGTATGGGGTAGATGTAACCATGAGTTACTGTATTTTTCGCTCTATAAGACGCACCAGACCACAAGACGCACCTAGTTTTTGGAGGAGGAAAACAAGAAAAAAAGTATTCTGAATCTCAGAACAGCAAGAGGGATCGCTGCACAGTGAAAGCAGCAATCCCTCTTGCTGTTCTGGCTTCTGTGATAGCTGCGCAGCCTGCATTCGCTCCATAAGACGTACACATTTCCCCGTACTTTTTAGGAGGGAAAAAGTGAGTCTTATAGAGCAAAAAATACGGTACTTGCACAAGGTTCTCCCCCCCCCCACTGGATAACAATGTACACAAGAACTGCCAGAGCACCTTGATGCTAAGGAATGAGAAGGAAAGTTTGCACTTCCGAGACTTAAGGGTTCTGCTACACCTCAGAGGTCCTCCCCCAAATGTCAGTCCGTCACCGCTTTTGAACTAGGGCCCCTTCTGCATCAACATTAAACTTACTGGTTTGTGTGTTAACAATGCTTTTGCCAGCATTTGTGTGTATGCCACATTTTTAACTGTAGGTCCCGCCATTTTCAAATCAATTTTGGAGAAATGAGGAGCAAATGCACAGCAATCTGTTGTTTGAACAAACAGCTGTGAAATACCCTTAACGTGGCACTGATAGTTGCCACTTTTTATATTTATTTAAATATGATCAATACTTTTCATATTTTGTAAAAAAAAAACATTTTTTAAACCAGCTCATTAATATCTATACAAAAATAAATGTTCTTGTGTTCAAAAGTGAGCGTGTTATAAAACATTTTGAATTCTCTTTCAGTAATGATAACTTTTCTAAGCAGCTTCAGGGAAATCCACATTTAAAATGTTCGAGTAAGGATGTGAAGAGAAACCTCAGAGGTTCTTTCAAGGGACGGGCTTTTTAAATATGGGGAGGTATCATATGTTACTTTGTAAGGAAACACACAACTATTAGGTTAGAAAGTTTCCTCTTTTATGAAGTTAAGTAATTTAGATCTGACTGGGACAAATGAAGCAATTAGGTATAATAATAAAGGAAGCAAACTTCCTTGAACAAGTGGCATTCAAACTGCACTTATGCACATAAACCATAACTAATTACAAAATCCCCTCAGGAATCTTAATTACATGAAATGTCTTTTAGTTTTAACAGACTATTTCATGGCTTATTCTAATTTCAGTTGTGGGTTTGCACATTGATATGGAAAGTCTTGTTTTATCAAGTCCAGATGAAAATTTGCAAATTGTTTAAAACTGACTCATGGCAACTAAGAAAACACCTTTTGGATTTTATTCCCCACAGGGTAAAGCACAACTAATCCAGCTATGATGCAGAGGGCATTTGCATAAATTCTCTACCATTTCTATGCTGGAATTTTGCCACTAGTACAAAACTAAAATAACAGAATTTTCCCAAAGAGAACTTTTGGTTTCAAAGTATTTGGCAGGAGAGGAATACAACGAACTATTGACATGCTGAAAAGGGTGAACAGGGTTTTCATATTATGTGGACTGTTGTAATTTAAATACAGTGGTACCTCGGGTTAAGTACTTAATTCGTTCTGGAGGTCTGTACTTAACCTGAAACTGTTCTTAACCTGAAGCACCACTTTAGCTAATGGGGCCTCCCGCTGCCGCACGATTTCTGTTCTCATCCTGAAGCAAAGTTCTTAACCTGAAGCAATATTTCTGGGTTAGCAGAGTCTGTAACTTGAAGCATATGTAACCTGAAGTGTACGTAACCCGAGGTACCACTGTAAGTAGTTTATGACTTGTGACATCAGCCAATGGGTAGGACAGGGTTAAATCCTGCATTGGCCACAGAAGAGGGCAAACAAGAACAAACCCAAAAGGTGGGTTGGTTAGAAATTGAGGTTACCTCTGCAGGTACACATTCTAGAATGAATATAGTCAGAGCCTTGTAGCCAAAAGTTAAACCAGAACAATTTTTTTAATTCATAAGGACAAAGCTTTTCCATAAAACCCCCAAGTAATGCAAACATAAATATCTAGTTAAGGCACCAACCCTTTAACATTCAAAATATAGCTCATATTTGGTATTGCTTTTCCACTTCATCAGCTTGGGTTTATCCTTCCTGCCTGGACATGTAACCCAGCTACACATCTCCAGGAAAGACAGAGCTTTTCAGTAACAGTATTCCACAGCCCTGTGAAGTGGATCACCATTCATAATTGCTGTTTTATTTGGTAGACTGTTTTCTTACCTGGTGCATATTAAACAAGAGTATTGATTTGCAAGAATGTGTGTGCTTTTTCACTTTGACTGATTGCTACCAATTTTCAAGTAGCTATATTGCAAGGGTTAAAACTCCCAGGAACTACTGAAGCATTATCAGGCTTGTACAGCACAGCCACATGTGTGGGGTGGGTGG
Source organism: Podarcis liolepis (assembly GCF_965112155.1). NCBI lineage: Eukaryota > Metazoa > Chordata > Lepidosauria > Squamata > Lacertidae > Podarcis > Podarcis liolepis. The sequence continues at coordinate 2,161,431 of NC_139560.1, read as the reverse complement.
GAATCATTTAGCATCATTTCCTATGAGTCATGGTATTACATTGCATCTCCCAACACTATTCTGATAAGCTTGTTTCTCACAAAGAGCTTCAAACAGAACACCAGCAGCAGTAGAGACAAGATCCTCCCCCATAATACTACGTAAAGATGGACTTCAAAGGCTGCACGCACTGTGCATTTAAGCCGCAATACTTCCCCCAAAGAATCCTGGTAACCCCCGTTTACCCCACAGTTCCCAATGCCTTTAGCAAACCACTGTTCCTACGATTACAGACCACTCACAAACCCGAAGTTAATTTGTCTGCACACAAGTGTTGCTTGTGTCAGAAGCTCAAGCAGGGTTACCCAAGGGTACCTGTGATTCGAAAAGAGGCAATGAAAAGCATAACCCAGGACCTGAATCTTCACCAGCTTTTACACTGTTAAATCGGAAAGCATGTCACCTTCCACTATTGCTACTACATACCAGTAGGTTTTTTTCTGTTCCTTACAGCAGCTCAAAAAAGTAAATGGAAATATAACTGGTCACTTTGGAGTGTAACCAAAGGACTTCTAACCCCATTGCTGTAACTGTGAGCAAAGGGTCTGTACAAATCTATAGCCATGCTTGAAATACTAATGATTAAAGATAGGGCCACTTTGTACACCGAGTAGTCATTTCTCCCTGAGCCTCTAACCTTCAGACTGACATACATTCTACTGTATAGTACCTTGTCCAAATTACAAATAGTCTGCATGTAGGTTGGATGATTCTAGGAAGTTAAACAACAACCCTGAATATTCATAGTAACTTCTTAGCTCAAATCAAGGTGTGCACATTATACTCTTCGGTTGAAAGCAGAAAGGAATCTCAACTACTTGAGTCTATATTTAGGTAACAAAAAATTGTTAATCTTGTCCAGAGAAAGAAATCAATCAGAGGTACATGCAACCACAAAGTAGAAGCAGAACTTGGGAGCTGCTTTGGTCTATTAGAAGGGAGGATTGCTAATTTAAAGTACAGTACTATCAGTTTTGCAAGTTCATAAAATAAACGGAAAAATACCTATTTCCAAAATCCTGAAGTTACCATATGCACATAAACACATAAAATAAGTCACAGCATATTTAAATGTTGCTTCAACTAAATGTTTGCAACTAAAAAGCCCTCTGTGCCTGCAATCCACAGAGCAGGAAGTAACGTTTAAAATGCTTTTATGCACATTTTCCCAATAAGGTATTTCTAGCTTACAGGGACCAATGTGATCTACATAGCACTAAGGGTTTCTGTTGCTAAGTTGCCTCTAACTTAAATAATTTACCCTTTCAGCATTGTGCTGAATACAAGAAAGTGCAATAATCATCTCCATCAGCCAGCAGAAACAGATCTGCCCCCACCAGATTTCAGGAGTTGCCAGGGTATCTCCAGAGTTACATAAGAAATGCCCGAAAGCAGCATCATTTGCAAACATTTAAATCTCACAGTCCTCATCATACCACTCTAGCAGATACTTTATTAACTGAAAGTTTAACAGTGATGCAATGCCTTTTCCATTACAAAACCAGGTCTGTATTCAGAGTTTCTTTTTCAAAGAGGCAATGTTCTTCTGCAGTCTTCTGGGTTGGTATTTATTAAAGTGCATCATAAGATGTTATCCAGTGTAAGTTTCGTATCATATCCAGTTTTCAAAACAAATCAGTGTATATTATCCAATTAAGGGATCGTCGTCGTCTTCCTGAAGCTGAAGTCGGGAAAATGGATGCACAGAAGCCGTTCTGCTCTTCATGATTATTATAAGGCACGTAAGTGTCGTTAGCACAATGAAGACACCAATGACTATTCCAATGGCCTCAGGGACATTGATACACCACTGGTCAGCTAATAAGCACTTGGCGTGGCTCAAGGTGCCATTATTGGGCTGAGGCATCAAGCCCAGGATGTGACACATCATTGGATAAATATCAACTGTATAAATGCTATTTTGCCTGTAACCTTTGCGAAAAGCAGGCCCGTGAGCTGCCAAAAATGGATGCATACTTGGAAGGGAGTTATCGTAGCCATGGTCTCCTACTGGAAAAAGGGAATGCAAGAGTTGTTAATGTGCTAAGCTTCAACCTGAACAGTTATATCCCCCCTAAAGATAATCCCGGAACCATAAAAGTGCAGGTTCTTCAAAGTATTCCCACCCCCCACCCCATTACAGATTGGTATGATACTATTGTAAAAGGTATTGCACTTTCCAAATCAACCATCCACTAAAATGGCTATCCTCCATGCAAGTTTCCAAATATTATGTAATAGTTAGCTATGCCTTTGAATTACACGTCACCTGCATAGCCTTTATTCTTCACCAAGATGTCTAAAAATATACCACAGGAATCAAGTTACTTTGTTTTTGCAGGTGAAAGCAGGTAAACCCTGCTTGTTATTCCACACACTGGGAACACCAGGAGCAGGTTTTGTTCTGTGTATGCCTTTATCTCCCTGTAGCTGGGAAAGCCAACATGGTGGCTACCGGATGATGCTGGATTATAACTCCCATCATCCCAACCATTGGACAACAACAGGTGCCCAGCATGACTAGGACTATTTGGAGGTCACTATCCCAGCCTTCTAGGAGGACTGGTAGCTGTTACTTTACACAGAGGGCAGTAAACCCCACCCCTCAGGGACAGTAACATACATTCTAACCCTGGTGGCTATGGCTGGGTTAGCTGAACATTTATGTACATAAAAGTTGAGCTGACTCACTGAGGCTCTGTACACGCTATACCTTTAAAGCACATTCAAAGTGCACTCTTTCCCTCAAAGAATTCTTGGCATTGTAGTTTGTTAAGGGCTGCAGGGATCTGCAACTCTAAAGGGTAAACAACAATGTCCAGAATTATCTGAGGGAATGTTTCAAGTGTGCTTTAAAGTTGTACTATGTATACAGTCTGTGTTTAGGAAGCCAGAAGGTGACTTTGGAACCACCAGTGTTAGTCTGAACTAAGGCGTGATAAGCGGCACTAATATTTGCTGCATGCCTTGGCAATGAAACTCAGCTTTCATGACTGCAGGTGTTTCTAGGCAGCTCCAATGTTTAGGTGGGGATGCTTTTGCACTCTGCATGACTATGTACCTTCCACATGAAAGGGAGTAACTTGCTCCAAATCAGGCCAAGAGAAAACATCCAAAACGAATACACTTACACCGTGAAAGAGACTCATTCTGTACAATTGTCCAGCCTTCATCAGCAACCAAAATTATGGGCTGAATGCGCTCATTGTGATGGTAGTGGTAATGGTCTGGAATCTCTTCTTTAAGATAAATCTTCATGTAAGTGCTGCAGTTTTTCAGCATGTTATATACATATGTTTCATCTGAAAAGTATAAAGCAAGGAAGCATACTCTATTATCTTTTATAAAGCCTGAACATTTACCATTTGAAGTGCATTCCCCACCCTCATCCAAGCTGCAAGTTCAATGCGGATCACATGTTTAATCCTATTGCAGTATTTATCTGGCCCAGTACTTTGCTCTGGGCCTTTATGTATATTTAAGTATTATTTTTACAGCCCACCTTTCCTCCAAAAAGCTTGAGGTGGCATATGCTCCCCATTTTATCCTCACAACAAGCCTGTGAGGTCGATTAGGCTACAACAGCTGACTCAAGGGCACCCAGTGAGCTTCATAACCGAGTGGGAATTTGAACCCTGCTCTCCCAGGTTCTATGGGACGCGGGTGGCGCTGTGGATAAAACCTCAGCGCCTAGGACTTGCCGATCGCATGGTCGGCGGTTCGAATCCCCGCAGCGGGGTGAGCTCCCGTCGTTCGGTCCCAGCTCCTGCCCACCTAGCAGTTCGAAAGCACCCTTAAGTGCAAGTAGATAAATAGGTACCGCTTTATAGCGGGAAGGTAAACGGCGTTTCCGTGTGCTGCGCTGGTGCCGGTTTGCCGGAGCAGCGTCGTCACGCTGGCCACGTGACCCGGAAGTGTCTGCGGACGGCGCTGGCTCCCGGCCTCTAGAGTGAGATGAGCGCACAACCCTAGAGTCTGTCAAGACTGGCCCGTACGGGCAGGGGTACCTTTACCTTTACCTCCCAGGTTGTATAACTTATTGAAGGTAAAGTGAAACCCACATTTTAGCCTTTAATGTTATTAAGTTATATTGTCAACCACTGCCCTACGCAGGCATGCTACTCAAGTGTAAATGCTTTGCACGGGCAGAGATGAGTATACTAAGCTCTACTCCACACCACCGCTATGTCTATCATCTCCACAAGTTGGAAGGTGAAGTCTAAACTGGGAAGCCTTGGAATCTCCCCCATAGCATAGGGGCTTAAAATGTGCAGAGAGTTTCCATAGGAGGTTCCCCACCTATGTAAGGTGATGGACACTGTGATGCAAGGGGTGGGGTGCCGCACCAGCACCACACCCAAAGGAGGGCTTATGCAACAACTATATTAGAAAACAGGGCATTTCAAAAGTTCCCAATGTTACCATAAACACATTTGCTATATTAGAAGTGCAACAACAGATGGCACTATAAAGTTTTCTTACTCTCTTCCTTGAAGAGCTATGATATAGATGCTTAGCGCCCTCTGACAGCCCACCCCCATCAATCCCCCAGGAAAACAGAAGCCGCCAAATAGCACAGCTTCACTCACCAAAATCAAAATCTTGCTGGACGTGTTTTTCAAGTTCAGAGATTTGATCTCTAATCTCTCGTATCTTGACTGCTTTGGTCTTAAGTCTCATGTTAAAGCATCAAAATTATGCTTTTTAAAAACAAAATCAACATATATTAAGAGCATACTTACTTTTTGGCAGTATTGCAGCAACTGGGCTCTTGTCTACTAGAGTGTAGCTATTACGGTCAATGCAGTCATCCAGTTTGATCAGCCTGTCCGGGGAACACTGTGCCATGCCATGATCACTTGTAATTATAACATTAATTTCCTCCCACAATTTGGAAGCCTTTAGCTTCTCAACAAGCAAGCCAATCAAATTATCCACTTCTTTTAATACTCCAATCATGTTTTTCGTATCTTCTGGCCCATACTTGTGCCCGCTTGCATCTGGTTCTTCCCAATAAAGAGTAGCAAAACTGACTAGGGGGTAAGAACTGTTCAGCCAAGCAATGATGTTTTTCACCCGTTCATTGAAACCTATTGCAGAATCATATTTCATAAAAAAATGAGGGGTAGTATTGTGAATTTTTACATCTGTGCCAGGCCACATTGCAGAAGCACTCGTTCTGTTTTCCTGCAACTGGTTGGTCACCCAAATAGGAACTGCCTCATTCCACCAAAATGGGTCTTTGTCATTGAATTGTGAAAATGTTTTATTAGTAGCAGCATCAAACATTTCATTTGCCACAATACCATGGCTTTCCTCATACAGCCCTGTGACTATACTGTAATGATTTGGGAAGGTTTTTGTGATGAAAGCATTGGTAATGTCTTCCACTAAAACACCATCCTTAATAAAATCCTGGAGATGTGGAAATTCATATTTCTTCAGATAATCAGCCCTGAAGCCATCAAAAGAAACCAGTAGTAATCTGGGCATTGTTGCATAAGCAGAATGACTACCAGAGCAACAAATGATTCCATAAAAGAAGAATACCAGTATTAAATGCATTGTGGAAAAGGTTTCAAAACACAAGGATGTGGAATATACCTAGAAGAAAGTAATTAGAAAGTGTCACTATGAACATCAATTCAAAATAGATGTCATTTAAAGTAATCTAAATTACTCCATCTCAATTAAAGGTCCTACAAAACCCAGTTTATATTCTATTTAAGGCATCTATTGTCTAAAATCCCCATCATAAATTTTATCCCCCAGGGATAAAATAGCACTCTGTTGTACCTTCGCACCATAACTGGTAGGGGCACAAAAAGCACTCTCCCAATGCTACTGTTTGATCTCAGGCACATAGAGATGACTGGACCTCTGTAACACAGTGCATTCAAGTCCCATCCCATGGAGCTTGTCCATAGCAACAATTTCTTACTATGCTAGAAAATTAAAAATACTTTTTGATTTGTATTACTTAGAAATGACAATTTAGAAAAAGCTCAGCACCTAGTATACTTCATTTTATGCATTTAATACTCCACCTCCAATCTTATTCCTGTGGTTCTCTATTTGCCTGTACAACTTACTAAACAGCTGGACCGGGTTCTACTTCCTGGTTTTAAATCTGATGCCACAACAATACTCTTAGTTCTTCATTCCCAGCACTACAAATAAATATCTGTAGCTGGTCTCAGGCTGTGGAACTCTTCCAACAGAAATTTGGTAGACACCCATTGGTTGGGGGGGGTCTAATTTCTCATGAAGATTTATTCAACAAGTCAAATTTAATCATTTTAGTGTTTGTTTTATACTGTTTTAATGATATTTTATTGCATATACAGTGGTACCTTGGGTTAAGAACTTAATTTGTCCTGGAGGTCTGTTCTTAACCTGAAGCACCACTTTAGCTAATGGGACATCCTGCTGCCGTGCAATTTCTGTTCTCATCCTGAAGCAAAGTTCTTAACCCGAGGTAATATTTCTGGGTTAGTGGAGTCTGTAACCTGAAGCGTATGTAACCTGAAGCGTAAATAACCCGAGGTACCACTGTATTGCTGTATGCCACCTTGTTATATACGATAATTTGTGCTATATAAATACTTGCATAAGTAACGTAAGTTAACATAACTTAAGTTAAATAATTTGTATTCATTTAGGAACACAGAAAGCTACCTTATAACAAATCAGATAATATTGTCTACATTGGCAATGATTCTTCAGGGTTTTAGACCCTGAAGATGCCATCAACTGCCCTTTTGCATACAAAGCAGATTGAACTGCAGCCCTCCCTGTATTTATTATTATTATTATTATTATTATTATTATTATTATTATTTATTAGATTATATAGTGCCCTTCCTCACAAGATCTCACGGTGGTTCACAAGATTAATGTAACTTGAACACAGTTAAATAATTTTTCAGTGAAGCTTACCTCATTTAAGATTCCTAGCCCAAGTCACTATGTTCAATATTTTCTCCAACACTCAGAGCAACTCATTTGGAAAAACCTTTGTGCAAAAAAAATCAAAAAGAAAAAAAAAAATCTACATTAGAGATAGACTTTTAAAATATTTTTTTTTAAGGTACCTTTTAGAATTTAGTTGTTTGCACAGGTAAAATTTCAGCAAATAAGACAGCTAAAGAAAGCCAATTACAGAACTCTCAGGTTCCTACTTAGCAAACATTTCTGGTCCATAGAAGAGTTATTATTTAGCTTTGCTCTCCATTACAAATCAATAGCCTACTACAAAGTATTTTATTATTTTAGCCACCCTTCACCCTAAGGTCCCAGGGCAGGTTACCACAATTTATAATACAACTACCAAAACCATAACAGCTAATGAAGTAACAGCAACATCTAATACAAAATAACACAACTCATACAATTGCTTATATTAAGATGCCCAATCTTTCCGCACTGGAACTCTTCGCCACTTTATTTAAAAAGAGATTTCTTTAAGGCCCATGCAGTTTCCCTCTGTGCCCGTTTAACGGAGCCTAAACCCTGTGCCAAGGGGACACCTGTGTCCTCAAGGTCATCGCAGAAATGACGGAAAGCCCAAACCCTGTTCTTAAACAGCACTTACTACCCCCCTTCCACACACCCCGGGCAGCATCATGAGTCCAGAGCCAACTGCCCCACAACCACAGGGCTGTCACCCCTCTCCTTTATTTATTCCATAGAAGTTAAAGAGCGCTTGGCTGTTGAAACGAAAGCAAAAAGAAACAAAACCAAAACCCTCAAAGCAATTAATCTTTGGCTTGCAAGTGGCTTTGGGTAAGATAAAGCAACTTGCAAAATAAAAAAAAAATATTATTAATAATAATAATCAGGGCCGGATTTAGGTTTGATGAGGCCCTAAGCTACTGAAGGTAATGGAGACCTTGCTATGTTCAGCTGTCCTTTGTCAACAACAAATTGTCACTTTTTTGTGTTGAATGCAAGCTGTATGGTCATTTATGGACCTAACAGGTATCTAAAGCCATTTGCACGTAACAAAATATGTATTTTATCAAAGTAACTGTTGAACTGAAATACAATTAAGAAGTAGTATAACATATTGATAGTGAAATCATTATTAAGCTCTAACTTAAAATGATCAGAGGCACATTACTTACATCATACATCTCTTTCTTTTTCCTTTCTCCTCCTGTGAAGAGGCTGCATCCTAATGTTTTAATGTTGTATCTTAATCTTTTAAATTGTATTTTAATCAACTTGTTTTTATTACTGGTTGTTAGCCGCCCTGAGCCCGGTCTTGGCTGGGGTGGGCGGGGTATAAATAAAAATTTAATATTTTTATTATTTATTGTAGGAGCCTACACAACACCAAACACTTATACAAGGGTCTGGCGACTTCTGTTTCAGAGTATCTGAAGAAGTGTGCATGCACACGAAAGCTCATACCAAGAACAAACTTAGTTAGTCTCTAAGGTGCTATTGGACATTTATATAAATACTTTATTGTCACTCGTACAACTTGTATACAGTGAGATTACACAAGCACCCCCCACTCAGCTCTCTTTATTTATATATAAATACAGTGTGTGTATGTGTATATATATATATATATATATATATATACATACTGCGTCAGACCAACACCTACCTACCTGAATCCACCTGCGTCAGACCACCTACCTACCTGAATCCAACACCCAACACTGTTGCTGTATGTCGGTTTTATTTTATTTGGGTTTTTTTTAATCTTATATTTTGGAAATGTACATCCAGTTCCCCCCCCTTTTAAATTTTTGGGGGGCCACCCAAGAGAGTGGGGCCCTAAGCTAGAGCTTGTTTCACTTACAAGTAAATCCAGCACTGATAATAAATAAATAGTAGTAGTAGTAGTAGTAGTAGTAATAATAATAATAATAATAATAATAATAATAATAATTCCCCCCCCCCCCCGTATTTCGTAGTTGCAGCCACTTCTGGAGAGGAGCACCACCCGCCCGGCAGCCGTTTAAAACGTGAGGCGGCCGTCGGACCTTGGGGTCGCCTCAGCCGCCTCCTCAAACCCACCAAGACCCCCCTCCTGCCGACCCCGCCGCCCGCCCGCCGTCGGAAAGAAGCGCGCTCTCCCCGCCGCTTTACCTCAACTTTCCTTCCTCCTCCATCTTCCTCCTCAGGCGTCGCCGGCGGCGGAGGAGTCGGCTGCGCCTGCGCACTGGCCGCCGCCCGCCGTCACCTGGACCAACGGCCATTAACGGCCCGGAACCTTCGGAGAAGGCGCGGGGGGGGGCGCCCTCTGATTGGTCAAGCGCGCCCTGAGACCCCGATCCCCATTGGTCCCAGCGGGTCGGTATATATACCATCGGCATCATCAGCATCATGTCAGCCTCATTGACAGGTGCGTCAGGCCGGCAGCGGGGCAGTTCGCTGAGGGGCTTCCTTAGCGCTCGCTTGCTGGTCTACAGTTTTGGCTCCTTTTTGGGTTTATTTCATTTATTTACCTCATAAAATTCAAGAGGCCACTTGATTATTATTATTTTTAAAGATAAAAATTAATTTTATAAAAAAAGTAAAAAAAAATTAAAGATAAAAATTAACCAAGTGGTGGTGGTGTCTTTTTTACCTGAGCTCTCGCTTGCCGGTCTCAAAACGGTTTATTTTATTTATTTACCTCATAGAATTCAAGAGACCACTTGATTATTTTATTTTTAAAGATAAAAATTAACCAAAGTGGTGGTGGTGGTGTTTTTTTAAAAAATACACACCTCAAACCTACCTGAGCTCTCGCTTGCCAGTCTCAAATTTTAGCTCCTTTTTTTGCTTTGTTTTATTTATTTACCTCAGAAAATTCAAGAGACCACTTGATTTTATTTTATTTTTAAAGATAAAAATTAACCAAAGTAGTGTGGTGTTTTTAAAAAGACCTACCTCAAACCTACCTGAGCTCTCGCTTGCAGGTCTCAAATTTTGTCTCCTTTTTTTGGGTTTATTTTATTTATTTACCTCATAAAAGTCAAGAGACCACTTGATTTTATTTTATTTTAAAAGATAAAAAATAACCAAAGTGGTGGTGGTGTTTTTTTTTTTAAAAAGCATACCTCAAACCTACCTGAGCTCTCGCTTGCCGGTATCAAATTTTGGCTCCTTTTTTGCTTTGTTTTATTTATTTCCATCATAAAACTCAATTTTTATCTTTTTTATTAAAAAAGTTTGGGTTTTTTTTTTAAATCTACCTCGAAGCAGTTTGCAAAAAAAGGACAAAACAATAAACTCAGTTATTTTTCTTTTTACAACGGTGCTTTAAAAACACGGGAAGTTAAAACAGATTTTTTAAAAGCCCACCCCGGCATTTCTAAGCACCTGGCTAGTTTTGCCCAAATGAAAATGTTTTTAAGTGGGGGCTGAAAGGAAGGCAGCGAAAAGGTGCCTGTCATGAGGCAGGGAGTTCCAGAGGAGAAGTGCTGCCCGACACTCACAAAACAACCAAGTTCTCACCTGGATTGCCTGATTTACAGAACTATAATCAAGATGTGGCAACTATGGCAGCGTTTGAATGATTTCTGATTAAACAATAAAATGTTTGAAGTAAAATAAGACAAAGGGTTTAGGGAAAAAGACGTTAGGTTTATTATGAACATAACTGAATTATGAAATTTATTTTAGTACAAGTAGTTTTCTAAAGTAAATATACTGGGTAAATACATTGGGCGTGGACAGGAAGTCATGTATAAAGATATGAAATGTAGAATAATAGAATGGAAGATGATATTGTAGTTAACTGGAAAATTATTAGTGTTTTTTCCTTTGATGGCCACTGGTCCCATCACCTCCTGGCAAATAGAAGGGGAAGAAATGGAGGCAGTGAGAGTTTTAATTTCTTGGGTTCCATGATCACTGCAGATGGTGACAGCGGTCACAAAATTAAAAGACGCCTGCTCCTTGGGAGAAAGGCGATGGCAAACCTAGACAGCATCTTAAAAAGTAGAGACATCACCTTGCCAACAAAGGTCCGTATAGTAAAAGCTATAGTTTTCCCAGTAGTGATGTATGGAAGTGAGAGCTGGACCATCAAGAAGGCTGATCGCCGAAGAATGGATGCTTTTGAATTCTGGTGCAGAAGGAGACTCCTGAGAGTCCCATGGACTGCGAGAAGATCAAATATGAGATTTCACTTTCTGGGGCTCCATGATCATTGCAGATGGTGACAGCAGCCACAAAATTAAAAGACGCCTGCTTCTTGGGAGAAAAGCAATGACAAACCTAGACAGCATCTTAAAAAGTAGAGACATCACCTTGCCAACAAAGGTCCGTATAGTAAAAGCTATGGTTTTCCCAGTAGTGATGTATAGAAGTGAGAGCTGGACCATAAAGAAGGCTGATCGCCGAAGAATGGATGCTTTTGAATTCTGGTGCTGGAGGAGACTCTTGAGAGTCCCATGGACTACAAGAAGATCAAACCTCTCCATTCTGAAGGAAATCAGCCCTGAGTGCTCACTGGAAGGACGGATCCTGAAGCTGAGGCTCCAAGACTTTGGCCACCTCATGAGGAGAGAAGACTCCCTGGAAAAGACCCTGATGCTGGGAAAGATGGAGGGCACAAGGAGAAGGGGACGACAGAGGACGAGATGGTGGGACAATGTTCTCGAAGCTACCAGCATGAGTTTGACCAAACTGCAGGAGGCAGTGGAAGACAGGAGGGCCTGGCATGCTTTGGTCCAGGGGGTCATGAAGAGTCGGACACGACTAAAGGACCCAGCAATCAACTTGTAATGCAAATTCTACATTATGTTTCTTTTTGAATTTATCAAATAAAGTGGGGAGGAGAAGAACTTGGCCCGGCAGCTGATGGGCAACCGGTCAGACCTCTGTCATATGCTGGCAAGGCCTCACTCCTGTCAGCAATTGTGCTGCAGCATCCTGCACTAAATGCAGCCTCCGGATCAAGCAGAGTGATGCATCTTCATACTCTCAACGGTTGTGCACATTAGTACAACTCCAAGGCTCCAGTCTGTTAGAGTCCGCCCTGATTACTGTATTATGTGTTTTAGATGCAAAACCCCCACTTGCATTCATTTGATGGGAAGGGCTGGGGCTGTGATTTGTAATGTTTTTACTGTAAATATTTATTTATTTTAATAGATATATTTTAATAGGTTTACACACACACATACACATACATTATTATTTTATCTAAATGTTTAGCTGTTTCTGTTTTGTCTGTAAGCTGCCTTGTGTCCCTGGGGAAAAGGCATAATAATAATAATAATAATAATAATAATAATAATAATAATAATAAATAATTTGAGCTTTTCTCCTAGGTTAGTGTGCACAGGGCACTGATTCATAAGGATTTATTTTAGCTGGGGGAGGGGGGAGCAGTTGCACAAAGCACAGCAATCTGCTTTCATTTTTAAAATGATTTTCATTTATTTATTTGCTATTTTACTTTTAAAGGTAAAATAGGAACAAAAGGCATACAATTAGGATAAGTACTAGGTACTCAGTAAAAAATAAAAATATGCCCCCTACTCTCACTCGCCAATGTTCTGTCCCACCAGCAAAATCACTGAGTTAATTAACAGGATTTTAAAATGCTATAGGGGGGGATCTTTTATTAATAATAATTTAACTGTTGATGCATCTGGGGAGTACTTCGAAAGAAAGTACACCAGAAATATGATCTTTGATAGAACCCCTAAATAAATAATACTGGATACAGCACCAGCTACGGGAATGAATTTTCATACATTATAGAAATATGGAAAGATGAATCTAAGGAATCAAATATGAAAGATGTTTAAAATCTCCTTTTTAAAAAAGTCTGAAGCCTTTCTACTGGGTATAATTGGTACAGACATTCCTAAAAATCTGAGAAAGGTCTTTATGTACGCAACAGTTGCAGCAAAAATTTTAATAGCAAAAACTGGAAAGGAGAAACTACCCCGACTAAATTGGACTAACAGGCAAAACTATTGGAATATACAGAACTAGCAAGAATGACAGGAAGAATTAGAGACAATACAGAACAAACTTTTGTTAGGGAGTGGGACATTTATAGAAAATATCTTGAAGAGCATTGTAAAAATGTAAATCCTCTTTTTTTAAAATAATATTTATTAAAAGTTTAAGAATTAAAGAAAAAAAGTAAAAAAGAAAGAGAAAAAATAAACAGTACAAATCAACACATTACAGTACATATATATACATATATATATATATGCACATACATATATAAAAAAAGAAAAGCAAAAAAACACGAAACACAAAAACAAAAGCAAAAACAGTTAAAAACATACCCAATATTTCCATATCTTTATCTTTCATTAGCTTGTTTCATCGACCTCCTCACACCTCCCTTTTTGTGTTCTAGTTGTTAATTATTTCAGCAAATCCTTTCCTTCTTTCACTGTTTTCTGTCATTTGACTATCTTAATTTATTTTAACCTTATCATACCATTAAAACCCTAAAACTTATTTATACTTAACTCCTTATATCATTTCTACTAAAACCATATAATTTCATTCCAACATTTTTCTAACACTCTTCTTCCACCGTCTCTTCTCCCTGGTCTCGGATTCTGTCAGTCCTTTCTATCAATACCATATAGTCCATTAACCTGGTGACCTTCTGTCCGAGGCTCTTAACTCTCTTCCATGTCCCTTCTGCAGATTTTCTTCATATATATCCATGCACATTACTTTGTCTTCTGCTGATCTTGTTCTTAATTTCCTTCCTTTGGCACTGAGGAGTAGATCTCGGGGGAGCTCCAACCTAGCAATGTCTTTATTCCTTCTCGACGGGTCAGCCCATTCTCCATAGTCAGAACTAAAGTCCAAAAGATATTTCAGAGCGCCACTCTCCCCCTGACCCAAATCCAGATCCCAAAGGCCAGAGCATCCCTGCATTGGAGGATCTATCCAACTTTCCTTCTCCAATCCAAGCAGGGCTCCATCCCACCAAATCTGACTTTCTCTAGATTCGATCATAAAGGGCAACAGCTTGTGTTCATCAAATTGCCTCTGGGAGGCCGGGGCTCTCTCCACTTGAATTACTTGAGGTTCAACCACAACTTTCTCCTTCATCTTCTCCACAGCTTGCCATGTCAAAACAGATTCCTGGGTCAATTCCTGAGTAATTTCTGTATAGGTATTCCCTTTTTGTCCCAACTCGGTCATTTTTTGTTCCAAATTGTCAATTTTAATAATCCTCACATCCATCTTCTCACGAAGCTGTTCCAATAAAGCACTTGTCTTGCAAAATGCAATCACTAGGGCTTCTTCTGTTAACATTCTTATCCAAGGTCAAACTCTGAGTCTCACACTCTTTAATCTCTGCAGCTGGAAAATTCCCCAGCCCCACTCCTGCAACAGTTCCAAAAGCTCCCTCTAGGGGAAACAATTTCTATTTGTATCCATCCTTTTAAACACAGATCCAGCAACAGAGCTAGTTTTGATTTTCAGTTACTTTTTTCCCTCCTTTTTAAGTGTAAAAGGAAACAATGGAAACAATGTATTACTCTTATTTAACTATCTGTCAGCATCGTTTTATTCACAGTCAATGAACTTTCCCAAAACGTCAATCTTACTGGCAGTCCGTTCCCAGGTTCAAAACGGTGGTAATTTATCTTCACTCTCCTGCAGGCTTAAACAATAGAATTTCCCCCCTCTTCTCCTGCTTCCAAGGGGGGTTTAGTTATTTTAACCAATGGAGATTTAATCCTTTACAAAAGACTTTCCAGGCTTTAGCTTGCAATGTCTTTGCTTCACTCTATTTACAAAAGAGGAAGGCGGACTTCCTGTTTGAGACCTTCCCGTTTCGATGCCAAATTAAGAAGTTTAGAAATCAAATTTTCCGTTCTAATCACGGGTAGTTGTTTAGAGTCCAATTGTCCACAGGAAAAAGTCAGCGCTCTCCGGCAACAGCAATGTGGCTTTACTCCATGAAAGAAGCAATCGATTCGAAACACCGCGGCGCTTACCCTACGTCGCTCCGGATCCCCGAAACCGGGTTTCCCCACGAGTAAGGGAGGCGCAAAAGGTGCCAGCCGAATCCCACGTCCACAGGCTTCTCCCGCCTGTGGTTTTTAGTGGGTCTCCGCCTCGCCGTGGCGGTCAGACCCTGATTTCCACGGAGCGGATTCCTCCCGATCAGAGGAAATCCGCCATTGCCAGAGGCGCTAACCCGGAAGTCCTCATAAAAAATGTAAATCCTCTGGCAGGCTTAGACTGATTCCTGTATGAACATAGAAAACTTTGCAAAAATAAAACTTGGGCAAAGTTTGAAGAGATAATGAAAAGCGGGTTACATAAAAGAAAACCGGGACCCTTGATGGGGTGGCTGGAAGTCACAATGGAAGTTACGTTGTAAGAATTTACCGTATTTTTTGCTCTAGAAGACTCACTTTTTCCCTCCTATAAAGTAAGGGGAAATGTGTGTGTGTCTTATGGAGTGAATGCAGGCTGTGCAGCTATCCCAGAAGCCAGAACAGCAAGAGAGATCACTGCTTTCGCTGCGCAGCAATCCCTCATTGTTCTGGCTTCTGAGATTCAGAATATTTTTTTTTCTTGTTTTCCTCCTCCAAAAACTAGGTGCGTCTTATGGTCTGGTGCGTCTTATAGAGCGAAAAATATGGTAATTTATCCTTTGTAAATCGTAGTAATCTTTGGTTCTTTTTGGTTGATTATATTTTTCTTTTTAATAAAGCAATAAACATATTTTTAAAAAATGAAAGGGAGGGAGCCTGTTGCCTTCCAGGTAGTGGGACTCCAGCTCCTATCAGCCCCACCCTGAATGGCCAACAGTTGTAGTACAACAACATATGGAGGGCTACAGGTTCCTCATTTATGAATTTATAAATTTATAAATCATTCCTGATTTAGCACCTGTGGTGTGCTAGAGACTCAACGCCTTCCCCAGGGGGCTTATCTTCAACAGGATAGGTGGGGCAGAGGTAAACTGAGAGCTGCACTGGATGGGGCTGATGGGAGTTGAGCTGTTTTGCCAAACACCTGGAGGGCAGCAGGTTGGCAAAGGCTGCTCCAGAGAGAAGGGAATGGGAACTACACGCTAGAGCTGCTTGCTTGCAAGTCTGTTTTCATTTTGCCAGGCTAATCTCCAATCCCCCTGAAAGATTTTGAAAGCAAAGCTGGCTGCTGAACTTTCCTGATTATTTTCAGCCTCCAAGGAACAGAAGAACCGCCGGCATCAAGGCAATTTCCTCCTCGCACAGCATCTTTCCTCACAATGCTCCTGATTAGTTTTACTGAACTGCCTCTTGCCTGGTTCTTGCGCTTTGGTGGGGGAAGTATTTTTGATTGCTTGGTGTTCCCAAATTCACAGGTGACCTTAACGGGAAAAATTCAATTTCATCAGGTAGCAGACAGCCTGACAGTGTAATTGTCTCTATCAGGGAATGACAACTTTAAAATTTTGAGAGCCCATTCTGTTCCCTATGCTTCCATTTCTTGCAAATCTGTGAGAGGCCATGTAGCATAGTGGTTGCAAACCCCAACTAGGACTGGGAAGAACTGGATTCAAATCCCCACTTGCTTGGTGACATTGTTTGGAACACTATCTCTCAACCTCACAAGGTTGTTGGGTGGGTGGGGGGGAGACAGACATTATTGAGCTCCTTGGAGAAAAGGTGGGACATAAATAAGAATGAGGCTGGGAAACAAATTTGATTCAGTTTGCATTTGAAAACAAATTACAACATTTGCACTTTCCAGGAAAAACATATGAGAATCAAAGCACAGTCATCCCTTCAAAATTCACACTTATCCAAATTTTGTGATGCAGGTCTCCAAATACATAGCATTTTCCAAAATGCATATATTTGTGCAAATTGTACATGACAATATATTAATCAGAATAACATACAAAAATGCATTAAGTTAGGGGAAACTGCTTGCCAAAATCGTATATTTGTTACTTCCGAGACAGACGGATGCCAGCAAGTTCAAATGCAAAGCTGCATACAAAAATGTGCTTATTAGGAGAAATTTGCACTAAAACGCTGATTAATTTTCATCAGGACTTAAAATTCACATATTTCTGTAGCAATGTGGAGAAGTGAATTTAAAATTGGAAAATGAGAAACTAAGAAAACCGAAAGTGAAAGATCCTTTAATCCCTAAATAAGAATGAACTATGATAAAACTCTTTTAAGTCTCCCTACATTCGCCCTCCTTTTAACTTGAAGCAGATGTGGCATCCTTGTGATCATCTTTGCTGCTGTGAAAATAGGCTCTGATCAAGCATTGACCCACCATATTTAGGTTTCTTTTGCATTCCCTGCTGTTTTCTGCTCTGAAGTTTTCCTACATTCACCTCCACCTGCCTCCAAGGTGTAATAAATTTTTCATGCCGCAGCTCAAGCTGCTAAAGCAAAACGCAGTTATGTTCTTAACTGTCAGCAGGTGACAGTCTTGCTTTATTAGCCTTTGCTGTTAATGCTTTCTTGGTCGGCATCAATTTTTCAGCCCGTGACCTAGAAATATAAAAAGATGAGGAAGAAATCTCACCTGCCAACATCTGGCATTTGGGGCTGCTATTAAAGGCACACGAGTCATTAAATATTAGTCGATTTTGGGAGCTGGCAAAGCCTTTGCCATCTACGGCTGGCCATTTTTATGCCTGGTTTTGCAGGATACGTACAGTACAGGTACTGTACTTGGCTTTTTTATTATTGTAGTTTTGTGTGCTATCGATAATAGTCAGTAGGTGGCGGTGATGAGGCCTCTGCCATGGCTTTGCAACATCATTAAATTGCAAGAAAAAGCTGGTGGGGGGGGGGGGACCAAGTCATCCTTCTTGTAATACACTCTGCTTGGACTGCATGTTTGCCTAATGTCAATGGATTGGGAGTTCCAGTGGTCTGAACTGCAAGTTTGCCTTTTGTTGTTGTTGTTTAGTCGTTTAGTCGTGTCCGATTCTTCATGACCCCCTGGACCAGAGCACGCTAGGCCCTCCTGTCTTCCACCTCCTCCCACAGTTTGGTCAAACTCATGCTGGTCGCTTCGAGAACACTGTCCAACCATCTCGTCCTCTGCCATCCCCTTCTCCTTGTGCCCTCCATCTTTCCCAACATCAGGGTCTTTTCCAGGGAGTCTTCTCTTCTCACGAGGTGGCCAAAGTCTTGGAGCCTCGGCTTCAGGATCTGTCCTTCCAGTGAGCACTCAGGGCTGATTTCCTTGAGAATGGATAGGTTTGATCTTCTCACAGTCCATGGGACTCTCAAGAGTCTCCTCCAGCAGCAGAATTCAAAAGCATCAATTCTTCGGCGATCAGCCTTCTTGATGGTCCAGCTCTCACTTCCATACATCACTAATGGGAAAACCATGGCTTTTACTGTACCTTTGTTGGCAAGGTGATGTCTCTGCTTTTTAGGATGCTGTCTAGGTTTGCCTTTAGTATTCACGTAGGTAAATTATCTGAATGCAGCTACTTTCTATCTCCACTTTCATAATGGGTGAACTGGTTGGAGGCAAGGAGAAGTGTGTGATCGTGAGTTAGTGAGAGGAACTGGAGGAGCCTGCAATGATTTGCATGCTATTTGGAAGTGTCCTATGGAACTCAGTGGGACTTACATCTGAGTAGGCATGCTGGGGGGTTGGCCTGAAAGTCTCCTTTGGTGGGATATATATATATGGTTCTCGTTGGTTCCTCTGCCTTGGAAAGCCAAAAGGAAGACACACGAAAAAGTCAAGCATCATTTCCAGCCTTTCTCAATAAAGACACAGCAGCAGTTTAGGAAAGAAAATGTGGCAACCCAGTTTGGATTATAGAAACGTGAACAGGAGTCTGTAACATGGGTCAGAGGCCCTAAGCTCTGAAGATAATGAGGCCTTTTATGTGTCCAGCTGTCCTTTGTCAACAAGAAATTGTCACTTTTTGTGTGTGTTGAATATATGCTAAATGGTAATTTATGGACCTAATAGGTATCTCAAGCCATTTGCACATAACAAAAGATGTATTTTATCAAAATAATTGTTGAACTGAAATACAATTAAGAAGTATTTACAGTAATAGTGAAATACAATTAAGAAGTATATTAATAGTGAAATAATTATTAAGCTCTAACTTAAAATGATTTTTTATTCATAACAAACTTAAAAATGCACGCACATTGGCATTTGGCAATAACAGAAGTTCCTTTAGAAGCACAATTTGCAAAGACACATAATCTAGTCTCTAGAAACTTGCTGTAACAAGAAAACACTGCTTCTGTATGTAGGTTTTTAAAAAATATATCTTTATTAATTTAAAATAAATTACAGATGTAAATACAAGTAAACAAACATACAATCAAACAAACAAACAAACAAATAACAGAAAAATAAAACAAACCCCCACGCTATAAGATACAAGATTAATATAATTATCATCATATATACTCCTGATACTGAACACAATTATAAAACTTATAGAGAATAAATTTAAAACTGACTTCCAATTAATCTCACTGTACTTTATCTATCCATTACTTTATACCGCAGTTACATATTTCTTACATAGTTTCTTTTTACCTCCCTACGAACTTTTATTTATACAATACAGGGATCAGTCTAATTCTGCCAAGATGTTTCCTGTTATTCTGTAGTTTTCTAAATATTCTTTAAAGATTCCCCAATCCTTATAGACTTTTTGTTTTGATTGGCCTCTGCTGTATGTAGGTTTTATTTGTTTTTTATCTTATATTTTAGAAATGTACATCCAGTTGTTTTCCCTTTAAGTTTTTTGGGGTGCCCCCAAGAGAGTGGGGCCCTAAGCTATAGCTTGTTTAGCTTATACTGTACGTAAATCAGGCACTGACATACGGTAGGTCAGATCGCTGAGCAAGGAAGGGATCCGCCCGCACGAAGAGCTGCTTGGACTCGGCGTCCAATGCAGCGAGCGGAACGTTTCTACGCGCCTCCGGAGCGTGGGGGAGGCAGGTCCGTCGCCGGACCGGTCCCCCATTGCACTTCCGGTTAGACTAGGCCTCGGTCGCGGCCCGGGTCCTCTCGTCGTTGTCGTCTGGTACCGAAACCGGGATGCGGCTGCTGCGTGGCGGGCTTCGTTTTCTGCTGAGGCCGGGGATCCGCCGCGGCCCCGACCGGCCGGCCTACCAGCAGGGCCAGAGCCCCACGCCCCGCACCCGAGAGTACTTCTATTACATCGACCACCAGGGACAGGTATGGGGGGCGGGGGGGGTGGCAGGGAGAGGAGGGTCATGGGGCTGCCCCCTAGAAGGGTGCTGTGGCTTATCACGGCCTAGCAAGCCCGACAGGACGGTCGGGGCCCGTTATTTCGTATATATGTAAAAGTGTGGCAATGGGGGGGGTATAATAATACTACTAATAATAAACTAATAATAATAATTAATAATTAAGGTATACCGGACCAAGGCCGTTTAGGGCTTTAAAGGTCAACACCAACACTTTGAATTGTATAGGAAGAGAGGTCTCCCAGGAATCGCTGTATGTATGTATTTGTGTACAGTGGTACCTCGGGTTACATACGCTTCAGGTTGCATACGCTTCAGGTTACAGACTCCGCTAACCCAGAAATATTGCTTCAGGTTAAGAACTTTGCTTCAGGATGAGAACAGACATCCGGCGGCACAGCAGCAGCAGGCCCCATTCGCTAAAGTGGTGCTTCAGGTTAAGAAGAGTTTCAGGTTAGGTACGGACCTCCGGAACGAATTAAGTACTTAACCCGAGGTACCACTTTATTTATTTATTTATTTATTTATTTGCACTTATTTAATAATAACGAAGTCGGTCACGAAGAGTCAGGCACGACTAAACAACAACATTTAATAATAATAATAATAATAATAATAACTTATTACAGTGATACCTCTGGACGCGAATGGGATCCGTTCCGGAGCTCCGTTCCCATCCTGAACAGAACGCAACCCACGTCTGCGGTGTGCACGGGTCGCGATTCGCCACTCTTGCGCATGCGCGTGACGTCATTTTGAGCCTCTGCACAGCTGCGAGCGGCGAAACCCAGAAGTAACCCGTTCCGTTACTTCCGGGTCACCGCAGAATGCAACCTGAAAATGCTCAACCTGAAGCATATTTAACCCAAGGTATGACTGTATTTCTACCCCACCCATCTGGCTGGGTTTCCCCAGCCACTCTGGGCAGCTTCCAACAAAAGATTAAAAATACATTAAAACATCAGTCATTAAAAGCTTCCCTAAACAGGGCTGCCTTCAGATGTCTTCTAAATGTCAGGTAGTTGTTGTTCTCTTTGACATCTGGTGGGAGGGCATTCCACAGGACTGGCGCCACTACAGAGAAAGCCCTCTCCCTGGCTCCCTGTAGCTTTGCTTCTTGCAATGAGGGAACCGCCAGAAGGCCCTCGGCGCTGGACCTCAGCGTCCGGGCAGAACGATGAGGATGGAGACGCTCCTCCAGGTATACTGCGCCAAGGCTATTTAGGGCTTTAAAGGTCAACACCAACACTCCTGACTCTAATGAGAGTTGGAGTCCAAAACATTTGGCGAGCCCCAGGATGGCGAAGACTGCCTTGAAGCTTGCAAACTAGGGCTTTGTCGTGTTTTGTGCCTCGTTGGCCAAATTCCACCTCCTCATGCTCAGGCTGACTTCCTGTATCTATGCTTGCAGAAGAGGCAGAGAACATCCAGAGTTGCAGAGCTGGTCCTGTAACCTTCTTCCTATGAACCTGGGGAGCGTGCAGGGATGGAGGAAGGCAGCCATTTGTGTCTGAATGGTGTGAAAAAAGGTGCTTTAAAATGTTTGCCTTAGTGAGGAGAGGGCCTTTGGACTCTGCTTCTGATACCAAAATGGCTTGGGCTGGCAAGGCTAGGCTTTTCCTGTTCTCATGGGTAAGTAGTTTAATCACACAGTCTATTCTTTGCCAAGGACTAATATTAATTTATGCTTCCTTGTTGCTTTAGCTCCTTAGGACCCAATGGAAGCAATCCCTTCCATGGTGAGGGGTAGGGCTGGGCGATATATTGATATATCATCCAAAACTGGTTTGAAGTCCATATTGTGATAGCCCTTTCAAAACATTTGACCTGGCAATATGTCGCCATATAGCTCCATCCTTATTTCAGACCTTGTGACGTTTCTGAGCCCAATTCATAGTGTTGGTGCTGATCTTTAAGGCCCTAAACGGCCTCAGTCCAGTATACCTGAAGCAGCGTCTCCACCCCCATCGTTCTGCCTGGACACTGAGGTCCAGCTCCGAGGGCCTTCTGGTGGTTCCCTCCCTGCGAGAAGTCAAGTTACAGGGAACCAGGCAGAGGGCCTTCTTGGTGGTGGCACCCGCCCTGTGGAATGCCCTCCATTCAGATGACAAGGAAATAAACAACTACCAGACTTTTAGAAGACATCTGAAGGCAGCCCTGTTTAGGGAAGCTTTTAATGTTTGATGCATTACTGTATTTTAATATTTTGTTGGAAGCCGCCCAAAGTGGCTGGGGAAGCCCAGCCAGATGGGCGGGGTATAAATAAATAAATTATTATTATTATTATTATTATTATTATTATTATTATTATTATTATTCAGTATATCATTACGCTTAGCTGATGGAATTATCACAGTGTTGCAAACCAGATATCGCCCAGCCCTGCTGTTCACATCTGCATAGCTCCGTCCTTATTTCAGGCATCGTGATGTATCTTGATGTTTGGCTGATGAAATACCGCAATGTTGAAAGCCAGATATCGCCCAGCTGTAGTGCGGGGCTCTCCTTTTCACGGCAGCCCAATGTTAATAGCCACCTCTAGCACAGATCTCTGCCGGTTGAGTGGCAGATGCATGGTGTGCCTGAAAAGTGCCGCTTGGCATTGCGCCAAGCCTTGGGGCTGTTTGGGCCTCTTTTTAATCCATTAGCGTTAACTGCCGATTCACGTAGTCGCCTCCACTGCATTAATGGTGTATCGAATTAGTGCTGAATGAATCATTATGGGGGAGATTAGGAGTTGTAATTAGTGTTAAAAGAGGAGTTCGTGGCCGCCCTGGTGCTCTGGACTGATCTGGAAATTAGCAGTCCTCAAGAATGTGGGAGCTCTGAGTTGCAAACAGCTCCATTGTTGGCATTCACCAGTCAGTGAATAGCCCTTTAGGAAGCTGGTTGACCCTTGCCCTTTGCTCAGTCTATCCAGAGCCCAATATTACCATGCGTTAGATAATATGGTGGAAGCCAAGTTAAGGGGCAGAAGTACTGTTGGCTGAGCTATTTTGAAGCCCTTTGTTTCTTTGAGGCATCCAGTGACCCAGTTCTCTCCTAATGCTAAGCCATGGTTTGTCTTAATTGGGGTTTGTTGAGCTGTTTATCAGCTCCATCTGGTACGCAGGATGAGACCCTATCCTGCCCTATCCTGTCTCGCCAGGGTGGTGCATGCTCTAATTATCTCCCGCTTGGACTACTGCAATGCTGTCTACGTGGGGCTACCTTTGAAGGTAACCCGGAAACTACAGTTAATCCAGAATGCGGCAGCTAGACTGGTGACTGGGAACGGCCGCTGAGTCCACGTAACACCGGTCCTGAAAGACCTACATTGGCTCCCAGAACGTTTCCAAGCACAATTGAAACTGTTGGTGCTGACCTTGAAAGCCCTAAACGGCCTCGGTCCAGTATACCTGAAGGTGCGTCTCCACCCCCATCGTTCAGCCCGGACATTGCAGTCCAGCGCTAAGGGCCTTCTGGTGGTTCCCTCACTGCGAGAAGCCAAGTTACAGGGAACCAGGCAGAGGGCCTTCTTGGTAGTGGCACCCGCCCTGTGGAACACCCTCCCACCAGATGTCAAAGAGAAAAATAACTACCAAACTTTTAGAAGACATCTGAAGGCAGCCCTGTTCAGGGAAGCTTTTAATTTTTAATAGGTTATTGTATTTTAGTGTTCTGCTGGAAGCCGCCCAGAGTGGCTCAGGAAACCCAGCCAGATGAGCGGGGTATAAATTATAATTATTATTAAATTACAAGTTGACAATGAAGCAGAGGGAGAAGAGAAAGGTGGTGCTGGGCAAACCGTGAGCTGTGTGGGCCTGGGTCTCTTGAAGGTACCGGTGTGTGGCTCATAACTAGTGCTATTTTCCTAGAAAAAGAGGTGCCAGATCTCGCCATGAACACCTCCCTGGTTCTCTTACACAGTGGTACCTTGGTTGTTGACCTTAATCCATTCCGTCTGACTCCCAGAACTGTTCGGATACCAAAGCACAGTGTTCTGGTCCTGGGGGCTAACTGTGAGGCGAGGTCCGAGTCTGGGCCGAGGTTGAGGGTGCAGTATGGAGGCAGTCCATCAAAGCTGAAGCTGGGTCCAAGGCAGGGAGTCGGGTGAGGTCAGGAACTCTGGCAGAAGAGCAGGACAGAGTGCCGGCAGGAACAGGTTACCAACAATGTTGCTCCCACAACTTGGGACTGGGCTGGCTGGCTTTTATCTGCCCCGAGGCATAGGGCGGCCCCGATCCTCAGGTGACTCGCCTCTCCTGGCCTGGAGGTGAGCACTCCTCCTGCGGGAACTTAGTTCCCTCCGCCTCTCTGCCCTGAGCCTCTGCAGCTCAGGAGAGGCTGGAGGGTTACTGGACCCAGAGGCAGCCTCACCTTCCCCTGACGGGGCTGAGAGTGGAGCACCTGCAGGCAATGGGTCCTCCATCACCTGAGGATCCAGCACAGGTGAGGACCCTTCAGGCTCAAGCCCCAGCCCCGGCTCAGCTGGTTCTGGAGGCGGGGACTTCTGTGTAGGCTGGGATTCCTCAGGTTCAGCCTCTGAGTCCGATTCCCAGGCCATCACACACAGCTTCTGATTGGCTGCAGAAGCTTCCTGCACTCAATCGGAAGCCGCGTTGGACGTTCGGCTTCCAAAAAACGTTGCTAACTGGAACACTTACTTCCAGGTTTGCGGCATTCGGGAGCCGATTTGTTCGGGAGCCAAGCCGTTCGACAAGCAAGTTACCACTGTCTTGGCGATGTCACCCATCTGAGAGTTCCGGCTGAAATAAAGCCCTGCCCATAACAATCCCACCCCAAATGTGTTTTGAGTTAGGTGGCAATACTTTCCTACTAAATGTGCTGAGGGCTGTAGTCTCAGAACCAGTTCCAGCCACTAAGTTGTGCAGGATGCATTGCGTGGATCTGTACAGATCTTGCCACGCTGACTGTTTGAGAAGAAGCCCACATCTGCTGCAACCTTCTTCAGTCCGGTTTTGGACAGCTCAGTGATGGCAAGACATGGCTCAGGTTGCAAGTGAGGTCCAAGGTGAAGCCAACTGAGAAGGTTGCTGGACTCAGCATGTATCATCAACTTGGCTGTGTGACCCAGGCTGAGAGTCTTTGGTTCCACCTTGAGCGGTGGAGCTCTCTGGTCCTTCAGCTACACCCATACAGCCCTCCCCACCCTGCCTGCCTTGAATAGTTGTGTTTTACCAGACTGTCTGCTCATCATCCTGTTTCTTTCTTCTCTTTCTCCCAATCCCTCCTCCGGCAACCCTGTGCAGCTTTTCCTGGACGATGCCAAAGTCAAGAACTTCATCACGTGTTTCAAAGGTAATGTCCACCTGCTCCGTCCCGGTCTGCACAGCTCCTACATGTATGCCCCGCAGAGGACCTTAAGGTCCATAAATAGCAACATCCTAGAGGTCCCAGGCCCTAAGAAAGTCAGACTAGCCTCAGCCAGAGCCAGGGCCTTTTCAACACTGTCCCCGGCCTGGTGGAATGCTCTGCCTCATGAGACCAGGGCCCTGCAGGATCTGATTTCTTTCCGCAGGGCCTGTAAGACAGAGTTCTTCTGCCTGGCCTTTGGCTTGGAATCAACTTGATCCCCTTCCCCACTTTCTTTTTTCCTTTCTCCTTCTGTGATGGAACTCCTATTTGGGGACTTCCCTGGCTTTTTTCTGGCCCACGTAGGACCAGTCTGGATAGTTGGCCTTGGTGAACATATGATACTGTCATCCCCAAAAAGTTTTTGATTTGAGTTTCTACTGAAATGAGGCTGCATTTTAATGTTGTATTTTAATCTTGTTTTTAAGTTATATTTTAATTAATTGTTTTTATACTTGGTGTTAACCGCCCTGAGCCTGGTCTTGGCTGGGGAGGGCGGGGTATAAATAAAATTGATGATGATGATGATGATGATGATGATGATGATGATGATGATGAAGGCACCCATCCCTCCTTGAGTCAGCTGAGCAGGGTCAGTGGTCACCGTCACGGGAGCAGAAACAAATTGCACACGGCGGGCTTGACTCTTCCAAGTCATCATTGACAGTGGTGGCTGCCTGGTGCCGATTAGGTGACCAAACAAGCCCCTGTGTTGCATAGAGAACGTCAGCACTGTCTAGGCAACACGATGACCATGTACATACGCAATAGACAATCTTTATAGAATTCCTTCAAAGCATAACAAGTACAAAATGAAATCTTTAGTCTCAAAGTCTCTGAAAATCTTTAAGTGAAGCGAGGTACCAGACTTTGTACGATGAAAGACAAGCTGTGAAGCTTTGTGTATTCAGCAAATATGATGTCCAACGCTGAACAGTGATTCCAGATATTGACTACTGTTTCGTAGAATTCTTCGCCAGCGTGGTGGGAGGATATAGAATTGCTTCATAAAGGTAAAGGTAAAGGGACCCCTGACCATTTGGTCCAGTCGTGGCCGACTCTGTGGTTGCGGCGCTCATCTCGCTTTATTGGCCGAGGGAGCCGGCATAGAGCTTCCGGGTCATGTGGCCAGCATGACTAAGCCGCTTCTGGCAAACCAGAGCAGCGCACGGAAACGCCGTTTACCTTCCCGTCGGAGCGGTACCTATTTATCTACTTGCACTTGACATGCTTCTGATTTCATGTAAATGAAAATATCAAATGCTGTGGAACAGTGCTCATGTAATAATGTAGTCACTGTTCAGTGTTGGACATCATATTCATTTAAAGATTTTCAGATGTTTTGAGACTAAAGATTTCATTTTGTTATGGTTTGAAGAAATTCTATAAAGATTGCCTGTTGCGTACCTACATGGTCATCGTGTTGCCAAGACATTGGTGCTGATTAGGGACTGGTGAGGCAGAAGACAGGGAGCCCCACGGGAGGTGGAACCAGAGACAGGCAGAGCCAACTGCCTCTAGTTTTGACCCAATCCTCCTCCTCCCTCCTGAGTATTATAGGGGGCAACACTGAGATTGAGGAGGAGGTGGAGGAAACTGACACGCAGGACACCCCCCGCCCCCGGACTGGTTGTAAGAAAGAATGCATTCCCTTGAAGGTGGGGGGCTTGCCTTCGTTAGTGTTTTTTAAACAGAGGTTGGATGGGATTCTGTGGTTCTGGCATCAGGGGCTGGACTAGATGACCCTCAGTCCCTTCCAGCTCTACAGTTCTTTGATTTTAAGAAGGCAGGCAGCTGTGAGGCTGAGATGGGTGGGGCAGTGCCCCGTTCATCCAAACAGAGCAGCCTTCATTGGTTGTTAACGTTGTTCTAGCACATTCATGTTGTTCTAGCACACCGACTGACAGTGCCTGGCAGAATCTAGACTGCCAGCAGGTTCTTTCCAGTCCCCCCACACTTCCCGTGACCTCCCAGCCCGTAAGCATATCTTCTTTGAGTGCCAACGAGGCTGAGGAGCTGTCAGTTCCTCCAGGACTGCGTCTAAGCACCTTTTAAAGGTGGCGCCGTGGGTTAAAGCACTGAGCCTAGGGCTTGCCGATCAGAAGGTCGGCGGTTCGAATCCCCGCAATGGAGTGAGCTCCCGTTGCTCGGTCCCACCTCCTTCCAACCTAGCAGTTTGAAAGCACCTCAAAGTGCAAGTAGATAAATAGGTACCACTCTGGCGGGAAGGTAAACAGCTTTTCCGTGTGCTGCTCTGGGTCGCCACATGACCCAGAAGCTGTACGCCGGCTCCCTCGGCCAGTAAAGCGAGATGAGCGCCGCAACCCCAGAGTCGGTCACGACTGGACCTAACAGTCAGGGGTCCCTTTACCTTTACCTTTAATTTGGTTTTAACTACGCATTGCTTGAAGGGTGTCGTGGGCTGGCCTGAGGTTCAGCTTCCGTTTGACAGCAAATTGCAAGGAGGGAGCGGTTGTGTGAGTTGAAGAACACTTTGGCCTGTGACTTTTGTTCCTGGGGGGGGGGAAAACTTTTTCACGCAGGTTATGCAAGCTCTGGCAGGTGCTCCTGAGCAGATGGTGTCCCCCCCCCCCCACGAATAGTCAACGGTTGTGTAAGTGAGATCTCCTGGTGAGAATTAGAGGATCCTATGCTAAGCCATTGCATGATCCTGAAAATCCCCGCTTGGAGACTTTTTATCTTCTCCGGAGCGGCACTCATCCCCTCCAGTGTTCCTGTGTTAAGACCTGGTGGCGTAATCTTTAATCGGTATTAAAAGCCCAGGCCGGCGCGCCACCAGGCCTTGCGAGGCCGAGGCAGTGAAGTGGTGCTCCACCCCTGGGGGCAAATGAGGCTGGTGAGATTGCTCCACATCTAGGGTGGGGTTTGAGGGAGAGCACGCTGGTTGCAGGATGCTGTCCTGCCAGCCCCATTCTTTTCCCTGTCCTCAGAGCTGAGCACCAGATGTTCCTCCGCCAAACCTCACAATATGCCTTGACCTCCCCATTTCCTCATGCCGGCTTTTGCTAATCCGGAACCCTCCCATAATCGTTCACGGTAGTCAACGTTTGCTGTAGCAAATCTCCAGCTAAAAGAGGCCTTTGGGGACAATAAGGTCCAGTGATGTTTCCCCCCATCAGCTGGCAAATAGGATCCAGGCTTGCAACTGCCTCTGCCCCACCCATTTCCCCCGCACATTCTTCTCCCTGAGGCTAAGATGCATTGTGCATTGGTTGAGCGCATCAGTCAGCAGCCTGGTGCAATCCCACCAGTGCCATGTGTTACCATGCAGTTGTAGCTCAGTAGTTGAGTATCCGCATTGCATGCAAAAAGTCCCGGGTTCAAACCCCGTCATCTTCAGGTAGAGCTGGGAGGGCTGCTGCCAGTCAGTGTTGACAGCACTGGGTGATAATAATAATAATAATAATAATAATAATAATAATAATAATAATACTTTATTATTTATAACCCGCCCATCTGGCTGGGTTTCCCCAGCCACTCTGGGCAGCTTCCAACAAAACACTAAAATACAATAACCTATTAAACATTAAAAGCTTCCCTAAACAGGGCTGCCTTCAGATGTCTTCTAAAAGTCTGATAGTTGTTCTTCTCTTTGACATCTGGTAGGAGGGCGTTCCACAGCGCGGGCGCCAGCACTGAGAAGGCCCTTTGCCTGGTTCCCTGTAACCTCACTTCTCGCAGGGAGAGAACCGCCAGAAGGCCCTCGGAGCTGGACCTCAGTGTCCGGGCAGAAAGATGGGGGTGGAGACGCTCCTTCAGGTATACTGGACCGAGGCCGTTTAGGGCTTTCAAGGTCAGCACCAACACTTTGAACTGACCTTGGAAATGTACTGGGAACCAATGTAGGTCTTTCAAGACCGGTGTTATGTGGTCTTGATGGCCACTCCCAGTCACCAGTCTAGCTGCCGCATTCTGGATCAGTTGTAGATCTAGTTGGGCTAGGTATGCCGGTGTAACGTTTGGTATGAGGCAGCTTTCTGTGTTCTTTTCCTTCCTTCCCTTGGTTAGTCACACCCTACATCAGTCACAGAGGAAAAGAACCTTATCAGATGGAAGACCTAATTGGATATGCGTATGATAGAATTTGTTTTTTAAAATTAATACTTCCACTCAAACCTTTTTACAGTGGTACCTCGGGTTAAGTACTTAATTCGTTCTGGAGGTCCGTTCTTAACCTGAAACTGTTCTTAACATGAATCACCACTTTAGCTGATGGGGCCTCCTGCTGCCGCTGCACCACCAGAGCATGATTTCTGTTCTCATCCTGAAGCAAAGTTCTTGAAGAACTATTTCTGGGTTAGCAGAGTCTGTAACCTGAAGCGTATGTAACCTGAAGTGTATGTAACCCGAGGTACCAGTGTATTTTCTATTTTGACAAAGTAATAATCATAAATAAATAAGAATAAAAATCTGTACCCCACCACCAAGACCATTCCATTGTAGCTATCCAACTTCCCAAAATTTCAACACCTCTTGTGATGGTTTGACCCCTTTCCATTTTAGCAGTACAAATTCTACAAACACCTTCCATATCTCCTCAAAATCATTTCTTCTGCGTATTCCCCGTCTTACCTTAATGGCACATGTTAACTTATCATTAACAGCTGTATCGCACACCCCTTTATACCATTCTTCTATTTTATATTCTGCCTGCCCCTTCCACTTCCTAGCTATCATAATTTGTGCAGCTGTCAATAAATTTGTGAGCAAGTCCTTCGTAGCCTCCAAACCTTCCACCCCATCCTAAATTGAGAATACACTCAAATCTTCTTCCTTTACAAAAAAGAAACAACATAGAAACCAATGGGCTGGCAAGGAACGTGTTTTTGCTTTGAGAAATGGCCAGTCATTTCCTAATGTGGGTGACTTGGGTGCCAGGAAGTATCTTCTGGGGGGCATAAACTTATGCCAGGATCTTACAGGTAGGTAGCCGTGTTGGTCTGCCGTAGTCGAAACAAAATAAAAAAATTCCTTCCAGTAGCACCTTAGAGACCAGCTAACTTTGTTACTGGTATGAGCTTTCGTGTGCATGCATGAAGTCTGAAGAAGTGTGCATGCACACAAAAGCTCATACCAGTAAACTTAGTTGGTCTCCAAGGTGCTACTGGAAGAATTTTTTTTTTATTATGCCAGGATCGACCTTCCTTGAGAGAACCTCAGGGTTCAATTTATATCAGAAGCTTGGAAGGATTGGTAGAAATGTGTGAGAAAGTGGTGGTATATTGTTGTTTAGTTGTTTAGTCGTGTCTGACACTTCGTGACCTCCAGGACCAGAGCACACCAGGCCCTCCTGTCTTCCACTTCGTCCCACAGTTTGGTCAAACTCAGGTTCATAGCTTCGAGAACACTGTCCAACCATCTCGTCCTCTGTCGTCCCCTTCTCCTTGTGCTCTCCATCTTTCCCAACATTTCCAGGGAGTCTTCTCTTCCCCTGAGGTGGCCAAAGTCTTGGAGCCTCAGCTTCAGGATCTGTCCTTCCAGTGAGCACTCAGGGCTGATTCCCTTCAGAATGGAGAGGTTTGATCTTCTGGCAGTCCATGGGACTCTCAAGAGTCTCCTCCAGCACCAGAATCCAAAAGCATCAATTCTTCAGCGATCAGCCTTCTTTATGGTCCAACTCTCACTTCCATACATCACTACTGGGAAAACCATAGCTTTAACTATACAGTGGTACCTCGGGTTAAGTACTTAATTTGTTCCGGAGGCCTGTTCTTAACCTGAAACTGTTCTTAACCTGAAGCACCACTTTAGCTAATGGGGCCTCCTGCTGTCACCACGCCACTGGAGCACAATTTCTGTTCTCATCCTGAAGCAAAGTTCTTAACCTGAGGTACTAATTCTGGGTTAGCGGAGTCTGTAACCTGAAGCGTCTGTAACCTGAAGCGTATGTAACCTGAGGTAGCACTGTACGGACCTTTGTTGGCAAGGTGATGTCTCTGCTTTCTGCTTTTTAAGATGCTGGAGGTATATACAAACCTACATTTAAAACTGAACCAGGAATTGCAGTAGTCCCCCCCCCTGCCTTCCTCTTGACTTTGGGTGGGCTGTCCATTCCCACCCCCCACCCCACCCCCGGTTTCATCTTCCAATGCACCAGTTGTAACCGTGAGCAGTCTAGAGTTCATTTTTTTAAAAGGGGGGGAGAAAGAGAATGAAAGTGCCTGCCCGCTGATGTGCCCCCAACTCCTGCAGTTTGCCTCCTGCCTGGGGGTCGGATGCAGGTCAGAGGCAGAGCACCCCCCCCCCAAGACGATCTGCACTGCAGAGGGATGCTGTCACTGCGCCATGTCTCCACTTCCGCAGGAGCATCGTCAGCAGCACTCGGTTCCCTCCTGCCGCACATCGTTCCTCTTCAAAAGTGACATGTCCCAGGACAGCAGAGGCCCAGTGGAGGGAGGAGTGGAGCTAAAACGGTTTTCAAGAGCCCCCAGTTCAGATTTGCCATTCCTATGTGCTCTCTCCTCCAGCCACTGCTGTAAGTCTCAATCCTCCCCTTCCTCGTATCATTAAAAATCATAGCTAAGTGGGATTCAGGGCTGTGCTTCCAGCTAGCACACAGTCGCCTGGGTTTAAGAGCCCTCCGATTTGAAGATCCGGGGGCAGGAATCTCCTTTCCCGCTTGCGAAACATCCCTGCCAAATCCACGTGGGATTTTGCACCGACACATAACGTGATGAGCTTGGGATCGGGCTTGTGCGAGCCGCATCCTTCCTTTTCCCCACCGCTTCCAGTAGCTCCCAGCAAAACAAACAAAACACGCACGGCGTGTGCCTGTTTGCATCTTAATTTCCTTCCGCCAATTACGCGGCTGCACCTGCGCTATTAATAACTCAGATTTACGACTCTTCCCACCTGCCTGTGTTCTGCGGCTCGCGCTTGTAAATGCCGCTGGGTCCGCTGCCTCCGGGTCGCAGTTGTTTGGGCTGAATGCCAAAGAGAAGCAGAACATCCAAATGGCTTGCCAAGGAAGCGCACAGCGAAGAAACGGCCTTCTGAGCTCAAAATAAACGAAGCCGATGGCCAAGGTGTTTGGCTTACGTGCTTGTTTTGATTAAGTCGCGTTCTGCTTGCGTTCCTTGGGCAAGAGCTGATGCTTGAGGGTCGCTCCACACATGCACCTGTGCTGGCCCCGGGGATAACCCGAGAAACACGGTCCAGGTCCGGTCCAGAATCCGAAGGAGTCAGTCCGACAGGGTCAAGGCAGGACACGAGGCAGGAAACCAGGCAAGGACAGGTACAGGATCTGGCATACAGCAATGTTGCTCCCGCAACCTGGGGCAAAGTTCGACAGCCTTTTATTTTTGTCGGGGTAGCAACCGGTCCTGATCCCCCAGCAACTCACCTCCCTGTTTCGCCCAAAGGTGAGCACTCCTCCTGCGAGTACTCAGGTCTCTCCTTCTCTCAGACCTCAGTCTCTGCAGCTCGGGAGACGTCGGTGGGTGACTAGACCCAGAGGCCGCCTCAGCCTCCCCTGACCCAACCGGTAGTGGAGCAGCTGTAAGTGATGGCCCAGCTGAAGGCAACGAGGGAATCCCCGAATCTGGAGCCAGGGCAGGCTCAGGCCCCTGACTCGGCCCAGCTGGTGTTGTTGCAGGGGAACCTGTGCAGACTGGGGCTCTTCAGGATCAGGCCCCAGGCTTGGTCCGGATGATGCCTGAGGCAAAGGATCCGGTGCAGACTGAGACCCCTCTGGTTCCGAGTCCGAGTCCCAGGTCATCACAGCACCTGCCTGGCTGTAGGGCACGAATCACGTCTGCTAGCCTCAGCCAACCTGGTGCCCTTCCGATGATTTGCACTGCAATGCCCAACAGCCCCAGGCAGCGCAGGGGCTGGTAGGATTCTAGCCCAAAACATCTGAATGGCACACGGTTGCGAGAGGCTGGCCTAGACCTTTCCGGCATAGTTTTTCCAAGTTCCCAAACTCCTTAAATGAGTGCAACTCTGTCTTCCAAAGACAAACCACACACAAGATAATGAGGATGATTTATCATTTATGTGCCACCCATCTGATTGAGTTGCCCAGCCACTCTGGGCGGCTTCCAGCAAATTATCAAGCCACCATAAAACATCACACATTAAAAACTTCCCTAAAAACTTCCCTGCCTTCTAAAAGTCAGATAGTTGTTTATTTCCTTGACATGCTAAGACATCTCTTTAAGAAGGGGGGGTGCCTTCAGTCTCTCAGATCCCTAAAGGCAAAACACACAAAGCGTAATCAGAGAACAGATGGGTTTGTAAATGAAGGGATCCTGCAAAATGGTTGTGTTAGTTGTGTTCCGTCTAGGGCTGTTTGCTGCTTGGCCGATCAGTTCGAAGGAGCCAAATAGAGCATGGTTCAGATTGCCTTCTTCTGAGCTGCAGGCTGGCCTTGCCTGATGCTCTCTTCCTCAAGGAAATCAGAGCTGGGAGCACAACAGAGAATACTTCATTTTGTCTATTTCAAGGGATGTTTGACCGCGGCCAGGGCCAGCCCATACATTAGGCAAAGGGAAGCCATTTGCTTCGGGTGGTGGATCGACCTCCTCTGGGGCTAGATGAACAATTAAGCACGTGCTCTGGGCGTCAAGGGAAGGGCAGGCACCGCAGAAATTTTCTACTGCCACATTTTTAACACGAATGATCACAAATTGCTCAACTGAGCGTTCATTTTCTCAGCTGAAGTATATTAAAAATCCCAACAGAGCAACTCTGCGACAAGGCAGGCTGGAAGCCTTATCTTTATTAAGCATAGAAGCAGATACATTATGTAAGATTAGTATCGAGGATCTGATCAAAGACCTTAGAAACAAGTGTGTGTGTGTAATAATATAAAGTGGAAGTATACAAAAATAGAAGGGCGCTCATCTCGCTTTACTAGCCAAGGGAGCCGGCGTACAGCTTCCAGGTCATGTGGCCACCATGACTAAGCCGCTTCTGGCGAACCAGAGCAGTGCACGGAAACGCCATTTACCTTCCCGCCAGAGTGGTACCTATTTATCTACTTGCACTTTGATGTGCTTTCGAACTGCTAGGTTGGCAGGAGCAGGAACCGAGCAACGGGGTGTTGCAGGGATTCGAACCGCCGACCTTCTTATCGGCAAGTCCTAGGCTCTGTGGTTTAACCCACAGCGCCACCCGCATGTGATGGTAGGAGATGGGAAACACATCAACTCTTGCTTTCTCTCCTGCAGACAAGCAGTTCCTGGTCTTCTTCTTCAAGCAGCTCAAGCTGAACCAGAGCGGGCGCTACGAAGCCGCCTTCCCCTACCTCTCGCCTTGCGGCCGCGAGCAGAACTTTGTCCGATGCGACGACCGGCCGATTGTCTTCACCCACCTCCTGCAGGGAGCATCGGGCGAGGAGCTGTTGTCTTACTGCGGCGGAGCGGACAAGCTGGCCGTGCCCTTCCAGCCCGAGAAGCTGCTGATGCTGCCCGAGAATGGGCGCCTCTACCACCCGGGGCCAGAGAAAGCTGGTGGCGTTGGGCTGGTGAAATCGGCCCTGGCCTTTGAGCTGAGCCCTTGCTTTGACTATGAGCAAGGAGCCAGCCAGGCGCCGACACATTTCCGCTGGCGTGACCGGCGCCACACCCTCACGAACGAACTCCTTCCGTTTATCCGAAAGGATGAGGGAACCTAGAACCGGCGCTTGGAGTTGTTGGGTTTGCCAGTCTGTGCCAACTGCATAGCCTTCCGGTTATGTGGGATGGTGTCCATAGCTGGAGATTGTGGCAAGGAGAGGACAGTTCCCGTCATCCCATGTGCCTTGTTGATCCAGGAACCAATCTGATGAAGAATGGGAGATGGAACACTTTGATCCATGGCTAGCCGCCATCTTGAGAAGGGTTTTCTGGACAGAGTCTCTTGGAATAAAATTATTCTGTCTCTTATCCTCTAGGCCTGGTATATTTCTCATTTGTTCCGCTGTCGAATGGCTCTTACTGTCAGTAAGTTGTTCCTGAAGTTTAGTTGGGATTGCCTTCCTTTTAAAAAAATAAATAAATATATTTTTATTAAACGATTTTAACAAAACAAATTATCCATCAAAATAACCAATTACATTTCCTCCCCTTTTTTATTCCCCCCTTCCCTCCCTCTCTCACCCGCTAAAGACTTCTCTCAGCTCCCCTCTCTGATTTCTTAGCACATATTATTCTCTGCATGTTAAAAATGGTACATACCATTGTGCGGCAGCAGCAGGAGGCCCCATTAGCTAAAGTGGTGCTTCAGGTTAAGAACAGTTTCACGTTAAGTACAGACCTCCGGAATTAATTAAGTACTTAACCCGAGGTACCACTGTATTATTATTATTATTATTATTATTATTATTATTATTATTATTACTAGTGTATTGGGTTCTCTGCTCTGGAACGTAGGGACGTGGGTGGCGCTGCGGGTTAAACCACAGAGCCTAGGACTTGCCAATCAGAAGGTCAGCGGTTCGAATCCCCGCGACGGGGTGAGCTCCCGTTGCTCAGTCCCTGCTCCTGCCAACCTAGCAGTTTGAAAGCACATCAAAGTGCAAGTAGATAAATAGGTACTGCTCCGGCAGGAAGGTAAACGGCATTTCCGTGCGCTGCTCTGGTTCGCCAGAAGCGGCTTAGTCATGCTGGCCACATGACCCGGAAGCCGTACGCCGGCTCCCTCAGCCAGTAAAGCAATAAAGCGAGATGAGCGCCGCAACCCCAGAGTCAGACACGACTGGACCTATTGGTCAGGGGTCCCTTTACCTTTACCTGCTCTGGAACAGCAGAAAAGAAGCTTGCTCCATTTTCCATGTGACAGCCCTTGAGATATCAGAAGATGACTATCATATCACCTCAGTGGAGAAAACTTCAACAGAAGTTTCATTGGGGTCATTTCCAGCTATGCCTTCGCTGGAGCTCAGGAGATCTCTTAAGGCAGGTGGTGCCTTTCAACAAAATGAAATTGTTTCCAAATACAACCATCCTCCTGTTCCCAAGGAAACAACACTTACCATGGTTTCCTCCTCTGAGAAATTTTAGATATCCGCTTTTAATAGGTGGACGTGATCTTTCTTGACAGCTTTCGATCCGAAGGCTGACATTTCCTGGCGAGCTTCTTCTGGATCCTGCCTCTAGCCGGGGAACCGAAATCCTCAGCGTCTTTCTCAGGATTGTATCTGGGCTGCACAAGATGGAGATTCCCCTCCTCTTCCCCCCGCTGACTATTTTTATCCAATTTAATGCTTTTAGGAGATCGCGCCGGGTGAAAAGAGGGGAAACCTCAGTGGGCCTAAAAGGCAGAGCTGAACGGCAAAATGGAAAGGAGCTTTGCTGTTCAGTATCTGCATAGAGCGAACTAGTCCTCCCAAGACTAATTAGGGAGAATAATTATTTGCAAGGCGGGTGGGCAGAGGAAATCCCCAGTGCAGAGGAAATCTGGACCTCTGGATTGGCCAATAGGACCTGCCAGCTTACTACTACTACTACTAATATTTTTTTATTATTTATACCCCTCCCTTCCCGGTTCAAAAACCAGGCTCAGGGCAGCTATCAACAAATTTAAAATAATTATTCTACCTAATTAGTCTTGGGAGGACTAGTTCTGACCAGCCACCAACTTAAAGGTAAAGGGACCCCTGACCGTTAGGCCCAGTCGCGAACGACTCTGGGGTTGCGGCGCTCATCTCACTTTATTGGCCAAGGGAGCCGGCGTACAGCTTCCTGGTCATGTGGCCAGCATGACTAAGCCACTTCTGGCGAACCAGAGCAGCGCACGGAAACGCCGTTTACCTTCCCGCCACAGCGGTACCTATTTACTTGCACTTTGATGTGCTTTCGAACTGCTAGGCTGGCAGGAGCAGGGACCAAGCAACGGGAGCTCACCCCGTCGCGGGGATTCGAACCGCCAACCTTCCGATTGGCAAACCCAAGAGACTCATGGTTTAGACCACAGTGCCACCTGTGTCCCTATGCCACCAACTTAGATGGCCTTAAAAGAGGATTGGACACATTTGTGGAGGAGAGGGCTATCCGGGGCTACTAGCCACAATGCCTTCTTAGGTTCTCTGAGCATCTGCTTTGCGTACAGGTTCCAGATTCAATTCCTGACAGTGTGTGCAATAGTTCTCTGTCTCAGCATCAGGCAGTTTTCTTTGATTCTGTATTCATAACAAATCCCCTCAGTGCCAGCTAGCAGGGCCAGGGATGTTGGGATTTGCAGTCAATGAACATCTGGAAGGAACCACATTTCTGCCTCTGTTTACAACACTCCCAACAGATTTATTTCCCCCTTTATTGAAAGCCCCTGCAAGGATATATTTAGCAGCGCGTCCCTTTGGCAAAGGGCTCCCAGGCATGCGCCTGAACCAGACCACCACCAGAGAGCCGCAAGGAATGAAGGCACACTGAAAAAAAGGGGTCAAAGACAGCGATGCTTTTGAAAACCCCAAGCTGCTATGTGCAAAGCTTACACAGCTTCGTCCTGCAAATCTTAAACCAAGGCTAACTGCAGTGGAGACGGCAGGCCCTTGAAGCATGTCGACAGGCGATGCACACTAGCCTTGAGCAGCTCTCGCGCGGAGAACATCGCTCCTGCCAAGGGACGCTCGCAGAACATTGACTCTATTTATGTAAGGAGTTGCACCCTCCCTGTTCAACACCCTGGCATCTCGCAACACGGCTCAAGATTGTTTGAAACTAGATCATAGAGCACATTAACAAAATACAGTGGTACTTCTGGTTGCAAACGGGATCTGTTCCAGAGGCCCGTCCACAACATGAAAAGAGCACAACGTGAAGCACCATATCTGCACAGGTGCGCAGCGTGATTTGGCCTTGTGCGCATGCGCGAGCAGCAAAACCCGGAAGTAACCCTTTCTGGTACTTCCGGGTTGCCGCAGGACGCAACCTGAAAAAACGTAACATGAAGCAAACGTAACATGAGGTACAGGAGAAGCCACAACCCTGAAAAATACTTTCGTGTGCATCATTAAAAACGCGAGAGTTGGGGACCAGAAATAAGACGTGAGCTTTGCAGCACAAATACTGGCATAACCGTGATTCGTTGGCAGTGCAAAGTTCTTCTCCCAGCCTGCAGAAGAGACTTCTTTTCAGCCAGTTTGCTTGCCTGGCTCCTAGCCTATTCCCAGTTGCAAAGCAAAGGGAGGGAGTTTAATTAACCGGGCGCCGTAATCCGAAGCTGCAGAGTGTCTCTGTGTTCTTGCCGCCTTCCAGCGTTGCATCAAAACCTTTGGGGAACTCTGAGCTGCGCGGGGAAAAGAGGGGGCAGCCCCCTCTCTGCTTTTTCATCTTCAAAGCACTCGGCAACCATTTGATCAGAACCACACATCCCTCCCTGGAGTGAGGATCTCGGCTCCTAATCACAGAACCGAAGAATTGTAGAATTGGAAAGGGACCCCATGGGTCATCTAGCCCAACCCCCTTGTTGCTGAAATGACTTGGGGGGGGGCACATCTTTAAAGTTGTTACAATGTTACAAATATTATGCCTGAATGGATCCTTTCGACTTGACAGCTCAGGGAAGATACCCAGATTTATAAATTTGTAGAAAATCCATACTTTAACCGACTCTCCTCATTCTAACGCCATTTTAACCCTTAAAGAAAGGTGAATTTGGGCTTGTTGCAGGAAGTTATGTATAGGTTGGGGGGGGTTGCCCCTCCAGCAGATATCATGCACATGCAGCCCACTACCAAAACCAGCACAATCACTTTTGTGACTTTTGTGATTTGTCCCCACAAAACACTTCACCACAGTTTCTTCCTATCTGTTCAAAGGGCCTCTGCTGCACGATACCAAATGTAACAATTCTCTGATAAATGTATTTATGTACTGGCTCACTGGAAAACTTCAGAAATTCATATAGACATGTGAGCTCAGCTACTCAGCAGCCCCTCTGCCTGAGTGATAATCCCTGGCATCCTGATACCTGAGTGCCAGACAGGTAGCAATTCCAAAAATAAGGGTGTGATTAACTTGGCTGGGAAACAGGGAAATGTAAATATCTCTTTTGTTCCACTTGATGGGTGTTTGGTGGAGGGCAAGGGGAACCATGGGGCAGGGTCCAGGATGCTCAGATTCCTGCCACCAGACCTCCCCTTTCATGATGTAACCATGATGTATGAGTGATGTAGTTTGGGGGGTGTAACATGGGGATTAGCAGCTAATAAAAGTTTGGGGGCTCTTTTGTTCGGGGTTTCCATCTTGTTCCCCCTTGTGGCAGGTGGGAGTCCTGTCCTGACAGTCTTCAATCAAGACCAAGCCGACTGGCTGCTGTTTTGCTCTGGTATTCCTGGCTGGTGTCCTTGGTTTTTTGTCCAAGGGAGCCCTCAGATTTCTCTGTTAACAGGCTCCACCTCCCTCCATGAACCAAGAAGCAGAAAGTCACGTAGGCAGCAGGAACAGGGCGTCCCACCATAATTTCCCAAGCGTGAGAGCACAGACACGCCCCCCCCCAGTGTGTGACCAAGGGGGCAACACTAGACATCCGCAGAGGCAGTTGAGCAAGTCCGGTGTTCTGAAAGCCCATCTCCAGACTGAGGGCAAGGAGATGTCAAGAGTTTTATTGTTCTTTTGGTGATGGGGACTTAAGAGGTGTTGGGAAAGGGGTCTGAGAAAGTGGCCTAATGTTGAACTTGTGTAACCCTTGTACAGTGGTACCTCGGGATGCAGATGCTTCAGGTTACAGGCGCTTCAGGTTACAGACTCCGCTAACCCAGAAATATAACCTCGGGTTAAGAACTTTGCTTCAGGGTGAGAACAGAAATTGTGCTCTGGTGGCGCGGCAGCAGCTGGAGGCCCCATTAGCTAAAGTGGTGTCTCAGGTTAAGAACAGTTTCAGGTTAAGAACGAACCTCTGGAATGAATTAAGTTCTTAACCCGAGGTACCACTGTATAGATAAAGGTAAAGGGACCCCTGACAATTAAGTCCAGTCGTGGATGACTCTGGGGTTGCGGTGCTCATCTCACTTTACTGGCCGAGGGAGCCAGCGTACAGCTTCTGGGTCATGTGGCCAGAATGACTAAGCCGCTTCTGGCAAAACCAGAGCAGCGCACGGAAACGCCGTTTACCTTCCCGCCAGAGCGGTACCTATTTATCTACTTGCACTGGTGTGCTTTCGAACTGCTAGGTTGGCAGGAGCAGGGACCGAGCAACGGGAGCTCACCATGTCGCAGGGATTCAAACCGCTGACCTTCTGATCGGCATGTCCTAGGTTCTGTGGTTTAGACCACAGCGCCACCCGCGCCCCTTTTATACCCCCCCATTTGTGACATACTAGTGATGTAGTGATGATGTCTCAATGATGCCTCTCAAAGTGTATTCTGGGGAAAAGAGGGAAGGTTTAAAAGTCGATGTCACCCATGCTTGAGGTTCTTACTCCTTTGGAGACCTGTTGTGCAACAATAAGGATCATGGTCTACTGACTGCTGTTTTGCTCCAAATTACTTGGCTGGAACTTCTTTCTTTTATTGACCGCATGGACCCACGGGGGACTTGCACTCCAACGAGCTGGTCTGTTGAGTAGTCTCTCACCCCGGATTTTTTTTCCTTAACAGCCTAAAATGTGAAACTGTGTCAGGAAGAGACAAAGGAAGAGAGGGCAATAGAAGGGGAAGAAATGGAGGCAGTGAGAGATTTGACTTTCTTGGGCTCCATGATCATTGCAGATGGTGACAGCAGTCACGAAATTAAAAGAGGCCTGCTTCTTGGGAGAAAAGCAATGACAAACCTAGACAGCATCTTAAAAAGCAGAGACATCACCTTGCCAACAAAGGTCCGTATAGTTCAAACTCTGTTTTTCCCAGTAGTGATGTACAGAAGTGAGAGCTGGACCATAAAGAAGGCTGATCGCCGAAGAATTGATGCTTTTGAATTCTGGTGCTGGAGGAGACTCTTGAGAGTCCCATGGACTGCAAGAAGATCAAACCTCTCTATTCTGAAGGAAATCAGCCCTGAGTGCTCGCTGGAAGGACAGATCCTGAAGCTGAGGCTCCAGTACTTTGGCCACCTCATGAGAAGAGAAGACTCCCTGGAAAAGACCCTGATGCTGGGAAAGATGGAGGGCACAAGGAGAAGGGGACGACAGAGGACGAGATGGTGGGACAGTGTTCTTGAAGCTACAAACGTGAGTTTGACCAAACTGCGGGAGGCAGTGGAATACAGGAGTGCCTGGCATGCTCTGGTCCAGGGGGTCACGAAGAGGCGGACACGACTAAACGACTAAACAACAACAACAACATGCAGTGCTAGGAGTGGATCCCAAGCTACTTTCTTTTTCTCACCTTAACAATATTTTTATTTTTCAAAATATAACAAGCAAAGGCAGCATCGTATAACTTGGCATTCGTTGCATCTCAAGATATAGAGGTCAATAGAATTTGGGGTTTTTCCCTCTGTCTCTTGGACAGGCTAGCATGATTTATCCATGCATTTAATTTGTAACATTTATAAAATGATTTCCCATCAACGTTCCACCAAGCCTAATTCAATAAAAACAGCATTAAAAATTACAGTAAACAAAAAAGGGGGGGGGAGAGAAATATGTAAAGCCTTTGGCTCCGGTCGATTATGCCAATCACAAGAAAAGGAGATTTGCATATCTGGGAAGGAGAAGAGCAGCAGCCAATCCAATGCAGGGAGGACCAAGCAAGAGATGACGTCAAGAGTAGAGTTGGAAGGGACCCCAGGGTCATCTAGTCCAACCCCCTGACATGCCCACAATTTGCAATTTCAGGGGAGTAGGGGGCAGCTCACTGAAATATACTCGGAGTCGAGATTGGATTTCATGCTCTTTATTCATCTCATAGTGGTGAGGAGGAATGGAAGTTCCCCCCAAATGTCTGCTTTATATACATTATTTACACAATGGGCCCCACTTGATTGGCTAATTCTGGGGTTTCCCTGTAAGCCAATCAGGTTGCGGATTCACTTCCACCTGGAGCTGGATTGGGTGGCTCCTGTGGACCAATCAGACTGCTGCATTCTGGATCCTATTGTTCTAGGACCAATCAGACTGCTGCATTCTGGATCCTATTGTTCTAGGACCGATAAGACTGCTGCATTCTAGATCCTATTGTTCTAGGACCGATCAGACTGCTGCATTCTGGATCCTATTGTTCTAGGACCGATCAGACTGCTGCATTCTGGATCCTACTGTTCTAGGACCAATCAGACTGCTGCACTCTGAATCCTACTGTTCTAGGACCAATCAGACTGCTGCATTCTGAATCCTACTGTTCTAGGACCAATCAGACTGCTGAATTTTGGATCCTATTCAACTCAGTACATAACACTCACAATGGTCCTAAATTGGATCAGGGCCTGTGCCTGTTAGTTACACTTCAGGCACAGGCCTTGATCCAGATGAGGACCATCGTGGGCTTCCCCCTACTCCCCTGAAATTGCTAATTATGTATATATATATACAGTATGCGTCCACACAGCTGCTAATTGTGAGAATGGTGTTATGTCTAAACCTCAAATGTCTGGCAAAACGTGTTTGCTCAGTGTGCCTAATGGAACATGAAAAAGGAACCAGAAAGAGAAAGTTAATTTTCAGTGGCAGTAAAGAGCTGACGGAGAAGGGCCTATAATTCATCTTTTAAAAATGCCTCCAGGCAAGTAACAAAACTATCCACGGTCACCATTTGCATAAAATGGATGAGGGTAAAAACAAAACAAGAGGAACCAAAAAGGAAATAATTGCAGGGCAACAGCCAGAGAGTTTGTGATCAGCATAAAAGTGCTGGTGGGGGAAGCAAAACCATGCTTTAAACAGTTTTTTGTTTTTTGTTTTAAAGGCTTCTACAGAAAGGCCCTGGCAGCTGGTCTCTCTAGGAAAGCCGGTGGGAGAGGTTTCTGTCGCAGTTTTATTTCTTTTAATTAAATTCCTACCGTGCTCCTCCTTCCAAAGGAGCACAAGGCTGGGCAGCAACACAAACATAAAATGAAAAGATCTAAATAATTTCTTTAAAAAACAACCCTTTTTTTAAAAGTCACATACTTTGGAAATTGCTCTGAGGTTTTTTACTTATAATCAAGGTTGCCAGGAGCAGTAGCTCTTCAGCTATCAAATCTCTGGGTGACAGGAATGCTTTGTATCTCCATGTGGAATGTTAATAATGAGAAAAACAGACACAGTGCAGTAGGCAAGGCATTCCAGTACTGGGAGGCCACCACCGAGAAGGCCCCGTCACTGGTCAGCGCCAACCAGCCAACAAGCAGCACCACCCCGTTGATTGTCGGGCTGGGATAGTTGGTACCAGGGGAGCTGCCCTCTGTGTGTGTGTTGGTGTTGCAGAGCCGTGTACAACACACCTGCTGAAGAATCTTGTAACACTTGCAGGCTTGCCTATTCCGATTCAAATAGCCAGTCCAGATGACTCAATAATCTGCAGTGACTTTGTTGTCTCCTGTCTTATCAGATGTTTGGTTGTACATCAATAGATTTATTCATATATAATTTTTATTGGTTTTTGCACGTATTCGGTTAGTACAGCCAACAGTGTGAGTGAGGGAAAAGGTAAAGGTAAAGGACCCCTGGACGGTTAAGTCCAGTCAAAGGCGACTCTGGGGTTGCGGCGCTCATCTCGCTTTCAGGCCGAGGGAGCCGGCGTTTGTCCACAGACAGCTTTCCGGGTCATGTGGCCAGC
This sequence comes from Podarcis liolepis, assembly GCF_965112155.1. Classification (NCBI taxonomy): domain Eukaryota; kingdom Metazoa; phylum Chordata; class Lepidosauria; order Squamata; family Lacertidae; genus Podarcis; species Podarcis liolepis. The sequence continues at coordinate 2,117,231 of NC_139560.1, read as the reverse complement.
AGGACTATACCGCTTCTGGCGCAACGGGACACCGTGACGGAAACCAGAGCGCACAGAAACACTGTTTACCTTTCCGCCACAGTGGTACCTATTTATCTACTTGCACTGGCGTGCTCTCAACTGCTAGGTTGGCAGGAGCAGGGACCGAGCAATGGGAGCTCACCCCGTCGCAGGGATTCGAACCGCGGACCTTCCGATCGGCAAGCCCAAGAGGCTCGGTGGTTAGGACCGTAATTTAACTGTGCGCTGCATGAAAGATGCACCAAATGATTACAGCAGCCAGACCGGGTGCGGAAATCCCCCCTCCCCAGCGACTGTAACAGCCCGCTTAACAAAATCCTTAATTGACAAATGGATCGATGCCCTGATGATGCTTTCAGAGCTAATTGCAACATAACCGTGCCCTTTTATCTCCCTGCCGCGGACACTTGATCAATACAGAGGTGCGGGGGGGGGGGAGGGAAGGAACACTCAGCGGCCGACCGTGTTTAATTGCACGCACGAGTACACCCACCGCACTGGAGCGTGGCCGGAAGGAATAGACTGCGCAGCCAGGAACAAGGCACGGCGCTTTCTGCTCTCTCTTTTTACATCCTTGCCATCTGTTTCGCTTCTCCGCTTCAGCCTCTGCAACATCAGCAGCAGGAAAGTGGTTCTGGACAAGATGCGGGAGGAGAAGGAGGCGGTGGGAATTGGAGGGTGGGAAGAGGAGAGGCAGGAGAGCTCATCGCCGTGGCAACCCTAATGAAGCCATTTTTTTGCTCCTGGCTTCAAAGGCACCCTTCTCTCTGCTGCTCTGGGGCCTTGGGTCCCCCCCCCCCATTACCCATGCCTGCCCATGACAGACATTGGGAAGCCCAAGGCGGAAAAAAAATCCACGTGGCAGCAGCTCTCTCCGTCTGCTAATTAGTGCACGTGGCACAAGCCACCAGGGAAGGTCTCCAGCGCGAAGGCCTTTGAAACTCAGAATTTTGTAGGTCTGTAAGAGATCCCAGACGCGGGTGGTGCTGTGGGTTAAACCACAGAGCCTAGGACTTGCCGATCAGAAGGTCGGTGGTTTGAATCTCCGTGACGGGGTAAGCTCCCGTTGCTTGGTCCCTGCTCCTGCCAACCTAGCAGTTCGAAAGCAAGTGCAAGTAGATAAATAGGTACCATTCCGGCAGGAAGGTAAATGGCATTTCCATGAGCTGCTCTGGTTCGCCAGAAGTGGCTTAGTCCTGCTGGCCACATGACCCGGAAGCTGTACGCCGGCTCCCTCGGCCAATAAAGCGAGATGAGTGCTGCAACCCCAGAGTCGGTCACGACTGGACCTAATGGTCAGGGGTCCCTTTACCTTTACCTAAGAGATCCCAAGGCTCATCTAGTCCAAACCCCTGCAGCAATAATAATAATAATAATAATAATAATAATAATAATAATAATAATAATAAATTATTTATACCTTGCCCATCTGGCTGGGCTTCCCCAGCCACTCTGGGTGGCTTCCAACAGAACACTAAAATACAATAACCTATTAAACCTTAAAAGCTGCCTTCAGATGTTGTTTATTTCCCTGACATCTGATGGGAGGGCGTTCCACAGGGCGGGTGCCACCACCAAGAAGGCCCTCTGCCTGGTTCCCTGTAACCTCACTTCTCGCAGTGAGGGAGCCGCCAGAAGGCCCTCGGTGTTGGACCTCAATGTCCGGGCTGAACAATGGGAGTGGAGATGCTCCTTCAGGTATACTGGACCGAGGCCATTTAGGGCTTTAAAGGTCAGCACCAACACTTTGAATAGTGCCTGGAAACATACTGGGAGCCAGTGTAGGTCTTTCAGGACTGGTGTTATGTGGTCTTTGCAGCTGCTCCCAGTCACCAGTCTAGCTGCCACATTCTGGGTTAGTTGTATGTAGATTAGTTGCAGCAATTGCAGCTGAAGAATCCTTGAAGGATGGCCAGTGCCACACAAACACTCTTTTAAGAAACTCCAAGGAATAGGAGTCCACTGCCTTCCAAGGGACCTTTTCCGACAGCTCTTGCCATCAGAAAGTTACAGTAATACCTCAGGTTACATACGCTTCAGGTTACAGACTCTGCTAACCCAGAAATAATGCTTCAGGTTAAGAACTTTGCTTCAGGATAAGAACAGGAATAGGGCTCTGGCAGTGCAGCGGCAGCAGGAGGCCCTATTAGCTAAAGTGGTGCTTCAGGTGAAGAACAGTTTCAGGTTATGTACAGACCTCCGGAACAAATTAAGAACTTAACCTGAGGTACCACTGTATTCCTAATGTTGACACGGAATCTCCGACCGAAAACAGTCCTCCCGCCCACGTGAGCGATTCCTGGAGCGGTACGCTGAACAACGTTGCCTGGCTCAGAGAAAGATTGATGCTCTTCAAAGGATTTATGACGTCGTCCAGGCACTTTGGGTAATGGATGGAAAGGTCAGGCTGGCCGGCAGAGGCTTGGCAGGGGCTGCAATCAAAGAAAAATAAAGCTGGTAAGGGTGATTTATAAGAACTGCACTGCCTGGCCTTCTGTTTCCAGCAGCGACCAGCCAGATAACCAGGATGGAAGCTCACAAGCGAGTCGCCCTGTGTTGCTTGTCTGGAGAAACTGATGAACAACAAGGTGCTGTCTGAGCATCTAGGGTGGGAGAGGATGCAGTAAACAGGACAACTCATAACTTGCATCCAGTGGTCTCTCCCCCTGGGCAAGCTTTTTGTTTTGTTTTTGTTGTCACTATTTAGTTTGTGCTTTTATCCTGTCTTTTCATCTTGTGAACAGCCCTGAGGTATTCGGATGAAGGGTGGTATACTAATAATAATAATAATAATAATAATAATAATAATAATAATAATAATAATAATAATATAATAGGAGATTGAGAGCACAGGCTGAGAGGATTCCCAATGAAACTGAATGCTGGAAGATTCCAAACAGATAAAACACTGGAACTCACTGCCTCAGGAGACGTTGATGACCGCCAACTTGAATAATATAATAATAATAATTTATTTATACCCCACCCTTCCTGGTTCAGAAAACCGGGCTCAGGGCGGCTAACAACAAATTTAAAACACTTAATTGATGCAACAACAAAAAACATAAAATACAGTATAAAACGTGAATAACAATAAATTCAGAATTAAAAAATCAATTTAGGGGGGAAATCCATCCAGTAAACATTAGATGGGCTAGCTGGCAAAGTTAGTCCTATCTGGGCCAGGGGAGACCAGGGGAGAATTAGCTGTGGGATCCCAGAGCGGGTAATCTTCATAAAAAGGGGAGAGGGAGGGAAGGAAGGGGAATAAAAGATCAGGCTAAGTTCAAAATGAAAGCCAGGCAGAATAGCTCTGTCTTACAGGCCCTGCGGAAGGAGGTTAAATCCTTCAGGGCCCTAGTCTCATGGGACAGAGCATTCCACCAGGTCGGAGCCATCACTGAAAAGGCCCTGGCCCTGGCTTTAAAAGAGGATGAGACAAATTCATGGAGGAGGAGAGAGCTACTGATGGCTCCTAGCCCAGATGGCTATGATCTCCCTCCACAGTTGGCGGCAGCAATGCTTCTGAATGCCAATTGCTGGAAGCCGCAGTTGAGGAGTGCTCTGATGATGTTTCCTGCTTGGCAGGGGGTTGGACTCGATGGCCCTTGTGGTCTCTTCCAACTCTATGATTCTATGATTCTAGGAGAGTGCTGCTCTTGTGTTCAAATGCTGCTGGCAGGTATGTGGTTAGCCCCTGTGAGAACACCATGCTGGGCGACTTTGTTAGCCCCAAAATGGAAAGCACCAGAATTACCAACAATAGAGAAGTAGAGGCAGACGAAGATGGTTGATTACACGGAACTAGCAAAACGGACCTGTAGAATCCGGTAGTATCGGGAGGAAGCAAAATTCCAAAAAGATTGGCGTAAATTTATGGAGTACATAAATAATAACTGTAGAAATCTGAAGACTCCGGCAGGACTGAAATAAATCTTGCGATGTAGATAGGATTGGATAAAATAAGAAACGGTGGAAAAAGTGACTGACGTAAGAAAACCTGTTGAAGGGAGGGAAGGAAGTCGATGCTCAGCAGAAGGAACGTGGGTAAATGATAGTTGAATTTTACCGTGTTTTGTTTGTATTAAATGAAACGCCAATAAAAAGCATTTTTTTAAAAAAGAGAGAGAACAGGATCCTTGGCTAGAATGGCCATTGTCCTGACGCAGCTGGGCTCTCCTCATGTTCTTATGCCCCCCTCCTTTGGGACTGATCCTGCTGTGATGTCCTTATCAAAGCTGACTTCCTCCCGCTGTGTAATTTCTCTCAGTCCTCCTTCTCTGTCACTCGATCCTGTTTCCTCGGTGGCCACAGGGAACAATTGATCCGCTTTCCTTATTTTAGAAACAACGTGTACCTGCCTTTTTTTAGAAACAAGCCCTGCTCTTCTCCTTCCCCGTCTCCACCACCACCAACGCTCTGCCTGTCCTGTCTCTGAGGACCTTTTCCCTTCTTGGCTTTCCTCAAGGGAACCACTTTTGACGCTCTTTTCAGCCCCTGACAGTCTCCTCCGAGGCACTGGCTACATCTTTATTTGGGGAGAAATCTCCAGCCAGAGACAATCTCGCACCCGGCGTCCAGAGGCTGGCACAGACGAACGATGACAAGGGGAACGAACTGGTCCGCAGGTGGCAAGAGTAAAAGGAACGTTTTGAACTGTCTGTGCTTCCCTTTATTTGGTGGGGTTGCTGGTCCTCTTCAGCTCATCGGCTGCATTTGCACCTGAGAAAGCAGGGATGCTGTGGGACATTGTCAGATGCTGGTGGTGGTTGCTCGTGAGTAACCAGGCAGGACTCCAATCTGTCTTTTACAGCTTTCATTGTGCAAACTATTTACACTGCAGATCTACCAAGTTCATGTCCGTCTCAGTCACTTGCAGAATCCGGGAGTGGCCCCTTCCGGCTTCTCCCCCAACGTAAGAACTTTGGCACCCCAAGTCTCCTCCTCCCCTCCTTGCGTCTCACTCCTCTGTACAAGGTGGGCAATGGAAGTGGCGTGCGTCCCTCCTGGCCAGTCTGGCCAGGTGAGGCGCTGGGGCTCTCAGAAGCATCCTCCAGCCCTTTCCTCGCTTGGCTGGCCCCTTCCCTCTCTTCCCCACTGGAGGTGTGGCTTTTCCCATTGCTGGAAGAGGAGCTGCTCCTCAGGAGTTTTGGAGGCACTCTGTATCCCAACAGCCTCCCTGCCTCCCTCCCCGGTTCCGATGGCAGTCCCCTGACAGACATGATCCCCAGGAATCAAAAAAAGACCCCAGCATGTGCATCTGCTGGCCCTACTGTTAGGCAAAGTGAGACAGCTGCCTCAGGTGGCAGATGCTGGCAAAAAGCGGGCTGTCAAAAATATAAAGGAAACTGTCAGCCCTTGTGGTCTCCCTGTATTCAACGTAGTACAGTGGTACCTCAGGTTAAGAACTTAATTCGTTCTGGAGGTCCGTTCTTAACCTGAAACTGTTCTTAACCTGAGGTACCACTTTAGCTAATGGGGCCTCCCGCCGCCGCCACACCGCCAGCACGCGATTTCTGTTCTCATCCTGAGGTAAAGTTCTTAACCTGAAGCATCTGTAACCCGAGGTACCACTGTATTTCATTTTCCTCTTGACAGTAACCACGGTGGTCCTCCCCACACTTCAATTTCTGGTTCCTGTGTTTGCATTTCAAGCCCGCCAGCCCATTAGTCTTGTACAGGCCATCCTACCTGAGCATTTAAGAGGACAACAGCTTGTAGGGCTTCTCAAAATGTCCCATATATTCTTCCATTGGGGTGCAGCTGCTGTTTCCACATTGTCCTTGCAGGCTGCTGGGTCCAGTCAAGGGCTCTGGACAGATGCTTCGCTGAGCCTCACGGCCATGCTTCCTACTATGGTCCACGCTCCCAATTCTGGTGCCTTTGTCTCTGCCGTCTCTTCGGGCTACGGATTCGCCACGGACATCCCGCCCAAAGGAGCAGCACCCTTGCGGAAATCTCACACCTGTGCCTCCTCAGCCATTGTGATGGCCTGGGATTCCGAGTCTGAGAGTGAACCGGAGGAATCCCAGCCGGCACAGGAGTCCCCGCCTCCAGGGCCGGCTGAACTGGGGCAAGGCCTAGATGCTGAGGAGCCTGCACCTGTGCCAGATCCTCAGGGGCAGGCACCAGGTGAGACCATTCTGGCCCCAGAGGTGCTGGAGGACTCAGTGGCTACAGGTGAGCCTCCCCTGGGGCCCAGTAACCCTTCGGCCTCTCCTGAACTGCAGAGGCTTAGGGCAGAGAGGCGAAGGGAACTGGTTTCCCCCAGGAGGAGTGCTCGCCTTAAGGCCAGGAGAGGCAGGGCTCCTGGGGGCCGGGACCGCCCCCCGGCCTTAGAAGAAGATAAAGGTCAGGCAGCCCGGTCCCAGGTTGCGGGAGCAACGTCGTTGTGGAGTACCTGCTTTACCCAGACCTAGATCTGCACTCCCGGTGTGCTTGTTCCTCACCCGGCTTCCTGCTCCTGACTCTCCGGTGTTCCTGTTCCTCGCCCGGCTGCCCGCTTCTGCCCTACCAGTGTTCCTGTTCCCTGCCTGGCTTCCTGCTGCTGCCCTACCAGCGTTCCTGTTCCCCCGCCCGGCTCCCTGTTTCGGACCTCGCGTCTCATCTAGTGATCGTCTACCCTGCTAGTGACTCTGGACTGAACCTCGGCTACGGTATCAGTACCTCCCCCCCCCCCCCGGGACCAGCACAGCCATGCTGCAGTCATCCCTGAGAGTGGCAGAGCTGCCTATCAGCTGAGGACCAAGGCTCAGCTTATTCAGAATAAGGCAGCCTCTTAGGGTGTTTCAGCAAGGCAATGTGAAATTAATGCTCGGAGTATTAAGATGGGCTGCCAGGCGCTGAATTTAGCAGCGTCAAAATACAAGCCGAACCAGTTTTTCAGTGTTCTGGAAATTGCTTGAGAGAAGAGAATAAAGGGAAGGAAATGGGCGATTAACAAAGCAGATACTCTGTGCTGTATGATGAGCAGATGGGGGTGAGACCCTCCTTCCACTAAGAGATAGTTAGAAGAAAAAAAGTGTCACTCTGTTAAGTGCGGCAAGCTGAGCAGAGAGACAGAGAGCCATGCTTGATTTCTTTTTTGATCCAAGGCTGGAGTGTAATTCTTTGAGCCCCTCTATTGTAGGCTTAGGTTGTATATATGTGTAAATAGACCGTATATGATGAAGACACTGCACTTTCTGCTGTGCCTCATTTCCAAAGGAAACACAAATGCCGCTGTGCTGGTCCCGTGGGTTACCTGAGAGGCAAGGTCCAAGTTCGGTCCATGGTCAAAGGTGCAACGAGGAGGCAGTCCGTAGTAGCTGAAGCTGGGTGCAGGGCAGGGAGCCGGGTGAAGTCAGGAACCGGCTTGCAAGCAGGGAGCCAGGGCAGGTCAGGAGCTCAGGCAGGAAAGCAGGACAGGGTTCAGGCAGGAACTAGCAACCAACAATGTTACTCCCGCAACTTGGGACTGGGGCTGGCTGGCTTTTATCTGCCCCGAGGCATAGGGCGGCCCCGATCCTCTGGTGACTCACCTCTCCTGGCCTGGAGGCGAGCACTCCTCCTGCGGGAACTTAGTTCCCTCCGCCTCTCTGCCCTGAGCCTCTGCAGCTCAGGAGAGGCTGGAGGGTTACTGGACCCAGAGGCAACCTCAGCTTCCCCTGACGGGGCTGAGAGTGGAGCACCTGCAGGCAATGGGTCCTCCATCACCTCCAGAGCCAGAGCAGACTCAGCTGGTGCCTGCACCTGAGGATCCAGCACAGGTGAGGACCCTTCAGGCTCATGCCCCCGCCCCGGCTCAGCTGGTTCTGGGGGTGGGGAATCCTGTGCAGGCTGGGATCCCTCAGGTTCAGCCTCCGAGTCCGAATCCCAGGCCATCACAGCCGCTTAAGCACCTGCACCTCCCTGGAATCTTGCACCCCTTGGAGTGGCATGTGACAATATCCACCTGTCCCCTAGAGATGTTTCCTTTCTGTCCATCATTGCACCCACGGCGCCTGCCTTGCTGGATCTATCCAAAGGTCCATCACAATCCAGCATTTGGTTTCTCCCAGTTTGGAGATTTCCAAAAAGCCCCCAAGCAGCTGTGTGGGGACTGCGGGAGCTCCCAGATTCGACTCCCATTTCCACAGCTGAAGATGTCTCTCTCGTAGGAGGTGTCAGGGAGGAAGGGGGCCTCCTCTACCCAGAGAGCTTCTGCCAGCCAGAGAAGACAACACTGGGCCCCAGGCACAAATAGTCTGGCCTGGTCTAAGGCCAGGTACTCCTGTTCCTAGGTGATGGCCTTCCGAGATCATGTCACCTTCACATCTGGCACACAGAGATGCCCTGCTTCTGAATGCAGCGATCCCATTTAGCTATCAAGGCGAATCATCTTAGGGAGATTTATCTTCTGCAAAACGTGCCGTCTTCTTTTCTTTGCCTGCTCTTTCCTGGCTCTTAGCTGTGTTCTCCCATCCATCACTGTTACACACGCACCACCTTTCCATGGCTGTGTCTATGGGTGGCTACAAGCCTTGCTAGCGATGGTTTGCCTGCACAGCTGGAGGAAGCACTGCTCTTGTGCTTGAATCGTACTTATGGGACCACCTCTCCTGGTCTGCCCCACAGAGGACCTTAAGGTCCATGAATAACCATAGTTTAGAGGTCCCGGGCCCTAAGGAAGCCAGACTATCCTCCACCAGGCCCAGGGCCTTCTCAGTGGTGGCTCCGACCTGGTGGAATGCTCTGTCCCAGGAGACCAGGGCCCTGCAGGATTTAACTTCCTTCCGCAGGGCCTGTAAGACAGAACTAATCCGCCTGGCTTTCAATTTGAACCTGGCCTGATCTTTTATTCCCCTTCCTTCCCTCCCCCTCCCCTTTTTATGAAGTTTACCCACTCTGGGATCCCACAGGTAATTCTCCCCTGGTCTCCTCGCTGGCCCAAGTAGGACCAATTCAGCCAGCTAGCCCTGGGGATTATCTAATGTTATTGGATGGCTTTTCCCCCTAAATTGATTTTTGTTTTTATTGTTATTCATGCCTTATACCGTATTTTATGCTTTGTTTTGCAGCATCAATTAAGTGAATAAAAATTGTTGTTAGCCGCCCTGAGCCCAGTTTCCTGAACTGGGAAGGGTGGGGTATAAATAAAAATTTATTATTATTATTTATTATGAATCCTGCTTGCAGGCTTCCCACTAGGAACAGGGTGAGACCAAGATGCTGGACTTGACAGGCCAATGGGCTGATCCAGCAGGACTCGTCTTATATTCTTAGCCCATGTGATATCAGCAGAGCCAACACATCAGCACAGAAAATGCCTTATTCTTTTTATTTTATTTATTTATTGAATTTATATGCTGCCCTATACCTGCAGGTCTCGGGGTGGTTCAGGGAATAAAATCAGAATATAAAACCACAAAATACATAATCAAACAACGACAGCAGCCCAATAACTCCCACCTCCCAACACGTTTGAAAAGGGATGTCAAGGAAATTAACCAAAGGCCTGGTTAAGAAGGAACGTTTTTGCCTGGCGCCTAATAATAATAATAATAATAATAATAATAATAATATTTTATTTATAACCCGCCCTCCCCAGCCGGAGCCGGGCTCAGAGCGGCTAACAACAATAAAAGTAACACAGCTTTCTAAAATCAATTCATTCTAAAATCAATTCAAAATCAAATTCATGGCAACCATTGGGCTAGAGTGCTGTGAAGAATTACTGAAGAAGGGGGTCAGGCTGTGCCTTGGCCCAAGGCCTGGTGGAACAGCTCCATCTTGCAGGCCCTGAGGAAAGATGTCAAGTCCCGCAGGGCCCTAGTCTCTTGGGACAGAGCGTTCCACCAGATCGGGGCCACGGCCGAAAAAGCCCTGGCTCTGGTTGAGGCCAGCCTAACCTCCCTGTGGCCCGGGACCTCCAAGGTGTTTTTGTTTGAAGACTGTAAGGTCCTCCGTGGGACATACCAGGAGAGGCGGTCCTGTAGGTACGAGGGTCCTGGGCCGTATGGGGCTTTAAAGGTTAAAACCAGCACCTAAAGGTGTATCTTGCAGGCGCCAGGAATGTAGGAATCAGTCCCTTGGTCTATCTGGTTTAGTATTGTCTACACTGAACTGCAAAAGGGACGCAGGTGGCGCTGTGGGTTAAACCACAGAGCCTAGGACTTGCCGATCAGAAGGTCGATGGTTCGAATCCCCGCGACGGGGTGAGCTCCCGTTGCTCGGTCCCTGCTCCTGCCAACTTAGCAGTTCGAAAGCACCCCAAAAAGTGCAAGTAGATTAATAGGTACCGCTCCGGCGGGAAGGTAAACGGCGTTTCCGTGCGCTGCTCTGGTTCGCCAGAAGCGGCTTAGTCCTGCTGGCCACATGACCCGGAAGCTGTACGCCGGCTCCCTCGGCCAATAAAGCGAGATGAGTGCCGCAACCCCAGAGTCGGCCACGACTGGACCTAATGGTCAGGGGTCCCTTTACCTTTACACTGACCTGCAGCAGCTCTTAAAGGTTCCAGGCAGGGGGAATTCCATGTCCTGACCGGCCACCAACTTAGATGGCCTTAAAAGAGGATTGGGCAAATTTGTGGAGGAGGAGAAGGCTGTTGATGGCTACTAGCCAGGATGCCTATGTGGTCTCCCTCCGCAGCAATGCCTCCAAATACCAGTTGCTGGAGGGGAGAGTGCTTCTGTTCTTGTTCCCCACAGGAATCTGCTTGGCCGCCGTGAGATGATGGACTAGACAGGCCATAGGCTTGATCCAGGAGGCGCTTTCATTCTGTCTCCCAATGTAATAATATACACACATTTCTTCCCCTTCCCCTCTCTGCTTGGGTCCCCTCACATAGCTACTGCTTCTGCACGTCCGCTGTTGCCTTCCCTGTTCCAGGTCATTTCTCTGACTCATTTGAAGCCGTCAGTTTCTTTCTCCCCCCCCCCCCCCATTGTCACCCCTCAGCCTCCGTTCAGCATCTCAAATCTCAGCTGCTGTTAGTTATTGATTCCGCGCAGCACCAACAGCTGCTGGCCTTAAGCTGTTTCTGGGGGCACGTGGGGAGTGCAGCGTGACACGAGCAGTTGCACTAGTGGCGTGAGAGGGGAGAAGGGCGTAAGAAGAAACGGCTGGATCACGCCGTTTCCGGAAACACTGTTGAAGGAATCTTTCAAGGAGTTGGAGATGGCATTTGTAAGTGGTCCATGTTCCACAAGCATACAGTAAGGTTGGTAGTAGAATAGCTTTGTGAACAAGCATTTTGGTTTCCCTGTGAATGTCCTGGTCCTCAAACACTCTGCACTTCAATCGAGAGAAAGCCGCACTCGCAGAGCTCAGGCGATGCTGGTTTGTGTATGTAGCTGTGTGCACACATCATACATTTAAAACACATGATTTCCCCCAAAGAATCCTGGGAAATGTTAAGGGTGCCAGGAATTGTAGCTATGTAAGGGGTAAACTGCAGTTTCCCGGGATACTATGGAGAAAGACATGCTTTAAAAGTATGGCTTGCACACAGCCTGTATGTGTGAGCGAGCGAGCACAATGAGTAATACTATGTAGAATCTACTTAGTAGATTGTGACCTCTTAAAAGCTTCTTCTGCCACCAGCAATCTGGGAGTGGGGTTCAGCGGGGCTTTTAGATTAGTTAATTTGTGGGGTGGGAAAGCGTTGGTGGTCTATTCTTAGAAAATGGTTTTAGCATTACACTTCAATGGACATGATCACATCTAACTGTGTCCTTCTCCCACATTTCACAGTTGCTGTTACGCATTAGAATCCCCATGCAGAAGTAGGTAATGATTTGTTTTATTCATGTATTTTTCTTCCTTCATCTATCACCTGAAGCGTGTGATCGCCAGTGCTGATGTGTGGAGTGCTGTCGACATCCTGACCCAGGAAGCTGGTCTTTGACAGGCCAAACTCCCCGCAGACTTGGCCAAAACGGCTGACGAGTCTCTGTAGAGTTGCTTAATAATAATAATAATAATAATAATAATAATAATAATAATAATAATAATAATAATTTATTATTTATACCCCGCCCATCTGGCTGGGTTTCCCCAGCCCCTCTGGGCGGCTTCCAAAAGAATATTAAAATACTGTGATACATCAAACATTAAAAGCTTCCCTAAACAGGGCTGCCTTCAGATGTCTTCTAAAAGTCTGGTAGTTGTTGTTCTCTTTGACATCTGGTGGGAGGGTGTTCCACAGGGAGGGTGCCACCACCGAGAAGGCCCTCTGCCTGATTCCCTGTAACTTGGCTTCTCGCAGTGAGGGAACCGCCAGAAGGCCCTCGGTGCTGCACCTCCATGTCTGGGCTGAACGATGGGGGTGGAGACGCTCCTTCAGGTATACTGGACCGAGGCCGTGGGAGTGTGCTGCCAAGGCTGCGTCATCTGCAAACAGGATCTCTCAGATAAGGACCTGGCGCACTTTGGAGAAGCGAGCTGCCTTGCCAATATGCCTGTCTAGCTCAGCATTGGTGAAGACGTTTCTGGTTAGGGTGGAGCCCAGGTAGACAAAATCGTCTAGCACCTCAAGCGTGTGGTCCCCAGTGCTGATGCACAGAGTGCTGGCAATGTCCTAACCCAGGATGTTGGTCTTAATCAGGTTGATGGCAGCGGAGGACCTTAGGGTCTCGATTTTCAGCAGCACCCTGCATAATGCCAAAATTCAGTACCCCCAACAAAAGGGGACTGGATAAGTAAACTATGTGAGTACCTGGAGTTAGCAAAATTGACGGATTTAATAAGGCACAAATCCAAAACTTTAATACAGAACAATGGGAATGCTTAAATGTTTATTTATACAAGCAGGGCTCAAATACGAAAGTTTGGCTGTGCTTAGACTAAGCTTGTTAAGAATATAGAGAACATAAAGATTTGACGGATTATGAAAGAACCTAAGGAAGGGAAATGATTGAAGAACAGATGTAAAGGCGAGCAAGATAACTTTTATAATATTTTATAATATTTTAACTACGATTTATATATTGTAATGTTTGAAGCATGAATTTGGTAATATTATTGGTTATGAAAAGTATTTTTTTTCTTTTGTCTTTTCTCTCTCTCTTTTTTAAGTTTGCATTTTGGAAAACATGTATATAAATGTGTTTAAAGTGTTATGCATTGTTCTTTCTTTCTCTTTCTCTTTCTTTTCTTGTAAAAGTAAAAAAAAACACAAAAAACACAACAACAAAATTCAGTACCCCCTGTCGCTCTCACTCCATTCTGAATCATAGCTGCGGCTTCCCCTGCACTGCCCTTGAGGCTCTGCGCCCAGTGCAACAGAAATGGCCACGCTCCCCCAAATCTGCCTCTCCTTATGGTGAGGCCAAACTTCCTGCAGGCTTGGGCAAAATGGTGCTTGAGTCTCTCAAGCATGCTCTTTTGCAGGAGACTCCATCCCATGTCACTCCTTTTTTAAAAAAAAAATGTAATTTTTCATTAAATTTTCTGTTTTACAATTTCAAATAAACATTTTGCATACTTAAGATATCAATGACTTCCCTTCTTCTCCTACCATAGTTCATTTTACATATCTTATATCCCTGCATATTTTACAAAAACTGTAACATTAAGTTTTCCATTATTGCATCCATCAAAACCTATTTACACTGTTGAACTGATCTGAATGCTGCCAGCATTTTCAGCTGTACACAATTATTCCCCATATATTCAATAAATGTTTTCCAATCTTCTCTAAACGTGTTCTTCTTGTTTTCTTATTCTATATGTTAAGTTTGCAAGTTGTGCATATTCTGTCAGCTTAAGTTGCCATTCTTCTTTAGTTGGGACCTTGCCAGTTTTCCATTTTTGGGCTAATGAAACACGGGCTGCAGTGGTAGCATACATAAATAACCTTTTCTGACACCTGGGAATTTCAGTCTGAATTATCCCTAACAGAAAGGACTCTGGGGTTTTTTTTTGGGGGGGGGGTACTTTTGAACATTTTTTCCAATTCATTATAGATCATTTCCCAATACTTTTTTACCCTTTTACAGGTCCACCACATATGAAAGAACGTTCCCTCTGCCTCTTTGCATCTCCAGCACTTATGTGCTTTAGTCTTATACATCTTAGCAAGCCTATTTGGAGATAAATACCATCTGTAAATCATTTTCAAGCAGTTCTCCTGGGAATATACGGTACATGTTGTGAACTTCAAGTCACTTTTCCAGAGCTTTTCTCCAAGGTTTAAAATCTATATTGCAGAACTCCTTTCCAACCAGGACAGCAGGCTCATCGCTTCCAGCACTTATCTGAGTCTGCTTTGTAAATATTAGCAAGCCTGTTGTTGTTGTTGTTTTGTCGTGTCCGCCTCTTCGTGACCCCCTGGACCAGAACACGCCAGGCCCTCCTGTCTTCCACTGCCTCCTGCAGTTTGGTCAAACTCATGCTGGTAGCTTCAAGAACACTGTCCAACCACGACTAAACGACTCAACAACAAATGACCTGTTCATCTTGGGTGCCCTGCACGGCATAGCTCATAGCTTCTCTAAGTTATTCAAGCCCCTTTGCCACGACAAGGCAGTGATCCCTTAAGGGGCTTAGCAAGCCTAAAGGTAAAGGTAAAGGGACCCCTGACCGTTAGGTCCAGTCATGGCCGACTCTGGGGTTGCGGTGCTCATCTCGCTTTACTGGCCGAGGGAGCCGGCGTACAGCTTCCGGGTCATGTGGCCAGCAGGACTAAGCCGCTTCTGGCGAACCAGAGCAGCGTATGGAAACGCCGTTTACCTTCCCGCTGGAGTGGTACCTATTTATCTACTTGCACTTTGACATGCTTTTGAACTGCTAGGTTGGCAGGAACAGGGACCAAGCAATGGGTGCTCACCCCGTCGCCCGGATTTGATCCGCTGACCTTCTGCTCGGCAAGTCCTTCTGATCGGCAAGTCCTAGGCTCTGTGGTTTAACCCACAGCGCCACCCACGTCCCTATGCCACCAACTTAGATGGCCTTAAAAGAGGATTGGACAAATTTGTGGAGGAGAGGGCTATCCGGGGCTACTAGCCACAATGCCTTCTTAGGTTCTTTGAGCATCTGCTTTGCGTACAGGTTCCAGTTTCAATTCCTGACAGTGTGGGATAGCGGGGATTCGAACCGCCAACCTTCTGATCAGCAAGTCCTAGGCTCTGTGGTTTAACCCACAGCGCCACCCACGTCCCGGTTAGCAAGCCTACTGGGAGCAAAATACCACCTGTGAATCATTTCCCCCCCCCCCCCATAGCTGTCAACGTTTCCCTTTTTAAAAGGGAAATTCCCTTATTCCGAATAGGATTCCTCGCAAGAAAAGGGAAAAGTTGACAGCTATGTTGACACCCCTGGTCTTCCCTGGGGCGATGATGCCCCTTCCCTCCACTGCCCCCCACCCAAAGGTGCGGCTCACCTGCCCACCTGCCCTGCGCCACTCCCTCTCCTCCCCCCCCATTGGGTGGGCGGGGCTTCCCCGCGCCCCGCCTCCTCCTCCTCCCTCCCTCCTCCCAGGCCGGGTCTCCTGCGGCCGCCCAACCGGAGCGGCGGCCCGGCTGACGTCACATCGTCGCGGCGCGGTTGGCTGCGGCGGGCGCGGGGCGGGGCCTCCGCGGGGCTTAAAAGGCCGAGCGGGGCGCGCGCGGGCGGCAGAAGCGCGTCGAGGCGTCGCGTGTGGCGGCGGCGGCGGTGTCTGTGGCGAGGCGGCCCCTCGTCCTCTGGACGCCCCCTCAGCCCTTGGCCGCTCCTCCCGGCGCTGCTGCGAGGCCGGCGGATGCCATGGAGAGGGGCCCGGCGGCGCTGCTGCAGGTGAGACCCCGTGACCTTCGCGGGGCGGGGGAGCTGAGGGGAGCCGGACGGCCTACCTACCTGTCCGCCTGAGGGAGAGGCGGCAGCGGCCCCCAACCACCCTGAGGTAACTCGCGGACGGGCGGGGGTCGCGCGCCGAGTGACGTCTGTCAAGACAAGGGAGACGGGGCCTCTGGGACTCCCCGCCACAAGGTCCCTCTCAGCCGCGCTGCTCCCTGGCAGAGTTCTTGGGTGGCCCCCGAAGGGTCTCCCCTCTCCCAGTTGCTCCATTAGGGTAGTTGTGTCTGTGTGGTTTTTTATTTCCTTGGGACGCCCCCCCCCCGAAAGGGGGCAGCGCTTGGGCTCTGGAGGAGCAGGGGGCGGGAGGCAGGAGGGCATGGATGGAAGGCTCAGAGCATCCTTTCTCCATCCTGCCTCTCCATTCCATTCTTCCTTGGACTGCCAGCTGGTGGGGCCGATCCAGCAAGGTTAAGGGGGAAGGTCTATTGCCTTCCTGCCCCCGTTGGCAGCAGGGCTTGCTGGAGGCGTCTCCCCACTGTGGGGGGACTGGGCAAGGCCATTCAGGGCTCTTCTGCTCCCCCAGCCTAGAAGTGGCTCTCCAGGATCTCAGGTAGGAAGAGAGATCTATCCCCAATCCCTGACCCTTGTATGAGCGGAGATGCCGGGGCTGCGACCTTCTGTGTCCAGAGAGATGCAAAAAGATGTGACTGCCTTTCCCCCCTGGCCAGGTCTGAACTGGGATTTGAACCCAGACCTCTAAGCATGCAACAAGCATATCAGATTCTCTTACCCCAGCTCTGTGGATTGTGGGGTGCACATCTCAGGGGCTCCCCATTTCCCCCACACCCAGTGAGCCTTGGCAAAAGGGTTTCGCAATCATTCTCCATGGGGCCGATTGCCATCCATCACTGGTACCGTTGAGCCTGATGTCTTTAATCTATGAAGTATGATGTGGTTTGGGACCTGCACACTTACTTTGGAAGCCAGCTTCTTCAAGGTCTCCCCATTGCCTTTATGGGCTGGTTAGAAGGCCCCCATCCTTGTGCCACATGCAAAGACATGCAGAGACATCTTGTCGCCTTAAGAGCAGCCTTCTGAGCCCAGTCAGGCATTCTTGCTTGGGTTTCCGCTTAGTGTCTTGAGTTAACTTTGAATTCAGTATAGTATTTTAAACTGAATGGGGAGGGTTTTGTTTTAGTTTGTTTTTGCTTGTTTTCCCCTATTATCTATTGCTGGTTTGTAAATAGCTGATCGTTTTGCCATCTGTAGGGAAGAAATAACTCTTCCAGGTAAACAAGGAGGAAAGTTTTCATAATCTTGAGGGTGACTGGTGCTCTCAGTGCAGGCATGTAGCCCAAATTATTATGGATTAGTAACCTTTGTGGGCTTGTTTGTGAGAGTTGTCTTTTGGTTTTACAGGGGCATTGTTTGGTGGGTTTTTCCACTCCTTCAAGAGATATTGCACGCACACAGGTCCTTGGGTATGTGTATTCATTAATGACCACATTTAATAAATATGATGGGGGGAAAGGGAGGAGGAGAGATGGAATTAGGGCAATCCAGAGATCAAGCATCATGTATGCAAAGCCAAGGTTGTTCCAGGGGAGGGAAATCCCTTCAGAAACATTTTACAGCAACCTTCAGCAACTTTGTACCCTCCATATGTTTTGGACTGCAATGCCCATCATCCCTGACCACTGCTGGCTGGGGCTGGTGAGCATTGTAGTCCAAAATACCCAAGGGGATGCCAAATGCACCTTTATAGACTCCACCTGGGAGCCACGTTCCCCCAGTTCATGGGAAGGATGTCTCCCATTGTTGAAAAAGGAAAAGTTGCTTTCTCTGGTGGACAGAGGCATCCTGGGAAGGGGAGTGAAGGTGGGGTGGGCTCCAGGATCACAAGAATCTGTCTTGCACCAAGTTAAGACCCTTGGTCCATTTGGCTTAGTGATGTCTGCACTGACTGGCAGACTCTCTAGGGTGTCAGGAAAGGGACATTCCCAGACCTGAAGATAGCAGTGATTGACCCAGGGCCTGTGCTCAAGTGAAGGAAACGCCTTCTCTGAGCTGTGATGTGTTCTCTGATAAGCCTCTGAACTGTGATATGTTCTCTGATAAGGTTCACACGAAATAATGCTTTGGGAGTAGGGTTAACTCCTTTCATAAGAAGTGTTTGTACTGTACTCCTTTCATGAAATCCTCTTAGAAAAAGAGAGAATTAAATGAAGGGCTTGTGCAACCCAATTTGCAAGCCCCTGTTTGCCAGCTTTATTGATTAGGCAATGTTTGCACAGTCTTGTGAGTGGTTGTCTGCTCCCTTCCCCTGGTTCACACAGGTTGCCATAGCTACTCAACAGCAAATGATGGAGCTATAGTAACAAACAGGGAGTGCCGTGCTTCCCTGTGTATACAGCAAAGGCTGGGACCACAGACACATGTACACACCCTGCCAAAAAGGAAAGAAAAAAGGATTGAGGCTTTTGTTGCAGAATAGCTCTCCAGCACTGGGAACAGCAACTTCTTTCTGGCAGCCTGTGCGGCAGACTGAAATCCAACAGGTGCAGCTTCTCTGTGACGGCACAACTTTTTTGGGTTTCTTATGTAGCTTGTCGTGTTTGATATCTGTGTGCTAGGCTGCTACTGTGGGTGACCTGAGAGAGAGTCTCTCATTCCCCACCCTCACTCTGCCAAGTTCTCTGCCACATTGCAAGGAATCCTTGGGAGCACAACTCATGCTCATATTTATACATTGTGAGAAATGGTGGTATTTAGGGATTCACTGAATGCAAACTTTTTTTAGTGGCATTTGGTTATAGTGAGAGAGTATGTTTTAATATGAAAACAGGTGATGCTGTTTTTCTTCTGACAAAAGTTGGATGCTTTGCCAAAAGTTTGGCACTTAAACTGCTTTGGTTGCCCTGTATCATGACCTTTGTCGAGAGAGAGAGAAGAGAAACATGTCCTTGTTAATTCTTCTCAGCATCTCAGTGGCTTTCGATACCATCGACCATGGTACCCTTCTGTCCAAACCAGGGGTGGGTGGCATCGCTTTGCGGAGGTTCCAGTCCTACTTGGGCGGTTGTTCCCAGAGGGTGTTGCTTGGGGAATGCTTTTCAGCCCCATGGAACCTTCAATGTGGGGTCCGGCAGGGCTCAATCCTATCCCCCACATTGTTTAACATCTACATGAAACTGCCGGGTGGGGTTGTCCGGAGGGTCAGAATACGTTGTCAGCAGTATGCTGATGACACTCAGCTCTATTTCTCCTTTACATCTGCAGGCGAGGCAGTGGGAGTGCTGGACCAGTGTCTTGCCTTGGTAATGGACTGGGTGAGAGCCAACAAACTGAAACTCAATCCAGATAAGACTGAGGCACTGTTAGTGGGTGGTTCCCTAGACCAGGTGGGTGGGAGGTCGCCTGCTCTTGATGGCATTATGTTGCCCCTGAAGGAGCAAGTTCGTAGCCTGGGGTTACTCCTGGGTCCTTTGCTGTCACTTGAGGCTCAGGTGGCCTCAGTGGCCCGGAGTGCCTTCCATCAGCTTCGGCTGGTGGCCCAGCTATGCCCCTATCCGGACAGGGATAGCCTAACTACTGTTGTCTATGCTCTGGTGACCTCAAGGTTAGATTACTGCAATGTGTTATACGTAGGGCTGCCTCTGAAGATGGTTCGGAAACTTCAGCTGGTGCAGAATTCAGCGGCCAGGTAGCTCACTGGAGAAAGATGGTTTGAGCATATTACATTTATCCTGGTCCGACTGCACTGGCTACCAATTAGTTTCTGAGCCAAGTTAAAAGTGCTAGTTTTGACCTATAAAGCCTTAAACGACTCAGGACTGCAATTCCTCAAGGACCGCCTCTTTCCATATGAACCTACTCAGACCTTTAGATCATCTTCTGAGGCCCTTCTTTGTGTGCTTCTTCAAGAGGTCTGGAGGGTGGCAACACGAGAACGGGGCCTTCTCTGCAGTGGCTCCCCATCTGTGGAATGCTCTCTCCAGGGAAGTTTGCCTGGCGCCTTCACTATACACCTTTAAGCACCAGGCAAAAACATTCCTTTTTAACCAGGCCTTTGCTTGATTTGATCGACATCCTATGCCCTTTTAAAATGTGGGGTTTTGGGGGAGCGGGTTAATGGGGTTTTTTATTTTGATTATATATTTTGTGGTTTTATATTTTTATTTTGTTCTGTGAACTGCCCTAAGACCTCCAGGTATAGGGCAGTATATAAATTCAATAAATAATAATGATAAAAATAATACTCTACAGTGTCAATTTTATCATTTATATGGTGCTATCAATATACATGATGTGCCTAACAGTATCATCACACATGTATACTCTGCTCCAAGGAGACAGCAATAGAATAGTTGCCTTTTGGAGGACGAGTTCTGCAACATGCCATTGACACAATAATAGTGCTTTAGTGGTGGTGGGTTTATACTGAACCATCCACATGCCTGTCTTGTGATGCTCCCACGTTACCACATTATTGCCTCCTGGAAGGGAGGAGTCTTGTGTCTACAGTGCAACAAAAGTGTGTTTGGGGGAAATCCCTTCCAGAGCATTTGTGGGGTAAAAAGTTACAAGTTTTCTGCAGGAAGGGACTTGCACCGATTGGAAATGAAGCAGTACCTCCACCCCAAAACTTTAGCAGGTGCAAGCAGTGTTGAAAGCAGAATCGTGTCTAACAGCCCCAATACCATCCTGAGTGCAGATCATCATGAGTGCACAATGGAAAGCGACCATAAGCCTGGAATGGCTTGCTCCAATCACAATTCTTTCTGGGGAAGGGGAGACACTCTTCAGAAGAAAAATGATAATATATATACAGTCATACCTCATGTTACGTTTGATTCATGTTACGTTCTTTCAGGTTACGTCCCGCGGTGACCTGGAAGTACCGGAAAGGGTTACTTCTAGGTTTCGCCGCTCACATATGTGCAGAAGCGCCAAATCGTGCCACGCACCTGTGCAGATACGGCGCTTCAGGTTGTGCTCTTTTCATGTTGCGAACGGGCCTCTGGAACGGATCCCATTCGCAACCAGAGGTACCACTGTATTCAGTAATTAATATCAAGTATTTTCCAGATGAAAACCAGGACAGCTTTGGGGCGCTTGGAACCCCTTAGAACAACAAAGGTTGTTGCTTGAGTGTGTGTGCGCGCGCCACCCCAAATATTGTTGGGAAGCTTTTCTCTGGCTGATGTACATATTATACTGACCGTAGCTTTTCTTTGTTTTTTAAAAATGAGTGCTTAATCTTGCAAATTATCTAGTTGCATATATAGGGTAGCTGCAACTGTATGCACATGGAATAAAAATGAATATCCCCTCCCCCCCAATTCTTAAGTTCTAGAGATCCAGGTGGGAAGCCTGAAATGTGAAGAACTTTAGTGCACACTGATGGCATTTGTCTCCGCAAAAGCAACAAAGATATTTTTAAAATACTAACCAGAAAATTCAGAGGCTGCCCCTGGTAAACAGGGGGTCATGTCGTTGGAGGGCAGACTGTACTGTGAATGTAAAAAACCAACATTAGTTTGAATGCACATTAGATGCAGATACCTTTCTCTTTATTTTTCTTACCTAATACCAACATCATTTGCAAATGCAGCCTTCCAGAGGATAAAATGCATCCTCAAGCCTCTGTTGTGAAACGCCCTAAATTGGTCTGACAGGAGCCTGCCACCGTGACAGCAGAGTGAGGGAATTGTGCCCTAGGGGTCCTGCTTAGCATGGCATCGGTGCTGCCACCCCCTTCCCCTGATGTCTCCCAACTTAGGGGGCATTGCAGCCAGTTGCCTGCGCCATGGCAACAGCAGACCTGCTTGGCAGAAGTGCCAGCAATAAATACGCCAACAATGTTGTGGTCCCCTTGCTGCACATCTTGCCCCACATATTCTCCCCTCCCTTATCCTGCCCCCAGATACACCAGAAGAGATTGAATCTTCTCTTCCACCAAGCTGGTTTCAAACAAACCTGACAGCATGAGATTGGGGTGGAGCATAGTTCAGCAGTGCTGAGTAGTGGGCAAGTTACGACGTTAAATGCATTTATATGAACTGTCATATTGGAATAAGAGATGCCCAGTGGCTTGAAGAGGAGGGGAGGGCATCTCTAAGCATGTTAGTGATGCTGCTTTACATACATAAAGGTAAAGGGACCCCAGACTATTAGGTCCAGTTGTGGCCGACTCTGGGGTTGCGGCGCTCATCTCGCTTTATTGGCCGAGGGAGCCGGTGTTTGTCCGCAGACAGCTTCTGGGTCACGTGGCCAGCATGACTGAGCCGCTTCTGGCAAACCAGAGCAGCGCACGGAAACACCGTTTGCCTTCCCGCCGGAGCGGTACCTATTTATCTACTTGCACTTTGACGTGCTTTCGAACTGCTCCCGTTGTGCGGATTCGAACCACCAACCTTCTGATCGGCAAGTTCTAGGCTCTGTGGTTTAATCCACAGCGCCACCCACGCCCCTGCTTTACATATATACATAGCCATAATTAAATATTTTACTATGGTTTATTTGTATTGCATCTGATTGCTATAAGATGTGTGATCTTGTATATTTCCCCCCCCCCCCAGCTTATAAGCCGCCTTGTGTATAGTATAGTGTATAGTAATATAGCCTTTCTAATATAGCGGTATACAACTTAAAAGTGAAATGAAAAAAAAATGAAGTGTGCATAGTTATGTTCTTATATTGCATCTTTTCAGAGGCGAACATGCAGAATCCCATCAAGCAAACACCCTCAGCTCACGTACATTCCTTTTTAACCTGTGTACTTACTTGCTATTTAACAGTAGCATGCCTTTTCACATAGGGAAGGAGGAACCCTTCCTGTTATACCTCTTCAGCTATTGACATCATTGGACCTACAATCCATAGTTCTCTCTTGCAAGCCCTGGTGCGATGCTCTTGTGTGGCTCCCGTTTATTTCATGGGGGTTGTGCAGGAGAACTTTCTTGTCGCCGATGCCTTACTGCATCAGCCGCTGGTCTGTTCTGCATTTGTAGTCTATTATTATTATTTATTAGTTTATTATTGAACTTATTTGTTGCATTTTTGTTCCTCAAGGTGGCTAACATAGTAAAAGGAACAAGTCTACTTAATGGATGAGTATAAGACAGACCACTAATATATTAATGTTCCTCCTAATTAAAAAAAACCATGAGTGTGGGTAAATATGAGCCTCTGCCTCTCAGTGTAGACCATGGGTAGGCAAACTAAGGCCCAGGGGCCAGATCCAGCCCAATCGCCTTCTAAATCTGGCCTGCGGATGATCCGGGAATCAGTGTGTTTTTACATGAGTAGAATGTGTGCTTTTATTTAAAATGCATGTCTGTGTTATTTGTGGGGCATAGGAATTCGTTCATTCCCCCCCCCAAAAAATATAGTCTGGCCCCCCACAAGGTCTGAGGGACAGTGGACTGGCCCCCTGCTGAAAAAGTTTGCAGACCCCTGGTGTAGACAGTATGGAGTTAGATAAGACAAAGTGGCTCTGTAGAAGACTGATACCTCTGTTCCCAGTTACAATATATGCTTAAAAATGAAAATATATCAGCATAAATATACTGTAGGTGTTTCAGTATATATATTACCAATTAACTTGAAAACTTGGGCAAAAAAAGTGTTTACATATTCCCTCTTCCTCCAGAGAGGGAGGGGCCATAACCTAGGAGCCCACAAGCATATCTTCCTGGCTTCCACGTTGACACTCTAGGCTTTTTGAAGCTTGTGTGTCCTCCCTGCCTGTGATAGACAGTTGAGCCGTGTTGTTCCACTACCCTTCCTAGGGAGCCAGGTGTCCTAGCAGGGCTGCTTCTTCTTGCTGGTGGCTAATCCGTCTCCTTAGCAGGCTGGCTCTCAAATCCTCCCCATACCATTAAGCTGCTTTAGAATTATTTGCAGCTCTCTAAATGCAGAGGGAACCCAATTCAGGAAGAAGTCATCATTGTGCCCCAGCATGCTTCTGTGGCAGTCTCTCCGTCTGCGTAAGTGGAGCAGCTGTCCCAAGGCTCTTGGCTTGCTATGGTAAAAGTCCACCAGCCCAGAACACCATGTTAAATGTTGTCAGTACTTGAAAAAACGGAAGTGATCCCCACGCACAAGAAGAGCCCTGCTGGATCAGGCCAATGTCACATCCATCCCAGTATTCTGTTCTCACAATGGCCAACCAGATGCCCCCGTGGGAAAAAACCAGTAAGCACAAGAGCAGCCCTCTCCCCTCCTTCCAGGAACTAGTATTCAGAAGCATTGCTGCTTCTGACCATGGAGATGGAGAATAGCCATCCTGGGTGTAATAATAATAATAATAATAATAATAATAATAATATATTATTTGTACCCCATCCATCTGGCTGAGCTTCTGGGTGGCTTCCAACAAAGATTAAAAATACATTAAAATGTCACACATTAAAAACTTCCCTGAACAGGGCTGCCTTCAGATGTCTTCTAAAAGTCTGGTAGTTGTTGTTCTCTTTGACATCTGGTGGGAGGGCGTTCCACAGGGCGGGTGCCACCACCAAGAAGGCTCTCTGCCTGGTTCCCTGTAGCTTTGCTTCTTGCAGTGAGGGAACCGCCAGAAGGTCCTTGGAACTGGACCTCAGTGTCTGGGCAGAACGATGGGGGTGGAGACACTCCTTCAGGTATACTGGACCAAGGCCGTTTAGGGCTTTAAAGGTCAGCACCAACACTTTGAATTGTGCTCGGAAATGTACTAGCAGCATCAAGAGCCCTCTCCTCTTCCATGAATGTGTCTAATCATCTTTTAAAGCCTTCTTTTTGGTGGCCATCACTGTCTGCTGTGTGAGGGAGTTCCATAGCTTAACTATCGACTATGTGAAGAAAGGCTTTCTTTTATCTGTCCTGAAACTGCCAACATTCAGTTCTGATGTTGCGAGAGAGAGAAACCTTTCTCTAGCCTCTTTCTGCATGCCATTTATTATTATATAAACTTCACAATGGCTCAATCCCAACAAGCCCCTCTTTCCTGATCTATGCCAACCTCTCTCTGCCCCACAGTTCTGCCATGCCAGGCCTCAAGGTCAGGTTTGGGGTCCTTCCCTCTTGTTTCAGCTTTATGGTGAACCATCATGCGTGATCCATTATAATCCCAAAGGAGGATCCTTTATAATCCTTCATTATTAAGAGGCTGATAATATTATTTAATCCCCACCCTATCTTTTGAGGATCAGAGCGGATTACAATAATTTAAAAACACATTATAGCTACGTCCTATTTATAAGCGCTCCAGACTTCCCACGTGTCATCCAGTCTTTGTGGCATGTCTGCCTCTCACAGCAATATCCCGAGGTAGATTGCTGTTACTACCACTTAAAAGTTGAAGAAGCAGAGAGAGAGACTGACTTGCCCTCAGCCACCATAAGAGCTTCGTAACCTAGTAGGTGTTTTGAACCCGTGTCCTGGAGGAAGGAACGTTGGATGACAAAATAGAGGGGGACTTCCTGTGAGGAGCAGAGCAGCTTCCTGTTGGCACTCGAGTGGGTGTTAGACTTCTTGTTTTTCAGTTTAGCGAGAATGTTTCTCTCACATCACGGGGGGGGGGCCCTCATGAGCATCCTTTAGGCGCAGGTGGAATAGATGAGGTACAGAATCATAGAGATGTAGAGCTGGGCGACACACAACTGGACACAAGGCATGAGTCAGACCAGTAGCCCATCCAGCTCTGTCCCCCCTCCAATTCCCCAGTTATCTTCACGACAGGCCCCATGGCTGTAGTAGTAATAATAATAATAATAATAATAATAATAATAATAATTTATTTTTTATACCCCGCCCATCTGGCTGGGCTTCCCCAGCCACTCTGGGCGGCTTCCCAAAAAATATATTAAAATACTGTACTACATCAAACATTAAAAGCCTCCCTAAACAGGGCCGCCTTCAGATGTCTTCTAAAAGTCTGGTAGTAGTTCTCTTTGACATCTGATGGGAGGGCATTCCACAGGGAGGGCGCCACTACCGAGAAGGCCCTCTGCCTGCTTCCCCGTAGCCCCTTCTAAGGCTAGGCAACATGCTGGTGAGAGTTTTAGCCCAAAACCAGGTTGTCAGAGTCTGTCCTACCTATTGATTATTTTATTTACTTATTTTGTAAACTCTGGACACTGCTTGATTATAAAAAGATCCCTTCAGAATGGCTTGCCAGAAAAGATAAAACAAGGAAATTATCAGTAAGAATCGACAATAACCATTAAAGACTTTGGGAATGTTAAAATAGCAATAAACTAAAATCTTACATTAACTTTCTAAATATGCTAGAGCAGGGGTCAGCAAACCTTTTCAGCAGGGGGACGGTCCACTGTCACCTCAGATCTTGTGGGGGGGGGCAGACTATATTTTTTTTTGGGGGGGGAATGAACAAATTCCTATGCCCAACAAATAACCCAGAGCTGCATTTTGAATAAAAGCACACATTCTACTCATGTAAAAACATGCTGATTCCCAGAGCGTCTGCGGGCCAGATTGAGAAGGTGTTTGGGCCACATCTGGCCCCCTGGCCTTAGTTTGCCTACCCATGTGCTAGAGCCTCAGCAGCACCACCTAGAAGTGTGCTCAAATACCTGCATTTCCCTGTACTGTAATTCTGAACACGTGTTTCCATTTGCGAGACTTGCATTTTTCCATTTCTCCCATTGCATGGAGCCTCCCAGCTCACATGCTCTCTTCCCCTGCTACCCCCCTCAAGCCACACGCTGGTTGCATTCACAAGAAAATTGTCCTCCCTGCGATGAGCTTATCACTATGTAAATGCAAAGTAGGTCTCCCTGTTGGGTTTGCTTTTTGTGGATGCCCTCGCCCTCAGAGTGGTTTGGTACTGAGTGCCAAAAAAAATAATAAGTTTCCAGGCTGGCTTTGCAAAGTGCTGCCCTGGGGGTGCTGTTTCAAAGCATGTTTCAAGGGATCCTGGCATTGCAGCAAAGCTTTGCATCTGAGCAAAGGCCTGGAGTGCTTATGCAGCAGCCTGACAAGAGCTGCTTCCCTGCTCTAAGCCCACAGAGGAAGGCGGCTTGGTTGCTTCAGCACATTGGAGAGTTCCTAGTGAGCGCCTTCTCTCCATGAAGGATCTCTTTTCAGTCCAGTCCAGTACAGTATTTCATTCATAGACTGAGCCTGCACCATACAGTGGTACCTCGGGTTACATACGCTTCAGGTTACAGACTCCACTAACCCAGAAATAATACCTTGGGTTAAGAACTTTGCTTCAGGATGAGAACAGAAATTGCGTGGCCGCAGTGCGGCAGCAGCGGGAGGCCCCATTAGCTAAAGTGGTGCTTCAGGTTAAGAACAGTTTCAGGTTAAGAATGGACCTCCAGAACGAATTAAGTACTTAACCCAAGGTACCACTGTACACTTAAAGCACGCTCAACCAGAATCCTGGGAACTGTAGTTTAAGGCCCTGGGAACTTTAGTTCTTTGAGGGAAAGCTGCAGTTCCCATGTGGCAGGGAATGTGCTTTAAATAGTGTGGTCTGTTCCAGTACAGTGGTACCTTGGGTTACAGACGCTTCAGGTTACATACATACATACAGACTCCGCTAACCCAGAAATATTACCTCGGGTTAAGAACTTTGCTTCAGGATGAGAACAGAAATCGTGCAGCGGCGGCAGCACAAGGCCCCATTAGCTAAAGTGGTGCGTCAGGTTAAGAACAGTTTCACGTTAAGAACAGACCTCCAGAACGAATTAAGTTCTTAACCTGAGGTACCACTGTATTGAACAGCTCTTACAGTCAGAAATTTCTTCCTAATGTTTAGGCAGAATCGCCTTTCTTGTAGCTTGAATCCATTGGTTTCGGTCCTCTCAATCTTCTCTTCTCCAGTCTAAACATACCCGACTCGTTTAGCTGTTCCTCATAAGGCTTGTTTGGATTCACTCAGTCGACACTCTGCATTTACTCAGAGGTGTTCTCCTTATGTTTTTTGTGGCCGAGCCGCTGTACTGGAAAGAGATCAGGGGCTTTGGTTTCCAGGCACTGCAGGGCGCCCTATTGTTAGCGATTAGGCAGCAGAGAGGACTGTGCCCGCAGCCAGTATTTTGACACTGTGGATGTGCTTTGGATTTATAGAGTGGCATTAGGAGGATGTTTGGTGCCTTGTCCTCCATCCTTTCCCTCCGGCATCCCAGCGAGATCCTGATGAAGGTTTCTCATGGAGTAATGGCTGATTAATATAGCTGGATGCTCCTCTCTCTAATTCATCCGCTGGGAGGCCGAGCTGCCTCTGTGAATGAACAGATGGAGGGCACCCCCCCTCCCATTTTACCCCAATCTCTTGCAGCGGCTGCAAACTCCCGATGAAATTTTAATAAGGCCTTGCTTGCTCATTATTTATTATGCATTAAAGAGAGCGGGAGGCAATTAACTGAGCAAGAGATGACACAGAAGAGTGCGGTGAAAAGGGACCCTTCAGGCTAGCAGGGAACAGCAACCCCACCTCAGCTGGGCAAGTGCCTGAGCAGGAAAAGGGACCTTATGGCTCCTCCTCATGATAGAGTCATAGAATTGTAGAGTTGGAAGGAACCCCAAGGTGATCTAGTCTAACCCCTGCAACACAGGAATCACAACTAAAGACTCCCTAACAAATAGCCATCCAAACTGTTTATAAACCTCCAAGGAAGGAGAACCCTCCACCCTCAGAGGGAGACAGTTCCACCACTGAACAGCTCTTAAAGATAGATTGATAGATAGATAGATAATTTATTATGGTCGGAGACCACCTTATAAAAAAACACTTGGGGGTACAGTCACAGAAGGAAAACAAACAATTAAAACAATGTACAACAATAAACTACCGCAGGGCGATGACCCAGAGTCACCCATGGAACCAAGTTTGGGGAATTTCTTAACGAACTAGTTTGAGTTGGGAGATGGTCTGCACCTACAGATCTGTACACAGAATCTGGTGACCATCCAGATCATCTTCTGATCTTTGCCTAACAGGAAAAGGTCGAATTTTTGCTTTTCCGGGAGGTCAGCGAGCCTCACCAGTAGGGGACCAACGGTCTCACTGCATGCCTCTTCATAAAAGGGACATCTAAAGAAGAAGTGC
Organism: Podarcis liolepis; assembly: GCF_965112155.1. Taxonomy (NCBI): domain Eukaryota; kingdom Metazoa; phylum Chordata; class Lepidosauria; order Squamata; family Lacertidae; genus Podarcis; species Podarcis liolepis. The sequence goes on along the minus strand of NC_139560.1, from coordinate 2,088,415 downwards.
TCTGGGCTTCCCATCTCCCCCAATGAACAGGTGCAAAATCTCTGAGCATATGGGACTTTTTTAAAGGCTCCTTCCAGGACCGGCGAAGGCAGAGCCGAGCTTCTGGCAAGTGTAAAGGCCCTTCTTGCATTTTTAGCTCTTAATGTTATTCCTAACACTCAGTCGAAATCTCCTTTCTTGTAAAACAAACCCAACTCCTTAAGCCATTCCTCATGAGGCTCTGTTTCCAGACCCTTGATCATCCTCATCTCCCTCCTTTGCACACCTTCTATCATGTAAATATCCTTCTAAAGTTGTGGCACCCAAAACTGGACACAGGATTCCAGGTAGGGTCTGACCAAGGCAGAACAGAGCAGCACCATTGCTTTCCTTGATCTGATCACTATACTTCTGTTGATGCAGCCTATAATAACATTAGCTATTGGTGATGGTTGTATGCTCCTTCCAGGATCCAGAGGCAGCAGGCTTTTCTATACCTACTGCTGAGGATTAACCACTGTGTGAGGGGTATTTCCCTCATGCTCTGTTTGTGGTGCCCCTGCAGCCATCTGATTGGCTACTGTGGGGTGCTAGATTAGGTGGGTCTTTGGTCCAATTCAGGAGGGTACCCTTCTGTGAGTCAGGACACCCCAAAAAGGCTCAGTTCGTGCACAACTGCAACTCACTCGACCGTGATTGTTGCAATAACAACCGTGTGGTAGAAAAGGCTGACCAGGGGAACTGAATTGATTTTGAGCAGAATCTGTGTTTTCCAGCAACTGGTATTCAAAAACATTTCTGCCTCCAACCGTGGCAGTACAGCGTATAACTACCATGGCTAGTAGCCATAGATAGCCCTTTCCTCCATGAATGTGTCCATCCTCTTTTGAAACCCTCCAAGTTGGTGGCCACCACTTCCTCCTGTGCTGCTGGGGCAAAGAAGAGAGTCTACGGAAGGATTTGGAGAAAGAGAGAGAGGCTGCTTTAGAAGCAAGGAGGTAGAGGCTGTGTTCCAAACTAGCTTATTCCATGAATATGTAATCACAGCAGAGTTGGCTGTATTAGCTTTGGCATCAAAAAGGCCTGGCGTCATAGGAAGCTACCTTGTACTGACGCTATGTACACGCCATACATTTAAAGCACTTTACTCTCCCCCATGAGAAATGTAGTGTACCCATTACAGAGCTTCAGTTCCCAGCACCCTTGACAAGGTACCATTCCCAGGATGTGCTTTAAATGAATGGTGTGTACACAGTGCGTGCCCATCTGTTGGTTCAATATTTCTTACGCACTGACTTGTACGGGTTCTCTAGGGCTTCAAACAGAGAACATTCTCTGCCCTCCCTGGAGGCGACCCCAGAGAGGTGCTCTGCCACTGAACTATGATGGCCTCCCCCCCCCCCCCCCGTGGCTTACAATTTGGCCAAGTTGCACTGAGGTCCTACACAGAAGTTTCAGGGCACAGATCGCAAAACCAGATGTGCTGAAGAAAAACAAGGTCAACAAGAGGAGATTCGAAAGATAACAAGAATGCAATGAATGCATGTATAATCACCGCGGTGCGAAATATCAATACAATGCACATCCAAAATATAATGTGCATTTGCCAGAGCATCGGCGCATGAATACTAAACCATTGTTATAACACCAAAGCAGCGATAATTACTTTTGCAGCAGGAGATTGCTTGAGTGCAAAGTTGCATATCAAAATAGGCCCATAGCTGGGGGTTGGCGAAGCAGAGATGGACAGGCACGCAAGAACAGGACCTTTGAGGCTGATGGAGAAATTAAGAGGGAGCTTCGTCCAGAGATTGGCACAAACAACCTACCAAATCTCAGAGGGCAGCATCCATACCCCCATCTGTTCTTCCAGCTGGTTAGATGCTCTTCTCTGGAACCAGAGCCAGGGGAGACTTTAAGACCATTGCCCCACACAGCGTGTCTGCTGCCTCACACTAATCTCTCATTAGGATGCCTGTAGCACTATTGTCCTTTTCCCTGATTGTTGGTGACGTTGCTCAAAGCCTCTAATGGGTTTAGGAGCCACTGAGCTATCCCTCCCCAGCTAAGGGGCAGTGGGGAAGATGCGACGGTGGTGTGCTGAGCCGAGATGCTAGGGGGTGCAAGGTGAGTCTGTTCCACTTCTCCGGCCTCCTTTTTGCAGCAACGTCCTCATTCTGGCTTCACCCCAGTCCAGCTCTGCAAGCAGTTTCCACCTGGTGGCAAGGATCCAGCCATACCAGCGGCATCCACTGGTACCTATATTTTTAGATGCTTGTTGCCATGGTTTTGGTACCTTGCTTACAGCCAGCAGCTGAACCCAGAGGATCCACTAGCAGCCCACACCTTAAGACAAGGACCCCAGATGGTCTCTCTCCAAAGAGGTTCTCATCTGTTTTGGTCATCGCCAAGCTGTAGGGCCAACCGCAAAGAATCCTCGATACCAAAGCAACTCCCAGGTTAGCAAGGACTGAATCACACCGTGCATGGTGGAACTGTGGAGTTCACGAGAAGTGCATGGCCGCCATCTTGGACGGCTTCAAAGGGGGATTGGAAGAATTCTTGGAGGAGTGGAAGGCTATCGATGGCTGCCAGTCACAATGAAATATTTTTTTGTCCTTGTGGATCAGAAGTAGCCTGCTTGTGACTCCCAGTTGCTGAGGAGGATAGGAGAGAATGCTTGAGTGCAGGAGTGTGCCTTTCTTGCTTGCAGGCTTTTCTTAGGCATCTGGTAGGTCACTGGAAAGAAATGAATGCTGGAATCTTGGACTGATCGTGGAGGAGTCTTAGGGGAACCGCACATCGCTCTCCTTCATCCTGCAAGGCAAACAGTGTATCCAGGACATGCCTGCCTGCCTGCCTGTTTAATTAAGATATATACCACTGTGCCATATATATCAAAGTGGTTTGTGGCAATATAAACAGAAACCCATACAATAAAAACCATTAAAAATATATTAGGAAGGACTTATTTGACTAAAAGATGCCATTATGTCTCAGTACTTCCAAGCTTTATCAAAGAAACACAGAAATGCTTAGAAAACAGAAAACAAACTGTCACTTTCAGGGTTTGTTTTTTTTTTGTTATTCTTGGTTAATTTGTTGTATTATATACATTTAAATTGAACTGTTACAATATAAAAAGATAAATAAAAATATTTTTTTAAAACCATAAAAAAGTAAAAAGCAGATATGAATTGGAAGGATGTCTTCTTAATTGCCTGTGCAGGCATGGAGGAATGGAAACATTTTCAGCATGCGTTCAAAAGGTTGGCAAAGAAGGCGTCTGCCAGCTCTAAAAAGGAGATTCCGCAACATCCATATAAGTACACGGATGTTGGGAGTTGTGATCCAGCAATAGCTGGAGGGCCAAAGGCCAATAGGCCTTTGCAGCTGTTTATTATTATTATTATTATTATTATTATTATTAATTATTTATTTGCTTAGTTTAAACTACCTCACAGGATTGTTGTGAAGATAAAATGTCGGCGGGGGAAAAACTCAATGTACAACATATTTAACTCTTAGGAAGAGAAGAGAGATAAAATAATAGTTATGCAGTTCTGTGATTTTATTTCTCTTCTGTGGTTTGTTGAGCCTCTGCTATAACCTATTGTGGATTTTCTGTGGTGTGTCTTCCTATTTTAGGTATTTCTATTAGATAGGTCCCTCCTGTATGATGGATGTGTATGTGTATTTTAATGATCCGAATAGAGTGAAATATTACAGTTATTATATATTTATTTAAATTGTGTCTTTTTCCCTGACAGGGACTCATGAGTCATGGAAGGGGGGAGAGGGAGTATCCATGAATTTAATAGTGTTTATATTATTTTGTCAATACTGCTTTATAGATTACGAACACCTGATTGATTTGTTAATCATGTAATGTGGCTTACACTGTAACTGTGATGCTTAGCTGATTTCTTTAGTTGCTGGTTTGCTAATATCATTTCACAGATTGTAGTTGTTTTACTGAACATTTGTTATGTGATTTATGCTGTCCCTGTGATGTTCTGTTCTGCTACCGTTTGTTAAGCTGCTCTGGGATTCATTTGACTGCAAAGCGACATAGAAATACAACCATTCAATCTCTCCCTTTCTCTCTGTCTCCTGCCAGCAGCTGCTCTAGGATGGCTCCGGTGGAGCCCACGCTTGTTTCCCTCCTGCTGTTGGGTCTCCTGGCACTCCAGGCCCGCACTTGCCCAGCCACCTGCCGCTGCTACAGCATGACCGTGGAGTGTGGCTCCTTGGGCCTCAAAGAGATCCCAGGCAGCATCCATCCCTCCACCCAGGTAAGGCTCAGGTGGGAGGAAGCCCAACTCCCAGCACCGGAAGGGTGTGTGTGTGTGTGTGTGTGTGTGTGACCATTAGGGCCAGGTTTCCTTTCTCAACCCAAGCTAAGCTACCTCACAATACTGTCGTCCATTCAGTGCAAATGCTGGCTTGCTTTCAAAAATAAATAAATTCAAACGTTAACAATAAGAACAATGAACGTTGTCTTTCCGAAAACACCAAAATTGGAATCTCTGTAGAAGTAGCATATTGTTGTTGCTGTTGTTTAGTCATTTAGTCGTGTCCGCCTCTTCGTGACCCCCTGGACCAGAGCACGCCAGGCCCTCCTGTCTTCCACTGCCTCCCGCAGGTTGGTCAGACTCATGCTGGTAGCTTCGAGAACACTGTCCCACCATCTCATCCTCCGTCGTCCCCTTCTCCTTGTGCCCTCCATCTTTCCCAGCATCCGGGTCTTTTCCAGGGAGTCTTCTCTTCTCATGAGGTGGCCAAAGTCTTGGAGCCTCAGCTTCAGGATCTGTCCTTCCAGTGAGCACTCAGGGCTGTTTTCCTTCAGAATGGAGAGGTTTGATCTTCTTGCAGTCCATGGGACTCTCAAGAGTCTCCTCCAGCACCAGAATTCAAAAGCATCAATTCTTTGGCGATCAGCCTTTTTTATGGTCCAGCTCTCACTTCCATGTGAAAACCATACCTTGAACTATACAGACCTTTGTTGGCAAGGTGATGTCTCTCTCATATACAATGACTGATTTGGTGTTGAGCCAATATAACCTACAAAGTTGTAAAAGAATATGGAAATGCTTTCTTGAGGTGCATGCAAGTGTCAAGAATTACTTTTTAATAGACTGCCAATTTGGTGTGTTTGAATCTGGGTGGTGGCGGGATTTGTGTGTGTGTGTACCTGGTATAGATTTGTTTTTAATCTGCTGCAGCCAGCTCAGACCCTTTGGGATGTGGGACTAGAACAGATATATTAAACCAATAAAATGGAGAGCGTATATAAAAAACCAAAGTGTGTGCACGCAGACACATTGCTACCACCACCAAGCCTTTGGGCTCCCAATGCAACCTGTGCATGTGAAAGAGCACATTCTCTCCCATGCCCACTCATTTACTGTCTTCTTTTTAGAGCTTGATTAAGTAATCAAAATATTTTATAAAGAAGCAAAATGAATCAGGTGGTGATTTGCTCTGTAGTACATAGACATCAGAACATGGTGAGCTTCAATCTAAAGTCAGACAAGAAAAAAGGATTGTTGGTCTTCCAGGAACTGACACTATGTTGAGCTCAGGGTTTAACTGATGGCATCTCCCCCTGGCTTTCTCCCCACTGCAGACGGTTTTTCTTCAGGACAACGGCATCACGCAGATTCACCAGCAAGACCTGGCGTCTCTCTCAGGCCTGCAATACCTCTACATGCAGAACAACACCATCTCAGCCCTGGAGCCAGGCGCCTTCCGCAACCAGAACCGGCTGCTGGAACTGGCGCTCAATGGCAACCGCATCCACCTCATCAACAGCAGCATCTTTAAGGGCTTGGAGCACCTGCGAGTCCTTTACCTGGCGGGCAACCAGATCACCCGCCTGCCCGACTTCACCTTCTGTGACCTGGAGGTGAGACCCACAGGGGCATTCTGGAAAGTGAGCCATTGTCCATCAAGGTGGCCCCAGTCTGCCTCCCAGAAACAGCCATGTTTTCTGCATTAGGACCCTGCTGTTCCCATTTTATGGATGAGGGAACTGAGGCTCAGTATTAGTCAGGGTTTGAGCAACTCTCACTTTCATCCCTGATCTGCAGCGGCTTAGTGCAAAGAGATGAATGACTTGGAGGAGGCTAAGTCTTAGCTAATTCTTACTGTATGCAACCGAACATTATGGAAATAGCCACATTACAAAGTCAGTTGTGTAAATTTTAAAAGCAAGTTCAAGTACTTGCCGTTAATATCAGGACAGCAGGGACTTTCAATACACAATTAAACTGTGTCCAGTTCTGGGCACCAAAATTGACAGAGGATATTGGTAAGCTGGAAGGTGTGCAGAGGAGGGTGACCGAGATGGTAAAGGGTCTGGTAAAGAGATGGCAAAAGGCCCCCAAGTGTTATGAGGAATGGTTGAGGGAGGAGTCTGGAAAAGAGGAGAATTTAAGGAGATCTGCTAGTCGCCTTCAATGCCACCTAGACCGCTGTCACATGGAATACGGAGCAAACTTGTTTTCTGCTGCTCCAGAGGATGGGACCCAAGTTAGAAGAAATGAAATTCTGACTAAACATCAGGAAAAAACTTTCTGGCTGTAAGAGCCATTTGACAGTGGAACAGTCTCCCTCGTGAGGTTGTGGGCTCTTTCATTGGCTGCTTTTATTTTATCCCCCCCCCCCCATTTTTTTTTATTGATTTTCCAAAATTGTAACAAACATGTTTTTTATGATCACCAAGTTTGTAAAAAGGAAAATCTTAAATTTTCTCTGGCAAAAACCACACAATTTCAAATTACTGTTGAGATGAAAAGGATAATTTTTTCGTTTAAGCAAGGGAAATCACCTGGTATGGATGGCATAACATAACAACAAACAAACAAAAACATTACAGTATCAAAAAACAAACAAACATTTATCCTAACTGTTATAGTCCTACTTTTTTATCATTGTTGGGTGACTTCCTCAAATCCCCCTAACTGAGTTTCCATATAGCCCATTGTAGCAGTTTTCCAACACTATTTTCATATAAGGTTTATTGGTTGAATTAACATATCATGCAATTTCACATAGTTAAATCCTAGGCCAATCTGTTACTCACAAATATTTCTATTTAACTTATCTTAATGTATTTAGCTAAATAGTCTTTAAATTTCTTCCATTCCTCTTGGTACTCCTCCTCCTCCTGGTCACGGACTCTTCCGGTCAGGTCGGCTAGCTCCCAAAAGTCCATCATCTTCATCTGCCATTCCTCCACTGTTGGTACTTCTTGTAATTTCACTGGCTGCTTTTAAGCAGAAGGTGAATGGCCATCTGTCTTGTATCCTCTAGTTGTGATTTCTGCCTTGCAGGGGGTTGGACCCCTGGCCAAGAGCTCCCAATTTGCATGGGGCTGCATGGGCAGCGCAAAGGAATGAGGAACAAACAGCCCCAAACAGCAGTGGTACCAAAACAAGGAAGAAGTGGATAAGGCCTGCTTTCTACCTAATGTGCCATCTGATTCTCTCTTTTGCAGAGGTTGCAGGAGCTCCACTTACAGGAGAACAGCATAGAGACTCTGGAGGACCAGGCGCTGGCTGGTCTGACCTCGCTGGCGCTGCTTGACCTCAGCAAGAACAACCTGCGCACCATCAGCCGGGTGGCTCTCCGGCCCCTCATCAGTCTTCAGGTGCTGCGATTGACAGGTGAGTCGCCGCGCTGGGAGCTCTTCTGGCGCCACCTGCAGGCCAGAAGTGCTGGTGATAGCGCAGCCATTTCATTTTTTTTAATGATATTTATTAAAGTTTGAAAGAAAAGAATTGCATGAATTTAAAAAAAGAAGAAAAAGAAAGACAAAAATAAAAATAGAAGAAAAAATACAAAATACAAAAAAAGATAAAAAACACTTAAAAAAACACATCAGTCTTTCCACACCTTACATTCATTTCCTTGCTTCCCTGACCTCCTCACGCCTCCCTTTTTTGTATTCCAATTCAGTTAGTTAATTCAGCAATTTCTTTCCCTCTTTGTTTTTATCTTAGTCCTTTAACATAATATATTATAACTTTGGATTCTCACCTGTTTACAATCCATTTTTACATACACCTTTATAACATTGCTGCTTAAACCACTTACCGTATTTTTTGCACCATAACACTCACTTTTTTCCTCCTAAAAAGTAAGGGAAAATGTGCGTGTTATGGAGGGAATGCCTATGGGTGGCATGCCTACGGATTTTCCTCCTCTAAAAACTACGTGCGTGTTATGGTCGGGTGCGTGTTATAGAGTGAAAAATACGGTAACTTCATTCTGACATCATTCTAACATTCATTAATTTTGCAATATTTCTGTAAATAGTCTTTAAATTTCTTCCAATCTTCTTCCACCGACTCTTCTCCCTGGTCTCGGATTCTGCCAGTCATTTCCGCCAGTTCCATGTAGTCCATCACCTTCATCTGCCATTCTTCCAGAGTGGGTAGATCTTCCAATACTTTGCAATAAGTATTCTTGCTGCTGTTGTGTTAGCGCAGCCATTTCAAAGTGGGCCTCTGCTGCCCACTTCTCTTATTGCCCCCAAGGTAGAAAAGCTGGGGTAGGCAGGAGGGATGCAGGCATGTCAGGCTGGGAGGAAATCTCTGCAAGAGCCACAAAGATTTATTTGTAGGAAACGGTGTGTTTTTTGTGCAACAGCACCTGCATTCTGGAACCCCCTGCCTATTAACATCAAGCACAGCCTTCCCTGTGCTTTTTTCGGCACCTGCTGGAAACATTCTTTTTTAGACATGTAGAATGCTGAGGTGTGTTTTAATCCTGTTTTTAGTTTATTGCTCATTTTATATTCTGGATGTTTTAAAAGAGTTGTTTTTACTGGTGATTTTTATTGTTTTATCCTCTTTGTAAACCGCTTTGAGTGTTGTTGTTTCAACAATCAAGCCATGTGCAAATTTTATGAAATGAAAATAAATGTGGCCCCATGGGCTGGAAAAGGTTCCTCATGCCTGCCCTACGAGCAGCTACAGTTTCCAGGATTTGGGTGAAGCCTCAGTTAGTTTGACTGAGTATTCTTTTTTTATTATTGGAAATTTTATTTACAACATAACATAAACCCCCCACCCCCCAATACAGAAATCCACCTTCATTAAACGTGAACATAACATACAATAAGCAAAACATACAACAATACAAACAACCAAATAAAAGACTTCCTTTATCCTGGCCTCCTTATTTACTTCTTATAAGCTGTTTCCTTTATGAATAATTATTAAGATTTTTCTAATTATAACTTAAATATCCACAAAGTCTCCTGCAGACATTAATTGAAACAAGTCCAGGTATGTATTTTAGGGCACTGTTTTGTATTCTCTGCATTTCCCCCAGGCTTTTTGAAACTCTTGTCCACTGTGATCTCTAATTGCCTCTGTTAATCTAGCCAGTTCAATATACTCAAACAGTTTGTCTTGGCATTCCAATTTTGTTGGTAACATTTTTGTTACCACAAAGATGGTAAAAATCTCCATCTTTATAACAAATTGAAAAGGATATTTAAATACACTTTCCCGAAAAAGCCGGAAGCTTTCTTGCTAGGCTTGATGGGAAATAGAAAAAGCAGATCAAAGGTTATTTATGTATGCTACGACTGCTGCCAGAGCTTTGTTAGCCCCAAAATGGAAAGCACCGAAATTACCAACAATAGAGGAGTAGAGGCAGACGAAGATGGTTGATTACGCGGAACTAGCAAAACGGACCTGTAGAATCCGAAATCGGGAGGAAGCAAAATTCCAAAAAGATTGTGGAGTAAATTTATAGAGTACATAAATAACAACTGTAGAAATTTGAAGACTCCGGCAGGACTGAAATAAATCTTACGATGTAGATAGGATTGGATAAAAAAAGAAACGGTGGAAAAAGCAACTGACATAAGAAAACCTGTTGAAGGGAGGGAAGGAAGTCGATGCTCAGCACAGTGTGGGGAAAGAATGTGGGAAAATTCAACAATCGCCAACAACCCTTGGCTATTGTTGAATTTTACTGTATTTTGTTTGTTTGTATTAAACGAAACACCAATAAAAAGCATGTACAGTGGTGCCCCGCAAGACGAAAAACTCACTAGACGAAAGGGTTTTGCGGTTTTTGAGCTGCTTCGCAAGACGAATTTCCCTATGGGCTTGCTTCGCAAGATGAAAACGTCTTGCGTTTTTTGCAAGTTTGTTTCCTTTTTCTTAACACCGTTAATACAGTTGCGACTTGACTTCGATGAGTAGCCTTTTTTGAGGTTTTTGGCGATTTTTGAAGCTTTTCCAAAACATTTCCGACACCGTGCTTCGCAAGACGAAAAATTCGCTAGACGAAAAAACTCGCGGAATGAATTAATTTTGTCTTGCGAGGCACCACTGTATATATATTAAAAATCCTGCTTGTGGATTTCCCATAGGGGCATCTGGTCTGTGAGATGGTGGGCTGGATGGGCCCTTGGCTTGATTCCACAGGCTCTTCCTATATTCTTATTTTGCATGGGGCTATGGAGTGGAGAGTGGTGGGGAGGCAGTGGGAAACCCCTGGGGTGACACTGACTTGTAACCATACCCACCCCCCTTTCTCTCCGTTCCTTCCTCCTGGCAGAGAACCCTTGGCGCTGTGACTGCTCCCTGCACTGGCTGAGCTCCTGGATCAAGGAGGACGGGCAGCGGCTCCTGAGCCCCCAGGACAAGAAGATCGTGTGCGCGGAGCCCCCCCGCCTGGCTTACCAGAGCCTGATGGACGTCTCCGGCAACAGCCTCATCTGCATCCCGCCGGTCGTGCAGGTGGAGCCCCTGGAAGTGACGGCGCGGCTGGGCGACGACCTGCGCGTTTCCTGCCAGGCCTCGGGCTACCCGCAGCCCCTGGTGACGTGGCGCAAGCTGGCGCACTGGCGGGGGGCTGGGGGTGCCAAGGCCAGCGGCTCCCGGCTCCCAGGCGGGACCTTTGCCCTGAGCGAGCGCAGCGTGGGGGAGCGCTTTGAGCAGTCGGACACGGGCAGCGGGATGCTCTTCCTCAACAACGTGACGGTGGCCCATGCCGGCAAGTACGAGTGTGAGGCTTCCAACCCGGGTGGGACGGCCCGGGTCCTCTTCCACCTCATGGTCAACCTCTCCCAGCAGCAACAGCAGCAGACGTCGCGCGGCTACCCGGCTTCTGTGGACATCAGCCAGGAGCCCCTCTATGACATGGAGAGCATGGACTTCAACGCCCTCAGCATGGCCACGCAGACAGCCATCGCTGTGGCCATCTCCCTCCTGGCCCTGGTGGCCCTCCTGCTGGTGATCATGATCTACCGGAAGCACCGCAAACGGAAAAAGGCCAAAAAGGAGGAGAACATCCTCTACGTCAACGACTACTCGGATGGGCCTACCACCTTCGCCCAGCTGGAGGAGTACCGGGACGAGAGGGGCCACGAGATGTTCGTCATCGACCGCAACAAGCCCCTCTTCGCCACCTACAAGGACCCCCAGGGCCTGGTGGGGACCTTCCCTGAGCAGCTGCAGGATCAAGCCACCCAGACCTTGGAAGGGGAAGAAGACGGCCCCCCGGAAGCCAGCGAGCTCTTTGTCAACCAGGGACTCATGTTCCAGCCTCAGATTGCTTATGAAATCCACTGCTGAAGGATTTTGGGCAGGCGGGGAGAGCCCACAAGCAAGGTGCCCAGGAAACCTTTGGGGTGGGTGGACTCCCCTTCCCCCTGCCCCCTTAGGGGAGCTGCTTCCTTGACCTTTCACCTCCGCCCTGGCCTTCCCGATAGGTCTGCCTTCTTTGCGGTTTAAGGTGATGCAGGAGTGGAGCCCGCGATGCTTCGGTGACCATTAGTGGCACCCACAGGGGAGACGGGGGATTTCTTTCTAAGCCTCTCTCCTGGGAGCAATCTCACCCCACATGGCTGCCAAGTGGAAGTATGTCTCACCCTCTCAGCACCGTTCCTCAGGAGTAAGCACTCCCTCGGTCTCTCTGGAGCTTCCCAGATGCTCTCCACAAAGACAGGAGAGCGGTTCAAGAAGCCTCCATAAGAAGGTCCGTTCAGAAAGTGTTACAGGCGGTGCTATTTTTCTAGAAAAGGACGTGCCGGAACCCACCATGAACACCTCCCTCGTTCTCTTAGAATGGCAACTGCACCCACCTGAGAGGTGCAGGAACTGAGTTCCGGCGAGTTCCCCCTGAAAAAAAAAAGCTCTGGTTACGGGGTACCGAACTGGTGGCCACTGATGGACAGCAACAGGCTGCACCCCTTGATTTATCCCAGTCGCCCCCCAATTTGCCCTCCAACGTGTACCCTGTGGTTGGACAGAAGGAATTTGACTACTCAGCGAATGAAAGAAAAACCACTTCCTAGGCGTAAGTTCAGTCTCTTGACAAGAAGCTGATGGAATCCATAAATGTCATACACTGTGCAGTCTTGACTCTGTTTCCCCCCACTCTTTCACTGACCTTCAACTGACACTGTGGAGATGAAGCCGGGTGGGGGGGGGGGCGACGGGGTATACCTTCTGAGAACAGAGAGAGCTTCTCCGGCCGGAGGACAAGTGTGACATTTGTTTTCCAATTTGGTGTTTCGTTTTGTTTTTGTTTCGTTTTAAGGATGAAGGAAAACATACTGTGACAATCACAATGAGTTGAACAGCTCCACTGTATTTGTAAGTCCCACAGGTAGACCCCCCCACCCCTCACCTGCACAGCCACCCCCACCCTCCTTTTCTGGTGCTACACAACTGTGGTTTTGCAGGAACCTTGAAAACTACAGGAAATGGGGAGGTACCACCAGGCTCTGCCAGGAAAATGGAAATGGCAGCGTCGCAAAGCGATCTGAGCAAACGAGAAGCCAATAAAATGTAGCTGGTGCCGGGGGGGTGCCATGGACCAGTAATTTCATTTATATTATTTATTTATAAATTATTTCCTCTTGTGGAAAGTGTGCGCGCTGACACAAAATTGTGGTCCAAAACGAGTTGCAGTCACACGTTTCCTTGCACGCCTGTAAGTAGGGTGTAGCTTTGGGGATTTCTATTTTTCGCATTTTCCTGATCCTGTGATAATACATTTTACGCAGAGCATAGTGAAGATGATGCAGAACATCCAGGGAGCTCTCTCAAAGGCTCTACAAACTAAGCAGCCAATCCCTGCACAGAGCACGGTCTGTTTTGCTGACTATATTCCTCCCTGGACTCAGAGAGCCGGGAAGGGAGGAAGGCCAGCTACTCCATATCTCCCCCACCCTCTGGATCAGACCATATCCAGGCCAGAGAGAGCCAAGAGCAAAAAATGGCACATGCAGAATTATCATACAGGGAGGAGAGGTATTGAACTGCCTGCTTTTGCCAACTACCCCATAAATCAACTTTCTGCTTGCCCATTTCAAGCCTGGAAGATCAGCCCAGGGCAGACTTCACCCACCTGCTGCCCTCCATATGTTTTGTACTACAACTCCCATCAACTGGGGCTGTTGGGAGTTGTAGTACAAAGCACCAGGTTGGCAAAGGCTGGCATAGGCCACAATGAACTTGGAAAGTCTTCAGGGTGCCACAAGACTCCGTGTCGATGTTGCTTTGTGCTGTAGCAAAGAGTCCACCCTCACTTTCCAGTATAAATGCAGCACTCAATTGTGACTTGCGTGTAATCTTGTAGCACCTGGATTTCTCCACTGTTAACATCTATCACCGGTTCTCCCGCCAAGGAAGGAAGGAAGGAACCCTGCAGTCTGTGTGCAAACCTAAAAATTGCGGGTCTGTGACCCTTTCTGGGCAGCTCCTTTGAATTCTTGTCTCCCACCCCAAGGGGTCATGAGAGGATACTTTAAAGGATGCAACTGGCTTCCCTCTACAGTGGGAAAAGCACTCTGGTTGCAATGGCAAAAGCCAGCATTGCAGTCCCTGAAAACAGGCTTCTTGGGTACAGCTGGCTATCCAGGTCTTTTGGGAATCTCACTTCTGTTAGCATTATCACCACCAACAGCCCTTCAGCTGAAGGCTCCAGGGTGTGACTTACAGCATGTAAAAAACAAGTAATTGCCACCCAGAAAGTACACTTAGAATTGGAACGTTCATGGCACCATAGTGTGATGGCCTCGGACTCAGAACCTGAGGAGTCTTGGTCTGCACCAGATCCTCTGCCTCAGGCGGCATCTGAACCTAGTCTGGGGCCTGATTCTGAAGAGCCCCAGTCTGCACGGGTTCCCCTGCAACAAACCCCAGCTGGGCCGAGTCAAGGGCTGAGCCTGCCCTGGCTCCAGATTCGGGTATTCCCTCGTTGCCTTCAGCTGGGCCATCGCTTACAGCTGCTCCACTACCGGTTAGGTCAGGGGAGGCTGAGGCGGCCCCTGGGTCTAGTAACCCACCGACGTCTCTCGAGCTGCAGAGACTGAGGTCTGAGAGAAGGAGAGACCTGAGTACTCGCAGGAGGAGTGCTCGCCTTCGGGCGAAACAGGGAGGTGAGTCGCCAGGGGATCAGGACCGGCCATAAGGCTACGGGACCCCGCCCCAGGTTGTGGTAGCAACATTGCCGCTTGCTGGAATCTGCCTGAGACCCTGTGCCTGACCTAGCCTGGTTTCCTGCCTTGGCCCTGTTGGACTGACTCATGGAATCCTTGGATTTGGGACTGGACCTGGACCGCGTTGCTCGGGTTAACCCCGGGCCCAGCACACACAGAAATGTAGTGTTGGAAGGGGCCCCAAGCATCATCACCCCCCTGCAATGCAGGAATCAAAGCCAGCAAATGTCTTCCAGTTGTCAACTTTCAGGGCCTGGTTCCTGTCCACTCCCTGCTTTGGCAGAACACAATTGGTCCTCATTTTGCCAGTTCCAGTTCCCTCCCAGCAATACTTGAAATTCTAGGTTCTACCACGTTTACATGACTTTTCCGAAAGGTTTGTAATTAGGATTTATTTATTGGGATGTAAGCTCGTTTGCTTGTACTAGGAAGGAGAAGGCTGCAGTGGGAACAGCCATCCAGTGACGACCACCAGCCTGCCCGCCCCTCCCGATCGGGCTCCCACTGGGCCCCGTATTCTTAAGGGCCGGGTGTCACTCAGTGTCTCCCTCACTCAGCACTCCGGCCTCGATGAGGTACAGCCTGGTCCTGTAGCCCCGATAGGCGGACTGGATCTTGATGGCAGCTTCCTGCTGTTGGCGCAAGATCTGCCGTGCCCTCCAACCCCTCCAGAAGGCCTGGATGAGGGTTGCTGCCCGCGCCACCTGCCACATCTGCTTCCGTGTCTTGAACACCCGCTTCTGGCCCTCGCCCATCCGGCGGGCATAGTAGTTCTCATAAAGCCATTCGGAGGTCCCCGCGCTGGGTGCTCCCTGTTGGTTGAGGCTGGTGGAGGAGAGGCTCCGCGCTGTGTTGCGGTCCCGCGTGGGACGGGCAGACGAATGGCCCGTGGAATAGCGCTGGCTCAGGCCTCCGTGATCCCGGCCCTGCCTCCGCGGCTGGTCTTCAGACGCTATGCTCTGGTTCCCGGGGTAATAGGCCCTGGGGCCCATCTGGTAGGACACATGGGACCCGTAAGGCTCAGGCCTGGCAGGCGACTGTGACCCTCTCGACCTGGGAGCCGGGCTCTTCCTCCTGGTGGACGCAGGCCGGGCGTGCCCCTCGCACTCGCTGTCGTCCATGTCTGATTCGGAGGGCGGGCCCTTGCCAACCCCCACCAGGACGCGCACAGTGGTGCATCTCCCACAGCGGGGGCACGACTTGGGCTCCGAGCGCTCTCTCTCCCTGGCTCCTGGCTGCTCTCTTTCCCTGAATTCGGGGCGCTCCCTTTCCCGGAATTGCAGGTGCTCTCTCCTGCCTCCCCCCGGGTGCTCCCTCGCGTGTGACGACTGAGTCCGAGGGACCTTGCTCGCCCATTCCTCAGGGTCTCCCACGAGACACTTGCGCCAGTGCTTCCTGGGGTAGGGGCCCACCCAAGAGGAGCTCCCGGGCATGTAGCTGGGCTGCCCATAGTAGGTCCCTCTCGGGCCGGGCCGGTGGGCAGGGCGTTGTGGCATCTGCGCCAGCTCCTGCCGGGTGCGGTAGCCCCTCCAGTGCGCCTGGATAGTCGTGGCTGCCCGCCTGCACTCTGCGAGGGCCTGCCGGGTCTTGTAGCCCCGGTAGTGTGCCTGGATGATGATCGTAGCTTGCTCTTTGTCCATCTCTGGGCCCCCCCAGGACCTGCTCCCCTCGTTGAAGGAGGCCAGGGAGGGTGTCGTCCTCCTCCTCGTCGTTGTTCTCCTCCTCCTCCTCTCAACCCGATGCTCCTGCCTATACCCTTGCCACGAGGGCATCTGCTCCCGCTGCAGGGCCGCGTACTCCCGGGTGATGAAGTGCCTCCACGCGGCCTGGATGACCGAGGCGGCAGCGTGTTCCCGAAGGACGCGCCTCCGCACCAGGTAGCCTCGCCACGTGGCCTGGATGGTGGTGGCTGCCTTGTCCATGAGCATGTCTAGCTCGTCCACCAGGAAGGAGGAGCGGTGGCGGGAGCGGCTCGTGCTCCGGGCACGCACCCTGGCCAGGTGGGGGTCGTGGTAGGGCTCCTCATTGTCGTCCTCGTCCTCCCCGCTCTGGGAATTGTAGGGGCACCAAAGGTGGTCCTCGTAGGTCTCCATCCTGGAAGGGGCGGAAAGGGCAGGCATCAGGCAGAGACCAGAATCCCTGCCCCATTTTGGGCCTCAGGTGAGGTCCCAGGGTGGACGGATTGTCTCCTCTCCACCCTGCTCCATTTTAGGGGGATACCCTTCCACTTTGTGACCTCTTTCCCCTAGAATTGCCCGTGTTTCTGTTGGCTTTTAATCTCACCTCAAAGATGCTTTCCTCCTCTCCCCATCACTGTAAATGTGCCACTCTTGTCCTCAAAGCTCCTCAGAATGGCTTCCTTTCCCATCCACCTCAGCTTCAAGCTTCTAGTCAAAGACCTCTACCATGCAGCCCCTAACTATAATTTCTCTGCATCTCCCCTGAAATTTGCCCCCTGCTGTTAACTCATTGGTCTCTCATGCTCCCCTTCCCATCATCAAGCCTTCTACCTAACAACGTCTGAAGAGCATCCGTCTAGTCCAGCATCCTGTTCTCACTGTGACCCAAAGAACCTAGATAGACTGTTTCTGGAGCTGGAGGTTCCATAAGGACATAACAGCCTGGCTGCTGGATCTTGCCAATGGCCCATCTAGTCAACCTCTTTTTCTTACAGCAGCCACCCAGATGCCCCTTATGGGAAACCCACAACTGGGATTCAAACACACAAGAACACTCTCTTCCAGCAATTAGCCATCATGGCTAGTAGTCACTGATAGCCCTCTCCTCCTTGGATTTGTCTAATCTTTTAAATCCACCCAGGATGGTGGCCATCACTGCCTCTTGTGGGAGGGAGTTCCGCAGGTTAACTGTGAGCTGCCTGAAGAAGGGCCTTTATCTGTCCTGAATCTCCCAACATTCAGCTTCTGCCATGGGTGTGGATGCACTTCCGCAAGTACACACAGACACAAACCACACAAAATTTGCCCAGCAGTTCCCTGTTAGTGTTAAAAGTCTTTGGAAAAGCCACACTTGGGCACTGCTCTCTGCCAGAGGAAGGTGGCCATAAATATATATTTTCAATAAATAAAGTTAAATGATAAGTTTTCACAGTAGGTAAAGGTAAAGGGACCCCTGACCATTAGGTCCAGTCGTGGCCGACTCTGGGGTTGGGGCGCTCATCTCGCTTTACTGGCCGAGGGAGCCGGCGTACAGCTTCCGGGTCATGTGGCCAGCATGACTAAGCCGCTTCTGGCGAACCAGAGCAGCGCACGGAAACGCTGCTTACCTTCCCACTGGAGCAGTACCTATTTATCTACTTGCACTTTGACGTGCTTTTGAACTGCTAGGTTGGCAGGAGCAGGGACCGAGCAATGGGAGCTCACCCCGTCGCAGGGATTCGAACCGCCAACCCTCTGATTGGCAAGTCCTAGGCTCTGTGGTTTAACCCACAGTGCCACCCGCGTCCCCTCACAGTAGCTGCCAACATTCCTTGCACCTCAGACTCGGTGTCTCTGAGCACAGGCAGATTGCCTCCCCCACCCCAGCAAAAAGGAGCTTAAAATAAAAAGTTTCAAAGATACAAAGCAACTTAAAAACAACAACTTTGTGTACCGTATTTTTCGCCCCATAAGACGCACTTTTTCCCCTCCAAAAATGAAGGGGAAATCGGGGTGCGTCTTATGGGGCGAATGCCTGCAAGCCTCGCGTGCCCGGCAGGAGGTCCCACCGGGTCCGCGAGGCTTGGGGCGGCAGCGGACTGCTTGCGCGCACCGAGAAGCTTGGGGCGGGCTGAGCTCAGCTGGCCCCAAGCTTCTAGGTGCGCGCAAGCAGTCCGCTGCCGCCCCAAGCCTCGCGCACCCCGTGGGACCTCCTGCCGGGTGCGCGAGGCTTGGGGCGGCAGCGGACTGCTTGCGCGCACCTAGAAGCTTGGGGCCAGCTGAGCTCAGCACGCCCCAAGCTCCTGGTGTAGCGCAGTGATCCGCTAGCCCTGGGAGAGCCCCGTGGCTCTCCCAGGGCTAGCGGACTGCTTGCCGGCACGCAGAAGCTTTGGGCGCGCTGACCTCAGCTTGCCCCAAGCTTCTGGATTAGCGCAGGGGTCCGCTAGCCCTGGGAGAGGCGCCCGGCTCTCCCACGCTAGCGGAGACCTTGCCGGCACGCAGAAGCTTGGGGCGCGCTGAGCTCCGCACGCCCCAAGCTCTTGGTGTAGCGCAGCGCACCTGGGGGGGGAAATAAATTTTTTTTCCTTTATTTCCCCCCCAAAAATCTAGGTGCGTCTTATGGGCCGGTGCGTCTTATGGGGCGAAAAATACGGTATTTAGTACCTCTGAGCAGGTACAGACTGCTCCCTTCTGAAGGTTTTCATAAAAGCCATCTTCAGAAATCTGAAGGGACATTACATGGAAGATGGAGCCAGTGGGATCCGAACCAGCCGATTCAAGTTTCAGGAAAGGAGATTTTGATTAAACTTGCTGAGGGCGAGAGCTGCTTGACAGTAGAACGGACTCCCTTGGCCATTTATTTGGAGATTTTAAAGCAGAGGTCGGATTTTTGCATTTCAGGGGGCTGGACTAGAATAGATGACCCAATGCTATGCTTCCACTGTTAGATGCACCTTGGAGTACATAAATGAAATAAATAATGCCATTTCTCTCCCCACCCGCTGCCACCCTGCAGCTTGGCACCAGTCTATTCTGGTACCTAGCCAGGAGGGGAACAAAATGCGGGAACAGTTCCACTCCTTACGTGCTGATGGACACAGCTGCGAGAGTCAGCCAGGACAGAAGGACTGGCAGCCTTCAGGATGAGCAAAAGGGAAAGGAATGGAGTCTTGGCAGGCCTGCGGGGAACGATGCGGATGTTTGGTGGATTGCTTGCCTGTTGCAGAATGTAGATCCAAAACAGGCCTGGGGGAACTTCCTTTTCTCCCGGGGGCCACATTCCCTCCTGGACGACTGTCCGAGGGCCGAATGCTAGTGGTGGGCAGGGTCTTAAGCAAACGTGGGTGGAGAAGGGAACATAACCATTTTAACTTTGTAGAAGAGGATGGTTTCTATGCTCAGCTCACACCCTGCTCCCTGGGTGTCACCTAGGCCATCCAGAGCCATTACCTATGAATTTGATTGCACCTTCCAGCCAGGCAAAAGCCCTCAAGGAAGATGAGATTCAAGGTGTTTGGCCTGGGAAAGAGGATCATAGAATTCTCAAGTTTGGAAGAGACTCCAGCGGTCATCTAGCTCAACTAATAATAGTAATAATAATAACAACAATAATTTATTATTTATACCCCACCCATCTGGCTGTGTTTCCCCAGCCACTCTGGGCGGCTTCCAACAGAACACTAAAATACAATAACCTATTAAACATTAAAAGCTTCCCTAAACAGGGCTGCCTTCAGATGTCTTCTAAAAGTCTGGTAGTTATTTTTCTCTTTGACATCTGGTGGGAGGGCGTTCCACAGGGCGGGCCCCACCACCGAGAAGGCCCTCTGCCTGCTTCCCTGTAACTTGGCTTCTTGCAGCGAGGGAACCGCCAGAAGGCCCTTGGAGCTGGACCTCAGTGTCCGGGAAGAATGATGGGGGTGGTGACGCTCCCTCAGATATACTGGACTGAGGCTGTTTAGGGCTTTCAAGGTCAACACCAACACTTTGACTTGTGCTCGGAAACGTGCTGGGAGCCAATGTAGGTCTTTCTGACCGGTGTTATGTGGTCTTGGCGGCCACTCCCAGTCACCAGTCTAGCTGCCGCATTCTGGATTAGTTGTAGTTTCCAGGTCACCTTCAAAGGTAGCCCCACGTAGAGCGCATTGAAGTAGTCCAAGCGGGAGATAACCAGAGCATGCGCCACTCTGGCAAGACAGTCTGCGGGCAGGTAGGGTCTCAGCCTGCGTACCAGGTGGAGTTGGTAGACAGCTGCCCTGGACACAGAATTGACCTGCACCTCCATGGACAGCTGTGAGTCCAGAAGGTGCCCCATTCAGGACCAGGGAGTCCTCCATACCTGCCCGCCCCCTGTCCCCCCAAAACAGTAATTCTGTCTTGTCAGGGAATCTCAGCTAAAGAATCCCTGGCAGGGGGCCATCCCACCTCTTTCCAAGGGAGTCCATTCCGCAGCTGAATAATAATAATTATTATAATTTCATTGTTTTTTTTTATAAAGAGCTCTTACTGCCAGGAAGTTCTTCCTAATGTTTAGTCAGAATCCCTTTTCTTGGAATTTGAATCCACCGATTAGGGTCCTTCCCTTCTGAGCAGCAGAAAACAAACTTGCTGGCTGGGGTAGGAGGTGTAGCCTGCAGAGAGTTTCTCAGGGGCCAGAGAGAGGGGCCGGGAGGGCCGGATTGCCTCCCTCCTTCCCACCTCACCCCCCTCCATAGGGCAGGGGTAAAAGGGATGGTGGTCTATTACCTTTCTCAGGCAACCATGTCAGCTCTGCCACCTTGATCGTGCCTCTTTGCAGCTGCCTCCGGTTAGGCATAGGGCTGGATATACCCTACGGCGAGAGAAGCTGTTTACAGCATCACAAGATAAACACACACACACACAGCCACAGCCCGGCTGAGGCTGGTGTGAGGCTTGGTCCACCTCATCCAGAGGGCACTGGGTTGGGGAAGGCTGGCCTAGATAATTTCATCCAAGGCTTCCTGCAGCTGCCTCACCTCAACCCTCTCCATCAACTACCCAAGAAAAGCAACCGGTTGCTAGATTAGCTCAGGCTGGGCAGTCTTGTTTAAGAAACAGAAATGGCCCCTCCTCTTTCAGAAGACGTCAGAAAAGCTTGCTGGATCAGGCCAGTGATCTACCTAGCCCAGCCTCCTGTTCTCACAGTGGCCAGCCAGGAGCCTGCAGGATAATTAATAATAATAATTTATTATTTGTACCCCGCCCATCTGGCTGGGTATCCCCAGCCACTCTGGGCGGCTTCCAACAAAGATTTAAAATACATTAAAATGTCACACATTAAAAACTTCCCTAAGCAGGGCTGCTTTCAGATTTCTTCTAAATGTTAGGTAGTTGTTTATCTCTTTGACATCTGATGGGAGGGCGTTCCACAGGGCAGGTGCCACCACCGAGAAGGCCCTCTGCCTGGTTCCCTGTGACTTGGCTTCTCGCAGCGAGGGAACCACCAGAAGGCCCTCGGCGCTGGACCTCAGTGTCCGGGCAGAACGATGGGGGTGGAGACGCTCTTTCAAGTCTACTGGGCCAAGGCCATTTAGGGCTTTAAAGGTCAACCCGCAAGAAGGATTCAAGCACAAGGGCAACTCTCCCCTCCTGCCATTTCCAGCAACTGGCATTCAGAAGCATTGCTGCCTACAACTGTGAAGGGAGAGCAGAGCCATCAGGGCTAGGAGCCATCTGTAGCCCCCTCCTCCATGAATTTGTTCAGTCCTCTTTTTTAGCCATCCAGGTTGGTGGCCATCTCTGCTTCCTGTGGCAGGGAGTTCCACAGTTTAACTCCGCACTGCATGAAAGACTTTTATCTGTCCTGAACCTCCCAATGTTCAGTTTCCTTGGATGTCTGCAAGTTTTTGGTGTTATGAGAGGGAGGCAAACGTTTCTCTCTCCACTTCCTCCATGCTGTGCAGCATTTTATAAACTTTGCCTCTGACTCCCCTTTTCTCTAAACTAAAAAGTCCCAAATGCGGCAACCTTTCTTCACAGAGGAGTTGCTCTACAATGTCCTTTTTGAGGTGAGGCGATTGCATAACGACACATTCCCCAAATTTCCATCTCCCAGACAGGAACTGTCCAACCTTGCAACCAAAACTCCCTTGCTATGAAGGTGATCCCAGAACCTGCCTTTTCTAATACTACTACTACTACTAATAATAATAATAATAATTTTTAATATATATCCCGCCCTCCCCAGCCAAGGCCAGGCTCAGAGCGCCCAGATTAGCTCAGAGCTAATGCTGCACACCTGCCAATATTTATTTTATTTTAGCCCATACTTTTCAAGTAATTATGGTTTTAAACACAGCCCACTGGGAATCAAAGAGGCAAGCCACAGGGATGCTGAACCTCTGCACATCTACAGCAGCTGATGTTGGGAGTTTGGGTGCCTAGTGGGTCTGGCTATGGGTTTTTGGAAGGCCAGACTGTGCACAACTTGACAAAGGAGAACTAAAATGGTGGGTGGCCAAGTTGGGAGACAGCGGTGCTCCCTTGCCTTGAATCCAGGTGAACCGTATCCATTTCTGTTCCCACAGGAAGCCTCTTTGTGCCATACCTATATACAGACGGCAGCTCCCATGCACAGCCTGTTCTCTCCCTTCTGCAGGACCTTCCAGCCACCTCTTACATGGGCCGAGAAATTCTGGGGGCTCCCAACATCACATGCTGACATCACTACAATTGTGGCATCATGGCCTGTGGGCAGCCAATCACAGGCGGTTGGGTGGGGGGAGCCTTTGGCAGCACAAGTTGGAAGTGGGAGCATCCAGTCTGCTTCCTGGGTTCTTCACAGGTGTGTGGCCCATTCACACCTTGACAAAAACACATTTTGGAGGGGAGATCCTTCCTAGTGCTGCTCCTACTGATTTGTTTTGCTCAAGGCCAGGGAAGGTTTAAGCATCAATTGCTGGCAAATTGCAAAGGTTATAAAGCAGTGCATTGGAGATCTTGATTTGCCTTCCCTCTCAATGAGAAAAGACTTCTTCATCTGAAGAAGTGTGCATGCACACGAAAGCTCATACCAAGAACTAACTTAGTTGGTCTTTAAGGTGCTACTGGAAGGAACTTTTTTATTGTGAAAAGACGGATAGACTCAAAGCATCAACACATCTCAGGCTGGGGGCATGGGCGAAATTCAGAGCATCGTGTGTGCATGAGTGCAGAAGGGTTGTGGGTACTGTGCATAAATAGCAGCACCAGAAGCAAAAATTCCAGACAGGAAGATGAAATGACAAGGAAGAACTCCCACTGACTCAACATCTGCATGTTAAGCAATCATTAAAGATCCTCTTGCTGGTCGTAGGGACGCCATCCTCTCTAGGCCTGCTCATGGCAAGGTTTCGGCTTCACACCAAAAATGGTTTGATGGTCCCTGGCCTTTGAGCCCTAAACTCATGCCTGCCACCCTCCATAGTTTTAGTCCTTTTCAGCACTGGAGTGATTTTTTCTGCTACTGTTTCCAAGCTCCTCTGGACAACCTGTTTATTGAGCATCCATCCCAATTTGCTCATGTGGCGGCTCCGTTAACACTCGGTTGCCTCCGCTTATCCTTGTGTGCATGAAACTATAGCAAGAGTCACAAAAACATTATGGCTGGGGCTGAGGGGAGCTGTAGTCAAGCAACATTTTGTGGATACGTCGGCAAAGGCTGCCAGCGAGATGCAAAAGCTGTTCAAAAAAAGACCCTGCCGCGGTACAATCCCCTTCTCACTTCAACGCCCACTTCTCCCCACAGCCAGAAGCCAGATGTTACTGGGCTTTCAGGAGAACTGTATCTAACCCACTGATGAGAACACTTCTCTTACTGCTTTTATGTGAGCTGAACCCTCTTCATAAGCAAACACCAGACACCTTGGTTGCTCTCAGGCAAATCATCTTTTATTTCAGGTCCCAAAGTTCTCTGTATATAATCTCACCTCCCCTTCCTTTGGCCCTTACAATATTTAGGCCTTATTCCAGGTTCTGGATTGACAAACTTCCCGCTCCTGTCAAGTCTTGAAAGGGACCAAATCATTTCAAAGGCACCCACCCCAATGACCTCTGGCAATCCCATCAAACACACAGAAGGAGAGGCGGTAATATCCACTTTGCTAAGCTCTAACTAAGATGTTACAAAATAGATGTTTGGGGGAGAAAAACAAAATCCAAAACCTAACCCCCGGTATTCTTACATGCACCAGAAAGGGCTCACGTGCTTCTGACCTGGCATTCACTGCTGGCCGTCTTATGTTAACAGAAATACCCATCCGCCACTCGCCACCACACCAGGGCAGTTTTCATCCGCTCCTCTCTCCTGGCCACCACTTGCCTGCCTGTTCCCTCCTTCCGTAGTCATTACAGCGCTGTTTCCACTGACTGGAAGGAATGCAAGGCTCGTCTGCCTGCCTGCCTGCCCCTTTAAGGTTGAGGGCAAGCAGGCAAAGGCAGCTGCATCCTTCTCCTGGCAGGAAGAAAGAGCAGAGCAAGACTATGGTGCCTCCAAACTCTCAGTCTCTGCCGGAAAGAGAGCAGAGACGGCCACTCAAGGTGCTGTCTGCAAGGCTCTCCCAGGTGGATCTTTCTGGCTGAGATGCACCAGGGCAGGTAAGGCAGTCAGCACTGGCCCACTGCAGTACGGTGCAAGACAGGGAGCGTTGGCAGGCAAGTGGCAGCAGGAGAGGACAAGCCCCATTCCTTGTCTCTTGGCAGGAGATGCGCGTGGGGCTATAAACTAAAGAAGTCCAGACTATTGTGGCGGCAGAGGTTCGTGGTCCAGGTGACGTCTGCCCGATTGGCGCTCAGCAGCATCTGCTGGAGTTCGTTGCTGACCCGGAAGAACTTCTCCTCGTCCACGTTGCCGTTGAGGAGGTTGGAGGAAGTGGGGGGCCACGGCAGGTCATCCCCATAGCAGTCTACCGGGTAGGGGTAGATGACCAGCTTCAAGTCCAAGAGGCCCACCGTCTTGTGAAGGAGGTTCTTCAGTCCTTTGGCCGAGATGGGGTTGCCAAACACGCCCAGGTAGCGGAGCCGCGAGCAGCGGCAGATGGCCGGCAGGAGGACGTTCAGGTGGGTGTCCATCATGCGGCACTCCATGATGTCCAGGTGCAGGAGGGTCGGGGCAGCCTCCATCAGCAGGCCTTGGAAAGGCTGCAGGAGGCAGTCGGAGAGGTTGTTCCCGCTGAGGTCCAGCTTCTTCAGGGCAGGGGTGTGGAGGCTTTGGGACAGGTAGGCCAGGTCGTTGGGCAGAAGGTAGCAGAAGGCCAGCTCCAGGCTCTCCAAAGGGCTTTGCAAGTCACTGTGGAGACAGGAAAAGGGCCACCGTTACACACTCTCAACACGCCCTCCAGCTAATTCAGCCCCTGATTACTTTCAAACATTTGAAGTATTTTTACTTGCAAACTAGCAACTTTTCTCTCTCTCCTTCCTTTTCTCCTTTTGTGTCCTGTCATATTAGACTGCAAGCCTGAGGACAGGAATTATTTTGTTATTTAGCATAATTACCTTAGGAGCCTTTTGACAAGAATTGGGGGGGTGGGATCTAGACCACTCACACCGTAGCCAGCCAGTTCCTTCTCTGAGTGTTGATCCTTCTTTACTTATCCAACTTACATACTGCTCTTTATGCAAGATCTCATGAGTGGGTTACGTAAACAAAACTTCAGCTTAGTAAATACAGTTCAACACTGAGAACAGTGTTAGAAACTGAGATATGAAAGCTAGGAGCTAAATGGCACCTTAAACCTAGGTTATGGGCACAACAATGGAATGTCTAGGCGCGCTTGTTGAATAACAAGAATACAAAGCTGAAAATGAATCAACTGCAGCTAAAATATTATGTTCATTAAAAATATTTGTATTAAAAATTCCTTAGTTTACAAAAATACATTTTTTTCAAGTTGCGTTTTCTACGTATCAATTTAATTTGTTGTGAGACATTACATATTATGTTCATTTTTCACATGGTCTGGTCCTTCCCCTGCCCACCCGCCTAATATTCTTCAGAGGGTCTCGTCTTCACAGAGTAGTTGGAAGAGGGGAGGCAGAAAAAGTCCTCCTTTTCTTCCACTCTGCAGTTTTACTCTGAAATCTTAGGCGCAGTACTCTGCGCAGAGCTCAGAAACTGCTCGCACTAATGAAATTCCCTGTCGCAAAATGCGCCTAGAACAATGGGAGTTTCGAACACTGACTGAGAAGTTCAGTTAATACCCAGAAAAACAGTCCAGGAAAAGGAGCTCCAGTGATCATTCATTCACACACCTCCCCACACAGGCTGCATAAACAGGTGTGCCTTCAAAGGATGTCAAATGTTATTAATGTGTGTGGAGAGTTTTTCCTTCCATACGGAGGGAGTTCCACAGCAGTAGCCAAAAGGCCACCACGGATGCGTAAGAGGAAGGTATCAGTGGATTTCATGCACTCCAAAGTCTGCAGAAGCACCAACTTCTCCCCCATCCCGAGAAAAAACTGTGAGTGGAGTGCTGGATGAGTGCCTGGTGGAGAAGAGGGAGACAACAGAAACCAGAGGGAGGCGAGAATGACATGGAGTATTCTGGAAAAGGGCTGAAATCCCTCTTTACACTGTGACTTTTTTTTTTGCGGGTTGGAACTTCTGATAGCTATAAATAAATGGCTTTATCTCAGCCACTGCTAATGACACAACTTGCAAACTTTTGGGTCCTGGAAACTGAGCCTTCTTTTAAAGAGGGACCAGCGTGCAGAACCAAGAATCCACACAAGCACGTGCGGGGCAAACTACAGGTATATTTGTGTTCTCTCTTTTTGAATTTTCACGTGTCGCGCCAAACCAGTCTTGAAACTGACGCTTCACCTCAAGAGGCTGCTTTCATGCCCCAAAGTGGAAGTTACAGGGATTACCAATGACTGAGGAGTGGCAGGCGAAGATGATGGGCTTTGCAGAATTGGCCAAAGTGACCTGCAGGATTCAAGTCCAGGACAATCAAAAATTTCAAAGGGACTGGAGTAAATTTATTGTATATTTGAATAATAATTGCAAAAATTAGCAGGACTAGTGACATAAATCCTACAGTGTGGATAATAGGTTAAAGAGCTAAACTGTGAGATAGGACTTGAAAGTGGAAAACCTGCTGAAGGGAGGGAAGCCACAGGCTTGGCAGAGCTGAAAGTAAATGTGTATGTTATTGTACTGTTGAAAATATTGTTTAAGGAGAAATATAATTAATTATTTTTTTTAAAAAAAGAGAGGCTGCTGCGCCATAGAGTCAGCAGCGTCAAGGAGGTGGAAAAGAAAAGCAGGGAAAGGCTGCAGCCCAGCAGCAGAGTGTCTGTTTTGTATGCAGAAGGCTCCAGGGCTCAATCCCCGGTATCTCCAGGTAGAACTGGGACTATGCCCTGCTTGAAATCCTGGAAAGCTGCTGCCAGTCAGTGTAAGGCAAAGTGATGCCCTTCAGTGGCTGCTAGACTCCCAAACTGCCCTGGCTGAGTTGATGGGTGCTGGGAGCTCAACACCACCTGCACAACACCAGGTTGTCTACCCTGGTATAGACAATACAGAGCAAGTTGGATGAGGGGTCTGGTTCAGGGAAAGACAGCTGCCTATCTTCATAATCAGTTTTAAATCGTGGTCTGCCTACTGGACTTCTGAATGCATGATCTGTAGAGTGGATGCTTAAAAACGGAACGAAGAGCCCTGCTGGATCAGGCCAAAGGTGGCCATCTAGGCCTGCATTCTGTACTCCCAGTGGCCTACCAGATGCCTGTGGGAAACCAGCAAGCAGGACTCAAAGAAAAGAGCACTCTCTACTCCTGTGACTTTCAGGAGCTGGTCTTCAGAAACATTGCTGCCTCCAACTACGGAAGCAGAGCATAGCCATCATGGCTGGTGGCCATTGATAGAAGAAGACTTTTGATTTGATATCCCACTTTTATCACTACCCTAAGGAGTCTCAAAGCGACTAACATTCTCCTTTCCCTTCCTCTCCCACAACAAACACGCTGTGAGGTGAGTGAGGCTGAGAGACTTCAGAGAAGTGTGACTAGCCCAAGGTCACCCAGCAGCTGCAGGTGGAGGAGCGGGGAATCGAACCCAGTTCACCAGATTACAAGTCCACTGCTCTTAACCACTACACCACACTGGCTCCCTCCTCCATGAATTTGTCTATTTGTCTTTTAGTAATAATAGTAATTTTATTATTGATGTGTTGCTCATCTGACTGGTTCACTCCAGTCATTCTGGGTGGCTCCAGAAAAATATAAAAACGCAGTAAAATATCAGACCTAAAACACTTCCCTGTACAGGGAAGCCAGCTAGGTTGGTGGCCATCACTGCCTCCTGGGGGATTGAGCTCCATACTCTCCTAACTATGCCCTGTGTGCCATGGACTCCTACGGAAAACATTATTGATTAATATACTTAAGGACAGTGATACATTTCCAAGCACAATTCAAAGTGTTGGTGCTGACCTTTAAAGCCCTAAACGGCCTCTGCCGAGTATACCTGAAGGAGCGTCTCCACCCCCATCATCTAGCCGGACACTGAGGTCCAGCTCTGAGGGCCTTCTGGCAGTTCCCTCTCTGCGAGAAGTGAGGTTGCAGGGAACCAGGCAGAGGGCCTTCTCGGTGGTGGCTCACACCCTGTGGAACGCTCTCCCATCAGATGTCAAGGAAATAAGCAACTATATGACATTTAGAAGATATCTGAAGGCAGCCCTGTTTAGGGAAGCTTTTAATGACTGATAATGTATTTTTAATCTTTTGTTGAAAGCTGCCCAGAGTAGCTGGGGAAACCCAGTCAGATGGGTGGGGTAGAAAAAAAAAATTATTATTATTAGGCTGTTACTGGAATTCTACCACTCCCTTTTCTCTCCTCATAGCTTTCCTTTCCTTTTTTGCTTTGTTCTTTTCTCTTTATTGTTGGTATTATTACTCGTGTGAAAACAGAAACCGATGCCAAACGACAACGATGCCCTGTGTGACAAAGTAGGGTATTAGCAGAAGCTCACACACACCCACAGCCCCCCTTTCAGCCACTTACCCTAGGAGCAACCTCAGCTTGCCGGACAGCCGGGAGGACCCCAGGTTCAGCTCCTTGAGGCATCTCAGTCGGCTCAGCTGGTTGGCAAAGTACTGCAGGCTCCCCTCCATGCCCACGGTGAGGCGCCTCACATCCACGTTGCTGTAGGGCAGCTTCAGGCTCGCCAGGTTGGTGAACTTGGTCAGGTGGGGGAGGACCACTCGCAAGCCGGAGAGGCCCAGGTTGTTGAACCTCAGGTCCACCTGCCGGACGCCGACCGGGTCCAGGAACTCCAGCAGCCCCACGGTGCTGGCGATGGACAGCTCCTCTGCCCGGAAGTCCCGGCACCTCAGCCGCAGGGCATTGTAGCTGTTGATCTGCAAGGCGTCCTTCAGGACTCCGTAGGAGGTGCTGTTCACAAAGAGGTCCACCCAAACATCCACGGAGACGGGAGGGAGGGCTGGGGGGCCCGGGGGTTTGCTGTAGGGGCTTTTTCTCCGCTTGGACGTCCGCCTCGTCCACTTGCCTTGCTGCTTGGAGATGTCCAGGCAAGCCTTTGCCAGCGTGACTGTCCGGGACCAGAGACTCATGCTCTCTGGGCCCTGCCCTTCGTCCTGGAGGCCAGTCATGTCGAGAATCTGCAGCCGCTGCTGCGGCCCTTTGCTGCCAGGGAGGCCAAACAAGAACAGCCATTAGGGCAACCCTAGTCCCGCCCCCCAGGTAGCTCTCCCTGCCCACACCCTTTAGGAGACGCCCAGGGGCCTAATAATAATAATAATAATAATAATAATAATAATAATAATAATAATAATAAAAATTATTTATACCCCACCCTCCCCAGCCAAGACCGGGCTCAGGGCGGCTAACAACCAATAATAAAAACTAGTTGATTAAAATACAATTTAAAAGATTAAGATACAACATTAAAACAATTAGGGAGCAATCTCTTCATAGGAGAAGAAAGGAAAAAGAGAGAGGGGGAGGGAATCAAACTGATTCTGAGCCAAAGGCCAGGTGGAACAACTCTGTCTTACAGGCCCTGCGGAAAGAGATCAGATCTCGCAGGGCCCTGGTCTCAAGAGACAGAGCGTTCCACCAGGCCAGGGCCAGTGTTGAGAATGTCCTGGCTCTGGTTGAGGCTAATCTAACTTCCTTAGGGCCCGGGACCTCTAGGGTGTTGCTATTTATGGACCTTGAGGCTCTCTGTGGGAGGCGGTCCCGTAGGTACAAGGGTCCTAGGCCGTGAAGGGCTTTAAAAGTCAAAACCAGCACCTTAAATCTGACCCTGTACTCCACTGGGAGCCAATGCAGCTGGAAAAGCACTGGGTGAATATGCTCCCATGGCAGAGACCCTGTGAGGAGCCTCGCTGCAGCATTCTGCACCCGCTGGAGTTTCTGGGACAGCTTCAAGGGCAGCCCAGCGTAGAGCGAATTACATAGACTATCACATACCTCTTACTGCCACGCCGGTTGTCCAGCAGCTTGATTAGGTATGTCACAACTCCCGAAATAACCATCTGGATGCAGTACTTGTTGGGCTTCTCCCGGATCAGGGCCCGTTCGCAGTGCTGGCATTTCCGCAGCAGCTTCTGGAAACTGAGGACTGGGAAGGGCCAGGTGTTCACGAGCAGCTGCAAGGACAGGGTCCTCTTGTCCATGAAGGCCGCTTTGAACAAGACGGGGTAGAGCTCCTTTGGGAGGAAGCCCAAGGCATCTTGCAGGCTATCAAAGTCAGCGACAACCTTCTGAGAGCAGAGGAACACCAGGGAGTTCATGGCAGCGACTGAGCAGAAGGCAAGCCAGAAAGCTGAGGAAAGAATAGCTTCTGTTAGATTTATTACTGAGTTTATTTTTATTTCATAAAACACACCGCTTGAACATACAAATTCCAAACATTCAGTGCATATTAAAAAGGCCTCCCTACACCTTTTACCTCTACAGAAGCACTGGCTGGGAAACTGACTTGTGCAAGGCTACTCAATGAGTTTCAAAAATGACGATGGATCTTGGGACTTCCATACTGCACCAGCTGTCACAATAATGAACACCCACCCCAGCTCCAACACTGTATCAGATTTGGACTGTATTTTTAAAAAATATTTATTAATTTTTTAACATTTCCAACACAACACTTCAAAGAAAGAAAAAACAAAAAAAGAAAAAACAATGCAAATACAATACAAAATCGCTACATAGACTAAAAAAACAAACAAAAACAAGCAAAAACAGTTTAAAAACACCTCAAACATTTTCAATATCTTATATTTCATTCACTTATTTCCAGCGACCTCCTCCCACCTCCCTTTTTGTATTCCACTTCTATTATTTGTTTCAGCAATTCCTTTCCATCTTACTCTGTTTTCTGTTCTATAATTATCTTAACACATTCTTGCCATACTTTTCCTTTAATTTTCTATTAATCTATCTATACCTAATTCCTTATGACATTTCTGCTAAAGCCATATAATTTCATTCCAACATTTTTCTAACATTCCTTAATTTTACAATATCTCTATAAATGGTCTTTAAGCTTTTTCCAATCTTCTTCCACCGACTCTTCTCCCTGGTCTCGGATCTTGCCAGTCATTTCCGCCAATTCCATATAGTCCTTTAATTTCATCTGCCATTGTCCAACGCTTCAATGTTTTCAAAAAGCAACCATTCTCTCAACCAGCAAAAAGCAGATAGTTCACAGCAAAATTTAAAGGTCTGGCAGGGCAGTCCTCCTCCTTCTTTGGCATCCATCAATATCTTAAGTTTTACTCGAGGCTTCCTGCCCTGCCAAACAACTCTAGGAGCATACCTCTGCCACCTCCTGAAACCCTCCATCCCATCCCGACGCTTGCAGTGTTTGAAACAAAAGCAACATCCCCAACAACACAGCAGCCCTCATCCCCACCACAGTAACTCGGCCCAACAGTGACAACTTCTGATTTGTCCATATTTCCAAATCCCCCTTCTCCTCAATCCAACAACCTTCACAGTTATCCTTAAGCAAATTCACATTTTTGGCCGTCATACTAACCCCCAAATACCTCTCTTTCTCAATCAATGTTAGTATCGCCTCCTGAAACTCTGTCAAGCTTTCCTTTTCCAATTCAGATAGGGCTCTGGTCCTCAAATTCATCCGTTCTTCTTTAAGTTCAATCATAACGAATGTCAACTTATGTTCATCAGGTTGTCTTTGTATGGATGGGACTCTCCTCTCCAGTTGTATTATTTTAGATTCAGCAGCAAGGGTTTTCCCCCGACTTCATCTGCAGTTTGCCATATTGAAGTAGATTCCTGTGTCAGTTTCTGAGTGGTTTCTGAATTAGTATTCACCTTTTGTCCCAAGTTATTTAAACTTTCTACAATTGAATCAATTTCAATATTTGCAACATCCAATTTCACATTTCTCGCATCTGTTTTCTTGTG
The DNA here is from genome assembly GCF_965112155.1 of Podarcis liolepis. Classification (NCBI taxonomy): domain Eukaryota; kingdom Metazoa; phylum Chordata; class Lepidosauria; order Squamata; family Lacertidae; genus Podarcis; species Podarcis liolepis. The sequence continues at coordinate 2,055,903 of NC_139560.1, read as the reverse complement.
GAGTTGTTCCAGCGAATCGTTTATTTTCAATAATGCAGCCACTAAGGCCTCTTCTGTCGACTTCCTCACTCACTCCTGCAGGGATATACAATCCAAAGCCTCCCCCCTCTTCTCCTGCTTCCAAGGGGGGTTTAATATTTTTTACTGATGAGGATTTAGTCCTTTACAATAGGCTTTCCAAGACTTTGGCTTGCAGCCTCTTTGCCTCAGTCTTATTTACAAAAAGGGGAGGTGGACTTCCTGTTTTGGACCTCCCCGTTTCAGTGCCAAATTAAGACGTTTTAAAGATCCAATTCTTCACTCTACTCATGGGTAGCTGCTTTAAGATCAAATTGTCCACAGGAAAAAGTCAGCGCTCTCCGGCAACAGCTATGCAGCTTCGCTCCGTGGAAGAAGCAGTCGATCCGAAGCACCGTGCTGCTCACCCCACATCGCTCCGGATCCCCGAAACCGGGTTTCCCCGCGAGTAGGGGAGGCGCAAAAGGTGCCCGCCGAATCCCACGTTCACAGGCTTCACCCGCCTGTGATTTTTAGTGGGTCTCCGCCTTCGCCGTGGCGGCCAGACCCGAATTTCCACGAGGCAAATTCCTCCCGATCAGAGGAATTCTGCCATTGCCGGTGGCGCCAACCCAGAAGTCCCTCAGATTTGGACTGCATGCAGTCTCCAGCCTTCACAGGGGTGAAGTGTGACAGTGTGCTCTCAGAGACTTATGGATCATGTGTGGTTTCCTGCTGTCTCTGGGGGAATTTTCCTCTGGTTAATGGCTGAGGGTCTTGCCTAGGCTCTCTTGTCCACTTTGGTTATGTACTTTTTGAGGTTATTATGACTTTTCTTATGTTTGTAATGATGTAATTTTTTACATGTTATAAACCACCATAAGCATTGTTTCGAGTTGGAAAAGATAAATTGATATATGCACGTCTTAGAAATAAGATGGCATTGGTCAACTACTCCCAAGTGTCTTCACCCCAACCACAGTCTCATCTTAGTGCTGTGTTACTTTGAGGGCAAAGAAACGGTTGGGTTGATCATTAGTGCAAAAATGGAAGAGTAAAAAAAGGATGACCCCCCCCAAAAAAAACACAGACTCGAGCCCACTAAAGAGCCATCTTTGTGGTTATGGTGGTGGTGAAGCCCACCTCTCCTCCAGCCAGCAGAGTTCCTTCAAGTGATAAGGGGGTCTACTTCAAGTAAGCAAACGGAATCAACCACATACTTGAGCCTGCTGTGGTCAATGTCATTTTTACACTTTGTCAATCAAGTGCTTGCATCTAGACACCGTAGTAGTAGTAGTAGTAGTAGTAGTAATAATAATAATAATAATAATAATAATAATAATTTATTATTTATACCCTGCCCAACTGGCTGGGTTTCCCCAGCCACTCTGGGTGGCTTCCAACGAAATATTAAAATACAGTAGTCCGTCAAACATTAAAAGCTTCCCTAAACAGGGCTGCCTTCAGATGTCTTCTAAAAATCTGGTAGTTTTTCTCTTTGACATCTGATGAGGGCGCGTTCCACAGGGCGGGTGCCACTACCAAGAAGGCCCTCTGCCTGGTTCCCTGTAACTTGGCTTCTTGCAGCGAGGGAACCGCCAGAGGCCCTCGGAGCTGGACCTCAGTGTCCGGGCAGAACGATGGGGGTGGAGACGCTCCTTCAGGTATACTGAACCAAGGCCGTTTAGGGCTTTAAAGGTCAGAACCAACACTTTGAATTGTGCTCAGAAATGTACTGTTATGAAGGTCAGAGACAAATGCAACCAAGATGCCTTCTTGTCAGATTATTATGGGCAAGTATGCCACCCAGAGATAAGCTGCTTTGAGGTTTGAGAGCTACCACTTTCATTGTACCAGAAGTTATGAATGATTCCTTGAAGGATGGGGTGGTTCAAGGGGTCTACAAATTATGGCTGGACTTGACATTACTTCCCCCTTCCAAATTTTTATGATTTTCCCCTTCTCAAGTGCCGTATTTTTCGCTCTATAACACGCACCCGACCATAACACGCACGTAGTTTTTAGAGGAGGAAAATCCCGTAGGCATGCCACCCGTAGGCATTCCCTCCATAACACGCACAGACATTTCCCCTTACTTTTAAGGAGGAAAAAAGTGAGTGTTATGGTGCAAAAATACGGTATATATGATCCATTATTTGAACTGATATAAATGGACTACTGACACTCTTGTTTTCTGGCACAAACATCAGACTATGGGGAAATGCTGATTTTTGGCTAGTAAGCGTCTTATGGCACCATCAAGACTAAAGGTTTTTGGAGCATGGCTAGGGATGTTGTGTTGAGAATAAGAACCATTGAGCTCAGAGGTGCTTTGTTAACTTCCATGCCATTAGGCTGCAGAGCAGAGGGTGAGGAGGGAAGCAGGATTGCCCCATCAGCACTGCTGAGAAACCACCTGCCTTCAGTAGTAGATAGGTAGCCGTGTTGGTCTGCCATAGTCAAAATAAAAAATTCCTTCCAGTAGCACCTTAAAGACCAACTAAGTTAGTTCTTGGTATGAGCTTTCGTGTATCTGAAGAAGTGTGCATGCACACGAAAGCTCATACCAAGAACTAACTTAGTTGGTCTTTAAGGTGCTACTGGAAGGAATTTTTTATTTCACCTGCCTTCAGAACTTCAGCCTGAAGCAACCATTCCACCTGGCTACCTGTTTCCATTCCAGCAGATCAATGACTGAAGCCTAAGTGCTTTTTCTTCCTCCTCTTCCCTTTTATGTCATGCCTGACAATAGGGACTATTTTGTTTTTTAGTGTAAGCATCGTGGAACAGTTTTTAACGAAGAACAGGGGGGAAAGGGTTTCTTAATAAACTTGAAAAACACACTGAACATTTTTTTCTTTAAAAAAATGATATCCAGCCAGCTGAAAGACAACCATTGGGTTTTAATTAGAAATGCAAACAATTTTACAAAAAAGTGTTACAATTTAAATTAGTAGCCTAAAGTAGGAATTCCATCAAGCAAAAGCACCCAGCCTCTGATCTGATTCCCTCCCCTCTTATTTCTAATTACTGGTATTTAGGCCGTTTTGTTGTTGTTGTTTTTTTGGGGGGGGAGAATGCTTTCGGTTTTTTCAGCAACCACAAATGCTGAAGACTAACAGAGTGAATCGAGTTCCACCCACTATATCCCTCCCCCAGCCTTGTTTTTAATTAACCTCCTCTACTTCCTACAATTGTAGAGTTAGAAGGGACCTAGCCGGCTAAATCAGTCTCAAACCCTTGGTGAGTTAGCTACTCCCCCTGGATGCAAAGATAGGGTTTGGTGGATTGAGAGGACAAAGCCAAGAGGGGCTCCAACAGTTAACAAAGCAGTTTCTGCACATTGAGCAGAGGGTTGTAAGGGGCGGTTGGGGGTCAGCCACCTGGGAGAGTAGACCATCTAGGAGAAGGCAAAAACCTCCGCTGCCTTGAGGGATATCTTTGGGAGAGAAAAAGGCTCAAGAGTAAACCCTACAAAAATCCAGAGTGGAGTCCCTAAGACGGTTGGATGGTGTCTTGTACGCCTCCATCCAGCAACTTTGCAGCCAAGCTGGTACCAAACGTAATGCTCTGCTTTCCTGTGGACCACATCAGCAAGGCTGAGAGAGGGGTCTTGTTTGGGTAGCCCAGGACCTCCATACTCACTGCCCAGGTTTGTGCCCGGGGGAGGAGACAACAATCTCTCAAAGGACCTGTTGATGGCATTTTACCATTGTACTGTGGAGAGTGTATTAACTTATGGTCTGTGTGTGTGGTTTGGGAGCTGCACGGTCAGGGGAAAAACAATGCTGTCCAGGGTTGTAAAGACTGAGGAGAATAACTGGGTGCACTCTTCCCCCCTTGGATCAAATCTATGCTTCCAGGTGCCATAAGAAAGCTGCAGAGATAGGGCAGGATAGTGCACACCCCAGAAATGATCTCTTTCAGCTTCTGCCTTCTGGAAGAAGGTACAGGGTTATAAAGACTAGGACTAGCCGCCTGAGAAACAGTTTCTACCCAAATGCAATTCTGGTTTTAAACGCAGTATAAGGAGTCTCTATAGGAGTATATTGTATTTTAAAATGGGGTTTCAGAGTTTTTAGGGGTTTTGAATGTCTTATGTAGATTTTTCAATTTCATTGTTCTGTATGGGGACAATAAAGATATTGTATCGTATCGTGCTGATAGTGCAGTGGATGCACACTCCATTTGGATATAGACAAGGGAGATCTAATCAGCATAGGTAACTGAAAAGGGGTAGCATGCTCAATCTCTTGAAATCACAAACTTGAAAGCTTTCATTATTCCCTCATTTGCCAAAAAGGAGGGGTCTATTGTTACAATTACCTGTAGGGAGTTTGTCAAATCTGGGACCTTCTGTCTGCCCTGAAGGCAAGAAGTGTTCCAGCTCCTTTTTTATATATACATAAAATAACCACTCTATTGACCTGAACAATAATCCAGTGTCAAATTTATTGTTCTTAATTAAGGTATTAGCATCAGTCATGCTGTTCCAGTTTCGGACAGTCCTGGATGACACTGAATATTTGGATTCATTCCAGGCTGGCTTCCAGCCTGGTTTCAGAATGGAAATCACCTTGGTCATGGTGGCAGATGATCTCTGGGAGATCAGAGTAAACCTGTTGGCAATCCAGGCTGTCTCAGCACCATGACAGAAAGGATTTCTCTCTCTCTCTTTTGCCTCTTCTAAGATAGTGCTCAACAGCTACATATATATGAATGCTTTTCGTGCCCCAATGGATTTGATATTGTGCATTCTTATTTTTATTTACTCATTACTATTACCTGCCCTTTGCCATAAGGTCCCAGTGTGGGTTATGGCATTGAAAGCAACACTGATAAGCAGTAAGGTACTAGAGTAACAATTGGATAAAAATGATAACAAAATGCAGAGAATGGTGTAAGATGTAAAGAACCAGTAGAAGGGGGGTGGAAGGAAGTCTTGAGGTTTAAAGAGCTTCAAAAGAAGACTTGCAAAATAGTAGAATCCCTTATCAGAAGTTCAAATGTTAGATTGTGCTTTGATTTTTGCATCCTTATTGTTTACTGCCTGTGAAAATTAATAAAAATTTATTTACAAAAAAGAAAGAAAGGAAAGCAACGTTGATAAAATGGTTTGATTTTCTACCTGTAGAAGCCATTTTGGCGTGCAACAGAGGAACATAGGGAGCTGCGGTAATCGAGATCGGGCCTTTTCTGCGCTTGTGTGATGCTCTCCCCACCCCGGGAGGCTCCCGGTTTGGGTGGACGGCTCTCCCGGGGACACCTTTAGGCGATCGGGCATTATTCCTCTCCTCCCGGGCCTCCGCTTGGTATTATGCAACGCGTGGGGCCTTTGCAACCGCGGGGTGGGGTTTATCGCTTTGTTCTTAGGCTACGTGTTCCTGCGTTTCGGGGACCGCAAGCCGATCTGCGACGGTCGGTCGACCGGCGGCAGCTGCGACACCGGATCGGACCCGCTTCTCTTCCAGGCACCGGTGTCCCGTCGGGAGGAGGCCTCCTCTCTCTCCCTCCCTCCCTCCCTCCCTGCCAGCCCGGCCTGGCGATGCCGCGGGGGCCGCCCGCTTCCAAGGCAGAGGAGAGGCGCCTCGGCAGGGAGGGAGGAGGAGACGGAGCTCGATTCTCCCGGCCGAGAAGGAGCCCGACTGTGAGGGGAATCCGATCCGGAGGGGGGGGCTGCCCCTCCCCCCCCCCGCTCCGTGGGCCTCAGGGGCGGAAACCGGCGCCCCCACCCCGGCCATTTTTGAAGCAAGGCGATGCCTTTAAGGCGAGGCCGGGCCTTTCTTTTGTTGCGCGGCTCCCCCGCCTCCGTTTGCCGCCACGCCCCTCCCCCCACCGCCGCATTCCTGTCACGGAGGACCCCTCCCGTCGCCATGGCAACGACATCCCCCTCAGCGACCCCCCCCTCCCCAGAACCGGGCTCTCTCTCTCTCTCAATTCCCGTAGTAGGCCTCGGGTCTTACCGGGCCCCCGCGACCACTCCTCGCTCCTTCTCTCGGCGACGCTCCGCTCTCCCCTCAGGCCATCCCGAGGCGGCCCCGAGACCCTCCTGCGCGCGCGCACCGCCGGCCGTCCCCTTCGCAGCCGCCGTAGCGCCGCGAGGACGTGGTGCGCAGGCGCGGACGGGGCGCCGCCGCCGCCTCCTCGCCCTCCTCTCTCTTCCCTCCCCCCCTCCCACGGGGTTGCCAAGGAGACCAGCGGCCTGCCTTCCTTTCTTCCCTGACACCCCAGAGGCTCCTCCTGATTGGGGCGCGGCAGGCGCCGCCCCTCGAGCGGGAGAACCGTCGCCGATTGGTCGGCGCGGCGGGCGCGCGGGAAGAAGGGAATCGCCTCAGAGCGCGGCGGGAAGGAGGCCGAGGTAACGGAGAGCGGCCGGACACCAGGGTCCCTTCCAGTGTCCTGAGGAGGAGGTGCCCGGACGCCTGGGTCCCTTTCAGTAACCTGAGAGGGGGGTGCCCGGACGCCTGGGTCCCTTTCAGTGTCCTGAGGAGGGGGTGCCCGGACGCCTGGGTCCCTTTCAGTGTCCTGAGGAGGGGGTGCCCGGACGCCTGGGTCCCTTTCAGTATCCTGAGGAGGGGGTGCCCGGACGCCTGGGTCCCTTCCAGTGTCCTGAGGAGGGGGTGCCCGGACGCCTGGGTCCCTTCCAGTGTCCTGAGGAGGGGGCGCCCGGACGCCTGGGTCCCTTCCAGTGTCCTGAGGAGGGCGCGCCCGGACGCCTGGGTCCCTTCCAGTGTCCTGAGGAGGGGGTGCCCGGACGCCTGGGTCCCTTCCAGTAACCTGAGGAGGGGGTGCCCGGACGCCTGGGTCCCTTCCAGTATCCTGAGGAGGGGGTGCCCGGACGCCTGGGTCCCTTCCAGTACCCTGAGGAGGGGGTGCCCAGACGCCTGGGTCCCTTCCAGTACCCTGAGGAGGGGGTGCCCGGACGCCTGGGTCCCTTCCAGTATCCTGAGGAGGGGGTGCCCGGACGCCTGGGTCCCTTCCAGTACCCTGAGGAGGGGGTGCCCGGATGCCTGGGTCCCTTCCAGGGTCCTGAGGAGGGGGTGCCCGGACGCCTGGGTCCCTTCCAGTGTCCTGAGGAGGGGGTGCCCGGACGCCTGGGTCCCTTCCAGTGTCCTGAGGAGGGGGTGCCCGGACGCCTGGGTCCCTTCCAGTGTCCTGAGGAGGGGGTGCCCGGACGCCTGGGTCCCTTCCAGTACCCTGAGGAGGGGGTGCCCGGACGCCTGGGTCCCTTCCAGTATCCTGAGGAGGGGGTGCCCGGACGCTTGGGTCCCTTCCAGGATCCTGAGGAGGGGGTGCCCGGACGCCTGGGTCCCTTTCAGGGTCCTGAGGAGGGGGTGCCCGGACGCCTGGGTCCCTTTCAGTATCCTGAGGAGGGGGTGCCCGGACGCCTGGGTCCCTTCCAGTGTCCTGAGGAGGGGGTGCCCGGACGCCTGGGTCCCTTCCAGGATCCTGAGGAGGGGGTGCCCGGACGCCTGGGTCCCTTTCAGTGTCCTGAGGAGGGGGTGCCCGGACGCCTGGGTCTCTTTCAGTGTCCTGAGGAGGGGGTGCCCGGACGCCTGGGTCCCTTCCAGTGTCCTGAGGAGGGGGTGCCCGGACGCCTGGGTCCCTTCCAGTGTCCTGAGGAGGGGGCGCCCGGACGCCTGGGTCCCTTCCAGTGTCCTGAGGAGGGCGCGCCCGGACGCCTGGGTCCCTTCCAGTGTCCTGAGGAGGGGGTGCCCGGACGCCTGGGTCCCTTTCAGTAACCTGAGGAGGGGGTGCCCGGACGCCTGGGTCCCTTCCAGTATCCTGAGGAGGGGGTGCCCGGACGCCTGGGTCCCTTCCAGTACCCTGAGGAGGGGGTGCCCAGACGCCTGGGTCCCTTCCAGTACCCTGAGGAGGGGGTGCCCGGACGCCTGGGTCCCTTCCAGTATCCTGAGGAGGGGGTGCCCGGACGCCTGGGTCCCTTCCAGTACCCTGAGGAGGGGGTGCCCGGATGCCTGGGTCCCTTCCAGTGTCCTGAGGAGGGGGTGCCCGGACGCCTGGGTCCCTTTCAGTAACCTGAGGAGGGGGTGCCCGGACGCCTGGGTCCCTTCCAGTATCCTGAGGAGGGGGTGCCCGGACGCCTGGGTCCCTTCCAGTACCCTGAGGAGGGGGTGCCCAGACGCCTGGGTCCCTTCCAGTACCCTGAGGAGGGGGTGCCCGGACGCCTGGGTCCCTTCCAGTATCCTGAGGAGGGGGTGCCCGGACGCCTGGGTCCCTTCCAGTACCCTGAGGAGGGGGTGCCCGGATGCCTGGGTCCCTTCCAGGGTCCTGAGGAGGGGGTGCCCGGACGCCTGGGTCCCTTCCAGTGTCCTGAGGAGGGGGTGCCCGGACGCCTGGGTCCCTTCCAGTGTCCTGAGGAGGGGGTGCCCGGACGCCTGGGTCCCTTCCAGTACCCTGAGGAGGGGGTGCCCGGACGCCTGGGTCCCTTCCAGTATCCTGAGGAGGGGGTGCCCGGACGCTTGGGTCCCTTCCAGTACCCTGAGGAGGGGGTGCCTGGACGCCTGGGTCCCTTTCAGGGTCCTGAGGAGGGGGTGCCCGGACGCCTGGGTCCCTTCCAGTACCCCGAGGAGGGGGTGCCTGGACGCCTGGGTCCCTTCCAGTATCCTGAGGAGGGGGTGCCCGGACGCCTGGGTCCCTTTCAGTATCCTGAGGAGGGGGTGCCCGGACGCCTGGGTCCCTTCCAGTGTCCTGAGGAGGGGGTGCCCGGACGCCTGGGTCCCTTCCAGGATCCTGAGGAGGGGGTGCCCGGACGCCTGGGTCCCTTTCAGTGTCCTGAGGAGGGGGTGCCCGGACGCCTGGGTCTCTTTCAGTGTCCTGAGGAGGGGGCGCCCGGACGCCTGGGTCCCTTCCAGTGTCCTGAGGAGGGGGCGCCCGGACGCCTGGGTCCCTTCCAGTGTCCTGAGGAGGGGGCGCCCGGACGCCTGGGTCCCTTCCAGTGTCCTGAGGAGGGGGTGCCCGGACGCCTGGGTCCCTTCCAGTGTCCTGAGGAGGGGGTGCCCGGACGCCTGGGTCCCTTCCAGTGTCCTGAGGAGGGGGTGCCCGGACGCCTGGGTCCCTTCCAGTATCCTGAGGAGGGGGTGCCCGGACGCCTGGGTCCCTTTCAGTATCCTGAGGAGGGGGTGCCCGGACGCCTGGGTCCCTTTCAGTATCCTGAGGAGGGGGTGCCCGGACGCCTGGGTCCCTTCCAGTGTCCTGAGGAGGGGGTGCCCGGACGCCTGGGTCCCTTCCAGTGTCCTGAAGAGGGGGTGCCCGGACGCCTGGGTCCCTTTCAGTATCCTGAGGAGGGGGTGCCCGGACGCCTGGGTCCCTTCCAGGGTCCTGAGGAGGGGGTGCCCGGACGCCTGGGTCCCTTCCAGTGTCCTGAGGAGGGGGTGCCCGGACGCCTGGGTCCCTTCCAGTATCCTGAGGAGGGGGTGCCCGGACGCTTGGGTCCCTTCCAGTACCCTGAGGAGGGGGTGCCCGGACGCCTGGGTCCCTTCCAGTATCCTGAGGAGGGGGTGCCCGGACGCTTGGGTCCCTTCCAGTGTCCTGAGGAGGGGGTGCCCGGACGCCTGGGTCCCTTCCAGTATCCTGAGGAGGGGGTGCCCGGACGCCTGGGTCCCTTCCAGTGTCCTGAGGAGGGGGTGCCCGGACGCCTGGGTCCCTTCCAGTGTCCTGAGGAGGGGGTGCCCGGACGCCTGGGTCCCTTTCAGTATCCTGAGGAGGGGGTGCCCGGACGCCTGGGTCCCTTTCAGTATCCTGAGGAGGGGGTGCCCGGACGCCTGGGTCCCTTCCAGTGTCCTGAGGAGGGGGTGCCCAGACGCCTGGGTCCCTTCCAGTGTCCTGAGGAGGGGGTGCCCGGACGCCTGGGTCCCTTTCAGTATCCTGAGGAGGGGGTGCCCGGACGCCTGGGTCCCTTCCAGTGTCCTGAGGAGGGGGTGCCCGGACGCCTGGGTCCCTTCCAGTGTCCTGAGGAGGGGGTGCCCGGACGCCTGGGTCCCTTCCAGTGTCCTGAGGAGGGGGTGCCCGGACGCCTGGGTCCCTTCCAGTGTCCTGAGGAGGGGGTGCCCGGACGCCTGGGTCCCTTCCAGACTCCTGAGGAGGGGGTGCCCGGACGCCTGGGTCCCTTTCAGTGTCCTGAGGAGGGGGTGCCCGGACGCCTGGATCCCTTCCAGTGTCCTGAGGAGGAGGTGCCCGGACACCAGGGTCCCTTTCAGTGTCCTGAGGAGGGGGTGCCCGGACGCCTGGGTCCCTTTCAGGGTCCTGAGGAGGGGGTGCCCGGACGCCTGGGTCCCTTCCAGGGTCCTGAGGAGGGGGTGCCTGGACGCCTGGGTTCCTTCCAGCCTTGGGAGGGGGAGGGATCCCCGAATGCCTGGGTCCCTTCCAGTGTCCTGAGGAGGGGGTGCCCGGACGCCTGGGTCCCTTTCAGTGTCCTGGGGAGGGGGTGCCCGGACGCCTGGGTCCCTTCCAGCCTTGGGAGGGGGAGGGATCCCCGGATGCCTGGGTCCCTTTCAGAGCCCCTCTTCGGGGCAGGGGTCTCCTGCTTATCTTTTTCATGTACAGGGATGGCTGCCACAGTGTTGTGTTTCATGGTGGGGGGCGGGGGAAGCCCAATGGGAACTTGATCATGGCACCCTTAGTGGGTCCAGCTAAGAATCCCAAAATCTATATATAATAATAATTTATTATTTGTACCCTGCCCATCTGGCTGGGTTTCCCCAGCCACTCTGGGCGGCTTCCAACAAAACACTAAAATACAATATTAAACATTAAAAGCTTCCCTAAAGAGGGCTGCCTTCAGATGTCTTCTAAAAGTCTGGTAGTTATTTTTCTCTTTGACATCTGGTGGGAGGGAGTTCCACAGGGCGGGTGCCACCACTGAGGAGGTTCTGGTTCCCTCTGCCTGGTTCCCTGTAACTTGGCTTCTCACAGGGAGGGAACTGCCAGAAGGCCATCGGCGCTGGACCTCAGTGTCCGGGCAGAATGATGGGGGTGGAGACGCTCCTTCAGGTATGCTGGACCGAGGCCATTTAGGGCTTTCAAGGTCAGCACCAACACTTTGAATTGTGCTTGGAAACGTACTGGGAGCCAATGTAGGTCTTTCAAGACCAGTGTTATGTGGTCTTGGCAGCCGCCCCCAGTCACCAGTCTAGCTGCCGCATTCTGGATTAATTGCAGTTTCCGGGTCACCTTCAAAGGTAGCCCCACGTAGAGCGCATTGCAGTAGTCCAAGCAGGAGATAACCAGAACATGCACCACTCTGGCAAGACAGTCTTTGGACAGGGAGGGTCTCATCCTGCATACATAGATGGAGCTGGTAAACAGCTACCCTGGACACAGAATTGACCTGCGCCTCCATGGATGGCTGTGAGTCCAAAATGACCCCCAGGCTGCGCACCTGGTCCTTCAGGGGCACAGTTACCCCATTCAGGACCAGGGAGTCCTCCACACCTGCCCGCCTTCTGTATCACATGTGGTGGCAGTGTAAAGAAATCAAGTTGTTCTGGGAGGATATCCATTCCGAGTTGGGAAAAATGCTAAAAATATACTTTAGCAAAAAACAGAAGCTTTACTAGGAATCACAGATTTGGATATTCCTAAAAAAGCAGAACTTTTTCTCTATGCTACAGTTGCAGCAAGAATACTCATGCGACAAATTGGAAAAGTGATAAAGCCCCTTCTAGATCAGAGTGGATCCAAAAAATGACCGAATATGCAGAATTAGACCATTTATCAGAAAGAATAAAAAATAAATCAAAGGAAGTATTCACCACAAAACGGGAAGTCTTTAAAATTTATTTGAAAAATAGTAATGGCAGTTTGAAGTCTGTAGCAGCATTTGAATAACTTCAAGTAGGAATTTTAAATCTAATGGAAAACCTAGGATAGAATAAATAACATTAAACCCAAAATATGCTATAATATGGCAGTGAATAATGGATGAGAAATAGAAGCAAGGAGTAAACAGGAAGTCAGCTATATAGGAAAAAGTCATTTTATGTTAAATGTATTGTGAGCACTATTCAATATATTGTTGTTTTTTATTTTTTTCTGTCTTAGTTGTTAGCAGGTAATGGATATTTGTTTATCTTCGTATTTCTTTTTTGTATGTGGTGTATTAAAATGAAATAAAAATATATATTTTTAAAAAAAGAATCCCAAAAGAGTTAAGTTCCCTCAGAACTTCCTCTGACTTAGTTCACATGTGATGCAGGCATGTGAGAGACTTCAATGTGTGCCAGAGTATACTTTGGCAGAGAAGTAATGTGCATTCTCTTTCCTTTCAGATTATAGTGTTATAAGAAAAAACTGCTCCTTTCCCCTTATGGGGTATCTAAGAGCCCGTATAGAGTCCTTATGTAGGTTCTCTATCTGTAGGAGAAAATAATAATAATCAAATTTATATGCCACCATATAAATGGTCCCAGGGCAGTTCACAACAGAAAAACACAAAATGAGAATACAAAATACATAGTAAAAGAAACACATTTTAAAAGCCTTAAATCAGCCAAACACGCCTAGTTGAAGAGGTGTTTTAATAAGATGTATTAAAAACATACAGGTAATTACAATAAGAACAGCACAGCACCAGCCATTTCCTTAAAGCATCCCGTTCCGAAAAGCTTGTTGAAACTAGAATGTCTTCACCTGCTGGATGAAGGACAGTAAGAAGGGAGTCAGTCTATCTTCTCTAATGTCATCTATATTGATTACACTGTAATAATAATAATAATAATAATAATAATTTATGAACAATATTAAATCTGAAAGTTGCATTCTCCAATTATGAATTGCCTGCTGTGTAACATATTCTGGACTTGCAGTGTGGCCTCCTGCCTGCTACCAACCCAGCTCTGAAGGGTTCTTTTGGAACATATTAACCTAAAACCTCTGTCTTCTCGTGCAGTTTTTGGAAGCCTGTCTTGGGGAGCGATGGACAGATGTAGCAAGGTGAAACGCCTGCTGAAAAACTGGGAGGTTTTGTTTTTTCAGGAGCACCAGAGGAAACCTGGAAAGGTATTTGGAACACTGTAGACTAGGATGGACATTTGAGTTATTGCTGACAGCACGTCTGTAGCCATTCACATTTCTAAAATTATCCTGACAAATTTGCACCTGTTTTCTAGGCTGATGTTGCAACGGCTCCTGAAGAGGTCAGACGTAAGTGTGACTTTTCTCCATAGCATATTTGTTTTTGTGTACTGCAGTAGTGGAAGGGATGTTAATCAAGGGGACAGCTTTTATTTTTGGAATAATTTAGATCAGCTGGCAAGTCCCCAGAGTCACGTGTATGCTTCCCAGTTCCCTATGGTGGTAAGGAGCGCCTAGAACTCTAAAACCCTGTAACTCCTCCTAATTAAAACACAAAAATTCAACTAGCAGAATAATTGCCACTGCTCATTTTAAGAACACATTGTCTTAAGGTAGGAAGAGTTGGTTGGTTCAGGGCAACCTCTCTATTCCAGCACCTTTCCCCTGCAAATGCCTCAATAGGAAGCGTTGCAAAAGAGAAGATAAATGAAGTTAAACAGTAGTATACAAACATTATAAAAGACAAGGTAGCATTGCAAATCTAAAGTATTGATGCAGAGCTGAGAAACCCTAATTGAATAACAAATACTGTTAGGGATCTGAGGTGAGGCACGTATGTAGCAGAAGTTGCCCCCAGTTTCATTTACCACACAGAGGCAGATCCAAAATAGTTTACTGCTTTAGAAGATTAGGTTCAGTAAAACAGTTCCAGACATTGATATATAGACATATAGTTTGTAAGCTTTGCAGATACAGATATAAAGTATTCCTGTTGCTCCAGAAATTCAAGATGTAACACAGGCTCCGATTCGCAGACAGAGTGACCCCAACACTCAGGCAAGACCCCAAACACAGACAACACAAGACCCCAAAACACTGAGATGATGTGCCTTAATCACTTATATGGTCAGCACTGGGCCATTGCCATCTAAATATATTTTATTTGTGTAGGGGTTTTCAGTGTACAAAATGCTTTTCCATTTACCTAATATGCTTTTCCAGGAGCTGTGAAATTTGACCCCTTATAACACATGGAAACATGATTACAGAAAGGTCCTGTGGCTGGCTGCCTTAACGAGATTCAGGCCAACAGTCCATCTTTAGAGTGTTGTCATTCCTGATTGGCAGCAGCTCTGTGGAGCCATGGCCTGTCAGATGGGGGGTGGGGGTGGCTTTGTTCATTGAAGCTCTCCATCTCTCCATCTCAGTCCCTTGCAACATTTACTGTGGTTTCGTTCAGCTCAAGCTGCAGGCCTCAATGCCTAACCCAGTGGGTGAATTTCTAAACATATACTATCAGAACAAGACCTCCCTACAGACGGGCTCTTCTCAAATCATTATCTATTGTAGAACCATCACACCTGAATATTACTACTACCTGAGGGAGAGTGTGTATGCTGGGTTTGATAGACCCCAGAGTTGATTTGGGCAGGTAATTCCCCGTCAGCTTAGAAGTCATTCTGAACTGCTATTTGTGCACAGAACTGTACAAAGAGTACAAGGCACTGAAAGAAACCAAAGGACAGCAAGGCCTCCTTGGATCTGAAGCCATCTGCCAGAAAGAAATTCAGGAGCTGCCAGTAACAGAACAGGTAACAAAGGAGCTTTGTGTTTTACAGTTGTGATGTTGTCTGTGGACACTGACTTTGCAGGGGAAAGGCTTGAGCCCATGTTTGTTATTATCAGATCAAAAACCCCTGCAGCCTGTTAACACCCCCATCTCCATTTTTGTCACCTACAGTCTCTAAATGTGAACCAGATGAAGCTGTGTTGGGGCTGAACTGTTTTCAGAAGGCAATAAAGTGTTAGTGTGGTGTAGTGGTTAGAGGCCTGGACCACGTCTTGGGAGAGCAGGGTTCAAATTCCCACTAGGTGGGCTTGGGCCAGTCACTGACTCTCAGACTGACCCACCTCACATGGTTGTGGGGACTAAGTAGGGAGAACTATGAATACCACCTTGAGCTCCTTAGAGGAAAAGTGGGATATAAATGTAATAAAAGTATAAATAGTTGGAGAATGATAGCAGTTACACGGAAAACGAACTACAATATAGATATGTAAACTTAACTATTAAACGTAACTCTGCACAGAGGAACGATTTGCAAGTAAAATTCACAAAAATTAGTTTTGCATGCCATAATGACCTTCTAAAACTTCCACCAGTATTTTCCCAACCCCTCCCCTCGTCTCTGTTCCAAGGTACCTGAGTCAGATTGCTGGGGTGCGCACCTGAATCGAGGAAATATGGCTCCTAAACTGACCCCGCAGGATCAAGAGACACTGCAGGCTTCTGTAAAGTATTTTGGCATGAAGTTGAAATGCAACTTGGGATCAGCTATTAAGGTTTGTGTGATTGGTGAGTGACTAATTCTAGCCTTGAGCCCAGGCTGAGTGCAGGGACAGGGCAGCTTCTGAAGGCTGAAGATCCTTGAGGAAACAAAAGGACTAACTCCATTTAATCTATGCCTGCCATACGATCTAGTCTTTGCACTTCCTTCCATTTCAATGATGTCTGCAAACTTGATGAGCACCTTGAACCAGACAAAGGGATAAGGCTGTTTGGAAAGTCTGAGCTCATTTCCCTTACCTAAATAATTACTTATCTGTATAATTTGACCTTGCAGACGCATGAACACACATTTCTGAATACTAAGTGAGATTTTGTCTGCTCTCGCTCGGTGTCCAAGGTTTTTCTCAGCTCTGGTGTTTGATCTCCTTTAACTGGAAACCCCATGGAAGGAACCTGAGACTTGTTATGTGGTTCAAAACTTGCTGAGGAAGAGCCAGCCATTTAGCAAAGATTTCCAGTAGGGAAGGGAAAGATGTCTGTTGTGGTTAGCTTCAAAGGTTTTCTGTTCCAGTATAAAATAAGAGGAGAAAGTTTCGGGGCTATAGGTAGGCTCACTTGCTGGAAACTAACTGAATTTTACTTTTGATCTCAGGAACGCCCCGTAACTTTAAGGAAATCCCTCACCCCCAGGAGGAAGTCAGTCGCAGCAGCGCAGAAGGACATGGACCAAACCACCGCAAAGGCTGTGTCTCCCAAACCACCTGAGGCTCCTTTGCTAGAAAATAGCCCAGATCAGCTGCTTTGCCCCGATCCCATGGAACTTGAAACCCTCCTGCCACCTTCATTCCCAGGGCTGATTCCTAACAAGCTCCTTTGCTCTGACCCAAAGGCAAGGCCGCCGCCTTCGCTGGATAAGTTTCGGCAGCTGAAGCAGACACTGACCAAGCGGCTGAGTTGCCTGGATCCTGGTTGGCTGGACAGGTGCCAAGGGGCAGAATGGCAGGCAAGAGAGGGGCTGCCTGGAGACGGCTCTCCTAACCCAGGCGGCGGGGCAGATCCAGGGCAGAGCTCACCAGGACACAATTCTCAGAGGAAAGGGGGTGTTCCTCCCCACCTTGGAGAGCAGGAACAGGAGAGGTGTTGCAATTCTCCCAGGGAAAACAGTCAAGGAGATGCGGTGGAGAGCCAGCCCCTGGTCCAAAGTGTTGGAGATGACTGCAAGTCCAGTGGGCAGGCTAACCACCCTGCGGGTGAGACCCCATGCAAAACAGGTGCAAACGTAGCACTCACTGAGGGCAAAGCTGAATCTTCTTCCTTCAAGCATAGCCGCAAACTGGAGATTTGCACCCAGGAGGCCACTCAGGAAACCGAGATGCAGCTTTGGGAAGGAACTTCGCCGCAGTTGAGTGGTGCTTTCTGCAAAGTGGAGGACAGGCAGCAGAGGAGTCCTTCTAAGAGAGGGAAAGCTTCTTGCAAGAAGAGGAAACGGGATGCTGAAGACCACGGAGATGAGGGCAAGGACAGGTCCCACAGTGGCACCTCTGGCGTAAAGCGCAAGAGAACTAAAGAGGTAGCGGAGGGCAGCCGCTTCAAAAAACTGTGTGGTGCTAGTCAACAGCCAGGGCTCAGTGAATATGACTTTGATGATCAGGACATTGTTGAGGCACAAGACAAAAGTGGAGCAGGCACCCCAGTTTGCTTTGAAAACCTCCTTGGGGAAGTCGATGGGGAGGAGTGTCCCAGACAGAGTGAGAGATCCAACAGTCTGGCCTGCAGGTATGTCCAGGGAGCTTTCTGGAGCTGGCGATTGTTGCTCCTCTTGCATGGCCAAGGAATAGCCTGGAGAGTTGCTGTTTAAGAGAAAAAGTGGCATCCTCAAAGTACAACGTAATCTAATATTTTCTCCTCTGTTTCGGTATGTGCTCATAAATTTGTACTGGAAAGTGAATGGTTTGTGCAGTCCATCTCTCCTGATATCCCTACCCTGATTTTGCATTCTACAAATTGCTGTCACATAAAATAGTCATTTTATGCAGTACCTTCCTACAGTGTTTCTCCATGCTGACACCTTGCATGGTTTTGTTTTACTAACACTACAGTGTCACCCTTCCTTTTCCACGTTGAGGATGTTTTACCCTCAAAGACTTGTGTTCAACTAGCGAGAAAGAGAAGAGAGATCTCAGGACCTTTTTGAGAAATACAGTCCCTTAGGGTCTTTAGGGGCTGGTGGGAATCAGGACTGCTTTGGTGCTGAAGTCTTTGTGCCTTTTTGCCAGTGACTGTTAAGGCCTGAGCAAGAGTACAACTAAACATGAGGCACCCTATTTTGAACTGTTACAATAAAGGGATCTTATCTCTTTCTAGACCACTACCAAAGAAGGATGGCAACTTTGTGCGAATCAATCTCAAGAATAAATCTCACGTGAAAGGGTACGCTTTGAGAGGGAGACAGCTTCGCAAGCAGGTAAATTGCCTCTTGACTCAGTGGTATTTACAGCCTGTAAAATAGAATTGGAATGAATCATATCTGAGTGGAACTTCCAACTGTTGAAGCAGCCTGTTTGCTCTGGAGGGAATTGAATTCAATTTTGCATTTAGTTTCTTTTTAAAAAAAATAATTTTTATTAAATTTTCCATTTTAACAATCCAATCAAATCACATTAAGTATTCCAAATTATACAAATACATATCATATAGTCCAAATATTCTGCCAAATTATAAATTTTTGTTGGAGCTTCACATACTTCAAGTTCAGTGGGGTTCTAATCATCTTATGTTTCTACTGCCTTGATTTTCCAATAGTTCTTTCTTTAAATCTTCTTGTTGTTATCCTTCCAATTTTGCATTTAGTTTCACATGAAGAAGAATATTTATGTTTAAAACATTTTGGGAAATGACAGCTACTCTCAACGCTTTTGCCATTTCTTCATTTGTTTGTGTGGGGTGGGTAGGTCTCTGCCTTGTTGCACTGTGGGTGGGGGGCCACAGTTGTTACAGAATGGTAGAGTTGGAAGGTACCCCAAGGGTCATCTAGTCCAACCCCCTTCAGTGCAGGAATCTCAGCTAAAGCATCTGTCAGATGGCAAAGGTGGTTGCTCACGAGTAACCAGGCAGGACTCCGACCTGTCTTTTACAGGTTTTATTTAGGTGTAAAAACTATTTACAGTGCGGAACTTCAAAGTTCATGTCTCCCTCAATCGCTAGCAGAATCCGAGAGTGCTTGTTTCCTGGCTCTCCCCCAACATAAAAGCCTCGTTACTCCCAGCCTTTTCCTTCCCTCTTTGCGCTTTGGACCTCTGCGCAGGGTGGGCGGCGGAAGGGGTGTGCTTCCCTCCTGGCCGGCTAGGCCAGGAGTGGTCCTGAGGCTCCCACCAACATCCTCTGGTCCTTTCACCTCTTCCCCACTGGAGGTGGGGCTTTCCTCATCACCAGAGAAGGAACTGCTTCGCAAGGTTTTCGGAGGCTCCCTGTAACACAACCGCCCCTCTGTTTCCCGCCCCTGTTCTGATGGCAGTTCCCTGACAGCATCCATGACAGATGGCCATTCTGCCCCTGCTTAAAAACCTCCAAGGAAGGAAAGCCCAACACCTCTCATGGGCTTGTGTATCAGTGTGTGGTTAGACAGTGAGTGGATGTCTAAATTTATAGATCTGAGTACATAAAGGCACACCTCTGGGAGGTAAGAGGTCACTAAAGCTGTGTGTGCTCTTGCAGTCTCTCACTCCTCCTGGTGGGCTGAGCTCTTCTGCCCCCTTCTCATTTCACTCCTCCTAGACCTGGGTGATGGGTGGGTGTGGCTCCAGCTGCTGAAAGGTGGCTGTTGACCCCTTCCCTTCAGGGCAGATGGAGCTATTCCCAGTCTTCAGTGGCACCAGGGCTTGTGTGTCAGGGCAGGGCTTTGTGTGTCAGCCTAGGACCCTGGTACCTACTGGACCGCCTCTCCCAGTATGCCCCGTGGAGGATCTTAAGGTCCCTAAATAGCAACACCCTAGAGGTCCCGGGCCCTAAGGAAGTCAGATTAGCCTCAACAAGAGCCAGGGCCTTTTCAACACTGGCCCCAGCCTGGTGGAACGCTCTGTCTCATGAGACCAAGGCCCTGCAGGATCTGATTTCTTTCCGCAGGGCCTTTGGCTTGGAGTCAATTTGATTCCCTCCCCCTCTTTCTCTTTTCCTTTCTTCTCCTGTGATGAGGCTGCATTTTAATGTTTTTACGTTGTATTTTAATCTTGTTTTTAAGTTGTATTCATTCAACTTGTTTTTATTATTTGTTGTTAGCCGCCATGAGCCCGGCCTTGGCTGGGGAGGGCGGGGTATAAATAATAATAATAATAATAATAACAATAATAATGACAATAATAATAATAATTATTATTACTATTATTATTATTATTATTTGCTAAGCCCAGAGAGCCCGCCAGAGAGGGGATGAGCTCATGACTCCCACCACAGGGATAACTGGGGTGAGAGAACACTTTGGGGCACCCTCCTGCCAAATATTTGCTGACAGATTCCCCCACAAGTCACTGGAGCCATCAGCTGGGTCCTTGGCCAGCCCATGACTCACACAGCCTGATCACAACCTCCTTTAGTGACGCAGGAGAGGCATCCATTGACTTTGTTGTAGTTTAGTTGTGTCCAACTCTTCGTGACCCCATGGACCAGAGCACGCCAGGCACTCGTGTCTTCCACTACCTCCCGCAGTTTGGTCAAACTCAGGCTGGTAGCTTCGAGAACACTGTCCCACCATCTCATCCTCTGTCGTCCCCTTCTCCTTGTGCCCTCCATCTTTCCCAACATCAGGGTCTTTTCCAGGGAGTCTTCTCATGAGGTGGCCAAAGTCTTGGAGCCTCAGCTTCAGGATCTGTCCTTCCAGTGAGCACTCAGGGCTGATTTCCTTCAGAATGGATCGGTTTGATCTTCTTGCAGTCCATGGGACTCTCAAGAGTCTCCTCCAGCACCAGAATTCAAAAGCATCAATCCATTGACTTAGCCTTCGTCTTTTTGGTGTCTTGACAGGTATGGAAGCAGAAGTGGCAGAAAAAGGGGGAACAGTTTGGAGGAGGTGGCAGGCGCTTGGACCGAGGCTCTGACACTTGCTTCCGGTGTGGAGGACTTGGTCACTGGGCTTCCCAGTGCAAGGGGAGAGGTAAGGCCCCCTGGCTGCCATGGCCAGATAGACCAGGTATTGGCATGCTTTGCATTAAGAGAGCAGAAGACCTGTCGAGTTTGTTATGGATGGCTACAAAGACTGTCACAAAAATGCAGAAGGAGTCTACAATGTCTACAAGCCCTCACTGCCCTTTTATTAGGAAAGCTACCAGCAGAGTCTTGATCTGGCTGTCAAGCACAAAGACAAGTAAAAAGTCCTCATAAACCAGTTGACTACTTTGTTGGGTTGACTCCATAAGATGTTTTTTATTATTACTCCTCAGGTGATTTTAAGTATGTTTTATCAGCTCTGTCCATTCCTTCGGTTTGGTTTTGATTTTTAAATTGACTGGAAACCCACCCCGAGACTGTGAGATGAAGGCTGGGATAGATAAAACCAATCAATCAAGAATTGCCTTATTTGGAAAATGCTTTTTCACTGACCTTTTCATAAGGCCATGAAGGCTCCCTGAATTGTCCTGTGACATTGGAATGCTTTCTGAGGAAGACACTATTTCTGGCCATAGGATTAGCACATCTAGCAGACAATGACTGAGTTTGTACATTAATATTAAACTCAAGGTTTAGTTTTGCATGTGTGAGCCTCAGGTTCTTTCCCATCCTCCACCTCAGCTGCAAGATGGAGCTTGGGAATTTTTGCTTCAGTTGCCAGCTAACCTTGGCTGCTAGTGATGTGTGGTTGGTGGTCTCTCATTAGTGGCCTGTGGTTGTTTAGTTAACTCAGCCAACTTCAAACTGTGGGTATTATTCTTAGCTATGGTTCTAGTGAAACAGGCCAACACTTGCCACAGTTCCTGGTTGGGGCATAATAAGTCAGGCATCCCCAAACTCGGCCCTCCAGATGTTTTGGGACTACAACTCCCATCATCCCTAGCTAACAGGACCAGTGGTCAGGGGTGATGAGAATTGTAGTCCCAAAACATCTGGAGGGCCAAGTTTGGCCATGCCTGTAATAAGTCATTGAGGTTAGTTGAATGAGGAAGCTGAACGTCTAGTCGTCTTCCTGCAACTGCACCAAAGCCCAGGGAAACCTGGGCCATAGGCAAGTCCCTGGCCATCTTTGCAGAAGGAGGCTGCCTTAGACCAGTAAACTCAGCATTGCCCATAAGTTGACTGGCAGCATCTCTTTAGGGTTTAAGATGGAAGTCTTTCCCTGAGCTACTTGAAGATGCCAGGAATTGAACCCTTTGCATGTAAAGCAAGGTGGGCTGGACTTTTTTTGGCCCAGGGGCCTCTTTCACCCTTTGTCAATATTTCAGGGGCCATATGCTGAAATGGCCACTCCATGTTCTTGCATGAAAACACAGGAACACAACCCTCTCCCCACGACTGAACTGTACAAATGGGGTGAGGGGGGCTGGCATTGTCTGTCTCCCCTCGTCAAATAATCAAACAAAATAATCAATAGGGAAAAGGTGATTTGCATCTACCCCAGTGTGCTGGGCTGTGCCTACCCCACTGCTACCAGAATTTGTGGTCTTGGTGGCGCTGTGGGTTAAACCTTGCCAATCAGAAGGTCGGGAGTTCGAATCCCCGCGATGGGGTGAGCTCCCTTTGCTCGGTCCCTGCTCCTGCCAACCTAGCAGTTCGAAAGCATGTCAAAGTGCAAGTAGATAAATAGGTACCACTCCGGCGGGAAGGTAAACGGCGTTTCCGTGCGCTGCTCTGGTTTCGCCAGAAGCGGCTTAGTCATGCTGGCCACATGACCTGGAAGCTGTACGCCGACTCCCTCGGCCAGTAAAGCGAGATGAGCGCCGCAACCCCAGAGTCGGCCACGACTGGACCTAATGGTCAGGGGTCCCTTTACCTTTTATGGTCAAAGCAATTGCTGTTTGGGGGGCACAGCAGGCCCCTGAACTAGGGTTTACCACCCCTGATGTAAAGCACACGCTCTGCTCCTGATGTAAAGCACACGCTCTACTCCTGATGTAAAGCACACGCTCTGCTCCTTTTCCCAAAGGGGAAGGCATTTTCCTTCCATTGTTTTGATTGCTCCAAAGCAGCATCTCTTCTTCCTTTAGCTGCTACTGAGCAGCTCTCTGCTGCGGACCCCCAACAGAAGGGAGATGGCTCTGCTGCCGAAGAGGAGGTGCCACTGCTGACTTTGGAGGAAGTGGCTCAGATGACCAACACAGCCTACAGCAAGATCTCAGGTAAGAGGCAAAGGCTGCATCTGTAGCCCCCTCCAGTCTGATGCTATGTGGTCTCAGATCAGGAAGAACTTGCCACAGGTCAGTTCCCGCTGCGCTATCAGGGCATTTTTCTGTAAGCAGGTACAAGTGCCATGGTGTCAAGATAAGGAATTATTTGGGGCTTTCCTTGCAGCTGGTATAGAGGCTGCAGCTGGTGCAAAGACACTACGGTCCAGCTGGTATACTAATTATTAATAAATATAATAATATTCATAACTTGTTGTTCCTCCCCCTCCTTCTTCGCCAGCAAAAAGTGAGAGCAGCCAAGGAGGCCTGAAGCAGCTTGCTCAGGAGGAAGAGGTTCACCTGTGTGTGCAGAGGCCCGTGTTCGAACTTCTCCCACCACCTCCGCCAACAGAACCTCTCTACAAACTGGGGCAGGACGGGAAAGTGAGAGGTAAGTTTCCAAAAGAGTGTCTCTGCTGCCCCCTGAAGCCTGGTTGTCACCAGCTTCCATGCAGTGGTGAGGCAGAACTTGGTGCAGAATTTCACTTTCACTTTTCATTTGTATACTGCCTTTCTACATTACTATACTCAAGGCAGTTGACAAGCTGAAGAAACAGCAACGTCTGCAGCAGAATCCACACACCTTATAACAAAATGAAATATATAATAAAAAATAACAGCAGGTCACAATGCACCAAAAGCCACAGTGCATACAAGACCATGTAAAAGTACCAAATTGAGAAACAAAGACACACAACATATGAAATTCTTGTTTTTTAAATCCTTGAATTCATCTTGCCTTCCCACTTAACCCACCCAAGGATGAGCCGAAAAGACGAGGCCTACCTGCAGAAAACCTACAGAACTGATTTCCTCCCCATCTGTTTCTCCTACGGCCCACTTGCATTTCCAAAGGCAAGGCGTCTACATTTGGGGTTTTCAGAATCCCCAGCTACTTGCAGAGGCCATTCCCCCTCCCCTACCGCCCCAATCCCGGACTTCTCCAGCCGCCCGAATTTCAATCTTCCCCACCCCAAAGAACGAAAAAACCGTGGCAGGCGTACAGCTATTTGCCTCCCTTCTCCATCTAAGGAGGGCTTCTGGGGACCCGTGCTGGGATGGAGGCCCGCAGCGGCGGATACCAGCCAAGGCCCAAAGCAGCTGCCATCAGACTCACCTTACAGCCACAGCTCCCAGTTAAAAGGCCCTAGTTAACAATCGGTGTGAGGTTTTCCTAAAGGGCTTCTTGCCACTTTTGTGAACAGGTTTCACTCTCACTGATAAGGGGTTTTGCAGAATTTCTACCTAAGTCTCTTTCTCCTGATTCTTCTATGAGTGTGGAGTCATTCTGTGGAGGTGGGACAGGTCTTGCCCCTTTCTTGACTGGATCTCTGTTCCGTGTCTTATGCAGAGACCCCACCAGAAGTGTTGGAAGCACTGGCTGAGTTGGGTTATGCCACCTTCCGGCCAGGACAGGAAACAGCCATTATGCGGATACTCTCAGGTGAGAAGGGTTGTTTGCAAGAAACTTCCTCATCTTGCAGGAAATGCAGAGTGAAAAAAAAGGATGCAGTTTACTTGGATGTGCAGCCAAGCAATTGTTGCTGGTGACCAGATGTGGTCTTGCTGCATCCTTTTCTAACCCTGTGGCCTCCAGATGTTTTGAACTACAGTATGGCTGTGCCGACTAGGCTGATGGCAGTTATAGTCCAAGACACCAGGAGGGCACTAGGCAGGGGGAGACTGTTGCCAGATGCAACTTCCAAGGAATGACCAAGCAACACTGAAGGGCTGAATTTATATAGGAGCTGGTTGATATGGGGAGAGGTGTTGCAACAACAGTACCAGCTGCTTAAGGGTTTATATTTTAATGTTGGCACCTTGAATTGAGTCCAATAACATGGAGTCATCAAATTGTATGACTTCCCCTGCATGCGAAGATAGGCATGCGAAGATAGGCATGCGAAGATAGTGGATTGAGTGGACGAGATCGAGAGCGGGTCCAACAGTCAAGAAGGCAGTTCCTGCTCATGCTGTAGAGATAAGTGAGGGGCAGATAGGACTCGTCAGCCTAGGAAGGTAGCCCATTTAGGAGAAGGGAAACTGATTCTGAACATCCGCTGCCTTGTGGGATATCTTCAGGAGAAGAAAGGCTAAGGAGTAAACCCTATACAAATGCGGAGCAGAGTCCCTAAGGCGGTTGGATGGCGTCTTGTATGCCTCCTTCCAGAAACTCCTGCAGCCAAGCTGGTGCAAAACATCTTGCTCTGATTTCCTTTGGACCACATCAGCGAGTCTGAGAGGGGGGTCTTGTCGTCTGGGCAGCCCAGGAGCTCCAGACACGCAGCCCAGGCTTGTGCGCCGAGGAGGTTTGTCTTCACCCCCGTACGCACAGTCCCTTGTTAACTTGAACAGATGGATGCCAACAGCAATATAATTTTATACTTGGAAGGGACTCAAAGGATCATCTGGTCCAAGCCCCTGCAGTGCAGGAATCACTGCTATAGGCAGCCCGTGCAGATTGCCGCCGCTGCTCTTAATTCTGTCACTTCTCTAGGGCTCTCTACGCTGGTGGTCCTGTCCACAGGGATGGGGAAATCTCTCTGTTACCAGCTCCCTGCATACCTGTACAGCAAGAGGTCCAAATGCATCACCTTGGTGATCTCACCATTGGTGTCACTGATGGATGACCAAGTAAGTTTGCTGGTGCTTTTGGATTTGGAGGCTGGTGTCATTTCCTTGCTTGTGGTCCAGGGATTTGGGGGGGGGGGGAGCTCTCCAGGCTCTAGTAGAGCCAGTGTGGTGTAGTGGTTAAGAGCAGTAGACTCGTAATCTGGGGAACCGGGTTCGCGTCTCCGCTCCTCCACATGCAGCTGCTGGGTCACCTTGGGCCAGTCACACTTCTTTGAAGTCTCTCACAGGAGAGGCGCTGCGCAGAGAGGGAGAAGGCGCAGCGCCCTTCAGCGAAGCTGGAGAGGGAACAGAAGGAGACCCTTCTGTTCCTCCTCCAGCTTCCAGGACAGGCACGTCACCGCAAAGCCAAGGAGCCTGCATTCGCTCCATAGGACGCACACATTTCCCCTTCATTTTTGGAGGGGAAAAAGTGTGTCCTATAGAGCGAAAAATACAGTATTTGCAAGCAGGTTCCCTTGAAAAGGTTTCCAACTCCACTCTAACTCAATCCTGGTTCTTAAGCCAGAACTTAGATCCCCTCCCTGCAAATCATTTCCTTCCCCCAACAAGTTTGTTGGGTGACATGACCCTAGCATCAGGGAATGAGTTTAGGGTAAACCTCAACATATTTCACCCCCTCAGAGGAAGTTACAGAGGAGGGATAGTTTGCAAGGAGGTGGCTCTGGGAGCCTCAATGTGGCTTGAGGAGATCTCCATCTCTTTTGACTGTTCTATGTCCACCACTGGATCTTCCTTCAGTGACACACATTTTGTGCTTCCTTTGCAGGTCTCTGGCCTTCCCCAGTGCCTGAAAGCCGTCTGCATTCACTCAAACATGTCCAAGACCCAGAGAGAGGCTGCTATGGACAGGGTGAGGTGACTGATGTAGAGGCTACGTAATCCTTGATGTAACTGCAAAATTCTAGGGTGTCCCGGGCACCTTCCAGCCTCCGGTTTGCAACTTGAAAATAGTAATAAATTTGTAGCATGCTGTCAAATGCTCAAAGCACAACATGCCTTTAAACATTTTTTTATTAAATTTTATTTAACATAATTATTACAAAATACAAGTAAAATACATAATACACATATTTTTCAGATAAGCACACATATATAAAAAAAACAAAAAAGAGAAAGGAAGGGGGGGAGAAAATGAAAAATTGGAAGAAAATTTGGAAGAATTTCTTCCAAATTTATTCTACAAATATCTCAATAATAAAATTTCATTGATTGACTTCCATCGCTTACACTGCACTTCCTATATACATTTTAAGCAAATTTCTATCTGTTATTCTGTATTTTTTCCATACAATCTCATACAAATATTCTAATCAACCTGTAGTCTTTACAACATCCCTGTGGGGCAAGTCGGCATTGTAAGACTTTTTAAATTAGTTTAAAAGAAATGTTAAAATTGGAAATGATGGCTCACGACTTGCCAGCTTTCCATGAGAGCCAGTGTGGTGTAGTGGTTAAGAGCAGTAGTCTCGTAATCTGGGGAACCGGGTTCGCATCTCCACTCCTCCACATGCAGCTGTTGGGTGACCTTGGGCCAGTCACACTTCTCTGAAGTCTCTCAGCCCCACTCACCTCACAGAGTGTTTGTTGTGGGGGAGGAAGGGAAAGGAGAATTTTAGCCACTTTGAGACTCCTTAAAGGGAGTGAAAGGCGGGATATCAAATCCAAACTCTTCTTCATGCTTGCAGGTCAAGGCTGGGAAGGTTCATGTGCTCCTGCTGTCCCCCGAGGCCTTGGTTGGGGGAGGCGCCTCGGCCTCCAGTTGCCTCCCACCAGCAGATCAGCTGCCCCCAGTAGCTTTTGCCTGCATTGATGAAGCACACTGCGTCTCAGAATGGTCCCACAATTTCCGCCCTTGTTACCTTCGCCTCTGTAAGGTATGGAATCTATGCGCACAGAAGCAAGATGCAACACAGGTGTTTCATGAGGAATACCTACAAGCAGCAGAGCCTGGCTAGGTAACACCTTCTCTCCGGCAGGTTCTTCGGGACCGCTTGGGCGTGCGCTGCTTCTTGGGCCTCACAGCCACCGCCACCCTCTCCACTGCGCGGGATGTGGCTCATCACTTGGGCATCCCAGAAGCCAAGGGGATCGCTGTGCGTTCTGCTGCTGTCCCTCCAAACTTGCATCTCTCTGTCTCTGCAGACAGAGACAAGGACCAGGTGAGTCTGGGGCCCGACTTGCTGCCTATCACTACTGTGTGGGAGAGGCTCCATCTTCAGAAGTCTTTCTGGTTGCTGATTTCCAGCCGTATGTTGCGGAGTCTGGGGACTGTTGTAAACAAAATCTGCCCTTTTTCCCTTATGGGGTATCCAAGAGCCCATATAGAGTCCTTACGTAGGTTCCCTGTCGGTAGGAGAAAATAACAGAGGCCAACCAGAGAATATTGAGAACCAAAGCAGTTAGTAAGCCTGATCTTTATTGATCTGTTGCAACAGGGTGCTCCCCTCACACGCAGGAAAGGAGGAGGTACCCAGAACAATGGCGCGCAAGGCCTTATATAGACTTTTGAAATTGCCACCCTGTAGATCAAGACCACTCCCAGAAAGAAACACCATACATACATCACAGAAGGGGTATAGCTCAAGACCACCACCCCAGATACATCATACCTACATCACAGAAAAGGCGGTCTACTGCAGAAATTTGAATGTCGTTTATCTCCTGTCTGGCAGGTTACTTGATTGGATACCCTGCTTACTTGATTGGATTGCCTGGGGAGCCTGGCCAGTCTTTTGTAATGATAAATACTTAGTTCCTGGGCCAGGTCACAGGCCCACACCCTATTCATATCTTAAATGTGCCCTTAAGACAGGATAGGTGAAGGGAAAAGACAATGGGGAGGTTTCCCACTTTGACCTTGCAGAGAAATCATTTGCTCAGTTTGGGAATCAAAATGGTTTCAGGTCGGTCTTCCTGTGCTGATCTATGTACGTGCTTGGTTGGTACACTTATGAACATTTAACATATACCTAAGATCTCAAAATTCCTATCACATCCCTCGTCTCTCCGGTGATGGTCTTTTGGCATTCCCTTCTTCCACACTGAACAACGCACGTCGCTTTCCCTTGAGCATCTAGGGAGGCAGTCCTGTACCTCAAAGTTGCCAACTTTGTTCTGATTCCAGGCCCTGGTGAACTTGCTGCAAGGGGAGAGGTTTGGGAGCCTAGACTCGGTCATAGTTTACTGCACACGCCGCGAGGAGACGGCCCGGATCGCAGCCCTTATCCGCACGTGCCTCCAGGGTGTGAAGCTCAGAGAACCCCCCAGTGCTGAGGAGCAGGAGGAGGACAGCAGCAGCAGCCTCGCTAGCAAGAGGAAGAAAGCAAAAGGTGGTGGTCACTGGCTTGGCTGGTTGTTGGGAGAGGCAGGCTGGGAAATGGTGGGGTCAGAAAACAGGAGAGCTAGTGGTTTTTTCTTCCAGTTCTCTTTTTTTTTTTTTTTTTATAAAATTTTTATTGGTTTTACAAAATTTTTAAGAAAAACAGACAAACACTAAAAATGACAAACATACACGTATAGTTTCAAACATATTTTCATAAACCTCTTTTCTTGGACTTCCCCATACCCCCCCTCTCTGCATCCCAATGTCCAAAATTCAACTAGCAACTTCCAGTTGTTACTTTCCAATCTTTATCATCTTAGTCCTCTTTTATAGTCTAACCTTGTATCCCTGTACCCTTTTGCTTCTGAAAACCACAACATTTTAGCATTCATTAAGTTTATAGTAGTCCTTAAGATAACTTTTAAATTTTTTCCACTCTTCTTCCACCGTCTCTTTTCGTTGGTCACGGATTCTGCCTGTCATCTCGGCCAGTGTCATATAGTCCATCACTTTCATCTGCCATTCTTCCACAGTGGGTAAGTCTTGTGTCTTCCAATACTTTGCGATGAGTATTCTTGCTGCTGTTGTGGCATACATGAAAAAGGCTCTATCTTTCTTTGTCACCAGTTGGCCGACAATGCCCAAGAGAAAGGCCTCTGGTTTTTTAGGAAAGGTACATTTAAGTACCTTTTTCATTTCATTATAGATCGTTTCCCAGAAGGCCTTAATCTTCGGGCATGTCCACCAAAGGTGATAAAAGGTACCTTCAGTCTCTTTACACTTCCAACATTTGTTATCGGGCAAGTGATAGATTTTTGCTAGCTTGACTGGGGTCATGTACCACCTGTATACCATTTTCATAATGTTTTCCTTTAAGGCATTACATGCCGTAAATTTTATACCGGTGTTCCATAACCATTCCCAGTCAGCTGACATAATGTTATGTCCAACATCCTGAGCCCACTTAATCATAGCCGATTTAACTGTTTCATCCTGTGTGTTCCATTTCAACAACAAGTTGTACATTCTAGATAGATTCTTAGTATTGGGTTCTAACAGTTCGGTTTCTAATTTTGATTTTTCCACCTGGAAACCGACTTTCCTGTCCTGTTTAAAAAATTCCATTATTTGGCGATATTGGAACCAATTTTCTACTTTATACTTCAATTTCTCCTGACTTTGTAGTTTGAACTTATCTCCATCCTGTTCTAAAATTTCCCAATACTTCGGCCATCCGACCTCCATATTGAGTTTCTTCACTGCTTTAGCCTCCACTGGTGACACCCATCTAGGGGTTTTGTTTTCCAATAGATCTTTATATCTTATCCAAACATTAAACAATGCTTTTCTGACAATGTGATTTTTAAAGGCACTGTTAGCTTTATCATACCAAAGATATGCATGCCAACCAAAAGCGTTATTGAAACCTTCCAGATCCAAGATGTCCGTGTTCTCGAGGAGCATCCATTCTTTGAGCCAGCAAAAAGCTGCTGCCTCATAGTACAGTTTCAGGTCCGGCAGGGCAAACCCCCCTCTTTCTTTAGCATCTGTCAATATTTTAAATTTAATTCGGGGCTTTTTGCCCTGCCAGACAAATTTCGAAATGTCTTTGTGCCACCTCTTAAAACATTCCATCTTATCAATAATCTGCAAGGTCTGAAACAAAAATAACATTCTAGGCAATACATTCATTTTGATTACTGCAATTCGGCCTAACATTGACAATTTCAAATTTGACCATATTTCTAAATCTTTTTTGATTTCTAACCAACATTTTTCATAATTGTCCTTGTACAAATTCTGATTCTTAGATGTTAAGTAAACCCCTAGGTATTTAACCTTCTTGACCACAGTCAAACCTGTTTCCTCTTGAAATTTCTCGTTTTCCATATCTGTTAGGTTTTTCCCTAAAACTTTGGTTTTTTGCTTGTTCAACTTAAATCCAGCTACCTGGCCAAACTGTTGTATTATTTCTAATACCTTTTTCGTACTAGTGTTTGGCTCTTGCAAAGTCAATACTAGGTCATCTGCGAACGCTCTTAACTTATAATGTTTAGCTCCGACCTGCACACCTTTAACCTGCTGGTCATTTCTTATCATGTTCAGCAACACCTCCAGAACTGAAATAAAAAGTAATGGGGAAATCGGGCACCCCTGTCGTGTTCCTTTCTCTATCTTAAGTTCCTCAGTCACAACATTGTTTACAATCAGTTTAGCTTTTTGTTCAGAATATATTGCAGCCATACCATTCTCAAAACCCCGGCCTACCCCCATCCCATGAAGATTCTTCTTCATAAAACTCCAAGAAATATTGTCAAAGGCTTTCTCCGCATCCACAAAGATCAATACTGCCTTAGTGTTTATATTCACCTCTAGCTTTTCCAGAATGTCTATTACATTCCTTACATTGTCTGCCAGGTGTCTTTTAGGGAGAAAGCCTGCTTGGTCCTTATGAATCTTCTCCATCAAAACTCTTTTAAATCTTTTTGCCAAAATGTCTGCAAAAATTTTGTAATCCACATTAAGGAGTGATATTGGGCGGTAGTTCTTGAGTTGGGTCTTTTCAGTCTCTGACTTTGGTATGAGTGAAATATATGCCTCTTTCCACGATTCAGGCGCCCTTTTTCCCTCAAGGATCTCATTACAAACTTCTCTTAGTGGTTGAGTCAACCATTCCTTCAGCGATTTGTAGTATCTGGAAGTCAGTCCATCTGGTCCCGGAGATTTGCCCAGTTGCATATTCTGAATGGCAGCCTCTATCTCTTGTTCTGAGATTCTCTGGTTCAAATCCATCTTACTTTGATGAGAGATGTTTTGTAATCCATATTTTCCAAGGAATTTGTCTATATCTTCTTCATTTTGCGGGCCTTGAGTGTAGAGTTTTTTGAAATAACTTAAAAAGCAATTTCTGATTTCATTGGGCTTAGATATATTCTTTCCATCCACCTCAAGGCTTGTAACTGTATTTAGTTTCTGCCTTTTCTTCAGTTGCCATGCCAAAAGTTTACCACATTTATTTGCTGATTCAAAGGTCTTTTGCTTCATTTGCTTTATCTTCCATTCAATCTCTTGGTTCATCAATTCCATGTATTGTGTTTGATATAGCTTGATCTCTCTTAAAATGTCTTGAGACTTTGGTTTTGTTCTTAATTTCCTCTCTCCTTCCTTTATCATTTCCAAAATCTTCTCTTTTTTCTCATTTTGTTTTTTCCTCTTTATTGAATTTTGTTGAATCAAAAATCCTCTCATAACCGCTTTGCTTGCATCCCAGATCACTCTTTTCTCCACGTCGGTCCTCAAATTTATTTCAAAATAGTCTTTTAGAGTCTTTTGGGCCTTCGTGAGAATCTCCTTATCACGAAAGAGGGTGTCATTCATTCTCCATCTAAATTGACCAGTTATTGTGAGCTTCATCTCCATCTTCACGGCGTTATGGTCGGAGCAAGTTTTTGGGCAGATTTCCACTTTCTTAATCTTTGGAGCCATTCCACTAGTAACCCAGATTTGATCGATTCTGGTCCAGGTCATCATTGCTTGGGAGAAAAAGGTTCCCTCTCTTTCCAGAGGGTTCCTTGTTCTCCAAATGTCTATCAAGTCCATGTTTTCAGTCATTTCGAAAAAAGTCTTAGG
The DNA here is from genome assembly GCF_965112155.1 of Podarcis liolepis. Classification (NCBI taxonomy): domain Eukaryota; kingdom Metazoa; phylum Chordata; class Lepidosauria; order Squamata; family Lacertidae; genus Podarcis; species Podarcis liolepis. The sequence continues at coordinate 2,023,631 of NC_139560.1, read as the reverse complement.
GAGTCTCCCTTCTTTGGTGACTGTTAGTCTTTGTGCCTTGTCCATATTGGTGGAGACCACGCCATTCATGTCTCCCATGATTATCATATTGTAATCCAAATAATCCATCAACGTTTCATGAAGTCTCTTAAAGAAGTCGGATTTGCCTTCATTTGGTGCATAAATTCCAACAACTAGAAATTTTTCTCCTTGTACTTGTATCTCCACAGCCAGATATCTCCCTTGTTCATCTTTGAATATCATTTTTGGAGCCCATTTCTCTTTCACATATATTACCACTCCTCTCTTCTTAACTTTGTCTGATGAGATAAATTCTTGTCCTAGCCTTTTGTTTGTAAGTAATCTCCTGTGGGCTCTAGTTATATGAGTTTCTTGTAAGCATATCAAGTCCAGTTGTTCTCTATTTAATACATGAAATACTTGTCTTCTCTTCAAAGGCCCATTGAGCCCATTACAATTCCAACTAAGGAATTGCAGAGCCATCTTGCTATTTTTCTGAGGCTCCTCCAACAGCTCCCAGTTGTTGCTCTTCTTCTGATGGTGGTGATTTTTGTCCAAACGAGAGATTCAGGATGTCCAACGCTCTCCTCTGTTCTGCAAGTGCGTCCACAGTCCCCTTCTGTAGATCCTCCTGGTATCTTGCCAAAAATTTGTCTTTATCTTGAATTGTCTTTATTTTCACCTTGTTTGCCTTGTAGTCAAATGACAGCCCTTGTGGGAATTCCCACCTGAAGCGGATAGAGTTTTTCTTTAGTAAAAGGGCTAAATCCTTATAAAAGTTTCTTAAGTCCAGAATGTATTTTGGGATGTCTTTGAAGATCTGTACAGCTGAGTTTCCAATTTGCAAGGCCTTTTCAAAGTGTAGTCCCAATATTTTGTCTCTTTCCTCCTTGGATCTGAGTGTGATCAAACAGTCTCTCGGGGTCTTTCTGTTTTGCTTTTTGCCCAATCTAAAGGCAGTCGTGATTTTGAGTTCGTCTTCCTGGAGGTCCCAACAGTCCACAAACTCCCTTGTCAAGTATTCCACAAGGTTGTCTCCTTCATTCTCCGGAATCAGTCTTATTTTTAAATTCCTCTCTTTCCTCTGTAACTCCCACAAGGCCAAAGTTGCATCATGCTCATAGACCTTCTTGGCGATCGGCTCTAACTTCTCCTGTGTCTCTCCCGCAGTAGCTTTGGCGTCTTCGGCAATTTGGCGCGTAGTGGCGTTTTCCTCCACCAATTTATTTATGGATTCTGTATTCTGGTTTAGTCTTGCTGAAATTTCTGTTAGTTTTAGTGTATTCTCTGAAGTCTGTTTTGTCAGAGACTCCAGAGTTTGATTTATCTTGAGCAAAGCATCTGTCACAGCTTCCATGGAGACGGCTGCTCCTTTGTCTTGTCCTGTTGTTCCTGTTGATCCAACTGTTGCGCCTGAGATTGAGCCTCTTTTCTTTACCTGTAGCTGCTGCAGCTGTTGTTGTTGTTGCTTGGTTTTGGCTCTTGTGACTATCTCCTCTTGTGCGCCACTCATGTCAAGGTCAGTTCCCACGGGATTTATTCTCCCTTGGAAAATTCCACTGTCTTAGGCCGTGCCGGGCCTCACTTTGTCCTCTAGAGGGAGCAAATCAAAATGGCCATAGAACAAAGTTTCCAAGTATAGAAACAAAGGAGACTGTCCAGAATGTAAAAAGGGAGGTTAACACAGTCAAAGTCAGTATTACTAAAAACTTGTTACTTTAGATTGCCACAGTTGCCCAATTTATGCTACTTCTTCTTGTATTGTACAGTAGCCAGGCACTGTGGAAACTTTGTATCAAGGTATCACTTCACAGGGAAAAGTCAGTTCGGTATGGTACAAAGGCAGACCGTTTCATTTTCAGATGGATGAGACAGCAGAGGTTTTTTTACTTCTAACAAATCATGCAGTTGTTGTTCAAATTCACCTCCCCTCTGCCCTGCTAGCTAGAGGGGAGATCAAAGGGTCTAAATGTCCGGTTAAGCTAATCAAGTAGCAGGTTTAAACGGATGCAGGTTTAAAGCTCCGTTGCTTTCACTTTCATGCAGTCGGGGGGAGGCAGACTTCCTTTGTTTAGATCTCCCCCGTTTTTAGCCCAATTTTTGAAATTTAAAAGGTCCCGGTTATATTTCAGCTCTTACTCACGGGGATTCAGTCCGAATTTTCTTTTCAGGAAGGAATCGGCGCTCTCCGCTTATGGCGACGCGGCTTCACTTCGCAGGCTGGGTAGCGACTCTCAGCACCGCGCTCACTCCCGATGTCGATCCGTAGCCTTTAAAAAGGCTCTTTCACGGTACCGGGGGGCGCAAAGGTGCCCACCGAGTCTCCTTGTTCTCAGGCTTCAGCGCCTGGGATTTTAGGGGTCCCCCGCTTGCCGTAGCGGGTAAGACCCGAACTTGCGAAGCAGTCCTTCTCCGGAGCTCGGAGCTAGGACCGCCATTAAGCGCTGGCACCGACCGGAAGTCTTTTTCTTCCAGTTCTCAGGCCAAATTGAAAATGCATTTATTTATAGCTGGCTCCACTCCAGAGGCCTGGAGTGTGTCATAATAATTTTTTTTAAAGCTGAAATACCCTGTAAAAATATAACTAAAATGACTGGGAACCACCTAAATTCCAGCTACACAGTGGGTAAAGGTAAAGGGACCCCTGACCATTAGGTCCAGTCGTAGCCGACTCTGGGGTTGCGGCGCTCATCTCACTTTATTGGCCAAGGGAGCCGGCGTACAGCTTCCGGATCATGTGGCCAGCAGGACTAAGCCGCTTCTGGCGAACCAGAGCAGCGCACGGAAACGCCGTTTACCTTCCCGCCGGAGTGGTACCTATTTATCTACTTGCACTTTTGACGTGCTTTCGAACTGCTAGGTTGACAGGAGCAGGGACCGAGCAACGGGAGCTCACCCCGTCACGGGGATTCGAACTGCTGACCTTCTGATCAGCAAGTCCTAGGCTCTGTGGTTTAGACCACAGCGCCACCCACGTCCCCACACAGTGGCTACCTTGCACTTAACCCCAAGCTTCAGAGTGTATAGTGTAACATGTCCCAAGGAGATACTCAGGCACACAGAGCGGGAAACTGAAATATCCATGCACCCCAGGAATCCTTGCAATGTGGCAAAGAACTCAGGGGCGCTCTCTCAGGTGACTCAGACTACCAGCCTTTAACAGCAGCACAGCCTGCAGAAATTAAACAGGGCAGCTTCATGTTCCGCCAGGCCTTTGGTCAGGGCTCAGCCTGACTCCCCTTTTCTTTGCGTATAAGAACTAATATGAAAAAGGCCTCCCAGCATTCTCACAGGCCCATATAAAATCAGCGTAAACAGTGGTGGGCCGATGAGCACTCACTGATCCCAACCCTAACCCTGCGGAAAGCCATTTAATTAGACTTTGATTTTGACCTGTTTTTAGGAGGTAATTTAATTATTCTTTGATTTTCTACGAATGTTATATATTTGATGTTAGCTGCCCTAAGCCCAGCTTCGGCCGGGGAGGGCGGGATAGAAATAAAAGTTGATTATTATGTTATTAAAAAAACAAATAAAATTTTGTGCTGCCATCGGGAGCTGCATCTGTTGGATTTCTCCAGAAAGAAGCTGCAGTTCCCAGTGCTGGAGAGCAGTTCTGGCTGGGGAGGGCAGGGTATAAATAAAAATATTATTATTATTATTATTTATTCTGCACCGAAAGCCTCAGAGCCCTGTCAAGTGAGCCTTGCTCCTGTTCTCTCTCTTTTTAATCCCATTTCCTCGTAGCCAAAAAGAGCATCCGCCGCCCCCTGAAGTGGATTGCCGAAGCCTACCACGCCGGCATGTCTGCTGCTGAGCGCCGCCGGGTGCAGAACAACTTCATGTCCGGCCAGCTGCGGGTGGTGGTGGCCACGGTGGCCTTTGGCATGGGGCTGGACAAGTCCGATGTGCGGGGCGTGGTGCACTACAACATGCCCAAGAACTTTGAGAGCTACGTGCAGGAGATCGGGAGAGCGGGCAGAGATGGCAAACCAGCCCAATGCCACCTCTTCCTGCACCCCGAGGTAAGGCCTGCTGGACTCTGCTCGGGTTGTGTGATGGGTTTGTTGAGCCCTTTGCAATAAATCCCTCTGCTCAATCAGAGATATACCGTACTTTTCGCTCCATAAGATGCACTTTTTTTCCTCCTAAAAAGTAAGGGGAAATATCTGTGCGTCTTCTGGAGCAAATGTGTGGTCCCTGGAGCCAAATTCACCATCAGATCACATAGCATGTCCATGGCTGCAGCCTGCACCCAAAAAATCACTCATCCACTGTTTCGTGGGGCCGCAGTGGTTACAAAGCACGGATACACATGGATCCCCAGGATTTTTGCATTGGGTCACCCGAAATTCACCGTTAAATCACATATCATGTCTGTGGCCACAGCATAAACCACAAAAATCATACCTCCACTGTTTCATTCAGAATATTTGTTTTCTTGTTTTCCTCCTCTAAGAACAAGGTGCGTCTTGTGGTCAGGTGCATCTTATGGAGCGAAAAATACTTTACAGATCTTATTGTACATTATTTACAAGGTACAGAGCATCGCTTCAAGCATCCGAATCATCCGTAGCAGATCCCGGGAGTGGGAACTTCTTGCTGTCCTCCAGCAAAGCAGCTTGGGCAATCCCAAACGCCTCCGTTGTTCCCGGCGTTTTAACCCCCTCCTGTCCTGAGCTGACGGAACAGGTCTTCCCACTCCCTCCGTGCCTGAGCTGGTAGAGAGGTGCCGATGCTCGTTAACATCAGGGAGCCTTGCCTCCGCCTGAGTGGCTTCCCCTTGCCCTCCACCTTCTTCCAGTGCTGCCTCTTCTACCAGCCCGTCTCTCTCCCCCTCTTTCAACTCTGGAGCCTTCCCTGCCAGCTCCGTAACAGGTTGATCCTTGTGGGAGTTCCTGCCGGGTGGCAGCAGCTCCTGCAGTCTGTCTCCTTTCCCCCTGCTCCCACAAAGTCACACGGCTAGCCTTCTCTCTCCTTAGGGTGAGGATTTGCACGAGCTGAGACGGCACATCTACGCTGACACGGTTGACTTCTTCACTGTGAAGAGGCTCGTACAGAAGGTTTTCCCTTCCTGCAAGTGCCGGGAGCTGCATGAGAAACAGCAGGAGCTCAGCAAGGTCAGGAGAGAGAGTGGAGCGGAGAACAGAGATCTCTTGGGGTGGCGTTGCTCTCCCTGATAGCCTGCAGGGACAAAAGTGGTGGCAGCCGCCGCCGCTTCTTCTTCATTTGCAGTATCTATTGCCCACTCTTTGAATGTTTTCAATCCCAGAGCAGGGCACAAAGCAATAAAAGTAAGTAGTGGAAAACAATATACAAAAACTACAAACTCATATAAAGAGGATCAATAAACAACTCAGTTCTGTCATAGGGTAAACAAGCAAAATTGCAACACCAGAAGTTAACATTTCCTCTTTAATGAAGTGCAGGCCTCAAGGCCAGGTAAAGGTAAAGGGACCCCGACCATTAGGTCCATTCGCAGACGACTCTGGGGTTGTGGCACTCATCTCGCTTTATTGGCCGAGGGAGCTGGCATACAGCTTCTGGGTCATGTGGCCAGCATGACTAAGCCACTTCTGGCGAACCCAGAGCAGTGCACGGAAACGCTGTTTACCTTCCTGCCGGAGCGGTACCTATTTATCTACTTGCTTTTTGATGTGCTTTCAAACTGCTAGGTGGGCAGGAGCAGGGACCGAGCAACGGGAGCTCACCCCGTTGCGGGGATTCGAACCGCTGACCTTCTGATCGGCAAGCCCTAGGTTCTGTGGTTTAATCCACAGCGCCACCTGCAAGGCCAGCTAGTGACGTGCAAATAGGTTTGCTGGCTTCCCTCATCTCTTTTTACCAGCTAGCACAGACTGCATTCAGGGTCCTCCAAGGTCTTGTGAATATACTAGCCGATTCTGGGACTGCGGCTGTGTAAAGAGCGCTTTAACGTCCCTGCATTGCTGACTCCTAGCCTTTTCCCCGAAGGCACCCTGAAAAACTGCTTCTCTGGGCCTGCAAAGCGCAGCCTACATAACCATCTAGCTCTAAATCTCCTGTGGACCCATTCAGAACAGGGTCATAGAACTGTAGAGTTGGAAGGAGTGCAGGGGGTCATCTGGTCCAACCCCCTGCAAAAGTGAGGGTGCTGTTGCTGCTACCTATCAGTGCAATGCCAGCATATGTGGTTGGTGGATCTGGCTGACTCAATCATGTTTTGGATCTGCTAGCCTGGTCCCTATAGGCTAGCTCGTTTTTTCGTTTATATTGCTGTTCTACAAGGATATCTTACCGACATTTTTTTGTGCTTCTTTAAAGATGTGGCTTTGTAAAATGGTATTTTTGTACTTTTTTATGATGCTGCAAACCACTCGGAGGTGGTTTCTTCCAAGTATGGTTGGGTGCTGTAATGTGTATGGGTTGCTCGTGCGTAAGTTGCCGCCTCTCCAGGCTTTGTTGCCTTGCTAAACCTTTCAGTCTGGACAGCCCTTCACTTCGTGGCTGCCTCAGTCGCTAGCAGAATCCGTCAGTGGCCGTTTCTTAAATCTTTTCCAACATAAAAGTTGTTTGACACCCAGTCTCCTCCTCCTCTCTCTGCGCGGAAGTCTTCTGCGCAGGGTGGGCGTGGGTAGCGGAGGACCCGTGCTCTCCCCGCTGGTGTCCGGTGAAGAGTCCTGGAGCCCTCTCGCCGATTCCCCCATCAGCCCCTCTATATCCCTGGTGTTGCGCTGATTTGCTTCCCCATCTGCGGAGCTGCCTCTCTCCCTGCTGGGCCCTTCTCCAGCATCATTTGAGAGCCTTCCCTCCGCCCCTAGCTCCGATGTCAGTTCCCTGACAGGTACATAACTTACCTAGAAAAATGAATGGCTCTCATGGCTAGGAGGGTCAGTAGAGTCCCTGAGGTTCGTTCTTTCTTTCTTTAATAATATAAATTTTATTAGTATTTTCCACACAACAACAACACTAAAAATATCAAAACATAACAATACATAACAATACACAAAAACCAACATTCAAAAAACAAAACAAAAAAATCTATATCTTACAAGTTACTAATATAAACCCTAAAAAGAAAAACATTGACTTCACCAATCCCACAGCACCTCCTTTACCTCTCATTGTGTCTTCCTGTTTTCCTTATCATCTCTATCCTATCTAGATATAAATCCCTCTTTCTTATCCTTTCACTTCACAAGGTTATTCCAGACTCAGCCAGATTTCTGTCCTCGAACCTTGACTTTTGAGGTATTCATTTAGGCACTCCCATTCTTTTTTTACTTCACTTTTTGGTTTTTGTCTTATTATGTCTGTCAATTTGGCTAATTCTAAGTATTCTGAAAGCTTACATAGCCACTCTCCTCTAGTGCGTAACTGATTCCCTTTCCAGTACTTAGCCACCAGGATTCTTGCTGCAGACGTCGCGTATAAGAAAATTTTAGTTTTGTCTTTTAGAATATTATCATTTAAAATTCCTAAAAGGAATGCCTCCGGCCTTTTACTATATGATATTCTTAGTATTTTCTTTATTGCTTCGTGGATCGTGGAGTCCCTGAGGTTCAGTGAGAGCTGCCAGTCAAAGTTAGGAGGGACTCTGCTCCAATTTTTGTGGTTCTGTTGGGGGCAGAGAAGCGTTCTCCACATCCGAATTCTAGTTGAGACTCCTGCATTGCAGGGGCTTGGACTAGCGTCCCGTCCAATTCTGCAGTTCTATGCTTCTATGAATTCAGCATGCAACCCCTTAGCCCCAGGGTAGGATAAGCAACCAGATGGCATCATGGTCCATAGGACAGCTCTTGTCTCCTGGAGGAAGAAGTGTCTCCCTTGTCTTTAGGAAGAATCATAGAATGGTACCTTTGGAAGGTACTTCAAGGGTCATCCAGTCCAACCCCCTGCTATGCAGGAATTGCAACTGAAGCATTTATGGCAGTCAGCCATCCAACTTCTGCGTTAAAACCTCCAAGGAAGGAGAGTCCACCAGCTCCAGGGGGAGTCCTTTCCTCTGTCGAAGAGCTCTTGCCATCAGAAAGGTCTTTGTAATGTTCAGTTGGAATCTCCTTTTGTGTCATTTGAATCCGTTCGTGGTCCCTTTCCCTGCTGCCTGCCTGCCCTTGATCTCTCTTGTGTGCAGTAAAGCCACTTTTCGTATTTACGGGACCGCCTCTCCTGGTCTTAAGGTCCATGAACAACGATAGTTTAGAGGTCCTGGGCCCTAAGGAAGTCAGACTATCCTCCACCAGGGCCAGGGCCTTCTCAGTGATGGCTCCGACCTGGTGGAATGCTCTGTCCCATGAGACCAGGGCCTTGTAGGATTTAACTTCCTTCCGCAGGGCCTGTAAGACAGAGCTATTCCACCTGGCTTTCAATTTGAACCTGGCCTGATCTTTTATTCCCCTTCCTTCCTTCCCTCCCTCTCCTCTTTTTATGAAGATTCCCCGCTCTGGGATCCCACAGCTAATTCTCCCCTGGTCTCCTCGCCGGCCCAAATAGGACTAATTTAGCTAGCTAGCTCTGGTGATCCTCTAATGTTTATTGGATGGATTTCCCCCCTAAATTGATTTTTGAATTCTGAATTTATTGTTATTCACGTTTTATACTGTATTTTATGCTTTTTTGTTGCATCAATTAAGTGTTTTGAATTTGTTGTTAGCCGCCCTGAGCCCGGTTTTCTGAACCGGGAAGGGCGGGGTATAAATAAATAAATAAAAATAATTATTATTATTATTTTCACATCTAGGGCGGTGAAGTGGGTGATGCAGAGATGTTGGCTGCCTTGGAAGGGAGCGGCGAGGAGCAGCCTGATCCAGGCGATGGCCGTCCTCGGATCTGTTACAAGCACGAGCGAGCTATCCCCATTCAGCAAACTGTGGAGGCCCTGGACTTCCGAGAGGAAGGTGAGGAGGTCAGACCGGTGGTAAACTTCCTGCTCCCAAAGGAGGACGAGGACAGGGCCAGCCCCTGCCTCACAACTGCTGAGCCCTCCCTTGCCCTGTGTCTTTGCTGGTGGCTGCCCAGCTTCCTTCTCTTGCTGGTTGTGAGCCTTTGGCACACTCATGCACAAAGATGTTCTTAGCCAAGTGGGGAACTTAAACCAAGGTCTCTCCCAGGTCCTTGTCATTTAATCCCCACAACAGCAACCACCCTGTGAGGTGGGTTAGGGTGAGACGCAATGACTGGCCCAAGGCCACCACCCAGTCAGCTTCATGACAGAGTGGGGATTTGAAACATGGTCTCTCCCAGGTGCTCTAACCACTGCACAACACTGCCTCTATTTAGGCCACGGCCTAGGACCCTTGTATCTACGGGACTGCCTCTCCCGGTATGCCCCACAGAGAGCCTCGAGGTCCATAAATAGCAACACCCTAGAGGTCCCAGGCCCTAAGGAAGTCAGATTAGCCTCAACCAGAGGCAGGGCCTTTTCAGCACTGGCCCCGGACTGATGGAACGCTCTGTCTCATGAGATCAGGGCCCTGCGGGATCTGATTTCTTTCCACAGGGCCTGTAAGACAGAGTTGTTCCGCCTGGCCTTTGGCTTGGAGCCAATTTGCTTCCCTCCCCCTCTTTCTTTTTTCTTTTTCCTTTCTCCTCCTGTGATAAGGCTGCATTTTAATATTTTATTGTTTCAATATTTTAATGTATTTTAATCTTGTTTTTAAGTTGTATTCATTCAACTTGTTTTTATTATTGCTTGTTAGCCGCCCTGAGCCCGGCCTTGGCTGGGGAGGGCAGGGTATAAATTATTATTATTATTATTATTATTATTATTATTATTATTATTATTATTATTATTATCATCATCACACAGGGGTTAATTGTCCCTGGGTGTCTGCCCTTTTCCATGGGCCCCCAGGGGTTAGAGGCCCCCTTGCCCTGGGCCCAGGTGGAGCTCCTCTCAAAGTTGACCCACAATGCCTCTGCCTCATTGTAAAATGGGGGGGGGGCTGTGTTTTTATGTCAAATGTAAATGAACACTGGCTCTGATTCCTTTGCAAACCGATGGCATAAAAATGGGGTTTTGTTTGGAATGAAATAGCTCAGTTAGCAGAGCATGATACCCTTAATCTTGGGGTCGTGGCTTCAAGTCTGATGTTGGGCCAAACATTCCCTGAGTATTTCAGGGGGTTGGACCAGATGACGCTTGGAATCATTTCTATGATTCCATGAAAGGCTTTCCACCAGAGATGGATGCACAGCAGCAGCAGCAGCAGATGCCCCCTCCAGCTTGAGAGTTTTCTTCTTTCTCCGTTCAGGTATAGAGACGCTTCTGTGCTACCTGGAATTGCACCCCCGCCAGTGGGTGGAGCTCCTGCACCCCACCTTCTCTTCCTGCCGGGTGGTCTGCTACGGTGGCCCCCAGCAGCTGCGGACAGTGGCTCAAAGGTACGGAGGGGATGGTGGTTTCTGGTCGGGGACAGAGGGTGGCGCTTGGGGGGGAACTGTCATCGCGCCACTCCTTGGTGTGCGGAGTGCCGCAGGGTGCGATAATCTCCCCGATGCTTTTCAACATCTTTATGCGCCCCCTCGCCCAGCTTGTCCGAAGTTTTGGGTTGGGCTGCCATCAGCATGCTGATGACACCCAACTCTATCTGTTGATGGATGGCCATCCTGACTCGGCCCCAGACACACTGACCAGATGTCTGGAAGCTGTGGCTGGATGGTTACGTGGGAGCCGGTTGAAGTTAAATCCTTTGAAGACAGAGGTCCTTTGGCTGGGTTGGGACGATATGGGATTGGGGGGGCAACTCCCATCTCTTGCGGGGGTGCAGTTAGTGCCAGCATGGTCCGTTAAGAGTTTGGGTGTAATCTTTGACACCTCCCTTTCCATGGAGGTGCAGATTGCAGCTATAACAAAGGCGGTATTTTTTCATCTCTGCCAAGCTAAGCAGTTGGCTCCTTACCTCTTTCACCCTGACCTAGCCACTGTGATCCATGCGAAGGTCACCTCCAGACTGGATTATTGTAACTCACTCTAGGTGGGGCTGCCCGTGAGACTGACCCAGAAACTCCAGCCGGTGCAGAATGCTGCGGCAAGACTCCTTACGGGGTCCTCGCTGCGGGGTCACATTCACCCAGTGCTCTACCAGCTGCACTGGCTCCCGGTGGAGTACAGGATCAGGTTTAAGGTGCTGGTTTTAACCTTTAAAGCCCTATACGGCCTAGGACCCTCGTACCTACAGGACCGCCTCTCCTGGTATGTCCCACGGAGGACCTTATGGTCCTCAAACAAAAACACCTTGGAGGTCCCGGGCTACAGGGAGGTTAGGCTGCCCTCAACCAGAGCCAGGGCTTTTTCGGCCGTGGCTCCGATCTGGTGGAACGCTCTGTCCCAAGAGACCTGACCCCCTCCTTTGGTAATTCTTCACAGAACTCTAGCCCAATGGTTGCCATCAATTTGATTTGAACTGATTTTATAATGAATTGATTTTAGAATGCTGTATTATTTTACTGTTGTTAGCCGCTCTGAGCCCGGCTTCAGCTGGGGGGTGGGGTGGGATATAAATAAAATGTTGTTGTTGTTGTTGCTCTGAGCTTGAGACCTGGGGGAAACTGAGCATTGGGAAATGATGGCATGTGGATAAGCTTCTAAGGGACCCAGAAAGAACCCAAGGGAAGAGTCTGGATTATTGGGGGGGGGGGTACCTGTTGTGACCAGGGTCGCATGACACCCTCAGCCTTAAAGCAAACCTGAGGATTTTGTTGCCTGGTTGAAGGAGTCAAGTAAAGCACATTTTCATGAAGCTGATTCATTCTCTTGTAACAATACAATAAATTGTAGGTTTTGTCATTGTGCACCCACACGTATGGTTTCGCTGTTCTGATCACTTGTTGCTGTATAGCTGTTTTGGCACAGGCTGTTTCGAGTATCGTTCCTGATGGGAAAACAGGATGTAAATCGAAATAATAATAGTTATAACAATTGCGTCCGCCCCCTGCTAGGCCAGACAAGGGAGCATAAAGATCTTTGCAGCCCCCTGGCAGTTTGGCACAGCTGTCCTCCACCCCATTTCTGAGGTGTCCCCAGATGTGACACAGGTTGCTGCAGTGACAGCTCAGCTGGAAAACATGAGGGCTAGAAGCATCCTTTTGAAAAATGCTGCATTCTGTGCCAGATGCCCGTTTTCATGCTCGCAGCTTGGCGCGATCAGGGAGAGTACACACAGAGCCCTAATTGTATCTGGGGAGCTGAGGATTCCTTGCGTTCTTGCATCAGTTTCACTGGATGAACTGAGGCTGCCCCCTTGATGATTATTATAATTTATTAGGGGTGGATTTGAACTTTGCACTCTTCCAATCATTCCATCTGTGCTTGAATCCAAGCTTGTCAGATGAAAGTGGTGCATGCTCTAGTTATCTCCCGCTTGGACTACTGCAATGTGCTCTACATGGGGCTACCTTTGAAGGTGACTCGGAAACTGCAATTAATCCAGAACGTGGCAGCTAGACTGGTGACTGGGAGTGGCCGCCGAGACCATATAACACCAGTCTGGAAAGATCTTCATTGGCTCCCAGTACGTTTCCGAGCACAATTCAAAGTGTTGGTGCTGACCTTTAAAGCCCTAAACGGCCTCGGTCCAGTATACCTGAAGGAGCGTCTCCACCCCCATCATCCAGCCCGGCCACTGAGGTCCAGCTCAGAGGGTCTTCTGGCGGTTCCCTCCCTGCGAGAAGCCAAGTTACAGGGAACCAGGCGGAGGGCCTTCTCGGTGGTGGCTCCTGCCCTGTGGAACGCTCTCCCAGCAGATGTCAAGGCAATAAACAACTATTTTACTTTTAAAAGACAACTGAAGGCGGCCCTGTTTCGGGACATTTTTAATGTCTGATGCTGTATTGTTTTTAATATTTAGTTGGAAGCCGCCCAGAGTGGCTGGGGAAACCCAGCCAGATGGGCGGGTATAAATTATTATTATTATTATTATTATTATTATTATTATTATTATTATTATTAAAATAGACCCTCTTCTGCTCCCCTACGGACTTCTCACGTGCTGACTTCTCTTCCTCCCCCTTCCCCCAGGTGCCCTCCTCTCGCAGTCTGTCTGGCCCAGCAGCGCCTGAAAGGGGTGGACCTTGCTCATGCCAGCTCTGTAGAGTTTGACGTCATTGAGCTGGCCGACTCCATGGGATGGGAGGTCTTGCCAGTGAAACGAGCTCTCCGTCAGCTGCAGTGGACCACTCAGAATGGTAACCAGTCAGTGGGAAGCCTATCTAAGGTGGGCTGGGCTGGGAACAGCTGTCCCAGAGAGCAGGCCGTCTGCCTAAGCCCCCAGCCAGTCTTGGTTTAGGAAAGAAGCAGAGAAGCCACATCTTGTTGGCCGTTCATCCCTTATTTAATCTCGGCTGGAAGGTTGGGGATCAGGGGGGGTGCTGTTCTTTGGATGGAAAGGCCTTCTGAGTGACAAGGATGGAGGAACTTGTGATTCCAAGGCAATCCCCACCCTCTTAATATCTGACCCAGCAGGGCCACAGTGGGAGAAAACTCCCTTTGGGGGCTTAAGGTGGAGGCTCGCACCAAATTCCCAGTTAGTCAGACTATTCCACAATGCCTTGCCAGACATAGTCCAAAAGAATGTGAGAGTATCCATTAACACCTGGAGTACTGTGTCCAGTTCTGGGCACCACAATTCAAGAAGGACACTGACAAACTGGAACGTGTCCAGAGGAGGGCAACCAAAATGGTCAAAGGCCTGGAAACGATGCCTTATGAGGAACGGCTAAGGGAGCTGGGCATGTTTAGCCTGGAGAAGAGGAGGTTAAGGGGTGATATGATAGCCATGTTCAAATATAGAAAAGGATGTCACATAGAGGAGGGAGAAAGGTTGTTTTCTGCTGCTCCAGAGAAGCGGACACGGAGCAATGGAGCCAAACTACAAGAAAGAAGATTCCGCCTAAACATTAGGAAGAACTTCCTGACAGTAAGAGCTGTTCGACAGTGGAATTTGCTGCCAAGGAGTGTGGTGGAGTCTCCTACTTTGGAGGTCTTTAAGCAGAGGCTTGACAACCATATGTCAGGAGTGCTCTGATGGTGTTTCCTGCTTGGCAGGGGGTTGGACTCGATGGCCCTTGTGGTCTCTTCCAACTCTAGGATTCTATGATTCTATTCTATGATTCTAACACACACCCTAAAGAGGAAATGTGTGTCATTTTGGCTTTTTATTTCCTAGCCAACCACCTGCCACCCCTGTTGCTCCACCATCTCTTCACCTAACCTTGATCCTTGAAAACGCTTCCACAACCCAATTATTTTTACTATACATGCAGAGCCCTCCTTAACTGGAGTTGTTTTTCACTCTACCATTCAGCCATTAAAGGTAAAGGGACCCCTGACCATTAGGTCCAGTCATGGCCGACTCTGGGGTTGCTGCACTCATCTCGCTTTATTGGCCGAGGGAACCGGCGTACAGCTTCCGGGTCATGTGGCCAGCAGGACTAAGCCGCTTCTGGCGAACCAGAGCAGCACACGGAAACGCCGTTTACCTTCCTGCCGGAGCGGTACCTATTTATCTACTTGCACTTTGACGTGCTTTTGAACTGCTAGGATGGCAGGGACCGAGCAACGGGAGCTCACCCCGTCGCAGGGATTCGAACCACCGACCTTCTGATCAGCAAGTCCTAGGCTCTGTGGTTTAACCCACAGCGCCACCCGTGTCCCTGTTCAGCCATTCAGTTCCTCCTAAACTGGTTCCTGCCGATTTTGTGGCTGGACTACCCTCTGGCGTACATGGCACCAGCCTCCCTGATAGTGGGTATTGCATGATTTCTACCTAACCTTCCAGTGAAATTGAACATTGGAAGATTCAGAACTCGGACACAAGAAATGGCTTCTTCACCCAGTGCATAACTGGGCTCCTACAAATGTTAGCGTTGTCCACCAATTTCAATGGTTTTAAAAGAGGGTAGACAGGCTCAAGGCGGGTAAGACTGTCAGTGGCTACTAGCCGCGACAGCTGTGTTCTAGTTTTAGTGTCGTAAGTAGTAGCCTCTGGGTGCTGGGAATTACAAGTGGGGAGAGAAGAAGAAGAAGAAGAAGAAGAAGAAGAAGAAGAAGAGGAGGAGTTTGGACATGATATCCCGCTTTATCACTACCCAAAGGAGTCTCAAAGTGGCTAACATTCTCCTTTCCCTTCCTCCCCCACAACAAACACTCTGTGAGGTGAGTGGGGCTGAGAGACTTCAGAGAAGTGTGACTAGCCCAGGGTCACCCAGCAGCTGCAGGTGGAGGAGCGGAGACGCGAACCCGGTTCCCAGATTACAAGTCTTCCGCTCTTAACCACTACACCACACTGGCTCTCTGAGTGCTGTTGCTGTGCTCATGCCCTGCGTGTGGCCTCCCCCAAAGGGCACATCACTGGTCACTGGTCACTCTTCTTAATTCTTCCCTTCCCTTGTGGCACAGGTTCCCATGTGTCTAGGAAGAGCGGGATCCTCGTGGAATTTGGTCAGTTTGCTTTCCACCTGCGCTCCTACGGCGATCTCACAGACGAGGAGCTGGACTCGGTCTGTGACTTCCTGCACCAGCGAGTGACGGGCCGCGAAAAAGCTGCCCTTTCCCAGCTGCAGGCCTGCTTCCAGGCCTTTCAGAGGTGGGTAGGCACAAACTGGCACCACTTTAAAAGGTGGGCTCTGCTGCGTGTGAGAAGCTGGGCAAAAGAACAATGTGTTCAGTCTGGGGACGGGAGAGAGGAGAAAGATCTCCTGTTCTAACAGGGAGGTAGAACCACCTTGCGTTTATTTTTATTTTTTATTATTATTTTTATAGTTTTTATTAATTTTCAATACAATATACATATAATACCATATCAAAGATTTATCACAAATTATATATTATGGAGTTCCTTCAGCTTATCTGCCAATCATCCGTAATTAAATTTTAGTTACCCATTTCCTAAATTTAATACTGCCTTTTTATATGCCTTCCTAATCTTATTTTCTTTTTTACAATACTCCTCAACCTTTCACAGAGCTTCTTGAAATCCCATGAACGTTGTTTGTTCATCACATATATTTTTCAGATATTCTACAAATTTTCCCCAGTCCTCGATGAACTTATGGTCTCGTTGATATCTAATCTTCCCAGTTAATTTGTCCAGTTCTGCATAGTCCATCATTTTCATTCTCCATTCTTCCAGGGTCGGTAATTCCTTCTGTTTCCATCTTTGGGCCATTAATATTCTCGCCGCTGTAACTGCATATTGGAAAAGTTTACAGTCCTTTCTATTTATTTCATTTCCTACTATTCCTAACAGAAGAGCTTCTGGTTTCTTTACAAATGTATATTTCAACATCTTTTTCAGTTCATTATATATCATCTCCCAGAAACCCTTCACCTTCTTACATTCCCACCACATATGGTAAAATGTCCCTTCTTTTTCTTCATTAAACCACCTTGCGTTTAAGCGACACAACAGATGCTTGTCACGGACTGGCTGGAAGCTGAGAAGGGATGGGAGGCACCAGTTGGGAAGCCTCCTTCCAAAGGGATAATAAAGTGTTAACTCATACAAATAATAATAATTTATTATTTATACCTTCCCATCTGGCTGGGCTTCCCCAGCCACTCTGGGCAGCTTCCAAAAAAATATTAAAATACCGTAATACATCAAACATTAAATCTTCCCTAAACAGGGCTGCCTTCAGCTGTCTTCTAAAAGTCTGGTAGTTGTTGTTCTCTTTGACATCTGGTGGGAGCGCGTTCCACAGGGCGGGCGCCACCACCGAGAAGGCCCTCTGCCTGGTTCCCTGTAACTTGGCTTCTTGCAGGGAGGGAACCGCCAGAAGGCCCTTGGAGCTGGACCTCAGTGTCCGGGCTGAACGATGGGGGTGGAGACGCTCCTTCAGATTCCCTTTACAGCTAAGAACGATTTGCAAAAAGAAAAGTATTCTCTCTCCCTCGTCTTTTTGAGCAGTGTGGCTTTCCGCGTCTGTGCCTCGTGCTGTGACCACGGGGGTGAGGAGAAGAGCGCCCAGCTGAAGTCTTTGCTGCTGGATTATTTTGAGAAGGATACAGATGAAGCGGATCCTGCACTCCCAAGTGAAGAGCAGGACACTGAGGATCTCCAAGACATTAAAGTGAGAGAAGCTGCTCTTTTCGCCTCCTCTTAATGGCACTGAAGCGTAGAATGACACAGGCATCTCTTTTGGGCTTCTCCAGATTGTGGCCACAGTCAGGCACCGTGTGTGGCAATGTGCCACTGTCTCCTGTGCCCTAATCCTGCCATGCTCCTGGGACTTCATGGTCCTCATCTGTTTCATAATACTATTTATGGGTCTGAGGAGGCTTTCTAAAGATCTCCTGAGATAACGATGGGTGGGTAGGTGAACCTCTGGCAGATTTGTTCATATTAACTGTGTACTCTCCACTTATTTGTGGTTAGGGACTTGCTCTGCAGATGGACAGATGGCTACTCCTCTTATTTTTCAAAGGAGAGGGTCGTAACTCAGTGGCAGATTACCTCCTATGCAGGCAGAAATCTCCCGTTTTAAAAAGGCCTCAGGCCGCAAGGGGCTGGAAAGACCTTGAGTTGCTGCCAGAAGGAAGTTCTGGGCTAGATAATCAGTAGATTTACGCTGCCCACTTTTCTACCTGTGCAAAGAAGTGAGTTCTCTTCTCCCTTTTAAACCAGAGGTGGGAAAGAGTCCTTTCTGGAGACACTTCCAACTGTCAAGTACACAATGCTGAGCAAAGCTGAGTCCAGTGTTTTGACTTGGTACAAAGCAGCTCAACATGTCCAAATCGGTAACTAAACTCCCAGTATGCTTTGCTTCCCAATTTCAGCTTCGGGACTGGGAAGAGCAGATACGAGCTGACGTCCGCAACTTCCTGTCTCTCCGCCAAGACGAGAAGTTCACTGGCAGGGCTGTGGCCAGGATCTTCCACGGCATAGGTGAGGATTCCAGTTACAGATAGGTAGCCGTGTTGGTCTGCCATAGTCAAAATAAAAAAATTCCTTCCAGTAGCACCTTAAAGACCAACTAAGTTAGTTATTGGTATGAGCTATGCACACGAAAGCTCATACCAAGAACTAACTTAGTTGGTCTTTAAGGTGCTACTGGAAGGAATTTTTTTATAGGTGAGGATGTAATTCTCCAGCCGTTCCGTGGTCTGCTCTGCTTCTTGCATCAGCACAGAGCCTGGCACCGCACAGGCGATAGGCTGAAATCCACCAAAACCTCCAGAGGGCACTTCTGCTCAATCACAATCTGATCTCCCAAGGGCAAAGGCAATTGAGCATCACATTTGCCACAGTGCTGTAGAACAGCCTCTTCCAACCTGGTGCCTTGCAGATGTTTTGGACTACAACTCCCTGGACGTGGCTGATGTTTGTTGTAGTCTTAAAGACACCTGGAGGCTACTACTTTGGCAAAGGCTGCTGCAAAGTGAACAAAACTGGTAATTGTTGTAAACAGAATCTCTGCCCTTTTCCCCTTATGGGGTATCCAAGAGCCCATATAGAGCCCTTACGTAGGTTCCCTATTGGTAGGAGAAAATAACAGAGGCCAACCAGAGAATATTGAGAAGCAAAGCAGCTAGTAAGCTTGATCTTTATTGATCTGTTGCAACAGGGTGCTCCCCTCACATGAAGGAGAAGGAGGAGGAACCCAGAACAATAGCTAACAAGGCCTTATATAGACATTCTGAAATTGCCGTGCTGTAGATCAAGACCACCCCCAGAAACATCATACATACATCACAGAAGGGGTGTAGCTCAAGACCACCACCCCAGATACATCATACCTACATCACAGAAAAGGCGGTCTACAACAGAAATTTGAATGTTGTTTTTCTTCCTGTTTACTTGATTGGATACCCTGCTTATTTGATTGGATACCCTGGGGAGCCTGGCCAGTCTTTTGTAATGATAAATACTTAGTAATGATAAATACTTAGTTCCTGAGTCAGGTCACAGGCTCACCCTATTCAAACGCAGACATACCTTTAAGACAGGATTTGTGAAGGAAAAGACAATGGGGAGGCTTTCCCATTTTCCATTCAGAGAAAACATTTGGTCAGTTTGGGAATCAAAAATGGTTCCAGGTCGGTCTTCCTGTGCTGATCTATGTACGTGCTTGGCTGGTAAACTTATGAATATTGAACATATATCTAAGACCTCAAAATTCCTATCACATAATCCTTAGCTCTATGTCAATAATGTAGGCCTAGCAGGAGGCTCTGTTGGGCCCTCTAATGGCTGGCATTGCTCTGTTTTTTTGAGAAATGAACAAGCACTTGCAATTCTTTTGGTGGCTGATTGAATTTTTCTCCGTTTGGACAGGAAGCCCACGCTACCCAGCCCAAGTTTATGGCAGAGACCGGCGCTTCTGGAGGAAGTACATACATTTTGATTTCAACAAGATTATACGCATGGCCATGGAAGAAATCATCCGTTGGAACTGAATTGAGCCTGCACTGCCATCTCCAGGGATGAAACCCCAGAGCACAGCTCCACAGTTCCCTCAAGCCTGTGTGCAGGTTGCTCTAATTGCAAGATGCAACTGACCAGCCAGCATCCCAGGAGCCAAAACAGCACCTCCTGCTCCCCTTGCGGTTTTGCAGAACCTCTCTGCAAGGCAGGTGGAAAGCTGGGCACCTGAATGGACTTCTCTGTTGCCCTGAAATAAGCAAAGGTTTGGGGGAAAATTGCTTGTTTTCATCTCCAAGCCTTTCCTATTTTTGTATGTAAAGCTTCCTTTTTATTTTTTGATTTTTTACAAAATTGTCCTGATTTTTAAATATTTTTTAATGTAAGGGAGAGTGTTAAGTCTTCTTCTAACCTCTATGAATTTTTATTATTTTTATTTATTATCTGGACTTCTACATACTTTGCAAATCTCCAAGTGTGTTAATGGATGCCTTCCCTCCCTCCAGGGTGCCAGCATTGGAGGGAGGGAGGTTGATTTAATAAATAATGATAATAAAATATGTATAAAAGGAGGACCCATGATTAAGGGTAGAACATGCACATACAATTGGGAGACATACAGGAGGGACTGGCGTCAGCAAGCATAATCTAATGGGCAGATCCTCTTCCATAAAAGAAGTGTGAGGATTTGCTTTTATATGGCATTTAGAAATATAATGCTGTAAATGTTTGGCTGCCGCCCACCTCTTCACCTGCAATAAATCTATTTCATTGTATGCAGGGGCCTTTAACATATTTTTAAATAAGTGAGGAATGCTTGCATTGTTATAAAATAGATCGTGAACGGACAGTCTTAATTTAGCACTGATTTTTCTCTCAATTCCCCCACATCCTTTTTGTACATTTGCCTTAATAAATATACAAAGAAGTTTATATGCAGCCTTCCCATCTGTTTGAGCAGGAACTAAACAGGTGAGGAATTTAATAGTAGTAGGTTTGATCTTCTTGCGGTCCATGGGACTCTCAAGAGTCTCCTCCAGCACCAGAATTCAAAAGCATCCATTCTTTGGCGGTCAGCCTTCTTGATGGTCCAGCTCTCACTTCCATACATCACTACGGGGAAAACCATAGCTTTAACTATACGGACCTTTGTTGGCAAGGTGATGTCTCTACTTTTTAAGATGCTGTCTAGGTTTGTCACTGCTTTTCTCCCAAGGAGCAGGCGTCTTTTAATTTCGTGACTGCTGTCACCATCTGCAGTGATCATGGAGCCCAAGAAAGTAAAATCTCTCACTGCCTCCATTTCTTCCCCTTCTATTTGCCAGGAGGTGATGGGACCAGTGGCCATGATCTTAGTCTTTTTGATGTTGAGCTTCAGACCATATTTTGCGCTCTCCTCTTTCACCCTCAATAAAAGGTTCTTTAATTCCTCCTCACTTTCTGCCATCAAGGTTGTGTCATCTGCATATCTGAGGTTGTTGATATTTCTTCCTGCAATTTTAATTCCAGCTTGGGATTCATCCAGCCCAGCCTTTCGCATGATGAATTCTGCATATAAGTTAAATAAGCAGGGGGACAATATACAGCCTTGTTGTACTCCTTTCCCAATTTTAAACCAATCAGTTGTTCCATATCCAGTTCTAACTGTAGCTTCTTGTCCCACATAGAGATTTCGCAGGAGACAGATGAGGTGATCAGGCACTCCCATTTCTTTAAGAACTTGCCATAGTTTGCTGTGGTCAACACAGTCAAAGGCTTTTGCATAGTCAATGAAGCAGAAGTAGATGTCTTTCTGGAACTCTCTAGCTTTCTCCATAATCCAGCGCATGTTTGCAATTTGGTCTCTGGTTCCTCTGCCCCTTCGAAATCCAGCTTGCACTTCTGGGAGTTCTTGGTCCACATACTGCTTGAGCCTGCCTTGTAGAATTTTAAGCATCACCTTGCTAGCGTGTGAAATGAGTGCAATTGTGCGGTAGTTGTAGCATTCTTTGGCACTGCTCTTCTTTGGGATTGGGATGTAGACTGATCCTCTCCAATCCTCTGGCCACTGCTGAGTTTTCCAAACTTGCTGGCATATTGAGTGTAGCACCTTAACAGCATCATCTTAGTGTCCTTTATTGGCAGTGCTGGATGCAGCTTGTCAAGTGCTGAAACGGGATGATGACCTCTTGCTGTTTTCTACCTCTATGGTCCCCTGACCCAAAGGGAACACAGTTTCAATGAAGTCCTTATGAACACTACCGGTACTCGGTCGAACTCTGCCTCTTCATAGCAAAGTGAGCCTGCCCCGTTGTTGGCATCCGTCTGTCTCGAGAGACAACGGAGGGGTGCGCCTTTGGGGATTGAATCCTGCACCTCTAGAGAGGTAAAAAGGATAGAGCGGCGCCACTCTCCGATTCTGCCCAAGCCCGCTTTCGATCGACAACCGGAAGTCTCGGCCTTTGCAGTGAGACTGTGCCCTTTAGGGTGAAATAGCGTCGCGGCGCCTGCCGAGCGAAGTCAACCGAGAGGCGCCGCCTAGAAGGGCCGCGAAGCCTCACCGACGGAGCGCCGTTTCCGGTCCGAAAGCGACGCTTGCCCTTTTCCTCTCTCCTTCACCGGAAGTGTACCTGCGCTCATGGTCTGGGCCTGGTTCCGTTTCTCTGAGGGCGGCGGCGGCGTTTCCGCTCTCGCTGTTGGCCGTGGAAGCGGAGCGGCTGGACTTTTATGTGGGTCCCGCGAGCGGCGGGGAAGGAGAGGGAGGGGGCGGAAAGGGGGCGGCTCAGCGGCGCCCTCTAGCGGCGGAAGCGCGGAAGGGCCGGTGGGGAGGGGGTTGCCATGGCAACGGAGGGGAAGCTGGACCACTCGCCTCGGGGATGCTGCTGATGCTGCCAGGGAGGCTGGCAACCCAGTGATGCTGAGTCCTGCTGGTGCCACAGGGGTTCCTGTGGGGGCTGGGGAAGCTTCGTTTTTGGGAGTAGGGGGTGTACGTTTGGCAGGCAGGAGAGCCCCCAAACCCAAACTCCGTTAGCATTTATGCAGTTATTCCGAATTCATACCCTGCACGATTGGCAAAACAACGACGCCTCAAAGTGGTTTACGAAAAAAAGGTTAAAATAATAATAATAATATTTTTTATTTATACCCCGCCCTCCCCAGCCAAGGCTAACAAGCTAACAAGCGATAATAAAAACAAGTTGAATGAATACAACTTAAAAAACAAGATTAAAATGCAACATTAAAATATTGAAACATTAAAATGCAGCCTCATCGCAGGAGGAGAAAGGAAAAAGAAAGAGGGAGAGGGAATCAAATTGGCTCCTAGCCAAAGGCCAGGCGCAACAACTCTGTCTTACAGGCCCTGCGGAAAGAAATCAGATAACAAAACAATAACAAAACCACGACGACGGCATAAAAGATACGGAAAGTCAAAATAAGAAAATTATTTATATTCGTTGTTTATTAAATTTGCATACCACAAAGATCACAGGGCAGTTCACAACGTAAAAATACAAAATGAGAACACATAATAGATTTTTAAAAATGAGACGTAAGAAATAAATATGAATACACCGGCACTGGACCCCTACACAAAGAAAAGATGACAGATTGATGGTGACAGATAGTTAAGGGAGTCCTTTCGCATGGACTGAAAGGATGTTCAAAAGGAATCGAAGCACAGGGAGCCAACCGGATGCACTTCAGATGATGACAGACTACAGCATGGCAGGGGCTGTTATGAGTAGGGAGCCCAACATCATTTGGGGGGCATAATGCTGGCTACCCTTGATGGCCCCCCTCAAAAAAGAGGGGGGTTAAAAAACATACCAGCATTTCTAAGTGTCTTGGTAAGCTTGCTTAAACAAGAATGTTTTTAGCAGGCACAGTTCCTAAATACGGCAACCCCAGTTTTTAAAAAAGGGTCCTAAGCATCCACTGCCAGTTAGAAAGGATATTATATATGTGTGTGTGCATGTGTGTATTTAAAAAATATATATTATACACCACTTGATTGTAAAACAGTCAAACCTCAAAGTGGTTTACAAAAAAGGTTAAACTTTCACAGAGCTAAAATGACAGCAGACCAAAAACAAATTAAAACTTGCATCTACTTTCTAAACATCTAGGTAGTCTTGTCTAAACAATAATGTTTTAAGCAGGCACCGAAAAGAGTACAGTGAAGGAGCCTGCCTGATGTCAATAGGCAGGGAGTTCCAAAGGGTAGGTGCCACCACGCTAAAAGACCAAGTTCTTACAAATGTGGAATGCGTGTTTTGTGGGACCTGCAACAGTGCCGGTTCCACTGGGCTGGTCGAACAAATATTCTGATCTGCTAGAAAGGAGCTTCCTAGGTTACAGACATAAGAAGATCTAATGTCTCCAGTATCCTGTTCTCACAGTGGACAGCCAGACGCCCAATATGGGAAGCCTGCAAGCAAGACCTGAGTTCAAGAGCATGCTCTGCTCCTGAGGTTTCCAGCAGCTGTTATTCAGAGGCACACGGCCTTTAACAGCAGAAGCAGAGCATAGCCCTTGTGGCTAGCTGCCGCTGGTAGCTGTTTTCTCCATGAATTTGTCTAATTCTCTTTTATAGCCATCCAAGTTGGTGGTCATCACTATCTTTTGTGGGAACAAATTCCGTAGTTTAGCTGTGTGCTGTATGAATAAATGCTTTCTTTTGTCTGTCCCGAATCTTTCAGCATTAAATTTTATTGGAGGTCCACAATTTCTAGTATTTTGAGAAAGGGAGAAAAACACTACCCATTTTCTCCATATCATGCATGAATTTATATACCTCCATCCTGTTGTAAAACTCTGATCAGATTCTATTAGCGTACTCTAAGGATGAAATAGGGACGCGGGTGGCGCTGTGGGTAAAACCTCAGTGCCTGGGACTTGCCGATCGTATGGTCGGCGGTTCGAATCCCCGCGGCGGGGTGAGCTCCTGTCTTTCGGTCCCAGCTCCTGCCCACCTAGCAGTTCAAAAGCACCCTTAAGTGCAAGAAGATAAATAGGTACCGCTTTATAGCGGGAAGGTAAACGGCGTTTCCGTGTGCTGCGCTGGTGCTGGCTCGCCAGCTGCAGCTTTGTCACGCTGGCCACATGACCCGGAAGTGTCTCCGGACAGCGCTGGCCCCTGGCCTCTTAAGTGAGATGGGAGCACAACCCTAGAGTCGGACACGACTGGCCCGTACGGGCCGGGGTACCTTTACCTTTAAGGATTAAATGCTAACTGCTGATAAAATTATATACATTAAGGACCAAGCACATGTAAAAACTCAATGTCTTGAATACATTGTTGTGTCCAACAGAGAAGGTAGGCAGGCGATGATTAATGGCTTTTATTGAAGATTGGTTACGTTGGTTAACTACTAGCAACGTGAAAACCATCAGGTCTATTATGTCCTTCTTACAGCCCATGGTAAAATAAAATGATTCCAGTACCATATTGTGTCATTTTAAAGCTAAACAAGAATATGTAAAATAAAGACCTCAAATCTTATTTTATTCATTTAACAAAATTTATATACCAGTTGATTGTAGTAAAGACTTTAAGTGCGTAACAAGCAATATTAAAATGCAGTGTTATCTCAATTTTCAGCTGTACCATGTTAAAGGGTATTAAATCAATTATATCAGAAGTAAAACAATAATAATAAGACTGAATTATGGTACCCTTTGTAGTTTATTTTCCACCAATGACAGGAGAGCAGGGTGGGGTAGGGTGTTGGCTTCTGCAGCCAATCAAAAAGCTAAGATACAAGAAGATATCTTACGGGTTTTCTCAAATATTTGTATAAAGCTGTTGTGACTTTATTATGTTTCAGTAAGTTTCATTAGCAACCTGGAGGTTACTGGCCAAAGGCAACTTTCAGGTATTTTAAAATAAAAACAATAAACGTTTTCAAGTCCTGTCTTTCATCTACCGGGGCAATTCCATTCTGTGAAGCCATGCCACCGTACCCAGACTCTCCCCTGTTCTGCTTTCTAGAATATTAGGTTGACCAGGTATCTACCTGGAAAATCATTGTGTCTCTCTAACAGCGCCCATAAGTTGCAAAATATTATGCTGGGCAGAGAAAGCTAAATCCATGCCGTCTCATTTTCATTATTTGTGTATAACATGTCTAGCCTCTGAGTTCTTTCCACAACTACCAATGGGCAGACTCCCTTTCCCTCTGGTCCTTGAATACAGTGGTGCCCCGCAAGACGAATGCCTCGCAAGACGGAAAACCTGCTAGACGAAAGGGTTTTCCGTTTTTGAGCTGCTTCGCAAGACGATTTTCCCTACGGGCTTGCTTTGCAAGACGAAAACGTCTTGTGAGTGTTCCGATTTTTTTCCGCTCCCCCCTTTTTTCTAAGCCGCTAAGCCGCTAATAGCCTTTTAGCCGCTAATCCGCTAATCCTTTAATAGCCGCTAAGCCTTTAATAGCCGCTAAGCCGCTAATAGCGCTAATCCACTAATAGGGTTGCTTTGCAAGACGAAAAAACTGCTAGACGAAGAGACTCGCGGAACGGATTAATTTCGTCTTGCGAGGCACTACTGTACCTACACTTCTCCTGGATGCACGTGAAGGTACAGATCCCTCAGCCTGTTGAGCTCTGCCCATCTTTGCTTGTTCTCCCTGCAGGTGGATGGCAGTTCCTGAAGGATGAACGCCAAGTATGCTGTCCTCGCAATGCTGTATTTTGTCCAAGGCATCCCGTATGGGCTCCAGTCTGGGCTGCTGCCTATCTACTTCCGCACGCTGGGCCTCTCCTTTACCAAGATCAGCCTCTCTAAGGTGCTTTATTTGCCCTGGATTCTCAAGATGCTCTGGGCACCCCTGGTGGACCATTACTTCACCAAGAGGACGTGGCTGCTGCTCACTCTGTATGGCTTCGTGCTGGCCTGCCTGGCCTGCTCCCTCATGGCCCCCGAGGCAAACTTCTTCCCGGTGGCCATCGTCCTCCTGCTCATGAACTTCTGCGCCTCCATCCAAGACATTGCAGTGGACGCGATTGCCATCCAGCTGCTGACGCAACGTGAGATTGGGTACGGCAACACCATCCAGGTCGTGGCCTACAAGCTGGGCTCCGTCTTGGCAGGAGGGGGCCTGCTCACTGTCCTCCATCACCTGGGCTGGCAGACCCTCTTTGTGGGCCTGGCCCTTCTTTATGTTGTGGCCATTGGAGTCACCTGGAATGCTAACCTAAAACTGAAAGTGAGGTTCGATCCTCAATACGATTGGGTCAGGTTCAGAACCTTAAACCCCTGCCTCATGCTCCAAGAGCTTCTCAAGGTGCCGGACACTCTTTGGACTGTTGGTTTGGTGCTCCTCTATAAGTTGGGTGAGTCCTTCTAAAGACTAGCAGCTGCAGATTACGCTGGTGAGCCAAATGGTTGATCTGTTAGGACATGCACAGTGTGTCTTTGGGAAAGGGGTCCAGGCTAATGGGGAGAGGATAACGTGGGGATATTGTGTGCAGTTCAGCAAAGTCAGATGATGTAGACCTTCCAAGTTGATGCCGTTTCAGGTGTGAGAGGTGAGGGTGAGGCCACTACAGTTTTGAATGCACCTCCTCTTAAGCACCTTCAGCTTCTTAGCTCTTCCGGTTTCTCCAGCCTAGTGACTTCCAGATGTTTCGGACTGCAACCCCCATCAGCCATGGGGAGGCTGTCTTACGTCATGTGCTTTTTTTAAGTAACTGAGTTAGCCTGCATCTTGTGACCCACCCCCAGAGTTACAACAGAGATAGTTTCTCTGGCAGCCTGTGTGTCTGACTCCCTTGTTACACCAGCTCTGCTGGCTACTGGCCTATTTTCCAGGCCCAATTCAAAGTGCTGGTTGTGACCTGTAAAGTCACAGAGCTTTCAAAATGCTGTGTCGCAACATGTTAGCATGTCGGCTGCAGTGTGTCGTTGTGTCGTGTGAACGCTTCCCATGCTCCTCCTGGGGTTGGAAAAGGGTTTAACCTCCGGTTTGCTAGTAAAACTGAATTGCTGTGTTGCGAAATGATGCATGTCTAAAAAGTGTGTCAGCAACATGAAAAGTTTGGAAAGCTCTGCCCTATCTTAGTGTATTTTTGATGTTTGTTGGAAGCCGCCCAGAGTGGCTGGGGAAACCCAGCCAGATGGGCAGGGTACAAATAATAAATTATTATAATTATTACTATATGGTTCTAGCCTAAGCTATCTGAAAGGCTATACTCACCCATACAGGCAGCAACCATATTGCATGCGTCCGATTGACGTGTGAACACCAATACATGGGTTGTTTTGGACCTGGCAGAGGGCAGAATAGGGGCAGAACAGGGTGGGGCATAACAAGGTGGGCAGGCTTATGCTCGCCCCACCGACACACACAGGGGCCGGGAATAGAGTCCCTGCGCAAAGTGGTTGCTGCCTGTAATAGTAACTGTAATTCCTATCCCTATTATTTGCAGCAGCTGAGGTTTCCCAGCCCAGGATAGGCTTTGCTGGAAACTGAACCTTGATTCTCCTTGCAGGTGAACAAGGGGCTATATCCATGTTTCCCCTCTTCCTACTGGACCATTCCTTTTCCCCACAGGAGCTTGGCTTCTGGAATGGGATTGTGGCCATGATCTTCTCCATTATAGGCTCCTCACTTGGAGGCTATCTGATGTCAAAACAGGGGTAAGCACCATCAGCCTTCAAATGGGGTTTCATGCTATGGATTCTCCATGTGGTTTTTCATCTTACTCTGCCCAGTTTTTCACTTCCAGCAGGCACTTTCTTCCTGCCGTGCTTTGTCCCATTTATGCAGAATTATGAGGCTGCCGTACACTGAGAAGCGGGGAGAAAAGGGAATCGGGAATGCCTGATTTGCTCTCAGGAATCCGTATCTTTTGCCGCCTCAAGGACCAGAAGCATTTTACAAAAAACAAAAAAACTATGGATCCTTGGAGGGTTGAATGGCCATTTGCAAATGCTTTTGAAAACACGCCCACCTGCCACCTATTATCCTTTGACTTCCTCTGCACTCAGTTAGAAATAGCTAACATTTCCACAGCACATCTTTTGCCCTGCTTGCAACATCTACTCCAGAATGCTGAAGGCTGGATCTTTTCTCCAGGGCAGCCTGATTTGATTCATAGCCTTTTCACGTCAGTCTCTGCCCTTGCCGCCCTGCAATGAACCTCTTCTTGTGCTGTCCCTGAGTGCTTCTGCCATCCCTGATGACTTTCCTTTGTGGCTTGTTCTCCCCAGCAACGCCTTTTCTATGCTGAAGACCTTGATGATATTCCGCTTGTTCAGCCTGGTCTTCCAAACACTCCTGCTGGTTGCCTATGAGGACAAAAAACCAGTCTTTGAAGGTGAGCTGAAAGCAGCCCAACACAGCAGCTGCTTCTTCTGCTTCAGTCTCGGTTCAGATCTCATCCAAGAGTCCTAAAGTCACAAATGTGTTTACTGTGGTTTATTCTCCCCACCCTGAATCTGAGTGTTTGCAGAATTTGAGGGACTTCAATGAGGACGACCTTTTATACTGGCAGTGTAGAGGGACCGCCTCTCCTGGTCTGCAGAGGACCTTAAGGTCCATGAATAACCATAGTTTAGAGGTCCCGGGCCCTAAGGAACCCAGACTGTCCTCCACCAGGGCCTTTTCAGCGATGGCTCCGACCTGGTGGGATGCTCTGTCCCATGAGACCAGGGCCCTGCAGGATTTAACCTTCTGTCAGGCCTGTAAGACAGAGTTATTCTGCCTGGCCTTTAATTTGAATTCAGCCTGATCTTTTATTTCCCTTCTCTTCCCCCCCTCCTCTTTTATGCAGATTACCCGCTCTGAGACCCCACAGCTAATTCTCCCCTGGCCTCCTCGCTGGCCCAAGTAGGACCAATTCAGCCAGCTAGCCCTGGGGATTATCTAATGCTTATTAAATGGATTTCCCCTAAATTGATTTCTGAACTTTGAATTTTATTGTTATTCATGTTTTTATACTGTATTTTAGGCTGCTTTTACAATTAAGTGTTTTAAACCGGGAAGGGCGGGGTATAAATAAAAATTTATATATATACACACACACACACACACACACACACGCACACACACACACACAGTCATTTGCACACCTTGCCTGCAAATTTGCACATGCACACTTGCAACCAGGAAGGCCAAAATTTTGCTAAGCAATGGGAACTCTTGAGTTCCTCAAGAGTTCAGGCCCAGCAACAGGTAAAGAGACTGTAGCTCTTGAATCCTTAACCCACACCTCCTTTGGGTTTTTGGAAGCCAACCAGACACTTTCCCCTGTTTGCTGCTTCTAGACTAACAGATCTCTCCCTCCCTCCCTCTCTTTCTCTCTGTGTGTCCAGTGGCAGCTGTGCTGAGCATCTTCCTACAGCACTTCATCGCTGGCCTTGTAACCACCTTAACGTTCAGCATAATGATGCAATGCGCACAAAAGGCCCAGGAGAACATACAGGTACAACTCTTGCCTCTACGTTCGGCTCCCCACTCCACTGCCCAAAGAACATGTGTTGGTTTGCTTTGGTTCTTTAAAAAGCCAGTTCACTTAATATAAACTAGTAACATCTTAACTAGAGATGGGAAGGCCTGGAAAAATGGGGGGGGACCCGGCTTTTTTCCGTTTCCCCCCCAAAGCCGTTTCCCCCCAGAAAAATGAGGGGGGGGGGGAGTGTGTGGAATATTCAAACTATTTATCCAGAGCCAGGATAAATAAGATATTTTTTTTCTTTAACATTGTGCTTTAAAGCTGTAACCTGCCCTGGGACCTTAGGGTGAAGGGTGGGGAACAAATGAATAAACAAATAACATTTGCTCCTCCCTCGCTATGCCTTCAAGAAGGGTGTGTAGAAATGAGCCTTTAGGCCATGCAAAAGCAAACCTGGCCCTCCAGATGTTTTGAGACTACAATTCCCATCATCCCTGACCACTGGTCCTGTTAGCTAGGGATCATGGGAGTTGTAGTCCAAAAACATCTGGATGGCCGAGTTTGCCTATGCCTGCTTTAGGCTCTCTTCAAATATAAATGGGATGCAGGTGGCGCTGTGGGTTAAACCACTGAGTCTAGGACTTGCCGAACAGAAGGTCGGCGGTTCGAATCCCCGCAACGGGGTGAGCTCCCGTTGCTCGGTCCCTGCTCCTGCCAACCTAGCAGTTCGAAAGCATGTCAAAGTTCAAGTAGATAAATAGGTACTGCTCTGGTGGGAAGGTAAACGGCGTTTCCATGCGCTGCTCTGATTCACCGGAAGTGGCTCAGTCCTGCTGGCCACATGACCCGGAAGCTGTACGCTGGCTCCCTCGGCCAGTAAAGCGAGATGAGCACCACAACCCCAGAGTCAGCCACGACTGGACCTAAAGGTCAGGGGTCCCTTTACCTTTACAAATATAAATGGGGAGGGGAACAATTCTGTGTGCTGCCTCTGGGCTGTGGGCTGGATCCCCTCCTCTCCTTACGACGCCTCTCTTTCCTCTGCAGGCCACTCACTACTCCCTGCTGGCCACGCTGGAAGTGCTGGGCAAACTGGTGTTCAGCAGCCTGGCAGGCATCGTGGTGGACTGGCTGGGCTTCGTCGGGGCCTTTAGCGTTTTCCTCGCCCTCTCCAGCACCTCTGTTGCCTACATACTGTCTTCCAGAAGGTGATGGCTGCTGCCGCCAGGAGGAAGAAGAGGAGAACCTGACAGGAAGCAGGGTCACTGTGGGCCAGAGGTGGCCAAGGGGGATTTTCCAGGTCTCCGCAGCCCCGTAAGCCACAATTCCTCAGGGATCTCACAGCCTTTTGTGAGGGGGAAGAGCTGGCAAGGGCCTCCCTGAAAGTAATTGTCTCAGGAACACTCCTTCTATTTGCCAGGGAATGTCCACGGTGTGTTTAGACTGAATTCCAAGGTCAGTTAATGCCTCAGTGTTTATTGCCAGTGACTGAGAAGTAAAGGAGGGCAGGATCGCTGTCTGTGGCAGGGTGTGAGAGCAAATAAATAAACTTTTTTTAAAAAAAAACAAAAACACACCGTTGGATTTACTTCTGAGGAAATGCTCATCGGGTTGGGCTGCGAGGTAAGATGGCTTCTTGAACCCAGCTCTGCTTGGGTCCTGGAGCAGCGAGCCCCAGTGAGTCCTGGAGAATGCCAAGGGACATCATGAGATCAGGATCAGGCCCAAACCCTACCCAGTCCAGCATCCAGATGCCTCAACGGGAGACCCAGAAGCTGGACCTCTGAGTGGCACAGCATCTCTCCCCACCTGTTAATCACCTGATGGTCACCAACAGCGCCAGGTGACTCAAATGCCAGAGGAAAGACTCCAAAAGTACACTTCCAGTTCTTCATTTGCAGGTGTGGCTTGAGTTCAGGCTGCACCTGCAAAGGAATATATCTTTTTCCCTTTGCATTTCTGTCTTGAATTCAAGCCACAGCTGCAAAGGAGGATTCGGGAACACTTTAAAGTCTGCTTCCGACTCTTCTTCCACTTAGCCATGGCTTGGAAGTTTACCATAACTGCCATACAAGATGTCAAGTCAGAAAGGTGTGTATAACACAATAATTCGTAACAGAATTACAGATAAGAGTTTTAAGGGGTCTGTGCGCACAGAAAAGCTCAAGATACACGTTGATCTACCCACACTTAGTTGTTATCTCTGAGAAACATAGAAAATAACAGGATATATTTATTTTTCTTGGGTCAAAAGAGAGTATACCCCTGTTGTAAACAAAATCTGCCCTTATGGGGTATCCAAGAGCCCATATAGAGTCCTTAAATAGGAAACCCAGCCAGATGGGCGGGGTACTAATATATTATTATTATTATTATTATTATTATTATTATTATTATTATTATTATCCCTATTGGTAGGAGAAAATAACAGAGGCCAAGCAGAGAATATTGAGAAGCAAAGCAGCTAGTAAGCCTGATCTTTATTAAAGCTGTTGCAACAGGGTGCTCCCCTCACACACAGGAGGACAGAGGAGGTGTGCCTGTCTTTATATAGACATTTTAAATTCCCTGCCCTGGAGCTCAAGACCACCCCTCCATACATCCATACATACATCACAGAAAAGGTGGTCTACAGCAGAAATTTGAATGTTGTTGTTTTTCCTGTCTGCCAGGTTATCTGATAATGCCTTATCTGATTGCCTTTCCTGGTAGTCTGGCCATTCCTTTGAGATGGTGATTACCCAATTCCTGAGACAATGGGAAGGTTCCCTCACCCCCTCCCTGCTTGCAGAGAAAACATTTGGTCAGTTTGGGAGTCAAAACGGTTTCAGGAAGGTCTTCCTGTGCTGCTCCAGACATTGGTACATTTATGAACATTTATTTTATATATATATATGACCTTAATTTTTTTATTACACCCCTAAACATTTTTTTTTAGAAAAAAGCACTAATAATAATAATACAAACCCAGCTGTTTTCTTTTTCTTTTTAAAAAAGTTTTATTGGGTTTCACAATTTTATATTCAACACAATCCTCATGAACACAATGAAAATTCACAAATCCAAATCTCCCCCCTCCCTTGACTTCCCTCAACCTCCTCTTCTGGAAACCCAGCCAGATGGGCGGGGTACAAATAATAAATTATTATTATTATTATTATTATTATTTAAATATTTGCTACTTCTGCTTCTTTTGATTCCTCGATTTTAAAACCCTTCAACTAAATTATTTTTTATATTCTTACCATTTTCATACCCTACCTTTCCCAAATACACCTCACATTTTGCTGCTTCCCCAGTTATTCCTCCTCGCCTTGTACACTTGTAAGTTTCCTGGTTTCCAAGGCGCTAGTCCTCAGCGCTCCTCCGAAGCTCCGCCCCTCCCGTGATGTCATGACGCCGCGTCCAGGAGGCGGGGCTTCATCGGCCCACTCCCGCGAGCCTCCTCCCCATTGGCCGCCGAGGCGCGGCCCCGCCCCCCTCTCCGGCCGCAGCCAATCGGAGCGCGGCTGGGCGGGGGCAGCGCGGCCCGAAGGCTCGGCGGCTTCGGTCGTAGTAGCAGCAGCAGGCGGCGGGCGGCGGCGCAGGTTGGGCGGCCGCCGGGCGGGCAGGAAGGAAGGGGCGCCATGGAGCTGCAGCGGACGGTGAGGAGAACCCTCGACCCCCCTTTCCCCTCAACTCCCCGTTTTCCCGCCCTTTCCCTCAGCAAGGTCGTTACCTCAGCTTTTCCCCGCGGACGTCTCTTAGGAGCATTACGGTAGCAGCTCCCCCTCACCGCAGGTCTGTTTCAGGCTGCCCCTTTAGGGCTGAATTACGGTAAATCCCCCTCCCTCCCGCGTCTCTCTTCGGGGCATTACGGTAGCGCCCCCTTTTCTGGTGCGCTCATCGCTAGGCATTACGGTAACCCCCCCTTTTTTCTGCCCCACTGAATTTATCATATTTATCCACCCCTCTCCTTGCAACTGGGGGCATTTCTCTCCTTTATGCACCCCCGACACCCTCCCCCAGCTGCAAGCATGGCAGGAGTGCCCCTTTGCCATGCACATTACGGTACTTTCTGCCCCCCCCCATTCCAGTGTGGGGCTGGGAGCGGGGAGGGGGCAGCCCTGATTCTTTCCTGCAGGGGGGAGACTCTCTCCAGAGCTCATTGGTTTGGGGCTGAGGAGAACAGAGAACGATAGTGATAGTAAAATAGTAAATACGTAAAAAAAAACAACCAGTAAAATAGTAAATAAGTAAAAAAATAACAATAGTAAAAAAGGAGTGGGGCTCTTAGGTGCCCCCCCCCCGATCCTGGTGATCCCTGTTGAGGCTCAGATCCTGGCCCCCCTTCGTAATATATTTGATGAATTATTGTATTTTAATATTTTGCTGCAAGCTGCCCAGCGTGGCTGGGGAAACCCAGCCAGATGGGTCTGGTGTAAAGAATATTTAATAATAATAATAATAATAATAATAATAATAATAATAATAATAATAATAAATAATAGCAGAGCCTCTCTTTTGCTGGAAGCTGCCCAGAGTGGCTGGGGAAACATTGGCAGAAATGTGGTGGCCCATTCTGTGTGCGGCGCATGAAAACCATGTTCCTTTTCCTCCCCCGTATGGAATTTGCTTGCAAATGACTTCGCGGATGTTGTGAAATTACTTTTTCCCAAGCAGGCTCTTCGTTCCACACTCTTCTCCCTCCGTGCTGTTTATTGCCGCTCAGATCTTTGCGCCCGTTCAAAGCTTCTTGAGCAACTCATTCCCAGAAACGTGCGCTACACATCAGCTGTTTTCCCAAAGTGGGTGGTGGCGCCACCTGGGACAGTGGGATTTTCCTTGGGGGGCTCTAAGAGGAGAGGGGGTGGCAGGAGGAGGTGTGTGTGCAAGAAGTGCAAATGACTTTGAAAAGCTGGTATCCCCGAATCAGGTCCATCAATTTTGTTGAATGAAATAGTTTGAACTGGATTTTGAATGAACGTGCAATTATTTCTTCCTGTTTTGAATTCTGCTGTATAATTCTCTTAGCGCCGATCATTCTGAACAATGCTTGTTTGGTTGTAAGTCGATTTGGGTTGCCCTGGGCAAAATAAAGCAACGAACACGTTTAGTAAATGATAATAATTATAGAGCGAGCATCTAATGTTTATTGGATGGATTTCCCCCCTAAACTGATTTTTGAATTCTGAATTTATTGCTATTCACATTTTATACTGTATTTTATTCTGTTTTTTGTTGCATCAATGAAGTGTTTTAAATTCGTTGCAAGCCGCCCTGAGCCTGGTTTTCTGAACCCCAAAGGGCGGGTTACAAATAAAAAAATATTATTATTATAGTGGGGGAGGGCAGTGGGGGTGAGTTAATGGAACCCAAGGGTGGTCTGAAAACGTTTGGCAACCGCTGCTAGATCCTTTCAGCTGTCTGTGCAGTCCAGAGGGCCGGCCGGCTGTCAGCTGTGCTTTCTTCCAGCCTTGAGATGTTCCCAGCGTGAGGAAGAGTCAAGACCCCTCTTGTGCCTGCGCTGGTTTCCTGCCTGCAAGGACAAACTGTGGGCGTGAGGCTGGAGGCAGAAAGGGCCGCCCAGAGAGCTTGCAATCTTGGTCCTGACCTGGTTTTTTCCAGCACATCGGAAAAGAAGCGCAGCAGGAAGATTCTCGGGGGACAAATGCCCCCCACCCAGTATCTGTGGAGTGGGGCCTCCAAAGGGCAGGGTTGCCAGGATCTTCCCAGGACGTGGCTGGCATGTGCTGAGGTTGACTCATAGAATTGTAGAGTTGGAAGGGACCCCGGGGGTCATCTAGAATGCAGGAATCTTAACTGAGAAATAAGCACACCAAGAACTCAGGCCAATGTAAGTTTCAGTATTGCGAGTGGTCCCTACTCACAAGTCAATAGTAACAAAAACTAATCCATTCAAAAGTATGTATTCTGACAACAATTACAAACTCAAGTTGTTGTTTAGTCTTGTCCGACTCTTCCTGACCCCCTGGGTCCTCCTGTCTTCCACTGCCTCCCGCAGTTTGGTCAAACTCATGCTGGTAGCTTCGAGAACACTGTCCCACCATCTCGTCCTCTGTCGTCCCCTTCTCCTTGTGCCCTCCATCTTTCCCAACATCAGGGTCTTTTCCAGGGAGTCTTCTCTTCTCATGAGGTGACCAAAGTCTTGGAGCCTCAGCTTCAGGATCTGTCCTTCCAGTGAGCACTCAGGGCTGATTTCCTTCAGAATGGAGAGGTTTGATTTTCTTGCAGTCCATGGGACTCTCAAGAGTCTCCTCCAGCACCATAATTCAAAAGCATCAATTCTTTGGCGACCAGCCTTCTTTATGGTCCAGCTCTCACTTCCATACATCACTACGGGGAAAACCATGGCTTTAACTATACGGACCTTTGTTGGTAAGGTGATGTCTCTGCTTTTTAAGATGCTGTCTTCCTTGTTGTGGCGAAGGGGCTTGAATAACTCAGAGAAGCTACGAGCTATGCCGTGCAGGGCCACCCAAGATGGACAGGTCATAGTGGAGAGTTTTGACCAAACGTGATCCAGCTGGAGCAGGAACCGGCAAGCCACTCCAGTATCCCTGCCAAGAAAACTCCATGGACAAAGACATCAGGCATATAAAAGTTGACTCATAGAATCATAGAACAGTAGAGCTGGAAGGCACCCGGGGGTCATCTAGTCCAGCCCCATGGAATGCAGGAATCTTAACTGAGAAATAAGCACACCAAGAACTCAGGCCAATGTAATTTCAGTAGTGGGAGTGGTCCCTACTCACAAGTCAATAGTCAACAATCACAAAAACTAATCCATTCAAAAGTATGTATTCTGAATTACAAACTCAAGTAGAGATTACAAACTGTAACTCATAAAGATATTTATAACATAATAATTCGTTACAAAGGTTTTCTCTTTTTCACTCGACAATAAATGTTGATCCTTATTCCAGGTGTGGTCTGACCAAGGCAGAAGAGAGTGGGACTATGACTTCCCTTGATCTGGACACTAGACTTCTGTTGATGCAGCCTAGAACTGCATTCGCTTTTTTTCCTGCAGTCTCCTTGAGTCATAGAATTGGACAGAGTCTTCTGGGTGATCCAATTCATGCTGTAACCCACCCTGTGATCCTTGGATGAAGGGCGGCCTAAAAATGTAGTAAATAAAATAAATAAATCGTTGGGCACAATAATACAAAGCCTTCCAAATCAGGTTATTTCATGTTTTACTTATTTCATGAAATTTATATACTGCTTGATTGTAAGAACAGAACAAAACCACAAAGTGGTTTGCTATAAAAAGATGAAACAGTAAAATTATTGCTAAGAAAAATTAACAAGCATAATTTAAAACTGTCAGGAAGTTAAAATAACAATAGACTAAGAACAGGTAGAAACTCTCACCAATTTTCTAAGCATCTGGCTAGGCATTTCTAAACAAGAATGTTTTTGGCAGGTGCCAAAATGAGTACAATGAAGAGCATCAGGCTGGTATCAAGTGGCAAGGAGTTCCAAAGTGTGTCTTACCAGTACAGTATTAAGAAACTGCATTAAAAAAAAAACCTGTAAAAATTCCGCTGCAATTCCTCAGGACTCTTCCTTGCAGAGCTGTTTGTGGCAGAATAGGAAGGTGGGCAGAACAGGCCCTGAGGTGGGCTTCACTTTGCCCCCCCCCCACCATTTGGGGGGCTTAGAGAGAGGTCTCCCCCGCAGGGCTGCTTGGCTACTGGTGCTGTGGGCTGCCCTCACAGCATCCTCCATAGCTATGGTTTCTGCCTGTGCCTTGACTTTTCAGCTTTTAAGAACGGTGATTGAAAGTGTTTGCCCTTGATCCAACTTCTTTCCTCCTCCTGCCCATTCCTTTTTTCCTTTTGTGTCGTGTCTTTTTTATTATTATTAAAATGGTGAACCAGTAGGCCAGGATTGTCTCAGAGCTAAGTTTTCGTAAGCCACCCCAAGAAGCTTTCCGGTGACTAAAAGCACATAAATGCCGCAAATAAAATAAAATAGCCGATTGCTGATGTGAGGAGGCCCAGAATGGTCTTGGGAAACTGTGTCTGGCGTGGTGGTTCAGGGACCTGGTGCGAGCTTGGAAGGCGCCACACAAGCCCCAGCTCTTCCGAATACTCCTTTGGTGCCTTTAGGCAAGCTTCTCTTCTCTCTGCCTCAGTCTTCCCAATCTGCGAAATGGGTGCAATCCTGTTTGCCTCTCTTTCCAGGATGCTGCAAGGATTGCCGGACCCAACCTTTGAACACCTTTTGCACATCAGCGGGCAGGTTGCCAGTCCATGTATCGCAGAGGGACCTTTGCTCTGTGTATTTGCTGCTTATCAGCTTTCTAAAGGCGCTTTGCAGATGGTTTGAGATCGGATGGGAGAGGAAGGCGGCAGCCTGCAAGCTAGCCTGGCCCTCTCCTTGGCCTGGTCTGTTGTCCTGCAGATGTTCTCTCTGATATAAAGGCCACTGTCCTTGCTAGCTGCCTCCATCCCGGGGAATGAGAACAGGAGGCCAAGGTCTTCCCCATCCCCTCTCTTGTCTCCATGTCCCCCTGTGCCAGCAAGTTCCTTTCTTTTAAAATAAATACATGTTTTTTTTTGTTTTCAAAAGTTCACGCACATAACCATCACCAATGTTTAATTTATCCATTGACTTCCCACCGCTCCCTCCATGATATTTATTCATCGATGCTGCATATTTTAACTTACAATACTCCACATATGCATCCTAAATTATTAGCCTTTAGGTCGTTCTACTGTTGCTGCTCTTTCAAATCTTTCTTGTGTTTTCATGCAACAATAATAGTTCTTTAGATATTGAACACGAACATGAAATTTATTACGGTCAGAGACCAGCTTGAGGAACGCAAATGGAACTGCAATCCCAATAGCAAAACAAACATTTAAAACAATATACAACAATGGATTTATTTTATTTATTTATTTTTCAAAAAAAAATTATTGGTTTTCACATTTATCACATAAAAAAGAAAAAAGAAAAACATTACAATACACAAAAACAAAAAAGGATTTTTACTTCCAAATCCTAATTTCATTACATTGACAACAGACTTCCTCGAATCCCCTCTGACTGAATTTCATTATATGCCCTGTTTAGCAGTTCTCCAAATTCATATTTCTAATAATATTAACTTCTTTCATTTACTTACTTCTTCTCCGTTATTAATATTCTAATCCTTAATATTTATTAACAACGTATTTTTATTCTACCCCTAAGCCTAATTATTACATCCAAGAAATTTCTCTTTATCTTATGTTACAATATTTAGCCAAATATTCTTTAAAATTCTTCCAATCCTCTTTGGTCTCCTCTTCTTTCTGGTCGTGGATTCTTCCAATCAGATCAGCCTACTACAACAACAATGGATTTTAAGTTTAAAAGTGCAATAGGCATATAAACACATAAAAACTTCTTTAGCTATTCTACAAAAAGGTTCCTGGTCCTCAAAGAATGCTTCGCCATTTCAACCT
Organism: Podarcis liolepis; assembly: GCF_965112155.1. Classification (NCBI taxonomy): domain Eukaryota; kingdom Metazoa; phylum Chordata; class Lepidosauria; order Squamata; family Lacertidae; genus Podarcis; species Podarcis liolepis. Next base: position 1,984,456 of record NC_139560.1, on the reverse strand, counting down.
CTGGTTTTTGCTGTTAGCTTTGCCAGTTCTGCTTAATCCACCCTTTCCATGGCCTGTTCTTCCTTCGTTGAAACCTCCTCCTCGTTCCATATTTGAGCGTGCAATATTCTTGCTGCTGTCGCTGCATACATTAAAAAAATTAACCAACGTGCCCACAAGTTTCCATCCGAGAGTGCAGACCGTTCTTTCGGCTTTGGGGAGCTGGGTTTGACATTGCTTGCACCCACATTCACCCCGAAACCTCAGCTGTCCTCACGGCCTAGGACCCTCATACCTACGGGACCACCTGTCCCAGTATGCCCCGCAGAGGTCCATAAACAGCAACACCCTCGAGGTCCCGGGCCCTAAGGAAGTCAGATTAGCCTCAACCAGAGGCAGGGCCTTTTCAGCACTGGCTCCAGCCTGGTGGAACGCTCTGCCTCATGAGACCAGGGCCCTGCAGGATCTGATTTCTTTCCGCAGGGCCTGGAAGACAGAGTTGTTCCACCTGGCCTTGGGCTTGGAATCAACTTGATCCCCTACCCCTCTTTCCTTTTTCCTTCTGTGATGGAACTCCTATTTGGGGACTTCCCTGGCTTTTTTCTGGCCCATGTAGGACCAGTCTGGATAGTTAGCCTTGACGAAGACTTGACGTTTTCATCCCCCAAAAGTTTTTGATTTGAGTTTCCATTGAAATGAGGCTGTATTTTAATATTTTAATGTCGTACCGTATTTTTCGCTCTATAAGCTGCACTTTTTCCCTCCTAAAATGTAAGGGGGAATGTGTGTGCATCTTATGGAGCGAATGCAGGCTGCGCAGCTATCCCAGAACCCAGAACAGCGAGAGGGATCACTGCGCAGCACTCCCTCTCTCTGTTCTAGCTTCTGGCTTAGCCGTACTCTGTCCCTTCCCCCACCTCCCGGAAAAGCCCGCAAGAGCCGCGCTCCCTTTAAAGAGCCACGTGGAGTGTGTGTGCAACCCGTCAGTGATGGGCTGCCCTTCTCCCTCCTCGGGGAAAAGCCTGCAAGCGCCGCACACACGCTCCACTCGGCTCGTAAAAGGGAGCGCTGAGCAGAGCCTGGGGTGCACGCAGGCTCTGCTCAGCGCTCCCTTTAAATAATATTTTCCCCCTTGCATCCCCCCTCTGAAACCTAGGTGCGTCTTATGGTCAGGTGCGTCTTATGGAGCGAAAAATACGGTGTTTTAATCTTGTTTTTAAGTTGTATTTTAATCAATTTGCTTTTATATCGGGTGTTAATCACCCTGAGGCTGGTCTTGGCTAGGGAGGGCGGGGTATAAATAAAATTTATTATTATTATTAGGGTGGGCCTTCCTTCCCTGGGGCTCTCAGCCATGTTAAGCCTCTCTCTCTCCTCTGATTCCTCAGGTCCAGATCTGCCGCTTTCACCTGCTGCTCTTGCAGCGCAAGAAGACCCCTTGGTTGATCTCTGCCCCCCAGTGCAGACAGCGCTCCGATTCCCAGCCATCCAGGTATACCTCCTCCAGATGTTTAGGAATCCAGATGTTGGTAGTCCCAAACACCTGAAGGCCGCCAGGTTGGCCAAAGCCATCGCAGATTTGTAGAGCTGGCCGGGACCTCCAAGGGCCATCTAGTCCAACCCCCTGCCATGCAGGTGCCCCCAGCGGGTTGGTCTAGATGATCGCTGGGGGTCCCTTCCAACTCTGCAGTGCTGTCTAGCGTGCTTTGCTTTTCAATGGATGGGGAAGGGGAGGTTTCCGTGCGGAATGAGGGCCAGGTGTTTGTGGGGTGGTGCTGTGGATCTCTGCTCACGCCTCTGCCCCACTGCAGCTCTCGTCGACAGAGGGGGCTGCTGAAGAAGGCGTTCCTGGGGCTGTCCGTGGGCCTCCCCCTCGCAGCTGGGATCCGCTACTGGATGGCCGAGACGCCGGAACGGCGAAGGATGAGGCTGCTGATTGAGGGACTGGGGCGCTTTACCAGGTGGCTGGCAACACACTCTTTCCTTTCCCCTTTCCCAGGGAGGGAGGGATTTTGTTTAATTAATTTATTGATTGCATTTACATCCTGCCTTCTTTGCTGCAAAGGACCTCAAGGTGGCTGTCCCTCGTTCTCCCCTTTCCGTTTTAGCCTCACAACCATCCTGCAAGGGAGGGACGTTTGGCTGAGAGTGAGGGGCCCTGAGTTAATTTTTTCCAGGTGATGCTAAGGTCCACATATATTTACAGTGGTACCTCTGGTTGCGAACAGGATCTGTTCCGGAAGCCCGTTCGCAACATGAAAAGAGCGCAACCTGCAGTGGTGCATCTGCGCACGCGCAGGTTGCGATTCACCACTTCTGCGCATGCGCGTGACGTCATTTTGTGCATCTGCCATGCGCGAGCGGCGAAACCTGGAAGTAACCCTGTCTGGTACTTCCGGGTCGCCGCAGGACGTAACCTGAAAGAACGTAACATGAAGCAAACATAACATGAGGTATGACTATACCAAAAGAGAAAGTCACAAGTCCTGAATTTTCCCCTATTTGGGGGCAGTTGAGGTTCCGGCAGCCGTTAGCATCCATGTCAATAGTTTCTGAGAGCTGAACCCTTTCAGCTGATTATCCCATAGATTCAGTGAACAGAGCTGCGGCAAAGTTGCAGTGAGTTATTTGAGTATTTCGGACATTTCTTGACAATCCGTTGCCCAGAATTTGAATCCCTGTGGGCAGTCCCACCATAGCTGAGAAAAGTGCCTGTTTTTCCACAACCCTTTCAACAGTTCTGGGATGTTATGTGGGCAAGTTGTCATGTTGTGCCATGCCATCCTTATAGGATTTTCACAGAACACACTCTCACGTAAACCGAGACTCACCCAATTTGATTCAGATGACCGTAGCCCATCCCATGTAGAATCCTGAATTTGTATGGACAGGTTTTTCTCCCGCTCAGGTTTACAGCCTAAAACAGCGGACCAGAAGAAATACCCACTAATTCTGTCGGGTGCAGAACGGTAACTTTCCTTTTCCTCTCTCGCAAAGGTCCTTGCAGTTGGGAATCCAGATCTCCCTGGATTACTGGTGGACGCACCACATCTCGTTGCGGGGCCTGGACGAGGTACGGTTCCCTGCTGTTTCTGAAGCTCTGAGCCGTTCAAAGGAACTCAACCAGCTCTCAACTAGGGCCAGGGCCTTTTCAGTACTGGCCCCGATGTGGTGGAACGCTCTGTCCCAAGAGACTAGGGCCCTGCGGGACTTGACATCTTTCCTCAGGGCCTGCAAGACAGAGCTGTTCCGCCTGGCCTTTGGTTTGGACTCAGTCTGACCCTTATGTTTCCCTCCCCTTATGGTTTTGATTTATGGGCTACAGTAGTACCTCCAGATACGAACGGGATCCGTTCCGGAGCCCAGTTCGCATCCAGAAGCGAACGCAACCGCGTCTGCGCATGGCTGCTTCTGCTCATGTGCGTGACGTCATTTTGACTGTCTGCGCAAGCGGCGAAACCCGGAAGTAATACGTTCCGTTACTTCCGGGTCGCCACAGAGCGCAGCCCGAAAGCGCTCAACCTGAAGCACATTTAACCCGAGATATGACTGTACTATTAAAATGGGGCTGCATTTTAAATTGTATTTTAACCCGTATTTTAAATTGCCCCCACCCCATTATGTTTTTATTGTAATTTTACTGGTGTTAGCCACCCTGAGCCCGGCTCTGGCCGGGGAGGGTGGGGTATAAATATTATTATTATTATTATTATTATTATTATTATTATTATTATTGCCAAGCAGCCTTGAGAGGCCCAGAAGGGTCTCAGTGGGGCAGCGGGAGCTGGATTCCTCGCCCTGAGGGTTTCCTTGCTGGATGCTTAATGCAGCGGAACGGGGTGGCAAAAGGAGTCCTAGAATCATAGAACTGTAGAGGCGGAAGGAACCCACATGGGGATCAAACCTGCAACCTTGGCGTTATCAGAACCGCGCTCTGACCAACCGAGCTATATCGAACGGTTTAAATGCCACCTTTTGACCAATAATAATTATAATTTATACCCCGCCCATCTGGCTGGGTTTCCCCAGCCACTCTGGGCGGCTTCCAACAAAGATCAAAAATACAATCATTCATCAGATATTAGAAGCTTCCCTAAACAGGGCTGCTCTCAGATGTCTTCTAAAAGTCAGATAGTTGTTTATTTCTTTGACATCTGGTGGGAGGGTGTTCCACAGGGAGGGCGCCACCACCGAGAAGGCCTTCTGCCTGGTTCGCTGTAGCTTTGCTTCTCGCAGGGAGGGAACCGCCAGAAGGCCCTCGGAGCTGGACCTCAGCGTCCGGGCAGAACAAAGGGCGGTGGAGACGCTCCTTCAGGTATACAGGACCGAGGATCACAGGGTGGCTTCCAAGACGTCGGGAGTCCGCCCGCCATATCCAGAGGGCTGCAGGAATACCCCCTGCCCCACCCTCGGGGCTGCCAGTTTCTGACCCCTTTCCCCCTCTTCCCTGTCGTCAGAACAGCCCAGGGTACAAGACCGTCCTCTCGGAATGCCACCAGCGGGCGGCCGACAGCATCGTCCGCGGCGCCATCCGGAACGGGGGCCTCTACATCAAGCTGGGCCAGGGCCTATGCGCCTTCAACCACCTGCTGCCCCCGGAGTACATCAACACCCTGCGCACGTTGGAGGACCGTGCCCTCACCCGCGGCTACAAGGAGGTAAAGGAAGTTTGCTGCCATTCCTCCCACCGCGGGCTCGGCTGGGTGGGAGCTGGAGTCCAGCCGCTTCAATCAGTTGCTTCGCTTTTTTACAATCGGTCGGCAAATGACTCTTTTGAAATAAAGAAGTGGAATGGGCAAGCTCTCTAGCGGCCAAGGCTGGCCAAAGCCGGCTTAAGCGTCTTCCTCACGTGTCATTCTCTGCAGGTGGACGAGCTCTTCCTGGAGGATTTCAAAGCCAAGGCGGACCAGCTATTCCTGGAGTTCGACTACCAGCCAATCGCCGCTGCAAGCTTGGCCCAGGTGCACCGGGCGAAGCTCCACGACGGCACCCCGGTGGCCGTGAAGGTCCGTGGCTGTGCTGCCCCTCTCCCCCCCCCCCATTACAGTGGTCCCTTGGTTCTCAAACTTAATCCGTTCCGGAAGTCCGTTCCAAAACCAAAGCGTTCCAAAACCAAGACACGCTTTCCCATAGAAGGTAATGCAAAACGGATTAATTCGTTCCAGACTTTTAAAAATAACTCCTAAAACAGCCATTTAACATGAATTTTAGTATCCAGCGATACCATTGATCCATCAAATGAAAGCAATAATCAATGTACAGTGGTACTTCGGGTTAATTCGTTCCGGAGGTCCGTTCTTAACCTGAAACTGTTCTTAACCTGAAGCAGCACTTTAGCTAATGGGGCCTCCTGCTGCTGCCGCACGATTTCTGTTCTCATCCTGAAGCAAAGTTCTTAACCTGAAGCACTATTTCTGGGTTAGCGGAGTCTGTAACCTGAAGCGTATGTAACCTGAAGCATCTGTAACCTGTGGTACCACTGTACTGTACTATAAAATAAACATGACAGTATTGTAGATAATAAAAGTTAAAATCTTTATTTTTTCTTACCTGTACTGATGATAGTCATTGTTTGGACGGGGGGGGGGCTTTTATCAATTTCCTCAGTCACACAATCGATCAATCAGTAGCTGAACTGGGTTCCACACAGTCACAAGAACAAAATAACCAAAAAAGCCTCAAAAACGCAAAATAAATAGCAAAAACAAAAGCACTAAAGTCCATTTGACTTTTGAAATGTCATTAATTTTGCTATCTAGCAAGACCATTGATCCATAAAATGAAAATAATGAAAAATGAAAGCAAATAAAAATAAAATGAAAGCATTAATCAATGTGCTGTACTATAAAGTAAACAAGACAGAATTGTAGATGATAAAAATCATCATCCACACAGTCACAAAAACAAATTAACCAAAAAAGCCTCAAAAACGCAAAATAAATAGCAAAAACAAAAGTGCCAAACTTAATCCGTTCTGGAAGTCCGTTTGACTTTTGAAATGTTCAAAAACAGAGACGCAGCTTCTGATTGGTGCAGGCGCCCCGGAAACAATAGCCAACACCTGTATTGGACGTTCAGCTTCCAAAACAAATTTCGAAAACCGGAACACTTACTTCCGGGTTTTTGGCATTTGAAAACCAAGGTACCACTGTGCTCTCGGAAGGCTTTGCTCTGGGTCCTCTGCCGCCCCAGATTCCCAGTCTCTCCCTTTCCGCCCCTTTGCAGGTCCAGTACATTGACTTGCGGGACCGGTTTGACGGAGACATTCGCACGCTGGAGTTCCTGCTGCAGATCGTGGCGCTGATGCACCCTAGCTTTGGGTTCAGCTGGGTCTTGAAGGTCCTTTCTGGGCTCTTAGCTGGGGGGCGGGGGGGCGGTTCCCCTACTGTTTCCCCCACTGACTGCCATGGGGGGCGGGAATTGGAAGAAGTGGCGGATGGAAGGAATTTTCCCTGGAGCAGCAGGGCTTCTGAAGGCTGGTTGCTGGAAGCCACAGGATTGGGAGAGGGCTCTTGCACCCGAATCCTACTTGCAAGCTTCCCCCTGGGGCATCTGGTTGGTCACTGTGAAGACAGGATGCCGGTCTTGATGGGGCCTGATCCAGCAGGGTTCTTCTTAGGGAGGTCTCTTGAAATAGCAGAGCCTCCATGCCCAGGGACACTCTACTTCTGAATTCCGGATAATAGGGAACAACAATAGGAAATAGTGTTGTGCTCAGGATGTGCTTGAGGATTTCCCACAAGCCTCTGGTCGGCCCCCGTGAGGACAGGACAGGAGTAGATGTGGCCCCCATTGGCCTGATCCAGCCGGCTCCTCCTATTTTCTTAAGTAGTGACGGCCTCCAACTTGGATGGCTTTATTATTATTATTTTATATATTGCCCAATCAACATTTGATGATCTCCTTCTACCGGTCCACAATAGAAAGTGTCCTTTCATACTGCATCACGGTGTGGGATGCTGGTTTGACATCAAGTGATAGGAAGTGCCTACAGAGGGTGGTGAATACAGCACAAGATATTATGGGATGTCCCGTGAATCCGCTGGATGAAATAGCAGAAGAACATGAGGAAAATTATCAGGGATGATGATTCACACCCTGGCCGGCACTTTCTTGCTCTCCTGCCCTCGGGCAGAAGATATAGAAGCACGATTAGTCACACCAACAGGGTAAAGAACAGCTTCTATCCATGAGCTGTTAGGCTGCTGAATGAAAAGATAACAACAGGGCAACTGACTTTAGGGTTTGGTGGGTGTGCGTCAGTAAACGAGGGGAATTAAGACTAAGAGAGCTGAGTGGGGGGTGCTCCTGTAATCTCACTGTATACAAGTTGTACAAGTGACAATAAAGTATTTCAAACTATACCTGGAGGTCTCAGTGCGGCTCACAGAAAAGATCACAGCATATATAATCAGAATAAAAACAACAACCCAATACCACGCTCCTCCCGTAACGCTTCCTGGTCCCCCTTCAAAGCTCCCCTTCTCGCCCCCCAGGACCTGAAGGACACGCTGGCCCAGGAGCTGGACTTTGAGAACGAGGCACGCAATTCGGAGCGCTGCGCCCAGGAGCTGAAGCACTTTGACTTTGTGGTGGTTCCTCGGGTCTACTGGGAGAGAAGCAGCAAGGTGCGTCTCTGCGCATGGCGGCAGGATGTGGCGGCGAGGGAGGTGTCTCTGTGTGTTTGTGTATAAAAGAGCCATTGATCGTAGCGTTCCCAAAGCAAGGAAGGATTGGAATCTGATCAATAGAATACACACGAGGCTTGACCAGCAAAACTCTGGGAGGAGGTGCCCAGGTCGTAATAATTCCTCTCCACGCCTCGGCCCAGGTCGTTTTATTCACAAAAGAACTTTTTACACAGTGTTCGTAAGAACCAATCAGATTTCCTCTTTGGATTTCAAAAAACCCAACGTGGGACAAAGTCAGATCAAAATAAATTCTGTTAACTACAAAGAAACTATTTCCTACTTGAGCATGCATATGTAGTGCAGAGTAAATAAAATGAGAATAAAAGGAGGAATGCATTCAGCAAAACCCCGGAGGTCATAAACAGGAATAAACAGGATGGCAGTATTTGCCATCTCCTTGTGAACTCTCTTCCTGGCCCTTAAGATCTATCTAAAGTTTAAACTACATCAAAGAACCTACTATCTTTATGTACTGAGGATGCCTGATGAAGCAACTGGCCTGTGTTCCACAATGCTCATATGTGCCTGTCAGGTGTAGAGAAAACAAATGGCAGAGGTGGAGAGGCTTGTGGGATTCGATCAGAAATTATTGTCAATGAATGAAACCCAGTCAACGCCATGCTTTCATTGCAGACACAATGGCTTTTTCATAATTACTCATAGCAATCCCACGTGACCCCCACACTCTGGATATTTGCACCCCTCCAATTGATGGCTGGAGGTGGGTGGAGCAGAGAAATGAATGAGTTTGGGGAAGGAACTTGGCCACTTCCAGCCCAAAGGAGTGAAATCATTGGGGGGGGGGCTGTATTCTTACTCACCCCCATGCCAGTTGAAAGAGCATCTCCGCCATCCCCAACCTGGTTTTGGTCCAGGGGTTTTGGTTTCCAACTTGCATCAGCAATCAGGCAGCCCTGCTGGAGTTGTGGCCTGAGACACTGGAGGGCACCAGCTTGGGGAAGCCTGCCCTCTGTGCACACAACGCCCCCCCCCACCTGAGACAAGTACATTTTCTGCATTAGTGTGTGTGTGGAGGGGGGGAATACCAGCTTCGGGTCGTTCCCGCATTACATATTCTCGGGGTTCCAGGTAGTGTCCCCACAAACACCTGAGCAGGACTGCCCAATATTTGCGTGTGACTCCTCCATTACAGCGGGTTGAGCTAGATGACCTCTGAGGGTCCCTTCCAATTCTCTGATTGGCAACCCAGTTAGATGGGCAGCAAATTATTATTATTATATTATTTTATTATTTTATTATTTATTTTCTGTGGAAATAGAATTTTTATTTTTACTTGTTCTGTATCGTGCTGCATTTCACTTGCATGAGTCGCAAAGTGGCTTACGTGCAATAAATAATAACACTGGAAGCCATCACAGTAAAGGTAAAGGGACCCCTGACCATTAGGTCCAGTTGTGGCCGACTCTGGGGTTGCGGCGCTCATCTTGCTTTACTGGCCGAGGGAGCCGGTGTACAGCTTCCGGGTCATGTGGCCAGCCTGACTAAGCCGCTTCTGGCGAACCAGAGCAGCGCACGGAAACGCCGTTTACCTTCCCGCCAGAGTGGTACCTATTTATCTACTTGCACTTTGACGTGCTTTTGAACTGCTAGGTGGGCAGGAGCAGGGACCGAGCAACGGGATTCGAACCGCTGACCTTCTGATCGGCAAGTCCTAGGCTCTGTGGTTTAACCCACAGTGCCACCTGCGTCCCTATAAGCCATCACAATTACACCACAAATCATATTTTGGGAGGTGGGGCAAGGCAGGTGGGAAAAGGGTCACCAGCGAGTCCCTTTCCCCTAATGGCTTTGGGCCTAAAACCCAGATACGTTTAAAGAAGATTGGACAACGTTTATTGACTATATGGGAAATAATTGTGTACAGCTGAGAACGCTGACAGCATTAAGATAAATTCAGCAGGGTAAATAAGTTTTTATGGATGCAATAATGGAATACTGAATGGTACAGTTTTTGAATAATACGCAGGGATTTATGATACGTAAAATGAACTGTGGAAAGAAGAAGGGAAGTCTTTGATATGTTAAGGGTGTAAAATTAGTATTTTAAATTGTGAAACCGAAAATTTAACAACAACAGCAATAATAATATCAGATCTCTCTCCCTCTCGGGGCCTCAGCAGTCCATGGCTCAGGTTGGAAAGCAAAACAGGACTGTGCGTGCTGCTCTCTGGCTACATTTGACGTCCTCTTTCCTTTCTCTCTCTGCCCCAAGAGGGTCCTGACAGCTGATTTCTACGACGGCTGCAAAATCAACGACATGGAGGGCATCAAGAGGCGAGGCCTGCATGCCAAGGACGTAAGTGGGTGGAGGGGCAGCGCCGGGGGGGGGGGCGGGCAGGACAGAGGGACAGGGCAGGCAACAGCAGAGGCTCCGTCCCACGCTGGCTTGAACAGCTTGCCTCCTTCATGCACCACCCCAGAGGCAGCAGCACCTTCGCTTCGCTTCATGGCCTCCGAGGGAGTGGTGGGGTGTATTTGTATGTATTTTATGCAGAAATCGGAAGCGGCCTTCCTGACGGCTCAGGCTGGACATCCATTTAGGCCAGTGTGGACTCCCCTGATGGATAGAAGCCGTGGCAGATCTTGCAAGCTTCAGGGCAGATAAGAGAAATCCCTCCTTCACTCATCGCCTGATCCAGCAGGATTATGTCCTTTTCATCACCCTTTTCTCTGCACGCAGAAGTTCCAGGTCCAAACTATATGCTACGCTCCTCCTCCTCCTCCAAATCCTAGAATCCTGGGCTGTTGTTTCCTCTTGATGGGCAGCTGCCGCCCTCTGGGTCTTCCCCAACACTGGCTCCTTTCAACTGAAGGCGGCCGGGATTCCACCTTGGAACATCTGCATGCGGACTAATGGGCCCCGTCCCTGAGCGATGATTCCTCCCCACCCGTTTAATCTCCCTTGCATTCAAATCTGAGTTTCCCAGACTTTTGAGGACCGCCCCCCCCCCCCGGTTGCATAACTCATCCCCTTTGTTCCCCATGCTATTGGAAGCATTGTTCGGAATAGCAGTTTGCACGACCCAGCAAGGAAGATGAAAGCACAATAAGGTTCAGAACAGCGAATTGCACATTCAAAATGTTGCATTCCAAAGGCAAAGGAAAGGATTGGACCCTGATTAAAACAAAAAAACACGAGGCTTGGCTAGCAAGACTCTGGGAGGAAGTGCCAGCAATAATCTGTCACACCCTGGCCCAGATCCCTTTTATTAACAAAAGAACTTTTAGCGCAGCGCTTGTAAGAACCCATCAGATTTCCTCTGAGCATTTCAAAAAAACTACCACGTGGGTACAAAGTTAGATCAGAGAAATCCTTTTAACTACAAAGACTACTTTGAGCCTGCATACATGTTTTAGAGCAAAGAAAGCAGGAATCGAGGAGGAATGCTTTTAGCAAAACCCCGGAGGTCATAAACAGGCAGGAAAGGAAGGAAGGATGGCAAGGAAAGAGTATTTACCATCTCCTCGTGAACTCTCTTCCTGGCCCTTAAACTCTACCTGAAGATTAACAAACTACATCAAAGTTACCTACTATCCTTATGACCCAGGGTGCCTGGTGAAGCAACTGGCCTGTGTTTCAGAATGCTTATCCGTGCCTGTCAGGCAGAGAAAATGGGGCAGAGATGCAGAGGCTTGTGGGATTCAATCAGAAACTATTGTCAATGACTCAAACCCAGTCAACGCCATGCTTTCATTGCTGACACAAGGGCTTGCTTCATTTTTCAGAATTCCTCATAGCAATCCCACCTGACACCCCCCCACACACAAAAGCCAGTTAAAACCATTTAGTTTAGTTATTTCAACAGAATTGATGAACTTGATGCAGCAACACTAGCTCTCCAAAGTCCGAAAGGCTTTTGCGCCTTCATTGCCCCCCTTTCCTCTTAGCACCCCCCCAGGTAAGTTGAGGTGGGGGGTTGGAGGTGGAGAGGGGTTGCCTGCGCTCACGCAGAGGCCTGGGCTTCCCCATCATCCTGCCCTCCTGTGTTGTCTTGCAGGCCGCAAAAAAGTTGGTCCAGGCGTTTGCAGAACAGATCTTCCTCACCGGATTCATCCATGCCGATCCCCACCCAGGAAACGGTACAGAGGGCTGCAGCCAGGGAAGAGGGCAGGCTTAGTTGGGGCATGCGGGGTGAATTGGGGAGCTAACGTTAAATAAGTTGGAGTTCTTGTTATTAAATATACCAAGGAAAAAGCACACCAAGAACTCTGGCCAATATAAATTTCAAAAGTGGGGGTGGTCCCTACTCGCAAATCAGTAGTCAATTGTAACAAAAACTAATCCATTCAAAAGTATGTATTCTGACAAGGATTACAAACTCAAATGGAGATTACAAACTCAAGCTCATAAGGATATGTATAACACAATAATTCGTTACAGAATTAGAGATAAGAGTTTATGAGTAGAGATAAGTTCATGTTAGTCAATAGTCAAGATTCGACATGGTCTTAGTTTCAATCACTGAGCAGAAACCAGTTATGGATCAGAAACCAGGACAGGGCCCTGTTTCGATGTATTCACCATCATCAGCTGGAAGTATCAAACATTACATGAAAGTACCTTTAAATTCTAAATTAGCATAAATTATAAAACAAATTGCAAAACAGTATTATACAACATTTGGTTCCTTACCTAATTTTTAAGGGGTTGTGTAAGTTTCAAGAATTTGTATAAATATATCCTGTTATTTTCTACGTTTCTCAGAGATAACAACTGAAAATAATATTAATAATAATATGTGTTGAATCAAATTAAAAACTCTAAGGCAGCATATAATCATATGATTCCTCACCTAAGTGTGGGTAGATCAACGTGTATCTTGAGCTTTTCTGTGCGTTTTCAATTTAGAAGTGAGCCTTTTATATGCGCTTAAAGGGCTAGATGATCTTAAAGGCATAGAGTTCTAAAGTTCAGAGGACAGCTGCAGTTTAATTTAAAGGTCTTAAAGAAATGATGTATAATCCTGATAGCTATTGAGACCCATAGGGGTCCATGGTCTTACGTAAATGGATGTACCGGGCTTCCTGTTGCTCTTCCCTTCCTGTCTCCGACTGCTTGTAGTGGCCGTCAGGCCAAAGGATGAGATGAGATACATGGACACAGAGTGTGGGGTCAGGGTGGGATGGGGGTTCTGGTGTGGGCTGCTAGAAGCTGAGGGGGCATTCTGGGGGGGGGGGAGGAACGTCTGGTGCTCTGACCTTGTCTAAGAAGCTTGTGCAGGCTTACCTGTGCCTTGAGGGGCTGGTGGGAAAGAACTGGAACTGGGAAGCTGGCCGGACCTAGTTGCTGGGGCCCTTTCCGTGCCCCCCTCCCTTGTTTCCTGGAGAACATAGTCCATAACCTTCCTTCCCTCCCCCACCCCTTTTTATCCCACTCTGGGACCCCACAGCTAATTCTCCCCTGGTCTCCTTGCTGGCCCAAATAGGACTAATTCAGCCAGCTAGCCCTGGTGATCATCTAATGTTTATCGGATGGATTTCCCCCCTAAATTGATTTTTGAATTCTGAATTTATTGTTATTCACGTTTTATACTGCATTTTGTGCTGCTTTTTGTTGCATCGATTAATTTGCTGTTAGCCGCCCTGAGCCCGGTTTTCTGAACCGGGAAGGGCGGGGTATAAATAAAAAATTATTATTTATTTAATTATAACTGAGGCGAGAAGCATCTTCACCACCTGCCTCCCTCCTTCCCCTCGTCTCTCAGTGCTGGTACATAAGGGACCCGACGGAAAGGTGCAACTCATTCTCCTTGATCACGGCTTGTACGAGATCCTTCACGAGAAGTAAGTCAGCACGAGGACCTGAGTAATTTCAGGGTGGGGTGGTGGTGGGGGTATCGGGCTGATGCAATAGCATCCCACTTGGATGTGGTTTGTCTCTCCCCCCCCCCATTTTGGGGAGCTAAATATGTTTTTATTCCATTTTACAACGTATATAAAAACAGAGAGAGCGGCTTATAACAGCAGATGGGAGTTAGGTTCTAGTGTTTTGCCAAAACCTCAAATTGTGCGTGATTTGCTTCGTTATCGCCATACCCCAAAGTGAGCGGTACCAACGTCCAGTATAAAGACTAGGACTAGCTGCCTGAGAAACAGTTTCTACCCAAATGCGATTTTGGTTTTAAACGCAGTATAAGGTAGTCTGTATTGGAGTATATTGTATTTAAAAATGGGGTATCAGAGTTTTTAGGGGGCTAACCAGGTTGGGATAGCTGGGATAGCAGGCTTGTTGGGTTTTGAATGTCTTATGTAGATTTTTCAATTTCGCTGTTCTGTATGGGACAGTGACAATAAAGATGTATCGTGTAGGATTTTGGGTTGTTTTGCATTGACCGTTTGAGTTGCCAAGCTCGTAGACAAGACCAGTTCCTCTGACGATATATCTCCATTGCTAGCAGGTTTCCCATCTTGAGCCAGTGTTAGTCTGTTTCCCCAAAAGGCCTTTCCGGTGTTGGCCCCCTGGCAAGCAAGCTCTTGTGATTTTTGCTCTCTCCGTCTCTTCCAGCGAACGGGAAGCGCTGTGCAAGCTGTGGCACGCGATCATCTTGCACGATGATGCAGGCATGCAGATGTACTCCAAGCAGCTGGGTGTGAAAGGTGAGGGGGCAGCTGGGAGCCACTTGGGGGGGGCAGCCTTAAGGGTCTCCCAGTCAGCAGGTAGAATCCTTCCCCTTTTACACACATGCACACATTCTGGCTGAGGGTCATGCTCCCCATGGATTTTGTGTTTCTTTGAATGGGAGGTGCTGATTATTATTATTTACAGTGGTACCTTGGTTTAAGAACAACCCTGTTTACCAACTATTTGGTATAAGAACTCCGCAAAACTGTCAGTGTTCTGGTTAGCGAACTTTATCTCGGTCTACGAACAGAATCCAAACGGTGGAGGGGCACCGGCGGCGGGAAAGCGCGCCTCAGTTTAAGAACAGCTTTGGTTTAAGAACGGACTTCCAGAATGGGTTAAGTTCGTAAACTGAGGTACCACTGTGTGTGTGTGTGTGTGTGTGTGTGTGTGTGTGTGTGTGTGTACACACATACACACACACACACAGCATATATAAAACATAGTAAAATATCACACATTAAAAACTTCCCAATACAGGGCTGCCTTCAGATGCCTTCTGAACATCAGATAGTTGTTTATTTCCTTGACATCTGGTGGGAGGGTGTTCCACAGGGCAGGTGCCACCACTGAGAAGGCTCTCTGCCTGGTTGCCTGTAACTTGGCTTCTTGCAGTGAGGGAACCGCCAGAAGGCCCTCGGAGCTGGACCTCAGTGTCCGGGATGGATGATGGGGGTGGAGACGCTCCTTCAGGTCTACTGGACCGAGGCCACTTAGGGCTTTCAAGGTCAGCACCAACACTTTGAATTGTGCTCGGAAACATACTGGGAGCCAATGTAGGTCTTTCAAGACCGGTGTTATGTGCTCTCGGCGGCTGCTCCCAGTCACCAGTCTAGCTGCCGCATTCTGGATTAATTGTAGTTTCCGGGTCACCTTCAAAGGTAGCCCCACGTAGAGCGCATTGCAGTAGTCCAAGCGGGAGATAACCAGAGCATGCACCACTCTGGTGAGACACTCTGTGGGCAGGGAGGGTCTCGGCCTGCGTGCCAGATGGAGCTGGTCGACACCTGCTCTGCACACAGCTCCCGTGGAGGGTAAGGACAACAGGTTCTTTGTGCATCTCCTCCCCGTTCCTAGCTAATTTGGAAATGAGAAAGCGGATGTGGGTTTTCCTCCCTCCCTCATAACAGAACCCCAAAGGGGGTTAACCAGCAAATCTGAACCCTCACCCAGCACAGGGTTACGCCATGGAGTTTGCTCCTAGAAGAATACACCTTTTTGTGTATACAGCGGATGCTCAGGTTGTGAATGTGATCCGTGCGGGATGCATGTTTGCAACCCGCAGCATTCGCTACCCACGTCTGCACATGCATAAAGTGCGATTTAGCGCTTCTGCACATGTGCAACTCCCAAAACCCAGAAACAAGCCGTTCTGGTACTTCCGAGTTTCAGCGGTCCTCAACCCAAAAAAAAAGACAACCTGAAGTGGCTGAAACCCAAGGTATGACTGTACTTGGAACGGAACCCCTGAATAAAATGTGAATAATTGTTTTGGAGAGGCCAGCTTTAGGCTCGCTTCTCTCCTTAACAGTATTATGATCCCTGGGATGTAGATGGGCTGGCTTTCCTGAAGGTGCCGGCCTCCGTTCCTGGCGGAGGTGAGATCTGACTTGAGCCACTTCCCGCTTTCCAGGGGGTTAGACCAGATGGCCCTTGGGAGTCCCTTTCTGCCTCTATGGTTTCTCCTGCCTTTGCCCCGTTGCCCTGTGCTCATTGTGGGCGTTGCCCTTGGCGCCTAAGCCCCTCCTCTCCTCTCCCCCAGCCCAGGATTACTTCCTGTTCTGCGAGATGCTGCTGCAGCGGCCAATCAACATGGCTCAGCTGGTGCTCTCCAACGTGCTGACTCGCGAGGAGACGGCCTACATGCAGGACATGGCCAAGAACCGCTTTGACCGCATCATGCAGGTGCTGAAGGACATGCCCCGCTCCATGCTGCTCGTCTTCCGCAACATCAACACCGTCCGGGGCATCAACGTGGCCTTGGGGACCCCCGTGGACCGATACTACATCATGGCCCACAGGTGAGGGGGTAGGACGCCTTGGAGCCAGTGGCTGGAAACCACTAGGAGAGAATCCTCTTGTGCTCTGATCCTGCTTGGTTTCCCAGAATGGGCATATAGTTCAGCCGCTGTGAGAGCAGGAGCCTGGACTAGATGGGCCCCCCTTGGCCTGATCCAGCAGCCACTTCTTATGTCTTTAATAATCATAATCATAATCATAATAATAATAATAATAATAATAATAAATTACTTATATCCCACCCTCCCCAGCCGAAGCCGGGCTCAGAGCGGCTAACAGCAATAAAAGTAACACAGCATTCTAAAATCAATATTCTAAAATCAATTCAAGATCAAATGGCAACCACTGGGCAAGAGTTCTACGAGGATCACCAAAGGAGGGGGTCAGGCTGTGCCTTGGCCAAAGGCCAGGTGGAACAGCTCTGTCTTGCAGGCCCTGCGGAAAGATGTCAAGTCCCGCAGGGCCCTGGTCTCTTGGGACAGAGCGTTCCACCGGATCAGGGCCACGGCCGAAAAAGCCCTGGCTCTGGTTGAGGCCAGCCTAACCTCCCTGTGGCCCAAGATTTCCAATATGTTTTTATTTGAAGACTGTAAGGTTCGCCGTGGGACATACCAGGAGAGGCAGTCCTGTAGGTACGAGGGTCCTAGGCCATATAGGGCTGTATAGGTCAAAACCAGCACTTTGAACCTGATCCTGTACTCCACCGGGAGCCAGTGCAGCTGGTAGAGCACCAGGTGAATGTGATCCCGCAGTGAAGACCCTGTAAGGAGCCTCGCCGCAGCATTTTGCACCCGCTGGAGTTTCTGGGTCATTCTCAAGGGCAGCCCCGCTTAGAGCGAGTTACAATATTCAATACAATAATTTATGCCCTGAGTGATTCTTGCTCCCTGCAACCCACCCCCCCCCCCAAAAAAAACAGCACCAGGATTCAGACTCTGGTGTCTGTCTGTCTCTTTTAAAGTGCGGTGAGATGCTGGAGTCACATGATTAGCCAAAGATCAGGAGGGATCAACAACATCTTCTTCGTTCGCTGGATCCGTGCAGCCTGGAACACCTTCGTGTTTGAGTTTTCGCTCAGGTAAGGGGGTGTGTGTTTGTGTGCCCCCCAGATATTGGGCTGGGAGCCCTGACAAACGCCTACCTCAGTTAATTTAAATAACCAAACTGTTGCTCTCCAGCTGTTGGAGCAAGACTTACAGCCAGCCCTGCTGTGCTGGCCGGAGATTATGGGAGTCATAGTCAAGCATCATCTGCTTTCATGATGGCTGCTGAATTTCAAAGCTCTGTAGAAAAAAGTCACAGAACCGAGAAGTTGCACAGAACAAATGAAATACCGTGAAAATCCCTGAAATGAGAAGTAATCGACTAGAAATATTATCTTATGAAAATAAACTAAATAATAACAATCAAAAAGTTTAAGGGAAAAATTAGAAAAACCTAAAATTGAACAAAGTCTTAACGGGATGCCGGCTACAAACCTCGTTTCACTGAACTATTCAGTTTCCTCAGAATAGTCCTCAATCCTTTATTACTGCTCATTGCTTCACCTCGGTCGAGCTGGGATTATAATACTTCAGAATTTTGGGGAGTTATACCCCCTTTTTATGAATTTTGGTCATTAAGGTTTATGATTTTTCTATTTCCTTCTGAGGAAACGGAATAGTTCAGTGAAACGAGGTTTGTGTTTTATTTTCATAAGATAATATTTCTAGCCGATTACTTCTCGTTTCAGGGATTTTCACGGTATTTCATTTGTTTTGCAGTATTTCAAATCTCTGGCTCAGTTACTCACTTTTTCTTTTTGTCTCTCCTTCCACCACCACCCTAAAAAAAACCAAACCAGGTTCCAGGTCACCGCCATAAAGCTCACTACCTCTGTCCTGCGCTTCCTGGCTTTTGTTGGCTTCCTGAAGGACAGCAAGAAGCCGGGGGAGATCTACGAGTTCCTGAAGGCATAGAGCGGCTGCTGCTACGACCTTCTGCCGCAGGCTGGATCGCAGCCTTACCAGAGGATGGCCGAAGGCCTGTCCAGCTTGATCCAACACCAGGTGCTTTTCATGCCTGCAGAGGAGGACAAGGTGCTCTCCCACTTTTCTATTAAAAAAATTACCGGTGAGAAATGCAGGACCTGATCCAGCCTCTCTGCAGTCATCTGTTAGGCAGAACCAACGCCAGGGTGGGCTGCAGCCTTCCTGCACCTCAGATTCTGCTAGCCGCAGGGCTGAACGGGAGCCACGTTCCCAACTCCTTGCAGCAAACAGCTTGTGATAATAAATGCCCCGTTTTTATCCTCTGTTGGTATCTTCTGTTGGCTCAAAGTCTGGTGGGGAAGCTTCCCCACACATAGGGAAATTTAATAGAGTGGAGTGGGGGAGAGAGAGAGAGAGACCAGGGAGGGAGGCCTGTTTTGGCCAACTTGCTCCACAGGGGAGGCGGGTGCGATGAGTTCATCTGATGACAAAGCAAATTGGGTTTCTCTGGATGTGAAGAGGTTGGGCGTAGCTTGGCTCCCAACAGTCTTGTAGGAAGAACTTTCTGATGGTGAGAGCTGTTCAGCAGAGGAGCAGGCTGCTGCAGAAGGTGGATTCTCCTACGCTGGAGGTTTTTCACACAGGTTGGTTGGATGGCTGCCTGCCAGGGGTGCTTTAGATGTGACCCCTGCATTGCTGTTCTACGATTCTGTGAACACTGTGGGAAAGGCAATCCTGGGACAGGTTTCAGGTGGAGTGGTTAAGAGCGGTGGACTCGTAATCTGGTGAACCGGGTTCGATTCCCTGCTCCTCCACCTGCAGCTGCTGGGTGACCTTGGGCCAGTCACACTTCTCTGAAGTCTCTCAGCCCCACTCACCTCACAGAGTGTTTGTTGTGGGGGAGGATGGGAAAGGAGAATGTTAGCCGCTTTGAGACTCCTTCGGGTAGTGATAAAGCGGGATATCAAATCCAAACTCTTCTTCTTCTTCTCTTGCCCCCCCCCCCAACCTGTGGACACAGAGAAGCCACTAAACCCTGGCAGGTGGTCTCAAACATATGAAGCCATGTCAGCCACCGGCTTCCTCAACAGCAGCAATGAGTTGCAGCCAGCCTCTCTGTACTACACCACCCATGCATGGCACAAGATCTCGCCAATGCAGCTCCACAAACCGGTAGCCCAATCACTGCGAGTTCACAATTTCTTTACAAATCCTTGCCAGCTTTATAAAAACACATAACTGATAAAGAGTCCTGTAGCCCAGCCAGGAAGACGTTACAAACATTGGGGTTCTGAGGGGGGGGCAGACAGGGAGGCTGGGCCGCCCCCTGCAGCCAAATCGAGGGGCAGTTGTGGGGAAAGGGAATCCTTAGAAATGAGCTGTGACGCGATCGATCTCCAGCAAATCTTCCAGGATCTGTAGATGGAAGGGGGGAAAGAGGGTCATTAGGAATTGCCCGGGAGGGAAAAGGGACATTTCTCCATTGCAAGGAACTTCCCCTTGAAAGGCGGTCTTCTGTTACGGCGCAGATCCCTTAGCCCAGTGGTTCCCAATTAGGGGTCCGGGGATCCGTGGCACCATCCCTTGCCAGGGACTCACTTATCTCGTTAATTGCACAGTGAAAGCCACAATAGTGATCCATGGATCACCCAGCCTCTGCTCGTGACTAGCGCTTGCCTGCTGGAAGGGGAAAAACTGGGAAATAGTTGCTGGATGACAAGGGAGCTGGGATTGGGCACAAACTTCTGACACAGTTTCTTAGGGCTCTTGCAATTGGAGGGGTGGAGAGAGAGAGAGAGAGAGAGAATGCAAATGGATTGCTCCACCGATTCACATGCTTATCTTTTTTTTTTTTAATGTAAGGGATCCCTTCCCCTTGTTCCTTAATTTTTAACTGAAAAGAACTTCTAATTGCTTTCAACAACTATCAGGTTTTGAAGAGTCTCCCACTGCTTGGAATTGGGTTTTCAGTGAATCTTGCCTGATAGGTTTGGGGGTTCATGGTTCATCTTGGAAGTCCAACAGGGGAAAATAGGTAAGCAAATTGCCACTAGGATTAGCACAACAGCCTGCCCTCTGATTATTTAGTTTAGTGTTAGAGCTGGACGATTCTTTGTTTTCAACATTGTGATCTATCACCAGCTAAATACCAGTATATGGTGATATATCACAATGACTGGAATTTGTCTCAGC
This sequence comes from Podarcis liolepis, assembly GCF_965112155.1. NCBI lineage: Eukaryota > Metazoa > Chordata > Lepidosauria > Squamata > Lacertidae > Podarcis > Podarcis liolepis. The sequence continues at coordinate 1,963,961 of NC_139560.1, read as the reverse complement.
TGCTTCTTCCAAGATACATGGCCCAGCCCCACACGGGGAGCGGATCCTGATGTCTCTCAGGCTAAAGGGCAAGCCGAAGAGTATTGATCCTTTGCAGAACTGCTCAGCGGGGGGGTGGGCGTGGGAGAGGCCTCCCGTTCCCCAGCTGAACAGCTCCAATGCCTCAGAAGGCAGCCTGCCCCCCAGCTGAAGGAGCCCAATGCTTCTCTGGTTTGCATACAAGCATTGGGGCTCCCTACAGCAGGGGGGAGGAGAACTTTAACAGAGCCCCCCACCATCGCCGGCTCGCACAAGCCAGCAGCAAGCTGGGGGCTCCGTTAACTGCTCAACCGAGGGGAGTGGAAACTACACAGTAGAGCAGTTTCACAGAGCCCTCACCCTGCTGCTGTCTGGCTTTGCACAGGCAACTACCATAGAGTTATCAGAATTTTCAAAAATGGGGGGGTCTGTGGCTTGACTTTTGCAAAAGAGGGGGTCCTCAGTCATTAGCTAATTGGGAACCACCGCCTTAGAGGCCACAAGAGCCACCTGGGGGTGGAAGAAGCCCAAGCATTACAATAACAACAGCTACAAATCCAGCTCGGCACAAGTGATTTATGCTCCTGATAAAAACTAAAGGATTCCCTCCCTTATTTCCTGCAAAGGCTGCTCTCAAGGCCACTTGGGTTGAGCTGCCACCCAAGCAGTTTTGCAAGGAGCGCTGCAGGAAATCCCTTGAGACAGAGGCTGGCTGTCCCACAGCGCAGCAGGCACACAATGCGCACCTTGGCTGCTCTGGAGCCGGAAGCAGCTCCTGCCAGAGGAGGTGACCCTTGCCTTCCTGGCTCTCCCCACCCCACCCACTCACAATGTCCGGTGTGGTGCCAATTTTCTTGGCCAGCTCACTGCGCTCCATGGTGCTCAGGTAAAGGTAGCGGTTGAGCAGCTCCCCGTCCAAGACGTTGCGCACGGCGTTCTGCAAGATGCGCCGGTCCATGTGCAGCATCCTAAAGAGGGGCAGGAGGAACATCGTGAGAGGAGTGCTGGGCTCCCTGCCTCATTCAACCCCTCCAGCTCCCAGCAGGCAGCAGGAATGGTGATGGGGTTTGTAATCCTTTAACCAGGGGTCGGCAACCTAAGGCCCATGGGGGTCATTTAACCGGCCCACAAGCTGCCCCCAAATCGAGCCACCTGCTCGGCAAGTCCCTGTGCGCTGCACTAAACTGGCGCAGTGCGGGGACTTGCTTCCATGGTGCCGGAAATCACATCTGTGCAGACACCAGAAATTGCAGGTGCGTGCGCGATCCAGCCCACGGAGGGATCTCTGTTGAAGTGAACCAGCCCAGGTGAGGTAAACCTTGCCGACTCCTGCCTTTAACTAATAATAATAATAATAAAATTATTTATTATTTCTACCCCGCCCATCTGGCTGAGTTTCCCCAGCCACTCTGGGCGGCTTCCAATCGAGTGTTAAAAACAATACAGCAATAAATATGAAAAACTTCCCTAAACAGGGCTGCCTAATCTGATCTTATGTGTGACCCATAACCCAGGGGTGAACTTGGCAGCAGCCAGACTGCTTCTTCCACATGTGGACAGGCAAGGTCTTCTGCTCCCCAGCCAAGTCGCCCATCAGCCCTGAAACAGTCTCGTGCTCTCCCTGCAAGGCCTATATCCCGCCAGTCTTCCTACGGGCAGATTCTGCTTGCAGGAAATGGTGTGGAAGGCACAGGTGCCAGAGTGGCCCATGGCGCTCTGCAGACAGCAGTATGTGCAGAAGGGGATTGCAGAGCTAGACTCCCCTCCCACCAAACATAGGCACATAGATGAGACTGTGGGTGGCTCTTTCCTGCCCTCCAACAGTGCTGCTCCTCAAGGGGCACACAGAGGGGGGTTAAGCGGGGCGGGAGGGGGACTTGAAGAGGCAGGGCCCTGGGAACAAGCTACCTGAAGGCACGCGGGTTGAGGCCGGCATGGTGGGGCAGCATCGTGGTCAGGGCGTTCTGCAGCATCAGCAGGCGCCGGTAGGTCTTCTCTTGCATGGGCAGCAGCAGCCCGATCCCTCCGTCAAGCGTGGCTGGAGGGGGGAAGAAACACCACACCCCCCCTTCAGAGTCAAGGCTCAAGCGGGTGCCTTTGGCTCTGAGAGCATGGACACGTTTAGCCATCTGGATTCCCCCACTCACATAAGTACACCATGGTTTGCACGTAACGCCAAACCGTGGTTTGTTAGAACACCTCAGCCCAGGAGGCTAACCATAGTTTCTGTTCCAGCAACAAACTACCATGTGGGGCCATGATTGACCGTCTCTGGCTTCTCAACCTTGGCTTGTTTTAACTACTGGTTGGCATTTCTGAAGCCCACAGCGTTGTTTTTGCTTCAACCATCATTCGGACATCCCAGCCCAGCTGCTTGCTGAGCTATAGAGGAATATGGAGCAAACAGCTGAGGGAGGAAACCAAGCTCTGCAGAAATAAGCTATGGCTGCTTTGTTTGTCCGTGAGATGACTTGTGCCTTGCTGAAGAAACGATGGCTTGGCATTAAGTGCAAATGTGTCAGCAAGCTCTTGAATGGGAAACTCAAAATGTCACAAGGGTAGGTAATTTCGAACTCATCCCCAAGGCATAAAATTGAGCTGTCTTCACACAAATGTAAAGTCCTTTCCTTCTTTATATTCAGTTGCCAACACTCAAAAATAGAATTCTGGATTTTACAACAAAACCTTCCCAGATTTTAAAATCTTAGAATTTGAAATTCTAAACCTGAAACGCAAGAGGCTGCAGGCTCAGTTCCCTTCAACTCTGGCCAAGATGACTTCCCGGATGTGTCCTTCAGAGGCCCCCTTACCAAACCAGGTGATGTGCTTGTTCTCCCAGGCAATGGATTTCTTGGTGGGCCCCTCCATGGCCCCGCGGCACGGGGTCCTCCAGAAGGCGTTGACATGGGCTCCCACGTGGAAATCGGCCCTGCGGAGGAGGCGCATCCCCCCAAAGCTTTCCTTTGCTGGAGAGAAAAGCAAAGAGGGAGACAGACAATGAGCCTTCGCCCTCTGGGTGCTGCTGAACTACAACTCCCATCAGCCCCAGCGGAGGGGTGGCTGGAGGGCACCAGACTGTTGAAGGCGGCTCAGAGGCCATGCAGTGTGTGGGACAACGTAGGGGCTTGAGCCAGAGATCCAGAGAAAGCCCACCCGGCCCAAACATCTCTTTCCAAAAGCCCCAGCACTCCTTCCTGTTGAGGAAGCGCCAGGATTCTTGTTCCCCGAGCCTGGGAGTCACGTGAGTGATGGGAAACAGGAAGAGGGTCAGATCCAATCTCCCCAGAACAAAAAAAGAAGACACACTTTGATCTCACCTTCTGGCAGATACATGTAAACAAGGAGGTTCCGGTCCCTGTCAGACACTGCAAAATAGAGTAAAACAGATCAATGATGTAGCCTGACTGTGCCAGAAACACAGCTGCCCCTTGCTTGGGGGCTTTTAAACAGAGTGGTCATTTTGGTTGTGATTCCTGCATTGCAAAGAACTGGACTAAACAGACCCTTCCAATTCTATAATTCTGTATTTTGGCTTGTTCCAAATGCAGGGGAAAGGGTTTGTGTTGTTCAAAACACAGATGGGCCGCCACCTTGTAAAGCCCAGGCATGGGTCTGAGTCTTCCCCAGCCCCCAACACCAGCATCCTGGGGCAGAGCCAAGGCTGCTGGACTGAACCCTCCTGAAAGGGCTCCCCCAATGCCACGCTCAGGCTGCTCACCGAGAAATCCCAGCTGAGCGTTGTCCACCATGAAGTCCACACTGTAAACTTCCAGGGGTTTGGCGTCCTGGAGGCGAGAGAGAAGGAGAAGTCAGGCAGGTGGGGCAGGGCTCAAACAGACCCATTCTCCTCTGCCCCACACCCTGCCAACCCTCTAGAGAAGGGTCCACGCCCCATACCCGGCTGACGAGGGAGAGAGTCTTGCTCTCCTCCTGATAGCGGAGCAGCGAGATGCTCTTCATGAGGTCAGCCGCCAGGATGAAGTTCTTGACGCTGATCATCTGGTGGATATAGAGCTGCGTGTCGATGAAGGCCATGCCCGTCAGGTCATTGTCCTTCAAGCTCCATAGGAAGATCTGCAGCAGGGAGAGAGACCAGGCCTCAGCCCAGGCAGGGGGCAAGGGGACAGGAAAGCCCTTCACCTCATCTCCCACTCTCACGTTCCATTTATTTGCTTACTTAATTTCTATACCGCCCTTCATCCAAGGATCACAGTTTGCAATATAAAAACTCAAAAATGCACAACACAGTAGCAGACAAAAACACAGATAGATGATGGTCACAGGGTCTGGGCTGGTTCTTCTCCCCATCTTTCCACTGTACCGTGTTGCTGATGCCTCAAGTTCTGTTTTTCAGCAATTCCTTCTCTAAACCACAGAAAGCTCACCTTGCCAGCCCTGCAAGGCACTTCTGCACTCTAACCACCCCTTTTAATTTGCGCTTTATTGTCATACTGTAAAGCACACCCTGGAAAACTCTCTGAAAAGCGGTACAGAAAGCTTTTACATAAAAGCAGTACAGTGGTACCTCGGGTTACAGACACTTCAGGTTACAGACACTTTGGGTTACAAACTCTGCTAACCAGGAAGTGGTTGCTCCAGGTTAAGAACTTTGCCCCAGGATAAGAACAGAAATCGCATGCCAGCAGCACAGCGGCGGCAGGAGGCCCCATTAGCGAAAGCACGCCTCAGGTTAAGAGAACCGTTTCAGGTTAAGAATGGACCGCTGGAACAAATTAAGTTCTTAACCTGATGAACCACTGTAATGGAAGAAGAGGTCTCCTTTCCAGACACCCCCAAGTCTACACTCTATAAACAGAGTCCACATCACAGAACCATCTCCTTGCAGCCTGGGGGTTACTATCCTGTTTCAACTTGAGGTGTTCAAACTACAGTGGTGCCTCGCAAGACGAAAAGAATCCGTTCTGTGATTCTCTTCGTCTAGCGGTTTTTTCGTCTTGCGAAGCAAGCCCATTGAAGGATTAGCGGATTAGCGCTATTAGCGGCGTTTAGCGGCTTATTGGATCAGCTGATAAGCGGCTTAGCGGCTTAGAAAAAGGGGGGGAGGGGAAAAACCTGCAGGAACTCGCAAGACATTGTTGTCTTGCGAAGCAAGCCCATAGGAAATTCGTTTTGCGAAGCACCTCCAAAACGGAAAACTCTTTCGTCTAGCGAGTTTTCCGTCTTGCGAGGCATTCGTCTTGCGCGGCACCACTGTACCTTCCGTAACTTCCCAACTTTGCGCACCAACACTGTGCATACAAACTCACACACACAATATTATGAATTAACTCAACAGGAATAATTACAGCTCCCTGACGGCATACTCATAGCCACCTATGTAGGTCAGAATAACCTACACTGAAAGGGCGACAGAAGCTTCCGCCCCAAGGATGGCTGCGGAGCGTTTAGGAGCAACAAATCCACATTCTACACTGAATAAGCCCCCGAGAGCGGCATCCCACCCGCCTCTTCCAGGCCCTGCTCACCTTCTGGCCAATGGCCGACACCAGGTAGCCGTTGCAGTGGCAGAGAGCAGTAACAGGCCCCTTCTGCTCCTTCTCGTACAGCACCTTGAATTTGTTCTTGGTGAGGGGCTGCCCAGGCTCTGGAACCACTTCGATGATGTCCATGATCAAGATCTGAGGGCAGGGGAGCAAGGAAGGGAGAGTCATCCTACATAACCAGGGCAGCTTGGCTTTGCATTGCTAACCTAGAAACACCCCCTTCCTCTGTTGCAAGCCGGGAGACCGGGGACTTCTTGCGATAAACAAAATACTAAATGAGAGCTGCAAAATTGCAACTGTGCTCATCAGGATAAGGTGCCATTGCAGCAGGTAAATGATTCCAGCGTCATATGGTGGCACACTGGGTGAGTGGATTATTACTATAATTTACTTTTTCAATTAGCTGGCACAGAGCAGAACTTTGCCTGTTCACAACTAAGGAGTTGTAACTTCCGTTTCTGAGCCTTCAGGTCTTTGCCTCACTTCTCCATGCACTCGCTGTAGAGCCCAGAACACATACAAGACCCTCTTCAGAGCACAATGAAAAAGCTTGGAGGTACAAGTTCATAAGGTGGCAGTGTGCTGCAGCCAAAAAGCTAGTGCTATTCTAAGCTGCATCAACAGAAGTAATGTCCCAATGAAGGGAAATCATAGTCCTGCTCTATTCTGCCTTGGTCCTACCACACCTAGAATATTGTGTCCGGTTTTGGGCACTGCAATTTAAGAAGGATGTTGACAAGCTGGAACGTGTGCAGAGGACAGCCAAGATTATCAAGGATCTAGAAGCCAAGCCTGATGAGGAACAGTCGAAGGATCTGGGTATGTTTAGCCTGGAAAAGAGGAGTCTGAGAGGAGATACGACAGCCTTCTTCAAATATCTCAAGGGCTGTCATATGGATGAGGGAGCAAGCTTGTTTTCTGCTGCTCTGGGGGTAGGACTTGAACCAATGGATTCAAGTTACAAGAAAGATTCCAACTAAACACCAGAAGAACTTTCGGATGGTAAGAGCTGTCTGATAATGTAACCGTCTCCCTTGGGAGGTTGTGGACTCTCCTTCCTCAGACGTTTTTAAGCAGAGGTTGGGTGTCCATCTGTCATGGCTACTTTAGCTGAGATTCCTGCATTGCAGGGGGTTGGACTAGATGACCCTTGGGGTCCCTTCCGACTCTACAATTCTGTGATTGTGTTCCTTGGATCCTGATGCCACCACTCATCCCAAACTGGGAGAGGCTGCCAGCAAAACACGGAGTTCACCAGATGGATGAATGAGTCCAAGATGTCCAAACTGGGGAAATCTGGACCAAGGACTGGGCCTGTGAAGGCAGCAGGCAGGAACTGTGGGAGAAGGATGGGTGGAACTGTGCAGAAGAAGCCCCCAGCTGTGCTGCCTCTGGTTCAAGCGCCCAGCGTTGTCTGACTCACCCGGCCCCTGCAGGTCACCTCTTCGCCCTGCATGAGGCAAGTCCCCACGGCGATGTAGCCCTTCAGGCCCGAGACGGTCTCCTCGCTCTTGAGAGACACGGTCTTCATGCAGGTCACGTGCTCCCACTCCTCCAGGTCGATCCTGCAGATTGAAAAAGGGCAGGAGAGGTTGGAGGGGGAGCCAGGCCAAGATGCCTTCTGGGTGCCCCAATAATAATAATAATAATAATAATAATAATAATTTATTTATATCCCGCCCTCCCCAGCTGAAGCCGGGCTCAGGGCGGCTAACAACAATAAAAGTAACACAACATTCTAAAATCAATTCATTCTAAAATCAATTCAAAATCAAATTCATGGCAACCATTGGGCTAGAGTGCTGTGAAGAATTACTGACGGAGGGAGTCAGGCTGTGCCCTGACCAAAGGCCTGGCGGAACAACTCTGTCTTGCAGGCCCTGCGGAAAGATGTCAAGTCCCGCAGGGCCCTGGTCTCTTGTGACAGAGCGTTCCACCAGATCGGAGCCACAGCCGAAAAAGCCCTGGCTCTGGTTGAGGCCAGCCTAACCTCTCTGTGGCCCGGGACCTCCAAAATGTTTTTATTTGAAGACCATAAGGTCATCCGCGGACATACCAGGAGAGGCAGTCCCGTAGGTAAAAGGGTCCTAGGCTGTATAGGGCTTTATAGGTCAAAACCAGCACCTTAAAGCTGATCCTGTACTCCACTGGGAGCCAGTGCAGCTGGTATAGCACCGGGTGAATGTGATCCCACGGCGAGGACCCCGTAAGGAGTCTCGCTGCGGCATTCTGCACCTGCTGGAGTTTCTGGGTCAGTCTCAAGGGCAGCCCCACGTAGAGTGAGTGCAGGCTCTGCACCAAGAGAAGGGGCAGCCTCTTCCCCTTCCCCAAGACTGAATGAAGCACCCTTAGCTGGGGCCATTGTGTTTTGCTCTTCCTTAGTGGGTTATGCAAGCTGCTGTTCTGAATAATGCTTTTTGTAGGGTAGGGAGCACTGGGGACTAAGTGGGTAGAGGCCCAAAAACCTTGGGGACCACTGAACTAAAGCTTTCCAGCTCTGCTTCCAGGACGCATCTGAATGGCCCTTGAAGGCAAACGGAGGCTGGACCAGGTGGCCCTTTGCTTTGATCCAGCAGCAACCGCCATGCTCTTCTGATATTCCACGCCAGGAACCCAACCAGGCACCAGATCTTCCCCACCTGCCGCTGCCTGGGAAGAGCTTTCTTGGGCTCCTGCTGCCACAAGCCCAAGGGCTGAGCACCCTCCTCACCTGGTGTTTGGAATCGTCTCCCAGCTGACCGGAGAGATCAGCTGGATGGAAAAGGCCTCCTGCAGCGGGTGCATGTAGCGGTCATCTGGAGGTGGGGATCAGAGAGAGAGAAAGACAAAGGGAGAAATAGGTATGCAGCCGGCATCACCATCAGACCCAGCTGGGCAGAGGAGGGGGGCACAAGGGGCCATGGCTTATCACGGAGAGTGCACACCTGCTTTGGCTGCCTAAGCCTCCAGCATCTCCAGGTTAAATATCAAGCACCAGGGGATGTGGAAGACCAGTATGTTTCCAAGCACAATTCAAAGTGTTGCTGCTGACCTTTAAAGCCCTAAATGGCCTCGGTCCAGTATACCTGAAGGAGCGTCTCCACCCCCATCGTTCTACCCGGACACTGAGGTCCAGCGCCGAGGGTCTTCTGGTGGTTCCCTCACTGCGAGAAGTGAAGTTACCGGGAACCAGGCAGAGGGCCTTCTCAGCGGTGGTGCCCACCCTGTGGAACGCCCTCCCATCAGATGTCAAGGAAATAAACAACTATCTGACTTTTAGAGGACATCTGAAGGCAGCCCTGTTTAGGGAAGCTTTTAATGTTTGGTGCATTACTGTATTTTAGTGTTTTATTGGAAGCTGCCCAGAATGCCTGGGGAAGCACAGCCAGATGGGTGGGGTATAAATAATAAATTATTATTATTATTAATAATAATTATTGTTGTTGTTGTTGTTGTTGTTGTTGTTGTTGTTTTCCCACCTTGAGACCCTGGAGAGCAACCACCAGCCAGAGAAAGCAAGAGTGAGCTAGACAGAACAAGTCAGACTGCTTTGTTCTGGAGGGCAAACCAAGGGGTTGGGTGGCCCTTTGTGGTGGAAGAGAGAGGAGTCCAAAGCCCGTCTCCCTCCATCTTGCAGCCCAACCTCAAGACTTGCCCAGCACAAGGGGCCGACTCTTCACGTCAAAGACCTCTCCTCTGCAGAGAGGAGGCAGCGTTTTCCAACAGCTGCGAGCCACCCACCTCGCTCGATGGTCTCAAATTCCTTCTCCTCGCCCGTCATGCGGGGGATCCTGGTGCAATGGTTGTTGATGCTGGTGGCCACTGCGTAGACCTGCCAGAGGGAGCAAATTCATTAAGGCATTTGGGGGTTGAGTTGAGCAGAAGGCTTTGTTGTGACAGTGGAGGACTCCACTTCCCCACCACCGATAAGGCCCTGCTGAAGGTCCCGCTCCACACAGCCCTACCTTGGACTCCACGTGGTAGGATACGTAATGTGCGGTGCAGCGCAGTGGGATCTTCCGGACGGGCCACGGCGCGTCGTAGGAAAGATAGGCAGGCAAGACGCTGATGCGCAGCTCCCCCTGTAGCAGAGGACACAGACAAGGCCTCGTTCTCACCTGCAGATAGATCTGCTTCTCTCTGCAGCAGCATCTCAGGTGCACAGAGTGAGCTGCCTCAAATGTAGCAGGCAGAAGGCAAATGGAAGAAATAAGGCAGGCATCCCACCCAAGCGTCTGTCGCCAGGCCAGGCCTACCTGCCGGTTGAAGTAGAGGAAGCCCTTGGGGCAGTTGACGTTGTGGAAGGGGGCAAAGGACTCGATGGGGCCGTCTATGGTCATGGGGTGCAGGCGTAGGGCCCCCCGAGACGTTACCAGCAGCCAGTGTGGGGAGGGGCCACAAATGAACACCTGGGAAGAAATGCAAACACAATCAGGACCCGGGGCTGCACGTGAGCACAGCCTTCTCCTGCGCCAGGCCAGTAGTGCCTGCTCTGGCAGGCAGAGGTTCTGCAAAGCCTCGGGAAGAGAACGCCCGTGCCCAACTCCCCAAAGAGAAAAGCTTCTCCTGAGAATCTCCCAAGGATGCCTCCTCCGCGAGACTCACCCCCGAGTATCCATAGATATCCTCAAAGTAGCGGAATCGGGCAACCCGCCCCCTGGCAGCCCCCGATTCCTCTCCACCCACGCCGTCCGGCTTCTTCTTCGACGGCCTGGGCTTCTTCTCCCGGAAGTTAATGTTATGGGGAACCTGATTGGGAGGGAAAGGGCATCAAAGCGCAGAAGGAGATCAGTGGGGAAGCCTTCCCTTCGAGTGCAGAGGGAAGCCTGCAAGGGAGACTGCAGCGTTCCAGTGCCCTGGGGAGAAGGCAGAGTGGCTCTTACCTTCTTGAACCGCACTTTGAGGTTGGTCTGGCCCAGCTGAGAGCCGTGGTTAAAAGCTTCGTAGATGAGCAGCTCTTGGTCCACGTGGACCTGTCAAGAGGGTGGTGAAATAAAGTGAGCTTCACCCTGTCCCGTGGCTCACTGCATCGACAGATTGCGCACTCTCAGGCCATAGGGACACAGCTCATTGCTGGGGCAAAAAGAACCATAGCGCCAAGGCCTTGCCATGACCCCGCCTTGTAGCCCTCATGGTCCTCTAAGCTCCTGGATCCTTCATCACAGACCTTGATTACAGCAGCTCTCCCATGGTATTAACGCTCCCCTTAGGGAAAAGAATTTGTAAAAGCCAGACAGCACACGCTCTTGCTATTTCCCCCCAGGGAGGGAATGCCACAATCAAGGTGCTGTTGCAGAGAAGGCCCCACTCCTGTTACTCACTACAGGGAGACCAGAGAGCTGAGCCTGAGATGACGATGCTGAACGCTGGATAACCTCACACCGACAAAGGCAGTCCTTTAGGCAACGGCATCCCAGACACCAGTTCGGGCTTTAAAGGTTTAAACCATCACTTTCAATTATCCTCACTGTAGGCTCAGGCACCAGTAATGTGAGTCTCACCTGACCAAGCAGCTTTGAGGACAGGGCAAGATAAGCACTATGAATTAGACGCTCAGCCCTGCAGGGATTCTGATTGGTCCTCCTCAGTATGAAAGCCCCGAGCCCCAGGTGAGGTGGGGAGGGTGGTGCATCAGTGGGTGTCTCCCTCAGTTCCTCCCACAAGATCATTAAGAGCAGGGAGGGAGCAGACGCAGGGAGTGAATGACAGCTTAGGGCAAAGGGTCTCAGGAACTCTCCAGATGTTGCTGGACTCCAGCTCCCACAAACCTCAGCTGCCAGCATGGTCAAAGATGGTGTGAGTTGTAGTCCAGCCACATCCAGAGGGCCATTGGCTTATAGTTTCCGCGAGTATGATTGCTGGCGGAGAATGTGGGCATCAATCCCGTTAGCTCACCATGTGTGTTGAGCACTGAAGGGGTGGGGATCAGAAACACACCTTATAACATGATCATGGAAGAGCCCAGGCATTCCCAAGAAATTGGCTCTCTGCCTCCCACTTCCTGCACCAGATGAAAAGCAATTGCACCTACTTAGGGACACGGGTGGCGCTGTGGGTTAAACCACAGAGCCTAGGACTTGCCGATCAGAAGGTTGGCGGTTTGAATCCCCGCAATGGGGTGAGCTCCCGTTGCTCAGTCCCTGCTCCTGCCAACCTAGCAGTTCGAAAGCACGTCAAAGTGCAAGTAGATAAATAGATACCGCTCTGGCAGGAAGGTAAACGGCGTTTCTCTGCGCTGCTCTGGTTTCGCCAGAAGCGGCTTAGTCATGCTGGCCACATGACCCGGAAGCTGTACGCCGGCTCCCTCGGCCAATAAAGCGAGATGAGCGCTGCAACCCGAGTTGGTCATGACTGGACCTAATGGTCAGGGGTCCCTTTACCTTTACCTTATTGTGCAGAAACCATTTGCCCCAGTAACACCATCCAAGTCAGAGAGCCAAACTTGTAGAAGGGCTGGTGTCTTGAGTATCTGTACCTGATTTACTGGGTCTCCTGCTTTGCTGCTTTGCACGTGTATCAAAATGTCTACGTGCTTCAGATCCAAGCAGACGGGAGACACAGATAACTCTACGCACAGAGGACCCCCCTCCCCCGGAGCTCACCAGGAGGTACGGCCGGCTCTGCCGATTTCCCAGGGCCACCAGCAGCACCTCCTTGACCAGCGGCATCTCGGTCTGGCGGACCACCTCCTCCTTCTTGGCCTCGCCCTGGCTGGCAGGCTGCCCAAAGGAACTGTCCACCAGCACCCTCTGCCCCATGGGGAAATTCTTCACCAGGAAGACCAGGCGCCATTCAGGCAGCTGGTAGATCTACATGAGAGAGAAAGAGGGAGAAAGTAGCAGGGGCCAAGAGGGACCCGGCTGAGACTGGCTCACTCCCGCTGCCCCGGGCACTGCGTGGGCCTCACCTCCATGGCACCGTTCTCCCGGACCAGCACACACCAGTGAGTGGGCTCTGCCTTGTACTGGTGAGGATCCTTGTCGGCCAAGGGCAGGCTGCAGCGGCGCGGCTCCTCCTTGGTGGGGCTAAACAAGGTGCCGGATTCACCGTAGAGCATTTCTTCCTCATCATCTATTGTGTTGCTGTACATGGGAGAAGAGAGGAGGAGGAAGGCAGTGACGTTCAAGACAGCTGGGCAGCTGTTGCAAAGCTGGATCCAAGAACGGGCCCACTCACAGCAAGATTACAGTGCAGGTCTCAAAACTTTTGTAGGCAGCACATGCGCCCAAAGCTTAAATGAAGTCCCAGATGGGGAATCACTACAGGGTTGAACAACACTGAGGGCCAAAGAAACTGAGGGCTGGCTGAGAATTTCTCCTGCTACTGTCCTCACAAGTAGGTATCTGATTCTTTACTCAGGATCTACACAAGGCACCGTATTTTTCACTCTATAAGACGCATCAGAACATATGACGCACCTAGTTTTTGGAAGAGGAAAACAAGAAAAAAAATATTCTGAATCTCAGAAGCCAGGACAGCAAGAGGGATCACAGTGCAGCGATCCCGCTGGCTGTTCTGGCTTATGGGATAGCCGTGTGCAGCCTCTCCTGGGCAAGAGGAGCTTTCATCCCCTGCCCGGGAGAGGCTGCGCACAGCTAAGGCTCCCCCAAGAGCCGCACGCTCCCTTTAAAGAGCGCGCAGAGTGTGTGTGCAGCTCTTTAAAGGGAGCGCTGAGCAGAGCTTCCCATCTGCATTTGCTTCATAGGATGCACACACATTTCCCCTTACTTTTTAGGAGGGGAAAAGTGTGTCTTATAGAGCCAAAAATACGGTACTTTGAATCCTCCCACCTCCTCACTGAGCACACCTGCCCTGAAAGAACGGGTGTGACAGTGCAGGCTGTAGCTTGCACCATGAGAGAGGCTGGCAAACAAACCAGCCAATCCAATCCCTACTTCCTGTTAAATCGGTATTTCTCAAATTGGGTCTCCCAATTGTAGTTGCTGTTGGACTACAACTCCCATCATACTTGCCCACTGGTCCTACAAGTTTGAGAACCAGTGTATTAAGTGAACCGCCACGACCAAGTGGATATCTTTTATTTTCCTCTCACTGTCTCTACCAGACAGTCCTTTAACCTGGATGAAGTGGCCCAGCCTCCTTCCAATACTGGGCATGATTAGGACTGCTGCCTAACTTACCTTCTAGCATGACTTATATACAACATTTTCACTCCCCCCTTTCAACCTTTTAAGCAATCGGAACAAGGGAGTACTGATTAAGTTTCTATTTCCGAATTGCTGGGTTCCTAAGACGAACTTTTGGCCCTTCCATGCAAAACTAGTTAAGCAAGCTACCCCTTTGTACTTTTACCCATCCAATGTACCTCCTACGCAGAAAAGCCTTAAAAACCCAAAGCAACCATCTCACAAGCCCTATTTTACAACCCAAACTCCCACACAAAATGGCTAAATCCCTAGCCCTTCCCAGAGTTCTTCGCCATGCCTCAAGACCCACCTGATGTCCTGGATGGGAGCCTCAGATTCTGACTGAGTCCTCAAGGAAAGCTCGTCCCGGGAGCTGGATGAATGGCTCTCAGTGGTGAACATGCCGCTGACGTCCCGGTATACGCACAGCGCAATCACCTTCGATTGCTGGAGGGGCGACAACAGGTTGCCTCAGAGCAAGACACAGGATGACCTGCTCTTAACTGAGCAGCAGGGAAGCAGACTCAGAATCTGGTTATGCCAAGAAACTCAGCTGAAAGCAGGCTATGCACCTTCATTGTTACAAGATACACATTTGGAGACCTCACTAATAAGCTATGCAAACTGAGCAAACGTGAATGTTTTTTGCACAATGTCTTCTGCTACTGCTAGCCAAGAAGAAGGGGTGATAAAAGCCCCTGCACAGAGCCTCACCATGCCAGGCACTGCTCAGTGTTTTCAAATGTATCTCTGCAAGTTAATCATACGGTGTCGGAGCCAGAGGCGGAGGGAAGGCTCTCAAGTGATACTGGAGAGGGACCCAGCAGGGAGAGAGGCAGCTCATCAGCTGGGGAAGCAAATCAGCGCAACACCAGGGATATAGAGGGGCTGATGGGAGAATCAGCGAGAAGGCTCCAGGACTCTTCACCGGACACCAGTGGGGAAAGCACGGGTCCTCCGCTACCCACACCCTCCCTGCGCAGAAGACTTCCGCGCAGGGAGAGTAGGAGGAGACTTGGCGTCAAACAGCTTTTATGCTGGAAAAGGTTTAAGAAACGCCCACTGACGGATTCTGCTAGCGACTGAGGCAGCCACGAAGTGAAGGGCTGGCCAGACAGAAAAGGTTTAACAAGCCAACTTAGCCAGGAGTAGCGGCAACTTACGCACGAGCAACCCCTATATTCATCACATACGGGTTATAATAATAATAATAAATTATTTATACCCCGCCCTTCCCAGTTCAAAAAACCGGGCTCAAGGTGGTTAACAACAAATTTAAGACACTTAATTGATACAACAAAAAACAGCATAAAATACAGTATAAAATGTGAATAACAATAAATTCAGAATTCAAAAATCAATTTAGGGGGGAAATCCATCCAATAAGCATTAGATGATCACCAGGGCTAGCTGGCTAAATTAGTCCTATTTGGGCCAACGAGGAGACCAGGGGAGAATTAGCTGTGGGATCCCAGAGCAGGTAATCTACATAAAAGAGGGAGGGGGAGGGAAGGAAGGGGAATAAAAGATCAGGCTAAGTTCAAGTTGAAAGCCAGGCGGAATAGCTATGTCTTACAGGCCCTGCGGAAGGAGGTTAAATCCTGCAGGGCCCTGGTCTTGTGGGACAGATAATTCCACCAGGTCGGAGCCACCACTGAAAAGGCCCTGGCCCTGGTGGAGGAGGGTTAGGATCCTTTCCTTGTAAAACAAAGCAGATTGGAGATGCCACAAACTGAACCATGGGCCTTCTGCGAGTAAAATAAATGCTCTGTGGTTGAGCTGCAGAACCAGACACAGGATTTTGAGTTTCCGTGATGAGATGTGACTGCGAAGCCCTCTGTATAACAAGCAGCTAATGTTTGCAGGGTTGAGACTAGGATAATCACAATGCTGTTCTAAGGGATTGTGACTCCCTCCTGGTGCAATGGGTCAGTGTGTCTGGCTGTGGACCAGAAGGTTGGTGGTTCAAGCTCATCTAGGGACGGCTGTGGGCAAGATTCCTGCATCGCAGGGGGTTGGACTAGATGACCCTCAAGCTCCCTTCCAATTGTATTGTATGATTCTACGCTTACGGAGGACCTTAAGGTCCATAAATAGCAACACCCTAGAGATCCCGGGCCCTAAGAAAGTCAGATTAGCCTCAACCAGGGCCAGGGCCTTTTTAGCACTGGCCCCGGCCTGGTGGAACGCTCTGTCTCATGAGACCAGGGCCGTGCGGGATCTGATTTCTTTCCGCAGGGCCTGTAAGACAGAGTTGTTCCACCTGGCCTTTGGCTTGGAATCAACTTGATCCCCTTCCCCCCTTTCCTTTTTCCTTTCTCCTCC
Source organism: Podarcis liolepis (assembly GCF_965112155.1). NCBI lineage: Eukaryota > Metazoa > Chordata > Lepidosauria > Squamata > Lacertidae > Podarcis > Podarcis liolepis. The sequence continues at coordinate 1,947,988 of NC_139560.1, read as the reverse complement.
TGTGATGGAACTCCTATTTGGGGACTTCCCTGGCTTTTTCTGGCCCACGTAGGACCAGTTTGGAAAGTTAGCCTTGGTGAAGACTTGACGTTTTCATCCCCCCAAAAGTTTTTGATTTGAGTTTCTACTGAAATGAGGCTGTATTTTAATGTTGTATTCCAATCTTGTTTTTAAGTTGTATTTCAATCAATTTGTTTTATATTGGGTGTTAGCCACCCTGAGCCCGGTCTTGGCTGGGGAGGGCAGGGTATAAATAAAATTCATTTATTTATTTATTTGCAGCTCGTACTCACGTGATGCAGCTGTGGCTTCTGTAACGTGAGCCGGTGTGTCCGGCCCCCGTAGGTGTCGCTCTTCAGCACAAACATAGTGACCTGCCCCTCGGAGCTCATGATCACCACATAGGGGTCGGCCACGGCACAGTGTATGATGGGCGAGCCGAGATCCACTGGGATGAAGTGCAGCTGGTTCACTGTGAGGCAGAGACACAGGCAGCTGAAAGGCAGACCAAGCCCTGACGGCAGCTCAGGCTGCCCTCCAATGGCCCCCACCCCGGACACCAACAGTCCCAGAATCCGTGGTGCTTTCAAAAGTATGTCTGCTCAAGTCTCTCTCAACAACCTCCACCGTTTCCCCTGCCTAGTGATTCAGTTTCTAGGCCAAGGGCTCTTTCCCGGAACGGCTGCCTTTAAAACCAAGCTCGAGACCTCCAGCTGCACTCACCTCCTTCCAGCAGGCGGATTCCCAGGGGAGACACCTGGACGATGTAGCGGTTCTCGCCAATGTTGCCGGCATAGACAGTCGGCCCCTGGGTGGCAAAGCCGCTGGTGTCCAGCTCCATGATTTCCTGGCCCGTCTGCAGGATCTGAGGGGGGAGGCAAAGAAGAAACAGTCACATCCATGTGCCCTTGCAGGGAATATTCCCAAGAGGGAGATCATACAGGGGTTGCCCCCGGAAAAAGCAAGGTGTGTGTGGAGTCATGCCACCCCTAATTAATATGAAATATGAAATACTTTATTGTCACTTGTACAACTTGTATACAGGGAGATTACAGGAGCACCCCCCACTCAGCTCTCTTAGTCTTAATTCCCCTCATTTACTGACGCACACCCACCAAACCCGAAGGTCAGTTGCCCTGTTGTTATCTTTTCATTCAGCAGCCTAACAGCCCAGGATAGAAGCTATTCTTTACCCTGTTGGTGCGACTAATTGTGCTTCTATATCTTCTGCCCGAGGGCAGGAGAGCAAGAAAGTGCCGGCCAGGGTGTGAAGCATCCCTGAGAATTTCCCTCACTCTCCTGAGGCAACGTTCTTCCGCTATTTCATCCAGCGGATTCACGGGACAGCCCATAATATCTTGTGCTGTATTCACCACCCTCTGTAGGCACTTCCTATCAGCTGATGTCAAACCAGCGTCCCACACCGTGATGCAGTAGGAAAGGACACTTTCTATTGTGGACTGGTAGAAGGAGATCATCAGATGTTGATTGACATTGTTCTTCCGCAATACTCTGAGGAGATGGATCCTTTGGGATTCCGAGCCCAATTCAAAGTGTTGGTGCTGACCTTTAAAGCCCTAAATGGCCTCGGTCCAGTATATCTGAAGGAGCATCTCCACCCCCATCGTTCTGCCCGGACACTGAAGTCCAGCACTGAGGACCTTCTGGCGGTTCCCTCACTGCGAGAAGCCAAGTTACAGGGAACCAGGCAGAGGGCCTTCTCGGTAGTGGCGCCCGCCCTGTGGAACTCCCTCCCACCAGATGTCAAAGTGAACAACTACCAGACTTTTAGATGACATCTGAAGGCAGCCCTGTTTAGGGAAGCTTTTAATGTTTGATGTATTACAGTATTTTAATATTTTTTTGGAAGCCACCCAGAGTGGCTGGGGACACCCAGCCAGATGGGCGCGGTATAAATAATAAATTATTATTATTATTATTATTATTATTATTAGGGCCAGAGTGAAGGGTCAGAGCAAGTTCCAGCTTTCTTCTCATGCTGCCAGCCCTTGGCAGATCTGCACACCCCGCAACCTCTTTGACACAGCCCACTCGGCTGATCTCCCTCAAAACAGCCCCTTTGAGCTGCCAATTGCCTTCCCCTTAGTCACTGAAGCACACTCAGCCAAGCTCCAAAGTGCACCCGGGGCCATGCCCAACGACAAATGCCAGCACTCACCATGGTGGAGTCTTCCCGGCTCAGAATGAGGAAGCCGTGCCGCTTCCCGTCGTCAGCAGGCTCTGGCGGGGCCGGCTCCTTCTCTGCGCTTTCTCCCTGGGCGTCTTCCTCCTGTCGGGAGAAGAGGGTGGCCAGGGTGATGCTGTCACAAGTGCACAGAGCCTCTGCCTTTGTGGGAGAGAGGCTGGAAGGAAATCCTCCTCCTCAAAAGAAGGTGGCTCAAAGCCCCTGGGAAGGAGAGGCCATACACACCGCTGCCTCTTCCGTCTTCTGGGGCGAGATCACCGTCCACATGTCATAGCAGCCTGGGAGTTCAAAGGTCGTCACCACCTGAGGGCGGATGCTTTTCTGTTGAGAAGGAAGGAAGAAATTAGGTAGTGGCTTGCAAACCATACATTTCGAAGATCTCTATTTGAAATATGGGATAGGTATAAAAACCTATATTTGACCAAACTGCGGGAGGCAGTGGAAGACAGGAGGGCCTGGCGTGCTCTGGTCCAGGGGGTCACGAAGAGTCGGACATGACTAAACGACTAAACAAAAACAACATAAAAACCTATTAGAACGTAAAACAGCACAGTGATTATCTCCATTAGAAGCAATGAGTGTGAAAAAGATAAATATGAGCAAGAATTGGGTTATATATGGAAAATTAATACAAAAAGAATGGAGTAAATGGAAAATGAAACCCTATGAAGAAGTTAAAGAATATGTGAATGATTGGCTGCACTACCGCCAAGTCAATGAAATGTTTAAACAGGGTTTTAAGGGGAAAGGATTTGATGAAAACAAATCAAAATTTGAAATGGAGATATTGAGTAATAAATGTAAAACTTTGTCTAAAATGTATAAATTGCTGCTTGAATTGCATTTGAAAGATGAGGAGGTAAAGTCAGTTATGATACATTGGGCCAAAGAATTTGAGTATAATATACAGTTAAAAGACTGGGAAAAACTGTGGAAAGAAGGATTAAAATTTATTGCATGCAATGCCTTAAAAGAAAATGTGATGAAAGTGATGTATAGGTGGTATATTATGCCTGTGAAATTAGCTAAAATGTATAAAGTTAGTAATAAATGCTGGAAATGTAAAGAAAAAGAAGGAACATTTTATCACATGTGGTAGGAATGTAAAAAAGTGAAAAACTTATGGGAAATGATATATAATGAGATGAAAAAGATGTTAAAATATACATTTATTAAGAAACCAGAAGCATTTTTACTTGGCATTGTAGGAGATGATATAAACAGAAAGGATTGTAAGTTGTTTTTATATGCAATGATGGCAGCAAGAATTTTATTGGCACAAAAATGGAAGCAAGAAGGATTACAGACGAAAGAAGAATGGAGGATGAAACTGATGGACTATGCAGAGTTAGATAAATTAACAGGAAGGATTCGAAACCTGCAGGACCAGAGATTCTCAGAAGACTGGAGTAAATATACGCACTATTTGAAAAGCAGTTGTGATGAGCAGATTACGCTAGTAGGATTGCAAGAAGTTTTGTAAGGTGAATTGTTTGAAATATTGCAAGAAAGGTAATGAGAAGAGTTATTAGTTAAGGATAATTAAATGTAATATAGAAATTAAGAAACGCATAATAAGTGGCAAATAATGGAAAATCATCAGAGGCGTTGACGGAAGTCCAAAAATATTGTATGACTTGGAATTAATAAGTTAAAAAATAAATAAAAATGTTTATGTGTGTGTGTGTGTGTATAAAAGAAATTAGGCAGTGGCAGACTTTGGGCTCCCAAGTTTCAGTGGTGCCCGGTGCAATGTTTAAATTCAACATTCCCTGTCTCTTGTGCTACATTCTACAGCATTGTTGTGGCGCCCCTTGCAGCACAGCACCCAATGCGACCACACCAGTCGTGCCCCCCTGAAATTAGGACTCCAGCACTCAAGGCGGGCTCCCTTGCAGTTGTACAATTTCTGGGCAGGTAAACCAAGTATGCACCTCAAAGGGCCTGTTTGTCTCACTGTGTGGAAGGGAGATCCATGAAGAAAAATAGCTCTGGTGTGAAATAGCAGGTCTTGATTGGCTAAAAGATTGGAAGTGGAAATGGAAATATTGTATATAAGCCAAGCTAGAAAATATGATACTAAGGAAGTTGAGAAGTCAGACACCGGAAGACCTGAAGAGCCCTCTGAACAACTGCAAGACAGAGGGGTAAATGCCAAAATGGTTGTTAAAAGCTGGAACATTAGAAAGGTTGTTAAAAGCTGGAACACAGCTGGGCACAGTAGCAGGCCAAAGTCTGGAGAAGACCACAAAAGGACTCAGAAGCTGAACTGATGTTCTTCCTGATGTTTCGTCGGAATCTCCTTTCTCGCACCTTGAAGCCATTGCCCTCCAGAGCAGGAGAAAACAAGCCTTCTCCATCTTCCATGCGACAGCCCTTAAGATACCTGAAAATGGCTCTCATATCTCCTATCAGTCTCCTCTTTGCCAGGCTAAACATACCCAGCTCCTTCAACCGTTCCTCATCAGGCGTGGTTTCCTCCTCCTGTGTGCTACCCCACCCACCTACATGTTCCTAGGTGTTTATAGGCTGCTCCATTGATCTCTGGGGCAGCCCTGGTAAGCCTAGGGCATGCCGCTGCTGCTGTAGCACTGGTACCTGACCTGCGCCAGACTCTCCTCACCGACGCAGGCCTTCGCACAGTGCAATCCCTGCGCTTCCCACCCCAGCAGTTCACCTGCTCGCTCACCTGAAGAACCGAGAGGGCGCCGTTCTTGCCGTATCCTGAGCACACTACGATTTCAAGGTCGGGCTCAAGGCTGTTCTGGAACTGAAGACGGACACACACGACAGACAGACACTGTTAGGCGATTGAGAGTGGTGAGCTAGCCTCACTCACAGCAACTCCACAGCAAGTGTCCTTGGTTTCCTCCAGGAACCCTTTGCAAGCTCCTCCGTGCCATTAAAACCCCTTGGGAGGGCAGAAGGGCCAAACCTAGCACGTTTCCCCACCCGTCTTAGGGTTCTTTCTTCAGGCACCGGACCCTCGAACTGTCCCTACACCCAGAGAAGGAACCAGCCAAGTGCACACCTCTTCAGAAAGGAAAGCAGGCTCCCCCATGGCGGCGTTGGCACAGGGACCGATGTTCAGGATACTGTCACAAACCTGTCAGTGTTGGGGGAGGAGAGAGAAACAGAAAAGGCACATGGGTTACCTACTGCTCAAGGAATAGCTCTGGGCAGAGGAGCAAGGATGGGAGACTCCAAATCATTTCTGATTCCAGGTGTGCTTTGATCCATTGCCAGCTCAGAGGAATGGCCTAGCATGGGGAAGGGAAGAGGAGCTGAGTCTTTAGTACTGAGTTTCGCAACTCTCTTGCCCTTCTTCCGTCGCCCCAGGAAAAGAGAGCATGCCTGCCATAAGCAGGCTTGTATCTTGTCCTCAGAAGCTACATTTAAATGTGGCAGAAATGACTGGCAGAATCCAAGATCAGGGAGAAGAGGCGGTGGAAGAAGAATGGAATAAATTTAAAGACTACTTGCAGAAATACTGTAAAATTAATGAATGTTAAAGGGATGTTGGATTGAAAATAAGCGGTGTTGGTAAAAAGATTAACAAGAATATGTAAATATGGATTGACAATGGTGGAAAATATATATTTATAATAGGTTAAGATACTGAGTAAGGACAAATGATAGAGGGTAAGGACTTGCTGAACTAAATATCTGAACTGGAATACAAAAAGGGAGGTGTGAGGAGGTCAGGAAACTAGTAAATGAAGTATAAGATATGAAATTATTGATTTTATTTTTTATTTTTTTATTTTCATTCTTCTTCGTGTTAACTGTTCTCTATTCTGTATTTTCCATGTGTTTTGTTTTTGTATTTTTGTAATTCTTTTTTTATCCTATTAGGGTTATTTTTTGTCTTTATCTTTTTAAGTATAAATTTTGAAACTTATTAATGTTTGTAAAACTTCAATAAATATTATTCTAAAAGAAAAACAACAGAAGCTACATTTAAATGGTACCTCGAAAGAATAGGTGGCAAGTTGGGTCCCAGACTGGGCTTCGCTGCCATACACCTCGATCTCATCCACCTCGTCCTGAGGAGTTGACTTTCCCCCTGCAGAGGACACATTAGGATGTGGGTAGGAGAAGCCTCGGGATTAGCTCTGCGCCTCCTCTTCATAGCTTTCCTTCTCTTGCACACTCCACTCAACAGCTCTTCCTAGGTACTTCCATTTAGGATATAGTTCCGTTCCACCTTAAAAGGAGCAGGCATGACTGCTGTGTGTCACATGCCTGTTTACTTCCAGCACAGGCTTGCTGGGAACTTCCGTTTCTTTATTGCTTTTGCTATCCTGCTGTTTGCTGGAGACGAAGGGAAGCAGACATGTTTTTCCTTTGTTCCTGAACTATGCTGAATAAACGCCTGTAAATAAGGCTTACACATGTCTCTGTCCGCCACTTCCGTTGTGAAGATTTATTCACTCTGCTGATAAGAGCGTGCCGAGTCTCTAAACGTATCTGAGGCTCATGTCGCTAATTGATGCTGTACTGGAGATCACCCGGCTGCCGGCCGGTGGCTGGAGCCAGCTGGGGGCCTGCCAAATGCCCCCGTCTCCCCGGCAGTATCCCGACACTTCCCCCCCTTTTAGACCCACTCCCCAGAACACCAGGAGCCGGTAATTTGTACCGGATCCCCCAGCATCCCCTCTCGTTGGCTCTGGGGCAGAGCCACCTACCCGTCCAGTTTGCAGTCTGCTCCACACGTTTCTTCTTGACTGGAGGCTCCTCCTGCAGGCGGAAGGAAGTTGCATGCTGACAAAAGGCAGGGGACTCACCAAGTCCGGCTTCCCTTGGAAGCCAACAGGCGAAGAGTTTCCAGCTGAAACCTCCATTCATTCACAGCAGTCAGTGTATCAACTGCTTTGCTCTCCCTCCAACCAACACCCACTCAAGTACCGGGCTCCCCTTCCCTATGCCTCCCCCCCCCAACACTCTCTGTGGCTGGGCCAGATTCTTTTCTTTTTTAAAAAATTGATACAGCAAGAAAAAAGAAAAAACACAAATACCAAATTACACACAGGAATAACCACAGACACATAATTTTCTTAACAAACAATAAAACATAAATTGGTCTTAACACTAAAGACCCAACCGCCCGTCTAGTCCATATTTTGATTTCATATTACTTATTGCCAATACACGCTTTTATCATAATCAAACTTTTTCTTAATATATCTAATTTCTTATTTCTACCTTGCAACTATTACTGAAGTTCCTTGAATGCTGCAACAGAATTTAAACTACTATATTTACTTTTCAAATATTCTTTGAAAACCTCCCATTTTGAGACAAATTCCTGTTTTGATTTATTCTTTATTTTTTCTGATAGACCATCTAGTTCGGCATATTCTATCAGCTTTTGGATCCAATCTTGTATAGAGGGGATTTCAGAACTCTTGCTGCCGCCGTTGCATATAAAAAGATACCCTTCCTCTTTTGCGGAGTATCCAGATCTGTTATTCCCAGGAGGTAGGCCTCTGGTTTTTTATTAAAAGAGACCTTTAGCATTTTTTGCAGTTCTGCATGAATACTCTCCCAGAATACCTGTATTTCCCTACATATCCACCACATACGGTAGAAAGTTCCTGAGTTATCTCTGCATCTCCAACAATTACTTGACACATTTTTATACATTTTCAAAAGTTTCCATGGCGTTAGGTACCATCGGTGTTGCATTTTTTGAAAGTTCTCTCTAATTGTATAACAATTTGTGAATTTCCAATTGATTTTCCCTAAGTTTTCCCATTGGGCCAAGGTTATTGAATGGCCAAAATCCTGTGACCAAGTGGCTGGGCCAGATTCAAGCAGCACTGGACAGGAAGGGTTTGTCCTGCAATGGGGGGTGGGGGAAGCTTCTAATGCGACGCTGCTCTTTAAGTAAATGGGGCAGGCCAGGTCCCAGGTGAACTCACTGGCTTCTCTGCGGGGTCCTTGGCAACGCTCATGGGGGTCTCCTGCAGCTTCTCTGTGTATTTGAGGAGGAGGGAGTTGCCGAGACGTGAGCCCAAGAAGAGGTAGCCGGGGTCCATGGTGATCATCTGAGATGCGAAAGGTAGAAGGGGCAGGGTGGGGAGACGGAGTGTCAGGCAAGGCTCATGGGAGAAGCGGGCAAAGAGGCATCAAAAGGGAGCAGGGGGCGCCCAGAGGCACCTGACTCTGCCAGTGCCCGGCCTGATGGAGCTTACGCAAGTGGTGAGGACGCTGGCTGCCGCCTTGTCGAAGTGGAAGGATCGGACGCTCCGCATGCCGTCGGTGATGAGGGTCAGGACGTAGCTAGGGAAAGGGAGGGAGGGAGGCAGGTGAAGGGATCCCATTGGCAGAGGGCAAGCAGTGTCTGAGCAAGAAAGCTTGCAAGGAGCCCTGTCAAACATGTGGTGGCCTGGGGAGGCTCAACCCCAGGATATTGGCCCCTCTCTCACTGAACACAAAGCATAGCGGGGTGGACTAGATGATTCTTTAGGTACCTTCCAACTATAAAATTCTATGAGAGGGAGACAACACAATTCAAGGTAAAGGCCAAAAGACCTACCACACACTGGACTCCTTCTCCCACTGCCGATTTTCTATTTGTTTCAGCTGCCCTACCATACTCTCCCTAGGTGGGTCTAGAAGACTACTTTTCTCCTCTACGTTAACTGAAATTTGCAACTGCCACACACTGGCAACTAAGCAAAACTAGGTTGTCTGAAGGGGTCCGGCTCCAGAGGTTTGCAATGAGTTGCCCAAGAAAAACAGCAAAAAGCCGAGTGTTGCAGCTGTTCAGGCAACCAAGTTCCACTCGACTCCCACTCACCAGAAACACTGCAAACAGTTAAGTTTAAAGAACATGCATTCAACTAAAGCAAACTCAGCCCTGCCCAAGACTGGAGCCGGGTGTCCAATAATCTCTTTTATAGGACATCGGCTAGCAGATGCAAAATTTTCTCTTCCACTTCTTTCTCTTTCTGGTGCTTTGAAGAAATATGTGCTCTTGCCTCTCCATCACCCGTGTCAGGCTCGTCTTTGGGCTTTAAATTTATCTGCTAAGCCATGAAATATTTACCGACTTCACTGCACTGAGGGGGGCAGAAACAGAACCCGGGGAGAAAGAGGTCAGCTTGACTTAGCTACAGGCTCAGGCTGCCTCCCAGCACATGACAACATCAAAAGCAGAATCTCTTTCCAATGGGATGGATGTTTACGGTCCAAGAGAACTGGGAGCAGCAAGCCAGCTTGCCTGCATCTGGCCAAGTGAGCAGAGCTGCAGAGCTGAAACATCCCAGGTCTGAACAGAACAGCTCCCTGCTAGTGCCTGGTGACCTGAGAGCAATCCGAAGCCTTACATCTCCCCTCCTTTCAGCGAGATGACCATCTTGTCATAGGAGATGAAAGCCGCCTGGGCACAGTCCAGTGTGATTTTCACTCCCTCTTGGATCCCTGTAAAGAGGAGGAAGGCATCAGCAGAGCCCAAAGTAGCAGGACACAGGGGCAGGACTCAGGACGCTTCTGCTGACCCCTTTGGAAAGGTAGCCTGGTCTGAGCGCTTTCCCTCATGCAGTACTGCTTGGGGTTATAAGCGTTCTATCCACTTACCAGGTTTGCAACGAGAGTTCACAGCCTGCTAACCGGGGCAGAATTTCAGAAGCTGAAAGTGTGTACACACACTAGTAAAGTCATACCTCGGGTTGAATGTGCTTCAGATTGAGTGCTTTCGGGTTGCGCTCCGTGGCAACCCGGAAGTAATGGAGCGCGTTACTTCCGGGTTTTGCCACTCGCGCATGCGCAGGCGCTCAAAATGATGTCATGCACGGAAGCGGCAAAACGCGACCCACGCACGCGCAGATGCGTCGTCGCATCTTACGTTCTATTCAGGATGCGAACGGGGCTCCGGAACGGATCCTGTTCGCATCCCGAGGTACCACTGTACACATCTCTAGTCCTAATGATTAAGGGTTGCACTGGAAAGTTTGCAAAGGATGCTATGTGGTTCCTATCCCAACCCCTGCCTCTCCAATAAAAGCCATGTTTTAAAACAATGTTTAAAAAGCCAGTGCAATTCTGGGCTGCATCAATAGGAGTACAGCATCTAGATGAAGGGAAGTAACAGTGCCACTGTATTCTGCTCTGGTCAGACCTCACCTGGAGTACTGTGTCCAGTTCTGGGCACCACAATTCAAGAAGGACACTGACAAACTGGAACGTGTCCAGAGGAGGGCAACCAAAATGGTCAAAGGCCTGGAAACGATGCCTTATGAGGAACGGCTAAGGGAGCTGGGCATGTTTAGCCTGGAGAAGAGGAGGTTAAGGGGTGATATGATAGCCATGTTCAAATATATAAAAGGATGTCACATAGAGGAGGGAGAAAGGTTGTTTTCTGCTGCTCCAGAGAAGCGGACACAGAGCAATGGATCCAAACTACAAGAAAGAAGATTCCACCTAAACATTAGGAAGAACTTCCTGACAGTAAGAGCTGTTCGACAGTGGAATTTGCTGCCAAGGAGTGTGATGGAGTCTCCTACTTTGGAGGTCTTTAAGCAGAGGCTTGACAACCATATGTCAGGAGTGCTCTGATGGTGTTTCCTGCTTGGCAGGGGGTTGGACTCGATGGCCCTTGTGGTCTCTTCCAACTCTATGATTCTATGAAAACCTGCGCCAGAAGTGACATAACAGGTAGTATTCTCTGTTGAACAGCATCTGGTTAAGGGCACAAGGTTAGGAGTTCGCTGCTCTCCTTTTCTGTCCACTCATGGGTACAGGAAAGTAAAACTGGAAGGGCAGGGAAAGGGTCCTATATAGAGCTAGCTGCTCAGTTTGAGCCCATAAGGATCAGGAGCACAGTGGCCAGACCTCCAGGGCCACCAGCAGCTTGCCAACATCCAATAACCTCTGTGGCAAGGAGCACCCATTATCAAATTTAGGTAGGTACACCAACAGCACACTTTCCTGGACAGGAATAGCTTAGCCACTGTGATTCATGTGTTGGTAACCTTGGGTTGCCATATTTCAAAAAGTGGGGGGGGGGGGGAGTGGCCAGGTTGCAGAGTGGGGCAGGTGGAGGCACACATATTTACACCTGTGTTGAGCAAGCGCACTGGCTGCTGATCAGCTCCCAGGCCAAGTTCAAGGTCTTGCTGTTAACATATAGAGCCCTGAACAAGTTGGGACCGGATGACCTTTGTGAAAGATCACTTGCTCCTGTAAAGATCAGCAAGATCATCTGGGGGAGATTCTACTTGCAGCACACAACCCTGCAGAATATTGTAGGGCAGTGATCCCAAAACAGGCCTTTTCTGCTGTTGCCCGACACTGAAAATCCCTTCCCTTTGCCATAGGCAGAGCAGCAGCCATCAGTTGCTTTAGATGTCTTATATAGGCAAATCTTTTTGCCCAGACTTTTTCTGGCTCATGAGACTGGACCCTGATCTTTGACTACAAATTTCATGCATCTCTGTTGTACTTGTTTTTGTATTTGTTTATACGCTTTTGTGTTGTTTTGTTGATTTTAGGTTGCATTTTTGTTTTAAGGTGTGTTGTTTTCATATTGTACATGTTGAGGGATCTTTAAAATATGAAGCGCTTTAGACCTTCTTTTTGATAGAAGTGAAGGAAAGCAGCGAGGCCTACTTAGCGGGAAGACGGTGGTGCCGTTGGTGAGGCTGTTGAGGGACACGCCGTAAGGCGGCACACTCTGGTTCAGGTACAGCAATGAGTTCACCGCAAAGATCACAACTCCACCTAGAGGAGGAAGGAAGGGGAGAGGAGAGTTAGGCCAAGACGGAGTTGTCACTCTTGTGGCGCAGGGTTCAAGCTGGTGGAAAGTGAGCTTGTCTACGTTGTCCTCCGAGTAAGGGAGGCTGCTGCCCAGAACACACCCCCTATCTGAAAAATATGCTAGACCCATCCAGCGCATTATCACCTACTCTGACTGGCAGAGGCTGTTCAAGGGTCTCAGGTGCGTGCCTTTTCCAAAGATCTCTTTTTAAGGGGGGATACTGGGATGCAGGTGACACTGTGAGTTAAACCACAGAGCCTAGGACTTGCCGATCAGAAGGTCGGCGGTTCGAATCCCTGCGATGGGGTGAGCTCCCGTTGCTCGGTCCCTGCTCCTGCCAACCTAGCAGTTCGAAAGCACGTCAAAATGCAAGTAGATAAATAGGTACCGCTCCAGCGGGAAGGTAAACGGCGTTTCCGTGCACTGCTCTGGTTCTCCAGAAGTGGCTTAGTCCTGCTGGCCACATGACCCGGAAGCTGTACACCGGCTTCCTTGGCCAATAAAGCGAGATGAGTGCCGCATCCCCGGAGTCGGCCACGACTGGACCTAATGGTCAGGGGTCCCTTTATCTTTACTGGCAACTGAACTTGAGAGCTTGCGTGCGTTATGGGCCTCCCCGCACTGTCTAACCACCTTTGCCACAATTTGGGATTTCCACTCAAAATGGAAATCCCTCCCCCAAGATCTTCACAGCTTCTAGCCACCTTGTTCTCCCCACGCACAAGCGCCTGCGCCGCCTCCCCCTCTCCACACAACAAGTGGGAAGAAACCGTTCCTCTCACCAATGGGCTTGGGTACCGCCAGGGCCTGGGTGCAGTCAAAGGGCAGGTTGCTGAGAGACCAGATGACCGGGTGGACCTTCTGCATGATGTTCAAGGAGATGGCCACAATGCTGCAGGTGTCCTGGCGCACAGCCACCCGCCTGAAGAGTGACAAGGAAAGAGCTCCGCTACTTGACATCGCTGTCCGCACAGCCTAGCATGTGGGGCAGGTGCAGTCAAGGTGAGCCGAAACTGGGGAAGGTGGTAGGAGGAGAGGAACAGACATTGGCAGTATCAGGTTCCAAGAGAATGACGCGTCAGCAAGAAGTTTTGTAAGGAAGACTACAGTGGTACCTCGGGTTAAGTACTTAATTCGTTCCGGAGGTCCGTACTTAACCTGAAACTGTTCTTAAGCTGAAGCACCACTTTAGCTAATGGGGCCTCCAGCTGCTGCCGCACATCCTGAGCACGATTTCTGTTCTCATCCTGAAGCAAAGTTCTTAACCTGAAGCACTATTTCTGGGTTAGTGGAGTCTGTAACCTGAAGCATATGTAACCCGAGGTACCACTGTATTTGAAATATTGCAAGAAAGACTATGAGGAGAATTATTAGTTGACAATTAAGAGTAATACAGAAATTAAGAAAGGCAGAATAAGTGATAAAGAACGAAAAATGATCAGAAGTGTCGACGGAAGTCTAAAACATTGTATAAGACAAGAAGTTATGTTATATGATTGTTGGAAATAAGACAAGAAGTTATGTTATATGATTGTTGGAAATAAGACAAGAAGTTATGTTATATGATTGTTGGAAATAAGACAAGAAGTTATGTTATATGATTGTTGGAAATAAGACAAGAAGTTATGTTATATGATTGTTGGAAATAAGACAAGAAGTTATGTTATATGATTGTTGGAAATAAGACAAGAAGTTATGTTATATGATTGTTGGAAATAAGACAAGAAGTTATGTTATATGATTGTTGGAAATGATACCTTTAAAAAACCCAATAAAAATGTATATGTAAAAAAGAGAATGAAGCGTCAGATGGTGCTTGGGAGGGAGCAACATTGAAGGGGACAGAAGTGGAAGCAAAAGCCCCAGGTTTTGTCCCAGCATTGACATACCACGTCTGGCAAAGGGCACAGACTCCCTCCAACCAGTGGAATTTGCTGCCAAGGAGTGTGGTGGAGTCTCCTTCTTTGGAGGTCTTTAAGCAGAGGCTTGACAACCATATGTCAGGAGTGCTCTGATGGTGTTCCCTGCTTGGCAGGGGGTTGGACTCGATGGCCCTTGTGGTCTCTTCCAACTCTATGATTCTATGATTCTATGATTCAACCACAGAGCTCATTTCCTAACATAACAGTGGGATTCATCCGTACTAAGACCCACAGCTCTCCCTTGGCTATCTGCAGACTGAGTTTAGCTTTCCGAGGCAGACACAGAGGAGCACAGGAAGCTGCCACATACCGGTACCAAGTTATACTGTTGGTCCACCTAGCTCAGTAGTGTCTACACGGATTGGCAGCAGCTCTCCAGAATTTCAGGCGGGAGACCTTCTGCACGCAAAAAAGATGCTCTAGCACTGAGCTGCAGTGCCAGTTCCTTTTTCTTGTGACGGGGGGCTAGCTGGCCAGCACTTGTTCTGGGGCAAAGCTAACAACAGAGAGGGAGAAGGAAGGCAAGACATACCCAGGCCAGGTCTGGTTGGGCTCAAAGAGGATGAGCAGGGTGGGCTCATAGTAGCCATACAGGAACTGCATGTCGATGATGTTGAGCAGCTTCTCGTCTAGCTCCCGCACGTCAATGATGTAGCTGGGCAGAAAACTTGACTTCTGGCTGCAACAAGAGATATCGCCAGGAGTTCACAGAGGCCAAATACACCCCAGGGTTACCAAGGCACACGCTTGAGAAACTGTCACGAGCTCCACAAAGTACCCATTTCACAGATGAAAAACTGGCAATGCGGCACTAATTATTATTATTTTTTTGCTCCATAACACTCTCTTTTTTCCTCCTAGAAAGTAAGGGGAAATGTCTGTGCGTGTTATGGAGCGAATGCCTGCGGATGGCAGGGGGATCTGCTGCAGTCATGAGCAGAGGATCCATGGTTCCCCTTCCTTCCCGCCTCCGTGGCTCGCTTTGAAACAGCAAAGCGGGAGAAGAGCCGCTGAGTGGGGAGGAGAGAGGGACAGAGAGCCCGGTTACAAAGCATGGATCCACATGGATCCTCAGGATTTTTGCACTGGGTCACCCCAAATTCACCATCAGATCACATAGCATGTCCATGGCTACAGCTTGCACCAAAAAACCACGCACCCACTGTTGCCTGGGGCCACAGTGGTGCAAAAACGTGGTTACAAACATGGATCCACATGGATCCTCAGGATTTTTGCATTGGGCTACCCCAAACTCACCCTCAGATCACATGTCTGCGGCCACAGCATGAACCACAAAAATCATACATCCACTGTTTCGTTTAGAATATTTTTTTTCTTGTTTTCCTCCTCTAAAAACTATGTGCGTGTTATGGTCGGGTGTGTGTTATAGAGCGAAAAATACGGTACTCTTGCTTTGAGCCCTTACTTGCAGTTTTCTGACTGTCCCGCCCTGCACTGCAGTCCCTTTCTCCTCTAAATGCCACCCTGTGAGGATACCCAGAGCTTACGGGGTTAACAGCTCAAGGGGAAATGACGTCCTGTCACTGCGGGTGTGTTCACATCTTTGTTATGTGAACGTTTTTACTTTCTGTTTTGGCTGCGACAGGAGAAGCATCATGTCTTCGCTCTCTCCTGGCTGAAGTGTTTGTTTACTGCTGTACGATAAAGCTTCGTAGAACAGAAGCTGTTGTACGAGAGTTTTACTGCCTGGCTGAGATTCCTTCAACACAGGTACACCGCTGCACAAGATACTCTGATGTAGCCGGGAGAAGCAGGTTGGCACAGTGGAAGCGGACTGGATGCCCCAACAGTCTCGCTGTTCACAGCCTTGACGGACTCTCAACGGAACACACCCATTCTGAGACCCTGATTATTTTAAATGCTACCTCAGTGCAGAGCCAAGGCAGCTCTTACCCTTCTCCCATGACGCCTTCGTGCTCATCCGTCAGGGTCTCTCGGCGGAATGGCAGCACCACCAGCCTCGTGCCATAGATGAGCATCACCGCACAGCGCCCATCAGGATCCACCCGCACTTTGGGGATGTGGACGTTCTGCACAAAGCCATCCTGGGGGAGAGACAGAGCAGGCCATGAGTACCGGGCAGGGCAACACAGAGGGAGCAGGAGACCCTTCCTTTTAATCTGCTGTGCTCCCTTGGGTCTGGAATACACGGTGACTCTCAACCCACGGAACTTACCCAAATGCATGGATAGGCAAACTAAGGCCCGGGGGCTGGATCCAGCACAATTGCCTTCAAAATCCAGGCCGCACACGGTCCGGGAATCAACATGTTTTTACATGAGTAGAATGTGTGCTTTTATTTAAAATGCATCTCTGGGTTATTTGTGGGGCATAGGAATTTGTTCATTTCACCCCAAAAAATATAGTCGGGCTCCCCACAAGGTGTGAGGGACAGTGGACCGGCCCCCTGCTGAAAAAGTTTGCTGACCCCTGCCCAAAGGCGACATGGGAGTCTGGATGAGCACAGAGTTGGAAGGGATTCAGGAAGGGAGAAGTCTTGGTTGTGTTCACTGACAAATGGAGAGCTGCTATCCAAAGTGAGGGGCTCCCCACAAGGGAGGACAGCGGCAAAAGGCTGCCCACTCCTAACTGAAAAAGCAAACAGGTCAAAATGGCTCTCTATTTCAGGCACTTGCTCACCTTTCCAATAGCTGCTGCTTTGAATGAATACTGAGATGAAGGTGAGATGGACAGGGAGACAGAGGGATACCAGCTAGACAGAGGGATACCAGGTAGGCTGAGACCCTACCTGCCCAAAGACTGTCTCGCCAGATTGGTGCATGCTCTAGTTATCTCCCGCTTGGACTACTGCAATGTGCTCAATGTGGGGCTATCTTTGAAGGTGATCCAGAAACTGCAATTAATCCAGAATGTGGCAGCTAGACTGGTGACTGGGAGCTGCCGCCAAGACCACATAACACAGGTCTTGAAAGACCTACATTGGCTCCCAGTAAGTTTCCGAGCCCAATTCAAAGTTTTGGTGCTGACCTTTAAAGCCCTCAACGGCCTCGGTCCAGTATACCTGAAGGAGCGTCTCCACCCCCATCGTTCTGCCCGGACACTGAGGTCCAGCGCCAAGGGCCTTCTGGCAGTTCCCTCACTGCGAGAAGCAAAGTTACAGGGAACCAGGCAGAGGGCCTTCTCGGTCGTGGTGCCTGCCCTGTGGAATGCCCTCCCATCAGATGTCAAAGAAATAAACAACTATCTGACATTCAGAAGGCAGCCCTGTTTAGGGAAGTTTTTAATGACTGATGTTTTAATGTATTTTTAATCTTTTGTTGGAAGCCACCCAGAGTGGCTAAGGAAACCCAGCCAGATGGGCAGGGTACAAATAATAAATCATCATCATCACCACCACACAGGAATTCCAGCAGCTGCCTTAAGAGTCTCAGGGGTTGCAAGAGATTTGACAATGTCCCTTGGCTATGAAAGAGAACAGGTGGCAGCTCCTCCCACAGCAGCTTTCAAAACTTCAAGTGTAAGCCTTAGTTCTAGTTATGGGTAGGTAGCTGTGTTGGTCTGCCGTAGTCAAAACAAAATTTTAAAAAATCCTTCCTGTAGCACCTTAGAGACCAACTAAGTTTGTTATTGGTATGAGCTTTTGTGTGCATGCACACTTCTTCAGATACTATCTTAAGAAGTGTGCATGCACACAAAAGTTCATACCAATAACAAACTTAATTGGTCTCTAAGGTGCTTGTAGAAGAAATTTTTTTATTTTGTTTCACAAGCCTTAGGATACCTACCCTCAGCTCTGGCTCCTCAAAGTAATGGAGGGAGAGAGTTTTCAGGTCGTGGGTGCCAGGATCATATTCCACCACGGAGAGCTAGGAGGCAGGAAAAGGGAAATTAGAGGCAATCTGCTAGTTTCGTTTTTTTTCTTTAGTGGAAAATTGTAATAATCAACCTGACAGACAGTGAGGGCCAGGCTATAAATCTAACTAATTACCTCCCTCCCCTAATAAAGCTTGCTACATTTTCTCATGTGCCTATTCACTTCTAATCTGCCTGCTGCAAGGCCATTTTTCCAACCTAAAGGAGAACCCCGTGTAATCCAAGAGCTTTAAGGCAACTCACTCCTCAATTTGCATGGTTGCTCTTCAGTTCTTCCTGTTTCACAAAACAAAAACTCATTTAACTGCTGCAAGTCACACAGTGCACCAAGGCAGCCTTCCCTAAACTGGTGCTGGCTGGGGATTATGGGAGCCGTAGTCCAAAAATCTGGACGCTCCAGCCTGAGGAAGGCTGTACTAAGAGTTCCATTGTCTTCTAAGAAGCTGTGGGAAACCAGCAGGCAGGATTCGAGCCCAAGAAACCTCCTCCTTCTGGCTTCCAGCAACTGGTATTCAGAAGCATTTTCTCCCCACGAGGGTCTGGAAAGTTGTCTGGCTTCCATTCAGCCTAAGAACTCCAGGGCTATTTTGTTTAGCCTCATGCCAGACAAAATTGCCACCCAGGAGGCGTGCCATATACTGTCAACTGGAAGTCGAGGGGTCAGGGGCCCTTAGGAAAGGCTCCGAGGGCCTCCAACTTATACCCCACTACCTATCGAAACCCTCCACCACCTCCAAGATGTGAAGCTCCCCAAGCAGGGTGCCTTGAGGCTCCTGCGCCCTCTGCATCTCACGGCTCCCCACCCAAGCCGACCCCTTACCTTGGCATCCTTGAAGCTGAGCAGGAGGGCATCTCGCTTGGCTCCCGCGAGCTGCACGCTGGCCATGGACATGACATTACCAAAGAAGGAGAAGGCAGCCACCAGCTCGAGTTTCTCCTTGTGACCTTTGCCTTCTGCGCAAGACAGCAAGCGGAGGCGCATTAGGCTCTGAGGCCCTTGCTGCACAGAGCCCCTTCCCACAACCCGTTTTTCTGTGCCTGAAAGAAGCCTCCAAAACCTTTCAGCCTGCATCCTGCCCCCAGGTGAACTCAGCCTGTGGACGTTACCAAGACCAGTGAAAGGACCACCTAAATGTTCTGCTTTAGGTGAAGAGGAGAGGACCTGTTCCTAGCAAGCCTTTACATTAGACCTGCCTACATAAGCACTGAGAAGATGGGCTTAGCATGGAAAGCCAACCTCAGTGTGTTTCAATGCTGGTGGCCAGGTGGCCGTGCTGCTTCTTTTCAAGAATTGAGAACTGGCACCAGAAGCAACCAAGCACTTACGGCCCCAAGACAGCACCTGGGAGAGCCTGCCGGGCAAGAAAATCAGAGCCCACTATAAGAATATAATAACAACCTGCTGGCTCAAGGCCAGCAGTCCATCTAGTGCAGCAACCTGTTCTCACAGAGGCCAACAAGATGCCCTTATGGGAAACCCACAAGCAAGATGCCTGCCCAGTGATTTGAACCCGGGGCCCTCAGTGTGTTGCTCTCCTAGCTGAGCTACCCATGGGGGTTGCAGAAGCAGCTTCCTTCAAGCAGTCTTCTTCCACAGAAACCTCTTAATACAAGCTTTCTGGTTCCACAGCTCCTTTGCCCAGACTCCCGCTCCCCCCCCCCTGCCCCCAATGCCTGCACACTGCAGCCCCAGCTCCCCACACCCCACTCACCAGAGATCCTGTCATTTTTGGTCGAGGTCTAGAAGAGAAGC
Organism: Podarcis liolepis; assembly: GCF_965112155.1. Lineage (NCBI taxonomy): Eukaryota > Metazoa > Chordata > Lepidosauria > Squamata > Lacertidae > Podarcis > Podarcis liolepis. Next base: position 1,928,489 of record NC_139560.1, on the reverse strand, counting down.
AAAGGAACACCGTCAGTCCTGCAGCATCAATGCAGGCGCACTGCACCGGCTGCACAGTCTGGCTGAGGAGGCCAGCACCTCCCGTCTCTCTGGGGCAGCGTGCCAAGGCATTGCTCAAAGCTGCATTAAGGCTCCAGAGAGAAAGCAAAGAATGGCAAATCACCTGTGCATTGCTTTCCCTTCCACCCCCAGAACTGCACACCCCGAGGATGCAGCCCAGAACCATAATGTACCCCATAACCGCACCAACCCAAATCATTCCATGGCTCTCAGACTGCGTCAGGTTTCTCCAACCCAACTCCCTGTCTTTTGGGCCTCTGTCTTTTGGGCCTCTTTGGCTCTGGATGAAACACCCATCCTAGGGAGCAGGCCCAGGGTTTTCCAGGCCTCCCTGCTGCAAAAGGTGCCACAGTCAGTTCCTTCTATCTTTTAAAAAAGAGCAGGTCAACAAATCCGCCCTGCTGGGCCACCATCACTCTTTCTCTGCAAAAGGAACGTTAATTCCAGGCCGGCTCAAAAAGAACAAGCGCTCCAGGGAATCTACTTGAGTGCTGGAAGCAATTACACAAAAGGCACCCATGCCAGGAACACCATCTGGCATGGGAAGAGCAGAGGGGCAGGATATGGGGTTTGTGCAGCTTTGCAAATTGGCCCACAAAAGTTAATAGCCTGCAAAAAAAGGCGGGGAGCTCCAACGCTCGCCCTGCAGTCTCTGCTGCATTTCTACACTTGGTGCAGAGGACGGTTTGAACGCTCCGCACATCTGCCAGCCAACACACAAGTCTATGAATTCGCCTGCATGCAGTTTCTTGTTGCTTTAGGTGACGAGGTGGGTGCTTAACGACAAGGCTGTGTTTGTGAGAGAGATTGGAAGCGGGGAGGGAGGGACGGCCAGTTCCAGTCCTTACAGGCACTTTCCATCCTAACGCAGTTCAGCGAGAGCTGCAAGGCCACATCCATGCTTGGGTCGGGTGGGGGTAGAAATCAGTTTCCAGGGATGCCAGTAAGGGGAAGTTGCCTCATCCAAGTTCAGCATTATCACCGAACAGGAGAAATTCTGCAGGGCATATGCCCCTGGGAAGCTGGAGGCAAAACTCAGAGATGTGCCCTGAAGTAAAGAGTGAGAAACTTCTGGCCCACAGGCCAATCTTGTCTGAGGCAGGGTTATATACTCAATCTTGGCCTGTTGGGGGTTCCTATGCCATTTCCTCCTAACCATGCCTACCTGACAATCAGCTAATGTCCCTGGGTGGGGGCTGCATCCTGTTTACGCCTGGCTCTCCAACACTGCTGGGCCAGGCCTCTCCCCATTTGTCAAGACCACTTGTCTGAGGCAGGGTTATACACTCAGTTTCAGGTGCTCCACAATTTTACATTGTGGGAAAGAACTCTTTCGTTGTTGCCAAGCCCACGGCCTGTTGTTTTCAGGAGATGCACACCCACCACAAAAGTGAAAGGCCATGGCTCCCTTCCTCCTGGATCCCTCCAGCATACATCGCCCCCAAGCAGGCGCTCCACCATACCTCAGAGTCCTGGTTGAGCCTGTACACGTACAGCTGAGAGGTCCCTGCCACCACCAAGTTGCGCTCGGCGTTGGAGAAGAAGTTACAGTACATGGAAAACTCCAGCCCAGTGGGAGGGTGCGCCTGCTTGTACACGGCATACATCTCCGCAGGCTCCCTGCAGAAAGGCACAACTCAGTGTGGGGAAAGCGGCAAGCAGGCCAGGACACAAGCCCACAGCAGGACCTGGCCCTGAGAGGTGTCAGCCTATCTGCCAACTAGCTGAGCCAAAGGAGGGGACTCTGCTGCTACGTTATCTGCAATAGATCACAACATGGGACCAGTTTACCTACAAGATCACCTTACCCCATATGGGCCCAATCAACTACTTCAACCTGAGCAACTATTGCAGCTGTCACATAATACTCCTTCCACATTTACAAGAAATCGATCTTTTAGGGCGGCAGCACATAGACTTTGGAACTCCCTGCCAATTGACATCAGGCAGGTGCCTTCTGTGTAATCTTTAAAGTGCTTGCTAAAAACATTTTAATTCAGACAAGCCTACTCAGACATGTAGAAGAACACACGTGTGTGTTTTAATCTGTTTTTAGTTTATTGCTGATTTTATCTTCCGAACGCTTCAAAAAGTTGTTTTTAAAGGCAATTTTCTTGTTTCTTTCTCTTAGCAAACCACTTTGAGGATTCTTAAAAAAACAACAACCACAAGCAGTGTACAGATTTTATGAAATAAAATGGAGTTGGGATGGCCAATCTGGTGCTCTCCAGATACCGCTCGACTCCAACTCCCATCAGCCCCAGCCAACGTGGCAAAAGGTCAGGGATGGTGGAAGTTGTAGTACAGTAACATCTGGAGGGGGTCACATGAGCTACTCCCAGTAGACACTTCCCTCACCCCGGCATCCACACATTAGGCCTGACTGACAGCTGTCTTTGGGGTAGCGCTATATTCATCTGAACTGACAGATAAGCTTAAAGCAATATGGCAAGCACAATTAATCCCTCATATACATGGCCCAGCAGTGTATTGCAGGGATGGGAAACTTGTGGCACTCCAGATGTTGGACTGCAACTTCCATCATCCCAGACCATTGTCCCTGATAGCTGGGGCTGATGAGTGCTGGGGTCGGTCCAACAACACCTGAGAGACCACCAATCCTCTGAAGAGACCAGAATAGTTGGGGGGAAGCATTTTTGGGTAACCCAGGCAACTCTGATATTTGATCCATCCAAGATTTCTCCCTGGTACCAGTCTGAATTAATCAAATAATGCTTTTTGTTTGACAGTTAGTTTTAGTTATGTTAATTTTTCGGTTTTATCGTTGTGCGTTTTCCTTTTCTTCTTTCCCCCTCTCTCTTCTTATTTCCTTTATATAATATACATCTATTCTAGATTTCTTGACAATTTATGTATACTTTAATAACGATCTTAAGTCTAGAAATATCCAATATAAGATTAGTTTGTTTTTTGTATGTAATGTTTGTTTAATAAAATATTTTGTAAAAATCATATACAGTGGTACCTCTGGATGCGAATGGGATCCGTTCCGGAGCCCCATTCGCATCCTGAAGCGAACACAACCCGCGTCTGTGGGTTGCGATTTGCCGCTTCCGTGCATGCGTGTGATATGTGGCGAAACCCGGAAGTAACGTGAGCCATTACTTCTGGGTCGCCACGGAGCGCAACCCAAAAATGCTCAACCTGAAGCTACTTCTACCCGAAGTATGACTGTATGACTGTGTGTGTGTGTGTGTGTGTATATGACATATATTTGATATACAGTGGTACCTTGCAAGACGAACGCCTCGCAAGGCGGAAAACCCGCTAGACGAAAGGGTTTTCCGTTTTGGAGGCGCTTCGCAAGACGAATTTCCCTATGGGCTTGCTTCGCAAGACGACAGCCCATAGGGAAATATCCGGGACAGCGGGGAAGCGCAGCGCGTCTTCCCCACTGTCCTCGGACCTCCTCTGAAGCCGGGCGGTGGGGCGGGAACGCCTCCTCCCGCCGAAGCCGGGCGGTGGGGAGGGAACACCTGCCCCCGCCGTCCGGCTTCGGAGCATCGTTCCGAAGCCGGGCGGCGGGGAGGGAACACCTTCTGAAGGCGGGCGGGGGGCGAAAGTCTTTGTTCCCCCCTGCCTGCCTTCCCGGGAGAGCGGAGAAACACAGCGTTTCTCCGCTGTCCCGGAGGGCTTTTGAAGGCAGGCGGGGGGAGCAAAGACTTTCGCCCCCCGCCCGCCTTCAGAAGAGGTCCAGGACCTCTTCTGAAGGCTGGCGGGGGGCAAAAGTCTTTGTCCCCCCTGCCTGCCTTCCCAGGGGCTTTTAAATCGCCCCGGACAGCGGAGAAGTCCTCCGCTGTCCCGGGGTTTTTTAAAATGCTGGGGTGGGAAGAAAAGCCCTTGTCCCCCCCCCCCCAGCCTTCAGAAGAGGTCCGGGGACAGTCTGTCCCCGGACCTGGTCTGAAGGCGGTTTCCCTGGGAAGGCATTAATTGATTTTCAATGCATTCCTATGGGAAACCGTGCATCGCAAAATGAAAAACTCGCAAGACGAAGAGACTTGCGGAACGAATTAATTTCGTCTTGCGAGGCACCACTGTATATGATACATATTTAATAAAATATTTTTTAAAAAATCATATATGATAGAGATATGTGCATGAAATATATGACATATATTTGATATGTTTGTTTAGTCGTTTAGTTGTGTCTGACTCTTTGTGACCCCATGGACAAGAACACACCAGGCACTCCTGTCTTCCACTATACAGTGGTACCTCGGGTTAAGAACTTAATTCGTTCCAGAGGTCCATTCTTAACCTGAAACTGTTCTTAACCTGAAGCACCACTTTAGCTAATGCGGCCTCCAACTGCCGCCGCAGATGTTCTCATCCTGAAGCAAAGTTCTTAATCTGAAGCACTATTTCTGCATTAGCGGAGTCTGTAACCTGGAGCGTATGTAATGTGAGGTACCACTGTGTGTGTGTGTGTGTGTGTGTGTATATATATATATATATATATATATACGATATATGACATATATTTGATATATATGATACATATTTAATGAAATATTTTTAAAAAAATCATATATGATAGAGATATGTGCATGAAATATATGACATATATTTGATTTGTTGGTTTAGTCTTTTAGTTGTGTCTGATTCTTCGTGACCCCATGGACAAGAACACACCAGGTACTCCTGTCTTCCACTATATTTGATGTATATATATATGTGATATATATTTAATAAAATATATATTTTTAAATCATATATATATATGATTTAAAATACATATTTTATTAAATATCTCTCTCTCTCTCTCTCTCTCTCTCTCTCACACACACACACACACACACACACATATATATATATATATATATATGCAGGTTTTGGTGTCCTCGGGTGTCTTCCCGTGTAAAAGTTGGGGTGTCTAGGCGACGTTTCGACGAGGTCTCACTCGTCATCTTCATGAGATATTTGTTTTCGTAGATTTTCACGGGTACAGGAATGCAGGTTTTGGTGTCCTCGGGTGTCTTCCCGTGTAAAAGTTGGGGTGTCTAGGCGACGTTTCGACGAGGTCTCACTCGTCATCTTGAAGATGACGAGTGAGACCTCGTCGAAACGTCGCCTAGACACCCCAACTTTTACACGGGAAGACACCCGAGGACACCAAAACCTGCATTCCTGTACCCGTGAAAATCTACGAAAACATATATATATATATATATATATATATATATCAAATATAGTGGAAGATATATATATCCATGATAAATATATGCTTACGATATAGATGATCTCATATATGGCATATATTTGATATACACAGTATATGATATAATATTGAGGGGGGAGGGAGGGCAGACCCCTGACGAGGCCGCCTTGCTCTGGCGGGGGGGAGTCGGGCGAGGGGGCCCGTTCACTGGAGCCGCTCCTGCAGGGGCCCAAGGCCGCCCTCAAGGGCCACCCTGCCCGGGGCTCCCCGGGGCCGGTTTCGCGGGCCGGACCGGCTCCCCCTCCTCTCCCCCCTCGCCCCTCCGCTTCTCCCCTCCCGCTCCCGCCGTCCCCCCCCCATCCCGGGCCCCGGCCTTACCTCCCCCGCCCTCAACTCCCCCTCAGCCGGCGGGGTGCGCGGGCATAACCGGTCCGGGAGGAAACCGCTCCCGCCGGAACCTTCGGCGCAGCCGCCAGGCCGGAAGGCGGAACCGGACTCCTGATTGGCGGGGAGGAGAATGAGCGGCAAGCCGGAGGCCCAATGGCAAGGGCCTCGTCGAGCGGGACGTAACGATAGAGCTGGGAAAGGGTAGAGGTGCCGCGCGGGGTTGAACTTGTGAGGCAGGCAGAGGCGTTTGGGGGGCAAATGGAAGAAGCCTTGTCCTGGGAGGGATGTGGGGAGGGAGGAGGGGGAAAAGGGAAAGAAAGAAGCAAGGGGGGGAATTGAGAGAGGGAGAAGAGAGAGTGCAGAAGCAGAGAAGAAAGGGGTATACACATAAAGGGGGATTATTATTATTTATTACATTATTATTACATTATTATATCAATATTTATTTATTTTATTAATTATTATTATTATTATTATTATTATTATTATTATTATTATTTTAAGGTCTCATATATATAATAAGGGACACGGGTGGCACTGTGGTCTAAACCACAGAGCCTAGGGCTTGCCAATCAGAAGGTCGTTGGTTCAAATCCCCACGACAGGGTGAGCTCCCGTTGCTCGGTCCCTTCTCCTGCCAACCTAGCAGTTTAAAAGCACGTCAAAGTGCAAGTAGATAAATAGGTACCACTCCAGCGGGAAGGTAAACGGTGTTTCCGTGCACTGCTCTGGTTCGCCAGAAGCAGCTTAGTCATGCTGGCCACATGGCCCGGAAGCTGTACACCGGCTCCCTTGGCCAGTAAAGCAAGATGAGCACTGCAACCTCAGAGTCGCTCACGACTGGACCAAATGGTCAGGGGTCTCTTTACCTTTACCTTATGATTGTAAGTTGTTATAAATTGTTTTCAATATTGTGTTTTAATGCTGTAACCTGACCTTAGGGTGAAGGGCAGGGGAACAAACAAACAAATCGTGATTTGATGACAATGGCGTTGTTACGGAATGCTAATCTTGTACCAAGGACTGGTCTGGACATGTTTGCCAAGGTTAAACTAGTGTAACCCCTGTCTACCCCTCCCCTTTTGTGACGTCAGTGATGTAGCAATGATGCTGTATGAACTGTATTCTGGGATATGGTGGGAAAGATTTAGAAGTCCTTGTCACCCCATCCTCGGGGTTCAAAATTCCTCTTTGAACCTGTTGCGCAATAAACTTGGGTCTACAGCTATTTGCTCCAGTTGGTGGCTGGACTCCATCCTTTATTCCACAGGGACCCGCGGGCTCTGCCTGATGAGCTGGGTGACTGAGCAGCCTCACACCTAGATTTTTCCATAACAGGTGTGTACACACCCCTTGCAGTTGGAAATGAGTTGTGTGTCTCCCGTTTTACCCTATAGGCTTGGGGTCCAGGGGCTTCTTCTCCACTGGGACCCTCCCCTCTGCAGCCGCAAGCTCTTTCCCCGATCCAAACGTGCATTGCAAGGCAAGGGATGAGAAACGCTTAAAACCCACAGATTTTTATTTACCATTGACAAGACAGGAAACAGTAGATTCCACACATTGATTCCACACACAGATTCCACTACATCGGTCACCCATCGGTCAACCGCAGCCTGCGTGACGGTTACTGTGCCCAGGGTCAGGGCAGAGAGATCCCTACATCTGGATTCTGGACAGCACCTTATGGATTGGGGGGCAGAAAGACGGCACAGCTCCCAGATAAAACTCTTCAGAAAGAAGGTGATGTTGAGAAGGAGAAAAGGGAGGGTTTGGCTGGGCTTCTTCGCTGGACTCCAGGCATCAGATTTGCAGCAGCAAGGGGTAAGGACCAGAGTGCCACAGACCATGTGTGGAGTCCTTGCCGCTGAATTATCTACAGCCCAACCTCAGACATATTGGAAGGGGGAGAGGCAGGTCTTCCAATCAAAAGGCGCATTTTCCGGCTCGATTTGAGATCCAGCAGCACCTCTCTTTTGAAACCCAGCAGATGAGTTTTCGAAGGAAGGCGAGAAAGGGACGACACTTTCCTTCACCCCAAGGGCAAACAGTTGGGCCAGCTCTTCAAACATGAGATAAAAATTGAGCCATAGAACGACTGCAGAATTCGGCAGCAAGAATATTATTGGCACAAAAATGGAAGCAAGAAGAATTATCAACGAAAGAAGAATGGCAAATGAAATGAATGGACTATGCAGAATTAGATAAATTAACAGGAAGGATTCGAAACCTGCGGGACCAGAGATTCTTAGAAGACTGGAGTAAATACTTGAACTATTTGAAAAGCAATTGTAATAAACAGATTGTGCTAGTAGGACTGCAAGAAGTTCTGTAAGGAGGATTATGTGAAATATTGCAAGGAAGACTATGAAGAGAATTATTAGTTAATGATAATTAAAAGTAATGGAGAAACTAAGAAATGCAGAACAAGTGATAAAGAACGGAAAATCTTCAGAGATTTGGACGGAAGTCTAAAATATTGTATAATATGTTATGTTAAATGACTGTTAGAAATGATATATTAAAAAATTAATAAAAATGTGTATATACATACATACATACATACATATATATATATATATATATATATATATATATATATATATATATGCTTTCGTAGATTTTCACGGGTACAGGAATGCAGGTTTTGGTGTCTTCGGGTGTCTTCCCGTGTAAGAGTTGGGGTGTCTAGGCGACGTTTCGACGAGGTCTCACTCGTCATCTTCAGGCTGGTGCTTTCGGCTTCTTGTTACTGGAACAGAGCAGGATCTCAGTGTTTGAGTTCCTATAAATACTGTTGAGGGGGTGTGGTGTATAGCCTCCAACGTTCTGGGCAGAGAGGAAGTTCCCAGGTTGGTGGGGTTCCGTGGGGATGCGTCTCAGTTACCCCGAGACGCATCCCCACGGAAAACATCATATGCGGAGTCGAAGCTAGCCTAACCAAAATCAACCCAGATGAAGCCAATAAAATCAGACTTGAAGTCACCAACATCCTCTGCTCCAGCAAACCACCCAGAAGCAATTTACACAAAGAAGAACAGAAAGCACTCACCAACCTGAGGAAAGACAACAACATAATCATTCTCCCAGCAGACAAAGGTAATGCCACTGTTGTGATGAACACATCGGACTACCAAGCAAAACTATCAAATCTACTCCAAGACCCTACCTACCAACCTATAAAAACAGATCCCACCACCTATCTGGAAAAAACCACCAAATCCAAAATAAAAGCCTCTCCTATCAGTGAAGAAATCCAGCTAAGAATCATCCCCAGAGAAAAATCATCCAGATGCCCCAAACTCTACGGCCTCCCCAAGATACACAAAGAAGGAACACCACTCAGACCAATAGTCAGCTCCATAGGCTCACCTCTACAAAATCTCGCTAAATTTCTCGCTAAGCAACTTCAGCCCTATGCAGAATCCATCTCTTCACACGTTACAAACTCCTTCCAGTTCATAGAAACAATAAAGAAGCAAAACCTACATCCCGATGACCTACTTGTGAGCTTCGATGTTGTATCTCTCTTCACACAAGTGCCCATTAATGAAGCCTTGACAGCCATTCAAAACAAATACAATCCCCCCGAATACATCCTGGACCTGACCAACCACTGCCTAACCAACACGTACTTCATCCACAATGGACAAAGATACAAACAGATAGAAGGAGCACCTATGGGATCACCCCTCTCACCGGTCATCGCAAATCTGTACATGGAACACTTTGAAACCAATGCTTTAGACAAGTCAGAACACAAACCCAAACTTTGGCTCAGATATGTTGACGACACCTTTGTAATTTGGCCACACGGGAAAGAAAAACTAGATAGCTTCCTCACACATCTCAACAGCCTACACCCCAAAATACAATTCACTATGGAAATAGAAGCCAACAACCAGCTTCCCTTCCTTGACGTCCTAATCTACAAAAAACCTGATGGCTCCCTAGGACACACTATCTACCGGAAAAAAACACACACCAACCGCTACTTACATGCTCAATCACACCACCACCCTGCACAAATAAACTCCGTAGCCAAGACCCTCATCTCCAGAACCAAACGCCTGGCTGACAAAGACCACTTGACAACTGAGTTACAGAATCTCTCAAATGTGTTAATCGCCAATGGATACCAGCAAAACAGGGTTAAGAAGCTAATCCAAAAAGAAACACCCCCCAAAAACCAAGACACGGAAGAAAACAATGGCATGGCCCTCCTTCCTTATATCAAGGGCACTACAGATAAAATTAGCAAAATCCTCCATAAACACAATATCAAAACAGCCTTTTGCACCAACCAAAAAATAGCCGATATCCTCAGAAACCCCAAAGATAAAATCCAGTTGGAAAACCAAGGGGTCTATGAAATACCCTGCAAAGTCTGCCCAGCCACGTACATTGGACAAACAAACAGACGAATAAATGCACGTATCGCAGAACACAAGAATGCCGTCAAAAAAGAAGAAAAATCTTCCTCTCTTTTCCAACACATGAAAGAAACAGGACACGAAATTAATTTTGCAGATTCCAAATTGCTCTTTAACATGGAACATCACCACAAGAGAATAATCATGGAAGCCATCGAGATAGAGAAACACCCTCACAACATGAACAAGCGTGACGACACGTCCCGCCTGCCAGACATCTGGAAATTAGCCCTCCCCACAAAAACCGACACCAGATCCAGAGGCACACAGAACGCCACCACCAATCAACCACACCAGACCCAAACCCAGACCCTCTCCACAGATAAATTACAGACACCATCCAGTAACCAAACCATAGTGGCACCTCCGGATGCTGCACCCCCCTGCAATCCCTACACAGATCTGGCTGGCACAGGGCACAAAACCACAGCTCGCCCCTATACACGAAGCCAAGCCAAAGCACAACTAAGTGCAGTACAGCCATCTTCCCAGAAAAACTCTTCACAAATTCAAGAGGTCAAGACATGAAGGCTTTAGCAACTAATCCACACCTAATGACCCACCTAAGTGGTACTCAGAATATCACTCAAGAAATCACTCAAGATATCCCTCAAGTAATTAAGGAACAAAAGAAGAAAAGAACACTAGCCTGGGAACTTCCCCTCTGCCCAGAACTTTTGAGGCAATACACCACACCCCTCTACAGTATTTATAGGAACTCAAACACTGAGATCCCGCTCTGTTCCAGTAACAAGAAGCCGAAAGCACCAGCCTGAAGATGACGAGTGAGACCTCGTCGAAACGTCGCCTAGACACCCCAACTTTTACACGGGAAGACACCCGAGGACACCAAAACCTGCATATATATATATATATATATAGCACGATTGCGGAATTCAGTGGTGGACGTGAGTACTATGGCACCTGTCAGGCTTCAGGGAATCGGTCCCCCCCCCCTCGTGGCAGTAGATAAGCAGAACAAAGGAAAAGGAGTCTTCTTACCAGTTAGAAACTTTAATAATCACAGCAAGAGAACAAAGAATCCATCTCCTAGAAATGGTGGTGCTCTGAATTAAGAATCCCACCCCCTTAAGTCTTTATTAATCCACATCACTACTATGTCTTGTAATCTGAGCCTGTCCCCTCTGTGCTTTGTGTGCTTTCTGTTTTGCCGCTTTCTCAGCTCTTCTTGACCTTGGGGAAAGCGGAGGAATGCTTTCCAGAAACAGTGAATCTGTTAACCCTCTCTCTCCCAAAGTTTCTTCTCCTAGCTGTTGCCCATCCAGTATTTCCCAGCTGCTGCCTTCTGAACTATGTCCCTCTACAAACCACTGTTCCAAATCTATACTGTCTTCCTGCTCCTGGGAAGATTCAGGGTCTGGAGCAGGGGGGTGGACTTCCCCCATTCCTCCTCAGTGCAGCCCTCCTCAACACAGTCCCTGACAACACCCTGTGCAAGGCCAACATTTGACACCCCAGCCCTCTCACTGCCTTCCCAAAGGTGGGTAAGGAGGCGCCAGACTTTGTAAAGGAGGTGCAAGGGCTCTGGCAGAGTCCCAGAGCCCTCCCAGCTCCTTCCCAAAGTTGGGAAAGCACTAACTAGGCTTTTGGAAGGAAGCGGAAGGACTCTAAGACACTGTCAGAGCCTCATGCGTCCTTCCCAAAGCCCAGCACCTCAGCTCAGCGCCCAGTGCGGGTGCCCCACAAGCGTAGCCCTAAATCCATCCCTGCAGAATTATTACACCTGACTTTGCTAAGCTAGAGCCGCTCCAGCTGTTCCGGACTACAATTCCCATCAGGCCCAGCCAGCTTGTGTCCCGCCCAGAGGGCTGTCTTAATATAAGTCATGCTAGTCTTTCCAGGGTCCCAAGCAGAGAAGCATCTTCCTTTTGTGGCCTCGCCAGCTAAGATGCTTTTAACAGGACATGCCAGGGACGAACCCCTGGTCTCTCACCCCTGAACTAGCAGCTTTCCTCCCCTTGATTTATCCAGCTAGGACTAGCTTTTGGCTTCTGAATTTGTCCCTTATTATTCACATCAGCGGTCAGCAAAGTTGGGCACTGGCCCCAGAGACCCAGAGGGGCCCCTTCACTGGCCCAACGACCATTCCCTTGCCCAGCTTTGGGGGGCATTGTGTTTCAAGTAAAGATTGTAGATGGGAACCAAGCCTAGCTGGAATTCCGCTATCGGCCCACCATCTAGACTCAGGTTGTGTAGACAGGTAAATAAACCATATATCGTAGAGACGCAGTCTCTGCTGTGCCCAATTTCCAAATGAAGACCAGACCCTGGGTCAAGCACGCCTGAAACATGCACCGTTCAGAGATTGGGGTGGCATGTCGAAATGCAATAAATAAGAGAAGAGGGAGAGGGGAGCTGTTGCATGGGCATCGTTCAAGGCCATGCTGTGGGCATGGGTGGCAAAGAAAGTCCCCAGTCTTTGATTTTGAGGATGATGACAGCCGGGCCTTTGTCCGCCCACTCTCTAGTCTCTGGCAAAGGACAGCCCGGACCTCGCCACACCTGCAGGCAAGCGAGAGGTGCCCGGCTGCACTCAAAGTGCGATTCTGTCCTCAAAGATGGAAAGCACCAGCAGGATGCCCCAGCCAGCCAAGAGTCCCACGTTTTGCAGGGCAAAGAGGAGCCACGGGCGCTTATCTTTCACGTTCATCAGGGCCGGGAGCTGCAAACCAGAGCAGAGAGGGGAGATTAGCGAGCACCACAGATTGGGTCCCACAACCCCAGTCTCCTTGTGCCCCGATTTCAGTCTAATTCTTTAACCCACCCTTCCCCTTCCCTTCCCTTCCTTGTCCCACTCTTCCAGAAATTGCCCACAGAACTCATTCATGCCATCTATTGTTTGTGTACATCAGAGACAGTGTGGTGCAGTGGTTAGGGCATCATACTAGGACCCAGGAGACCAAGGTTCGAATCCACGCCTGGCCATCACGAAGCTCCCTGAGCCAGCCACTGCCTCTCAGCCTAACCTCCCTCGCAGGGCTGTTGTTGTGGGGATTAATTAAGATGGGAGGGAGAACCATGTACGATACTGTGCACTCCTTGGAAGAGAAGGTGAGATATAAACCAGGCAGAGGGCCTTCTCAGTGGTGGCACCCGCCCTGTGGAACACCCTCCCACCAGATGTCAAGGAAATAAACAACTACCTGACTTTTAGAAGACATCTGAAGGCAGCCCTGTTTAGGGAAGTTTTTAATGTTTGATGTTTTATTGTGTTTTTAATGCCCTGCTGAAAGCTGCCCAGAGTGGCTGGGGAGGCCCAGCCAGATGGGCGGGGTATAAGTAATAAGTTGTTGTTGTGGTGGTGGTTGTTGTTGCAACAAATAAATAATCAAGTGTAAGAAGAGGCAGACGGCAGGATCAGGCCAACAGGGCCTATTGAGTCTAGCATCCTGTCCTCCTTGTAAATAATAATAATAATAATAATTTCGTTGTCCCCGAGAGGGGGCAATGACAATAATTATAATTTATTATTTATACCCTGCCCATCTGGCTGAGTTTCCCCAGCTACTCTGGGTGGCTTCCAACTGAGTGTTAAAAACAATACAGCGTTAAATATTATTTAATGCCCAGATGCCCAGAAGCGGGGCGTGTGCAACTCTTGCCCCACCTGCAACTCCCAGCTACTGGTATATTCGGAGACATCTTCTCTGAGCAAACTACAGAGTTTAGCCATGCCTTTTTCTTTGGTCCAGAATCTTCCTACATTCAGCTTCATTGTAGTCATGAGTTCTAGCACCCACCTCCCCCACACCATTCAGGGGTGCCGACTCGCCCTCAGGATCATGGGTGCCCGCCGCCACAACGCGGATGTGTGACGGCACACGCGCTACATCTGGCTCGTGTGTGTAACGGTGCACATCCGCATTGTGGCGGTCGATGGCAGCGGCTCCTCTTCTTCTTCCTCTCCACAACAAGTGGAAGGGCTTGGACTCGGAGGCAGAGAGACCCTGCTATTGTGTCTGTGCCTCCCCCAGCCCCGGAAAAGGCACCGTATTTTTTGCCCCATAGGACGCACTTTTTCCCCTCCAAAAATGAAGGGGAAATGTGCCTGCATCCTATGGGGCGAATGCAGGCTTTCGCTGAAGCCTGGAGAGCGAGAGGGGTCGGTGCGCACCGACCCCTCTCGCTCTCCAGGCTTCAGGAAGCTCTGCGCAACCCTCGGGAGACCGGCTCCGAGGGTTGCGCAGAGCTGCCTGCAGTCCCGGGATCAGCGCAGCTTTGCGTGGCCACCGGGAACGGGGCGCTAAGTCCCGCCCCGCTCCAGATGGCGGGGCAGAGCTGCCTGCAGTCCTGGGATCAGCGCACTTCTCCCCATCGCCAGCCCCACAAGCTCGGGGGACAGCGGGGAGGCAGAGCGTGCCTTCCCACTGTTCCCTGACCTGGTTCTTCCAGCCCCGCACCTGGGGGGGAAATATTTTTTTTCTTTATTTCCCCCCCAAAAAACTAGGTGCGTCCTATGGGCCGGAGCGTCCTATGGGGCGCAAAATACGGTAGCCTCGCTGGCTGGCTGTGGAAGGTGGAGCTGGACCGCTTCTCTTCTTGGTGACCTTGACTTTGTGGGTATCCGGACTCCAAAATTATATTCTTGCGGGTGCCCAAACACCCATGGTCTCCTGGAGTTGACTCATATGACACCATTTGTAATTTTACATGCTTCTCTCATTTCCCCACTTACACATGTTTCCCCTAAACTAGTAAAGGTAAAGGGACCCCTGACCGTTAGGTCCAGTCGTGGCCGACTCTGGGGTTGCTTTGCTGGTCGAGGGAGCCGGTGTACAGCTTCCTGGTCATGTGGCCAGCATGACTAAGCCGCTTCTGGCGAACCAGAGCAGCGCACGGAAACGCCGTCTACCTTCCCGCCAGAGCGGTACCTATTTACAGTCATACCTCGGGTTGAAGTCACTTCAGGTTAAGCCATTTCGGGTTGCGCTCCGCAGCGACCCGGAAGTAACGGAGTGCGTTACTTCTGGGTTTCGCCGCTCGCGCACCTGCAGACGCTCAAAATGACGTCACGCGCATGTGTGGAAGTGGCGAATCATGACACGCGCATGCGCAGACGTGGGTTGTGTTCACTTCAGGATGCGAACGGGGCTCCAGAACAGATCCCGTTCGCATCCAGAGGTACCACTGTATCTACTTGCACTTTGATGTGCTTTTGAAGTACAGGTTGGCAGGAGCAGGGACCGAGCAACGGGAGCTCACCCCGTCGCGGGGATTCGAACCGCCAACCTTCCGATCGGCAAGCCCAAGAGGCTCTGTGGTATAATAATAATAAGGTGGGAGAATGGTAAGAAAAGGAGAGCAACTGCCAGGGGTAGAACTCTCACTGCTTACCATATCGCACAGGGCCACGTAGAGGAAGAGCCCAGTGGCCACGGTGAAAATCCAGGCCTCGAACTCTTCTCCCGTGGACACAGAAAGCGCGATGTAGAGGCCCACGAAGGCTGTGAGGGCGCTGAGGAAGTTGAGCAGCAAAGCCCACTTGACGCTCAGCCCGGCGTGGAGCAGGGCGGCAAAGTCCCCTGCAAAGGCGGGAAGAAGATGGTCAGCCATTCGTTAGCTGAGATTCCTGCATTGCAGAAGGCTGGACTAGATGGTGTCAGGGTTCCCCTCTACGTCTATAACTCCATGATTCTACTAGGAGCAGCGGCATTCGGCCAGGTATCATGCAGCCCGAAGGAGACACCCCGTCCCTATCATTTGGGGGTGGAGGGGAAGCACCTGCCTTCAGATCCCTGCTTGGAAGCCGCCCAGGATCTACCTGCTAGGCAAGACTGCCTTCTCAGGAGCTTGCCAAGAAAAAAAGCACACCAGGAACTCTGGCCAATATAAATTTCAGTAGTGGGAGTGGTCCCTACTCGCAAATCAATAGTCAATTGTAACAAAAACTAATCCATTCAAAAGTATGTATTCTGAAAAGGATTACAAACTCAAATAGAGATTATAAACTCAAACACAGATTAGAAACTCAAGCTCATAAGGATATGTATAACACAATAATTTATAATTTATGACTGTTTTATAATTTATGATAATTTTGAATTTAAATGTATTTTCGTGTAATGTTTGATACTTCCAGCTGATGAAGGTGAATACATCGAAACAGGACCCTGTCCTGGCTTCTAATCCATAACTGACTTTTGACTTCTGCTCAAAAGGAGGAGGTTAAGGGGCGATATGATAGCCATGTTCAAATATATAAAAGGATGTCACATAGAGGAGGGAGAAAGGTTGTTTTCTGCTGCTCCAGAGAAGCGGACACGGAGCAATGGATCCAAACTACAAGAAAGAAGATTCCACCTAAACATTAGGAAGAACTTCCTGACAGTAAGAGCTGTTCGACAGTGGAATTTGCTGCCAAGGAGTGTGGTGGAGTCTCCTACTTTGGAGGTCTTTAAGCAGAGGCTTGACAACCATATGTCAGGAGTGCTCTGATGGTGTTTCCTGCTTGGCAGGGGGTTGGACTCGATGGCCCTTGGGGTCTCTTCCAACTCTATGATTCTATGATTCTATGAATGAAATTAACACCTTCACGTCGAATCTGACTATGGACTAACATGAACTTACCGGTATCTCTACCCATAAACTCTTATCTCTAATTCTGTAATGAATTATTGTGTTATACATATCCTTATGAGTTTGAGTTTGTTATCTCTGTTTGAGTTTGTAATCTCTATTTGAGTTTGTAATCCTTGTCAGAATACATACTTTTGAATGGATTAGTTTTCGTTACAATTGACTATTGATTTGCGAGTAGGGACCACTCCCACTACTGAAACTTATATTGGCCAGAGTTCTTGGTGTGCTTTTTTCTTGGTCTATTTAATAACAAGAACTCCAACTTATTTATCAGGAGCTTGCAGCTGCCCACTCTGAGCGCTTGCCCCGTCGAACGGAAAAGCAAAATTGCCGCGTTGTTTTGCCACCATGCGGCATATCCCGGCTCAGCCTTCCCCATGCTGGCACCCCTCAGATGCTGCGGCTCCCATGATCCACAGGCCGGCATAGCCATAAGGCACTAAGGCTGATGGGAGTTGTTGTTGTTTAGTCGTTTAGTCGTGTCTGCCTCTTCGTGACCCCCTGGACCAGAGCACGCCAGGCACTTCTGTCTTCCACTGCCTCCCGCAGTTTGGTCAAACTCATGCTGGTAGCTTCGAGAACACTGTCCCACCATCTCGTCCTCTGTCATCCCCTTCTCTTTGTGCCCTCCATCTTTCCCAACATCAGGGTCTTTTCCAGGGAGTCTTCTCTTCTCATGAGGTGGCCAAAGTCTTGGAGCCTCAGCTTCAGGATCTGTCCTTCCAGTGAGCACTCAGGGCTGATTTCCTTCAGAATGGAGAGGTTGGATCTTCTTGCAGTCCATGGGACTCTCAAGAGTCTCCTCCAGCACCAGAATTCAGAAGCATCCATTCTTCGATGATCAGCCTTCTTGATGGTCCATCTCTCACTTCCATACATCACTACTGGGAAAACCATAGCTTGAGCTATACGGACCTTTGTTGGGAAGGTGATGTCTCTGCTTTTTAAGATGCTGTCTAGGTTTGCCATCGCCTTTCTCCCAAGGAGCAGGCGTCTTTTAATTTCGTGACTGCTGTCACCATCACCATTTCGTCACCATTTCGTGACTGCTATAACAATGGGAGTTATAGTACAACATATATGGAGGACGCCAGGATGGGAAAGACTGTGCACCCTAAATTCACAATGGCCAACCAGATGCCCCAACATAGCTGTCAACGTTTCCCTTTTTTAAAAGGGAAATTCCCTTATTCCGAATAGGATTCCTCGCAAGAAAAGGGAAAAGTTGACAGCTATGTGACCCAACGGGAAACCAGCAAGCAGGATTCGAACACAAGAGCCCTCTGCCTTCCTGCGGTTTCCAGCAACTGGGATTCAGAAGGATCCCTGCCTCCAACTGCGGGCGTAGACCACAGCGGTCATGCCTAGTAGCCACTGATACCCCTCTGCTCCACGAATTTGCCTAATCCTTTTAAAAATTAATCGAAGTTGGCGGCCATCCCTGCCTCCTGTGGCGGGGAGTTCCACAGTTTAACGATGTGCTGTGTGAAGAAGGACTTCCTTTTCGTCTGCCCGCCGGCTTCCTCCAGCGCACAAAATTAAATAAACCCCAACCCTGCCTTCAGTGCCATGCAATGCCCAGCCCCTCCTCCCTCCGCACCGAGTTCGTGGGGCAGTTCGTGGCACAAGACGGCCAGCGAGGTGGCCAGACCCGTCTTCCAAGAAGAGGAGAAGGCGGCGCCAACGGCCAGTCCGTCGGCGAAGTTGTGGATGGCGTCTCCAATGGTGATCATGTACGGCAGCATCCTCAGCTCTGCGGAAGGAGCAAAGGGGAGACATCAGAACCTCAAAATAATAATAATAATAATAAGAAGAAGAAGAAGAAGAAGAAGAAGAAGAAGAAGAAGAATGATAATAATGATAATAATGATGATAATGATAATAATAATTTGTACTGGGCCTCCCCAGTATTTTTATACAAATAAATTATACAAATAATTTATTATTTGTACAGTGGTACCTCGGGTTAAGTACTTAATTTGTTCTGGAGGTCTGTACTTAACCTGAAACTGTTCTTAACCTGAAGCACCACTTTGGCTAAGGGGCCTGCTGCTGCTGCCGCGCCACCGGAACCCAATTTCTGTTCTCATCCTGAAGCAAAATTCTTAACCTGAAGCACTATTTCTGGGTTAGCGGAGTCTGTAACCTGAAGCGTATGTAACCTGAAGCGTATGTAACCTGAAGCGTATGTAACCCAAGGTACCACTGTATCTGGCTGGGCCTCCCCACCCACTCTGGGCGGCTTCTAACAAAGATTAGAAATACAATAAAATGTCACACATTAAAAACTTCCCTGAACAGGGCTGCCTTCAGATGTCTTCTAAATGTCAGGTAGTTGTTTTTCTCTTTGACATCTGGTGGGAGGGTGTTCCACAGGGCAGGCGCCACCACCGAGAAGGCCCTCTGCCTGGTTCCCTGTAGCTTTGCTTCTCACAATGAGGGAACCGCCAGAAGGCCCTCGGACCTCAGCGTCCGGGCAGAACGATGGGGGTGGAGAAGCTCCTTCAGGTATACTGGGACGTAGAAGAGCTTCTTGGATCAGGCCAGTGGCCCCATCTAAGTCCAGCATTCTGTCCTCCCAGTGGCCAAAAGGAGCTAGGAATCTAGACTGCCTCTGCACCTGGAGGTTCTATAAGGACAGAGGAGCCTTGTTGCTGGCTCAGGGCAATGGCTTACCTAGTCCAACAACCTGACCTCATAGCAGGACCTGAGCACATCAGTATTTTCTAATGGTTGTTCTCCGTTATCTGGTACTCAAGAGATAGACTGCCCCGGGCATGGAGGCTTTCCTCCATGCGGCAGCTAGACTGGTGACTGGGGGCGGCTGCCGAGACCACATAACACCGGTCTTGAAAGACCTACATTGGCTCCCAGTACATTTCCGAGCACATTCAAAGTATTGGTGCTGACCTTTAAAGCCCTAAACGGCCTCAGCCCAGTATACCTGAAGGAGCGTCTCCACCCCCATCGTTCTGCCCGGACGCTGAGGTCCAGCACCGAGGGCCTTCTGGCGGTTCCCTCATTGTGAGAAGCAAAGCTACAGGGAACCAGGCAGAGGGCCTTTTCGGTAGTGGCGCCCGCCCTGTGGAATGCACTCCCATCGGATGTCAAAACAATAAACAACTACTTGACATTCAGGAGACATCTTAAGGCAGCCCTGTTCAGGGAAGTTTTTAATGTATGATATTTTAGTGTTTTTTTGGTTTCTATGGAAGCCATCCAGAGTGGCTGGGGAAACCCAGCCAGATGGGCGGGGTACAAATAATATATTATTATTATTATTATTATTATTATTATTATTATTATTATTATTATTATTATTCCTTTGACAACAGACCTCCGTAATAGACCTGTTTTGACAGTGGCCAAAGAGATACCCATCTGGGGAACCTGTCAGCAGGATTCATGCGCAAGACCCTTCCTGAGGTTTCCAGCAACTGGGATGAAGAAGCGTTACTCTGACAAATGGAAGCACTATGCTCCATCAAAAGCATTATGCTCCACGCATTTGCCTAATTCAGCCAGCTAGCCCCGATGGATTATCTAATGCTTATTTCCCTTAAACTGACTTCTGAATTTTATTGTTACAGTGGTACCTCGGGTTAAGTACTTAATTCATTCTGGAGGTCCGTTCTTAACCTAAAACTGTTCTTAACATGAATCACCAATTTGGCTAATGGGGCCTCCTGCTGCTGCCGCGCCGCCGGAGCACGATTTCTGTTCTCATCCTGAAGCAAAGTTCTTAACCCGAAGTACTATTTCTGGGTTAGCGGAGTCTGTAACCTGAAGCATCTGTAACCCGAGGTACCACTGTATTCATGTTTTTATACTGTATTTTATGCTGCTTTTACAATTAAGTGTTTTAAATTTGTTGTTAGCCGCCCGGTTTTTGAACCGGGAAGGGTGGGGTATAATAAAAAAATATTATTATTAATTTATTATTATTATAATTCCCTTCTGGAGCCGTCCAAGTCGGTGGCCCTCACTGCCTCCTGCGGGTTCCATAGCTCAGCTACGCAGAAATAAAGGCTTCCTTCCATGTGTCCTCACCCCCTGCAGGACACACAAAGAGCAGTGTGTGCGAAACACAAGCCCTGAAACCCTTTGCATTTTTCCTTCCCAGCTGGCAGCCTTCAGGCCCTGCGCCCTGCTGGAGGCGACATGTGCCAGAGGCAGCCTCTGGGAAGCAGGCAGAGAGCAATTCTACTTGAGCTGTCAATGACCCTTCCCAAGCCGCCCTCCCTTCATGCTGGGGGATTCAGCCCGTAACACAATGCGCCGTTTGTTCTGAAAAACGAGAGGGAACTGTGGCAGGAGTGGCCCAGTGGCCTAATGGATAAGGCATCAGCCTCCGGAGCTGGGGATTGTGGGTTCAAGTCCCACCTGGGTCGGACGGCTAGCTTCTTTTGTTTTAAGAGAATTCTTTTTTCCCCGCCGAAAGGAGGGAATTTGCAGACAGGAAACCTCAGATATGGGAAATTAGGAGGAGGGTTAAATCAAGGTGGGAAGTTGGGCAGGTTTTGAGTGCCAATTCAGACAACTTCTTGGCTCGGGGTTCAACCAAAAGTGTGTCCAGGAAGCGGGGTCCCAGGTTTGGACATACGATTTGGGCCCCATCAGGAAGTGGCTGACAAATCTATGTATTGTTTTTAACACTCAATTGGGAGCCGCCCACAGTGGCTGGGGAAACTCAGCCAGATGGGCGGGGTATAAATAATAAATAATAAATAAGTTATTATTATTATTATATCTAGGACAGCCTTCCTCAGCCTCGTACCCTCCAGATGTTTTGGACCAAAACTACTGTCAGCTGGTGATGCCATCCAAAACATCTGGAGGGTACCCTCCAGATGTTTTGGACGGCATCACCAGCTGACAGCAGTTGTAGTCCAAAACATCTGGAAGTCACCAGGTTGGGGGAGACTGATTTAGGACGCAACAGAGATTTGCTTGCGTTGCAGAGTGATGGCGAGTCCAGCCCTTGAGACCAGCTTCACACAGGATACAAACCCCAAGAGATCTCACTGATGGAAAACTCATATAAACCCTACAGACTCTTGGAGTGGGGCATCGTTTTAGGGTTTGCGTTGGGGGCCAAGATTCCACTTTGCGGGTGTTCGTTTTGCTGCTCTTGGTATCAATTCTCTGCGCCTTGATTTTTGGATCTTCTTATGACATGCGGGGATTGTTTGATTTTGTCGTGCCCACTCTGACACATCGCTTAGGACTGCTTTGGTTACAGTTTTGTACTTGCGCAAATATTTCTGTGTCTGTAAGCTGTCTTGAGAGTGGTTTTAACTATGGAAAGGCAACATACAAGTGAACGATTGTGAAAATAACAGGAAGATTTAAAGGAACTATTAGAAATGACTATCAAAAGCAAAAGAGATATGAGATGATCAGAGCCTCATCCGAACGTGAAGCATGGGAAGTCCCAACAACTAAAATTTTATAATCCGGCAGAATATTTGTACTATTTGATATGTATATGTATAATTTGGAATATTTAATATGATTGGATTGGATTGTTAAAATGGAAAACTTAATATAAGCGATTTTTTTAAAAAAAAGTGAACGATTGTGATCATGGTTTTGCTCTGAGTTGGTCTTTAGTTTCATTATTACCACGGTTTCCTGTTTTTATAATTATATTTCTGGTTGTTATAACCTGCCCTGGTGCATGGAAATGTTAGAAATGAAAATCGTTCAATCAAAGCAGCTTCTTGAGGTTATGTTGTGAACCGTCCTGAGATTTACGGGTATAGGGTGGTATACAAATTTAATAAATAATAAGAAGAATAAAAATAAATGCTAGACATGTCAAGGAGAATCCCATGTGGTTGCTGGACAGGACATTGCTGGTGCTCACCTCGACTGAGGGTCTCTTTCTTCCGCATCCGGCTGAAATCTGCCTCCTCAGCAGTCACCTATTAAGAAAGAACAGGCGGGTAGAAAAAGAGAATGTGAGACAGGCATAGCCTGCGTCCCACTTTGGGGCCACGCAAAAAAGGCCCTGCTTTTCCAAGGCGCAGTCCCTGCCTTCTGTTCATTTTCTGAGCCCTCCATTTTATTAGTACAGTGGTACCTCTGTTTGCAAACGGGATCTGTTCCAGAGCCCCGTTCGCAACCTGAGCAGAACGCAACCCGTGTCTGCGCATGTGCGGGTCACGATTCGCCACTTCTGCGCATGCGGTCATTTTGAGCGTCTGTGCATGCGCGAGCGATGAAACCCGGCAGTAACCCTTTCCAGTACTTCCGGGTCACCGCGGAGCGCAACCTGAAAACGCTCAACCGGAAGCAAACGTAACACGAGGTATGACTGTAGTAGCATTAATTAAATTTAAAGAGTCACCTACATACGAAAGCGCTGGGCAATTCATAGAATCAGAGAATTGCAAAGCTGGAAGGGACCCCAAGGGCCATTGAGTCCAGCCCCCTGCAATGCAGGAATCTCAGCTAAATATTCTCTGATAAGATGGCCATCCAGCCTCTGCTTAAACACCTGCAATGAATCACAGAATTGTAGAATTGGATCCCAATGGTCATCTAGTCCAACCCCTTGCAGTGCAGGAACCAAAGCCTGATCTAGACAATTTTGCTCCCCCTCGGAACTCAGCAAGGAGTTTGGGGATGAAGCTCAGAACTGATTGGCGCCCCCTGCTGTTGGGCTCCCTGCCGCCTGCCCTACCAATGGCAGCCAGTCACCAGACAAGAGGCATTTCTGCACAGTCAGGTTTCAACATAATAAGCAGGTGCTTCCCTCCAAACAGAAGAGGCTTGGTGGTGTAATGGTTAGAGTGCTGGACTATAGACCTGGGAGACCAGGGTTCAAAGCCCCACTCCGCCAGTCATAGAATCCTAGAGTTGGAAGAGACCCCAAGGGCCATCGAGTCCAACCCCCTGCCAAGCAGGAAACACCATCAGAGCACTCCTGACATATGGTTGTCAAGCCTCTGCTTAAAGACCTCCAAAGGAGGAGACTCCACCACACTCCTTGGCAGCAAATTCCACTGTCAAACAGCTCTTACTGTCAGGAAGTTCTTCCTAATGTTTAGGTGGAATCTTCTTTCTTGTAGTTTGGATCCATTGCTCAGTGTCCGCTTCTCTGGAGCAGCAGAAAACAACCTTTCTCCCTCCTCTATATGACATCCTTTTATATATTTGAACATGGCTATCATATCACCCCTTATCCTCCTCTTCTCCAGGCTAAACATGCCTAGCTCCCTTAGCCGTTCCTCATAAGGCATCGTTTCCAGGCCTTTGACCATTTTGGTTGCCCTCCTCTGGACACGTTCCAGTTTGTCAGTGTCCTTCTTGAACTGTGGTGCCCAGAACTGGACACAGTATTCCAGGTGAGGTCTGACCAGAGCAGAATACAGTGGCACTATTACTTCCCTTGATCTAGATGCTATACTCCTATTGATGCAGCCCAGAATTGCATTGGCTTTTTTAGCTGTCCCTCATCCCAACCTACCTCACAGAGTTGTTGTGAGGGGAGAAATGGGGAGGGGAGAAACCATGTACAACAATTTGAGCTCCTTGGGTGGAATATGAATGTGAGAAATTCTGCATCAGACGCGGCTGGACTAGATGAACCTTGGGGTCCCTTCCAATTCTGTGATAATAAATTTAAATTAAATTAAAAGATGAGTAACACAGTTCCACGTCCTCGCCTCCCCAAATAAATCATAACATTTTCAAAAGGTTGGTGTGGTTTCCCCCCAGGTTGTTTTTTTTTTTTTTTTTAAGCATACATTAAAGAAGCAAACCTTGGGGGAAAGACTTCTCTCCTGTTTTGGAAACAGAACAACAGAGCGATCGTACTCTCAAGCTGATTTTAGAGGACAAAATCACTACCCATTTTTGCTTTAGACTTTGGGTCACTGTTGCTTGTTTTTTCAATCTTTATCACGGTCCAGAGACCCAACAAATCGTCACAAAGCAATGCACAATTCAGACAGCCTACCTCCAGGTTAAACAAGCATTTTGTTCAGACTTAAAGATAGGGATCATTGGTTCCTGCAACCGCCGATAAAAACTTCGCCACTGCTAATGTTGTAGTGTTTGTCTGTTCTTCCAATAGGAAACTGACATAGTGAGCCCCTGATTTTCCCGGAAAAGGTAATATCAGTTCAGTCCTAGCTTGCTCGTATTTCGCACAGTGCAGCAAAATATGTTTTATAGAATCGATGTCTTGAGCATCGATGTTTTTTATACTTCATTTCAATTTCAAATCTTCGAAGGGTGTGTGTTTGCATGCCCCACTGACTCAGACTGCTGATTTCTCCCACTTTAAAAAATAAAATAAAAATGAATGTGGGAATTAAGCAGCAGGAGCAAAACCCAACAGGGAGGCACCGTGGAGCAGTGGAATAGGCTCCTGCCTTGCATGCAGAACGTCCCTGGTTCAATCCCTGACCTCTCCAGTTAAGAAGGATCTCAGGTGGCGGGCGATAGGGAGAATACCCTTCCCTGCCAGAAAACCTGGGAGAGCAGCTGCCAGTCCGAGAAGACAATAATGGGCTCGATGAACCAATAGTCTGGAGCAGTGCAAGGCATTTTTCACATAGCCACATATTTCTTCCCGCACATCTTCCACCATTCCACCATTCCACCATTTCCACCTTCCACCATTAGGTGGGGCTGGTAAATCATGTTTGGGTTCTGTATAAAGGCATGGCACAGAATTGGGCGAAAGAGGAAGGCAGAAATTTATTTTTTGCTTTTTTATGGAGATCACTCACAGCTCCTGGAATGCCGGGCTACAGGTGGAAGCAGCTCTCTGGCCATCTCTGGGTATCTCAGAGTTCACTGGCTCATCCAGACTTAACGTGAGTCAACAGTGTGATGCAGCAGCAAAAAAGGAAAAGGGTGGTGTGGTAGGAATTTTCAGGTCTTAGATATATGTTCAATATTCATAAGTGTACCAGCCAAGCACGTACATAGATCAGCACAGGAAGACCGACCTGGAACCATTTTTGATTCCCAAACAGTCCCAATGTTTTCTCTGCAAGGTAAAAGGAAAATGGAAAAGCCTCCCCATTGTCTTTTCCTTCACAAATCCTGTCTTAAGGGTATGTCTGTGTTTGAATAGGGTGAGCCTGTGACCTGGCTCAGGAACTAAGTATTTATCATTACAAAGGACTGGCCAGGCTCCCCAGGGTATCCAATCAAGTAAGCATTAACAGGTAACCTGCCAGACAGAAGATAAACAACACACTCAGATTTCTGCTGTAGACCGCCCTTCCGTGATGTAGGTATGATGTCTCTGCGGGTGGTGGTCTTGAGCTACACCCCTTTTTGGGGAGTTCCATCACAGAAGGAAAAAGGAAAGAGGAAAGAGGGGAAGGGGATCAAGTTGATTCCAAGCCAAAGGCCAGGCAGAACAACTCTGTCTTACAGGCTCTGCGGAAAGAAATCAGATCCCACAGAGCCCTGGTCTCATGAGACAGAGCTGGGGCCAGTGTTGAAAAGGCCCTGGCTCTGGTTGAGGCTAATCTGACTTCCTTAGGGCCCGGGACCTCGAGGGTGTTGCCATTTAGGGACCTCTAGAGGCTAGGACTCCAACCAGCGGCTTCAAGTAGCAGGACAGGAGATGCCAACTTCATCAGGAAGAACTTTCTGATGGGAAGAGCTGTTTGACAGGGGAACAGACTCTTTTGGAAGTTGGGCTCTCCTTCCTTGGAAGTTTCTAAGAAGAGGTTTGGTGACCATTGGTCAGGGATGCTTTAGCTGAGATTAAGGTTTTGCAGGGGGTTGAACCAGATGACCCTCGGGGTCCCTTCTAACTCTTAAGTTTCTAAGTATCCATGAGGACTTGTCTCCTGGGTTAAAGGAACAGCCTTCATCTATACAACGGTGCAGTGTCGGGCAAGCTGGCACCTTCCAGATGTTTTGCACAACCTCTCCTATCAGCCCCTGCCCAAACATCTGGAGGGCATCAACTTGGCCAAAGCTGCTATGCCGACTCTTACTTTTGCTTGGAATATACTCGGAGTCAAGTGGGGATTTCATGCTCTTTATTCAGCTCATAGTGGTGAGGAGGAATGGAAGTCCTCCCAGAATGTCTGCTTTATATACATTATTTACACAATGGGCCCCACATGATTGGCTAATTCTGGGATTCTCCTGTAGACCAACCAGCTTGCGGATTCACTTCCACCTGGAGCTGGATTGGGTGGCTCCTGTGGACCAATCAGACTGCTGCATTCTGGAAGCTATTGTTCTAGGGCCAATCAGACTGCTACATTCTGGATCCTATTGTTCTAGGACCAATCAGACTGCTGTGTTCTGGATCATATTGTTCTAGGACCAATCCGACTGCTGCATTCTGGATCCTATGGTTCTAGGACCAATCAGACCGCTGCATTCTGGATCCTACTGTTCTAGGACCAATCAGACTGCTGCATTCTGGATAATACTCAACTCAGTACATAACAGCTGCCATGCCGACTCTTATTTTGCTTGGGGTTCTTTTCCAGGACCTTGAGTAATCTTTGCTTAGCCTCTGACTCCTCCCAGAAATGCGTAAAACAACCCAGAGAGACTGAGGGCATCTCAGCAGCCAGGATGCCAGTCCCAGGTGGAGGCAGGCAGGGCAGGCCACTCACCAGGTCAGCGTGAGAAGCACCCTTCTCCTGCTTCCTCCTCTTCATCTCGTCTTGGTAGAGCTGCAGAGACATGCCGTGGTCACACTGGTGCCCTGTGCTGTGCTCCTGGAGGCGGGAGATACAAGGGAACATGTCATCCGGTTGGACCCGTGCAGTTGCTAGGCAACCCAGCAGGAGTTCGATCCCTGCTAATTTATAATTTGGCAGAATATTTCGATTATTTGATATGTAACGCGGGTGGCGCTATGGGTTAAACCACAGAGCCTAGAACTTGCCGATCAGAAGGTCGGCGGTTCGAATCCCCGCGACGGGGTGAGCTCCCGTTGCTCGGTCCCTGCTCCTGCCCACCTAGCAGTTCGAAAGCACGTCAGAGTGCAAGTAGATAAATAGGTACCACTCTGGCGGGAAGGTAAACGGCGTTTCTGTGAGTTGCTCTGGTTCACCAGAAGTGGCTTAGTCCTGCTGGCCACATGACCCGGAAGCTTTACGCCGGCTCCCTCAGCCAATAAAGCGAGATGAGCGCTGCAACCCCAGAGTCGGCCACAACTGGACCTAATGGTCAGGGGTCCCTTTACCCTTTACCTATATGTATACTGTAATTTGGAATATTTAATGTGATTTGATTGGATTGTTAAAACGGAAAACTTAATAAAAATGATTTATTTTAAAAAAGGAGTTCAATCCCTGCTCATCAGCCGATGAGCAGGAGGTTAAATCCTGCTTTCTGCAGGGATCAAGTAGGCACTCCAGTTCCCCACAGGATTGAACCCCTATCATCAGCTGACATCACCCTCCAATCAGGGTGATGTCAGCTGACGGAGAGGTGAGCAATTATTTTTTTTAAAGGACTCGCTGGCCACATTGGGTCAATATTGCAGCAGCGGACCCTGGGCTCTCAAATTTCAGCGGCACCCTGTGCGACGCTAAAATCCCCCCCCCAACCTCTTGCACTCTGTTCTACAGCAATGTTCTGGCCCCCCCTGCAGCAAAGCGCACAGTGCAGCTGCACTGGTTGCGCTACCCAAAAAAATGCCTCTACAGATGGGCCTGCAAGCCAGAGGCTCCCCACTTCTGCATCAGGTTACGGAGAAAGGATGTGTTACAAGCTACTTTCGGCCCTGGATTCAGGGGTCAGCAAACTTCTTCAGCAGGGGGCTGGTCCACTGTCTCTCAGACCTTGTGGAGGGCCGGACTATATTTTGAAAAAAGAAATGAATGAATTCCTATGCCCCACAAATAACCCAGAGGTGCACTTTAAATAAAAGCACACATTCTGCTCATGTAAAAACACCAGGCAGGCCCCACAAATAACCCAGAGATGCATTTTAAATAAAAGGGCACATTCTACTCATATAAAAACATACTGGTTCCTGGACCGTCCGGGGGCCGGATTGAGAAGGCGAATGGGCCGCATCCAGCCCCCGGGCCTTGGTTTGCCTACCCATGATTAAGGGCACTGTGGGTGGTGCCAAGCAGAAGGGGTGCCAAACTGAGAAGATCCATAATTGAGACAATCCATTTGTGGGACCAGAATTTGGCCTCGCTCAGGGTGCCATATTCCCTGTGATTGCCAAAGCGCGCCCCTTTCCCTTTCCCTTCCTCCTCCCCACCGCTGCCAACAATTAGCAGCCGATAAACAACCAACGCACCTCGTCGTCGTCCGAGTGCCCCAGGAGGATGAAGAACTTTTCGAGGAGGAAGAAGAGGTAGAGCCCCCCCAGCACAGCCAGTAGCTTCCACAGGACATTGTGGCCCTCGGCTCCGTGGGGGTCGTGGGAGTGGCCCTCGCCATGGGAGTGAGAATGGAGACCCAGGAACTGCGGGCAGGAGAGAGGAGGCACAGCTTGATTTGGGGCACAGGGAAGAAGTTTCTGAAGACCACACATCCCTGCCTTCGAAACATGCCGGACTACAACTCCCATCCACAGCAGCACCCACTGTGGCCATGCGATGCTGTCAGGAGAGCTGCCATGGTGGCTGGTGGGAGTTGTAGTATAGCACCGGGTGCAGGGCACCAGATTGGGAAAGGTTGAATTGCGAAAGGAGGGAAATTTTTTATCACGTGTGGTGGACGTGTAGTAAGGTAAAAGCTCACTGGC
The DNA here is from genome assembly GCF_965112155.1 of Podarcis liolepis. Lineage (NCBI taxonomy): Eukaryota > Metazoa > Chordata > Lepidosauria > Squamata > Lacertidae > Podarcis > Podarcis liolepis. Next base: position 1,899,124 of record NC_139560.1, on the reverse strand, counting down.
AAATGATATATAATGAGTCAAAGAAAATGTTTAAAAGTACATTTGTGGAAAAACCAGAGGCATTTCTGTTAGGTATAGTAGGGAATGACATCCTGAAGACAGATACAAAACTGTTTATGTATGTGACAACAGCAGCAAGAACTCTTTTAGCCCCAAAATGGAATTGCTAGAAGAGTGGCAGACGAAGATGATGGACTATGCAGAATTGGCGAGGCTGACCGGGAAAATCGGAAACCATCGCGATCAAACTTTCCGAAAAGACTGGAGTAAATTTGTACAATATTTGAAGGACAATTGCAAACAATTAACAACACTAGCAGGGTTGGCGTAAGTAAACTTGCAATGTTAAGGATTTGTACCTTTTTATATTCGTTTAAAAGATTGTGATTAACGGAAGGAGTGAAACGTAAATGGGATAATGTACAAATGCTATGATGTAGGAATGCATATATCCAGAGTGTGGGGGTCAGGTGGGATTGCTATGAGGAATTATGAAATGTGAAGCAAGCCATTGTGTCCGCGATGAAAGCATTGCGTTGACTGGGTTTGATTCATTGACAATAATTTCTGATCACATCTCACAAGCCTTTCCACCTCTGGCATTTGCGTTCTCTACACCTGACAGGCACATATAAGCATTCTAAATACACAGACCAGTTGCCAGTTGCTTCATCAGGCATCCTGGGTCATAAAGATGATAGTTAGCTTTGATGTAGTTTAATCTTTAGGTAGGTCTGAAGGGCCAGGAAGAGAGTTCACAAGGAGATGGTAAATTCTCTTTCCTTGCCATTCTTCCTTCCTTTCCTGCCTGTTTATGACCTGAATGCATTCCTCTAGTCCTGTCTTATTTACTCTCAGATATGCATGCATGCTCAAAGTAGTCTTTGTAGTTAACAGGATTTCTTCTGATCTGACTTTGTCCCACGTGGATTTTTTTTTTTTAATGCTCAGAGGAAATCTGGTTGATTCTTACGAACACTGTGTAAAAAGTTCTTTTGTGAATAAAATGACCTGGGCCAAGGGGTGCAGGAATTATTATTGGCACCCCTCGCAGAGTCTTGCTGGTCAAGCCTTGTGTTGTGATAGGAATTTTATGGTCTTAGATATATGGTAATGTTCATAACTGCACATACATAGATCAACACAGGAAGACCAACCTGGAACCATTTTGATTCCTAAACTGACCAAATCCTTTCTCTGCAAGGTTAAACTGGAAAAGCCTCCCCATTGTCTCTTTCCTCACAAATCCTGTCTCAAGGATATGTCTGTTTGAATAAGGTGTGAGCCTGTGACCTGGCCCAGGAAATAAGTATTTTACCACTACAAAAGAATGGCCAGGCTCCCCAGGCAATCCAATCAAGTAACTTGCCAGACAGGAGATAAACTGTGACAGGAGAAAAACAACATTAAAATTTCTGTGATGTATGCATAATGTTTCTGGGGGTGGTCTTGATCTAGAGGATGGGAATTTAAAAAGTCTTTATAAGCCCTTGCACAGCAATTTTGGGGGTCCTCTTCCTCTCCTGCGTGTGAGGGGAGCACCCTGTTGCAACAGATCAATAAAGATCAGGCTTACTAGCTGCTTTGCTTCTCAAATATTCTCTGGTTGGCCTCTGTTATTTTCTCCTACCAATAGGGAACCTATGTAAGGACTCTATATGGGCTCTTGGATACCCAATAAGGGAAAAGGGCATATTTTTATTTACAACAGTGTGTATTTTATTAATCAGAGTCCAATCCTTCCTTGCTTTGGGAACGCTACACAATGAGGCAATAATGAATTATGGAAACCATGAGACGGGAGGGAGGGAAGTCGTAGCTCGATTGAGCAGATGTGTAATGAGTATAATAAGGATTTGTTTAAAGGTGATAAAATCGAAACTTAATAAATGTTTTTTTTAAGGGAAAGGTTGGATCACGTGCAGCTGCACACACCTGCAAATGGATGCTCTTGCCAGCACACCTTGAGGCACACCTGCCCAGAGAGCGCAGCCTCAGCACAAGCCAGAAACAGCCCCACCCGCCGTGTGAACTGACCGTGGGGATGAGGTGGAGCATGGCATCCCCAGTGAGGGATCCCACCGCCAGGCTGACGAAGAGCTGGATCACGTACTGGTAGGCGCTGATGCAGGTGGTGCAGAGGAGGACGACGATGCCAAACAGGGCACACAGGCAGATCAGCAGGGTCGCCAGCGAGCCGTAGATGTATTCTGGAAGAGGGGCAATGAGGGGTTGCGGGGAAAGAGTTAAACGTATGTCTCAGAAGATAGAAGATGACATCGTACATTTCCGGGCACAATTCAAAGTGTTGGTGTTCTGTACTGAGTTGAATAGGATCCAAAATGCAGCAGTCTGATTGGTCCTAGAACAATAGGATTCAGAATGCAGCAGTCTGATTGGCCCTAGAACAATAGGATCCAGAAAGCAGCAGTCTGATTGGTCCACAGGAGCCACCCAATCCAGCTCCAGGTGGAAGTGAATCCGCAACCTGATTGGCTACAGGTGAGTCCCAGAATTAGCCAATCACATGGGGCCCATTGTGTAAATAATGTATATAAAGCAGACATCCTGGGGGAACTTCTATTCCTCCTCACCAATATGAGCCGAATAAAGAGCATGAAATCCACTCTCGACTCCGAGTATATTTCACTGGCGACGAAGGTGGGATTCTTGGCAGGCCTGGCAGTGTTTGACCCAGGCCTCTATCTCTCTGTCAATCCCCAGCCACCACACATAACTCCTGGAGAGGGCCTTCATTCTTACTACCCCTGGGTGTGTCTCATGTAGTGCTGACCTTGAAAGCCCTAAACGACCTCGGCCCAGTAGACCTGAAGGAGCATCTCCACCCCCATCGTTCTGCCTGGACACAGAGGTCCAGCTCTGAGGGCCTTCTGGCGGTTCTCTCATTGCAAGAAGTGAGGTTACAGGGAACCAGGCAGAGGGCCTTCTTGGTGGTGGTGCCCACCCTGTGAATCGCCCTCCCATCAGATGTCAAGGAAATAAACAACTATCCGACTTTTAGAAGACATCTGAAGGCAGCCCTGTCTAGGGAAGCTTTTAATATTTGATGAATTATTGTATTTTAATATTTTGCTGGAAGCTGCCCAGAGTGCCTGGGGAAACCCAGCCAGATGGGTGGGGTATAAATAATAAATTATTATTATTATATTAATATTATCATCGTCTTAAACTATATGCCTAACATATGGGGCATGACTATTGGTCAGCATAAATGGATTCTCTGGGCCCTTATATCTGCAAGAAGATCGATATTAATATATTGGAAGGATAAAGATATTGCCCCCTTGGATGAATGGATAGATGGCAGGACATCTCTTGCAACCCATGAAGACATCGCTGTCAGAGGAAGATTATGCTATTATCAAAACCATTGTGAACCACGAACCAACGTATACTTGAGGGAAACAATAAGCTTATCTGCTTAAACACCTACTGAGCCCGGCTTTGGCTAGGGAGGGCGGGGTATCAATAAAAATTATATTATTATTATTATTATTATTATTATTATTATTATTACTACTACTACTACTACATAGTTATATAACTTTTTATTGTTATTTTGTTATTGTTGTTTTCCTCTGCCTTTTAAAATGTTTTTTATATATCCTTTTTCTTTTCCCCTTTTATTTCATATTGACTTTAACTCACTGTAATACTCTCAATCAAATTAAAATCTTAAGAAAAGAATGACACAGGGGGAAAGAAGTCTGTCGAAGCACCACTGGGCAGAGAGGCATGGAGGCCATTGGGAAGGTTTAGCTTAGGATGAGAGGAAAGTCAGAAGTGACGTGACAGAAGTTTATAAAATTATGTGTGGCACGGAGAAAGCGGATGAAGTTTTTCTCCCTCCTAACTCTAGAATTTGTGGACATCCAATGCTGAAAGTTGGAAGATGCAGGACAGATAAAATCATGCCGCGCAGTTTTAAACTGCGGAACTCACTGCCACTGCGGAACTCCCCCTTCTCAGTTTGAAATATGGCACCATATTTGTATAAATTAATTATCCCAAAATACAGACATGCCTTCGCACTGGCCAGACTGGATGTGATGCCCTCTGCCGTACTTTAGGGCAGATACCAAAAGATTCCAACAGAGAAACCACTCTGTCCCTGTGGAGATGGCAGTCTGGAAACAGTGGCTCACGCTCTCCTGTCCTGTCCCCTTTATAAAAATCTGAGGAACGAGATCATCACCCCACTCTTACTTACCATCCCAGGCCGCCCATCTGAGGCCACATTGTTCTTTCTTTTATCAGATCAAAATGATCAGACAACAGCAAAGGATGCTAGGTTTATCGAGGGTGCAGTGAGTTTAAGGGCCACTATCTGAACGATAATCTTGGTCATCTGATTCCCCTTTTTACCCATTGCTGTCTTTTTATTTGTATATATTGCTTGTTTTATGTTGCCATGGCCGTTGGCTAATGCAATTACAGTTTATCTTTATACTCATGGTGGCAGAGCCCAGTCATCCTGGCTAGTAGCCATCAAAAACCCACTCCTCCTCCATGAATTTGTGGCTATCCAAGTTGTGGCCGTTCCTGCCCCTTGTGGGAGGGAGTTCCACAGTCTTAACTATGCCTTGTGTTAAGAAATGCTTTCTTTTATTCATCCCGAAGTCCACAAGCAAGACCAGGACTCTTCCCGCTTGCAATTCCCAGCTGCCGGAAGAAGAGCAGAGCCATTGTGGAAGTGGAATGTCTTTTAGCCCCTTCCATGGCATGGCTCTCTTGACAGCTGTCAGCTGTAGTGATCAGGTAGGATTGCTATGAGGAAATATAAAAAATATGGAGCAAGCCATTTGTGTCAGCAATGAAAGCATTGTGTTGACTGGGATTGAGACAATTTGATATGATTTCTGATCAATCCACACCTCTGCATCTCTGTCCTATTTCTCTGCCTGACAGGCACATATCAGCATTCTAAACACAGGCCAGTTGCTTCATCAGGCATCCTGGGCCATAAAAAGGGAGTTGGGCATGTTTAGCCTGGAGAAGAGGAGGTTAAGGGGTGATATGATAGCCATGTTCAAATATAGAAAAGGATGTCACCTAGAGGAGGGAGAAAGGTTGTTTTCTGCTGCTCCAGAGAAGCGGACACGGAGCAATGGACCCAAACTACAATAAAGAAGATTCCACCTAAACATTAGGAAGAACTTCCTGACAGTAAGAGCTGTTTGACAGTGGAATTTGCTGCCAAGGAGTGTGGTGGAGTCTCCTGCTTTGGAGGTCTTTAAGCAGAGGCTTGACAACCATATGTCAGGAGTGCTCTGATGGTGTTTCCTGCTTGGCAGGGGGTTGGACTCGGTGGCCCTTGGGGTCTCTTCCAACTCTATGATTCTATGAAAAATGATAGTTAGCTTTGATGTAACTTTCCTTGGTTTTGTTAATCTTTAGATAGATCTTAAGAGCCAGGAAGAGAGTTCACAAGGAGCTGGTAAATACTCTTTCCTTGCCATCCTTCCGTCCTCTCTTGTTTATTGCTGTTTATGACCTCCGTAGTTTCCAAAAAGCATTGCTTCCTCTTTTATTTACTCTCAGATTGTGTATGCATGTTCAGAGTAGTCTTTGTCGTTAAAAGAATTTCTTCTGATCTGACTTTGTCCCCACGTGGGGGTTTTGAAATGCTCAGAGGAAGTCTGATTGGTTCTTACGAACACTGTGTAAAAAGTTCATAGAATGATAGAGTTGGAAGAGACCACAAGGGCCATCGAGTCCAACCCCCTGCCAAGCAGGAAACACCATCAGAGCACTCCTGACATATGGTTGTCAAGCCTCTGCTTAAAGACCTCCAAAGCAGGAGACTCCACCACACTCCTTGGCAGCAAATTCCACTGTCAAACAGCTCTTGCTGTCAGGAAGTTCTTCCTAATGTTTAGGTGGAATCTTCTTTCTTGTAGTTTGGATCCATTGCTCTGTGTCCGCTTCTCTGGAGCAGCAGAAAACAACCTTTCTCCCTCCTCTATGTGACATCCTTTTATATATTTGAACATGGCTATCATATCACCCCTTAACCTCCTCTTCTCCAGGCTAAACATGCCCAGCTCCCTTAGCCGTTCCTCATAAGGCATCGTTTCCAGGCCTTTGACCATTTTGGTTGCCCTCCTCTGGACACGTCCCAGTTTGTCAGTGTCCTTCTTGAACTGTGGTGCCCAGAACTGGACACAGTACTCCAGGTGAGGTCTGACCAGAGCAGAATACAGTGGCACTATTACTTCCCTTGATCTAGATGCTATACTCCTATTGATGCTTTTGTGTTCTTTTGTGAATAAAAGTTCTTTTGTGAATAAAACAACCTGGGCCGGAGGGTGGACAGGAATTATTATTATACGCACTCCTCCCAGAGTCTTGCTGGCTCAAGCCTCTGTGTGTTATTAATCAGAGTCTAACCCTTCCTTTGCTTTGGGAATGTCTCAGTAAGCTACTGGGCATCTTACACAGAAGCAGCCTTAGGACCTCAAGCCCAGACCTTTAACTGGACAGGTTCCTACAGGACTCAGCAATTTGTTTTCTAATTGGCTTAAGAGACCAGTTTCTTTTTAAGGATGGGTGGACTCACTCTGCGCAGTGGTGAGTCGCCCATCGGCAGGGGTGTTCCGGGGGGCAGAGCAGGCTTTGCTCAGCTGTTGCTGCACCAGCGCTGGGCTCACGCGGCTGAAATCAGGGCTGGAGATTCCTGCGCCTTCGTCGATCCCGTAAATCTCAAACAGGTCACTGGGGCTGAGGCAGACCTGGAAATAAAGACATGCCCCCCAGATGAGTGAGCCACAAGGAGATCCCAAGGAGACTAGGGTTGCCAGTTCTTCAAATGCCTCATTCAGCCCGGACACTGAGGTCCAGCGCCGAGGGCCTTCTGCCGGTTCCCTCGCTGCAAGAAGCCAAGTTACAGGGAACCAGGCAGAGGGCCTTCTCGGTGGTGGCACCCGCCCTGTGGAACGCCCTCCCACCAGATGTCAAAGAGAACAACTACTACCAAACTTTTAGAAGACATCTGAAGGCAGCCCTGTTTAGGGAAGCTTTTAATGTTTAATAGGTTATTGTATTTTAGTGTTCTGTTGGAAGCCGCCCAGAGTGGCTGGGGAAACCCAGCCAGATGGGCAGGGTATAAATAATAAAATTGTTGTTGTTGTTGTTGTTGTTGTTGTTGTTGTTGTTATAAATGGCCCCTATCACCATGTCTTTTGCATCCATTTGATCTGTAGCCATTGGAACCAGGTGATTCCTGTTATGTGTTCCGTGGTCTGTTTGCCTGAGCTTGAGTCTGGACTATAGATTCTGGGCTCCTGTGTTCTGATTCGATACATGATGTCCAAATCACAGTGCACTTCAGGATTTGGGCCTCTGCCATTGGCCCTTGAACTCTGAGTTGTGATTCGCAGCTTGGAAGTTTAGATAGCCAATCACATTGGGAGTGGGAGTGGCCCAGGCTTTCAGAAATGTATATAAGCAGTTGCTTTGCCCCTGTTTCCCAGTTATGTAGTTCAATAAAGGTTCTTGCTGTTATCGCTGTGCCTTGCCTGGTGGGACCCATCTACACTTCAATTCTAGAACCATAGAATTGGTTGGAAGGGACTCAAGGGGTCATCCAGCCCAGCCCCCCGCAATGCAGGAATTCTGTCACGCTTGGCATGGCAAAGAGGTTCCCTTGCTGATTTCTACAGGTCATCTGGCCTTGAATGGCATAGGAGCAGGCCAGACGGCAATCCTAATGGACAGAACACAAATGCACACAGACCCCTCGCCACTGGTCTACAATCAGAGTCCTGTTCTCAGTTTCTTGTCTAAGTGCTGATGAAACACATGGAGTGGGAAAAGAATTTCATCATCTGCCTCTGGGCTCTGCCCTTCATGAGAAAACCACCTGTTTCCAACATCACCTGATGCACGGAGGGCAAGGCAACATCCCTCTCCGACTCCACACCATGTGGAAATTAATTCAGTTTTTATTTAAAAGCCTTTTTGTGCCAGCTTTCATCACGTCAGACGTTCACGAGACTTTTAAGTCAAATTCTCCTTTCCCTTGTGGAACATGAAGAGAAGGAGGGAGCCCTGGACCAGGGATGGGAAAGTAACGAGCAACATGATCATGGTTGCTATCTAGCAGATCCATAGGTGCCAACTCCCTGGTCACCCACACAACTCCCCATGAAGGGGCCAGGCACCCATAAATTTTGTTGCCAGGGCCATGCATGCTGCATGGCATCCACGTCTCTGGGCACCCATGGTTGCAGGGCCAAACTGGCACTCCTGAGCAGCTCCTACCCTTGAACCACCAAGAGGTCCCTCTCTTTAGATGTTTGTGATGGGACAGAAAACGCTCCTCACCAAGGAACACCAAGAAGACTGGAAGAAATTTAAAGACTATATTTATTATAAATATTGTAATATTAAAGATATGTAACCACTTGAAAGAAACAATTAGGCCTAGGATTAAAATGGAATTAAATTTATAAATAAGAAAATGTACGATAAGGAAAGCTATGTAATATGATTAGGACTGTGATATGGTCTTTGGAAACTCTGATATTGGAAAATGCTACATATAATTACTAAGAAATTCGGATGGAAGAGATTCGAGGAAGTCAAATATTATGTTTATGAAGATGGATGGTACTTAATTTTAATTAATTAAGTGGTAATTTGTTGTATGTATCTTTTTTCTCTTTTTCTCCTATTTTTTGTTTGTCTTTATTATTGTTAATCTTTTCTTTTTTTACTATGTTTATCTACTGAAAATAATAAATATTATGTGTGGGGGGGGAGAAACGCTCCTCACCGTATCCCAGACGTTTGCGTCCTGCTCTCCCGTTCCAGGCAGACTCCGCCTTCGCCGGGCCATGCTCTTCTCCGTCCGGTTTCCAGGGTGGTCCATTTCATCGCCATGGTGGTGGTCAGTGTCATTGCCGTGGTGATGGTCATCGTGACCCTCGTGGTCACCATGATCATGAGGGTGATCGTGCGTGGCGCCCTCGTGCGAGTGGTCGTGGTGGCTGCCAAGTGCGTGGTCATCGTGAGGGTGCTCGTGCCCAGGTTCCCCGTGGTCGTGTCCTGCATGGGACGCCTCAGGACCCACTTTGAGCTGCTCCATCAGCCTGGTCAAGCCTGTTGCAAACACAGAAGAGGCCCTGATCTCACCAGATGCCCTCAGCATCACTGCCAGGTGGATTTACCACCAACCCAACTCCTTGAGCTCTTTGCACACTCTCTATCAAAGACTTACGGAGCTGGTGGCAGCAGCAGCACCAGCAGCCAAGGACTTTCAGGCTCACAGCCTTCAGCTGCGATCCTAACCCCCACTTACCTGGGAATAAGGCCCATTGAATTCAACAGGACTTATTTCTCGGTGGACATGGATTAGAGAGACTGCACTGTTAATGTCTCAATAGCACTCTCACAGAGTCCCCAGCTGAGCTTTTGACATTTGTCTGTTGCATTTGGTAGCTACGCCACACCCGGGTGTATTTCCAAAGATGGATTGTAACTCACTCTACGTGGGGCTGCCCTTGAGACTGACCCAGAAACTCCAGCGGGTGCAGAATGCTGCAATGAGACTCCTTACGAGGTCCTCTCTGCGGGATCGCATTCACCCAGTGCTATACCAGCTGCACTGGCTCCCAGTGGAGTACAGGATCAGGTTCAAGGTGCTGGTTTTGACCTATACAGCCCTATACAGTCTAGGACCCACGAACCTAGGGGACTGCCTCTCCTGGTATGTCCCACGGAGGACCTTACGGTCTTCAAATAAAAACATCTTGGAGGTCCCGGGCCACAGGGAGGTTAGGCTGGCCTCAACCAGAGCCAGGGCTTTTTCGGCCGTGGCCCCAATCTGGTGGAACGCTCTGTCACAAGAGACCAGGGCCCTGCGGGACTTGACATCTTTCCGCAGGGCCTGCAAGACAGAGCTTGCACTACATGCACCACAGAGCCTAGGACTTGCTGATCAGAAGGTCAGCGGTTTCAATCCCCACGACGGGTGAGCTCCCGTTACTCGGTCCCTGCTCCTGCCAACCTAGCAGTTCGAAAGCACGTCAAAGTGCAAGTAGATAAATAGGTACCGCTCTGGTGGGAAGGTAAATGCCGTTTCCGTGCGCTGCTCTGGTTCGCCAGAAGCGGCTTCGTCCTGCTGGCCACATGACCCGGAAGCTGTACGCCGGCTCCCTCGGCCAGTAAAGCGAGATGAGCGCCACAACCCCAGAGTCGGCCACGACTGGACCTAATGCTCAGGGGTCCCTTTACCTTTACCTAAATTTACTTCTAATGGTTTGTATAATAAACACTGTCGAATTCAAAAAACAAACAAAAAACCCCAGTGGGATGAAATTACCTGCCAAGGTGAGGTTGTGAGTCTTGTTGCCATAGAGCCCAAAGATGTACTCCACAAAGTAGTGCTCGGGGGGGAGGGCATGGAAGCAGCCCCCCGCCAGGGCATGGTAGGCAACGGCTGCCAGCACCCGCCCAGCTGGCTCCGAGGCTACTTGCTTGGAGATGCGTGCGCTGCTCTCCAGGATCTGGTCCACTCCTGCGCAGGGCTGGGAAGGAGAGGAGAGCAGGTCAGGCGACAGGCTGAGTCTCTGAGGCGGCTCAGCCGAGCAATTTATTTCACAGGATCCTAGAATTTTAGAGCTACAAGGGACCCCCAGGGGGCATCTAGTCCAACCTGCTGCAAAGCAGGAATCACAGCTACGTATTTGTGCTTTATTTTGTAAGCCACCCTGACACCCATGGCTGCAGAATGTCTAGCGATGTACTTAATTTAATGGCGAGACAGAGGAATAACAGAGGGTGGCAGTGGAGGAGAGAAGGACGTGAAAAGGGAATGGAAGTGTGGGAATTTAGCGATGGGAGCAATAAGAAAAGCCTGTGTGTCTTGAGGCTTTTCTGTCTTAGCAATGAGGACGAGAAAGTTGGCCTTGTCGTATTTAACTAGCTTTTAACTGCTCCCACCTAGAACTTTATCAAGTTCAGTCTTCCTCCTCTTCCTTGCCATCAAAGGCCAGATGATTAACAGTAGAGAAGATTAGAGTTGCCAGCTCTCCCCTCCTTAATTATAGTGTGACAGACAGATATCCAATAGGTAGAACTTTACCCCATCAGGAAAAGACAGGAAAAGCTTTCGCTGTCTAATTTCCATGCCACCGTGCGGCTCTCACAAGCACAGGAGGCAAGGAGGCAATGGCAGGGCAAGGCAAGGGGAATGCCAGCATTTTAATTACGGTTTTCCTTTAACGGGCATCACCATTTATCAGGAAATTCGTCTTGGCAGCATCTCTCAAAAACATGGAGTTTGACCTGGCTAGGTGAGAGTTGTAATCCAAAACACCTGAAACTCACCAATGTGGGGAAAACTGGTCTGCACATTAAGCTACATGTTAATTATAAACTTATTAAAATCTTAGTGTATAGAGAAATGTTTTGCTCTGTATCACAACCCTAGAACTCATGGACATCCCGTGAAATGGAATATTGTCAGATTCAGGGCAGACGAAAGGAAGGCCTTTGTCCCACTGCACCCAGTTAACCTGTGGAACTCCCTGCCACAGTAGGCAGGGATGTCCACCAATCTAGATGGCTTTGAAAGAGGGTCAGACAAATTCATGGAGGAGGAGGGCTATCGATGGCTCCTAGCCAGCATGGCTCTATGACGCCTCCACAGTTGAGAGGCAGCAATGCTTCTGAAGCCCAGTCCCTGGAGGGGAGAGTTGCTCTAGTGTTCAAATTCTGCTTGCTGGTTGGCCACTGTGAGAACAGAAGGCTGGGCTCCTCCTTATGTTCTTAATTGGAATGGGAGTAGATCCTGCCAGCAGATCCTTTCCCAGGTGTTACCTCTCTTAGGCCCTCGTGTTTATGGGACTGCCTCTCCTGGTCTGCCCCGCAGAGGACCTTAAGGTCTATGAATAACCATAGTTTAGAGGTCCCAGGCCCTAAGGAAGTCAGACTATCCTCCCCCAGCGCCAGGGCCTTCTCAGTGATGGCTCCGACCTGGTGGAATGCTCTGTCCCATGAGACCAGGGCCCTGCAGGATTTAACCTCCTTCCGTTGGACCTGTAAGACAGAGCTATTCCGTGTGGCCTTTAATATGAATTCAGCCTGATCTTTTATTTCCCTTCCCTCCCCTTTTATGAAGATCACCCGCTCTGAGACCCCACAGGTAATTCTCCCCTGGTCTCCTCGCTGGCCCAAGTAGGACCAATTCAGCCAGCTAGCCCTGGGGATTATCTAATCTATTTTTAATTTTTGAATGCTATTGTTATCCATGTTTTTATACAGTGGTGCCTCACAAGACGAAAAGAATCCGTTCTGTGATTCTCTTCGTCTAGCGGTTTTTTCGTCTTGCGAAGCAAGCCCATTGACGGATTAGCGGATTAGTGCTATTAGTGGCTTTTAGTGGCTTATCTGCTGATCCGATCAGCTGATAAGCGGCTTAGCGGCTTAGAAAAAGGGGGGAAAGGGGAAAAAAACCAGCAGGAACTCGCAAGACATTTTCGTCTTGCGAAGCAAGCCCATAGGAAATTCGTTTTGCGAAGCACCTCCAAAACGGAAAACTCTTTCGTCTAGCGAGTTTTCCGTCTTGCGAGGCACCACTGTACTGTATTTTATGCTGCTTTTATAATTGTTTTAAATTTGTTGTTAGCCACCCTGAGCCCGGATTTTGAACCGGGAAGGGCGGGGTAGAAATAAATTTTGTTGTTGTTGTTACCTCACTTCTTTCATTCTCCTGGATGTTTCTCTGAACGGCCCCCATCAGCTCGGCCACCTTCTCTCGATCAGGCTCAGCGGGAGGATTCCCCTCTAAGAATTCGCTCTGCAAAGTGCGGACCTTGGCCACCCAGTCTCCGTCCGCCACAGCCTGGCAAGCTGTCATGGGGTCAGAGAGGTAGTAGACCAGGCCAGCGGAGAACGGCAACAGCTCCGAGGATGTGAGGTTGGCATCCCTGGGAGTTTTTCCCTTTGTGAGTGTAAAAATATCCGAAGCAGAGAGACACTGGAAGGGGGAAAGAGAGAGAGAGAGAGAGAGAGAGAGAGAAGAGGGGGACAATTTGTTATTTTTGCACAGATTTTTATGGTTTTCATTATTTGATTTTTTATTATTTCGGTCCCAGACCAGTTCCAGCCCACATACAATATCAAGGAAATCATAAAACACGATAGGGATACATTTGAATTTGCAATTAGGTGTAACAGGGACAATACAGACATAGCAACAGTTAAAAATATATAAATTAAAACTTAGTCACTAACATATAACCTAAAATTATCATTTAAAACCTTAATCATTATGAGAGATATGAGTAAGCGATGTATAAGATAATGATGATATTTGAGATAATATTATGCTTAAGTTAATTGGTTTAATATATGATAAAAATATTGATAATTGGGGACATAATATTCGAGAACTATTAATATGATTTGAAATAAGGTAATAAATTGCTGTTTATAACTGTATGACTGAGAACATAGGAAAAGGTGATGTGAGGAAGTCCAAAGTTTATGGAAATATGATTTATGGACAAATTGATTTTTATGCATTTTTTTTTCTCTTTCTTTCTTTTTACTTTGTAAATCTTTTCTGTTCTTTCTTTGCTGGACTGTATGGTGATGGCACTATGTATGTTTGTTAATCTTTCTTCTGTTTTAAATCTGCAATAAATATTTTTTTTTAAAAAAATAAAACCTTAATCATTATGATAGCATAGCTTGTTCCCTAAGTTTTATGGCAATCGCACAGAATTTGGCTACCCTTAACGCGATCTCAGGAGCCTTGTCCTCTACCAGGGATTTTAGACATTGAACTTCGGATTCATTTGGAGATTTGGTTTTCATTATTGTGTTTTTTAAAAATAAACCCTATGGTGTTTGTTCGTTTTTCCGTTGCAAGCTGCCCAAATTATTCTGTTGATGGGTGGACACATTTAATAATAAATAAACGACATCTGACGCCGAGTGCTGTGTAGCTCCGAAGCTTGCACACGCTGACATGAAAATAAAAGAACTTTTTGAAAGTAAAGCGGCCTCGAAGCTATGTGGCTCCTCTGAAACTTCTGGAGGGCACCTGGTTGGGGAAGGCTGGATCAGGCCAAAGATCCATTGCACCTAGCGTTCTGTTTCCTGCAGCTATCAGCTGAATCAGGGCCTCTGAGTGCAGGGGACAGAACATTAATAAAAGTGAATTTCTTGGGTGTTATCAGCACCAGATAAGAGGTGAATGATTCACGTGGGATTTGAACCCAGCTCTCACTAGGCTGCTCAGCCTGCAACTAGATGGGTCTGGATAGCTTTGGGCTGAGACAAACCATGGAGTCCTTGGCTTTTGCCCTGGTGCTGATAAAGGATTGCTGAGCTGTTTGCAAAGCCTGGATAGGTAGTTTAGGAAGTTGCCAGTTGTTTGAAGCTATTCTGTCAGGTCTGGTTGGGGCCAGATCACATGAAACCCAGCCAGATGGGTGGGGTATAAATAACAACAACAACAACAACAACAACAACAACAACAATAATAATAATAATAATAATAGGCAGAGGCACCCCCTTTCCTCTTTTTAATTTAGGACAAGAAAAATCCAGACCCAGAAAACTCTGATCCCAAATGCCAGTGAAGTGTAGGTGGGTTCCCATGAGGCAAGGCACAGTGATAACAGCAAGAACTGTTAAGTTGGGGGCGAACATATCAGACGACACAGCGATTCTTCCAAAACAGCTCTTTATTTGTAAGCTGGAACAGAACTGAACTGAGGAGCTCAGTCAGCCTGCTTATATAGAGCTCCAGAACAATCGTAACTGTTGCAACTTTCTAAAACTATCCAATCACTGAACGTCACTTTCGAGCCTTCATTTGCATACAAACTATCCAATCACTGAATGTCACTTTCGATCCTTCATTTGCATAACTATCTACAGTATCCCCCTGCTGGCCCAGGGTGAGAACTTCAATACATAACAAGAACCTTTACTGAACGACATAACTGGGAAACAGGGGCAAAGCAAATGCTTATATACATTTCTGAAAGCCTGGGCCACTCCCACTCCCAACGTGATTGGCTGGCTAAACTTCCAAGTTGCGAATCACGACTCAGAGTTCAAGGGCCAATGGCAGAGGCCCAAATCCTGAAACATTCTGTGATTGGACATATCGGATCAGAACACAGGAGCTCAGAATCCTTAGTCCAGACCATGGGTAGGCAACCTAAGGCCCGGGGGCCGGATCCGGCCCAATTGCCTTCTAAATCCGGCCTGCGAATGGTCCAGGAATCAGAGGACAGTGGTACCACTGGTTGCGAATGGGATCCATTTCCCCCCTGATTGAATAAGTCAGGTGAGTGCAGGAATGCAGGAATTCTGTCACTCTTGACACGGCAAAGAGGTTGCCTTGCTAATTTCTACAGGTCAGCTGGCCGTGAATGGCATAGGATCAGGCCAGACCTGGTCAGATGGCAATCCTAAGGCAGGCATCCCCAACCTTTGGCCCTCCAGATGTTTTGGCCTATAACTCCCATGATCCCTAGCTAACAGGACCAGTGGTCAGGGATGATGGGAATTGTAGTCCAAAACATCTGGAGGGCCAAAGGTTGGGGATGCCTGCCCTAGGGGGATCTTGTTGCTTTTGATTATTACCCATCGAGAATTTCTTCTTGAAATAGGTGGAATGTAGTCATGTTCCAAATAAATTCGACTTCTGCAGTTTTTCCGCCCCACTACAGTATCACTGCGCCGGCCGAAACTGCTATAGCTCTATCGTTCCAGGAATGGAATGCCTTCCTCCCCAAGGCAAGCGTGCCTCAATTTGTGCCAAAGTGGGTGGCACCCCAGGGGAAGGTGTGCATGATCACACCTGGAGCCTGACATTCTCGCCTGTGTACTCCCGAGCGTGACGCTGGCAGAGAGTACAAAGAGTCATTCTCTCTGTGTCTCTCGCAACCTGGCACACGTCCAACTTCTGTCTGGGTGCCGGCATGTCTCCTCCGCACTGTGAAATACGAGGCAGCAGGAAAAGAAATACCTCTTTGCACAGTGCAGGGTTGAACTGTGGAACTCTCTGCCACAGGAGGCAGTGACGGTTGACAACTCGGGAGGGCTTAAAAAGAGGGGTAGACAAATTCACGGGAGAGAAGAGCTATCTATGGCATTTTTGTTAGGGATTTTAGGACAAGAGCTGCCAAGGAAAACAAAGACTTTATTCATGTATGCCACAACAGCGACAAGAGTCTTGATAGCACAAGGATGGAGGAACGAAGAAACCCCAACAAAGGAGCAGTGGCAAGAGAAGTTGATGAACTGTGCAGAATTGGCTAAACTGACATACAAACTGCGAGATGAGGACAACTGTGACTTCAAGGAAGAATGGGAACTTTTTACAAAGTATTTAAAAAGACAACGAAATGAATTGGACTCCTTGGCAGGTTTTGAATAAACATACACAAATTTAGTGCTTGGTAACACGGTAGATAGATAATATAAGGATGGAAATAGTTTTATAATATGCAGAGAGCGACATGGGTTGAGAAATCAGAGAGAGGAGTTGAGGAATGTCTCGGTGGGGTTTGATGGGGAATGGGGAAAGGGGGGGGGGATGGACCAGGTTCGCAGCCTGGGAGTCATTCTGGACTCACAGCTGTCCATGGAGGCACAGGTTAAACCGTGTCCAGGGCAGCTGTGTACCAGCTCCATCTGGTACGTAGGCTGAGACCCTATCTGCCCGCGGACTGTCTTGCCAGAGTGGTGCATGCTCTGGTTATCTCCCGCTTGGACTACTGCAATGCGCTCTACGTGGGGCTACCTTTGAAAGTGACCCGGAAACTACAACTAATCCAGAATGCAGCAGCCAGACTGGTGACTGGGAACGGCCGCCGAGACCATATAACACCGGTCTTGAAAGACCTACACTGGCTCCCAGTACATTCCCAAGCACAATTCAAAGTGTTGGTGCTGACCTTTAAAGCCCTAATTGGCCTTGTTCCAGTATACCTGAAAGAGCGTCTCCACCCCCATCATTCAGCCTGGACACTGAGGTCCAGCGCCGAGGGACTTCTGGCGGTTCCCTCACTGCGAGAAGCCAAGTTACAGGGAACCAGGCAGAGGGCCTTCTCGGTAGTGGCGCCCTCCCTGTGGAACGCCCTCCCACCAGATGTCAAAGAGAAAAACTACCAGACATTTAGAAGACATTTGAAGGAAGCCCAGTTTAGGGAAGTTTTTAATGTGTGACATTCTAATATATTTTTGATCTTTGTTGGAAGCCACCCAGAGTGGCTGGGGAACAAATAATAAATTGTTGTTGTTGTTACAAGATCCTCCCCCTTGCCATTTCACCCTCACAACAACCCTGTGAAGCACATTAAGTCCTACGCTCTAATCACTCTGCCACGCTGTCGCTATCCTGTCCCTCCTCATCAAATGGACTAAATGGGCAGCTGGCCTGATCCGCAGGCTCCTTCTCCTCTGTCACCAGTGGCTCAGCTAGCTGCTCCTACATCCGGAGCGGCACGGCGGTGCGATCCGCTGGGGGGGGTGTTGTCACCCCCCTTCTGGGATGGCACCTGGGGCGGACCGTCTCCACTGCACCCCCCCTTCCTACGCCCCTGTCTGTCACCTCCGCATCTTATTTCCAGATGCAGACATACTGCTAGGATGGACCATGCTAACCTCTAGACATCCCTCCCAGCAGAGCCATATTTTTTTGCAGATTCCCCTTTAATTCCTATTCTGCTGGGCGCAGGCTGTGGGGAGACTCACTGAAGAACTATGTGTTTCTGTTTGCTTGGTGAACATCAGTGTTGGACTTTAGACCTGGGAGACCAGGGTTCAAAGCCCCACTCAGCCAATCATAGAATCATAGAATCATAGAGTTGGAAGAGACCACAAGGGCCATCGAGTCCAACCCCCTGCCAAGCAGGAAACACCATCAGAGCACTCCTGACATATGGTTGTCAAGCCTCTGCTTAAAGACCTCCAAAGTAGGAGACTCCACCACACTCCTGGGCAGCAAATTCCACTGTCGAACAGCTCTTACTGTCAGGAAGTTCTTCCGAATGTTTAGGTGGAATCTTCTTTCTTGTAGTTTGGATCCATTGCTCCGTGTCCGCTTCTCTGGGGCAGCAGAAAACAACCTTTCTCCCTCCTCTATGTGACATCCTTTTCTATATTTGAACATGGCTCTCATATCACCCCTTAACCTCCTCTTCTCCAGGCTAAACATGCCCAGCTCCCTTAGCCGTTCCTCATAAGGCATCGTTTCCAGGCCTTTGACCATTTTGGTTGCCCTCCTCTGGACACGTTCCAGTTTGTCAGTGTCCTTCTTGAACTGTGGTGCCCAGAACTGGACACAGTACTCCAGGTGAGGTCTGACCAGAGCAGAATATAGTGGCACTATTACTTCCCTTGATCTAGATGCTATACTCCTATTGATGCAGCCCAGAATTGCATTGGCTTTTTTAGCTGCCACGTCACACTGTTGGCTCATGTCAAGTTTGTGGTCAACCAAGACTCCTAGATCCTTTTCACATGTGTCACCCATCTTGTACTTGTGCCTCTCATTTTTTTTTGCCCAAGTGCAATACTTTACATTTCTCCCTGTTAATGTTCATCTTGTTTGTTTTGGCCCAGTTCTCTAATCTGTCAAGGTCGTTTTGAAGTGTGATCCTGTCCTGTGGGGTGTTAGCCACCCCTCCCAGTTTGGTGTCATCTGCAAATTTGATCAGGATGCCCTTGAGTCCATCATCCAAGTCATTGATAAAGATGTTGAATAAGACCGGGCCCAAGACAGAACCCTGTGGCACCCCACTAGTCACTCTTCTCCAGGATGAAGAGGAACCATTGATGAGCACCCTCATCAAGGCACCATCCAACTGCCTTAGGGACTCCCCTCTGTATTTGTGGTTTGATTTGAAGGTTGCTGGGCTCTGTCTCCAGCTGAGCCTGCTGGAGGGTAACTAAGACAACCCAAAGAGCTGAGGCCCTTTCATCCTTCCTTTGCAAAGGAACAGATCAAAGGGGAAAGGAAGGGTGAGGGCATTTGAATGCTTTTGATGAGCAGGAGATGCAAAATAAATGCATTTAAAAAATGGGCACCACCCTAAACAGTTGCCTCCTCCTCCTTGATCCCGTTCCTAAACTAATCCTCATAATAAAGGCATTTCACACAGCCTCTGGGGTTTACCTGAGGGCCCTACACGGGTTTTTGCATTTGCTTGTAACAGGTAAAGAATTTCTGGTGAATGGAGGCTTGGGGTGGGAACAGAAGTGGGAAGACAGAGCTGGTCATCGAGGGCAGGATACAAACAGAAGTTATGTGCAAGCCATGAAATCAAGTAAAACAATAGGAATACTTAACTGCCCAATCACATTGGTTCTGCCCCCCCAAAAAAATCCTGTCCCCCAAAAGAATCCTGAGAACCCTTGTTCTCTTTGAGAGCAGGATCCGAACCAACAGATTCAAATGGCAAAAAATGAGATTGCAACAAAACATTAGGAAGAGCCTTCTGATGGTAAGAGCTGTTCAATAGCAGAACGCTACGGAGTCCACCAGAAGGTTGTGGACCCACCTTCATTGAAGGTTGGATGGCCATCTATCGTGGATGCTTTAGTTGAGATCCCTGCATTGCAGCGGGTTGGGCTAGATGACCCCGCAGGGTCCCAACTCTACAATTCTATGATTCTATTATCTCCGCTTCCCTGTTTTCAAAGGCTGGCTCTGTGAAAATCTGGATCCTGGGGGTTTGGACTTGGCCATTCTGGGGTCAAGCAATGCAATGGTGGTTGGTTTCTTAATAAGAAACAGTCTCGGGTCTCCTTTCTGCTTGGAAGCTGTCACTTTCGATGGGCTAATGCCGTTTACTTCAACTCATGGATAGGAACAATCTGTGGCCATTCAAGGAAATGGACTTTGTGCATGATCAGAGACATGCTTGACGAGGATAGTAGCTGGGCCCAAAGTCTAATTTACCGTAAGTTCCAGAGATATCTGGGAAGAGAACCTGAAGGAAATCCATGCTTTCCTAGTCCCTACTTTTCTCTAGGCTTAACCTTCCCAGAGGGAGGCGAGTGATGCTGTGGGTTAAACCACAGAGCCTAGGACTTGTTAATCAGAAGGTCAGCGGTTTGAATCCCCACAACGGGGTGAGCTCCTGTTACTCGGTCCCTGCTCCTGCCAACCTAGCAGTTCAAGAGCACGTCAGTGAAAGTAGATAAATAGGTACCGCTCTGATGGGAAGGTAACCGGCGTTTCCGTGCGCTGCTCTGTTTTGCCAGAAGCGGCTTAGTCATGCTGGCCACATGACCCGGAAGGTGGACGCCGGCTCCCTCGGCCAATAAAGCAAGATGAGCGCCGCAACCCCAGAGTTGACTACAACTGGACCTAATGGTCAGGGGTCCTTTTACCTTTAGTGTGATGTAGTGGTTAAGAGCAGTAGATTCGTAATCTGGGGAACTGGGTTTGCGTCTCCGCTCCTCCACATGCAGCTGCTGGGTGACCTTGGGCTAGTCACACTTCTTTGAAGTCTCTCAGCCCCACTCACCTCAGAGTGTTTGTTGTGGGGAAGGGAAAGGAGATTGTTAGCCGCTTTGAGACTCTGTAGGGTAGTGATAAAGCGGGATATCAAATCCAAACTCTTCTTCTTTACCTTTTTAACCTTCCCAGGGTCAGTTCCTCTGCAAGAATCTCTAAGAAGCTAAAAAGCCTCTCAGATGTTTTGGACTATTGCTTCCATCATGTTCTGGCTGTCGGTGATGAGAGTTGTAGCGCTAAACACCTGGAAGGTGCCAGGTTGGGCAGGGGGCGGGCTGGTTCATGCCAAAAAAAGGTGAAGCTCAACTTCTCCACTCTGCTGGCTGCGGTGGTGTCTGAGGTGAAACACAACCGCCAAGCCTTTTTTGCAGGTTGAACATGATGCAGCAAAGTGGCTCCAGCAGAAAAAGAAACAGAAGTCCTTTGCACTGACCACATCACAGGGTGAAAAGCTTCAAAGGCGGAAGGAGCTCGGGAGAGCCTGACTGCTGGATCAGATGAAAGCTCATCCATTGTGCTGGGCCTGCGGGTAGCCAGAGTAACGCGGTCCAGGTCTGGTCCCGAATCCAAGGGTTCTGCGAGGAGTCAGTCCAACAGGGCCAAGGCAGGAAACCAGGCAAGGTCTGGCACAGGATCACAGGCAGGTTCTAGCAAACAGCAATGTTGCTCCCCAGTGGCGTAGCGTGGGTTGTCAGCACCCGGGGCAAGGCAAGTAATTTGCGCCCCCTAACCCGTGGATTTGCGCCCCCTAACCCTAACCCCCAGATGTTGCGCCCGGTGCGGCCGGCCCCCCCTGCACCCCCCACGCTACGCCACTGTTGCTCCCGCAACCTGGGGCAGAGTCCGACAGCCTTTTATCTTTGTCGGGGCCGGTCCTGATCCCCTGGAGACTCACCTTCCTGTTTCGGCCGAAGGCGAGCACTCCTCCTGTGAATACTCAGGTCTCTCCTTCTCTCAGACCTCAGTCTCTGCAGCTCGGGAGACGTCGGTGGGTTACTAGACCCAGGGGCCGCCTCAGCCTCCCCTGACCCAACCGGTAGTGGAGCAGCTGTAAATGGTGGCCCAGCTGGAGGCAACAATATAATCCCCACATCTGGAACCAGGGAAGGATCAGGCCCCTGACTCAGCCCAGCTGGTGTTTGCTGCAGGGGAACCTGTGCAGACTGGGACTCTTCAGGATCAGGCCCCAGACTAGGTTCAGCTGCCGCCTGAGGCAAAGGGTCCAGTGCGGACTGAGACTCTTCTGGCTTCGAGTCCCAGGCCATCACACTCACAGTGGCCAACCAGATGTCTGTGGGAAACCCAGGGTCAGGATTCGAACACAAGAGCCCTCTCTGTTCCTGCAGTTTCCAGCAACAGGCATTTGTAAGCATTGCTGCCACCAGCTGTGCAAGTAGAGCACAGCCATTCTGGCTAGTAGTCCTCAATAGCCCTCTCCTCCTCCAGTCTTCTTTTAAAGCCATTCAAGTTGGTGGCCATCACTGTGGCAGGGAGTTCCACAGTTTAACTCCGTGCCACATCAAGAAGGCCTTTCTTTTATCTGTCCTGATAAAAGGACCTGCACAGTCCTTTGACCCTGTGAAATCTCCAACTTCTGTAGGCCATCTGCATATTGGCTATTAACTCTTTGCTGCCCACAGCCCTTGGGGAAGGGGCCCCCACTTTGCTTCAATCTGTGATGTAGCCTCTTCCCCTTCTTCAAACTCATGGCCATTAGCTTTGCGGCCAAACCTTGCCCCAGCGGAGGTTGCCAACCGTTATTCTGACAGGGCTCTTGTTCCTTGAGCTAATAGCTGCAGTACAGGCAGAAATGTAGCAGATGATGTTTGAACGCTGCGGGGAAATGCAGTGCAGAAAATGCTCTGCAGCACTTCAGCCTGACGTGAAACTCTTAAATAATAATAATAATAAATTTTATTTATATCCCACCCTCCCCAGCCGAAGCCGGGCTCAGGGCGGCTAACAACAATAATCACACAATTAAAAATATTTCATTATGAAAATTAATTAAAATCAGATTGATGGCAACCGATTAAGCAAAATTCTGTGCAGGTTGCCAGAGGAGGGAGTCAGGCTGCGCCCTGACCAAAGGCCTGGCGGAACAGCTCTGTCTTGCAGACCCTGCGGAAAGATGTCAAGTCCCGCAGGGCCCTAGTCTCTTGTGACAGAGCATTCCACCAGATTGGAGCCGCAGCCGAGAAGGCCCTGGCTCTAGTTGAGGCCAGCCTAACCTCTCTGAGCTCTTAAAGCCTCTTAAAACCTCTCTTAAAGCCCACAGAAGCAGTGGAAGTGAAAACTTTGGCAACCGTAGCTGCAGCCAAGATCCTGTCAACCAAGAGATTACGACTGCAATCGTTACCCAATGCATTTTAGTATAAAAAAAGGTGTTTGATTAAGGCAGTGAGCTGTATCCTTCCTGGATGGCCATCTGTCATGGATTCTTTAACTGCAATTCCTGCATCGCAGGGGGGTTGGACTAGATGATCTCCAGAAGTCCCTTCCAGCTCTACAACTCTGCAATTCCATGATGATGAGGATACTTTGGGCTAGATTCTTTGGTCCAGCCAGGAGACAGTTCCTGTTGCCCCGGCGAGCTCTTAACTTTTCCACATTTCGTTCTTTGCTTGGTGCTTTCCCCAGAGACACTGTGCAAAAGGGGTGAGCACGGATAACAAAACATCTGTTTTTTTTAAATACCTTGTTTTTTGTCTAAACCTATGATCCGGTGCCAGGGCAGGAGAACGGGGATTCACCCAGGAAGGGTTGTGACTAAGGGGCAGGAGGCCTGATGGCATCTTCCAATAGGGCTGGAAGAGTCCCCTGCCTGAAACTCTAGCAGACAACCAATTTCCTAATCTACTGGGAGGAATGGGGCCAGCCTATGGTCTGGAAGTCTGTTAATAACTGACTGGATTCCAGGTGAGGCTGGAGGACCATTGAGAATTCTTACAAATATTGCCTAGCAAACTGTTCCAGGAATGTGAGGCACGTCCTTCAGTTGACCAGCTGCCGAGGAGAGGCGTCTGGGCATGGGGAGCTGGGCTTTGCATCCTTTGCTGAAATTTCCTCATCTGCCCCACTGTTTTCCTGCATTGCAGGGGGTTGGACTAGATGACCCTTGTGGTCCCTTCTAAGTCTAAAATTCTACGACCTCTTGATCCGAGTTCAGGAGTACCTGCTGCTCCTTCAGCTGATACTGTTTGCATTTTATTTCTTCTCCTTTTTGGAAAAAAACCCCTTTCATTTATTTAAGAGCACGCCTGTGCGTGGGCTGTCAGCTGTTCTGTTAGACCAGCTTTCTCCAAAATCAGATTCTGGTCCCAATTCATCTGGACTGAGTACCACCCTGTGATTATGCTCTTATTAGAGAGCTCCATGGATTCATGACCCCACCCTCACTTTACACATAACTTTACGAAAGCATACAATGAAGATAACTACACCTTTACCCTCTTTTTAAGACACGTTCTATGGCTTTGCATTGCACGGAGTCCACAGCAAAGAGTTGAAGGGATTCCTTCTCCTTCCTTAGGGATGTAGGAGGGCAACTCCATACCTGCCAACAGTTTGCAGGCAAGAATGGGCCCCGCGTCAAACGACCTCATTGCAGGGGGTTGGACTAGATGGCCTCTGGTGGACCCCATCCAACTCTAGGATTCTATGCCCTTCCTGCCACACCAAGGATCATCGCCAGCCCTCATCCCCTACATGCTCTGGGCAGATTCACATCATTTCCCCCCTAAAAGGGCACACATTTCAGGGGAATGGCTCCCCCCCAAGTTCCCTGAGAACTGGGGTGTTGGGAACTGTAGCAGAAAACTATAGTTCCCAGGATTCTTGGAGGGGGGCAAGTCATGTGCGCTTTAATATATGGTGTGGATCTGCTGGCAGCCGTGTCTTCACATCAGCCTGGTTTCCACCGGTTTTAAAGCTGAAAGTTTTCTTTGGCTCTCTAGATCCATGATACAGCTGGGGGGGAAAAACCTTCATTGTCCTGCAACCTGTTATTAAGTGGTTCAAAGTGAGTCTTGCCAGCAGGTGAAATAACATGCTAGGTGTTGCTGCGGCGCCTTAAATGTCCACGCACGGGCATTTTACATGTCTCGCCATTCCTGGCAAAATGCACGCCCCCCGCCCGCACATAACACAGTTCAGAGGCAGAAGGGAAAGACAACTGGAGAAACTTGCACTGGGAAGTGTCCCAGTGCAGTGCAGGGGGTTAAAATGTGGGAGAGACCAGGGTTCGAATCCCCACTGAGCCAGGGAGCTCATCACGGTGGCCTTGGAGGCCAGTCGCTGCCTCTCAGCCTAACCTACCTCCAGTGCCGGATTTACAAGCTATAGCTTAGGGCCCCACTCTCTCGGGGGCCCCAAACAATTTAAATAAAAAATAAAACTGGATGTACATTTCCAAAATATAAGATAAAAAAATAAAAATAAAACCTACATACAGCAACAGTGTTTTGTGTTGTGTAGGCTCCTATTTGTGATGTGCAAATGACTTTAGATACCTATCAGGTCCATAAATTACCATATAGCATATATTCAACACAAAAAACAGCAACAGTTTGTTGTTGACAAAGGACAGCTGGACATATAAAGGGCCCCGTTACCTTCAAGAGCTTAAGGCCTCATCAAACCTAAATCTGGCCCTGGCTACCTCGCAGGGCTGTTGAGAAGGGGAAGGGAGCCCTAAAAGCACCGCTTTGAGCTTCTGGGATAAAAGGTGGGATATCAGTGCAATCAATCAATCAATCAATCAATCAATCACAACCGTAAGATTGAACCCAGCACCCCACAAAGACCAGCCAAAGCTCCTGTGGTTTCCCAGAGATAGATAGCAGGAGAGAGAAAGGGATTTCCCAGACGGCTAATAGGAAAGGGGTTTCTCCCTGGTTGCCTCCTTTTCCCAACCCACCCCTCCTCCTATTCTGCGCCTAAAGCGAGCGAGTGAGGCCGGCGGCGGCATCCCGTCCAGGCTGCCTGCCTCATCCTTCGGACCTTTGAACCCCGGCTGGAGTTTGACCCAGGCGAGTGGGAGAAGACTGCACACCTGCCGCCATCCTCTTTACCTTTTCACACGGCACTGCTGGGCACTGCACACGACCCACCGCAATATTTAACAGGGACTCCAGGGTGCCCTGGGGCAGAGCGCCTTCTTCACCCGACGCCAGGAGAGTCCGCAGCTCCAGCAGGGCCGGGTCCAGGCTGGCATCCTCCGGGCCGGGCCCTGGCATTGCCATCCCTGGGAGGCAGAGCAGGAGGACGACGGCGACGACGGAGGCTGTCCAGGGGAGAGGTGTCATGGCTGGGTTGGCAAGGCTGTCTTCTGGAGACTGGCAGGTGTGCCTGCTGCTGGCTGGCTGGCTGCTTCTCCAAGACAGGCTTTGGGGCAGGTGCCCAGGTGCTGTAGACTCTCGGCTGCCCCGCTCTGCCGCTTGCGATGATTGGCTCAGGGTGAGATTGCCTCAGGTTAACCATTCCACAGAACCTGTCCAGCTACGCAGATCCCTCACCTTGATAGAGGGGCAGGTCTTGGCAAGCAGAGAGGCAGAGGCGGCAGACCCTGTCTAATCCGAGCTCCTGGGTCACCAGGATAAGAGGCGAGCAGCCAAGGCTCCAGCCAGGGAGGAAATGAGCCAGCTTCAGCCTCCAGCTTCTTGCCCAACCGTCCTCATGAGCTCACCCACCCAACGTCCCCCTTTGGGGTGGAAGGGATCCTCCGCTGTTACCTCATCCAGGCCACAAGGGTGAGGATGAGGAAGGAGGGAGAGAGGCGTTCGGTGGGTTTTTTCACAACCGGTGCTCATGAGATCCCCTTTCAGCCCAGAATGAGTCATTTTGTGTGTGTGTGTCAAACAGTTTGAAAGGCTCCTGGCTGGGTTCCAGGACAGAGGGACATCTAAAGTGTGTGATTTTTTTCTTTTCTTTTTGGGAGGTGTGAGCGTTTGGTTTATGTGTGGATGTGTGTTTTTGTTGAGCTTTCTGTAAACTGCATTAAAAGCTTTCCAGAGGATTAGTATTCCACAGCACATATTGAAAACAGAGTTTTGTGGCACTTTAAGGACTGACAAGATTCATTACGGTATCAGCTTTCGTGAGCCCACAAAGGCTTATGCGACAACCAGAGTGCCTTTAAGGCATCACAAAACTGTTGCTTGTTGTGTTAAGAGAGAGGGAAAAGATCCTCGCCAGAAGAGGACACTCAGCACGTGAACTGAGTTAGTTTGCCTTTATTTCCTTTAAAAACACACACACACAATCGGGGTGGGGAGCGCTTTGCACGTGCTCAGAGGGTACTGGCTCAAAGTGCCAGATTTTTTTCCAATACGAAAGGGGGCAGCGTCATACGGGAAATTTTAAAAGGGTAATTGTTTAAACCTCAAACGCAACATTTTAGGCGGTGTAGGTTTCTCATCTGCAGGGGCTGCCAAAAAGGGAGAGATTGAGACATTGCTCAGGAAATAGTAATAACAATAATAATTTATTATTTATACCCCCTCCATCTGGCTGGGTTTCCCCAGCCACTCTGGGCGGCTTCCAACAAAATATTAAAATACAGTAATGCATCAAACATTAAAAGTTTTCCTGAACAGGGCTGCCTTCAGATGTCTTCTAAAAGTCTGGTAGTTGTTGTTCTCTTTGACATCTGGTGGGAGGGCGTTCCACAGGGCGGGCGCCACCACCGAGAAGGCCCTCTGCCTGGTTCCCTGCCTCAAGGCACTGAACAGGAGACAGCGCCTAAACTAGGAGCAAAGGATGTCTTTGAAGAAGTGGGCACCCAGCAGGATTCCACAGGTGCCCTTGGGCTCCCTCCCCTGCGTTGGGAACACACTATTAAAAGCAGCCAAACAGCTGGTGCTTTAGAAATAAGAAATTATGTCTGGTTATGGCATTACGAGGAACAGTTATGCACCTGCCAATCTGCCTCTCCCTCTCCCATCATTCCAGCCTTGTTCTTCCTCCAAGCCCTCGGGGACTGAGCGCCCAGCATTCCTGCTCCGCCTAGCCTGCTCTAACCCCTAGAGGCCACAACCCTCTTTCCAGCTGCTGGGAATGAAACCCAGCCGTGCTGACACATTTCCTTGCTCTTTCGCCACACCCCTGTTTTGCGGTCCTAAAGAGGACCCAGGAATGTTGAGGGCCAATTTCCTTGACTTTCAGGAGCATAAACAGCACATTCCTTGACCACCCAGGGGCATGCCCCTCCAGCTGAAGTATCCAGACAGGCAGCACAGAAGCAATGCATAGGGTGTGAGAGAATCAGTGCTGCCTAGTGGTTAGAGTGCTGGACTAGGACCCTGGAGAGACCGGGGTTCGAATTCCCACTTGAACATGAAGTTCATTGGGTGACCTCAGGCCAGTCGCTTTACAGGATTGTCGTGGACTTTACGTTGTTCTCCTGCTTCTCACAACAACACTGTGAGGTAGGGCTAGCCTGAGAGGCAGCAACTGGCCCAGGGATTTAACCTGGCTGAAATCACAGGTGCGTGTCTTCACCTGCCTCCCTCTCCGGGGATATCAACACAGACTTCTGTGTCACCTTAAAGACTCACGCGTTTTATCACAGCATAAGCTTTCCTGGACTGATGCTTGAAGTGTTATCCTGAGTTTCAGATATATTCGCTTTGGGAAGAGGGCATTGGGAGCAGGCAGGTCAGAGGGAATGAAAAGCAGATAAGAGCAGAGATAGAGTTAGTTGCGTAAGCAACAGGGGCAATACACAAAACAGTTGTTGGTTACGCAGACATCCTGGCATTGGAAAGCCAATTAGCACAGGTAGTGTGATTTCTTTTATACAGTACATAAAAAAGACCCTATTGTTCTGATCCATTGCGCAAATGGTAGCACTGAATAGGGATAATTATAGCATTTTTTCTTAAAAAGCAAGAGTAGCTGAGCTGGTTTGCAGGGCTGGGGAGGGGAATCTCAGAAAGTAAAACCTTCATTAGGGCTCGCCAGAAAGTCAACAAACGTGGCAAGCTTCTGAGTGCAGCAGAAGTCTTCAAGAAGGTGGTATGATAGACATGTTCAAATATCTGAAGGGTTATTATAATAATAATAATTTTTTATTTATACCCCGCCCTTCCCGGTTCAGAAAACCGGGCTCAGGGCGGCTAACAACAAATTCAAAACACTTAATTGATGCAACAAAAACAGCATAAAATACAGTATAAAACGTAAATAACAATAAATTCAGAATTCAAAAATCAATTTAGGGGGGAAATCCATCCAATAAACATTAGAGGATCACCAGGGCTAGCTGGCTAAATTAGTCCTATCTGGGCCAGCGAGGAGACCAGGGGAGAATTAGCTGTGGGATCCCAGAGTGGGTAATCTTCATAAAAAGGGAAGAGGGAGGGAAGGAAGGGGAATAAAAGTTCAGGCTAAGTTCAAACTGAAAGCCAGGAATAGCTCTGTCTTACAGGCCCTGCAGAAGGAAGTTAAATCCTGCAGGGCCCTGGTCTCATGGGACAGAGCATTCCACCAGGTTGGAGCCACCACTGAGAAGGCCCTGGCCCTGGGGGAGGATAATCTGACTTCCTTAGGGCCCGGGCTGACACATGGAGGATGGCAGAAAGTTGTTCCAATGGATTCCAATGACAAAGGAGATTCCGGCTATATCAGGAAGAACTTTCCAACGGCGAGGGCTGTCAGACTTTGCAGCTGGCTCCGTTAGAAGATGGTGGACTCTACTTCCTTGGAGATTTTTAAACAGAGGCTGGGCGGCCATCTGTCCGGGGTTCTTTAGCAGTGATTCCTTCATTGCAGGGGGGTTAGACTAGATGCCCCTTGCAGGTCCCTTCTAACTTTTTGGAGTATTGTGAGTCAATGGATCAGAACTTGAGTATGCAGAACTTCAGGGAAATTCAACAACTCTGCAGGATCTTTACTGGGCATTACTATATATCACCTGTAGCAATTGTGTTACTGGTTCCACTCCACCCCCTGCGACTCGGTGTCCCTTGAGAGAGAGAAAAGATTTCCCAAGCACCTCCGCTTTCTGTTTATGTTTCAATGTCTATTTTCTTGTTTGAGAAAGGCTTGAAGCTAAAATCTTTTCAAAGCCAAGAACTGAATGAGTCAGCATGGTGTAGCGGTTGAGCAGACTAGGAAGACACGAGTTCAGGTTTCACTTCTTCCAGGAACTTGCTAGATGGCCTAAGTCATGCTCCTGAGATTTCTCAGCCCCTCCCAACCCTACAGTTATTTTCTCAGCTTTCTTGTAAATGTGACTGAGCTTGTTTATTCATTCATTCAGAATCACAGAACTGTAGAGTTCTCCTACAGTCAGAAAGTTATCTCCTTTCTTGTAACTTGAAGCCCCTGGTTCGAGTCCTACCTTCCAGAGCAAGGGAAAGCAAGCTTGCTCCATGCAGCAGCCTTTGAGATATTGGCTCTCCTATCTCCTCTCAATCTCTTCCAGGCTAAACATACCCAGCTCCTTCAACCATTCCTCATAAGGCAGGCACCCCCAACCTCCTGCCTTATGGCCTACAACTCCCATGATCCTTATCTAACAGGACCAGTGGTCAGGGATGATGGGAATTGTAGTCCAAAAACCTGGAGGGCCAAAGGTTGGGGATGCCTGTCATACGGCTTGGTTTCCAATTCCAGACCTTTTATCATCCTGGTTGCCCTCCTCCGCACACATCCCAGCTTTCTGCGTTTACCGGATAGCTCAGTTGGTAAAGCATGAGACCCTTGATCTCATCTCAGGGTTGTGGGTTCGAGCCCAACGAAGGGCAAAAGATTCCTGCTTTGCAGGGGGTTGGAATAAATGGCCCTCATCATGGTCCCTCCCAACTTACAGTTCTAAGATTCTAAAACATGAGGATTTGGCAAGTACACTGACTTCATTTATATTCCACCTTTCAGCCAAGGGGCTACGGCTGCATTCAGTCAGTCAGTCAGTCAGTCAGTCAGTTTTATTGCACATAGCCAAGGGCTGCCACAATGTACACAGAATCAATCCACAATTAAAATAAAATATGCTGGATTAATACAAAAAACTTAAAACATTTATATTATCAAGACATTACCTACTCTAAAAAAGAGCTATAAAAGTATCTTAATATACAGGTTAAGACCTTAAACAATAAAATTGATAGGCTAAAATCATCACATGGCCACTATTATATTAAAAAATAATGTTAATTAATACAATGTGCAATTATATTCGGAATTTGGTGATAAAGATAGCTTGATGTAGATAGGGTCAAATAAATTCATCTCCTTTACAGTTGGTGGCTACCTTGGCTATATAATTTGCTCTAATTTTCCTAGCGGCAATTGCAAAGAGTGCTACACGCCAGGTCACATACTTATCTGTGTTTCCGAGGAGATATAAAATCATGTCAGAGGGGTTCTGGCTTGGGGACCTTGTCATTATAGGTGCTAAAAATTGTTCTCTTGCTTCATTATATAAGGGGCAGTGCAAGATATAATGCATAAGGTCCCCTACTTCAGGACATCCCCTAATGCAAACAGGTTCGTTTGTTGGTAGGCAGCATTCATTAAATCAGAGATGGAAGGGACCCAAAGGGTCATCCATACCAACCCCCGGCAGCCCATGATTTCTCCTGTCCTCCATTTTATCCTCACAACAACCCTGCAAACTAGGTTAGGACTAAGAGATGATGACTGGCCCAAGGTCACCCAGGAAAGCTTCATCGCTCACTGGAGATTCGAACCCTGGTCTCCCAGGACCTAGTCTGACGCTCTAACCACTACATCATGTTGTCTCTCCAGCATCTGAGAATGTTCTGAAAGTGCTGTGTAACTGCTCAGGTTATAAATAGCTCCTAACTTACAAGCACGACAAAACAGGGTAATGGAACATTAAATATGTGCAGATCTGGCAAAAGCTTTGGGGGATTACTGTAGAACCTCTTTCATCAGGGGCAAAACAAGAAACCACCATGAAAGCAGATTACACCATTATAAATCTACGAGTATTTAAGGAGCCACAGGAATCTCTGCTGTAGTTTTTGCTGCTCCCTTGCACACCTTCAAACTTACAGAAGAACCTGCAAGGTTGTTGGTTTTTAATTATCATTTTGACGCAAATTATAACCCTGGAACTTTGCCGCTATGCGCTGATCTCACAGAAATCCTCCCTGACAATCTTGCTGTGTACAAAGAATGTCCTCTTTTCCTCTGTGGTTTAGGTTTGTGATGCTTAATGAGCAGTGATGTGGCCAAGACAAACAGCAAGCAGAGATAGACAATCCATTCTGGTTTGGTGGCTGCAATCCTGGCTCCACACCCTTAAAGTTAATAACCAGAGGCTCACTTGGAGCAACAAGCCCCGCTCGCTCCAGGATTAGCCCACTCCTAGGGGCTCAGCTGTGCTAAGGGCTAACCAAGCAAGACCTTAAGCCCCAGGTGGAAGGAGAATTGTCATCCCAGCCTCCCTGCTCTGACTATGTCGAGATGGCAAGGGGAGTCAGTCATAAAAAGCAGACAAATCACCTTGCCGACAAAGGTCCGTATAGTTCAAGCTCTGGTTTTCCCAGTAGTGATGTATGGAAGTGACAGCTGGACCATCAAGAAGGCTGGTCGCCGAAGAATTGATGCTTTTGAATTCTGGTGCTGGAGGAGACTCTTGAGAGTCCCATGGACTGCAAGAAGATCAAACCTCTCCATTCTGAAGGAAATCAGCCCTGAGTGCTCACTGGAAGGACAGATCCTGCAGCTGAGGATCCAAGACTTCATGAGAAGAGAAGACTCCCTGGAAAAGACCCTGATGTTGGGAAAGATGGAGGGCACAAGGAGAAGGGGACGACAGAGGATAAGATGGTGGGACAGTGTTCTCAAAGCTACGGACATAAGTTTGACCAAACTGCGGGAGGC
This sequence comes from Podarcis liolepis, assembly GCF_965112155.1. Lineage (NCBI taxonomy): Eukaryota > Metazoa > Chordata > Lepidosauria > Squamata > Lacertidae > Podarcis > Podarcis liolepis. Next base: position 1,866,753 of record NC_139560.1, on the reverse strand, counting down.
AGTGGAAGACAGGAGTGCCTGGTGTGCTCTGGTCCAGGGGGTCACGAAGAGTCGGAAACGACTAAACAACAACAACAACATCCTTTCAATTTGACAGCTCAGGGAAGTTACCTAGCTTTAAAAATAATATAAAATCAACTCCTTTGCCAGTTTCCTCCATTCCAAAGCTATTTTCCCCTTGAAAAAGTACTCCAGGAAGTTCCCAGAGGTGACAATTGCTGAGCTGATTGTTGGCCTGGGAAAGCCTAATGCCATCACCAAACTTGCCAAGGGCCCAGACATGCAAAGGAAGTTCTCTTGTACTTTGGGTGGTGGGACTTCAGAGGTGTTTGCCTATGCTAATCTTATACCTGAGTCTTGCCCTGCCATGCCTGGTTATGCTAATATTGTACCAAGGACTTGTCTGGACAGGTTTCCCAAGGTTAAACTAGTGTAACCCCTGTCTACCCCCCCCCCCTTTTGTGACATGTCAGTGATGTAGCAATGATGCTGTACGAACTGTATTCTGGGATATGGTGGGAAAGTTTTAAAAGTCCTTGTCACCCCATCCTCGGGCTTCAAAATTCCTCTTTGTACCTGTTGCGCAATAAACTTTGGTCTACAGCTATTTGCTCCGGCTGGTGGCTGGACTCTTTCCTTTATTCCGCAGGGACCCGCGGACTCTGCCTGATGAGCTGAGTGACTGAGCAGCCTCACACCTAGATTTTTTCGTAACAACACAGAGGAGAGGTCTATCAGTGGCCATTAGCCCCCATGCTCTGCCACCAGAGTCAGAAGTTGTATATGTTTCTGAATGCCAGTCACTGGAAACGGTTGCCAGACTTCGGCACCGGTTTGAAGTGGACAGCGTTGGGTTTTGGGGCAATAGCTATGACCATAGGTTTGAGCAGCAATTGCTCAGTTTGCAAAATCTGGAGTTTTAACAGAAAAACAGTACCAAACAACTGCAACTGTTTGGCACTGGTTTGGAGGGGACCCCAAATTTGAGGAGTTCATAGTTAATGTTGAGTATGAACCCCACATTTGATGTATCAATTGATCAGTTTTGTGGGGTACTGCAAAACACAGGGATTTCGCAGCAAAATGCTGCCAAAAAACACACAAAACCCCCCACCTGCAAAACTTTGGACTGGGTTTAGAGAGGATCTCAGATTTTGGGGTTCGTAGTTAATTTTCTTGAAGTGAGTGGCCTCTCTTGTGATCGAATCATTGCCTCTCAGCCCAACTGACCTCACAGGGTTGTTGTGAGGATTGGAAAGGAGAAGTGTGGACACCAACTTCCTTAGAGGCAGGATATAAGTCATGAGAGATACTAACCCATTTCCTCAAAAGGATATATTAGAATTATTGTGAGAGTTCAGAAACCAAAAACTCAGTGACCCCTGCCCAATTTAAAATCTAAATAAAACCAGTATTATTATTTTTAAGCTGCATGTTAAAACCTCTTTCTCTCTCTTTCCCCATATACTGTATTTTTTGCACCATAACACTCACTTTTTTCCTCCTAGAAAGTAAGGGGAAATGTCTGTGCGTGTTATGGAGCGAATGCCTGTGAGTGGGGGGGGGGGATCTGCTGCAGTCGTGAACAGAGGATCCATGGTTCCCCTTCCTTCCCTCCTCCGTGGTTACAAAGCATGGATCCACATGGATCCTCAGGATTTTTGCATTGGGCTACTCCAAACTCACTGTCAGATCACATGTCTGTGGCCACAGCATGAACCACAAAAATCATATATCCACTATTTCGTTTAGAATATTTTTTTCTTGTTTTCCTCCTCTAAAAACTATGTGCGTGTTATGGTCTGGTGCGTGTTATAGAGCGAAAAATACGGTAATTTCCCCACCCAGAGCAAAGTCTTCTGTTGCTGCCATGCCTCTCCCCCTCCTTTTCCCCCTACCTTCGTCACGAACCTTTTAAGTTTACTTCAATATTTGACCACTTTCTTTTCACTTGCTTCTCTGCTCCCATTCATGGAAAGGAACCTGAGCTCTTTCAACATAGGAAGGGCCCCTGGGATTGCGTCACCATGGGTGGGGGGTTCCCCAGCGGCTTCACTCCCGCCAGCTTCCTCATAGCTGGGATGCCTCAGGCCATACGGACCCAGAGGAGGAAGAACAGGATGTGTACCTGGGTGTCTGTATGGTGAGTGGACAGATGGCAAAATCTGGGCACCGCTGGGTTCTCGAGGGCAGGGAGAGCCTGTCTAAAGTCTCTCTCCCTCTTTCATAACACTATGGACACGCAACGAAACTGAATGCTGGAAGATTCAGGACGGGAGGCGGGGAAATGTACGGCAATTTGTTGCGCAATGCATAGTTAAACTGTAGGAACTCACTGCCAAAGGAAGCAGTGATAGCCGTCAACTTGGGATGACTTTAATAGAGAAAAGCGGATAGAGAAAAGTTTTCCTTCCTTTCTCGTAACTCAAGAACTCATGAACATCCAATGAATTTGAATGCTGGGAAGACTGGGGGACAGTTAAACTACACGGCACCTCGTTAACCTGTGGAACTCCCTCCCACAGGAAGCAGTGATGGCCACCAATTTGAAGGGCTTTAAAAGAGGGTTGGACAATTTCACGAACAGTAAGAGCTGTTAACAGTGGAACAGTCTCCCTCTCCTTCCTCAGAGGTTTTTAAGCAGAGGTTGGATGGCCATCTGTCAGGAATGCTTTCGCCAAGATTCCTGCATCGCAGGGGGTTGGACTAGATCAGGCACCTGCAAACTTAGCCCTCCAGATGTTTTGTGACTTCAACTCCCATCATCCTTGACCACTGGTCCTGTTAGCTAGGGGTGATGGGAGTTGTAGTCCCAAAACATCTCGAGGGCCGAGTTTGGGGATGCCTGTTTGGGTCCCTTCAAACTCTAAGATTCTATGAGGAGAAGACTATTGATGGCTACCAGCCAGGATGACAATGCTTTGCCTTCAGGGCTGGAGGCAGCAAGGCTTCTGAATCCCAGGTCCGGGAAGCCACAGAAAGGGAGAGGTCTCTTGTATTCAAATCCTGCTTGTTGGTTTCTCACGGATTCTGGTTGGCCACTGTGAGGACAAGATGCTGGTCTCGATGAGCTACTGGCCTGATCCAGCAATCTCTTCTGATGTTATTGCCAGCGTCAAGCATGAAGGTAAAGGTAAAGGGACCCCTGACCATTAGGTCCAGTTGTGGCCAACCCTGGGCTTGCGGCGCTCATCTCGCTTTATTGGCCGAGGGAGCCGGCGTTTGTCCGCAGACAGCTTCCGGGTCATGTGGCCAGCATGACTAAGCCGCTTCTGGCAAACCAGAGCAGCGCACGGAAACACTGTTTACCTTTCTGCCGGATTCGAACCGCCGACCTTCTGATCGGCAAGCCCTAGGCTCTGTGGTTTAACCCACAGCGCCACCCGTGTCCCTGTGAGAACAGGATTCTGGTTTCAATGGGCCACGGGCCTGATCCAGCAATCTCTTCTGATGTTATTGCCAGCATCAAGCATAGGACTGGCTAAATGGCTTTCTGCAGGGATCAGCTCCATGGTCAAGATCCCCACAGGGAAACTGTTCCTGATCTGGCTGCATCTCCGCCCAACCTGCAGCTGATGTTACTTACATGTGCCATCAGGTGTAAGGCCGGCAGGTGTGGTTTAGGGGAAGTGACCTTGTGGGCTAAACTGGCCCCCACGCCAAGTCAGATTTGGCCTTTGGGCTGGAGGTTCCTGACCTGTGACACAACGCAGAGTTAATCTAAAGAATGAACAGGATACCGTCATGGCCTCTCACTTAAAGGTAAAGGGACCCCTGACCATTAGGTCCAGTCGTGACAGACTCTGGGGTTGCGGCACTCATATCGCTTTATTGCCTGAGGGAGCCGGCGTACAGCTTCTGGGTCATGTGGCCAGCATGACTAAGCCACTTCTGGCGAACCAGAGCAGCGCACGGAAACACCGTTTACCTTCCCGCAGGAGTGGTACCTATTTATCTACTTGCACTTTGATGTGCTTTCGAACTGCTAAGTGGGCAGGAGCTGGGACCGAGCAATAGGAGCTCTTAGGGGCATCCAAAAGAGGATTAGACAGATTCCCAGAGGGTAAGTTTACCTACGAGATCGCCTTGCTCCACATCTGCCCACTCAGCCACTTCAAATGGTGGAGGAACTGGCTCATTTACAGCTGCCACATGATATCTGAACGGCATTTGTAAGGACGTCCTCTTTTAGTGAGGCAGCATCTATGGAACTCCCTGCTTCTTGACTCCAGGCCTTCATGATGGTCTTTCTGGCACCTGCTAAAAATATTTTTGTCAAGACAAGGCTTCCCAGATGCTTAGAAAGCTGGTGCCAGTTTTAATCTGTCCCCGGCCTACTGTTGCCTTAACTTTCTGAAAGTTTCACATTATGGTGTTTTCATGGTGCTGGAGGAGACTCTGGAGAGTCCCATGGACTGCAAGAAGATCAAACCTCTCCATTCTGAAGGAAATCAGCCCTGAGTGCTCACTGGAAGGACAGATCCTGAAGCTGAGGCTCCAAGACTTTGGCCACCTCATGAGAAGAGAAGACTCCCTGGAAAAGACCCTGATGCTGGGAAAGATGGAGGGCACAAGGAGAAGGGGACGACAGAGGACGAGATGGTGGGACAGTGTTCTCAAAGCTACCAGCATGAGTTTGACCAAACTGCGGGAGGCAGTGGAAGACAGGAGTGCCTGGCGTGCTCTGATCCAGGGGGTCACGAAGAGGCGGACACGACTAAACAACAACAACATCTGTATTGCTTGAACTTTTTCGTAAATTGCTTTGAGGGGTGTTGTTGTTTGCAATCAAGCAGAGTATAATTTTTACAAAATAATGGAAATCCTAAGGGTGTCGGCGGCTATACTGTCAATGTCACTGTGCCCTCGATTGGCAGCTGTCCTCCTGCCCTGGTTGTGGGTCTTCCAGAGTCCTGGGAGTCCTCTGGGACCGGCTACTCTCCAAAGGAAGGAGGAGCTGGATTCTGCAGTCTCCCTTTGGTCTGATCCAGCAGCAGCTGAGTTCTTTTGGCATTCTTAATGGCGACAGAAAGTTCCTCTAAAGCTTGTTTAGAGCTGCTGGGATCAGAGCGCGGACAGGTAAACCGAAGTCCAAGACCTTGTCTTCATGCCAACTTCTCCCCAGTCTTGTGTGAGATATGATGAGGAAGATTGCAGGTTATATAAGGAGTTTCGGCTTGAATCACCTCTGGCTGACCTCCAGAAGTTCTCCTTGGCTGGTGTGAGGTCAAGGAGCAAATTGTCCCTCTTCCTGCAGTGTTCCGGGATATCACCCTTCTCCAAATTACTGGAAACGATGAAGATGTGGCCCCGGTGTGTGGCAGCCATGAAAAAGGCAAATTCCCATGCTAGGGATAATTAGGAAAGGAACTGAAAATAAAATATCATGATGCCTTATACAAATCTAGGGTGCAGTTGGAGTACTGTGTACAATTTCATTCGCCTTGCCTCAAAAGGGATATTGCATAGTTGGAAATAAATAAATAAATAAATAAATAAATAAATAAATAAATAAATAAATAAATAAATAAATTAATAATAATAATAATAATTTATTTCTACCCCGCCATCTGGCTGGGTTTCCCCAGCAACTCTGGGCGGCTTCCAACAAAATATTAAAATACAGTAATGCATCAAACATTAAAAGCTTCCCTGAACAGGGCTGCCTTCAGATGTCTTCTAAAAGTCTGGTAGTTGTTTTTCTCTTTGACATCTGGTGGGAGGGCATTCCACAGGGCGGGTGCCACCACTGAGAAGGCCCTCTGCCTGGTTTCCTGTAGTTTTGCTTCTCGCAGTGAGGGAACTGCCAGAAGGCCCTCGGCACTGGACCTCGGCACTGGACCTGTTTAGCCTGGAGAAGAGGAGGTTAAGGGATGATATGACAGCCATGTCCAAATATATAAAAGGATGTCACATAGAGGAGGGAGAAAGGTTGTTTTCTGCTGCTCCAGAGAAGCAGACACGGAGCAATGGATCCAAACTACAAGAAAGAAGATTCCACCTAAACATTAGGAAGAACTTCCTGACAGTAAGAGCTGTTTGACAGTGGAATTTGCTGCCAAGGAGTGTGGTGGAGTCTCCTACTTTGGAGGTCTTTAAGCAGAGGCTTGACAACCATATGTCAGGAGTGCTCTGATGGTGTTTCCTGCTTGGCAGGGGGTTGGACTCGATGGCCCTTGTGGTCTCTTCCAACTCTATGATTCTAGGCTCTTCTGATGTTCTTACAAATCTCTAGAGAAGTTTCTGGTATCTCAGATAAGGAATTCTCAGCAGAGATTCTTGCTAAACCTTTCTCCTGCCTTTCCCCTGGCTAAAACTTCCATGCCATTCACTTAAAGTACATGGCTTCCCCGAAAGAATCCTGGGAACTGTAGTTTATCCCTCAAAGAGCTACAGCTTCCAGCACCCTTAACAACCTATATGTCATGGTCCGGTTCATGGGCGATCGAAGTCCCGGCAGGGGATGTCAGGACCGAAGGCAAGATGGCGGGATGGGAGCAGGAACGGGGGTCCAGAAGCCAGGAGTCAGGAGCCAAGAGTCCGAGGGTCAGAAAGCCGGGAGTCCAGAAGCCAAGGTTCAAGGATCAGGAAGCAAGAAGCCAAACTCAGCAAGGCAGAAAGCGTGTTGCTGTGGCAAAGAGTCGAAGGAAAATGCTGACCTTATATCCCTTCCCAGCTGTTGCCACCAGGTGCTGTGAGTTACCAATTGGCCTCACCTGTGAGGCTGCACCTTGCCTCTTTAGAACAAATGTAGGAAGGCCCCAGTCCTGCAGAGTCCTATTGGTCACAGGGCCTGGCTCCTGCACGCACACCTGACACTATAGCTGCTGGGTTTCTTTGGGGGAAGCAATGTGTCTTAAATATAGGGTGCGGCTGTGGTGTGGCCTGAAGGAATGGCCCCCTGTTGACTGTTCATTCTTCTCCATGCAATCTTCTTTTCCATGCATCCATTAATACTGGCAGCCCAGCTGATAAACTGCGCAGCCCATCCATCACCAGGACATGTTGTTACCTCCCTGGGCTCAGCTAGGTCTGGCCTGTGTGGCAACGGGCAATGTGCCCTGGCACAGACACACAACTCAAAGCTGCTGCTGCTGCTGCCACCGCCAGAAGCAGCCAGAACATTGCCCCACTGGTGCTCACGGTCTCCAGATTACGCTGTGAGATGAAGCCAACGGCTTCGGCAGCGTTGGGGAGTGGATGTGGGAGTCCTAGAGACAGTGACTTGTACTTGCGGGAAGTTTCGGGACAGATAAAAGGAAGCATTTCTTTCAGCAGCACATGTTTAAACAGACAAAAGGAAGGCCTTTCTCCCACTGCGCCCAGTTAACCTGTGGAACTCCTTCCCACAGGAGGCCGGGATGGCCTCTAACCTAGATGGCTTTAAAAGAGGATGAGACAAATTCATGGAGGTGGAGAGGGCTACTGAAGGCCAGTGTGGTGTAGTGGTTGAGAGCGGTAGTCTTGTAATCTGGGGAACCGGGTTCGCATCTCCGCTCCTTCACCTGCAGCTGCTGGGTGACCTTGGGCCAGTCACACTTCTGTGAAGTCTCTCAGCCCCACTCACCTCACAGAGTGTTTGTTGTGGGGGAGGAAGGGAAAGGAGAATGTTAGCCGCTTTGAGACTCCTTAAAGGGAGTGAAAGGCGGGATATCAAATCCAAACTCTTCTTCTCTTCTTCTTCTTCTTCTTCTTCTTCTTCTTCTTCTTCTTCTTCTTCCTAGCCAGGATGGTTCTGCTCTGTCTCCAAAGTTGGAAGTAGCAAGGCTTCTGAATATCAGTTGCTGGAAGCTGCAGGAGGGAAGAGGGCTCTTGTGTTCAAATCCTGCTTGTGTGTTTCCAGCTGCCCACTGTGAGAACAGGGTACTGGACCAGATGGGCCACTGGTCTGATCCAGCAGGCTCTTCTTTGCCCTGATGTGCTTCCTGCACCTTATTGCCTCTCTCCTTCCCCAGGTGGGAGCCCTTTGCCTGCTGCCTGCCCCCCATTATCAGCTGTTGACGCCAGACTTCTGCAAGAAGCGTCGATAACACACCTCGTAAATGCAGTCATGGGGCTCAAACTTTACCAGCTGGTGGAGTTCAGCTGGCAGTCACCTGGGTGCAAAGATACCTGAAGGGTGGAATAAACAAACGGCACGGTTTGAGGGTCAGCGGGTACCTAGTGCACAAAGTTCAGCCTCTCTGAGCAGATTAGATGCACAGCAGTCCAGTTTTAAAAATCATCTATCCTTTCAGGGAGCATTCCTAACTGCCCTCTTTCTCCATCCGCAAAGCCCAGTAGGGCTTTTCAGGAGTGCCACATCTGTGCAATAGGCAGGGCAGAAGGCAGAGGTGGCACACAGAGATCTCTTGGCTACTGCTGGCGGATTCCACTTCTGCCCACTGGTGAAAGGCCAAGAGAAGCCTGCAGGTCAATGTCAACTCCTACCCAGCCATCCAGCCCAAAGCAAAGAAGTTGGCTTAGTTTGCTGGTTAATTAAGTCTGCTTAATTAATTAATTAATTTCAACAGGGGCAAATGCATGGTTCTACACTTACGCAGGAATAACCAGGTGCTTCTTTGGCGAATCCTTGTAGCCGAGTAAGATTGTCTTCCATAAACACGGTCTTAACAATGAGTCTGTAAGTGACTGGAGGCTAATTCTGGATCCACACGTCCTTCCACAGTGGGGACATTGGTTTCCGGGAGGGAGTTGATCATGGTGTGGATTTGCCAAGCGTGCCTTCCTCTCAACACGTTTCTCCCTTGCATCCTGAGTTTGAGTGTCTTCAAAGCCCATTACACCTTTGGTAAAGGCTGTTCTCCAACTGGAGCGCTGGCAGGCCAGTGTTTCCCAGTTGTCAGTGTGTATACTACTTTTAAAGATTTGCCTTGAGACAGCCTTTAAACCTCTTTTGTTGACCACCAGCAATACACTTTCCATTTTTAAGTTCAGAATAAAGTAGTTGCTTTAGAAGACAATAATCATGACCAGTCCAACATGACCAATCCAACGAAGTTGATGTTGAAGAATCATTGCTTCAACACTGGTGATCTTTGCTTCTTCCAGTACACTGGCATTAGTTTGCCTGTCTTCCCAAGTGATGTGTAAAATTTTTCGGAGACACCATTGATGGAATCTTTCGAGGAGTTGGAGATGGCGTTTGTAAGTGGTCCATGTTTCACAAGCATACAGTAAGGTTGGTAGTAGAATAGCTTTGTGAACAAGCATTTTGGTTTCCCTGTGAATGTCCTGGTCCTCAAACACTCTGCACTTCAATCGGGAAAAAGCCGCACTCGTAGAGCTCAGGCGATGCTGGATTTCGGCATCAATGTTGGCCCTTGTTGAAAGATAACTGCCCAGGTAGGATAAGTGAATGACATTTTCCTATGTTACACCATTGAGTTGGATTTGTGGTGCTGCAGATGCACACCTGACTTGGCAGCAGTACATGTGAAAAGTATCTAGGCATCTAGATAGCAAAAGTAGCTAATGCTATTCTAGGCTGCATCAACAGAAGTCTAGTGTCTAGATCAAAGGAAGTAATTGTACTGCTCTATCCTGCCAACCTAGCAGTTCGAAAGCACGTCGAAGTGCAAGTAGATAAATAGGTACCGCTCCGGCGGGAAGGTAAACGGCATTTCCGTGTGCTGCTATGGTTCGCCAGAAGCGGCTTAGTCATGCTGGCCACATGACCCGGAAGCTGTACGCCGGCTCCCTTGGCCAATAAAGCGAGATGAGCGCCGCAACCCCAGAGTCGGCCACAACTGGACCTAATGGTCAGGGGTCCCTTTACCTTTACTTTATTCTGCCTTGGGCAGACCACAGCTGGAATACTGTGTCCAGTTCTGGGTGCCACAATTTAAGAAAGATGTTTTGCAAAGGAGGGTGTGCAAGGGAACCTGTGCAAAGGAGTTTGACCAAAATGTTCAAGCGTCCGGAAACCAAGCCTTATGAAGAATACTTGAGGGAGTTGGGCATGGAGAAGAAAATACCGAGAGGTGATATTTGAGAGTAGTACATGTGAAAAGGATCTAGGAGTCTTGGCTGACCACAAACTTGACATGAGCCAACAGTGTGACGCGGCAGCTAAAAAAGCCAATGCAATTCTGGGCTGCATCAATAGGAGTATAGCATCTAGATCAAGGGAAGTAATAGTGCCACTGTATTCTGCTCTGGTCAGACCTCACCTGGAGTACTGTGTCCAGTTCTGGGCACCACAGTTCAAGAAGGACACTGACAAACTGGAACGTGTCCAGAGGAGGGCAACCAAAATGGTCAAAGGCCTGGAAGCGATGCCTTATGAGGAACGGCTAAGGGAGCTGGGCATGTTTAGCCTGGAGAAGAGGAGGTTCAGGGGTGATATGATAGCCATGTTCAAATATATAAAAGGATGTCACATAGAGGAGGGAGAAAGGTTGTTTTCTGCTGCTCCAGAGAAGCGGACACGGAGCAATGGATCCAAACTACAAGAAAGAAGATTCCACCTAAACATTAGGAAGAACTTCCTGACAGTAAGAGCTGTTTGACAGTGGAATTTGCTGCCAAGGAGTGTGGTGGAGTCTCCTAATTTGGAGGTCTTTAAGCAGAGGCTTGACAACCATATGTCAGGAGTGCTCTGGTGGTGTTTCCTGCTTGGCAGGGGGTTGGACTCGATGGCCCTTGGGGTCTCTTCCAACTCTATGATTCTATGATTCTATGATATACATTCATCCATACATCGTTTTATCCAAACTAAGGCCCAGGGGCTGGATCCGGCCCAATCGCCTTCTAAATCCGGCCCACGGATGGTTAAGGAATCTGTGTGTTTTTACATATGTAGAATGTTTGCTTTTATTTGAAATGCATCTCTGGGTTATTTGTGGGGCATAGGAATTAATTCATCCCCCCCAAAAAAATATAGTCTGCCCCCCCCCACAAGGTCTGAGGGACAGTGGACTGGCCCCCTGCTGAAAAAGTTTGCTGACCCCTGTATTATCTGTATGCTGCCTTTCCATAGTCCAAACCATGTTCAAGGTGTCTTGAAAAATGAACAAAATTACTAAAAATTACTAATTCTAAAATGAAAAATGAACAAAATTACTAAAAATTACTAATTCTAAATGTAACAAAAGCAGTCATGGGCAATAAATAAAACATCAAGAAGTACACATAAAGTAAGTCATGAGCTCTAAAATAAAGATACAAATAAGTAATTTGTATTACTTACCCCCCACAAACAATACCCCAGTCCAAGCAGCCTCAGCTTCTGCAGCTGGAGTCAATCAGGGACCCATTCTTCCAGCCCATGTGGGAAATGATTGTGCTGCCGGCATGCTGAATAGAGCCCATGGCTCTTTTAACATGCTCTTGAGAGACCAGAGCAGCTCTGCTTTCTGAGATTTCCAAGGGCAAGGCAACTCCGGGCCTATATAAGTCCTAAAGAGCACCTGCACCATCTGGTGGTCACTACCTGATGTGACCACTTCGGTCGGTTTGACTAGTATTGTATTCACAATAGCAGTTAAAATCAAAGCAGTTAATACATTTCTGGATAGCAATGAGCACGCCTGCTACAACGTCTGAAGCCAGAGCTCCACGTTCAAAGATGCCTCACACTTGCCACATTTTGTTTCTGCTTTTCCTTTTTCAGAAGAGATTTCCACCGAAGGACCGAATCTCAAAGTCTCAGTGCAAGCGCCTTTCGTTTTTCAACAGGTTGCCATACTTACTGCCAGGCATTGTTGATGGGAAGCTTGGCTTCTATTTTCCACCATGTGATAAACTGCAAGAGAAAAAATAAAGTTCGTTACTTGGTGCAGCTGATGCTATTAACAGGCTTACAACTAACTCCCGCTGAACAGTGAAGAGAGTGTAATAAACAAAAATCTGCCCTTATTCCCTTATGGGGGACACAAGAGCCCATATAGAGTCCTTTGCAGGTTCTCCATCAGTAGGAGAAAATAACAGAGACCAACCAGAGAATATTGAGAAGCAAAACAGCTAGTAAGTCTGATCTTTATTGACTGTTGCAACAGGGTGCCCCCTTCACACGCAGGAGAAGGAGGAGGACCCCGAACCAAGGTGTGCCCACCCTTATATAGATATTTTAAACTGCCTTCCCTGGTGCTCAAGACAACCCTCTCCCCCAAACATCATACCTATATCACAGAAAAGGCGGTCTACAACAGAAATCTGAGTGCGTTATTTATCTCCTGTCTGGAAAGGTACCTGTTAATGGTCACTTGACTGGATACCCTGGGGAGCCTGGCCAGTCTTTTGCAATGATAAATACTTAGTTCCTGAGCCAGGTCACAGGCTCACCCTATTCATATACAGACATACCCTTAAGACAGGATTTGTGAACAAAAAGACAATGGGGAGGCTTTTTCATTTTCCTTCGATCTTGCAGAGAAATATTTGAGGTCAATTTGGGAGGGACAAAATGGTTTCAGGGCTTTTTCTGTGGAGTTTCGGACATGTGGTTTATATATGCAGTTATGAATATATATTCCTGTACCCGTGAAAATCTACGAAAGCATATATATATATATATATATATATATATATATATATATATATATATATTGCTGCCAAGGAGTGTGGTGGAGTCTCCTTCTTTGGAGGTCTTTAAGCAGAGGCTTGACAACCATATGTCAGGAGTGCTCTGATGGTGTTTCCTGCTTGGCAGGCGGTTGGACTCGACGGCCCTTGTGGTCTCTTCCAACTCTAGGATTCTATATGATTCTATTACCTTCAGGAGCTGAGGGCCTCAATCCAGCCCTGGAAACATCTGTAATTGGGGAGGCCGGGGGCGGGATATTTCTGCTGTCCTCAAACCACCCCCAAATAATATTTCCCTCTGCACTGTTTGGATGAGAGCTGCGTGGCAGGCGACTGAATCCCCCCCCCCAGTCCTTGCCAGAGATGGGGCTTTTCAGAGCCCCCCAGGAATATAGGGAAGGGGGGGTGTCTTCCTACTATGAAAAATTTAATTTTCATAGTATTTTATTAATATTATGTTGTTGTTTAGCCGTTTAGTCGTGTCCAGCAATCAGCCTTCTTGATGGTCCAGCTCTCACTTCCATACATCACTACTGGGAAAACCATGGCTTTTACTGTACGGACCTTTGTTGGTAAGGTGATGTCTCTGCTTTTTAAGATGCTGTCTAGGTTTGTCACTGCTTTTCTCCCAAGGAGCAGGCGTCTCTTAATTTCGTGACTGCTGTCACCATTTGCAGTGATCGTGGAGCCCAAGAAAGTAAAATCTCTCACTGCCTCCATTTCCCCCCCCCGTCTATTTGCCAGGAGGTGATGGGCCCAGTGGCCATGATCTCCGTTTTCTTGATGTTGAGCTTCGAGAACACTGTCCCACCATCTCATCCTCTGCCGTCCCCTTCTCCTTGTGCCCTCCATCTTTCCCAACATTTCCAGGGAGTCTTCTCTTCTCATGAGGTGGCCAAAGTCTTGGAGCCTCAGCTTCAGGATCTGTCCTTCCAGTGAGCACTCAGGGCTGATTTCCTTCAGAATGGAGAGGTTGGATCTTCTTGCAGTCCACGGGACTCTCCAGAGTCTCTCCTCCAGCTTAATTGTATTTCAGTTCAATAACTTTATTAAAATACATGTTTTGTTACGTGCAAATGGCTTGAGATACCTATGAGGTCCATAAATGACCACATAGCATCTATTCAACCCCAAAAACAGGGGCCATTTGTTGCTGACGAAGGAGAGCTGGACATAGAAAGGGCCCCGTTCCCTTCAGGCGCTGAGGGCCTCGTCCAACCTCAATCCGGCCCTGCGGCTGGCCTACCTCACAGGCTTGTTGTGAGGGCAGAAATGTGCCTGCGCATGCGCGAGAGTTCCTTGGGATAGAAATGCGCAAGCAAGTAAACTGATAAATACAAATGAGGAAAGGAAAAGCGGGCGGGGAGCGAGCGTCGCCGCGGGGTCGGTCTAGATGACCCTGGTCGGCGCCGGACCCCTTTGCGCGAACGCGGCGGCGCTGAGGCGAGGGACTACAGCGCCCACAATGCACCGCGCGCGGCGGCCGAGCCTCGCGAAGGGCCGGAAAGGCGGGCCAAGATGGCGGCGGCGGCGGCGCCTGCTCTGAGGCGGAGGCCCCGGCGGTGAGTCCTGCCCTGGGGGGGGGGCGGGAGGGGAAGAAATATTAGCCTTATTATCGCTATTATCGTCATTATTTATTAAATCCCCGCCCCCTCGCTGTGAGGGAGTGCGGGGTCTGGGGTCTTTCCCTCCCCCCAAAAAAGATACTCCTCCCCCCCATTCGCTTTGGGGTTGAGGGGGGGCACTCCATGGAGCTCAAAGTCCAAAGGCAGGCAGCCCCCCCGGGACACGCTTCTCTGCCCGTGTTCACACACACACAGAAACCAGGGGGTGGACTAGATGTCCCTTGGGGTTCCCTTCCTAGCCCTCCTCCTCCCTCCTCAGTTCCATTATTGTATCCTGTGAGAGGCCTTGATCGGGTATGTGTGAGAGTGTGAGAGTTCTTTTTCCCTAATAATAATAATAATAATAATAATAATAATAAATTTATTATTTATACCCCGCCCACCTGGCTGGGCTTCCCCAGCCACTCTGGGCGACTTCCAATTTTTTTAGATCCAATTTATTAATTTTATAATAACCAAAAAAACCAAAAAAGAAGATCACAATCAAAAATTTAAATCATTCGCCTTCATTGACTTCCCTCCACTCCCCCTCCTGGTTCCATTCTTTTATACTTATTCATGCACGTCCGTCAAATCTTATATTCTTAGCAGTCCAATTTTAAAGCCTTGTTCATGTTGTTACAAGAGACCTTTAGAAGTTTCATGTAAAAGCCTGCACACAAGGCTTGCAAAGTGTGCATTAAATATCTCCCCCCTTTTTAAAAAAAGAATCAATGTCCTTTTTCTTTCTTGGGTTTCCAATGATCTAATATGTCCTGCATATAGTTGCTATTAATTTGATTCTGAATTGATTTTAGAATGCATTTTGATTAATAGATTGTGATTTTATGTTAATTGTGTTACTTTTACTGTTAGCTGCTCTGAGCCTGGCTTTGGCTGGGGAGGGCGGGATATAAATAAAATTTTATTATTATTATATTATTATTATAGTTCATTAATTTGTTTTGCCAATCTTCTTTGTGAGAGTTTTTCTGATGGGGGGGGAGTGTTGAGTTTTTTTTCCTGAGCCCCCCTTCCTCCTTCCCCCTATCCGCCTTTCTCTCCCCTCCACCAAGTTGGAGTGTAAACCTGCTCGCCAGTAGAACCATTGCCTCCCACCTCCCAAAATGGGGTTCCTGTTTCTTTCCAGGAAGCGTTTCTTGGCGGTTTCTAAGCCATCTGCCCTGGATGCTTTCATTGAGATTCCTGCGAAGATGCTAGAATATTTAGAACTTGCAAAAATGACTGAGAGAATAAGAGGAGACTCAAATCAGGGAGTCAGTAAAGATAGGACAATATTCAAAGAATATCTTCAAAAGTACAATCGAACCTCCGTTTACGTAACCCCCTAGTTACGTAAACTTTGGGATGCATGTGCGGCAAACCTGGAAGTATTTTACGAGGTTTCACCGTGCATGCATGCGCAGAAGCGGTCCTCAGGTTGTGGAAACCTCGGGATCCGATCGGACCCCCGGAATGGATCCTGTCCGCAACTGGAGGTACCACTGTACTGTGATAATGCAAAGCTCCTGACAAATTTTGATTGAATCTTGAAATATAAGGAAATTAGAGAAGTCAAAATTTTCCTGATAAGTAATGGGAAAATAATAATGAAGTGCGTATAGAACAATAAGATGTAATAAGTGCAATGAGGTGAATCAAAAGTTACAGTGTGTGTTATGCTAAATGTGTAATGTTGTTAGTTTATGGTCTGTTTAGGTTTGGGGTTTTTTTGGTCTATATTCGATGTAAATTGTTTTGCAAAAAAGAAAAAGAAAAAAGAGATTCCTGCATTGCAGGGGGTTGGGATGGATGACCCCGCGGGGTCCCTTGCGACTCCACGGTTCCGTGATTCTGCCAGCATCTGCTTGCTTTGTTTCGGTTTTAAAAGCTCCCTCGCCGCCTAACGGTTAAAAACTCCCAAGTGGCGAAGTTGGGGCACCCCTTGTCCCCCCAGGGTCTCTGCAGAGGGAAGTGTGCGCAAAGAAGGAATGCTCCAACTTCTTCTTGCCCCCCTCCCCACTTCCTGCTCTCTTGTGGCAACTCAAGAGCCTGGGGCTGCCACCCTCCTCTGCTGTTAGAATGGCAGAGTTGGAAGGAAAGGGCCCCCTGAGGGCCATCTAGCCCAACCCCCTGCAGTGCAGGCAAAACATCCCTGGCAGATGACCATCCAATTTATGCATTAAAACACCTTGCTGCTTTCCAAAAACACAGGCTTCTGTGTCTACACTGAAGGGGGGGGGTCTTGGTATTGCTAAGGGAACCTGGTGAGCAAAACCCAGCATGGCAGAACGCCCTTGGTTGTAGGCAATGGCCTTAGTAAGGCGGGGCAAAAATCACATCTGGCCTTTCCGGATATTGTCAGAGAGAACAGCTGGCCGTGAATTACAAGAAAACCAAAGTCATGGTTTTCTCAAGAAACTATAGGGTCCCTGCATGGCGCATGTACAACCAACTAATTGAGCAGGTCAAAGTTTTCAAATATCCTGGGCTTATTTTCCAGTCTATGGGGTCATGGGGAGCAAATGTGCAAAAGAAAAAGCGTCCCAAAGCGCCAAAATTCTGACAAGCTTTTTCTGCACAAAAGGTGGTAAACATGCACCATCAGTCCTGGAAGTGTTCCAAGCTGAACCCCCAGCACAGCTATGATATGGGGCCCAGGTTTGGACAGGCACTCACTTTGGATCTTGATTCAAAACCCTAAAATGTGTTTTTTATAATTGACTTTTTATTTCTAGTCTTTGTATATCGTATTGTTGTTTTATTGCTATGGCTGATGCAAAGAAAGATTCATTCAATCAATCACATCTCGGCCAGTCTCCCACCCCTGCTCTTCCTTAAGATTTGCCAGCCTCACAAGAACTTCGTGACTTTGGCATATCTGTGTATGAGATGGCGCCCATTTCACAGGTGGCACAGTAACCTCTTCTGTGCTCTGCATTGAATTGATTCAGACCTTGTCTTTAGGCACTAGTGAGTGAGTGGAGGGGCAGAGGGCTGCTTCTTCCATCCTCTGTGCCCCATACGGAAGCCTAAAGGGCTGCTAGAGGGGAGGCTGGGCTCTCCCTTCCTCTGATAATCTCCCAGCTCACTAGTAACTTTGCAGACTTTTTTGTAAAGTTTTTTCATTTCATTTTATAACGTATCTCTTTTTTTTTTATTTTGGCCATCCCTCGTAGCCGAGTAAGATTGGCTTCCATAAACATGGTTTTAACAATGAGTCTGTAAGTGACTGTGGAGGCCAATTCTAGATCCACACGTCCTTCACACAGTGGGGACATTGGTTTCCGGGCAGGAGTTGATCACGGTGTGGATTTGCCAAGCGTGCCTTCCTCTCAGCACGTTTCTCCCTTGTGTCCTGAGTTCGAGTGTCTTCAAAGCCCGTGACACCTTTGGTAAAGGCTGTTCTCCAACTGGAGCGCTCGCAGCCCAGTGTTTCCCAGTTGTTGGCGTTTATACTACATTTTTTTAACGGAGAGAACAATTGTAACTGCAGACGAAAATTAAAAGAAGAAAAGCAAAACTCTAGAATAGGCATGCAGAATGAGTACAATTCATCTTCATCTCATTTCTATACAGCTTTATACTTTATAGAAAAAATCTCAACATGGTTTACAGCCCATTAAATCATCAAATCAAACAACCCAGAATAAAACAAATTCAGGGCTTCGAGGAAAACCTTGCAGATCCTTTTCTAAGTGACATTTTGCTTTCCCCTTATTTATTTACCTGCCTCATTTATATAGTTGCCCCATAGCAGAAGTACTCTAGGAAGCCAGTGTTAAAATAATGAAGTCCAAGTAAAGACTATCAAAGTTATCAGATTATGAATATTTGTGGCCATATTGCCAAGGCTGCTGAATGGCCGAGTAAAAGCGCATCCCCTTACCTCTCTTTAGC
This sequence comes from Podarcis liolepis, assembly GCF_965112155.1. Lineage (NCBI taxonomy): Eukaryota > Metazoa > Chordata > Lepidosauria > Squamata > Lacertidae > Podarcis > Podarcis liolepis. Next base: position 1,848,724 of record NC_139560.1, on the reverse strand, counting down.
TACCGTACTTGGATTGTTGGTGAGAGACAGCTGAGAGGTAACTAACTACCTTTATTCAGCCTTATGGAACAATTTCCTATTACAGCTGAGAGGTAACTAACTACCTTTATTCAGCCTTATGGAACAATTTCCTATTGTTGCTTCACTATAGAACTCTTCTCAGCCAAGACGGTTTCTTTAGGTCCTAAGGAACAGGTATTTATTGCCTATAATCCACAATACGCTCTCAGCTTTTTAAAAAAGTGCAGCTGCCAGTATCAGTGTATCCTGGTGGAGTTTAACAGCGCATGATGTTGCTCAGGGTTTTTCTCTGGAGACTGTGCTACAATTGAAGTGACCCCAAGGGACCCCTCATCTCTGGTGCATCGTCAGGCAAGTGCTGTCGCTGCGTGTTTGTACAAGCCTGCCAAAGTGTACAAATAGCTTTCTGCATTAAGTTTTCCGCATTAAGTTATCAGTGATACACTTTTCTAAAACATTTGGTTGCCCAGATCCCTCAAAATGTGACCTTCATTCCTAGAATCATTTGAAATGTTCTGCCCTGAGCACAGGTAGCTCTTTGGAGGTTAAAATAGTTCTAAATTGTCGTGGTTTTTTCAACCTTCTAAACTGGAAAAATGCTCCGGGGTTTGTTGGCACTGTAATCACAGCAGAGGCAAATGACAGTTCTTCCGTGTTGCGAATGAGGCTGGCTCTAGGGCTGTGCCCTTGGCTGCATAATTCTGTGCCGTCCTTCCTCTCTGAGGAACTGGCGCACTAAGACGCTGTGTGTCCTGCCAAGGTGGGTCTCTCTCTCTCTTTGTATCAGTGACAAGGCGTGGAGGGACAGGGGCTGCTTTGTTCTCCTTGGGGTGATTGTCAGGACTTTGGCACAGCTTTGGGTGACAGTGCGGGTACTTCGTAGCGTTGGGTGGTGGTGATTCTAGGATTTTGTGAGATAAAATGATGGCACGGAGTGACAGTTTCTCTGATGGTGTAGTGGGAAGGTCATTGCAGGACGCGGTTTTTGCCTCGAGAAAAAATTGTGCAAGGCAGGAAGGATTTTTTAAAAAAATCTACCTTAAACAGTTCTAGGAAAATATCGTTGGGAATTTCTAGCTGGGCATTTCAGAACTTTTTTCCACAAAGAAAAGAACATGTGGTTATGGAACAAAGAATAAACCATTCTTTTTTTGAGCATAGTGTTGGAAACCTCTGTTACTGAGAAGGATGCAAAGATCCAAACTCAGCTTTGATGAAGAAACATTAAAGTAAGGTATTTCCCCCCCAAACTATATTATTATTACAAGCTGTCATTAATTTTAACTTTTACAGCTCCCACAATGAATATTTTAAACATTGCCGTTCTTTTTCTCCCTTTTCTCTATTCACATGATGTCTTGAAAAGAAAATGTATTTTGAGGATTTTCCCCCCTGAAAAGATGGCATTGGTGCACTGTTTAAATTGGGGCATTTAAACAAAAACTCATTTTTTTAATTCAGTGAAGGTTGTGATTAAAAGTCAGATAAGGCAAAAAGAAAACCATAATTGGATGGAAAGCCAGTTAAACGCATGGCTGCTATATAGGTTAAGACACACAGATTGCTCTGTATTCTACATATGAGGTGATGCAGATGGCATGGCCTTTCCTAAAATAATATAGTTTTGTCTTGTAGCAAGTAGAGTGGGAAGTGTAGTTTTCCAGTCAACTATCTGTCTGGGTAGATAGCAGATTGCACCTCTGTAATAATGAATACGTAGAAGTCTTTAGACAATTTTAAAACCATATTCCACCCCCCCCCCTTGCTGTTAAGACAGTTTTGTAAGCTTGTTATGTAAGGTTATGGTGGCACTGGGATGAATCCTGGCCTCCAGAGTCCCAACTCCGACTGTCCATTAGTCCGTGCAATTTAGATACTGTCTTTGAGTGAAGAAGGGGAACTGGTGACAAGCTTTCCTGGGTACCGTATGATGCATCCGTGCATTAAGGGATATGAACTGATTGCTTCCCTTCTGACTGTTTCATTCAGTTAGTTCTTGTCTGTCACTCTGCAGTAAAAAATAAACATATGTTGGAGTCACCAGAGCAGCAGAATCCTCACAGTTGCTGCAGATTCCAACCTTTTGGTTCCAAAACTTCGTATTTAGTTGCTCTGTAAGAAACATTTGTAGACTAAAGGAGAGCAGATGTAGCTTGAATGCAGACGTAGTTTAAATGCTCCAGAACATGAGTACAGTGGTACCTCGGGTTAAGTACTTAATTCTTTCCGGAGGTCTGTTCTTAACCTGAAACTGTTCTTAACCTGAAGCACCACTTTAGCTAATGGGGCCTCCCGCTGCTGCCTTACTGCCGGAGCACAAATTCTGTTCTCATCCTGAAGCAAAGTTCTTAACCCGAGGTATATTTCTGGGTTAGCAGAGTCTGTAACCTGAAGCGTCTGTAACCTGAAGCGTATATAACCCGAGGTACCACTGTACCTGACGAGGGAGTCTGCTTCATCACACCAATGTGGTGGGAAATATGAGCCCCAGGTAGTGGAGCATTTGATTGGATTTTAGATCATCAGAACAACTGCTTGTAACATGCTCTAGTACAAGGTGCCCTATGGCCTAGATGCTGCTGAGCTATAAAATCCCTAATCTAAGTCAGTCCATCTGAGTATCAGTTCTAGGGTTCTCAAGCAGAAACTCCCAGAAATTAACAGCTCAAGTTATTAGCTGTTGCATGAATATTTAAATCTTCTGCGTCCTATCCACGTGGTTGCATGCCCTCCTCACACGTTTTCGTTTCGTTTTGCCTGCAAAATAAATATTTGAAAGGCCAGCAGTAGATGAAACACCATGAAACCCATCCGGTTTCTTTATGTCTCAGTCTAACTTACTTAGCAGGGTTGTTGTGAGGACAAAATTCTACAATCCAGTGTACGCTGCCCTGTCAAATCCTTGGAAAAAGAGGACATGCATTTGATAATGTTATTTCGCTACTAGTAATAGAACTTGTTGTAAGGCAGTTTTTGTTTAATGCGCCTTAGCGCATCATCTGTCCTTCATGTTGTTGTTGTTTAGTCGTTTAGTCTTGTCCGACTCTTCGTGACCCCCTGGACCAGAGCACGCCAGGCCCTCCTGTCTTCCACTGCCTCCCGCAGTTTGGTCAAACTCATGCTGGTAGCTTCGAGAACACTGTCCAGCCATCTCGTCCTCTGTCGTCCCCTTCTCCTTGTGCCCTCCATCTTTCCCAACATCAGGATCTTTTCCAGGGAGTCTGTCCTTCATAGTCTGTTCCATTTCCACATTGCTCCATCCCACTTATTTTTGTGCAAGGCAAGATGTGGCCTGAGAGATACCCACCTGCATTTTCCATTGTTTTTAACCTCTGTCAGAGCAGCAATATTTTAAAAGAAATGTTTGAACTCTGCCTTTATGTTTGGGGCAATCAGCAACAGCACATGGTCAAGCTAGCTAGCTCATTTTATGTATGTTCATGGCTTCTTCTTCTTCTTCTTCTTTTGGCCTTTGAGGTCTGACAGTCATTAAGATTGAATTTTGATTATGGTATGGCCGATCACGAAATCAGAGGCATTAATTAAAGCCATGCTGCTCATAGACAAGACAGCAGAAGTGTACCCACAAAAGCCAGGGAAGCTGTTACATAATTGACACCACCCACAGACATAGTTTCGCTTCCTCTGTTGTGTTCCTTTGCTTCTTCTGTACACGTGCCTTCTTCCCACAGTTGTGCAAAGAGGCATTTATCTTTTTGGCTTTGCCTCAAAGGGCAAAAAAGGCATGAACGTACATAAATGAGCTAGCTAGCAGACCATGTGCTGTTGCTGATTGCCCCAATCATAAAGGCAGAGTTAAAACATTTCTTTAAAATATTGCTGCTCTGACAGATGGAAAATGCAGGTGGGTATCTCTCAGTCCATCCATCCCCTGCCTTCATGAGCTCTGTACAATATCACATTAAGAAAGGAATGTCAGAGGGGATGCATGTTGATGGTGAGGGATGCAGAAAATATAGTTCCTGTGTAGAAAACTAAGGCATAATTCACCTCGGAGTTCTGCGCAAACTCCCCTGCAGCCCTCAGGAGCTTCAGAAAAACTGTGGTCATGCCCTTGCTCAGCTTTGTTCCATTTCATTGGGACTTGTGCAGAGAAGGGAATTATCCAGTTGAAGTGCATCCTATTTCTCTACTTGAAAGCTTCCCCAAGGCAAGATTTAGAAAGGTTTGCACCACTGAACTCTGGCACGTATGCAGTTGCTCCAAACCCTACACTGAAATGTATTAATAACCAAATTTAATAGCGTTAAGCTTAATAACTAACATTAAAAAGGTAAAGGTGGTTGTTGTTTAGTCGTGTCCGACTCTTCCTGACCCCATGGACCAGAGCACGCCGGCACTCCTGTCCTCCACCGCCTCCCGCAGCTTGGTCAAACTCATGCTGGTAGCCTTGAGAACACCGTCCAAACATCTCATCCTCTGCCGTCCCCTTCTCCTTGTGCCCTCAATCTTTCCCCCCTGACCATTAGGTCCAGTCGCGGACGACTCTGGGGTTGCGGCGCTCATCTCGCTTTATTGGCCGAGGGAGCTGGCGTACAGCTTCCGGGTCATGTGGCCAGCATGACTAAGCCGCTTCTGGCGAACCAGAGCAGCGCACGCAAACGCCGTTTACCTTCCCGCCGGAGTGGTACCTATTTATCTACTTGCACTTTGACGTGCTTTCGAACTGCTAGGTTGGCAGGAGCAGGGACCGAGCAACAGGAGCTCACCCCGTCACGGGGATTCAAACCGCTGACCTGGATGGGGATTCAAACTGCCAAACTTCTGATCGGCAAGCCCTAGGCTCTGTGGTTTAGACCACAGCGCCATCTGCGTCCCATAACTAACATTATTTGGCCTTATATCTAGGAGTTGGACGGTGATACCCTAAACATGGGCAGATTCTCTTTTCTAATAGAGTGGAGCCTGTTTAAGACTTCTGCCGCCTGCCCTGTGATCTTGGGCATGTTTACTTGGGGAGAGAATGCTATTAAATCCAGTGGGAGTTGCTCTCATGTAATTGTGTATCGGACTCCGCCTTTCGAAAGGTCTGGAGGCACATGGCACAGCTTCATTTAGAAGCTAAGCAGATTTGGCCCTGCGAACAGCCTGAGTGGAAAGACAGCCTGGCAGCCCAAGGGGAGCTGCTCTGAGCTCCTCCAAGACGGAAAGGGGCATCAGTGTAAGATCTAAATATTAACTCCTGGATGATCAGAGAGGGCCTCTTCTCCAGGTTCCCCATCACCTGGAGGCAGTGGTTAGTTGTCTGGGAAAAGGGCATTTTTAGCAGTGACACTCGTTTTGAAATTCTCACCCAATAGAGGATTTCTCCAGTGCCTACTCTGATGTCTTTCTGGAGCTGGGCAAAGACTTTTATATTTTCCCAGGTTTTTAGCTCTTGCTAATCTGTTTTGTTTTGGCCTTCATTTTATGTCTTCATGCTGCTTTGAAAGATCTGCCTTGTTTCTGAATGTGAATTCTGATTGATGTATTTTATCAAAGCAATTGTGGAACTGAAATACAATTAAGAAGAAGTATATTAATAGTGAATTTTTTTTGGGGGGGGGGCCCAAGAGAGTGGGGCCCTAAGCTATAGCTTGTTTAGCTTATACGTAAATCCGGCACTGCTTGTGGACAGGACTAGGGGCTGGATGGGTTGTCTCTTGGTCCTGAGCTCTTAGCTCCATGTCTTCAATGGGATCTTCTTCTCTCTTCACTGTTCAGCGGGAGTTAGTTGTAAGCCTGTTAATAGCATCAGCTGCACCAAGTAACGAACTTTCTTTTTTCTCTTGCAGTTTATCACATGGTGGAAAATAGAAGCCAAGCTTCCCATCAACAATGCCTGGCAGTAAGTATGGCAACCTGTTGGAAATGTAAGGCGCTTGCACTGAGACTTTGAGATTCGGTCCTTCGGTGGAAATCTCTTCTGAAAAAGGAAAAGCAGAAACAAAATGTGGCAAGTGTGAGGCATCTTTGAACGTGGAGCTCTGGCTTCAGACGTTGTAGCAGACGTGCTCATTGCCATCCAGAAATGTATTAACTCCTCTTGTGAATACTCCTAGCAGCTAGAGGGCTTGAGTCTTAAGCTGCTAGGCAAATGTAGCAGTCAAAGTGGAACTCCCTCCAGTGCAGAGCAAAAACTGCTATTTAAATACTTAGCAGAAAATAAAATGGACACTTATCGGTAAAATCTGGCTAACTCTTTTTTTATCAAGACATTCATAATAGAGAGGTCAAGAAATAAATATTCCCACAATTGAAACGAAAGCTTGATGAAGGAAATAACTGGTGTGCAGTTAGTACTGAGGTTCACAATCACACAGTCTTTAGATGTGGCTGCTATAATTAAAACATGCACAAAAATGGGAAATCCATTGTAGTACCGGTAATTACTGGCTAAGATGGGCAAGTAGCTCAGCTACTTGTATTCTTGTGCTTCTTTATTTTCTTGTATGCTTGGGTATATCTCCCTTTAAAAATAATAATAAAAAAAAATCAGTATTTATCCATGTTTAATTTTTTTTAAAAAAATTCTAAGTTATTCAGAAGCTCTGGTCTAGGGGGAAAAAGGGTTACCTCTCTTTAAAAGACAGACCGTTCATTTTCAAGTGTGGTGCCCCTTTTTAAAAACACCTAGTTCAGTGACTTAGAAACATCAATACTTTTCTATTCAGATATTTCTAAGATGCTTTGTGTGTGAGAAGCCTTGATCCTTCTTGCAGAACTAGTGAAATACAATGGCCTTTGATTTCAATATTTTTTCATACTTTTGTGTGTGCACATGAGTACCACAACCTTTCCTTCTGTAGCTGGCATTGTGTCTTGGCTGTCTTTGACAATGGATTAGAAAGAGAGAGAGAGAGATCCTTTTAAAGTACGCTTTTCAAGTGTGAACAATGTATTCCTTTTATTGAGTGCAGCAGTTGATCAGCATCACTCAGGCTAGGAAGAGAAGGAGCTCTTTCAACATAACAAACAGCAACATGACATTGGCTATACAGCAGATGCAACATTACAGAAGAAGTGTTCTGTACTTCTGGAGCGTTGGCGGGCTGCTAAAGTGAATGTCAAGCTTAAGGCTAATAGCATTTGGAGGTTGCTTGCATGGATGTGGTGAGCTCTTTGCTTTCACTAAAATTGTATCAAAAATGATCTTCAAATAGATTTAGTTATTTATTTGCTGCTTATGTTCATACTCTTGCCTTCCTCCAAATGGAGCCAGGGAGGCTAACAGCAATTTAAACCATTCAAAACCATTCTCTCTCTCTCTCTCTCTCTCACACACACACACACACACACACACACGTGTGTGTGTGTGTGTGTGTGTATAAAAAATAATAATTAAACAATTCAAACACTGAAGACAGCATCGGTTCATAAAGTACCCTCTCTTGATACACTGTACAATTAGGCACCAAATGCTAGCAAAACTAAATGTGGTTTTAGGTGATGTCGCCAATAAGGGAGATAATCTGATCACAGCTTCGTTCCATAAGAAGGGGCCTTAACTGAGAAGGCCCTGCTCGGCACCACCTCCCGGTAAACCTTGGCCATTGGTGACACTGAGCAGAGCCTTCCCAGCAGATCTCAAAACCTAGGCTGGGGAACAGTAAGGGAGAACCTCCTTTAAGTACCGAGGTCATATAGGATTTAGTATCCTGGAACCAATACCTTGAATTGGTTCTGGTGGCCAAAAGGCAGACAGTGCAGAGTTCAGTGTATCAGCATTTTGCACTTATTGCAGCCTCTGAACCATCTTCAAGGTCAGCCCCATGTGTAGTACATTGCAGTAGTCCATTTAAAAAAACAACGTGTAAGATGAGCATTCAGTCTAGGTCTCTTGGTTCAGGAGTATTGAAAGCCTGTGAATGCAACAAGGCAGTACATTACTGGTCTCTACTACAATAGGTTGTAGTAATAATCATGATGGAACCAGAGGAGGAGAAAGGTTGTTGTTGTTGTTGTTGTTGTTTAGTCGTGTCTGACTCTTCGTGACCCCCTGGACCAGAGCACGCCAGGCACTCCTGTCTTCCACTGCCTCCCGCAGTTTGGTTATCGCACAGAAGCTGCTGCAGCAGCAGGCTGCTGTCTGGCCCGGAGCGCTATTTGACGCTTGTCCTGCTAGCAGCATTAAACAGCCAGCCCTCTGTACCAATGTGGGTGGCTGGGTTACAGTGTGTACATATATTTCTGCACAGAACTGTATTAGGTTTATTTCTGCAAATGTTAATGCAGTTTTTTATGGGTAGTATTTTGAGAGAGTTTGTTTCCTTTCTCCTTTAACCCTACGCTTATTCGGCTGTAAATAATAGGCTAAGCTTCTTATTAGGACAATGGAGAAATGTCCTTTCTCCTTTTGTGCGTCTCATTACAAGGTGGCCAGGCTTAGTTACATGCATGTCAGGTGCACTGACCCTGGCCGTGTGGGGCCAGGCACTCTCTTTCATTTCCAGAGCTTGGCATTGTCGGTGCAATTGGATACGCGGCGTTCTCATGTGCAGGGTCCCTTGGCGCTTCTGTCACGTGCAGGGCTGGCTAGATAAGTGTGTGCTGCCTGTACCTGAATTTGACATTGCCGAGCCCGGGCAGGAGAGAGCCGGGAAGGTGTAGAGGGGCAGCTAAAGAAAGGTGGAACTGCAGAACTGCCAGGAGGGTACAGGATGAAGACATATGTGGCAGTTCCTGTGGCTGAGCAAGATAAGTCCTATGACTACAATCCTGAATGGGAACCAGGCCCATGCGTGTGCCTTGGTAGGTGAATTCTTCAGAGCGCCTTCTCTTCCCCTTCCCTCCCTCACCCCTGTTCCGTTATTTGGCTGAGAAGGAACATTGCTTTCTTTTGAAAGTTTGAAAAACATCTGTATACTTAAACTGTCCTCTTTCTCTTCTTAATATCCTCAATGCATGCAGTTCAGTATTTGAGCAAACCCATGGATTATTTCTAAGTTGAAAGGGGGGGGGCAGTGTGAAAAGAGATGTTAACATGAGCCTCTTGTTCCAACGTGGAGTAAACTGTGCTGTTGATTTTACTGCAGATAAAATTTCAAGCTGCTTTTTCCTTGTTTCCCTACATATGTCTCCCCAGACACATATTCTCCAGGTATATAAGTCTGTTCTTACTGTGTGGACCAGTTGCTGGCATGTACCATAACTGTATACACTTAACGTTGGCGTTGCTGCCTCCTTGCATGGTAGCATAGTGGTTTTCTTGGTTTGATCGAGTGTAACCGTGTGCTGAAATCTTGGAAATTTGACCAGTTGGAAGCTAATGTTGGTTGCCCCATATTAGACCGAAGGAAGGAATTTGCAGAGGGGGAGAGGGAAGGCAACTGCATACAGGAAAGGACAAATGTCCACTTCAAAATTAACATTTCTGAGTTCTTGAGCGGGGTGTTCTAGATCAGGGAACCTCAGTCCAGAGGTGGCCCTCCTAACCTTTCTGACTGGCCCTTGGAATGCTCCCCAGTGCTTTTTCTGGGCTGGTTTGTGTCCTTGAACTCCCACATTGCCCCTCTCTTGCCAGGATGGAGAGGGGTGGGTGAGGGAGCATAGTAGAAACTTGCCTGCAGAATGGAAGTGAAACTTACATGCACTGCTGTGCCCACTTTCGTCTCCAGCCCTGCCCATCAAAGGCAGGTGGCCCCCAAAAGGTTGCTCAGAAAGGAATGTGGCCCTCAGACAGAAAATGGGTTCCCCACCCTTGTGCTAGACCCATGGAAGCAGCTACGTCTCTAGTTTGTTCCGGCTCACACCCCACTCTTTCCCATTTCCGAAAGCAATATTCAGCATAGTTTACATAGTCTGCTAGTGTGCAGGAACCGAGTGCTCCATAACTTAGGGTCTGCCACAGAGAAGGCCCTGGCCTGCCTCCCCGCCAAATCAAGCAGACCTTGAGCTTCTTTGATGGATTTTGCAAGCTGAACCTCTGCAGTCAGAAGTGAGCATGACTGAGCTCAGTGCAGCCTCTTCTCAAGAAACTGCCTTGGGTTGCAGCCGTACTGATCCTAACGAATTGGTATTCTGCAAGGACAACAGACAGAGTGTCCCTCCACATGTTCTTGGACTACAGCTCCTATCATCTCTCACCGTAATAAACAACAACAACAACAACAACAACAACAACAACAACAACAACAACAACATTTTTTTATTTAAACCCCGCCCATCTGGCTGAGTTTTCCCAGCCACCCTGGGCGGCTTCCAATCGAGTGTTAAAAACAACACAGCATTAAATATTAAAAACGTCCCTAAACAGGGCTGCCTTCAGATGTCTTTTAAAGATAAGATAGCTGCTTATTTCCTTCACATCTGAAGGGAGGGCGTTCCACAGGGCGGGCGCCACTACCGAGAAGGCCCTCTGTCTGGTTCCCTGTAACCTCACTTCTCGCAGGGAGGGAACTGCCAGAAGGCCCTCGGCGCTGGACCTCAGTGTCCGGGCTGAACGATGGGGGTGGAGACGCTCCTTCAGGTATACTGGGCTGAGGCCATTTAGGGCTTTCAGGGTCAGCACCAACACTTTGAATTGTGCTCGGAAACGTCCTGGGAGCCAATGCAGATCTCTCGGGACCGGTGTAATGTGGTCCCGGCAGCCACTCCCAGTCACCAGTCTCGCTGCAGCATTCTGGATTAATTGCAGTTTCCAGGTCACCTTTAAAGGTAGCCCCACATAGAGCGCATTGCAGTAGTCCAAGTGGGAGATAACTAGTGTTGGCTGGGGATGATGGGAACTGTAGTCTGCCACCATCAGGAAGGCACCACGCTGGGTACCTCTACTAGATGCTGCTGCTGCAGGTCAATGTAGTTGCTATGTTTTTGGACTCTCTTTTGGAATGTGGCTGTGGCCACTTCCGTGATAAGCTCCTGCCCTTCAGAATTTACCACTGTGCCATTGGTGATCAGTTCGAAGAACGCAGAAGTTGGATATTAAAATGCTGTTACCTTGGGCCCAAGCGTGTATCTTTGGCTGTTTTCATGCAAGTCCACCCATATATTCAAGAATCTCCACAATCAGTTCAAGGGATCACAGACTAGAGTCTGGCTGTGTCTCCAGGCTTTGAATGTAGCTTGCCAGGGAAAGTCCCCTTTACAGATGAGTCCTGAGCAGGATTTATGCAGATGGATTCCAACTTGGGAGAAAGGAGAGATGTGGATATATTAACATAATTAATGATGGCAGACCTGTAGAGTTGAGTAGAGCTTACTCCCAGGTGCTGCAGCCTTAAATTCAATTCAGCTGCTTTTTCTTTGTGCAGATCTTTCCCTCGCATATTCATATAAAAAGAGGAAATGAATACCTTGCATTTTTTCTGCTGGTGAATTGGATACACTTTCTACCCATCTTTCCAAACTGAGTGTGGTTTTGGGAGCATGTGAAACCACTCCTTTGATTTCAAAGGATATTCCCAAATTTCGTGTGTGCTTCAGATCTCCTTGCTGTGCTTTGATTTTGTGTTTTTATCTTGTACTTTTATGCTGTGAACCGCCCATCTACAGAGGAAGGGCAGAACGCAAATTTAATAAAAATAAATTTTAAAAATTCTGTGCACAAGCTAATAACTTCTGTATGTGGGGGGGGGGGCACGTGCGCGTGTGCACACACATGCACGCTGCTTTTTTTACAGCAGAAACTTGATAATTGAAACACGTACATAATTATGTGTGGGCTTAAAAGTCACCACATCTATAAGCATCTTAAAGTCCATTGTGTGCCAAGCTGTATCTTGTGATCTAAAACTGGCTTAAAGCTGCACAGCTTCCCCCCCCCCCCCCCGTGGTCATGATCTGAAAACAGGCATAGGCAAACTCAGCCCTCCAGATGTTTTGGGACTACAACTCCCATCATCCCTAGCTAACAGGGCCAGCGGTCAGGGATGATGGGAATTGTAGTCTCAAAACATCTGGAGGGCTGAGTTTGCCTATGCATGATCTAGGATGACTCTGGAGAGGAGCCAGTTTTCACTGCTGCCCTTCATTCAGCTTGTGCATCCAGTTGCTGCTTTCCCCACTATTAAAACCATTGTTTAAATTCTTGAACCTACACCTACACCTGTGGGACACTTTCTCACAGAAGTGCGCATGTACCTGAACCTGTGAATTGTGGGTGTGGGTGTCATTGCGAGTGGAGAGTCCATTCTGAAAAAAAGGGGCTTCACCTCCACAGAGTTTGGTTCTCATTGCGGTTCTTGTTTTTTCAGGAGTCTGCTGCTGCTGTGCGGCCTTGCGCCCCCGTTACAAGCGCCTGGTAGATAACATATTCCCCGAAGATCCAAAAGTAAGCGAGCCCTTGCAGTCCATGTTTTAATTTGGGGTGGGGTGGGGGAGGGGTTGTAGGGAGTTTTGAGGTTTTCGTGTTCAGGCAATTTTTTTATTTTTAGCTTTTGTTTAAAGATGTTATCTTGGTAAGGTTGGCCAGCTGGCCACTTCAGCATTGTGAAATCACCCAGGTTGTGATGCTAAGTAAGATAGCACTAGTTGTGGGTATGGATATAGCTGCACACGTCGTATGAGTTTCACACAATATACCATATCTTTCACGCTATAAGACGCACCAGACCATAAGACGCACCTAGTTTTTGGAGGAGGAAAACAAGAAAAAAAATGTTCTGAATCCCAGAAGCCAGAACAGCAAGAGGGATCGCTGCACAGCTGTTCTGGCTTCTGGGATAGCTGTGCGAAGCTTCTTCAGGGCAGTGGGATGAAGGCTCCCCCTGCCCTGAAGAGGCTTTGCGTGGCTAAGCCAGAAGCCAGAACAACAAGAAGGACCACTGCGCAGCGATCCCTCTTGCTGTTCTGGCTTCTGAGATAGCTGCGCAGCCTGCATTCGCTCCATAAGACACACACACATTTCCCCTTACTTTTTAAGAGGGGAAAAGTGCGTCTTATAGAGCGAAAAATGCGATAGTTTAAAGTGTATGCTTTGCTGAGACTAGCCTCGTAAGTCTCATAAAATCAACTGTAGTAAATATCAGCTTGTACAATACAAACCACTTAAATTTATCTTTAAAGTTGTTTCCTTGAACTCTCTCTCACCTGTGCAGGATGGCCTTGTCAAAGGAGATATGGAGAAACTGACCTTCTATGCCGTCTCTGCTCCTGAGAAGCTTGATCGGATCGGTGCCTATTTAGCAGAGAGGCTGAGCAGAGATGTTGTCAGACACCGCTGTGGGTAAGATTTCTGCTGACACCCACTTCAAATCTTGCCTCTCATTTCCCCCGCCAGTACTGGCCTCCTTTCCTGTGGCAAACCCCCCAAGCAAGGAGGCTGTGTGATGTTTGTGCTCACCTTTCTGCATGCAGGTATGTCTTCATTGCCATGGAAGCCCTAGACCAGCTGCTCATGGCTTGCCATTCTCAAAGTATCAAGCCGTTTGTGGAGAGCTTCCTCCACATGGTGGCCAAGCTTCTGGAGTCCGGAGAGCCGAGGCTGCAAGTCCTGGGAACCAACTCGGTGAGTGAACGCTCCTTGGGTCCCCCACTTGGTTCTCCTACTGTCTGGAGTCAGTTTAGTTGCTCTGGCATGGCCTTTGGGGAGCTGCACAGAGGATATGGCTAGGAAGAAGCATAGATGAATGCAGTTACTTCCCAACCCCTGGTCATGTGACCAAACTGCATACCTTCTTCCCTGGTTATGATTCTGACTAGCCACATGTCGTCCCTGAGCCTCCCCTGACTGCATACCATGAGATGGATTGTGCCCCTCTTAAAAATGAAGTGGGTGATTACTGGAGACAGAGCCTTTTCTGTGGTGGCTCCTCACTTTTGGGAGATCTCCCCTTCGAGGCCCCCTCTCTCATGTAGGCACCCGGCAAAAACATTTCTGTTTCCTGCAACTTTAAATAACTTCTAACGTAAGCATCCTTTAATTTATAGGTGGATTGCTTTCGCCCTCAGTTTTAATCTGGCTATTTGCCGTACAGTTTGTATACATGGTTGTTGTTGCTATTTTCGATGTTCCTTTTGGTTTCCTATTACTACTCTACTACCCAGGGAACATAAATCTGTGCTGAAGGTATGGGATATAAATTTAAAAATATTGGTGGGATAATGGCGGGTTCTTAAGCATAGAAGGGGGAATAAGAAACTTTAATCCACATCTGGTGGATTAAGGCAGGCCCTGATCAATGACTCCCTCAGAGACACAGGTTAGGAAGAAAGAAACCCTTCCCTCTGGCCATGGTTTTTGTGGAAGGTGTGAGTTGGCTACTTAGAAAGCCTTGCAGGAGATGTGGGTTTCCCTTTGACTAGCCATCACCTAGAAGACTGAGAAGAAGACCCTTTTCTTTCTGCCCATCTGATGCTCCATTAAGGTTATTTGCTTGCTTGTCTGAGATTTTTCTGTGCCACCTGACAGGGCTAGAAATCCACTCTCTATATTTCTCCAGCAGATCTGTGCAAGCCTTTAAATAGAAGCTTAGCTTGCCCTTTATTTTCCAAGTGAAAGGTATTCTGTTCCCTACTGCATTAGTGATGAGCCCGGAGTGCCTTCTGCATTTGCACTCCCGACTGTCCCGCCTGTGATACCGTTTCACGGTAACAGAATCCAGTCTCCAAAGTGTAGGAGTGTATTGCAGCAAGCAAGGAGTAGCTGAAATGGAGTCAAGAAAGTTTTGAGAGTCGGGCCTGGTCCGAGGATAGGGACAGCCAACAGGACCAATGTGAGGGTAAGGGTCTTGTGAGCCCAGGTTGGTTCAGCTCAAGTGCTGTATCAGGGATGCGCCAGGTCTGCCTTGGGTTACTTTTATGTATTTAAAATATTTACATCCTCTTTCAGTTTCAACAAAATGTACAAGGAGCTTCCAAAACAACACAAAACCTCATTTAAAAGCCAATAAAACCAACATACCAAATAAATAACACAATTTCTGGATAATTTCAACTGTAGTCGGGGATTGCAGCATTTTGGCGCTGGGTGATGCCAACTTTCTGATTGCTTTGAAGCTGTACGGAATCCTCTCTGTTTCTCCTACCTCTTCTGCAGTTTGTCAAATTTGCAAACATTGAGGAGGACACGCCTTCCTATCACCGCCGCTATGACTTCTTTGTGTCTCGCTTCAGTGGCATGTGTCACTCCTGCCACAGTGACCCGGAAATACGGGACGAGTAAGTAACAATATGCGGCGAAGGGATGGGAGCACTTTCTGGTATCTGCTCTCTAAATTACCAGGCTACTGAGAATCTCTGCGATGGCAAAGCCCTCCATTCATGCTCTGCCAAGCACCGTCAATGGAGTTTAATTCATGTACCCTTTTCAGAGAGTATTGAGTCTTTCTGCTGAGGTTTGCCGGGGAAGCCTCTGCCAAACTAAAAAGCTCTTGTAGCTTAAACCAAGTATCCAAGAGTCCATGAAGCTCAATACCCAAATGATAGTCATCTGAGATGGGCTGTTACCCTAGGGATGGGGGCAAACATAAGTAAATAATAACCTGAGCCACTTTGCTTTGGAAAATGTATTCATCATGTTTTTATCTCTTTGAGCATTGAACTGTTGGAGAGAACATTCTGCCAGTTGGAAGCAAAAGGGGATGTTGAGAGTGCTGGTGGACTGGGCTGTTGTTGTTTTTTTGTAAGAACGAATGCTGTTTGATTGTTTAAATGTATATTCATAAATCAGCACTTTAAAGAAACACAGAAGGTGGCTGGGGCACTAGAAGCAGGGCGGGAAGGATAAAACTGACCTAGAAAACTGCTTTCCTTGCGGGAGCAGGTATGCCCATCATTCGTTGAATGAGGTTAGGGTGAAACTGGGCAAAAGAAAAGGAAAAAGTCCTGCTGGCTCCTGTCTTTGTATGCTTGAGTCTGGACCTGGATGTCCTCGAGAGCCAGTGTGGTGTAGGGGTTAAGAGCGGTTGACTCGTAATCTGGGGAACCGGGTTCGCGTCTCCGCTCCTCCACATGCAGCTACTGGGTGACCTTGGGCTAGTCACACTTCTCTGAAGTCTCTCAGCCTCACTCACCTCACAGAGTGTTTGTTGTGGGGGAGGAAGGGAAAGGAGAATGTTAGCCGCTTTGAGACTCCTTCGGGTAGTGATAAAGCGGGATATCAAATCCAAACTCTTCTTCTTCTTCTTCTTCTCCTCATGTGTCTTCATCAAATATACATGCCTGCATAGAGATATTTGCTCACTGGTCTCAGTAATCAGATTGGCTAGCCCTGCTGTCTTTGGGCTTAAGCTCTGGGCTTTCCATCTTCCACAGAACTGTAGAGTTGGAAGGGATGCCCAAGGTTCCCCTACTCAAACCCCCTGCAGTGCAGGGATCACATCTAAAATGCAGGGATCCTGTAGCTTTCCTTTCTATGAAAATTCCATTGTTTCATGTGCCAGGATCCGAATTGCTGGAATCAGGGGCATCCAGGGGGTGGTTCGCAAAACCGTAAACGACGAGCTCCGAGCCACCATATGGGAGCCTCAGCATATGGACAAGATTGTTCCCTCGCTGCTTTATAATATGCAGAAGATTGAAGATGTCGACAGGTATGTCTGTCTCTCGGGGGGGGGGGCTTTGCTGGCCCTGAGGAGGAGGAGGAGAGGGGTTAGGTGTGGGCAGGAGGTGCTGTGGCTGCATCATCTGTCATGGCAGTGAAGCACAATGTCAGAGCCTGGCAACCCTGTCCAAGTGTGTGTGTGCCTGTTTTTGCAGCCGGATTGGGCCACCCTCCTCTCCAACAGGAGGTGATAAAGAGGAGAACCCAGCTGTGCTGGCTGAGAATTGCTTCAGGGAGCTGCTGGGCCGCGCCACCTATGGGAACATGAATAATGCTGTGAGACCAGTCTTTGCGTAAGCATCTGTTTACTTATGTACTTTACTACATTTTTACCCTGCCCTTCCTCCCTAAGGAGCCCAGGGCAGCAATGCTAATGTTATATGTAAAGTAATAATGTAATGTTAAAGCAATACAGCAACAATCAAAACATATTTAAAAACAATTAAAAGCAACCACAACCTGCAGCTTGTAATTTCAAGGTTAGCAGGAATAGTATCTTTCAGCCATCAAATGCCTGAGTAAAGAGAAATGTTTTTACCTTTCCCTTGAATGTTAATGATGAGGACGACAGGAGCACCACAACAGGGAGGGCTTTTCGCAAATGAGGAACCACCACCGAGAAGGCCCTGCCATGGGTCAGTGCCAACTGGGCAAAAGCCAGTGGCAGCAGCAGCAGCACCAACAGGGTCTCTCCTGCCTATCTTAGGGCCTGAGAGGTTTGTGCTGGAAATCTCCAGAATCCTCTAAGCGTTTCGTGGGGCAGGAAATGCCTTTGAAATAGTTGGCAAAACTCCCTCAAGGTTGGCTGTGGCTGCTGAAAAGTCCCGAGAACACTATCTTTCCCTCAGCTGTTCTGATCTTCCATATTGCTATATAACCAGTGCTTTTTTTTCTAGGAGTACACAGGGGTACACATACCCCTAAACATTTTGTGAATCTAATAAGTTTGGCCTCATTGAGGGGTAGTATTTCAATATGAGTAGGAAAATGAGAATACCCCTCAATGTTTTTTTAAAAGAAAACAAGCACTGTATATACTGCCTCCCCTGGTATGCCCTGCAGAGGACTTTAAGGTCCATGAATAATCATACTTTAGAGGTCCCGGGCCCTAAGGAAGTCAAATTATCCTCCACCAGGGCCAGGGCCTTCTCAGTGATGGCTCCGACCTGGTGGACTGATCTGTCCCATGAGACCAGGGCCCTGCAGGATTTAACTTCCTTCCACAGGGCCTGGCTTTCAATTTGAACTTAGCCTGATCTTTTATTCCCCTTCCTTCCCTCCCTCTCCCCTTTTTATGAAGATTCCCTACTCTGGGATCCTACAGCTAATTCTCCCCTGGTCTCCTCGCTGGCCCAAATAGGACTAATTTAGCCAGCTAGCCCTGGTGATCATCTAAAGTTTATTGGATGGATTTCCCCCAAAATTGATTTTTAATTCTGAATTTATTGTTATTCACATTTTATACTATATTTCATGCTGTTTTTTGTTGCAACAATTAAGTGTTTTAAATTTGTTGCTAGCCACCCTGAGCCTGGTTTTCTGAACCGGGAAGGGCGGGGTATAAATAAAAATTATTATTATTAATTAATTAATTAATTAATTAATTAATATATAACTGTGTCCCATGAGCCAAAAGCCAATCCTGAAGATGTACTTATCCAAAAGAACAAAAAGCAGCTTGGTGTAGTGGACAGAGTACGGACTTTGACTGTGTCCAGTCCTCATTTAGGTTGGCTCTGAGCAGGTTACTTAACCTGCCTTCCTGGATTAATATCAGGATGAAAATAGGATGGCCCTGTGTGTGCAGGATACAATACATATCCAAATAAAATCCCCCCACATTCAGCTTCAATAGGCGATGCTGTATGTGATGATATGGGATCGCCCCCTTCCTGCCTGTGCTCCTCAATTTGAATACATCAAGTTTTCCTTGTTCATCATCCTTGCTGGTTGAAATTCCAGCCAGCAAGCCAGATGGTGCAGCGACATTTGGTACAGCCATTTGCTGCTTAATACTCCTTGCATCCGCACAGCGGAGGACGGAGGATGCTCTGGAACAGCCAGTGGCTGTTGTGCTTCCGTGATTTTCTTGGGCTGAGGACAATGCGGCAGGAGCCCTTTCCTCCTGGATAGAATGGGGAAGCAACAGCAAAGAGAGGGAAGAGGGCGGAGATAATCCCTGGAAGAGAAAGCTTTGTGGTTGAAACAGGAGCCTGCCTTCCAAGTCACCATCTTTAAAATCCCTGGCATGCAAGTAATGATCTGGAGGTTACTCATCAGCCAGGAGTCTTTACATAGTTTGACATTCAGCAATCTTCTTTGCTCACATCAGTTACAAAGGGCAAATAGTTTGTGATTTGCCCCTTCTGATGTGCAGCCTTGATCCTTTCTTGGTCACTTTGTAGGAATATTTTGAAGGGGGAACCTGCAATTTACATAACCATGCACCCCCTCATAGCTCTTACACTAAGCACATGGACATCTGTACAAAAATGCTGGGACGCGGGTGACGCTGTGGGTTAAATCACAGAGCCTAGGACTTGCTGATCAGAAGGTCGGCAGTTCGAATCCCCGCAATGGAGTGAGCTGCCGTTGCTCGGTCCCTGCTCCTGCCCACCTAGCAGTTCGAAAGCACGTCAAAGTGCAAGTAGATAAATAGGTACCACTCTGGCGGGAAGGTAAACGGCGTTTCTGTGTGCTGCTCTGGTTCGCCAGAAGCGGCTTAGTCATGCTGGCCATATGACCCGGAAGCTGTATGCCGGCTCCCTCGGCCAGTAAAGCGAGATGAGTGCCGCAACCTCAGAGTCGGCCACAACTGGACCTAATAGTCAGGGGTCCCCTTTACCTTTTTTAAAAAACGCACCTGGAGAAACATCCCTAAAAGTTCACCCCTCATTCCAGAACGCCTCAATTCCTTTAAATACAGTGTTTGCTTATTCATGCCAGCTTCTTCTTCTCAGAGTAATGCGACAGCCAAACTAGGATTTGACATCCGAATGAGCCCATTGTTAAATGTTGAAATTGCTACAGGTCCTTAATCATGGTTTGTTTTTAACAGACATTTAGACCATCACAGACTGTGGGACCCCAATGAATTTGCTGTCCACTGCTTCAAAATCATCATGTACTCCATACAGGTATGTTTACCCTGTACCTATTTCATAGTCAACAATAACCCATTAAGATAAAGAAGGAAGTTAGGGCTGGAACCAGCAGACGCCCCTCTGGATGTTTGCATGGTCAGACTTCTGCAACATTGGAGGGTCCATCATAATCATTTCAGGGGTGTTCATGCTGGAGAATTTATCATTAGCGTCTAGCTTCTGCCGTTTAACTCTCTTCTCTCAAGTTCCTGATTATTATTTTTTGTTGTGTTGTTGAAGGTAATATGTGTTGAGTATCTTTTCATGGTGTGGCAGGTTGAAAAATTGTTTCTGTTCTAGCAGGGTTTTCTGTTGACTGTTTTTCCTGTTCCTCCGTCTGTATGTTTAGTTTTATTTAACAGGATTTATATACCCCTTAATCTTCAAAATCTCTAAGCAGTTTACGTAGTATTAGTTGTTGTTTAGTCATTTAGTCGTGTCCGACTCTTCGTGACCCCCTGGACCAGAGCACGCCAGGCACTCCTGCCCTCCACTGCCTCCCACAGTTTGGTCAAACTGGTAGCTTCGAGAACACTGTCCCACCATCTCATCCTCTGTCGTCCCCTTCTCCTCGTGCCCTCCATCTTTCCCAACATAGTATTTAAAATACATAAATTACACACCCGCACACTTCCCCTGCCCTCTCTGCTTTTTAGTTTGCTAGATATATCTGTTTTATAGGTTGATTGTGAGCTACTCTAAGTGCCTCATACTCGGGTAGAGAGCTGGGATAAAATGTATTAAATATAGACAAAACTGAACTCACTATAGGTGCCAGGTTTTAGGGAAATACTGTTCAAAAACAGAAGGATAGATGAGAACATCCTAAAGATATTTGTTCCCTGCTGGACTGGAAATTAGTAGAGTTTGCTGTGAGGAGGAACTCCTTCCATCTGTTTTGAAATTCAAGCTCCCTTTACTGTGAAATTTAATTTTGTTCTTTCTGTTACATCAAATTCGTCTTCAAAACCCACAGCGCCTTTTCTGGACCGCCAATGAATATTTTGTGTACCCTCCCCCCTTTGTGCTCTTTATTCTTCAAACTCTGCCATCTCTCACTTTTATTGAAACGCCTCTTTAGAGTGTAATACAGCCTGGCTTATCCACTGGGTTCTCTGAAGCACCCAACTCCGGTGGTGTGCGAATGTGCCTTGGTATTATCAGTTAGAACGGCCAACTCTGGAGCCATAGCTGTAATTTTGAAGGGCTATAATGAGCTTTTGCTGTTTCCTTCCCCTTCCCAGGCGCAGTATTCTCATCATGTGATACAGGAAATCCTGGGGCACCTTGACTGCTGCAAACGAGACTCTCCCCGAGTTCGAGCTGGTATCATCCAGGTCCTTTTGGAGGCTGTGGCCATTGCTGCTAAAGGATCTATTGGTGAGACCGGTTAATTCAGGATGGCTTAAAAACCTGGGAGTTTTTAGAAGGGCTAGTTGGTTATGGAAATGTGGAATAGATAGTGCCATGTCTAATTCTGGTTTCCCTCCTCATATATCTACTTTCCCCCCGGTAGAAGAGCAGTAGATTACTGGAGTTACTGGTTTTTTTCCTTGTTTTTATTATGTATTTTGTGTTTTTGACTTGTATTTTAATGCTGTCCATTGCCCTGATGATAAGGATGAAGAGTGGTATACCACCACTACTACTACTACTACTACTATTACTATTATTACTATTATTAATTTTATAATTTTATTTTATTTTTATTATTTTGTTATATTAAAAATCATGCTCAGAATCTCCTTTTGGCAGCCTTGGGGCATGTGTGCTAAAGTTAATTGATCCCTTTCAAAGAGCTGTGACCGGAAGTAGCTCCAGTAAACAGAGGTGTGACCCAGCGTGCAAGGACTAATTACTGCTAATTGGTCTGCAGATAAAATGCAGGATCTGTAGGCAGAGAGAGAGAGAGAGAGAGAGAGAGAGAGAGAGAGAGAAGGAAGCCAAGTAGAAGTAGACCTGGCAGGAAGCCTCAGGCTCTTAGAGCAAAGGCAGGAGTCTCAGTGCGATTGTGAAGCAGGAGAGACGAGTGGTCCTTGGGGAAGAGGGTGAGCGAATGCCAGGATATTTTTGTGTGCGATAAATGGAGTCTCAGGAAGGGAGTCCTTGCGATGGAGCCTGGTGTCAAACTCACCGCGTGGAAGACGTGGGGGCCGCGGGATACCCAGATGGTAAGGATGCCCGTGTTGCAGAAGAGGCACCCTGTGGATTCTCCTGGTTGTCTTTCCGTTGTTGACTTCTACACGTTGTTTTTTCCCAGTTGGTGGGTGTTTTTAATTTGGCTTTTTCCAAAACAGAAACTTGGCGTGACAGATTGCTGGTTTGTTGGTCTTCTTTTGACTCTGGTGCTCGCTTGTTGCGACAAACTGCTTTTGTTGTTTGATTTTTTTGTTGCTCTGGAGTCTGAACTTAATGAGGAGTAAGAGGTGCAGAGTGTCCTCGTCCTAAAGCCCTGGAACCTCTCGGCTAGACAGCATGTTTTGCTCCACATGTGGGCGCTGGCATCTTTATCATGGAATTTGTACTTTGAAACATGCATGGGGCGGATTTAGGGATGTGCAAGCGGTGTGCACACGCTGATCACTGAAGCCAAGGGCGCAGGGTTTTGGGAAGGGGGCGCGAGGCTCTGACAGGATCCTAAAGTCCTCCCACCTCCTTCCCAAACCTTGTTAGTGCTTTCCCAGCTTTTGGGGAGGAGAAGAGAGGTCTCTAGAACACCATCAGAGCCTCGTGCCTCTTTCCCAAAGCCCCTGCAACTTGTTTACCTCCTTTGAGAGGGCAGTGGGGGGGAGGGGCTTGGCCGGAGGGAAGGAGTCAGATTTTGGCCTAGCACAGGACACCACATTACCCAAGTCTGCCACTGCATGCATGGATTTTAGAAACCCTCACCAAATCTGGAGGGAGTTCCTCCTGGCAGCTGGGTTCGCCTCATAGCCCCATCATAAAAGCTAAAGAGACCCCTGACCATTAGGTCCAGTCGTGGCTGACTCTGGGGTTGCTGCGCTCATCTTGCTTTAGTGGCCGAGGGAGCTGGCGTACAGCTTCCGGGTCATGTGGCCAGCATGACTAAGCCGCTTCTGGAGAACCAGAGCAGCGCACGGAAACGTCGTTTACCTTCCCACCAGAGCGGTACCTATTTATCTACTTGCACTTTGACGTGCTTTTGAACTGCTAGGTTGGCAGGAGCAGGGACCGAGCAACGGGAGCTCACCCCGTCATTGCGGGGATTCGTACCACCGACCTTCTGATCGGCAAGTCCTGGGCTCTGTGGTTTAACCCACAGCACCACCCGCGTCCCTTTATAGCCCCATCATAGCTCAGTGGTAAAGGGGGGGGCTCTGGCTTTGCACGCAGAAGGTCCCAGGTTCTATCTTTATTGGCATTTCCAGTTGCAAAAAGATTAGGAGAGCAGGGGAAAACACACACTTTCAGGCCACCTCTCAACCCCCCCATCTCAAAGCAAGAGCCTAGGCTAGGCTGGCCAACGCTGAGCTGTGTAGGTAAGGAGCCTGGCCTGGTCTACAGCAGAGGGAAATGTGTTTGATGGCACCTTGAGGCTGGATACAGTTTGTGCTCCCCTATCACAACTGTCTGCATCCTGGCCCAGTTATGAGAGTGCTGGCCTCACACACGAAGCGGAACACTGTGGGTACACAGGCGTGCGTAGAGGGGCTCACAGACACCTGTTAGAACATGATAAAGGGTATTTTCCAAATACTGCTGCAGGCAAGATTTTACAGTGGATGCTCGGGTTGCGAACGTGATCTGTGCGGGAAGCACGTTTGCAACCTGCAACATCCACAACTCTCAGCACTACGTCTGTGCATGCGCGGATTGAAATTCGGCGCTTCTGCACATGCACAAAGCGCGATTTAGTGCTTCTGCGCATGTGCAAGTGCCGAAACCCCGAAGTAACCCGTGCCAGTACTTCCGGGTTCGGCGTGGTGCGCAACCTGAAATTGTGCAACCCGAAGCGTCTGTAACCCAAGGTATGACTATATACTGTCATGGATACTTTCATTGATATGCCTGCATTGCAGGAATCTAGTCCAACCTTCAGGGTCCCTTCCAACTCTATGATTCTATACCCTGGTAGGGAAGCTGCACATAGATATTGATGTCGGGGAAAATATCAAAACATTTACCTGATGTTTGGGAGCCTGTCATGCAGTTCTTATATTTCGCTGGAAGCAACCAAGAGTGGGTGGGTATCATCGTCATCATGTTCTGTATATGGACTTTATGTATTCCTCAGTTTTTATTATATTATTCATGGTTATTTTATTGTTAACTGCCCTTGGATATTTGGAAAATACAGTGGTGCCTCGCAAGACGAAAAGAATCTGTTCTGTGATTCTCTTCGTCTAGCGTTTTTTTTGTCTTGCGAAGCAAGCCCATTGACGGATTAGAGGATTAGCGCTATTAGCGACTTTTAGCGGCTTATCAGCTTATTGGATCAGCTGATAAGCGGCTTAGCGGCTTAGAAAAAGGGGGGGAGGAAAAAAACCCCGCAGGAACTCGCAAGACATTTTCGTCTTGCGAAGCAAGCCCATAGGAGATTCGTTTTGCGAAGCACCTCCAAAACGGAAAACTCTTTCGTCTAGTGAGTTTTCCGTCTTGCGAGGCATTCGTCTTGCAGGGCACCACTGTAAGTAAATAGCTTTTGCTTCTGACTTCCAATTTTGTGAAAGTTCCCTGTCCTTGGAAAACGAGATTCCGGCTGATGTGTTTGTCGTCTTTTGCACAGGCCCGACTGTCCTCGAGGTGTTTAACACGCTGCTGAAGCACCTGAGCTTGAGTGTGGATTTTGAACTGGGCCAAGACTCTGATGGCAAAGGTAGCCTCAACAGCCGCACAAAAGAGAGCGATGAAAAGATCGTCCAGAATGCCATCATTCAAACTATTGGTGAGTCAGTCAGATAATTCCCCCTTAGGTGGGTGTATGTTAGCAAAAAATTGAAATCCTGTGTTGCATTTTTTTTGGGGGGGGGAGCTTCATAATGGAGCTGAGCTTTTGAACCCAGGTCCTCACCACAAGGACTGTAGCTATGACACCAGCCACCACACTGGTTTCATCTTGCAAAGTGCTTAGAAGAACTTTCTACCAAGATGGGATGCAGTTCAGTGCTTCTGTTCTGTTTCGAGAAATTGGGTCATTTCACCTTGGGAATAACAGACATTTGTGGGGCTCAGAATAAACCTAGCCTTTCTAAGAGACCTCTCAGAAGAAAACCACAATGGGAGCTGGCCTGGTCTGGGTGACCAGCTCCTCTCCTCCTTCCCAGCCGTGCGCTGGCTTCAACGCTTCATTTCTGGGTTTTTTAAGCCAGAGCTGCCTGTTACATCCAAACCAGGAAACGCAGGCCTAATGACTGTCTTAATGTCAAGATTAACTAACATTTAAAGCAGATTTTCTCAGTTTGGGCATCAGGGAACACTGGAATGAAGTGCTCTGAAGCCCACATGGGAGGGGAGGAAAGCTTGGGCCAGACTCTCATTCCCAGCTTCATAAACTGGGGGAGATTGTCCAAACCAGACGAGTGACTCAGATTTGTTATCACAAGACAGCCGTTATTTCAGAAGATCTGGTGGGAGGAAGACAGTGATGTGGACTCTCTTGAATTCTCTGGCCTTCTCTGTTTTATGAACAGATGGCCCAGCGTTGCCTCATCCTTCCCTTTTCCGTTCCGTAGGTTTCTTTGGCAGCAACCTCCCAGATTACCAGCGCTCCGAAATAATGATGTTCATTATGGGGAAGGTCCCTGTGTTTGGGTCAGCATCTCAGACTGTGGACACCAGCCAGTTGGGGTTTGTACTTTCCCTCTTGCCTGTTCCAGAACTCTGGTGGCAGAGCTGATGCTCTTAAAACTGTGGCTTCCTTTTGCGGCTCTTGCTGTCTTTGCAATTCGATTGGCTTTGAGGGAAGATGATCCCTTGTTGAACCCTTAGGGATACGGTTAGCTATAAATAAAAAACAATTAAGTACCTGCAATTGATCGTTTCCCCCAGTATGCACATACTAAGTATTCAGGTGTGGGAATGAGGATTACGGTAGATCCAAAGGCCTCCCAGGAAAAAATAATTCTGAAAGCAGGGAGAGAGGTGGCACTGCGTAGCCGACAGGTCTGGGAGTTCCAGACTCCAGGGGTGGCTGCCTGCAGAAGGAGAATGTGTGAGATTGCTTAAGAGAGGAGGTGATCTGAGGGTGACAGAATCGGGTGAGCATGGCTCACAAGCCCAGGAGGGCTTTGTTCACTGAGGATTGTCTCTGGTCCTGCCTTTCCCGACAGGCTTCCTGCAGAATAGCCCCAAGAACCAGAACAGTCATGCAGGAATAGTGAAGGAGGTCTTAGGGGGTTTGCAAGATGCATGCCTATAAGTCATTCTTGCCCTTACTTGTTGCCTCTGGTCATTTTCTGACTCCTTCCCACGGCATGTGTCAGCAGCAGCCCTGAGTTTGCACATGTGACTTATCAGTTGGTCCGTGTGTATCTCAGCGCTAGTATGGCAGGAATGGCCCTTCAGGGCGTTCTGTCACTCCAGGTATCAGTGGGCAGGAAGTGGTTGCCAGTAGTGAATCATAGCAAGAGATTAAAAATGGGATATTACACCTGCCGTAATGAACTTAGCTGGAATGTAAGCAGAAGGCGTCTGTGACATGCCTCTCCTCTCTTAGAGTTGACTCCTGGAATGCCATCTGGCAAAGAATTACAAAAAACATTGCTGCTCTCAGTGTTCTTTGCCAGTCTGTTCTGTATGCATCTGGGTATGGTGTGCGTGGCTTGAGAGATGGGTCTGGTAGGGTGTTTGCCACAGAGCGATGGGGACTTGCCCAAACTAAGTAGCCGGCCGTGGCTCTGGCTGGAAACAACATCAGAGGTGCAGCTTGCACTCAAAACATGCACAGCTCTAGTGAGTGAACTGGATCACGGAGCCATATTGATCTAAAGTACAGCTCTTTTCTGCTCCCCTCCAGGGATTTGGGAACCAGGAGGATTCAGATCATGTTGCTGCGGTCTTTGCTTATGGTAAGTCTGATAATGGCTCCGCAGAGGAGTATGGGTGTGTGTGTGTGTGTGTGTGTGTGTGTGTGTGTGATGTGTCTGTTTTCAGTGGGACACAGTCTCTAGGCTTTTGTCATGGAGTAGGATGCATGGATAAGTTAAAATATTTCGATTTCATTTCAGCTGTGGGTGAGAACTCTTGTTTTTATTATTTATCTATTACCCGCCCTTCACCCAGAAGTCCCAGGGTGGGTTGCAGTACCGAAATGCAACATTAAAAACAACTTTAAAATGAGGTGGGTCCTAAAAACGGCAGGTGGCGCTGTGGTCTAAACCACTGAGCCTATTGGGCTTCCCGATCGGAAGGTCGGCGGTTCAAATCTCCGCAACGGGGTGAGCTCCTGTTGCTCGGTCCCAGCTCCTGCCAACCTAGCAGTTTGAAAGCATGTCAAAGTGCAGGTAGATAAATAGGTACCACTCTGGCGGGAAGGTAAATGGCATTTCTGTGCGCTGCTCTGGTTTGCCAGAAGTGGCTTAGTCATGCTGGCCACATGACCCGGAAAAACTGTCTGCGAACAAACGCTGGCTCCCTCGGCCTGTAAAGCGAGATGAGCGCCGCAACCCCAGAGTTGCCTGTGACTGGACTGAACTGAACTGTCAGGGGTCCTTTACCTTTTTAGGTAAGAAGGAATCTCTCCTACCAACTGACCCACAGCTAAATTCACCCTCTTGTGGGGCATCTTGGGCCCACATGAGGAAGCGTGTCCACACGACCAGTCACCAAAATGGAGGGCTGGGTCACACAGGGCAGATTTCCAGGTCATGCATGGCGTTGAACAGGTGGCGAGAAGCCACCTGCTAGTTGTGCTCCCATACTCTTCCCTAAAGGCAGCTCCCCTGTGGGCCTTCTGCTCTTGTTGGAGCCCAGATCCCATCAGCCCTGACCGTGGGCCACGCTAGATGGAGCTGTTGGGAACAGGAATCCAAGAACAGTTGCAAGAGTGTCGCAGGTTAGCCATCTTCCCTGCTGTTGATTGACGGATTGATGGATTATATTTCTATGCCGCTTTTCGTTCGCATGAATCACAAAGCAGCTCGCAAGCAATAAATAACAATAACATAATAGAAAAACATATTGAATAATTAGCAAATCATCAGTAAAGCAATTGCAATCTATAAAACACTATTAACAAAACAACTGAAAAAAAGCCAAACAGTGTAATTGCATCAAAAGTCATGCTATGTGTAAACAGCAAAATATGATCCAGCCTCAGATATCTGGATTCACTGTGCAAACTGCTTAGGTATATATGAACTGCTGCTGCCATTCTGAATATTGTGGATGAGCAAGAACTGCGTCAGAAACACTTGCTGTGTCTTGAACCCCTTGGCAGGTCACCTCGGGGTACAATGCCAAAAGCATCATGACTGTTCTCTCAGCCCCGTTCCTGGATCCCCTGCTGTCCTCTTCGCTCACGGAAGACAGCGAGCTCCGGCAGCTCGTTCTAGAAGTACTACACAATCTTATTGACCGGCACGACAACAGAGCAAAGCTCAGAGGAATAAGGTAGGACCAAAAATGCCACTTTGCGTTAAACAGCCTCAGGAAAATGCAGTGATGATTGGCGCAGTTGCCTCAAAATTAACCTGTGAAATGGTTTTGCTGTATATAAACTAGGGCTGCAGTATTTTGACAAAAAGGTGCCTTCTGAGATTGCAAATCCTACCTTGAGAGTTATTTCCCTGTTTGCATGTATCATCAGAAGGCAAGTAATTGTCTTTAGAACTTGTTCCTTCTCATATGCAGATGTGTTCAGATTTAATTAATTAATCAATCATCTGACGCTTACACAGTTAATCAGTTAAGAGTTCTTTTAATTAGGTGTTAGACCTAACAGGGGGTTCCCACTGCCTCACTTTCTCTTGTGCTCCTTCCAGAAAAAATATGGAGAGTCACAACAAGAGGGGCATTTCAGTAGTGCTTCCCCAGGGGAACTTGACAGGCAGTTGCAATTAACATATTTTTATTTCCTTGCAAAGACTTTCGTTTTTGTTCAGGCTATTGAGCGTTGATACTTCAGCTCTTCTGCTGGAGCATTTTTCAGTTGGCTAACTTTATGGTGATTATGCTTATGATGATGTGATGTTTCTAACTTTTCCAGCAATTGTATGACTACTTTTGTGGTTCTTGTTTTAACTTCTGTGCATTTTTGTTTTTGAATTATAAGTCACTTTGAGACATTGTTGGTTTAAGGGGACTAATAATAATAATAATAATAATAATAATATAGTAATAAAATAATAATAAATGGCGTGGGTGGCACGGTGGGTTAAACCACAGAGCCTAGGACTTGCTGATCAGAAGGTCAGCGGTTTGAATCCCCGTGACGGGGTGAGCTCCCGTTACTCGGTCCCTGCTCCTGCCAACCTAGCAGTTCGAAAGCACATCAAAGTTCAAGTAGATAAATAGGTACCGCTCTGGCGGGAAGGTAAACGGCATTTCCGTGTGCTGCTCTGGTTCTCCAGAAGCGGCTTAGTCAGGCTGGCCACACGACCCAGAAGCTGTATGTGGACAAACGCTGGCTCCCTTGGCTTATAGAGCGAGATGAGCGCCACAACCCCAGAGTCGGCCACGACTGGACCTAACGGTCAGGGTCCCTTTACCTTTGCCTAATAATAAAATAATAATAATAATAATAATAATAATAATAATAATAATAATAATAGCGGCAACATAAATGCATGCAATCTCACTAAATGTCATATTGTATTAGCAATCTGTGTTCTATTCTGTATTGCTTTTGGTAAACATGGTTTCTTCTGGATTCTTCCTTTGAAGAGGACAAATTCTGCAGTTGTACCAGAATTTTTCATATAGGTATTTTTAAAAATGAACACTTGAGTATGTGACAAAAGAGAGCTGACCAGAGTTGTTCATGACCCACCCTATTCCCGTGACTATAATTTGTTTTAAACTCTTTTTAATATTAAAATTTAAATTGCTGTAACCTGTCCTGGGTCCTTATGGTTCAGAGCAGGTAAGAAATGGAAATAATAAGTTGATGATGATAAATTGTGAATTCTCTGGAATTGAACACAAACTTGGAAAAGATTGGGGGGGGGGAATTATAACTTGCATCTTCCTCTCAGCACACAATGATGATAATATGTTTTTTTGAAATTAAGAATGGTGTATTTGTTCCATATCTAGAATAATACCTGATGTGTCTGATCTGAAGATAAAGCGAGACAAAATTTCGCGGCAAGATGTGAGCTTCATGAAGAAGGTAATTGCAAGAAGCAGGAATCTTTTCCTTTGCTGAGTTCCTTCTGCATCCCTTAAAACACGTTGTCATTCTCCACTGATATGCTCTTACCTTCGAAAAATCCTCTCTACCTACTGCGTTTCCTGAGATTTCCCTCTCCTTCGCAGCACGGCCAGCAGCTGTACAGGCACGTTTACATGGGCTGCAAAGAAGTCGACAACGTGCATAAGAACTTTGAGCTGCTCTACACGTCTCTTGCTCTGATAACGATTGAACTCGCCAACGAAGAGGTGGTGACTGACCTCATCCGCCTGGCCATTGCCTTGCAGGTATGTGCAGCAGGAAGAGATAATAATAATAAGAATAATAAGAATAATAAGAATAATAAGAATAATAAGAATAATAAGAATACAGTGGTACCTCAGGTTAAATACTTAATTCGTTCCGGAGGTCTGTACTTAACCTGAAACTGTTCTTAACCTGAAGCACCACTTTAGCTAATGGGGACTCCTGCTGCCACCGCACTGCCGGAGCACGATTTCTGTTCTCATCCTGAAGCAAAGTTCTTAACCTGAAGCACTATTTCTGGGTTAGCGGAGTCTGTAACCTGAAGCGTACGTAACCTGAAGCGTACGTAACCCGAGGTACCACTGTAATAATAATAATAATAATAATAATAATAATAATAATAATAATAATAATAATAAATAAATAAATAAATAAATTTACCAGCCAGATGGGCAGGGTACAAATAATAAACCCAGCCAGATGGGTGGGGTACAAATAATAATTATTATTTGTACCCTGCCCATCTGGCTGGGTTTCTCCAGCCACTCTGGGCGGCTTCCAACAAAGATTAAAAATACATTAAAACATTACACATTAAAATCTTCCCTGAACAGGGCTGACTTCAGATGTCTTCAAAAATCCCAGGGGGGTGTACTTTGGCTGGAAACACGAGTTGTGCACGATCCAGAAATGTCTTCAAGCAGGTGTGTCGGTGCCTTTCAATGTTCTCCCTCTCCTTCCCCCCACCTTAAAGGATACTGCCATCTTGAACGAGGATAACCTGCCAATGTCTCACCGCTGCAGCATCATGGCGCTGGTCGCCGCGTACCTCAACTTCCTGAGTCAGATGATCGCAGTGCCTGCCTTCTGCCAGCATATCAGCAAGGTGCGCAGTTGTGCCTTCCTTTCGTCTTCCTACCCAGGGGTGACCAGTTTCCGTGATCTTGGGGGCCGTCTTGTTTCTGGGAGAAAGGGGCAGCAGAATGTGTGTCTTTTCTTGTTCTTTGGAGTTTTAATTGTGTGAACTTCCCTGGAATTAACCTGATGGACAGGAAGTACAGAGGTACCTCAGGTTAAGAACTTAATTCGTTCTGGAGGTCTGTTCTTAACCTGAAATTGTTCTTAACCTGAAGCACCACTTTAGCTAATGGGGCCTCCTGCTGCCACCGCTGCACGTTTTCTGTTCTCATCCTGAAGCAAAGTTCTTAACCTGAGGTACTATTTCTGGGTTAGTGGAGTCTGTAACCTGAAGCGTATGTAACCTGAAGCATATGTAACCCAAGGTACCACTGTATATAGATATTTTGAATGAACGAATATTAATATGCTTGCTGCATAATGCAGCCCCTTCATAATACTGCATAAAGCTCTGTAAGAGAGTTCGCCCCATCAAGTGACAATCCCATTAGAGGCTTGCCTGCTCCCTTAGTCTCTTGCAACACTGGAAAACAATTTCCCCCCTTACTGTCAGCAGACACCTCAGGACCTTTCTGTCTTTCTCTTTAGATTCCCACCTGATCAAACCTCCTTTTAAATCTTTCACAGGGAAGAAAGGCCATCAAGCTGTTCAACGTGCAAATTGAAAATTGAACCTTGACAAATTTGCATGTTTGATGATTTTTCTTCCCCCTGAAGGATCATGATCCTGCTTGTTGATGGTTCTGTAACCTGTGAGTCTTCCAGTGCATCCAGCAAAATCAGATTTTTGTGAACTGTTCATGATCTCCCTGCAGAGAGAATCTGCCTCTGCAATTCAAATTTTGTTCTGTTCTCTGGATGGCTTAATTTTATTTTTTGGTGCTTTTTAGGTCATTGAAACCAGAACTGTGGAAGCACCGTACTTTTTGCCAGAAACCATATTCAGAGACAAGTGCAGGTAAATGTTGCATGTTTTTTTAGTAGTGGAAATTTTGCATTGTGGCCAGTTGGTTGACTTTTGCAACAAGATGGGGGAAATTTAATACCTAACGTGAACACTGAGTCTCCATGTTAATTTGCTGTTTCCAGTGCCTGAGTAGTAGTAGTAGTAGTAGTAGTAGTAGTAGTAGTAGTAATAATAATAATAATAATAATAATAATAATAATATAATTTATTATTTATACCCCGCCCATCTGGCTGGGATTCCCCAGCCACTCTGGGCGGCTTCCAAAAGAATATTAAAATACTATAATACATCAAACATTAAAAGCTTCCCGAAACAGGGCTGCCTTCAGATGTCTTCTAAAAGCCTGATAGTTATTTTTCTCTTTGACATCTGATGGGAGGGCGTTCCACAGGGCGGGTGCCACCACCGAAAAGGCCCTCTGCCTGGTTCCCTGTAACTTGGCTTCTCGCAGTGAGGGAACCGCCAGAAGGCCCTCGGAGCTGGACCTCAGTGTCCGGGATGGATGATGGGGGTGGAGATGCTCCTTCAGATATACTGGACCAAGGCCGTTTAGGGCTTTAAAGGTCAGCACCAACACTTTGAATTGTGCTCGGAAGAAGTAGAAGTAGTAGTAGTAGTAATAATAATAATAATAATAATAATAATAATAATAATAATAAAATTATTATTATTTATTTATACCCTGCCCATCTGGCTGGGTTTCCCCAGCCACTCTGGGCGGCTCCCAACAGAATTAAAAGCACAATAGAACATCAAACATTAAAAACTTCCCTAAACAGGGCTTCCTTGAGTGGTTTCCTAATTCATTCCTTCTCTCTTGCTACATTCAAATGAAGTGATAGCTTGAAAAGCATACAGTGTGAAGTGGTTTAAAATTTGCTTATGACAAATTTGTTAAATTTGTTTATGACAATGTTGATTGATTGAAGGGGGAAGGGACAGAGTATTGTGAAGAGAGGAATGGGGTTAGTTGGAGGAGGGCATGGCTGGCTGGCTGGCACTCTGAGCGTTCCCCTCCTTCCGACCCCCTGAGCTGCACATCCCACTTGCGCCTTCTTAATTTCTTGCCTGAACTCCTGCACTTTTGCTCTCGACAGTCTCCCCAAAGCCTTAGACAAGGACGACAAGAACTTGTTTTTCCTGACTCACAAGATTGCGGAATCCTTGGGCGGCAGTGGATACAGCGTGGAGAGGCTCTCTGTGCCTTACGTGCCCCAGGTGACAGGTGAGCGGTTACGTGGTTCTGATTGTGGCGCTCGCTCGTTCATCGTGCTTGTGTCTCACATCCGGCTGGTCACCTGCCTCTTGCCATGAGCATCAAATAGGGGTGCAGGCAGAGCTCTGATTTCTGGAGGAGTAAATGTGGTTTGTTGGTTTTTTTGCTTCTGGAGGTTTTCACAATCTAACGATCACAGAGTGTTGCACAGAGTCAGATCTATGGTCCATAAGACTAAGTGTCCCTATACTGACTGGCAGCAGCTCTCCAGGGTTTCAGGCAGGTTCCCCCCCCCCCTAACTTTACCCGGAGATGCCTGGGACCTTCTGCTTCCAGCCCTTCCTTGAAACCTGGGGCACCTGCCTTCTCTTTTCAAAGTGATAGTTAAGAAATATGAAGTTACATCTACTGCAAGGCTGCCATGGACATTCTCCACTTGTGGGATAATGCCATGAGGAGCCAGTGTGGTGCAGAAGTGCCGGACTAGGACCTGGGAGGCCAGGGTTCGAATCCCCACTCAGCCGTGAAACTCACTGGGTGGCCTTTGGGGTCAATCACTGCCTCTTAGCCCAACCTACCTCACAGGGTTGCCGTGAGGATTAAATGAGGAGGGGGAGAGCCATCTACATGCCACCTGAAGCTCATTGGAGGAAAAGGTGGAATAGAAATGCAATAAAACAACAACAACAATAATAAATTTATTATTTATACCCTGCCCATCTGGCTGGGTTTCCCCAGCCACTCTGGGTGGCTCCCAGCAGAACATTAAAAACACAATAAAAGATCAAACATTAAAAACTTCCCTAAACAGGGCTGCCTTCATATGTCTTATAAAAGTCAGATAGTTGTTTATTTCCTTGACATCTGATGGGAGGGCGTTCCACAGAGTAGGTGCCACCACCGAGAAGGCCCTCTGCCTGGTTCCCTGTAACCTCGCTTCTCGCAGTAAGGGAACCAGCAGAAGGCCCTCGGAGCTGGACCTCAGTGTCCGGGCAGAACGATGGGAGTGGAGACGCTCCTTCAGGTATACAGGACCGAGGCCATTTAGGGCTTTCAAGGCCAGCACCAACACTTTGAAACGTACCGGGAGCCATGCTGTCAGAATCCTCTCCCCCTCATCCTTCCTTATTCCGGGGGCCTTTCCTTTCCTCTGTCCTGCACAACTTGTTCCCTTGGATTAGTCATTGCAGGTGCCCAGATTGTGATTTAGATGGGCTGCTTGACGATGGACAAGGGGGTTTGCCTCCCATCTAGGTCAGTGGCATGAACTTTCCAAGGGGTCCCCTGAGATAGATGGGTGCGAGGTTCTCTTCCGTAGGATGCCATGCAGGCCAGAGCAGTAACTCTTTGGCCTCTTGTGACCACCACCCTCCCTGTCCCAGCCATCCGTCACATCTGTGACTGCCACTCAAATTATTTGAAAACGTGACCCTGAGATGCACCGTAACTGCCACTAAATGGTCACTAAATAAAACTACATGTTAGCTTTGTCAGAATGTAGAAAATGGCGAAGAAGTCAGTAAGCTCAATGGGTTGTCTTCAGTGTTAGTCCTGCCCAGAGTTGACCCACTGAAATGAATGGATTTAGCTAAAGTAGGTCCATTTATTTTAATGAGTACTCTCAGTAGAACTTAGTTGGCTACTGTCTCAGAAGGGGCCCATCCTCCTCCTCCACAACGAAATAAAGGCTCTTTCTAAATTTTATTTTGGGTTGTCCGTGTCTGCAGATGAAGACCGGCTGTCCCGAAGGAAGAGTATTGTGGATACTGTATCTATTCAAGTGGACATCCTCCCTGGCAATGGCACAGAAGACAAGGTGAGTTTATTCTCTGTCAGGTTGTGCGATGAGTCTTAAAGGAACTTCTCCCTTGCGTCTCTCATTTTAGAGAGAGGGCAGAATAACTTTGTGCTGTCTGTGATTTAGAGTCTTGCTCCTGAGGCTATGTTGACAATGCAAATGTTCTGTGGTTGGTGTCATTCTTACATTTAATTTCTTTGACCTCACAACTGTTTGAACAACCCTCAACTTCAGAATTTTAGACCCCTGACAAGTAAAATTCTTGTTCAGGTAATGTCCAGTTTTTAATTTTTAATCTCAGCTGCTCAACTTCCTATTCTCTGTCATCCCCCCCCCCCCCAACACCCAGACCTGCCACCAAATAATGACTACCTATAAACAAGCTGATCTGTTCCAAATTTTGCACACAGTCACGAGTAAATAAGAACAAAGAATTGCATCCCCCACCCCCAAATGGTTCAGTTGCTTATGTGGTTTAAACAAATATCTGATCTTTTCTCCAGGTTAACACGGAGGAAATTACTTTTGAAGCACTGAAGAAAGCTATAGGTGAGATTGCCCTCAGCTCCCTGTGAAGCTAGCTTTCTCCCTGCATTCTCCTCCAGCAGGCATTGGCCCTTACCAGACAGCCTATGATTTGAAATTAAGAAAAGATCTTCGTTCAGCATTTTGTAAGGAAGATTCTCTGATTGCAACAGCCGCCTGCTGCAATTACTTGAGTGCTTTTGGTGTTATCAGAGATTCCTGTTGAACCATGTCAGGCAACGTGAAGGTGTGAAAATATCGTTACACATTTGATACCATAAGGAGAGTCCTGCTAGATGAGACCAAGGATCTCTCTGGTGCAGCATATTGTGTCCCACAGACCTTAGCCCAGCAGAGCTCTCCCCACTCATGTCACCCAGAACCAGCATTCAGAGACATAGTGCCTCTGAGACTGGAGCTAGTATATACTGGCAGCCACCCCATGCTGGGTGAAGAAGTTCTTTTAGAATCAGAGAATTATAGGGGACAACCAGGGTCGTCTAGGGACGCGGGTGGCGCTGTGGGTGAAACCACAGAGCCTAGGACTTGCCGATAAAAAGGTCAGTGGTTCGAATCCCCGCAACAGGGTGAGCTCCCGTTGCTAAGTCCCTGCTCCTGCCAACCTAGCAGTTCGAAAGCATGAAGTGCAAGTAGATAAATAGGTACAGCTCCGGCGGGAAGGTAAACGGCATTTCTGTGCGCTGCTCTGGTTCGCCAGAAGTGGCTTAGTCATGCTGGCCACATGACCCGGAAGCTGTACGCCAGCTCCCTCGGCCAATAAAGCAAGATGAGCGCCGCAACCCCAGAGTCGGCCACGACTGGACCTAATGGTCAGGGGTCCCTTTACCTTTACCAGGGTCATCTAGTTGAAACCTCTGCAATGCAGGAATCTTTTTGCCCCAAGATGGGACTCAAACTCGCAACCCTAAGCTGGAGAGTCTCTTGCTCTACCGACTGAGCTACCAAGGCGGTCATGCCGGTCCTGAACCTTCAGCTTCATTAGGCAACCCTGTTGGGTTTTGTGAAATAAGACCGTATGAAATCGCTTTGGAAAGACCAATATCTTAGATTCTGACTTGGCCCACTTTCATCTCTTACAATAAACCTCTTTACTTAAAACTTTCCTAGTAAATACATGCATGCAAGTGCCTCAAAACCCCAAAATTTATTCAAAGAGCATGAAGTGCGTAGGATGGAATTCTAGGTGTCCCCTGAGCTTAAGAGAAGAATCTCTCACGGAATTGAACTTGAGTGACAAAAGCCTTTTGGCAGGTGCTGATAAGCTTACCCCTGAAGGAAGCCTGCACAGTTTGTTGCCCACCCTGTCAAATGCAGCCCATGACTCGCCGCACACTGTGGCCCAGCAAGTGCTTGGCAGAAGCCCTGGTTTTGCAGTCCTAGCCAAGCAGGAGAACGGGAAGGTTCAGGAATCCCTCATGGTCTGTGCTCAGCTGGATTGCTATGTATTTTGTACATATTTTCCTGTTGTGAACCACCTTGAGATCTTTGGATGAAGGGCGGTATAAAGGTAAAGGGACCCCTGACCATTAGGTCCAGTCGTGGCCGACACTGGGGTTGCGGCGCTCATCTCGCTTTACTGGCCAAGGGAGCTGGCGTACAGCTTCCGGGTCATGTGGCCAGCATGACGAAGCCGCTTCTGGCAAACCAGAGCAGCGCACGGAAACGCCGTTTACCTTCCCACCGGAGCAGTACCTATTTATCTACTTGCACTTTGACGTGCTTTCGAACTGCTAGGTTGGCAGGAGCAGGGACCGAGCAATGGGAGAACACCCCGTCACGGGGATTCGAACTGCCAACCTTCTGATTGGCAAGTCCTAGGCTCTGTGGTTTAACCCACAGCGCCACCCACGTCCCTTTTATCTTGGTGCTTATTTTACTTTAAAAGAAAGACAAAGGGTGGGGGAGATGAGGAGAGGCAGGTGGAAGAGACTTAGGACTGGTGCGTATATGATTGGCAAGTCCTAGGCTCTGTGGTTTAACTCACAGTGCCACCCGCGTCCCAAGGAAGGGCGGTATACAAATTTAATAAACAACAATAATTGCTTGTGTGTTGTGCCAGTCTTGCCTAAAGAGTCTCTGGCAGTTACTCCATTTCTTTCTCTCTTTTTCTTTCCCTTGCCAAAGATAACACTGGTCTTGAAGAGCAAGAGAAGGAGAAGAGGCGCCTGGTGATTGAAAAGTTCCAGAAAGCTCCCTTTGAAGAGATTGCAGCCCAGTGTGAAAACAAGGTGAGCCCAGGGATCTGGATCTCGCTGTGTGAGCGGTAAGGAAATCTGTAGAAGAGGAGCAAGAGGATTGTCTTGGAGTACGACAACCTTTTAGGAGTAAAGGGCTTGGAACAGACTTCCTGCCTAAAATCTGCTAGATGACCTTGGCTATTACACCAGGTGTCAGGCTTCAGGGAATCTGATCCCTCCCACGGGGGCAGCCAAGAAGCAGATAAACAAGAAGAGTTCTTACCAAGTGGTTTATTCAGTATTCACAGAGAGAGAAGAAGGAATGTGGTCTCT
Source organism: Podarcis liolepis (assembly GCF_965112155.1). Lineage (NCBI taxonomy): Eukaryota > Metazoa > Chordata > Lepidosauria > Squamata > Lacertidae > Podarcis > Podarcis liolepis. The sequence goes on along the minus strand of NC_139560.1, from coordinate 1,810,563 downwards.
CTTAGATAATGGCATTGCTCCAAGTAAAGTCCCACCCTCTTAGTCCCTCCTATTCTACGTCATCCCTGTGCCGGCTGGAAACCAAATGGTTTCCAGAGAGTGGTAGGGGATGCTTTATCCCATGTTGATGGCCTTTCAGCTGATTCCCTGGTGACCCATTGGAATGCGGAGTTAACCAAGGCTATTGACTGTCTGGCTCCAAAGTGCCCTCTCCGATTGCATGGAGTCCGGACAGCCCTGTGGGTTTTCTGAGGAGCTGAGGGCGATGAAACAATCGCTGAGACAGCTAGAACGCTTGTGGCAGAAAACTCATTCTGAATCTGACCGAACACGGGTTAGAGCTCAATGTCGAGCCTACCAAGTGGCGACAGCAACGGCGACGAGGACTTTCTTCACCGCCTCTATCGCATCTGCAGAAAACAGCAGCAGGAGAACTCTTTCATTAAGAGTTCATTAATAATAATAATAAATTTATTATTTATACCCTGCCCTGGGTTTCCCCAGCCACTCTGGGCCGGCTCCCAACAGAACATTAAAAACATGATAAAAAAATCAAATGTTAAAGTCTTTCTGCCTCTTGAGCTTTCTGCTCTACTACCCTCAATGCATGCTGGGTCCTTGGGGACAGGTAGGAATACTTTCTAAAGACACTGAGTCTGTCAGCTGTCTCTCCCCTGGTGCTTCTTCTTCCTGCTGCTCTCCCAATATTTCCCAGCTTCTCCCCTCTGCAGCCTCAGAACTATGACCTTCTGCAAACCACTGCTCTAAATCTATACTGTCCGCCTCTCCTCAGGAAGGTTCAGGAAGAGAGGGTGGCGGCCCCCACCATTCCTCATCAGTCCAGTCCCTGACACCAGGCTTTTCTGTGATGCTGTAAGATCTGGGGGAGGAGGGCTTTGAGAGTTGGCCTGGACCAAAATCCACTCTGCACCATGTCACCTGTCATTGGAACAGGGTGTCTGGTCCCTGCAAGAGAATTTGTGGCCTGCAGTACATGATGGCAGGGTGGGGCTCTATGCTGGTTTCCTTTCTGGCTGGCTAAACTGCATCCAGAGGGCAATTGTTGTTGTTGTTGTTGAGTCGTTTAGTGGTGTCCGCCTCCTCATGACCCCCTGGACCAGAGCATGCCAGGCCCTCCTGTCTTCCACTGCCTCCCGCAGTTTGGTCAAACTCATGCTGGTAGCTTTGAGAACACTGTCCCACCATCTCGTCCTCCGTCGTCCCCTTCTCCTTGTGCCCTCCATCTCTCCCAACATCAGGGTCTTTTCCAGGGAGTCTTCTCTTCTCATGAGGTGGCCAAAGTCTTGGAGCCTCAGCTTCAGGATCTGTCCTTCCAGGGAGCACTCAGGGCTGATTTCCTTCAGAATGGAGAGGTTTGATCTTCTTGCAGTCCATGGGACTCTCAAGAGTCCTCCAGCAAACTCCCCATTAAAAGTTCAACGAACGCATTGCAAGACAGTTTGGCCCCTGCTTGGCCAAGTGCTTGTATGTCTGACCGAGCTCTTTCTTGGGCTCCGAGGCCTGGAATGACACAAAACCCCGTTTTCTCCCCAGAAAATCCCAGACTCCGGAAAGGGAAGCAAATGGTGCAACACTCCTGCATAGAACTGCACCTTGGAATACTTTCCAATAAATGTATGTTTTCTCCCTACAGGCAAACCTCCTTCACGACCGACTTGCTCAGATCTTGGAACTCACCATTCGGTAAGGGAAATGGCCAGGAGCTGGAGGTCCTACCCTGGAGTCACGGGGGGGGGGGGTAGTGGCAGTTCTGACAACCCGGTAGTGTTGGGCATACTGTTTCTGTGGCCAGAGGTGCCGACCTGTCTCTGAGTGGTAAGGAAATAAAGCCACAGGCACACAGCAGCTTACCATAAGCATTACATAAGCTCTGGTTATCTCCCGCTTGGACTAGTGCCATGCGCTCTATGTGGGGCTACCTTTGAAGGTGACCTGGAAACTACAACTAATCCAGAATGCGGCAGCTAGACTGGTGACTGGGAGTGGCCGCCAAGACCACATAACACCGGTCTTGAAAGACCTACTTCGGCTCCATTGGTGCTGACCTTTAAAGCCCTAAACGGCCTTGGTCCAGTAGGCGCGTCTCCACCCCAATCATTCTGCCCGGACACTGAGGTCCAGCGCCGAGGGTCTTCTGGTGGTTCCCTCACTGCGAGAAGCCAAGTTACAGGGAACCAGGCAGAGGGCCTTCTCGGTGGTGGTGCCTGCCCTGTGGAACGCCCTCCCAGCAGATGTCAAGGAAATAAGCAGCTATCTTATCTTTAAAAGGCAACTGAAGGCTGTTTAGGGAAGCTTTTAATGTTTGATGCATTGCTGTATTTTAATATTTTGTTGAAAGCTGCCTAGAGTGGCTGGGGTATAAATAATAATAATAATAATAATAATAATAATAATAATAATAATAATAATAATAATAATAAATTATTATTATTATTATTATTATTATTATTATTATTATTATTATTATTACACTTTCTCAGGTAATCAGCTTCTGCAAGGGAGGGCCTCCATGATTGGGACCCCTGATTTGTTACTAGCTGGCACACGCCAGTGCTGTCCTCCTAGGCAACTCCTCATGTTACTCTGGTGCCAGGCTTGCTGCAGGAGCACTGCGCTGCCAGAGATATGTGGGAAGCCCGGAACCTCATGATCGACATCTCCTCCCCATCATGGGGAACTGGGTGAACAGAGGAGTGGCTGCCCCAGTATGCCTTGGGGCTCCTTGCAGTTGAAAATGGCTCCTACCATTATGGACCAGAAAATAATTTTACAGTGGTGCCCCGCAAGACGAAATTAATTCGTTCCGCAATTTTTGTTGTCTAACGAATTTTTCGTCTTGCGAAGCACGAAATCCCATAGGAATGCATTGAAAATCAATTAATGCGTTCCTATGGTCAAAAAAAGTCCAAACAAAGCCAAATTTGGTACAACAACAGTTTATTAACTGCTCTTTAAAGTCACACATACTGTAAAGAGCAGTTCGAAAATTTAAGGGAAAATAAATTAACTTTATAAACAAAACATGTCTTTGTTTTTAGTCAAAGAAAAAAAGTCGCGAGACGTTTTCGTCTTGCGAAGCAAGCCCATAGGGGAAATTCGTCTTGCGAGGCAAATCGCGAACGGAAAAACCTTTCGTCTAGCGAGTTTTTTGTCTTGCGAGGCATTCTTCTTGCGGGGCACCACTGTACTGGGTGATATGAATGGGGTAGTCTCCCTGGGTATGGACAGAACCATAAGGAGGACAGATTCAAAAGAAGCGAGACTACCACCCACCTTTTTGCAATGACACTTGTAATGTGGAATTGTTTGTGGTAATATAATACAGTCGTAGCTCTGCTTATGTATCCCTCTGGATACGTAAACTTAGGGATGTGAACACGGCAAAACCAGAAGTATTTTTCCGGGTTTTGCCGTGCGTGCATGTGCAGAAACCCCCTACGCTCTGTGCGCATGCGCAGAAGTGGTCCTCCGGTTGCAAATTCCTCGGGATGTGGCCAGACCTCCAGAATGGACCTTGTTCGCAACCGGAGGTACCACTGTAGATGGATAATGGTAAAAGATGCAGCAAATATAAACTTAAACATGGAATCCATGGAGGGAGAGAAGGAAGTCCAAAGGTTCAAAAGAACCTTGTATTTTAACGTTTGAAATGGTTCTGTTTTATATGTATAAAATTATCTATCTATCTATCTATCTATCTATCAAAGAAAATGGCTCCTATAGCGCCAAGCTGACTTGACATGGAAGATTCACACTTTCCATTTACTCTACTAAAACAAAAACCATGACCAGTGAGATTTGCCCCCATCCCTTCTTCTCTCTTTATGATCTTTAGGAAGCAGGCCTGAAACTCATCTGGTTCACTCAGCTTTTGTGTAATGTCTTGAGCTAATTGGGTCCATGTTGGGTTCTTTGGGTCTGTGTCTTGCCCCAGTTCCCTTACGGTCCTGTTGTGTTGCTTTGTTGAATTGCTTTATGGATTGCTAGCTGCCTTGAGGATCAGTTTGACAGAAAGGCAGGATAGGCAATTCAAAAATAAGTAAGTAAGGCAAGGAGAATATCTCACAAGAAGGCTGTGTTCTCCACTAAACTGATTATTATTATTATTATTATTATTATTATTATTATTATTATGTTGCTGAGACGAGACAAAACGTGCTGTGAGATCTTAACCCTCTTTTAATGTCTCCTTTGCAGTCCTCCTCCCAGCCCCTCTGGGACGCTGACCATCACGGCTGGACACACCCACTATCAATCGGTTCCGGTTTATGAGATGAAGTTTCCAGATCTTTGTGTGTATTAAAGAGTCTTCTGCCCTCTGCTGGGCATTATTTACCATTCAGAGCATGTTGTGTAGAGTTCCAGATGAGCTTTGAGCTCAGTCTCGCCTCTTCCCTCTGTCACATTTTAATAGAGCTTTCAGACATAGCCCTGGACTTGGGGCCGTTGGGCTGGTGCCCACATCACAGGTTTCTTACCCTGATCATTCTGCTCTTGAAGTTAAATCTCTCTTTTTCAGAGTATTTCACACACCCTTTTTTTCTCTCTTCGGCGTAAAAAAAAATACGTTTACAAGTGTAATACGGTCTCTTTTGCCAAATCGTTTTGTGTTTCGGAGAATTTTAGACTAGGAGCTACAGGGTCTGTGGCATCCGCACTGTCTCGATGTCGTAGGATTAACTGGCAAACTCTTTGCTGGCTTGTTTACTCTTCAGCTTCTTTCAGCACAAGAACCTCAGCACCTTAAGCAATGCTGGGTAGACACGTTGCTAGTCGTAATCCCATAATACTTAACCACAGGCCTGGGGGGGTGACCCCTTGCCCCTTCTCCAATCACAGCAGCAAATCTGAATGTACCATGCTTCCTTGTGGTTCTTTGCACATGTGATTTCCCACATCACAAGCCTTGCTGTGGCAAAGATGCCTCTTTCTGTACAAGCACCAAAACCTTGAAATATTTTTGATGTCTTAAATGTGTCTAGTTCATGCCCTGTGCTTTTTGGGGGAAACGTATTTTTCTGTGTTGCTTTTAGAGTACCTAAACGAGACAATAGATACATAGATATATATATTTGGTATATAGCGTAAGAGATTAAGGGCATTTTCAAATGGTAAATAGTTTTTTTGTTTTTTAACTAATTCTGTTTGAAATTGTAGAAGAGAAGCTGGTTATTCCTTGAAATATTTCCCTCTGTAGTATAGTGGTAGCCTTTTAGTGATATTTTGTCAACTGAAAGAGAAAACAAAACGCATGGATGGAGCTTCCTGGAGAGGTTAGAATTTTTATCGTGTGCTTCCCCTCCCCTCCATGAGAAGTAGTTGCATTTTAAAAATGCAACAACTTCCATCTGCTTTAACTTCATTGCTGCGTTTTCCTCCAAGGATAAAAAGTGTGAGACATTTGACTCCCTTGGCCTGTGTATCCCTGCGTGCAGGGAGGAGCACTTAACACCCATCACAAAAGAAACAGGCCAGTTTTTCTTATGTCCAACTCACAATTTCAGTTTTGTTGAAAAAAACTGAAAGACATCTGCGCTGCCCGATTGCGCCGCTCAGTGTGAAAACATCAGCTTGGGGCTTGGCCAGATCAGCATTTGAGCATAAAATTGGGAGGGTGTGGAGAGAGGTTAGCTTGACAGTGTACCAAATGCTCAGCCTTCTGTTTTCGTTTTGCTTTTCAAAAAAATGAAGTAGGAGAGGGCTGGGTCTCCCTCCCACCTTTTTAGTTTGTCAATCTTGGGAAGCACTTGCTGGGCTCAGGCTGGTAACCAAGCCCTTCTTTTCAGTTTGACAGCGCAATCACAGCTCTTAGCGGATGACGAAACAGCCTCTTTCGCACAGCATTCCCCTGTGATTGCAGCTGCTCCACCCTTCCGCCCTGCTCAGACCACAGGCGCCAGCGCCCGTCATAGGACGTGGTGCCGTTTTCTGGACGCCCTTAGCTTCCACTTTTTGGTTTTGGAAGGTAAGATGTCTTGGCGTCTGATGTCATCAGAGTGGTGTCTTATTCGAAGGCGAAAGTTAACCTGAGGTCAGTGCGCGCACTGAGATCATGCACGCTGCTGCTTTTCTATCGTGTGACTGCTTTTGTACAATATATATAAAAAATATAAAAATAAAAGAATGCTGTTTTGATTTGCACTCATGCAGTCGGTGGACCGTGGTGCTAAACACACCCAGCCGCTTCTCGTATCAGCTCTGCATGTAACAGATGCCGTGCACTTCATGTCGTATTTGCTTTGAAGCCTCACCTGAGTTGTTTTCACCTGCCTGCCTTCGGTGTGTTGCCTAGTGGGCGTCTGCATTCCCCAAAGCAATGTTGCTCTTTCTCAGCATTGAACAGGGGAGGGGGAGAAGCAAGCAAGAGCATTGATCTTTTGAGGCTGGGCTAGTTGCAGATGCAGGACAGCTGCCATGCTGGGTCCAAAATGTTCATTCCACTGTGAATTGTACAGGCCTGGGAAAGCAGTGTCTTAGGCATTGTAGTGCCTTGGTCACTGAGACGGGACGGATGGTTAAGACAACTATCGCTAATTTTGTAAGTCAATGAACTTTGGAGAGTGTAAGACACAAAGGCCATGATGTGCTTGACCAGCCGTGTTTGTGGGAACAGTTTGGCGCTGTTCAGATGTTTGCCACTGCTGGCATTTGTTCGTATTCTACCTTGCACCTTGGCGTTTCAGCTGACGACGTGTAAAAGAATGTTTAGCATTTCATAGCAATTTAGATTTAAGGTGTAAACGAAAGCTGTTATAACGGAGGACGGTCAAGAGAACAACCGAATTGTCTATTTTACTGATGCTTGGATATATATTCTGCGCACTCTGTAATGAGCCATTTGACTAAATGTAAGAACACTGTGATAATACTGTGCAATCCACATGTAAGCAATAAAATAAACCAAGTAAGTGCAAGCATGGCTTTATTTTTCTTTCCCAGGTGTTTAATTGGTTTGTGGATAATTGGGTTCACTTTGGGGTGCAAATATAAACTCTTTTGCATGTATCACACAGTGCAATAAACGTAAGGTGAAGGTAAAGGGACCCTTGACCATTAGGTCCAGTCATGACTGACTCTGGGGTTGCGGCGCTCATCCCACCGGAGTGGTACCTATTTATCTACTTGCACTTTGACGTGCTTTTGAACTGCTAGGTTGGCAGGAGCTGGGACCGAGCAACGGGAGCTCACCCCGTTGCGGGGATTCGAACCGCCGACCTTCTGATCGGCAAGCCCTAGGCTCTGTGGTTTAACCCACAGCGCCACCCGTGTCCCTGTCTTACGTGGAGGCAATAAGGTGAAACAACTGCCTCAAAAGCATACGAGGCAAAAAAACAATTCTGGAAACCTTGGAAGGACTGTAGCTGAGGGGCAGGGAACATAATAATAGCCCTCTCCTCCTCCATGAATTTGCCCAATCTTGTGGGAGGGAATTCCAGAGTTTAATTCTGCCCTGTATGAAGGACTTCCTTTTATCCGAAACAAACAAACAAAATTCCTTCCAGTAGCACCTTATAGAGACCAACTAAGTTTGTTATTGGTATGAGCTTTCATGTGCATGCACACTTCTTCCTTGTATCCGTCTTGAATCTTCCAACATTCAGCCTTGTCAGTGTCCGTGAGTTGTGCTGAGAGGGGAACTTTTTCTAGTCACTTTCTACATATCAGGCATAGTTTTAAGAACTTCTGTCATTCAGTGCCAAATGCTGCAGCCTTCCTTTATGATGCAGTCATTCCATCCCCCGGAACAGAGGCCAAAAGTTACTGAACTGCTTTTTTTTGCCCAAAGTTGATGTGTTTTTTGGGCAAACTAATGCCGTTTTTGAGCTATTTGAATGTGTTACAGGAATTCTAAGGTCTCATATATAAAAATCATATGTATGTATGTATTTGCCTTGTAGATTTATGAACATAAGTAGATAAACCACGCCTGAAATAGTAGAAGAGAACAATCCTGAAGCCATTTTGACTCTTCCAGCACCTCAAAAATTCTCTGCTGTGAGGAAGGAAAAACTCCCCATGGTCTCTTTGCTCACCAATCCTGTCTTAAGGGTGTATTGTGTATGAATAGGGTGAGCCTGCGACCTGGATTCTGGAAGTAAATATTTAGCATCTCAAAAGGAATGGCCAGGCTTCCCAGGTAAAGCAATCAGTGACCATTATCAGGTATCCTGGCAGATAGGATTTCTGCTGTAGACCGCCTCCTTTAGTGATTTATGTATGATGTTTTGGGGGATGGTCTTGAGCTACAGGGTTGGCAATTTCAAAAGTCTGTAAAAGAGCTTGCACACCAATGTTCTGGGTTCCTCTTCCCTCCTGTGTGTGAGGGGAGCACCCTGTTGCAACAGTTCAATAAAGATCAGGCTTACAAGCTGCTTTGCTTCTCAATATTCTCCGGCTGGCCTCTGTTATTTTCTCCTACCAATAGGGAACCCGCTTAAGGACTCTATATGGGCTCTGGAATACCCCATAGGGGAAAGGAAGCGGTATTTTTCTTATAACAAATGGAAAATCGATCACATCATCATTATCCACTTTACCGCTTTGGCTCTTTAGAGCCTATCGACTTCCTTCCCTCCCACCTCATGGCTTTCAAAATTACCCTTTATATCATTGCATTTTGTACGTTTTCCAGTTCTAATTACACTCATTACAAAATGACTCAAAATTTAAATAAAACTGGTAGAAAGTTTCTCATTACAAGTCTTCAGACAACCCTGCTAGTGTTGTCGATTGCTTGCAATAATCTTTCAAATGTATAACTTTACTCCAGGCCTTTTGGAATACTCGATCACATTTAACAGATTTCCACCCGGGATACAGGGTCCTGTATGCCCGGGAAAACCCGGACGCATGGCAACCCGCCCCCTCGGTCATTGGGGCGACCCTTTCTCCCCCCTTGAATCTCTTCCCCCTCTGCATTGCAACATCCCTTTTGAGCGAGGCGTTCAGAACCGTACCCCCAAAAGCTGCCCTTGGCATGGAATGGGGGTTGGCGACCCGGTCAGCTTCCTTCCCCGCCATCCCTAATAATAATAATACTATAATAATTTATTATTTATACCCTGCCCATCTGGCTGGGCTTCCCCAGCCACTCTGGGCGGCTTCCAAAAAAAAATATTAAAATACTCTAATGCATCAAACATTAAAAGCTTCCCTAAACAGGGCTGCCTTCTGATGTCTTCTAAAAGTCTGGTAGTTGTTGTTCTCTTTGACATCTAGTGGGAGGGAGTTCCACAGGGCGGGCGCCACCACCGAGAAGGCCCTTTGCCTGGTTCCCTGTAACTTGGCTTCTCGCAGGGAGGCAACCGCCAGAAGACCCTCGGCGCTTGACCCCAGTGTCCGGGCAGAACGATGGGGGTGGAGACGCTCCTTCAGGTCTACTGGGCTGAGGCCGTTTAGGGCTTTCAAGATCAGCACCAACACTTTGAATTGTGCTTGGAAACGTACTGGGATCCAATGCAGATCTCTTAGGACCGGTGTTATGTGGTCTTGGCGGCCGCTCCCAGTCACCAGTCTAGCTGCCGCATTCTGGATTAGTTGTAGTTTCCAGGTCACCTTCAAAGGTAGCCCCACGTAGAGCGCATTGCAGTAGTCCAAGCGGGAGATAACCAGAGCATGCGCCACTCTGGCCAGACACTCTGCAGGCAGATAGGGTCTCATCCTGTGTACCAGGTGGAGCTGGTAGACAGTTGCCCTGGACACAGATTTGACCTGTGCCTCCATGGACAGCTGTGAGTCCAGAATGACTCCTTCAGGGGCACAGTTACCCCATTCAGGACCAGGGAATCCTCCACACCCGCCCACCTCCTCTCCCCCCAAAACAGTACTTCTGTCTTGTCAGGATTCAACCTCAATCTGTTAGCCGCCATCCATCCTCCAACCGCCTCCAGACACTCACACAGGACCTTCACTGGTTCTGATTTGAAAGAGAGGTAGAGCTGGGTATCATATCAATTCTAGAGACGAGCCTCGCCCGCAGCGAACCCGGAACTCCACGTGCGTGCGAGAGTTCTACTCGCCGTAGATCTATAGCCCGAAACTCGCCCTGAGGACACCAGGCCTGACTAAGCGATTGCCGAGCCCCGCAGGGGGGGAAGGGAGCGCGCCGAGCTATCGATCGGAGGCGGGGCGCCATTTTCCCGGAAGTGGGGAAGGAAACAAAGCAGCCGGAGCCGGGTAAGGCCTTGAGCTTCTGGGGGGGGGGGCAGCCCTGGACTGGGGGGGGGGCGAGGTTTGAGGGAGGGGGCTCTGGGGGGGCCTGGTCCTCGGGGGACCCTTGTGGGGATGCGGCCCCCGCTCGCCTCTCTCTTATTTGGGGAGGGGGACGCCATAGTTCTCTCAGACCTGAGGGGGGGGGGAGTGGGGCCCGTGGACCCCCCCCTCAGTTGGGGCAGCTTCCTCCACCGCCAGGACGCCCCTTGGCTCTCCGTGGGTCCGTCGTCCGTCAGTCAATGGGGCAGCCAGGATGCCCCCCCAATCCCTTCTCCTCTCTCTTCCCTCCTGCCTGCCTGCCTCCCTCACAGGGTGGTTGTTGTTGCTGCTGGGGGGCAGAGCTGGCCTGGTCTGAATCACCTCTAATAATAATAATAATAATAATAATATTAATAATAATAATAATAATTTATACCCCGCCCTCCCCAGCCAGAGCTCAGGGCGGCTCTCAGCCCAGCTCAGGGCGGCTAACACCAGTAAAATTACAGTAAAAACATAATGCGGGGGACGACCCCAATTTAAAATACAGGTTAAAATGCCATTTAAAATGCAGCCTTCTTTTAAAAGTAGCCCATAGATATAATAATATATAAAATTAATAATAATAATAATATATTTATACCCCACCCATCTGGTTGGGTTTCCCCAGCCACTGTGTGCGGCTTCCAAATGAATATTAAAAACAATACAGCATCAGACATTAAAAACTTCCCTAAACAGTTGTCTTTTAAAAGTAAAATAGTTGTTTATTGCCTTGACATCTGTGGACCCCCCCCCCCCAGCTGGGGCAGCTTCCTCCACCGCCAGGACGCCCCTTGGATCTCCGTGGGTCCGTCGTCCGTCAGTCAATGGGCCAGCCAGGATGTGCCCCCCCATCCCTTCTCCTCTCTCTTCCCTCCTGCCTGCCTGCCTCCCTCACAGGGTTGTTGTTGCTGCTGGGGGCGGGGCAGAGCTGGCCTGGTCTGAATCACCTCAATTAATAATAATAATAATAGTAATAATAATAATAATAATAACAACTTTTATTTATACCCCACCCTCCCCAGTCATATATATTATATATAATAATATATAAGGTATAATAATAATATATTTATACCCCGCCCATCTGGTTGGGTTTCCCCAGCCACTGTGTGCGGGCGGCTGCTTCCAGCAAAATATTAAAATAATTCATCAAATATTAAAAGCTTCCCTAAACAGTAAACTTCCTCCGCTGCTCCCTCTTTCCCCAGAGGAAGCTCCTCGGGGCAGGGACCTCTCTAGACCACACTTATCCCCAGTTTGGGGGAAAGGTAGGGCCAGATATAGGTTGGATGAGGCCCTTAGCTCCTGAAGGTAATGGGGTCCTTTCTATGTCCAGCTGTCCTTTGCCAACAACAAATTGTCGCTGTTTTTTGTGTTGAATAGATGCTATATGGTCATTTATGGACCTGATAGGTATCTAAAGCCATTTGCACATAACAAAATATGTATTTTATCAAAGTAATTGATATAGAAATGAGCAAACCAGTGATATTTTAGGGAGCAGGCTAGCTGGCGGGGCCCATTACTTACATCACAGGAGCCTGCACAACACAAAACACTGTTGCTGTATGTAGGTTTTATTTTATTTGTTTTTTTATCTTATATTTTGGAAATGTACATCCAGTTTGGTTTTTTCCTCTAAGTTTTTTTGGGGCCCCCAAGAAAGTGGTGCCCTAAGTTATAGCTTGTTAAGCTTATACATATATCCGGCACTGGGGAAAGTCTCCATTTATTGTTGAAAAACACTCCCCCTTTTGTTTGTTTGTGCGCTGGAAAGAACATTACCAACATCTCCTTAACCGCAACTTTCCTGTAGCTGCTGAGGTCCTCTCACAAATTTTGCAAAACCAAGTTAGACATGAGCTTGCAGTATCTCCAAATCTGGGAGAGTTGTGTACAGCTATTAACCCAAATAAAAAACAACAAAGCATATGGACCTGATGGGATACCTGCCAAAGTCTTCAGAGTGGATGGAATAGAACTTACACAACAACTGCACAAGCTCATTGAAAAAATCTGGGAGAGAGAAGAGATCTTAGCAGGGATGCCAAAATTATTGATTTCTTTTAAAAAGGTGACAGAACTGATTGCGGAAAGGCTATGAGTGATCGCCAAAGAAGAAGTTGTTTCAGGGCTATTTAGCCAAGAAGAGCTTGCAGGGTTGCCATCTAAGGTGTAATGTGTAAATTTCAGAAGTAGGGCATTCAGTATTATGGGAGCAGCCTCCCGACCAAGATTAGACAGGCTTCCCTCCCTCGTCAGCTTCAGGTGCTTGGCAAGGACTTTCATATTTCAGCATTTTAAGGGAGTTCTCTGTCCTAGGATTAATTTTCATGGTTCTTATTCTTTCCCTTATTTTTTTAAAAAAACATTTTATGTAAACTGCTTGGAAATTCTGTATATTAAGTACTTGGAATACAAAATCAGCAAATGAACAAATGCGGAGGGAGGTTTAGCTGTGACTTCTTACCTGCTCTTATCACAGGTACCTTGCGTGTTGGTACTTTGGATCTCAGCTGCAGACCCTTGGAGGAAGAATGTTTCATGGAATCCCGGCAGCCCCTGGGATGGGAGGTGAGTCCAGTGCTGCTTTTGAGCTAATTCTGGGGTGGCCAGAGCAAGTACAGGGGTTTCTTAGACCTTGAGTTCTTAGCCTATGGTATGCATGGGGTTTTTTTGGAAGCGTTTTTATATATTTCTTTATAAAAATACGTATCAATTGCCCCTTCACATAAAATATCAAGGCAGTGTTAAGTAAAATATGTCAGTGTAATAAAACGTTAAATACAGTGGTACTTCTGGTTACGTACTTAATTCATTCCGGAGGTCCATTCTTAACCTGAAACTGTTCTTAACCTGAAACACCACTTTAGCTAATGGGGACTCCCGCTGCTGCCACGCCGCCGGAGCACGATTTCTGTTCTCATCCTGAAGCAAAGTTCTTAACCTGAAGCACTATTTCTGGGTTAGCGGAGTCTGTAGCCTGAAGCGTATGTAACCCGAGTTACTATTGTACCACCAATACGAGATACAGTGGACGCTCGGATTGCGACCATGATCCGTGCGGGAGGCACATTCACAACCCGCAGCACCGCATCTGCGCATGCACAGGTTGCGATTTGGCGCTTCTGCGCATGCGCAGAATACCTGTTCCGGTACTTCTGGGTTTCGGTGGGTGCGTAACCCGAAAAACGCAACCTGAAGCATCTGTAACCTGAGGTATGACACTAGCGCAACCTGAAAGAATTTATAAACCGCTGAATAGGTGTGTTGGCATAAGATCTTGAAGAGAAGCCTAAAAATAAATGGCAAGGATTCTGTGTATCTAACCTGTGTGCTAGGCATGGTATCTCCAAACCCCCACTGATCTTGGGCTCCTCTTCCAAATTCTTTTATGTTCTGGCATAAGGCAAGGAGGAGAGGGCAATCCGTGGCTGTTAACCACAATGGTTATACTCTGCCTGCAAAGTCAGAGGCAGTTGCTGGAAACCGCAGGAGGGTAGAGGCTCTTGTGCTGAAATCCTGCTTGTGGGTTTCCTGGAGAACATTTCTCATGTTCATGGCAGCAGTTTGGGAGCAAGTTGGTCTCATGTATTTCCGCCTTTTTGTTTTTCAGCCCCAGCGAATAAGCCGGAACTATACGAGGCAAGTGATGCTGCTTCTCTCGTGGCTTAGTGGCCAGAAACTCCTTTCAAATGAGGCACGGGGAGTGGGTTGGGGAGGGGGAGTTGCAATATTGCGGGGAATTTCAGGCACTCCCCCAGATTGCAGGACTGCCAGCCAAAGCGCTCCCGATTTGGGCAGGACTCCCCTGGGGAACTCCCCTCGCTGCTCCTTACAAGGGCATTTGGGGGCCTCCCATAGCCCAGACTTGAAAGTCCCCGATGCCCCAACTCTCCTTTCGTGTGGTGCAAAGATTTGGTGGATCCAATGTCACTCTCCTTTCCCTTGCAGGAAGTGAAGTTATACAAGAACGCCCGGGAGCGAGAGAAGTGAGTATTTGCCCCAATTATACCCAGCTCTAGTGTGTGTCGTTACAAAGGACATGCTCAGTGATGGCTCAGGCCACACCTCTGTTCGACTCCCGCTCTGATTACCTGCTCTGAGTCCCCACAGCTAATTCTCCCCTGGCCTCCTTGCTGGCCCAAGTAGGACCAATTCAGCCAGCTAGCCCTGGGGATTAGGTAAAGGGACCCCTGACCATTAGGTCCAGTCGTGGCCGACTCTGGGGTTGCAGCGCTCATCTCGCTTTATTGGCTGAGGGAGCCGGCGTACAGCTTCCGGGTCATGTGGCCAGCATGACTAAGCTGCTTCTGGCGAACCAGAGCAGCGCACGGAAATGGCGTTTACCTTCCTGCCTGAGCAGTACCTATTGATCTACTTGCACTTTGACGTGCTTTTGAGCTGCTAGGTTGGCAGGAGCTGGGACCGAGCAACGGGAGCTCACCCCGTTGTGGGGATTCGAACTGCTGACCTTCTGATCAACAAGTCCTAGGCTCTGTGGTTTAACCCACAGCACCACCCGCGTCCCATCAGCCCTCGGGATTATCTAATGCTTATTTCCCCTAAATTGATTTCTGAATTTTATTGTTATTCATGTTTTTATACTGTATTTTATGCTGTTTTTACAATTAAGTGTTTTACATTGTTGTAAGCCACCCTGTGCCCAGTTTTTGAACCAGGAAGGGCGGGGTATAAATATTTATTATTATTTATTATTATTAACTCTCTCTGCCTGGGAAGGGGCTTGATTGACAGGAAGGGGGAGCGACTTTTGGAGATTCCGCAGTCGTGGGAGTGGTCTGAGGGGCTGAGTCTTCTTTAGGAAAGCAGTTCATAAGATATCAAATTCTGCATTAATTGCTGTTGGGATGGATTTGGAAAGTAGGGTGGAATGCATCAACTATTAATCATCCTTCCTCTTACTCACTTGAGGAAGCTGGGTGTCTAGTTTAGCAGAGTTAAAATATGCCATTCTATGCTGCATTAGCACTGAAACTTTGGACAAGGCTGTGGAGCTTTCTCTAATTACCCAGGATTCCTTGGGCATCCTGCCTTGTTTAGTCCTCTGAATAAAATAACAACCCAGAAGTCTGTGGTATAAGAGTATATAAATACTGTTTCCTGACATAAAGTTGCAGACTCGATTCAGGTAGAAAATAGCAGTGAAATAAGGAGGGCAAAATATACAGTGGAACCTCGGAAGTCGAACATAATCCTTTCTGGAAGGACGTTTGACTTCTGAAATGTTCGAACTCCGAGGTGCAGCTTCTGACTGGCTGGCAGCTAGGCTGTTTGCAGATCAGAAGCAGCGTCAGATGTTCGGGTTCTGAGGAACGTTCGAAAACTGGAACATTTTGACGTCCAAAAGCCAAACGTTCCAAAATGGAGGTGTTTGGGAACCAAGGTTTGACTGTACTTCAGAATTGCAAAATACCATATTTTTTGCTCCATAAAACACACCTAGTTTTGGGAGGAGGAAAACAAGAAAAAAATATTCTGAATCTCAGAAGCCAGAACAGCAAGAGGGATCGCTGCGCAGCAAAAGCAGCAATCCCTCTTGCTGTTCTGGCTTCTGGGATAGCTGCGCAGCCTGCATTCGCTCCATAAGACGCACACACATTCCCCCTTACTTTTTAGGAGGGAAAAAGTGAGTCTTATAGAGCAAAAAATACAGTACATTGTTTAGGTCAAAGATGGGGCTTGTGCTTTGGGGGAGCACAGATCCTGCACCCTTTGCCTATGGCTGCACAATGAGAGAGTTTTCCTCCGGTGGGAGGAAGTGACAAGGATTGTTTTCCTATTGTTACCCTTTCCGCCTGGGCAAGCAGAGGATGTGACCTCACACAGAGTGCCCTCTAGGACTTTACAGGGAGCGCCATGTGTCTTAACCCTTTGCTCCCCTAGCAACTGTGGAATTTGATATTTTGAGTGCCGTGTCATTTCCCCACAAATGCAAGAGCCCTTGTCTGAAAGGCATGTGAGAGGTCCGCATGCCCCTATGCCCCCCCCCCAAGGCTCCTGGCCTCTGTCAGAGTCTCTTTTCTCAGAGGGAAACGGGTCAGGGTGCAGCTGGGCCTTCCCAATTGACTCGTTTAACTTTGCTTCAGGTACGACAACATGGCTGAGCTGTTTGCTGTGGTGAAGACCATGCAGGCTCTGGAAAAAGCCTACATCAAGGACTGTGTCACCCCCAACGAGTGAGTTGACAGGCACCTGGAGGGATCTGAGGCAGTGCCACTCTGGGTTCATAGAATTGCCGGGGTGGCAGGGACACAGAGGGCCACCTGATTCAAGCCCCTGCAACGCAGCTCCCTCAAGAGATCTGTAAAAGAGGAGAGATCTAGGGCAGCATTGCTTAATTCAGGAGTGGAGCAGGGCAGCATCCGTCATGGGCAGCTGTGGAGAAAAAGGGGGCAGAGGTGTGGGCAGCCGATTCCATGTGGTCCCCTGTCCTTCCAGGTACACTGCAGCTTGCTCCCGCCTCCTAGTCCAGTACAAGGCAGCCTTCAAGCAGGTGCAAGGCCCGGAAATCAACTCCATCGATGACTTTTGCCGTAAATTTCGGGTAAGCAGTTGGTGCTGAAGGGGGACGTCTGTATGGGCGGCGGTGAGCGGGGAGTGGTGTCCTCTGGTCCCAGCTGTGCAGCCAGATTCTCATCCCTGGGTGCCAAACCTCTGCTCCTTCACCCCAGAGTGCAGATGAATAATAATAATAATAATAAATTTTATTTATATCCCGCCCTCCCCAGCCGAAGCCGGGCTCAGGGCGGCTAACAACAATCAATGAAGCGGCTTTTTCCAGCTCCTGACCCGCCTTGCGGTCCTCGAGGGGATCGAGACCATGGCTGGGGGAGCCTGAGGGGATCCCTGTGGGAAAGTTGTGGCTGATCTGTGTTTCGCTCCTTTGAGCGTCCCCGTTTCCTCTTTCTCACGTAGCTCGATTGCCCGCTGGCCATGGAGAGGATCAAGGAAGACCGGCCGATTACCATCAAGGACGACAAGGGCAACCTCAACCGCTGCATTGCGGACATCGTGTCGGTAGGTGGGCAGGGGGAGGGACGACCTGGAGCAGAAGGGCATCTCTTGGGGGTCCTTCTGCCGGATGCTCCTTGGGCCCAAACTGAAGGTCTTTTCCTTCCTTCCAGCTCTTTATCACAGTGATGGACAAGCTGCGCTTGGAGATCCGGGCAATGGATGAGGTGAGTGAAATGAGAGGGGTGCTTCCACCCAAAGGCGCTGCCCTCCCCAGGCCAAGGTTGGTCAGGGTGATGCTATGAGCACCTTAACATCTCGGAGGTCCCGGGCCACAGGGAGGTTAGGCTGGCCTCAACCAGAGCCAGGGCTTTTTCGGCCGTGGCCCCGATCTGGTGGAACGCTCTGTCCCAAGAGACCAGGGCCCTGCGGGACTTGACATCTTTCCGCAGGGCCTGCAAGACGGAGCTGTTCCTCCAGGCCTTTGGCCAAGGCACAGTCTGACCCCCTCTCTCCTTCTGTAATCCTTATAGAACTCTAGCCCAATGGTTGCCATTAATTAGATTTTGAATTGATTTTAGAATGCATTTCAATTAATTGATTGTGATTTTATGTGAACGGTGTCACTTTTATTGTTGTTAGCCGCTCTGAGCCCGGCTTTGGCTGGGGAGGATGGGATATAAATAAAATTTTATTCGTTGTTGTTGTTATTATTATTATTATTGACTTGTGCATTTGTTGTGGGGTGTTAGATACTGGCACAGATTTCGTTGTGAAATGGGCAAGCAGTTGATAGGATCCTGTCTCTAGGTGTAATCGCAATGACGGTGTCCCCAAAAGCAGTGTCTAAATCTTACGAAATACATACTCCCTACATGTTCACAGGGAGATAAAGCTATCAGTGTCTTCTACCATCATCACCCTGCCTTTTGACACTTGAGATGAGTGTTTTTAGGACCCAACGTACTTCTGTAATTTTGCTTTCACCCACCCTTAGGACCTTGCTTATTTATTTTTGTTTATAAAAATATTGATATACCGCTAAATAATAAAAATATACCCAGAGGCGGTTGCCAACATATAAATATATAATGATAATAATGAAGTAGTTTTGTTTTTTAAGCATCGATAAACCATGGTGGAAGGATGAACTCTTAATTGGCTGCATTGACCTCGCAGAATAGAACAGTTTTCAGGCATTTGAAAGTTGGCACAGAAGGCACCTGGGGGTGAAGGGAGGGGAAGAAATTGTAATGATAATAATATTAGTAGGCAGTTGCAGGATCAGAAGCATTCCTGTCCCTAAGGAATGCTGGGTTAGAGAGGTCTTTGGCCTGATCCAGCCACAGGGCTCTGTCTATATCCTCTCCTTCATTGGATGGCCCTCTGTCAGCAATTCTTTAATTTAGATTCTTGCATTGTCGTGGGCTGCACTAGATGACTCCAGAAGACTCTTGGGGCCCCTTCTGCCATCCCAATTCCATGATTTGAAGCACGTTTTTCACAATTTCACTATACGCTTAGTGAAAATTGCTTGGTGTCCAGAGATCAGCAGCTGCACCTGCCTGCCAAGACACTTCTTTGAGTGCTTTGTGGCTTGGAAGGGATGGTGGGAGGTTGACCAAGGAGGGCTGCCCAGTGACCTTCCCTCTCCTTCTCCTCCTCCTCAGATCCAGCCTGACCTCCGGGAATTGATGGAGACCATGAACCGCATGAGCCACTTGCCCCCGGACTTTGAGGGGCGGCAGAAAGTGAACCAGTGGTGAGCATTTTCCCCATAGAATTAGGAACTCTGTTTCTCTCCTCTTACCCTTTTCAATTATTCTAAAATGAAATGGTTGTCGGGGGGGGGGTGTAAAAAAAGGTAAAGGGACCCCTGAGCATTAGGTCCAGTTGTACCGACTCTGGGGTTGCGGCACTCATCTCGCTCCCTCGGCATCCAGCTTCCGGGTCATGTGGCCAGCATGACAAAGCCGCTTCTGGAGAACCAGAGCAGCACACGGAAACGCCGTTTACCTTCCCGCCAGAGCGGAACCTATTTATCTACTTGCACTTTGATGTGCTTTCGAACTGCTAGGTTAGCAGGAGCAGGGACCAAGCAACGGGAGCTCACCCCGTCGCGGGGATTCGAACCGCCGACCTTCTGATTGGCACGCCCTAGGCTCTATGGTTTAACCCACAGCGCCACCCACGTCCCACCTGTCTGGTGGGGAGACTGCAGCAAAGGCTGCGCCTCAAAGCTATAGCTTTTCCATCCCAGGTGGATTGGCGGAAACGCCCGAGGTCTTTCCATGCGGCTTCCAAACTTCCCCCCAGCCTGCGCTCACTTTTCTGCTTGGAACAGGGAAGAGGCCAGAGCCATCTGCCTCTCCTACGGCCCGTCAGAGGCATTTCCCAGGAGAGGCTTCTCTTTCCTCCCCCCGGTATATTGTGGAGTCACGAGGAGGAAGGCAGGATGAGAGGGGAAGAGACAAGACGCCCCTTCTCTCCCTCTTGCTCATTCTGCTCCAGTGCTTGATGCTTCTTGCTCTCCCTCCAGGCTGCAAACCCTGAGCGGCATGTCGGCTTCGGACGAACTGGATGACTCTCAAGTGCGGCAGATGCTCTTTGACTTGGAGTCCGCCTACAATGCCTTCAACCGCTTCCTGCACTCGTGAGGAGGAGGGGCTTTGGGCCCCGTCGACAGCGGCCACATCATGCGGTTATAGAGCCATTGTGCCGGGGATGAGAATGTACATTCCTCCCATTGTCCCTCTGAATGCGAGGACTCGTTTCCCCTCCTTTGGGGTGGGAAAAAGAAACTCCCTCTTGTTAATGTTTAAGTTCCATGGCTCTCCTGTTTTCTCATTCATTGCATTGTATAGTATTTGTGTCCACTTCTCTAAGGGGGTGGGGTGGGGAGGGAGTCTAATAACGCACCACGGAAGGCGGCAAACAACCGACAGCTAACTCTCTTTGCCACCTGAAGGGGGTCAGTGGTGGGGCAGGTAAAGTCTGTGTGGTGCTTGTATTTATTTGAGTGTTGCTTTTGCCTCAGAGAGGCAGACTCTACCGGTCTGAAGCAAATAAAAAATCTTTCTACAGTGACAAATGGTGGCCTTATTTCTTTGATTCAGGTGGCTCTTTTTTCCCACCCAGAGGTGACTCCAATACGGTTCTAAAAATTGGGACTTATTTCCCTGGTCCCGTATCCCAAATGAGCTTTCAGAAAGCAGCAGCTTATGACTTCTTTCCGTAGCCCGAAGCTCAAAACACAGAAGGCCTGCGCAGCTTCCCCACCCCTGTGGCACCACTACCTGCCCATTCGAGACCAGCAACAAAGACACCGGACAGGCAAGACGAGGGACGACACAGCATCTTTGTGTTGCGAGGCATTCAATAAATATTGGAAATCACATCACAGAACTGCTGGGCAGCGCAAGCGGTGAGAGAGCAGAAGACCCTTGGAGCAGGACAAAGGCAGCCGCTTTTTACATACCAATATTCCTGTTTCTCAGCCACCATACCAAACTCAGAATATAATTCATAATGGCAGTATTGAGTTGGTCCTATTGGAGCTCTGGACGCACCTGTGCCGGGCAGGTGTCTAGTCCCACCCTAAGCAGCGCAACACCAAGCTATCTCCCTTCTTGACATCCCTTGAGAGAGAGGACAGACACCCCTTGCTTTCATCTGGACCATGCCAGCTTACAGGAGCCCAGGAGCTGCCTTAAGTCCACGGCCGCATTGAGCAGCGCAATCCCAGTCTGCTGGAGCCTGCGAAGCGTTCCAGAGGCGGCTTCATGGGTGAGGCCCACAGCACATGGAGGAGAAGCATCGCGTCCTACAGGCAGTGGCAGAAGAGTTTGTGATGCCGTGTGACTGAGTGGAGGGAGGTGCCCGGTGGGCCACGCCACAGCTCCGCCACGTTCCGCTGGTCACTCCTGCTCAGGTGGCGAGTGCAGAGCTGCAGCTGAGAGACGTTCAAGGAGAGCTTTGTCCATGTCACGCTGTCTAGCGGTCCTCTCACGGAGCAGCCTAGGGAAGGAAGGAAGAACTGAAGGAGCTAGACTGGGGACTGGGAGCCGCCGCCGAGACCACATAACACCAGTCCTGAAAGACCTACATGGGCTCCCAGTTAACTTTCCAAGCACAATTCAAAGCGTTGGTGCTGACCTTGAAAGCCCTAAACGGCCCCGCCCAGTATACCCGAAAGAGCATCCCCAGCCCCATCGTTCAGCCCAGACAATGAGGTCCAGCTCCGAGGGCCTTTTGGCGGTTTCCCCCCTAGAGAAGGCAGAGGGCCTTCTCGGTGGTGGCTCCTGCCCTGTGAAACGCCCTCCCATCAGATGTCAAGGGAATAAACAACTCTCTGACTTTTAGAAGACATCTGAAGGCAGGCCTGTTTAGGGAAGTTTTTATTGTTTGATGTTTTAACGTGTTTTTAATATTCCGTTGGGAGCCGCCCAAAGTGGCTGGGGAAGCCCAGCCAGATGGGTGGGGTATAAAGAATATATGTATTATTACTTTGAAAACTGGGCTCTCAGGCTACAACAGTCCAGCCACATCCCACAACTATGGCTCAGGTTCCTGAAGTTTTAGCTTTAGGATGCACCGAGGTGAAGCTCAGATTACTTAGCCTGCCCTTCATCAAAACAAAGATCCTCCTGCTTTTTCCCTGATCACATCCTAGTTTTCTGCATGCTAATTCCCTTTAGACAAAATAAATTTTGCTTTTGGTTTATTGGACTGACGTCAAGAGGGGTGCATGAGAAAACCACAGGATTGCGGGCAAAACAACAGACCAAGGCTAATCCAGCTGGGCCACGCAGAATCCACTGCTCTTCAGCAGTTCTGGAGGGGAGGGGCAGTCGGGGGGCGGCCGGTAAAAAACGTATCCAGCACTCACCAGCCAAGCTGAGGAACTGGAGGCCCCGATTCCTTTCCTCGAGGGCAAGTAGCAGCGTCCGAAGACCAACAATGCCGATTTCAGGATTTGCTGACAAATCCAGCGAGACTAAAGGCAGGCAGGTAGGGAGGTGGCTGGAGAAAGAGAACCAATGTCAGAATCAGGAATGGATGGATCTGGTTGCATTCGGCTCACCTACGCTGAAAATTACAGAATTGTAGAGTTGGAAGGGACCCCCAAAGCTCATCCAGTCCAACCCCCTGCAAGGCAGGAACCACTTATCTATGAGAAAAAGTGGGAGAGGAGTAGGAAGCCAAACTCTGGAACCTCCAGGGGCCAGAGAATCGCAGCTAAGGAATCTCTTGATGGCCGGCCATCCAAGCCATTTAAAAACCACCATCTTCCAAAGTGTCAAACAGCTTTTCCCGTCAGAAACGAGAGCTTCCTCAATTAATCAAAGCATACCTGGGAAATGTTTTGCTCAGAGTACCAAAAATGGAGGTGAGGAGCCCTTTGCCACTGTCAAGAATGCCTAGAGATATGGCCAAGGTTGACCCTCCCCGCTGTGGAAGACACCCACCCCCTGCCAAAAGGTTCAGAAAAAGCACAGGACCCACATTCCCTCCACCCACCTAGCCAGCTCTGCAACAGCGTCATCGTTGAGGTGATTCCCAGAGAGAGCCAGGTGGTTGAGAGCACAGCCTTCCTGCACGGAGAAGAACGAAGATTCAGAATGCGGAAAATTAAGGTGTGCGAGTGTCGGGATCTTCTCCAAGACCTAGTCAGGTGGGGAAACTCAGACCATGTCCCATCGTTTCCTCACACAGCGGAGAAGCCAGGCCAGGGGTCAGCAAACTTTCTCAGCAGGGGGCCGGTCCACTGTCCCTCAGACCTTATCAGGGGTTGGACTATATTTTGAAAAAAATAAATAAATGAACGAATTCCTGTGCCCCACAAATAACCCAGAGATGCATTTTAAATAAAAGCACACATTCTACTCATGTAAAAACATGCTGATTCCTGGACCATCCATGGGCGGATTTAGAAGGCGATTGGGCTGGATCTGGCCCACGGGCCTTAGTTTGCCTGCCCATGGTCTAAACCATGGTCTAAACTTTTTCAGCTGTGGTCCGGTGCACTGTTCCTCTGACCATGTGGGGGGCCGGACTATATTTTGAAGAAGAAGAAAATGAATGAATTCCTGTGCCCCACAAATAACCCAGAGATGCATTTTAAATAAAAGGAAACATTCTACTCATGTAAAAACACACTGATTCCCAGACCATCTGTGGGCCGGACTGAGAAGGCGATTGGGCCGGATCCAGCCCCCGGCCTTGGTTTGCCTACCCATGAGCCAGGCCTTCCTCCTCCCCTGTCTTTCACCAGAGCACAAGGGGTCAGCTGGCTGGGCTGAAGGCCTGAGGTCCCCCAGAATGCTTGCCTCCCTGCTGGCACCCGGTCGACCTTACCTGCGCCAGGTACCTGGCCACGGCGTCCTGCAGAGGCTGCTGGTCCCCTGGCCTGGCGCCCACGGAGCTGATGTCCAGGTGGGTGAGATTCTCGGAGGGCAGGCTCTTCAGGAGCAGCTCCAGGGCAGAGGAGCCCAGGGCGTTGTGGGAGACGGTCAGCCGCCTGAGGTGCACGGCTCCTGAGGGAAGAGGGCACAGGAGGAGTTGGCAGAAGTCGGGGAAAGCAATACAGGTGGAAGGGACCAGTGCGGCCATCTGGTCCGATGCCCCGTGATGCAGGGACCACAAGGAAGTGAAGTGGGAGGGAGCAGGAACCTCCACGGGCCGCAGGAAGAAAAGCGTCCGCATTGGCACAGGGGCTTCATTTCGACAGGAAAACACCACACCTTGTCATGTTCCGTCCCCAGAAGAGAGACACTCAGGAATGCCCTCACACAAATCAGCTGAGCAGTTTGCTTATTTATAGAAGCGTTTCTGTCCTAGCATTTCACAGAATATTCCGACTGCTGTATAATGGTATCGTATTTTTCGCTCCTTAAGACGCACCTAGTTTTTAGAGGGGGAAAGCAAGAAAAGCGAGAGCTGCTTACATGGCTTCTGTCCCGCTTTGCACAGCTCTCACTTTTATTGCCCATCCCTCCTCCCACCTCGCTGTAAGAGGAGGAGGAGACACTGGGACAGGTGCTTTGCTTGCTTTACAGCAAGGCGGGAGGAGGGATGGGCAAGCAAAGTGAGAGCTGCGCAAAGTGGGACAGAAGCCATGTAAGCGGCTCTCGCTTTGCTTGCTTCCGTCTGTCCCTCCTCCCGCTTCACTGTGAAGCCAGCAGAGCAAGAGTGAAAGCTGCGCAGTGGCTCTTGTTCTGCTGGCTTCCCAGCAAAGCGGGATGAGGGACGAAAGGGAGCCCTTACACAGAGCCCCTTCCGTCCCTCGGAGGCAGCCTGTCTGTCCCTTCTAGCTGCTGGGGGGAAAGCCAGCAAGAGCCACACACATGCTCTGCGTGGCTCTTTAAAGGGAGAGGCTCCCGCCTGCATTCGCTCCATAAGACACACACACACATTTCCCCTTACTTTTTAGGAGGAAAACAGTGCATCTTATGGAGCGAAGAATACGGTAAAACATAAAGTGCTTAAAAAGTAAAAAGACAGATAAGGTGACCGGCTCATCGAAAATAAAATAAGGGCTGCAAAGGTCTTCGAGCACAAAAAGGCTCTGAGCCACATCTTGTGGGACACCCGTGTGTGTGTGTGTGTGTGTGCATCATATTGTTTGGCTAAGTGTAATGTTCAGTTCCCAGCAAATCTGTCTGCCCCTCCATCTCCAATATTTATTTATTATTTATTTTTCCATTTACATCCTACTTTTTTCTCCAAGGTGCTCAATGCAGCAGATGTGATTTCCTGCCCCCACCTCCATTTCACCCTGGCAACAACCCTGCGAAGTAGACCAGGGCTAAGAGATCACGAATGCCCCAGGGCCCAGGGTACCAGGTGAGCTTGATGGCCAAGTGGGGATTTGCACCCTGCTCTCCCAAAAGTTAAGAGTCCCTAGCAGAGAGGAATGGTCAAATTAAGCTGTTGGATTATGCTGAAATTTCAAACCGACTGGAAGACTCAGGAACCAAGGAGACCTAAACTTCAATGACGAATGGGGAAATTTTATAATTTATCTAGGAGATAAACAGATGAAAGCACTAGCAGGATTTTTATAACACTTGTAATGTAACAAATATTATGGACAAGACGGAAAGATATAAAATGTGGATTGTGGGGAAATATGCAGTTAAAAAAGGTGTACATAGGACCAAGGAGGGGAAGGTGGGAAGTCCAGAGATTTGTAGAAATCCTCATAGAACTCTAGCCCAATGGTTGCCATTAATTTGATTCTGAATTGATTTTAGAATGAATTGATTTTAGAATGCTGTGTTTATTTTTACTGTTGTTAGCCGCTCTGAGCCCGACTTCAGCTGGGGAGGGCGGGATATAAATAAAAGTTGTTATTATTATTATTATTATTATTATTATTATTATTATTATTATGTAATTTGGATTGCTATGAATTAATATTTGTAAAACAAAATAAAAATTATTATGGAAAAAAGAACCCTGGTCTCTCAGGTCCTAGTCCAACCCTCTTAAGGGCTACATCCTACAGGCCAACAGAATTAACTGTGCAAAGCCAAGGCAGATCAGACTTGCTTAACTCATCCTGATCTCCCTCGTGGTCCCTTCCAACCTGACCGTTCTACGAAATCCAGCTCTACTGGACCTGATCCCTGCTGACAGCCGACGCTCTTTCCTGCGCCTCTTACCTTTCAGGGCACTGTCCAGCAGGAGGCGGTAGTGCTGCAGGAAGGCGGTGGTGAAGCCGCAGGCTTGCAGTCGGAGCGTGCTCAGGACCGGGCAGGCCTGGACCAGGGAGGCAAGGGGCTGGGTGCTGCCGTCCCCCAAGGGGTTTAGGCTGAGGTCCAGCTCTTCCAGGTTCTGAAACAACAAGGGGTGTGGGTTCGAGTGAGATGGTGGCAGAGGGAGGGCTAATGCTAATAATAATAGTAATAGTAATAATAATAATAATTTATTATTTATACCCTGCCCATCTCGCTGGATTTCTCCAGCCACTCTGGGCGGCTTCCAACAGAATATTAAAATACAATAACCTGTTGTATTGTATTGTTAAAATACAAGCCACTTGCCATCAGATCGAGGGTAGAAAGAGGGAGTCAGTACCCCGAGACGGGGTGTCTCACATAGGGCCTGAAAGGTCTGCATGAAACTCAGCTTCCTATTTTTAAAATAGCAACAATAATAGCAATAAATAATAATAATAATAATAATAATAATAATAATAATAATAATAATAATACAGTTGTCCCTTGGATCTCAAATGCTCCTGAAGAATTGAAACCAGCAAGTGAGTGTTCCTGAACTTTTTCCAGAAGCTGAACGCCCAATTGGCTGCAGGAGGCTCCAATTGGAAGCCACACCTTGGTTTTCAAACGGTTCCGGAAGTCAAACGGACTCCCGGAATGCATTCTGTTCGAGAACCAAGGTACGACTGTATAAATAATAAATTATTATTTTTATTATTATTATGGCACTCTCCCGCTTCCCTCCAGAGCAGCTCCTCTGCTGCCCGTACCTGGAAAGTGACGGAGCCGGGAAGTCCTGCGGTCAGCTTGCGCAGCCCCTGGGGTCCCAGCCGGTTGGCCGAGAGGTCCAGCGCCTCCAGGCCGGGGATGGTGGCAACGGTGGCCAGCAGCTCTTCCGCCGAGTCATCGCCCAGGCCTGCCCCGGGGAGGCACAGGCGCCGGATGGAGGTCTGCAGCTTGAGGGCACGGAGGAGAGGCGTCAGGTGGAGGCGGCGCAGGGCCAGGCCCGGGACGTTGAAGGACGGACCCGATTCCTGGCACTCCAGCAGCTGCAGGAGTAATCGGTGCTCCCCTGCCAGCCGGGGGGAGAGAGACACACACACAGGGCACCAGGCTTCAGTCAAGGCAAAAGACTCACAAACCAAGCCTTCAGTGTCATTGGGCCAGTCCTGCGGAACTCACCGCCACTAGACATTTGGCAGGCCTGCTGAAATCATTTCTATTCTGCCAGGCCTGTGAAGGCAATTCAGAATGAGGCCTTTCACAATGGTTAACCGACATCTGATTTCTTTATGGTTTTAATGTATGGTTCGGAACTGGTCTGTGACCGTAATAATGCAATTCAATTCAACTCAATGTGTGGTTTTATGCTTCTACAGTGGTACCCCGCAAGACGAACGCCTCACGAGACGAAAAACTCGCAAAACGAAAGGTTTTTTCGTTTTCGAGTTGCCTCGCAAGACGAATTTCCCTATGGGCTTGCTTCACAAAACGAAGCTTGCCCCGGGGACAGCGAGTCTTCTCTTTTGAAGCAAGGGGCGGCGGGGAGATCGCTTCTCCCGGTGCTCCGAAGCGGGGCGGGGGGGCGGGAACACCTTCTGAAGGCGGGCAGGGGGCGAAAGTCTTTGTCCCCCCTGCCTGCCTTCCCAGGGGCTTTTAAATCGCCCCGGACAGCGGAGAAGTCCTCCGCTGTCCCGGGGCGATTTTAAAATGCTGCCCGCCAGCATTTTAAGATCGCCCGGACAGCGGAGAAGTCCTCCGCTGTCCCAGGGTTTTTTAAAAGGCTGGGGGTGGTCTGAAGGCGGTTTCCCTAGGAACGCATTAATTGATTTTCAATGCATTCCTATGGGAAACCGTGCATCGCAAGACGAAAAAACCGCAAGACGAAGAGACTTGCGGAACGAATTAATTTCGTCTTGCGAGGCACCACTGTATTGCTATAAGCGGCTTTGATAGGGTTTTTTTAAAAAAATGATATAGCAGTACGCAGATATTTTTTACAGATAAACAAAGATGCAGAATAGCTCAGTGGGTAAAGCATGAGACTCTTAATCTGTGGGTCATGGATTCAAGCCCCATGCTGGGCAAAAGATTTCTGCCTTGCAGGGGGGTTGGACTAGATGACCCTCGGGGTCCCTTCCAACGCTACAATTCTGTGGAAAAGCCAGCACAGCCGTCACAGCAACTGGCTTGCGGAAAAGGTTCCTCTTTGAAACCCCTTTGGGAAGAAGCCCCTTCTCTGAGCCCAACAGGACAGAAGGCGCTGCGTCTGAACTGGGGCAGAGCAGCATCAGCAAGATGCCCGCAGCCTCCTGAGGACTCCCCCCCCCCCCGGGAACCCATCTGCCAAGAGAGGCAAGCTCTGAAGGACGTAGGGGGGCTCAGCGACACCAGGCCCCTCCGCAGGGGAACTTGGGCTTACCCACAGCCAGGCTCTGGCAGGCCTTGCGGTACCTCTCCACAAGGGGTGGCAGGTCCCAGGACTGCACTTCGGCCAAGACCTGCCGGGGGGAGAGAGAGAGAGGTCAGCAGGGGGGTCAGCTGGGGCCCAAGGAAGGTGGAACTCCAATGGGAACACCTTTCCTTTTATTTATATATATATAAAGGTAAAGGGACCCCTTTACCTCGCGGACGACTCTGGGGTTGTGGCACTCATCTCGCTCCCTCGGCATCCAGCTTCCGGGTCATGTGGCCAGCATGACAAAGCCGCTTCTGGAGAACCAGAGCAGCGCATGGAAACGCCCTTTACCTTCCCGCCAGAGAGGTACCTATTTATCTACTTGCACTTTGACGTGCTTTTGAACTGCTGGGTTGGCAGGAGCAGGGACCAAGCAACGGGAGCTCACCCCGTCACGGGGATTTGAACAGCCGACCTTCTGATCGGCAAGCCCTAGGCTCTGTGGTTTAACCCACAGCGCCACCCACATCCCCCATATATATATATATATATATATATATATATATATATATATATATATGCTTTCGTAGATTTTCACGGGTACAGGAATGCAGGTTTTGGTGTCTTCGGGTGTCTTCCCGTGTAAGAGTTGGGGTGTCTAGGCGACGTTTCGACGAGGTCTCACTCGTCATCTTCAGGCTGGTGCTTTCGGCTTCTTGTTACTGGAACAGAGCAGGATCTCAGTGTTTGAGTTCCTATAAATACTGTTGAGGGGGTGTGGTGTATAGCCTCCAACGTTCTGGGCAGAGAGGAACTTCCTCTCTGCCCAGAACGTTGGAGGCTATACACCACACCCCCTCAACAGTATTTATAGGAACTCAAACACTGAGATCCTGCTCTGTTCCAGTAACAAGAAGCCGAAAGCACCAGCCTGAAGATGACGAGTGAGACCTCGTCGAAACGTCGCCTAGACACCCCAACTCTTACACGGGAAGACACCCGAAGACACCAAAACCTGCATATATATATATATATATATATATATATTATTTTTTTTAAAAAAATTATATTTTATAATTTAAAGTGCTCATTTATACATCCTTAAGGTATCAATGACTTCCCTTCTTCTCTTTCCTGTGGTTCATTTTGCATATCATAAATCCCTGCATATTTTCACAAAAACTATACCATTCAGTATTGCATTATTACATCCATCAAAACTTATTTACACTAGTGAATGTATCTCAATGCTGCCAATGTTTTCAGCTGTACCCTATTATTCCCCATATATTCAATAAACGTTTTCCAAACATTCCATGGTTGAGCCCGTAACCTCGGTTTAAGGTGCCATTTAGCTCCTGGCTTTCCAATCTCAGTTTCTCAGGGCAGATATTAACCTGCTTCCTTGCCATCAGAACCTACAAACGCCTCAAAACAGCCCTTAACAAGAGCACAGGAATCTGGCTCCTGCAAAGTCCGACCACTGGGCCATGCCCTTCAGTGCTGCCCACACTGACAAGCAGCTGCTCCCCAGGATTCCTGGCAGAAGTCTCCCCTCATCCTCTGTGGATGATTAAACTGAGGACATTGTGCCTTCAAAACGGGTGGTCTGCTCCCCCGTCACCCCCCAGACAGACTCCCCTGCCAGCAGCTGAGGAATGGGGCTATGGGGAGAAGCGCTGCCCATTCCTCCCTCAGCTGGCAGCGACCGCTCACCTCTTCGTTGCTCTGCAAAACGTCCACGATGCAGTCCTGGGGGGCCAGGAGGGCCCCCTCCTTCTTCAGGGTCAGGCGTGGCAGGAGCCCGCAGGTCTGGTAGTAGCGCTGGGAGGCCTGATCCGCCAGCCAGGACACAGGGCGACTCTCACTGTAAGGAAGGAGGAGA
Source organism: Podarcis liolepis (assembly GCF_965112155.1). Taxonomy (NCBI): domain Eukaryota; kingdom Metazoa; phylum Chordata; class Lepidosauria; order Squamata; family Lacertidae; genus Podarcis; species Podarcis liolepis. The sequence continues at coordinate 1,780,325 of NC_139560.1, read as the reverse complement.
GGGGCTGCAGTAGGAAGACACCTCCCCTCCCTATATTCCTGGGGGCATGCAGTGGGGGGCTCTGAAATGCCCCACCTCCGGCAAGGATTCAGTCTCCTGCCACGCAGCAATCATCCAAACAGTGCAGAGGGAAATATTATTTGGGGGTGGTTTGAGGACAGCAGAAATATCCCGCCCCCGGCCTCCCCAATTACAGATGTTTCCAGGGCCGGATTGAGGTTTGATGAGGCCATCAGCTCCTGAAGGTAATGGGGTCCTTTATATGTCAGCTGTCCTGTGTCAACAACAAATTGTCACTATTTTTTGTGTTGAATATATGCTACATTTATGGACCTAATAGGTATCTAAAGCCATTTGCGCATCACAAAACATGTATTTTATTAAAGTAGTTGTTGAACTGAAATACAGTCATACTTCGGGTTACAGCCGCTTCAGGTTGCGTTTTTTTGGGTTGCGGACCGTCAAAATCCAGAAGTACCAGAACGGATTACTTCCGGCTTTCAGCGCCCGCGCAGAAGTGCTAAATCGCGCTTTCCGCGGGCGCAGAAGCGCTGATCGCAACCCTCACGTGCAGATGCGGGTTGTGAACGCTGCAAGTTGCGAACGTGCATCCCGCACGGATCACGTTCGCAACCTGAGCGTCCACTGTACAATTAAGAAAAAGTATATTAGTATTATTATTAATTTTTTCATTAAATTTTTTTGGGGTCCCCCAATAGAGTGGGGCCCTAAGCTACAGCTTGTTTAGCTTATATGTAAATCTGGCACTGGACGCTTCCCACAGTGCTTATGTGGAGAGTTTTGAAGCTGCCTCTACAAAGACAAGGTCTGGCTTAGACCCAGAGCTCCGATGAGGCAGCTCAGTGAGGGAGGAAAGGGCAAAGGGGCTGAGGAAGCCCCAGTTCTCTCACCTGTGGGGCACGGGGATGAGGAAGACGTTGTCTTGCACCCGAACTCGCACCCGGATCGGAGGTGGGGGAGCAGGGAGCTGCAGAGAACAGGGGAGGAGAAATAGGGTGAGGACGAATGAATTTTATTATTACGGTCACAGACCAGTTCTGGCTCACTTACAGTATCAGGAAAATCATAAAACACAGCAGGAGTACATTGAACTGCAACTGGGTATAACAGAGACAATTCAGATATAGCGGCAGTTAAAAACATATAGGATGGCCCCAATCCCAGAGGAGTGCTGGCCTCTCAAGGCCCAGGGAAGCCAGCCAGCTTCTCACAGTGCCACGGCAAAAAGAGCGCCTGCCAGAAAGGAACCAAGCCAGACCCGCTTCTCTCCCCGAACCCTGGAAACTCACATGTGCTGGTGCCGAGGGGGGGCTCTCCCCACGCCCAGGGGTCCCCCCATTGACGTGGCTGCTGCCCCCTGCCCCCTGGAGGATGCTGGCATCTGCCGCACACTCTGGGTTCTCCGCCACCACCACGCCGGCCCCTCGGAGTCGTCCCAGCGGAGTCCTGTCGACAATATGGGTGAGGCGACTCTGCCGGACCCTCCTCCTCCTCTTCTTGGTGGCCTCGGGGGGCTGGCGGGGAAAGCCCCCGTCACTCTCGCCCCCCAGGCTCTCCTCCGACTCGGTCCCAGACTCGCTTTCTGGGCTCTGGCGGCTCCTTTTGCGGGAGGCAAGATTCTGCCCCAGGTCGTCTTCCAGCCAGTCGTCTCCTACATACTCCTCTGGGGGGATCAGGGCGGGCCCAGCGGAAGACTTGGGGCGCTCAGGGCTGGGCATAGGGCAGGGCTTGGCTCTGCCCACCCCGCGAATGGCAGCCCGGTACTCGGCCGGGGCAGCTAGCCTGGCCTCCCTCTCTGGGTCCTGGCCAAACAGCCGCTGCTTCTTCTTGACCGGCCTCAAGGGACTGATGGCGTCGTCCTCCTCGGGCTCCCTCCAGCTCCTCTGGGGACTGGGGGACTTTGGGGCAGGATCCAGAGGGCAGGGGGCTTGCGGGGACTCGGAGAGCTCTGCGTCAAACAGCTGGCTGGCCGGTGGCTCTTGGGGAGGCAGAGCCTTGGAGCCTGGAGGGGCAAAAGCAAAGGCGTCAAGTTCACAGCCTTCTAAAGGAAAATCTTATGAAAATGTACTATAGATGGTACTTGGCCCCTGTAAAACTAGCAAAAATAAATAAATCATATAATAACAAGTGCTGGAGATGTAAGGAACAGATAGGAACACACTACCGTATGTGGTGGTCCTGTCTAGAGATACAAAGATTTTGGAATATGATTTATGAAGAGATAAAGAGACTGATAAAAACTACATTTAGCAAGAAACCCGAAGAATTTTTACTAGGAATTGTTTCAGATAATATTCCCAAAATTTCTCATTGAAGTTGATGGACTATGCTGAAATAGTTGAATTGACCAGAAGAGTCAGAAAATCAGGAAGGCCGAAATTTTAATAAGGAATGGGGGAAATTTATAACTTATCTTAAAAACCATTGGATTCAGTTAAGATTGTTAGGATTGGAATATGACTTGTAGTTTAAGGGTGAATTCTGGACACAACAGAGACGTAAAATATTTGGATGATCATGAAAGATGCAGGAGGAAATGTTTAATCATAGGACCCACAAAGGGGAAGATGAAGCCCAGGAGATTCATTGGAATCTTGTTTTTATGATTTATGTTTGGTATATTTCTGAAAAACTTTAATTTGAAAAACCAAATAAATAAATATTTTATTTTTTTAAAAAGATTTCTCCTTGCCCACTCAGCCCCAAAGAGCACCGCAAGGTTTGGCCCCAAGCACAGCAACAAAGGAGACAGAGATCGTGGGTCCCTCAGTCCCTTTCAATCTGGAACAGGGTGCTGTTCTGAGCAGAGCAGGGAGACAGAATCTGGGCAGGATAAGGAAGGGACCCAGAGCTCTCCTCCAATGTTCATTCTCATGAACTTGAAGCATCAAAGACATCGGCCTGCTAAAAACACAACAGCTTTAAGGCTTTCCACCAGAACAAAGGAAGACTCGGCTGGGTGAGAATTCCCAGTAAAGCAGACTGTCTCACCAGAGTGGTGCATGCTCTGGTTATCTCCTGCTTGGACTACTGCAATGCGCTCTACGTGGGGCTACCTTTGAAGGTGACCCGGAAACTACAACTAATCCAGAATGCAGCAGCCAGACTGGTGACTGGGAACGGCCGCCGAGACCACACAACACCGGTCTTGAAAGACCTACATTGGCTCCCAGTACGTTTTCGAGCACAATTCAAAGTGTTGGGGCTGACCTTGAAAGCCCTAAACAGCCTCGGTCCAGTATACCTGAAGGAGCATCTCCACCCCCATTGTTCTGCTCGGACACTGAGGTGCAGCGCCGGGGGCCTTCTGGCGGTTCCCTCCGTGCAAGAAGCCAAGCTACAGGGAACCAGGCAGAGGGCCTTCTCGGTAGTGGCACCCGCCCTGTGGAACGCCCTCCCACCAGATGTCAAAGAGAAAAATAACTACCTGACATTTAGAAGACATCTGAAGGCAGCACTGTTTAGGGAAGCTTTTAATGTTTAATAGACTATTGTATTTTAATATTCTGTTGGAAGCCGCCCAGAGTGGCTGGGGAAACCCAGCCAGATGGGCGGGGTATAAATAAATTATTATTATTATTATGCAAACGGCCCCTTGAGGGTGTCCCCAGGAGCAGGCCCCACACCCCTTGAGCCCCAGGAACGAAGCGCAGACTCACCTCGGTCTGCCAGGGCTCTCTTGAGCAGCCCCTCCATGGCCTGGCAGCGCTGGCGTGTCTCTCGGTCGAGGTCCCTGCCGTAGAGACGCACCCATGCCTGGAGAGTGCCCAGCGGGGTCAGGCCCTGACAACAGAAATGCAGGGAGGGTTGGCCCCAGCAGAAACAGGAGCCCAGCCAGAAACCTCTCGCCGCCTCTGGGCTGCACCCAAGAAGCCCGGTGGGCTTGCCACCCCCGTCCCTGTAGTGGGAGCAGACCCTGAAGCTGCCAGGATGCCAAGCGGCCAATGCAAGGCCACTGTCCCTAAGCCAAGGGGAAGGGGGAGCTGTGAGGAATAGGGGCCTGTTAGAAACGTGGGTCTGCACACTTCCTCTGAAGGAGAGTTTCGTAGCTTGGGGGTCCTCCTGGATCCTTTACTGTCGCTCGAGGCTCAGGTGGCCTCAGTGGCCCGGAGTGCCTTCCATCAGCTTCGGCTGGTGACCCAGCTATGCCCCTATCTGGACAGGGATAGCCTAACTACTGTTGTCTATGCTCTGGTAACCCCAAGGTTAGATTACTGCAATGCGTTCTACGTAGGGCTGCCTCTGAAGATGGTTCGGAAACTTCAGCTGGTGCAGAATTCAGCGGCCAGGTAGCTCACTGGAGAAAGACGGTTTGAGCATCTTACACCGAACCTGGTCGGACTGCACTGGCTACCAATTAGTTTCTGGGCTCAATTCAAAGTGCTAGTTTTGACCTATAAAGCCTTAAATGGCTCAGGACCGCAATACCTCAAGGACCGCCTCTTCCCATATGAACCTACTCAGACCTTTAGATCATCTTCTGAGGCCCTTCTTTGTGTGCCTCCTCCTTGAGAGGTCAAGAGGGTGGCAACACGAGAACGGGGCCTTCTCTGCAGTGGCTCCCCATCTGTGGAATGCTCTCCCCAGGGAAGTTCGCCTGGCGCCTTCACTATACACCTTTAAGCACCAGGCAAAAACATTCCTTTTTAACCAGGCCTTTGGTTGATTTGATTGACATCCTATGCCCTTTTAAAATGTGGTTTTTTTTTTTGGGGGGTGTTATTGATTGTTGTTTTTGTTCTGAATATATATATTGTGATCTTTTCTGTGACCTCCGGGTATAGGGCGCTATATAAATTCAGTAAATAATAATAATAGGCTGTGCACTGCAGGTTAACCCTGTGCCCCCCAACCTACAACATCGGGGGGGCACGAGATTGGGGGGGGCTGGGCTTCAAACAAGACGGTGCATGTATCCTGGATGTAGGAGGTGGCCTTTGGGCCCTCGATTCCTTGACCCCCACAAGAATTGAGGATCCCCTGAAGACAGCTCCAGCAGGAGACAATGAAGTGGGGAGGAGGAGGGGGGGGGGAGGGATGGAAGCAGCTCAGGGAGGCTGCTCAGTAGGCCTTCCTGAGAAGGCAATGCCCACAATTTCAAAACTGGGGATTTGTCAAATGCCGCCCCCCTCCAAAAACTTTGAAGGCAGAAACCACAACACCAGGAGGAAAGGGCTGGAGCCCCACCCCAGACAATACCAGGAGGAGGGGCTGCAGTTCCCTTTGTGCATCGCTGGAAGAGAGGCAGTGTGAACCACATGTTTATACAACATCAACCAATAAAGTTTTCTGTGGTTCTTTTAATTGTCTTTTTTTGTCACTTTTAAACCTTTTTTCGACCTTTTTGTGGTGACAAATCCCTTTTCTTCTTTTTTCTTTTTTGTGATTACTTTTGTTTTACTTACCTTTACTGTATGATTGTATTTTAAACTAATAAAGATTTATTAAGAAAAAAAGGAAGCTCTAATTAGACACAACAATACAGTAAGAGTAAATTTTTTGAGGTCTCAGAACAAAGGAAGGAAGTCAATTTGTGTTTATGTACGTAATGATATGGTTTTTTTTCTGTAGATGTGTGCTTTTTCGTTTTTGTTTAGTTTTGTTTTGTTTCCTTTGTTTGTTTGTTTTTCCCTTTTCCTTTTCTGTTTTTTTTTTTTAATATGTTCCGGGGATTTTTGTTTGTATAGCATTATTTTGGATTCAATGTTTGGATTTTTTGTTATGATTCTGCATTGAAAATAAAAAAATTTGAGATTTAAAAAAAAAAGGGGAAGAGAGGCACTGTGGCGCAGTGGTTAGTGATGGGTATACATGCAATGAATAAACTGCCTTGCTCCCCAGCAGCAACTCTCGCCCCGTCCCAGCCCCGGTGCCTCACCTTGGCATTCCGCAGCACCACGGACGCCCCCCTGTGGATCAGGAGCTCCGCCACGTCGAAGTGGCCGCAGTTGAGGGCGTCGTGCAAGGGGGTGATGCCCTCACACCCAGGCCCCCCCGGGTCGTCAATGGCGGCGTTGTGGTCCAGAAGAAAACGCACGATCTCTGGAGGAAGAGGCGAGGGGAGCGGTCACGTCCAGCGCAGCCCCAACTCCGCCGCCAAGGGGAAAGGTTCCCGGGCGCAGAGCACCCACTTTCAGGCCCCCCAGGAAGCCCCTTCCCCTGTCCCAGCACTTACCCAGATGGCCGTGGTTGCAAGCCTCGTGCAGGGGGGTCCAGCCGCAGTAATCCCGAGGGTTGAGAGGGTGACCCTGAGGCAGAGCGGAGAAACGTACGGATGCTCAGGGGGTCAGAAGTTGGCCGGGGCCCCGTCCTTCTCATCGCACCCGGCACCTGCTCCCCGCCTCCCTCTCTCCAAATGGGGGGGGGGAGAGATCCTCACACGTCCCATGTGACAAAACCAGCCATCAGGGAAAGAGAGGGAAGAGGTTTTTACGGACAAAGGAGCTGAACCTCGTGGGCCTGAGCCAGGATCTGGGGAAAGCTAGTGGCAGGGACCAGATCACAAGAGCTTGCCCTGATTCTGTCCAAAGGCATCCCAATACAATACGATAATCTTTATTGTCATTGTCCCATACAGAACGACGAAATTGAGAAAATCTACACCAGACATTCAAAAACCATCAAGCCTACTAACCCAGCTATCCCAGCCTGGTTAGCCCCCTAAAAACTCTGATACCCCATAATTAAAAACAATATACTCCCATAGAGACTAGCTTAAAGGTAAAGGGACCCCTGACCATTAGGTCCAGTCGCGGGTGCTCATCTCGCTTTATTAGCTGAGGGAGCCGGTGTACAGCTCCTGGGTCGTGTGGCCAGCATGACTAAGCCGCTTCTGGCGAACCAGAGCAGCGCACAGAAACGCCGATTACCTTCCCGCTGGAGCGGGACCTATTTATCTACTTGCACTTTGACGTTCTTTCGAACTGCTAGGTTGGCAGGAGCAGGGACCGAGCAACGGGAGCTCACCCCGTCGCGGGGATTTGAACTGCCGACCTTCTGATCGGCAAGCCCTAGGCTCTGTGGTTTAACCCACAGTGACACCCGCGTCCGTTGCACTACCTTACACTGTGTTTAAAACAACATTTGGGTAGAAACTGTTTCTCAGGCGGCTAGTCCTAGTCTTTATAACACTGTACCTTCCTTCCAGAAGGCAGAGATCATTTCCGGGGTGCACACTATCCCACACAGCACCACCGCCGTCCCTGCCCGCTTTTCCTTTCTTTTAATGTCCAGCAGCTCACCTTCTTCACACAGAACTGCACCTGGCGCAGGTTCCCGTCTATGCAGGCGCGGTGCAGCAAAGTCTCCCCACGCTCGTTCCGCTGGTTCCACTGGGTAGAGGGAAATGCAACAGAGGAATACCTGAAGGAGTATACCTGAAGGAGCGTCTCCACCCCCATTGTCCAGCCCGGACACTGAGGTCCACCTCCGAGGCCCTTCTGGCGGTTCCCTCCCTGCGAGAAGTGAGGTTACAGGGGACCAGGCAGAGGGCCTTCTCGGTGGTGGCACCTGCCCTGTGGAACGCCCTCCCACCAGATGTCAAGGAAATAAACAACTATCTGACTTTTAGAAGACATCTGAAGGCAGCCCTGTTCAGGGAAGTTTTTAATGTTTGATGTTTTATTGTGGTTTTAATATTCTGTTGGGAGCCGCCCAGAGTGGCTGGGGAAACCCAGCCAGATGGGAGGGTAATAATAATAATAATAATAATAATAATAATAATAATAATGAAATCAGTAACTTTCCCCCAACTACCCACCCCAGTTTCCAAGACAGTGAAGCCAAAGGGAGAAGATGTACGTCTGACTGTGTTTTTATATTTTGCTGGAAGGTGCCCAGAGTGGCTGGGGCAACACAGTCAGATGCGCAGGAGACAAGTATTCTAATATTTCCAATGACTGGCTTGCTGACACCAGTCCCCTCGGGAGGATCACCTGCTTAGTTTATTCACTTGCTGATTCCCAAGCATTTCTAAACCTCTTCATATTTAAAAATCTCTAAGCGGCATGCAAAAATGATGAAAGCAGGTACACAGTATCTGGTGAAACAGGATTATAAAAACAAGAATCCCATAACAACAGGCTTCGATCTTAGGGGATCTTGCTTCACAAGACGTCTGAAGCAACTGATGGATGATGCTTCAGGTAAGGCAAGAGGGAAAGGAATCCCACAGGGAAGAGGCGATGGCAAAAAGGTCTGCTTCTAGCTTACTGCCCTACAATATTCTGTTTTATGATTATGACTGTTATTTATTACCTGTCCTTCACTGAGGTCCCCAAGTGGGTTACAACAATTTAAAATTACAACATAAAAAACCTTTTTTTTAAAAAAAAACCTAACAATTGCAAAAAAATAAAAATACAACCAATAATAGCAGTAGCTTCTAATAAAAAGGAACAGAAGTCCGTGGAATTGCTTATATCATATTTAGATTTCCAGCAATTGACATGCAGAGGCATCGCTGCTTCCAACTCTGGAGGCAGGGCAGAGGCCCCTGGCCATGGCCAGCTCTCTCCTCCCCCATGAAATGGTCCAATCCTCTTTTAAAACCCACCCAAGTTGGTGGCCATCCCTGTCTTCTGTGGGAGCGAGCGCCACAGTTCACCTATGCCCTGACCTCTGGGCATCAGACTTAGCTGGCCCCATGGAGCTGAGTGGACTGGGGCCCTGGCATACCTTGTTGAGCCTTCGCCGTCCAGGGACCGTCTTGTTGTAGCCCTCCAGGTCGTCCTCTCCGCCTGGAAGAGAGGGGAGAGTCCCAGAGTCACCGTCCCTGAAGCAAACCACCCCTTCCACCAAGAAATGTACATCCCCAAATCAACGCTGGTCTCCTGTTTGCCCTAGACAGCCAGCAGACAAAAGATCCCCTACCCCAGCCTATCATAGCTACCAGCAACAAGTCTATCCATTTCACACACACACACACACACACACACACACACACACACAACTTTTAACAAGCCAGTCCACTGGCAATGAGTTCCACAGGCTGTGAGGTGTGTGTGCCAAGCCCTTCCATCCATTTGCCTTGAGTCCTTCCCCATTCAAGGCATAGGTTTAGGAGAGAATGATTTTTGATTGTACAGTGAACCCTCCAAATACAGTACGAACTTAATTCTTCCTGGGGGTCCGTATTTACCCCAAAAAGTCTGTATCCAGAGGCACCGCTTCTGCGCACATGCGTGGCATAATAGAGTGCTTCTGTGCACGCGACGGAACCCGCGTACAGCATACACTTCCGGGTTTGCCACATTTGCAACCCAAAATTATGTTACCCGAAGGTAACATAACCCAAGGTAAAGGGACCCCTGACCATTAGGTCCAGTCACGGACGACTCTGGGGTTGCAGTGCTCATCTTGCTTTACTGGCCAAGGGAGCCGGCGTGCAGCTTCCGGGTCATGTGGCCAGCAGGACTAAGCCGCTTCTGGCAAACCAGAGCAGCACACAGAAACACCGTTTACCTTTCCGCTGGAGCGGTACCTATTTATCTACTTGCACTTTGACGTCCTTTCAAACTGCTAGGTTGGCAGGAACAGGGACCGAGCAATGGGAGCTCACTCCGTCGCGGGGATTCAAACGACCGACCTTCTGATCAGCAAGCCCTAGGCTCTGTGGTTTAACCCACAGCGTCACCTGCATCCCTAACCCGAGGTACCACTGTATTTATAGACCACCCTTCCCACTGTGATAGGAATTTTATGGTCTTAGAGATATGGTAATGTTCATAACTGCACATACATAGATCAACACAGGAAGACCAACCTGGAACCATTTTGATTCCTAAACAGACCAAATCCTTTCTCTGCAAGGTTAACCTGGAAAAGCCTCCCCATTGTCTCTTTCCTCACAAATCCTGTCTCAAGGATATGTCTGTTTGAATAAGGTGTGAGCCTGTGACCTGGCCCAGGAAATAAGTATTTTACCACTACAAAAGAATGGCCAGGCTCCCCAGGAAATCCAATCAAGTAACTTGCCAGACAGGAGATAAACTGTGACAGGAGAAAAACAACATTTAAATTTCTGTGATGTAGGTGGGATGTATCTGAGGGGTGGTCTTAGGTTACACCCCTTCTGTGATGTATGCATAATGTTTCTGGGGGTGGTCTTGATCTAGAGGATGGGAATTTCAAAAGTCTTTATAAGCCCTTGCACAGCAATTTTGGGGGTCCTCTTCCTCTCCTGCGTGTGAGGGAAGTACCCTGTTGCAACAGATCAATAAAGATCAAGCTTACAAGCTGCTTTGCTTCTCAATATTCTCTGGTTGGCCTCTGTTTTTTTTCTCCTACCAATAGGGAACCTATGTAAGGACTCTATATGGGCTCTTGGATACCCCATAAGGGAAAAGGGCGTATTTTTATTTACAACACCAGAGGGCCTTCTCGGTGGTGGCACCCACCCTGTGGAACGCCCTCCCGCCAGATGTCAAAGAGAACAACAACTACCAGATTTTTAGAAGACATCTGAAGGCAGTCCTGTTCAGGGAGGTTTTTAACGTGTGACATTTTAATGTACAGTGGTACCTCTGGATGTGAATGGGATCCGTTCCGGAGCCCCGCTCACATCCTGAAGCGAACGCAACCCACATCTGCACGTCGCAATTTGCTGCTTCTGTGCATGCGCGTGATGTCATTTTGAGCATCTGCGCATGCGGCGAAACCTGGAAGTAATACGTTCCATTACTTCCAGGTCGCTGCAGAGTGCAACCTGAAAACGCTCAACCTGAAGCAACTTTAACCCGAGGTATGACTGTATTTTTAATCTTTGTTGGAAGCCGCCCAGAGTGGCTGGGGAAACCCAGCCAGATGGGCAGGGTACAAATAATAAATTATTCTTCTTCTTCTCCCACGTGGGCAACCCCAAGCCTTGCCCCCACTCCCTCCCAGAAAGCGCCCTTCGCTCCCACGATCTCCCCGTCTCTCACCGCTATCGGAGAGCTCCAGGTCGCTCTCTTCCAAGGGCTCACTGCTCTGGGCTTCCTCCTCTTCATCCTCTTCCTCACTGATCTCCCCATTCGAGCGCCAGCCCCGGGAGCCACAGAGCTCCTGCAGCCTGGCTTGCGTGTTCGACGCCTCGGGGCGCCCGCACCTCTGCTGGCAGGCGTGGAAGTGCCGCAGGACCTGGCGCTGAGAAGCATTCGTTTGGGGGTTAAAAACAGAGTTTGATCTGGCCTCTAAGCTCACTTTTAGTTTTCAGGGTAAGAAGCAACGACAGGCATTCAAATGTTTGTGTCCAGGCTTGCTGATGTTGCTTGAAGTCAATCTATTTCTAACCAGCCCTCATGGACTCTCTTTGAGACAGTGGAGAGTCAGTATAGAAATCAAATTTACAGCTGGAAGGGACCCTGAGGGTCATCTAGTCCAACCCTCTGCAATGCCTCCCTGCAGTGCCTACCCTCCCTGCCCACAGACTGTCTCGCCAGAGTGGTGCATGCTCTGGCTATCTCCCGCTTGGACTATTGCCATGCGCTCTAAGTGGGGCGACTGGTGTAGGAGTGCAAATATCCAGAGATGTAGTGATCAGGTGGGATTGCTATGAGGAATTATAACAGATATAGAGTAAGCCATCTGTGTCAGCAATGAAAGCATTGCGTTGACTGGGTTTAAACTATTTTGATATGATTTTTGATCAATCTACACCTCTGCATCTCTGGCCCTTTTGACCCTACTGCCCCTTTCTCTCTCCTCACGTCACGTACACAGCGTACACAGCAGTTGCTTCGCCAGGCAGGCTTCCTGGGCCATAAAGATAGTAGGCAAGTTACTTTGATGTAGTTTTCTTATATATAATCTTAAAATGTTAATCTTGGAGCCAGGAAACAGATCTCACATGAAGGTGGTAGTGATCTGGTCCTCCTGGCCATCCTTCTTATCATGTGTACTGATTGTTTATTACCTCCGGGGTTGCTGTATTCGCTCCTTTGTAGTATTCATTCATTTACCCCAAAAGTATGCATGGATAACTAGTGTTTATAGATTAACTTTCTCCCCACGTGGGTTTGTGGAAATGCTCAGAAGAAATCTGATTGGTTCTTTTGAACGCTCTGTAAAAAGCATTTTTGTGAATAAAAACAGCCTGGGCCAGGGGGCTGCAGATCGGACAAGCACAGAGAGACACGATTATACGCGCCCTTCCCAGAGTCTCGCTGGTTCAAGCCTCTGTGTGTATTCTTATTAATCAGAGTTCAATCCTTCCTTTACTTTGCAAACGCAACAACTGGAAACTGCAACTAATCCAGAATGCGGCAGCTAGACTGGGGACTGGGAGCAGCCGCCGAGACCATATAACACCAGTCTTGAAAGACCTACACTGGCTCCCAGTACATTTCTGAGTGCAATTCCAAGTGTTGGTGCTGACCTTTAAAGCCCTAAACAGCCTCGGTCCAGTATATCTGAAGGAGCATCTCCTCCCCCATCGTTCAGCCTGGACACTGAGGTCCAGCTCCAAGGGCCTTCTGGCGGTTCCCTCCCTGCGAGAAGCCAAGTCACAGGGAACCAGGCAGAGGGCCTTCTCGGTAGTGGCGCCCGCTCTGTGGAACGCCCTCCCACCAGATGTCAAAGAGATAAACAACTAGCAGACTTTTAGAAGACATCTGAAGGCAGCCCTGTTTAGAGGCTGACCCAGTGCCTCTTGAATCGTATGGCTGAGCCTCATGTTATGATGCTACCTTACACAAAGTTGTGATGGGAACGCCAGCACTCTCCTGCATTCCCAGGTTTCTGATTGGATGGGGATGCGTGGCAAAATTGTCCTTGCCACATTGCAGGATATGATAAACTACTGGTTTATCAGATAGTTGTTGCGTGGATGCTATTACAACTCGGTGTATGAATACTATGAAGCATCGACGCTAATACCTTTAGTATTGTGGCGTCATCCAAACCCCACTGCCGGCCTCACCTGCAGCTTGGCGTCGCAGGCCTCCTCTGCGTAGGAGAGAGCCGTCTGGAAACATCTCTGCAGCTCTTCGTAGCTCTCTTTGGCCTCCTCCTTGGAAAGGGCGATGTTCAGCCACGTCTTCCCCTCCTGGCCATGGAAAGAGCAAGATGAGTTCCAGGAGCCGTCTGGCTTATCCGCCCACCAGTTCAGCAAGTTTATCTATTTATTTTGGAGCATTTGTACCCCGCTCTTAAGCCACAAAGGCTCCCAGAGCAGCTTAAAGTAAAGGTAAAGGGACCCCTGACCATTAGGTCCAGTTGTGGCCAACTCTGGGGTTGCGGTGCTCATCTTGCTTTACTGGCTGAGGGAGCCAGCGTACAGCTTCCGGGTCATGTGGCCAGCAGGACTAAGCCACTTCTGGCGAACCAGAGCAGCGCACGGAAACACCATTTACCTTCCCGCCGGAGTGGTACCTATTTATCTACTTGCACTTTGACGTGCTTTCGAACTGCTAGGTTGGCAGGAGCAGGGACCGAGCAACGGGAGCTCACCCCGTCACGGGGATTTGAACTGCTGACCTTCTGATCAGTAAGTCCTAGGCTCTGTGGTTTAACCCACAGCGCACACACCATCAAAACAAATTAGCCCCTACCCACAGGCTTACAATCTTTTTTTAAAAAAAACCCTCACACGACACACAAGGAGAAAGGGATAGGAAGGGAAGAGGAAAAATGAAAGTCAAAAATTCAGACACCAGTTTCTAAACAGCTGTTCCTACAATGCCCAGTTGGCACAGATCAGGAGCAGGGAATGTTTGCTTGGCATCCAAGTAGCAGAAGTCCTGAATCGCCTCGCTTGGCCCCATCCTCGCCCTGCTCCTAGCCTGCCCCCCTTACCTCCAAGGGGTTCCCCTTCCGCAGGGCCAGTTCGGCCTGGTAGTGCTTTATGGCCTGGGCATGGTCCTTCAGGTCTCCAAACGTGGCGGCCAAGGAAACGTGGATCACAGCCAGCTCTTGGTCTGGGCGCTTCAGAGACCGCGCGTGGCACAGCTGAGAAGGAAACAGACAAACCCAAACTGCCGTGGCAAAGAGGCCCAGGGCACCCCGCAGCCCATCGCTGACCTTTAAAGCCCGAAATGGCTTCGGTCCAGTATAAGTGAAGGAGCGTCTCCACCCCCATTGTTCTGCCCGGACACTGAGATCCAGCTCCGAGGGCCTTCTGGCGGTTCCCTCGCTGTGAGAAGCCAAGTTACAGGGAACCAGACAGAGGGCCTTCTTGGTAGTGGCGCCCGCCCTGTGGAACACCCTCCCTTCAGATGTGAAAGAAATAAGCAGCTATCTTATATTTAAAAGACATCTGAAGGCAGCCCTGTTTAGGGAGGTTTTTAATATTTAATGCTGTATTGTTTTTAACATTTGATTGGAAGCCGCCCAGAGTGGCTGGGGAAACTCAGCCAGATGGGCGGGGTATAAATATATATATTTATTATTATTATTATTATTATTATTATTATTATTATTATTATTATTATTATTACTACTACTACTACTACCAGCCTGTACCAGAGCTCTGGGAGCCCTCAAATGCCAAGTCCGTCCAGCTGGCAGCTCTACAACCCCTCCTCCTCCAGGTCCTCACCCCAAGGCCACCCTTAGCCCCAGGAGGTGCCTCACCTGCTTCTCGTAGGCCTCCAGAGACCGGCGATAATCCCCCGCCTTGGAGAACAGGTCACCCAGCTGCTCGCAAAGCCCGAGGGCTTCTCGCAGGCTGCCAGCGGCCTCTGCTTCTTCCAGCTCCTGCTGCAGGCGGCTCACCTTTGTGGCTGCCAGAGAGAAAGAGAGAGCCACAAGCCGTGAGGTCATGTGTGCCCGGGTGCCTGGGCCCAGGGGAAGCCCCCAAGGGAGCGGCGGCGCCACTCACCGTAGCGCAGGCTCCGGCAAATGCTCTCCCGCTGCGGCGGCTGCTGGGAGCCCAGGCGATAGGCTTTCTTCAGGGAGCGCTTGGCTGCCACAAAGTCCCCGAGGCTCAGCAGGACCTGTGGGGGAAGACGGAGGGTCAAGCGGGGAAGCTGCTGGGGGCGGCTGAGCTCCCTCTTGAGAGAGTTCACCCAGGAGTGTAGCGATCAGATGGGATTACTATGAGGAATTATAAAATACGCATCAAGCCATTGTGTCCGCGATGAAATCATTGCGTTGACTGGGTTTGATTCATTGACAATAATTTCTGATCAAATCCCACAAGCCTCTGCATCTCTGGCCATTTTCTCTTCCGTTCATTTTCTACGCCTGTCAGGGCTGCCGCCCAGTCCCAGCTCACATAGGACCAAGTCAGCCAGCGTTCAGTTTCAAAGAGTCTTTATTGGATTACAGGTTCCATTTCCAAACTGCAACGTGCAGCCCTACTTCTTCTAGGTCAGAACGACGAAGACCCGTCTGAGTCTCCGCCTCTAGCGCACCAGCTTAATACCCTAGCCTTGCTCCACCTCCTGCGCCTTTCCTTCCGTCTCTGGGTCCTCCTGCCCCCCTGGGTCTCTCCTTTCCTACTCTCTTCTGACGCGGACCCCCCTGACCCTTCCGCCTCCTTGCGGCGGGCTTTGGGACCCGGTTCACTCTCTGGGCTGCTGACTGCGCCAGCTTCCGTTACATTTGAACTTGGCGCGCGCGCCCAACTCTCCACTTTCCTCTTGATCGTTTCCTCGCTCCCCGAGGTGGGCGTGACTACTCCTGACTCATGCCCTCCCTCCTTCTGAAAGTCTCCGGAGCCCGATATCTGGTCCCCTTTCTCCCCGCTGCTCCCGGCTGGGAACGTGGGTCCCGATCTCCAACTGCTGCTTTCTGATCCCTCTCTGGACCCTTCTTCCTGGGGTGTCCCCCTGCTCTCCCCCCTTGCTCTGGCTGCTGGCGCTCCCTTCTGGGAATCCTCGGACTCGCTAGACAGGCTCGGTGATCTCGGGTCGTCATCCCCACTCATCCTTCCTTCGTATTCCTCCCCCTCGCTCTCTGTCTCCTCCCTTCTCTGCGTCTCTGCTCCTGAACCCCTGACATCCATCCCCCCCTCGAAGCCCCCCCTTCCCCCCTCCCCGCTTTCAAGGGTGGTTGGTGGGTGCTCCGTCATCACGGGAGTGAATGTCGGATACAGTTCGCTCCCCGTTGCTGGCCGCCAACTGAAGACCTCCGAGTCTTCCTCCCCGCGTTCGTCAACAGTGGTCTCCTCCGCCTCCATCTCGGTGCCGCCGTGCTCGAAACCAAGGTCCTCCCCGCAAACGTCCATGTCCGTCTCTGCGTCTGTCGCTGGACCTGGTGTCTCCTGCCACTTCCGGCGCCACTGCTCCTCTGGCCGATCGTCCCACCAATACGAGTTGTCGGACGCCGAACCCTCCGGTGACCCCTCTGGGGAACGTGTGCGCGGTGCGGGTTCCCCTTCCGAGTCGAAGCCATGGAACGTGCTGGAGGAAAGCGTGGGCGTGAACAACCAGTTGTCGAAGAAGCCCGCTGGCATAGGTCTGTGTGGGAAAAGGGCATGAAACTCATCCTTGAGCAGGGGTTCCTCCAAGGCGTAGTCCGGCACCCAGCTATTAGTACTGGCCCGGGTGCCCTCCCTTGCTAGTAGATATTCTACTCCGTCTTCCCCCCATCTGGAGTCCAAAATCTCCGTGACTTCGTTGATGGGGTCCTGCTGTGGCAATCTTCCCACCTCCGTCCGCTCCGGAGACTGACTCGGTGCCGTTCCTGGTTCCTGGAACCTGTGCGGTGCCCTGTAGGGAGTGAGCACCGACCTGTGGAACACCGGATGCATCCTGGAACCCTCTGGTAGCACCAGCCGGAAAGCCACCGGGTTGATCTGCGCTTCGACTCGGTATGGACCGAGTTGCTTGTGCCCTAGCTTCCTCTTGGCTAACGATCGGGTCGGCACCGCGTGGGCTGCCAACCAGACCCAGTCTCCCACTCGGATCTCCTCGCCAACTCGCCTGTGCTTGTCAGCTTGGACCTTGTATGCGTGCTTCGCCAGCTCCAGCTGCCGTCTGAGTTGATCGTGGACCTCTTGCAACTCAGATGCGAAAGCGTCCGCCGTCTGTGGTTCCCCTTCCCCCACTCTGTCCAGTCCCGGGAAGGTTCTGGGATTCCTCCCATTGTTGGCGAAGAACGGCGTCACCCCTGTGGATACGTGTTTCGTGTTGTTGTAGGCGAATTCGGCGAGCGGCAGGTAATCCACCCACGTCGCCGGCTGTTGATTGGCATAGCATCTCAGGTACTGCTGCATGATGGCATTGACCCTCTCCGCTTGCCCGTTGGTCTGCGGGTGCCTTGCCGATGTCAGGTTGATCTTGACGTTCAGGAAGCCCATCAGCTTTTGCCAGAAATTCGAGATGAACTGGCGTCCGCGGTCGGACAGTATAGACCGTGGCAGCCCGTGCACTTTGAACACGTGATCTATGAACAATTTGGCTGTTTGTTCTGCCGTGGCCACCTTCGCACACGGTATGAAATGTGCCATCTTGGTGAACAAGTCCACCACCACTAGTACAGCTGTCTTGCCTCTCGAGCTGGGTAGATCCGTGACAAAGTCCAGGGCCACCCTCTCCCATGGTTCAAACGGCGTTTGCAGCGGTTCCAGCAGTCCCGCCGGTGGTTTGTGCACCGGCTTGGCCCTCTGGCAGGTGTCGCACCTCGCGACGTAATCCGCGACTTCCCCCCTCAGTCTGGGCCACCAAAAGTCTCTTGCGACCAATTCCACCGTTTTTTCTGTGCCAAAGTGCCCGGCCGTGGGTGCGTCGTGCAGCTGCTGCAGTACCCGGGCGCGAAGTTCGTCTCCCGGCACGTAGACGGCCCCTTTACGTAAGAGCAAGCCGTCTCGTATCTGGAACTCGTCGCCCTTCGCCGTGCCCTTGTGCACCTCTGCCATCTTCGCCTGCGCGAATGAGTCGTCCGTCAACGCCCTTCGCACCGCATCCAGGTCTACTGTGGCTGAAGCGCACGCCCACGCTGTTGGCGCGAAGATGTGCATGGCCGCCGCTGGCGTCGCCTCTTCGAGGTACTGCGGTTTTCGGGACAGGGCATCCGCCATGATGTTGGTGTCGCCCGGGACGTACTCAATTCGGAAATTGAAGTCAGCAAAGAACTCCGCCCAACGGATCTGCCTCTGGTTCAGGAACCGAGCCGTGCGCCAGTGCTCCAGATTCTTGTGGTCCGTGCAGACCTGCACCGTGTGCTTGGCGCCGATCAGGAAGTGCCTCCACGCCTTGAAAGCTGCATGAATGGCAAGCAGCTCCCTATCCCAGATGGTGTAGTTCTGCTCCGACTTGCTGAGCTTTCTGGAGTAGAACGCCCCCGGCCTCCAGACCCCCTGCGGGTCCTTCTGCAGCAGTACCGCTCCCACTGCTCTATCGGACGCGTCTGTCTCCACCCTCAGCGGTCTGCTGGGGTCGATATGCAGCAGTTGCTCTTCCGACGCGAAGAGACGCTTGAGTGTCTGAAAGGACCGCTCCGCCTGCTCCGTCCAGATGAATTTCTTTTTCTTGGAGCTTAGCGTGTCCGTAATAGCTGCCGTCTGCATCGCGAACCCCTTGATGAACTTGCGATAGAAATTGGCGAATCCGACAAACCTCTGGACCTCTTTCCGGTTGCGCGGGCTCTTCCAATCCAACACCGCACGAACCTTGGCGCTGTCCATGGCTAGCCCCTTGTCCGACAGCTTGTAACCCAAGAAATCCACCTCCGTCGTGTCGAACTGGCACTTCTCCAGTTTGGCGTACAGTCTATGCTGCTGCAGCCTCTTCAGCACCTCCCGAACGTCCTGGTCGTGTGCTTGCTGCGAGTCAGAGAATATCAGGATGTCATCCAGAAAGCAGACGCACTTCTTGTAGAGGAGTCCCGCCAACACGTGATGCATAAAAGCTTGAAAAACGTGGGAGCCATTTTGCAATCCAAAAGGCATAACTCTATATTCGTAGGTGCCCAGAGGCGTGAACATGGCTGTCTTCCACTCATCGCCCTCCCTCATACGGATGAGATTGTACGCTCCTCGCAGGTCCAACTTGGTGAACACGCGTCCCTTGCGCACCGTCGCCAGCAGGTCGTCAATCCTGGGCATAGGGAAATCGGAGGGCTTGGTCATTCTGTTTAAGAGGCGGTAATCCACGACCAATCTTTTTTGGGGCGTGTCCTTTCTCTTCACGAAGAAAACAGGACTGCCCCCTACTGCGCTGGACTCCCGGATGAAACCACGCTGCAAATTGTGATCGATGAACTGTTTGAGTTCCTGTAGTTCGTCCTCAGACATGGAATATAGCTTCCCCTTCGGCAGCGTCGCCCCTGGCAGGAGGTCAATCTTGCAGTCATATTGCCTGTGCGGTGGTAGCTTGTCTGCCTCTTTCTCGCAGAAGACCTCCAGAAAGTCCGCGTATTTGTGGGGAACTGCTTGCAACGTTCCCAACTGCAGTTGTGAGTCCTCCTCCTCCCCCTCCTGCCGGGGCAGGATGCAGTGTTCTGCGCAGTAAGAGGAGCCGAAGATCAGCTGTCTCTGGTACCAAGCCAGCGTTGGACTGTGCCTGTCCAGCCAACTCATGCCCAACACAATGGGCGTGTCCGACAGTCGGGTGACATTAAAACTGATGACTTCCCTGTGGTTACCAAGTTGCATCACCATTGGTGGCGTCTGCTTCACCACCTGCCCCCCTAGCAACTCTCTGCCATCCACTGTGACGACTTGCAGGGGCAGAGTGGCAGGCAGCAGCTTTATAGCGTGCTGCTCCACAAAATCCTGTGCTATAAAGTCTGCGTTGCTTCCAGAATCCACAGAAAGCGGCACTTCGATGGTGACTCCATTGGGTAGCTGGAGAGACGCTGTGAGTTGCACTACTGGTTTGGGTGGGAGGGGGTCCGTGGGTTGCAATATCGCTGGGGACTGCTTCACTGATGCGTCTGGCTGGGCCCCAGTGCCTCTGTCTCCAGCCAGACATCGTCGTTTCCCTGCTGGGCTTCGCTGCATTGTGTGGCCACTTTCACCGTTGCGGAGGCTGCAGTGTGCTTGGAGCTCCTCTGGGGACACTCTTTCGCCAAGTGTTGAGGGCTCTCGCATATGTAACACTTCCTGGTCCCTCTAGGAGGTTTAGTCTTGACTGCTGTCGGTGCAGAGGCTCTGCTAGCTGACTGAGCCCTGGCGCCTCCCACTTCCATAGGTTCCACTCCCCCTCCTGGCGGAGGTGTGGATTGCGCACGCGCTGCTTCCCTTGGAACGAAAGAGAAACTTCTCGCTGCTTCGCGCCCTCCACGTCCTTCATCTCTGCACCATGGACGTTCTTCCAGCCTCACCCCCACAGTCAGCGCCCTTTGGACCACCTCCTGCGTGCTTCGGGGCCTCTCCCCCCTCGCAATTTCATCCTTCACAGCAGAGCTGAGACCCTCCCAGAACAGGTCCCTGACTGGGGGCGAGTCCCGGTCCCATTCCAATGCACTGACCAGCGCAAAAAAGCGGGCGTGGTACTGTCGGACGCTCGCCCTCCCTTGTTTCAGTCCATGAATCTCCCGTCGGGCAAGATCCACATCAATGGTAGACAAAAAACATGCATCCATCGCTTTGATAAAGGCATCTGCACTCTGAAGCGCCGGATCTTTATCCCTCCACAAATTGCGCAGCCACGCCTTCGCATCCCCATGCAAATGGGACAGTATAAACCCCACTTTCTCTTGCTCATCTCTAAAGTCTTTTGCCAGCAGTTGCAGTGCGCACATCACATCTGCTCGAAAGTTGGGGTACTGTTGTAAATTTCCATCGAAGTGAGCCACCAGCCCTCCTGCTCTCCGTGCCAACCCAACCCCCTCCGGTCTGGGTCCTGGCTGCCCATGCTTAACCCATGCTTCAAACCTGGCGTGGAGATCTCGGTAGGCGGCTGCCACATCCTCCTCCCTTTTCTTGGATGCCAGTACCTCCGCATTCAATTGGGTAACTGCCTGTTGCAGCGCTGAAACTTTCTCTGCTTCCGTCATCTTTGCCAACCGTCGTGAGCTTGCTCCCACACACCGATCCCCTCCTCCAGCTGCTTCTGTCTCCGCTGCGAGGTATCAGGTGTCAGAAGCTTGAGAGACGGGTCTTACTGTCAGGGCTGCCGCCCAGTCCCAGCTCACATAGGACCAAGTCAGCCAGCGTTCAGTTTCAAAGAGTCTTTATTGGATTACAGGTTCCATTTCCAAACTGCAACGTGCAGCCCTACTTCTTCTAGGTCAGAACGACGAAGACCCGTCTGAGTCTCCGCCTCTAGCGCACCAGCTTAATACCCTAGCCTTGCTCCACCTCCTGCGCCTTTCCTTCCGTCTCTGGGTCCTCCTGCCCCCCTGGGTCTCTCCTTTCCTACTCTCTTCTGACGCGGACCCCCCTGACCCTTCCGCCTCCTTGCGGCGGGCTTTGGGACCCGGTTCACTCTCTGGGCTGCTGACTGCGCCAGCTTCCGTTACATTTGAACTTGGCGCGCGCGCCCAACTCTCCACTTTCCTCTTGATCGTTTCCTCGCTCCCCGAGGTGGGCGTGACTACTCCTGACTCATGCCCTCCCTCCTTCTGAAAGTCTCCGGAGCCCGATATCTGGTCCCCTTTCTCCCCGCTGCTCCCGGCTGGGAACGTGGGTCCCGATCTCCAACTGCTGCTTTCTGATCCCTCTCTGGACCCTTCTTCCTGGGGTGTCCCCCTGCTCTCCCCCCTTGCTCTGGCTGCTGGCGCTCCCTTCTGGGAATCCTCGGACTCGCTAGACAGGCTCGGTGATCTCGGGTCGTCATCCCCACTCATCCTTCCTTCGTATTCCTCCCCCTCGCTCTCTGTCTCCTCCCTTCTCTGCGTCTCTGCTCCTGAACCCCTGACAACGCCTGACAGGCACGGATAAGCATTCTGAAACACAGGCCAGTTGCTGCACCGGGCATCCTCAGTACATAAAGTTAATAGGTTACTTTAATGTAGTTTGTTAATCTTTAGATAGAATTTAAGGGCCAGGAAGAGAGTTCACAAGGAGATGGTAAATACTACCCATCCTTCCTCTCCTGTTTATACTACCCATCCTTTTGTGCTGTTCCCAAAGCAAAGGAAGGATTGGACTCTGATAAAATGCACACACACAGGCTTGACCAGCAAGACTCTGGGAGGGGTGCGTATAATAATAATTCCTCTCCACCCTCCGGCCCAGGTCGTTTTACAGTGGTGCCTTGCAAGACGAAATTAATCCGTTCCGCGAGTCTCTTCGTCTAGCGGTTTTTTCGTCTTGCGAAGCAACCCTATTAGTGGTTTAGCGCTATTAGCGGTTTAGCGGCTATTAAAGGTTTAGCGGATTAGCAGCTAAAAGGCTATTAGCAGCTTAGCGGCTTAGAAAAGGGGGGGGAGCGGAAAAAAATCGGAACACTTGCAAGACGTTTTCGTCTTGCAAAGCAAGCCCATAGGGAAAATCGTCTTGCGAAGCAGCTCAAAAACGGAAACCCTTTCGTCTAGCGGGTTTTCCGTCTTGCGAGGCATTCGTCTTGCGGGGCACCACTGTATTCACAAAAGAACTTTTTACACAGTGTTCGTAAGAACCAATCAGATTTCCTCTGAGCATTTCAAAAAACCCCACGTGGGGACAAAGTTAAAGATTCAAACTACAAAGAGCTAATTTCCTACCTCAGCATGCATATGTAATTCAGAGTAAATAAAAGAGGAAGCAAGGAGGAATGCTTTTAGGAAACTCCAGAGTTCATAAACAGGAGAGGACGGAAGGATGGCAAGGAGATAGGTAACTTTATCACCTTCCTGTGAAACTATTTCCAGGCCCTAAGATTAACAGAATCAAGGAAGGGTACATCAAAGAAACTGCCTACTATCTTTCATGGCCTAGGATACCTGATGCAGCAACCGGCAACTGGCCTGTGTGCGTGATTTGTCAAGCAAGAGATATAGGACAGGGATGCAGAGGCGTGGATTGATAAAAAACCATATCAAAATGGCTTAAACCCAGTCAGCGCAATCCTTTCATTGCTGACACAAATGGCTTACTCCATATTTGTTATAATTCCTCATAGCAATCCCACTTGATCACTACATCCTTCCTCTCCTGTTTATGATCTCTGGAGTTTCCTAAAAAGCATTCCTCCTTGCTTCCTCTTTTATTTACTCTGGACTACTATGCATGCTCAAGTAGGAAATAGTTTCTTTGTAGTTTTAACTTTGTCCTACCCTGAGTTTTAACTTTAACTTTAACTTTGACCCACCCTGAGGGCAGTATATAAATTAAATTCGTAATAATAATAATAAAATGGAACACATAAGCCATGGGTAGGCAAACTAAGGCCCGGGGGCCGGATCTAGCCAAATTGCCTTCTCAGTGTGTTTTTACATGAGTAGAATGTGTTTTTTTATTTAAAATACATCTTTGGGTTATTTTTGGGGCATAGGAATTCATTCACTATTATTATTTTTCAAAATATAGTCTGGCCCCCCAACAAGGTCTGAGGGACAGTGGACCGGCCCCCTGCTGAAAAAGTTTGCTGACTGCTGGCATAAGCAATGTGGCTTCTGCACCAAGAATTTACAACCCATGTTAGAAGGGCAGAGGAGAGAAGAGGCTGAGGAGATTCTATGCTTGCAAAAAAGAAGAAATTGAGGGCATAGCTCTGCTCCAAACAGGTTCCAGATGCAGACTGGGGACTCCTCATCCCACTAACATGAGAATTAATGGGAACCATCTTTGGAGAATGGCTCTGATGCGATTCAACCAGGTAGGAGCATCTCACACACAGAACCCTGTCTAACCCTGGAACTCACCCCCACCACTCAAAAACCCCGGTAACAGTCGTCTTTTAGACGGACGACTCGCACCGCGTCGCCGTTTCCCTTCGCAGACAAACCAGAAGCCCAATGGGAACCATCTTTGGAGAATGGATTGGATGTGATTCAACCTGGTCGGAGCATCTCACGCACAGAAGCTGCACACAGCCGCTTCCCCAGGCATCACACGCACCCCCGTCCCCAGGCCAGAGGAACTGGAAAGGCGCCCGCCCCACCTCTGCCCCCCTCACCTGGGCAATGCTCGCACAACACTCGCTCTCCATATACTTCTCTTTCATCTTGCAGGCGCACTCCCGCGCCCTCTCCAGGCAGCGCATGGCCTTCGAGTGCTCCCCTTCCCGCAGGTGGATGTTGCCCAGGTTGAAGTAGGCCCGGTAGAGGTCTTCGTGCAGCTGAGTCTGCCTAGGGGAGGAGAGAGGAAGCCTTTGACAGCTGCCCAACAGCTGCTTTGGACTACAGCTCCCATCAAGCCCAGGCAGCACGGTCACATGATGCAAGGGGGGGGCCTAGCGAAATCACAGCACACGTGCCGACGGGGGCAGGTGGGAGACTACCAGCGTGTAGCCGATCAGTTCAACGCCTCTTAGCTAGGAGGAAAGACAGCTTGTGAAATTAGCAGGGCAGATGTTTGGCAGAGAGAGCGGACGTCCAATAAATATATACACAGAGAGGAAAGTTTCCCAATTCAGCATTAGGAACATAAAGACCCTGCTGGATCAGGCCAAAGTCCCATCTAGTCCAGCATCCTGCTCTCTCATGGGCCAACCGGACGCCTTTGGGAAACCTGCAGGCAAGATTCGAACTCAAGACCCCTCTCCCCTCCTGTGGCTGCCAGCACCTGGTGCTCAGAAGCAGAGCTGACTTGATAGTTTTCTCCTCCATAAATTTGCCCATTCCTCTTTTAATAATAATAGTAATAAAATTTATTTATACCCCGCCCTCGCCGGGTTCAGGGTGGCTAACACCAATAAAATAAAATCACGGTAAAAACATAATAGGGGGAAAAGAGAGGGAGGGGGGAAAAAACAATTTAAAATACAGTGGTACCTCGGCTTAAGAACTTAATTCGTTCTGGAGGTCCGATCTTAACCTGAAACTGTTCTTAACCTGAAGCACCACTTTAGCTAATGGGGCCTCCTGCTTCCGCCGGAGCACAATTTCTGTTCTCATCCTGAAGCAAAGTTCTTAACCCGAGGTACTATTTCTGGGTTAGCGGAGTCTGTAACCCGAAGCGTATGTAACCTGAAGGATATGCAACCCGAGGTACCACTGTACAGGTTAAAATACAATTTAAAAAGCAGCCTCATTTTAAAAGTAGCCGATAGATCAAGACCACAAGGGGAGGGAAACATAAGGGTCAGAGTGAGTCCAAACCAAAGGCCAGGCAGAACAGCTCCGTCTTGCAGGCCCTGCGGAAAGATGTCAAGTCCCGCAGGGCCCTAGTCTCTTGGGACAGAGCGTTCCACGAAGTCGGAGCCAGTGCTGAAAAGGCCCTGGCTCTAGCTGAGACCAATCTAACCTCCTTGAGGCTCGGGACCTCCAAAGTGTTGTTATTTGTCCTCCATGCGACATACCAGGAGAGCTGGTCCCGTAAGTACGAGGGTCCTAGGCTGCATAGGGCTTTAAAGGTCAAAACCAGCACCTTAAACCTGACCCTGTACTCCACCGGGAGCCAGTGCAGTTGGTAAAGCACTGGGTGAATGTAATCCTGCAGCAAGGACCTCGTAAGGAGCCTCACCGCGGCATTCTGCACCCGCTGGAGTTTCTGGGTCAGCTTCAAGGGCAGCCCCATGTAGAGTGAGTTACAATAATCAAGCCTGGAGGTGACCGTCGCGTGGATCACAGTGGCCAGATCAGGGCGAGAAAGGTAAAGGAGCAACTAACTGCTTTTAAAGCCATCCAACCCATACTACAAAAGTTCCATAGTTTAGCTACATGTTGCATGGCTCTGCAAAACGACCACATGACAGGACCCTACATAAAGGTCAGGGGGAGGAGAGCCCTAGAGCCCCAGAGGGCCCAGCCCAGTCCTTACTCAGAGATGTAGATGCTCTTTTTGATGTAGTAGGCGTGCTGTGCCGGGTTCTTGAGGCTGTCGTAGACCAAGCCCAGGTTCAGGTAGAGTCTCGCCCTCATCTCGCTGGCCTCCCGCTGTGGCACTTCCCCTGTGAGAAGGAAGGATGCAGCCTGCCGTTACCCCCTGCAGGTCGCAACCCGCACACAATCCTCCTCCCAGGGGCCGAGAGGGTGGCCCTCCATTCAGCTCACAGCATCCGCTGTTTCAGCATCCGCCAAGGCAACGTGAAGTCCCGAATTCTCAGCAGAGAGAGTCTCAGGATGAGGCTCCCTCTCAGCTCCCTTCCCGCCTCCGCCAGAGGTACCTTCCAGCTGCTCCTCCAACACCTGCAGGCTCTTCATGAAGGCCGTCTCCGCCTCCTGCAGGGCCTCGCTCGAGGGGTCACTTTCCGCCATGAACATGTACGTGCGGCCAATGGTGGCCCAGGCCCTCTGCTGCTCAATGGGGCTGCAGAGGGAGCGGGCCAGATCCAGGTGGCGGCGCTGGTGCTGGAGAGAGGAACACAGAGGGGAGGGTCAAGGCCGGGTCTCCCGGCAGCATCCATCCCCAGTCCCACGAGAGAACTGGGTGGGCCTCAGAATTCTGCTTTTCCGTTTCCTGGTCCAGGCCCCCACCTCCAAAGCAGCAAAGGGCCACATTCCCTTCTAGACAACCTTCTGGGGGCCAGGTGCTAGGTAGGCAGGGCCAGAGGCCAAAGTGGATGGAGTCATTCATGCTCATGTTACCTTTGTACTGTAGCTTAATTGTTACACACACTCATGCATTCCTCTCTATCCTGCATCCAGGAAGCAAGAAGCTCAAAGGAACGCAGCAAAGGGATTGATTTACTGTTGCAATGGTTTATGGCTTATCAATAGCAAGGTCCCTGTGGTGAAATACAGACGTCCTGTGACTGTGGAGCAAAATCATTTGAGGCTTTAATTTTTAAAACTGAACTTCACCTGTAAATCTCAGGGTAGTTCACAATATAAAAACACAGTATAAAAACACAAAGTACGTACATAAGCTTATATGATTTGTGTCCTTTGTTCGGATCTACAGTGGACACTCGGGTTGCAAACATGATCCGTGCGGGATGCACGTTTGCAACCCACAGCGTTCGCAACCCGCAGCAGCACGTCTCGGTTGCGATTCGGCACTTCTGCACAAGCTCAAAATGCAATTCAGCGCTTCTGCGCATGCGCAACCGCCGAAACCTGGAAGTAACCCTTTCTGCTACTTCCAGGTTTCAGCAATCCGTAACCCGAAAAAATGTGTTCAAGTTGCGCTCCGCGGCAACCCGGAAGTAACGGAGCGCGTTACTTCCGGGTTTCACCGCTCGCGTATACGCTCAAAATGACGTCACGCGCATGCGCAGAAGCGGCGAAAAGCGACGCGTACATGCGCAGACATGCCGTCGCTAGTTACGTTTGCTTCTGGATGCGAAGGGGGCTCCAGAACGGTTCCTGTTCGCATCCCA
Source organism: Podarcis liolepis (assembly GCF_965112155.1). Taxonomy (NCBI): domain Eukaryota; kingdom Metazoa; phylum Chordata; class Lepidosauria; order Squamata; family Lacertidae; genus Podarcis; species Podarcis liolepis. Next base: position 1,753,092 of record NC_139560.1, on the reverse strand, counting down.
AGGTACCACTGTAAAGCGTCACTGTGATCAACAGGACTTCAAATTTAGGATACTTTTTGTTGAACTGAAAAATCTTTTAAAAAAACAAACAAAAGCTCATACCAATAACAAACTTTGTTGGTCTCTAAGGTGCTACTGGAAGGAATTTTTGTTTGTTTGTTTCAACTATGGCAGACCAACACGGTTACCTACCTGCAACTTGAAAAATCTTTGGCAGTTTGATTATAAATAACAGTTTCAAAGCAGTTCTTGAAGTAAGCACCACTTTAAGGGAATTTATTTGTCAAAACCAGGTGGCTTAAAGCCGCGATCTCTGGAAAGAGCTTCCCCCCTCTGGACCCCCGCCCCCTCCAGCCCTCGCACCTTCAGTGCAGCTTCATAACTCTCCAGCTCAGCCAGGCACTCCCCAATTTTCCGGTGGGCCACAGCACAGCCGATGGCATCATCAACACTCTCCAAGAGATGCAGCTCCTGCCGGTGCTCCTCCAACGCCTCCTCAAAGCGCCCTGCCAGGAAAGAAGGGTCAGTGGTGGGCCTTAGAGGGCAGGCAAAGCAAGTGCCATGCGCATGTTATTGCACCAAGGGAGTGGAGGGAGAAAAACACATTTCACCAGTGCTTTTCTCCCCTAGATGCGCCAGAGCAGCTTGGGGGCTTGCTCAACTGAGCGCGGGGAGTCTTCTGCGCCTCAACTGAGCAGGTTAAGGGACCACTACCTACCTAAATTAGCTGTTTAAAGCTATTTCAAAGTCTCCTGGATCTGGAAGCCTAGGACCCATGTACCTACAGGACCACCTCTCCTGGTATGCCCCGCGGAGGACCTTAAGGTCCACAAATGACAACATTCTGGAGGTGCCAAGTCACAAGGTGGTTAAGTTGGTCTCAACTAGGGCCAGGGCCTTTTCAGCCCTGGCCCGGACCTGGTGGAACGCTCTGTCACAAGAGACCAGGGCCCTGCGGGACTTGACATCTTTCCGCAGGGCCTGCAAGACAGAGCTGTTCTGCCTGGCCTTTGGTTTGGACTCGGTCTGACCCTTATGTTTCCCTCCCCTTATGGTTTTGATCTATGGGCTACTATTAAAATGAGGCTGCATTTTAAATTGCATTTTAACCTGTATTTTAAATTGCCCCCCCCCTTTTCCCCTAGTATGTTTTTACTGTGATTTTATTGGTGTTAGCCGCCCTGAGCCCGGCTTTGTCTGGGTAAGCTGGGGTATAAATAATAATAATTATTATTATTACAGGACACTCACCATGACGAGCCAAGATCCCTCCCAGCTGGTTACAGAGGGCTGCTTCCTCCTTCAGGTCCCCCTTCCGCTGGGCTTTCTCCTTGTCCTTCTGGAGCTCTGAAGGACAGCAGCAGTAGAAGACCCATTAGTCTCGTCCGGTTAGAAAACATGGATATTTACTGTGTTAATTATAATGACTATTACTATTACTCTTCAGGGTCCCATGGACTGCAAGAAGATCAAACGTATCCATTCTGAAGGAAATCAGCCCTGAGTGCTCACTGGAAGGACAGATCCTGAAGCTGAGGCTCCAAGACTTCATGAGAAGAGAAAACTCCCTGGAAAAGACCCTGATGCTGGGAAAGATGGAGAACACAAGGAGAAGGGGACGACGGAGGACGAGATGGTGGGACAGTGTTCTCAAAGCTACAAACATGAGTCTGACCAAACTGTGGGAGGAAGTGGAAGACAGGAGGGCCTGGCATGCTTTGGTCCAGGGGATCATAGAATCATAGAATGATAGAGTTGGAAGAGACCACAAGGGCCATCGAGTCCAACCCCCTGCCAAGCAGGAAACACCATCAGAGCACTCCTGACATATGGTTGTCAAGCCTCTGCTTAAAGACCTCCAAAGTAGGAGACTCCACCACACTCCCTGGCAGCAAATTCCACTGTCAAACAGCTCTTACTGTCAGGAAGTTCTTCCTAATGTTTAGGTGGAATCTTCTTTCTTGTAGTTTGGATCCATTGCTCCGTGTCCGCTTCTCTGGAGCAGCAGAAAACAACCTTTCTCCCTCCTCTATGTGACATCCTTTTATATATTTGAACATGGCTATCATATCACCCCTTAACCTCCTCTTCTCCAGGCTAAACATGCCCAGCTCCCTTAGCCGTTCCTCATAAGGCATCGTTTCCAGGCCTTTGACCATTTTGGTTGCCCTCCTCTGATCACGAAGAGGCGGACACGACTAAACGACTAAACAACAACAACAACAACAACAACAGATAAACCCTTGGTTTACCCTAGGCATAGGCAAGCTCGGCCCTCCAGATGTTTTGGGACTACAACTCCCATGATGCCTAGCTAACAGGACCAGTGGTCAAGGATGATGGGAACTGTAGTCCCAAAATATCTGGAGTGATGAGTTTGCCCATGCCTGGTTTACCCCCTGTGATGGTGGTGAAGGGGGGGGGCGAAGACGGTCTCCCTGCTCCCACTTCTCCCCCCCCCCCGGCAGGTAACCCAACCCTCCCCTCCCCCCCAGGTATCACTCTCCCTCAACCCCTCCAGGCAGGGGTGCCAACTTGAATAAAATGGGCCGGGGTGTTCTAGTTAAACCCCGCCCCACATAATCAATCGCATGACGCAGTGCCCCCCCCGACTTAAATGGAAATGCCCATAAACTTGGGGGTGTCCTTGAATATTTTATTGGGGAGCGAAGGGCCCCCTAAGTTGGCCCCTCCCCCTCTCCCCAGGACGCCCCTCCCCCTTCAGGTAACTCCCTCCCAACAGAGGTGAATAAACGTAACTAAAATGGGGGGTTTCCCCAGTTAAGCCCCCCCCACATAATCGATCACATGACGTGGCGCACCCCCCCCCCATTCCCTCCCCCAACCCCATTCCCAGGTCTCGAGTATTTTAGGAGGGGGGGCGAAGACCTCCTCCCCCCTTCAGGTAACTCCTCCCCTCCCCCAACCCCTCCAGGCAGGGGGGCCAACTTGGATAAAATGGGGGGGGTCCCTCAGTTAAGTCCCGCCCCGCATAATCGTTCAAATGACGTGGCGCACCCCCCATGCCCATCAACCTGGGGGGCACCCCGAATATTTTATGAGGGGGTGAAGACCCCCCAGGCCCCCCGAGTTGGCCCCTCCCCCTCCCCCCCCCCACTCACGGCGGATCTCTCGGTCCCGCGCGCCCCCCATGGCCGCCCCCGCCTCCGCCTCGTCTCTCTCTCTCTCTCTTCCGCGCCAAACTCCCGCTCGCCCCGAGGGCTCCCCTGATTGGCCGGGCCCTGGCGCGCTCTCATTGGCTGAGCGCCGCTTCTTCCTCTTCCTGGCCACGCCCCGAAGAGGCGGGGCCAGCTCAGCTGCAGCTGCTGCTGGCTCCGCCCCCCCGATGCTCCTCGGACGCCTCGCTCTGCGGCGGGACTCCTGCCTGATTTCCAAGAAGGGGGGGGGGGGTGGTGGTTTGCTGGTGAGGAGCCGGATTGAGGTAGGATGAGGCCCTAAGGCAGGGATCAGCATACTTTTTCAGCAGGGGGCCGGTCCACTGTCCCTCAGCTCTGCCTCTCTTTCAAATCGGAACCAGTGAAGGTCCTGTGTGAGTGTCTGGAGGCGGTTGGAGGATGGATGGCGGCTAACAGATTGAGGTTGAATCCTGACAAGACAGAAGTACTGTTTTGGGAGACAGGAGGCGGGCAGGTGTGGAGGACTCCCAGGTCCTGAATGGGGTAACTGTGCCCCTGAAGGATCAGGTGCGCAGACTGGGGGTCATTTTGTGTGTTTTTTAATAAAATTTTTATTGGTTTTTCAAATTTTATAGGAACATAACACACACATAACAGACAAAGACAAAAACACGTAAAATTTCAAAAATCTTACTTTCTTAACCTTGGTCATTGACTTCCCCCCACCCCCCTTCATGCATCCCAATTCCCATAATTCTGTCAGCAAGTTATTATTTTCTCTCCTTACCATGTTAATATTACATCTTTTATAAAAAATTAAGTTCTTTCCTAAGTTGGACTCAAAATCTCTTCCATCGATTTCCCATTTTTTATAAAACATAAATCATATTGACTAAACCCAAAAGTCATAAGTGTTTTTGAAATTCTGTTTTTCCCCCCTCCCATCCCCGGTTTCAGTCCCTTCCCAAATATATGTCCAAAATAACAGTTCTTAGCCTGGATTCCTCACGTCCGAGGCCTTCAAATCTCTTTCAGTCCCTCTCCGCCGGTTTTGTTGGTGTTCCTTCATGTTGGTCTTCGGATCTCGAAGGAGTTCTTTCCCAATCAAGCCAAGTTTTCTTCCCACAAAAGCACTTAAAACCAACTGCTGCAAAATTTCCACCAATCCTTCATCTTCAAAGTCAGAATAAGAATGAAAATAAGAGTAAGAATGAAATAAGAGTAAGAATGAGGTTGAATCCTGACAAGACAGAAGTACTGTTTTGGGAGACAGGAGGCGGGCAGGTGTGGAGGACTCCCAGGTACTGAATGGGGTAACTGTGCCCCTGAAGAACCAGGTGCGCAGCCTGAGGGTCATTTTGGACTCACAGCTGTCCATGGAGGCACAGGTTAATTCTGTGTCCAGGGCAGCTGTTTATCAGCTCCATCTGGTACACAGGTTGAGACCCTATCTGCCCGCGGACTGCCTTGCCAGAGTGGTGCATGCTCTGGTTATCTCCCGCTTGGATTACTGCCATGCGCTCTACGTGGGGCTACCTTTGAAGGTGACCCGGAAACTACAACTAATCCAGAATGCGGCAGCTAGACTGGTGACTGGGAGCAGCAGCCGAGACCACATAACACCGGTCTTGAAAGACCTACATTGGCTCCCAGTACGTTTCTGAGCACAATTCAGAGTGTTGGTGCTGACCTTTAAAGCCCTAAACGGCCTCGGTCCAGTAGACCTGAAGGAGCGTCTCCACCCCCATCGTTCTACCCGGACACTGAGGTCCAGCTCCGAGGGCCTTCTGGCAGTTCCCTCATTGCAAGAAGTGAGGCTACAGGGAACCAGACAGAGGGCCTTCTCTGTAGTGGCGCCTTCCCTGTGGAACACCCTCCCACCAGATGTCAAAGAGAACAACAACTACCAGGCTTTTAGAAGACATCTGAAGGCAGCCCTGTTTCGGGAAGCTTTTAATGTTTGATGTATTATAGTATTTAAATATTCTTTTGGAAGCCGCCCAGAGTGGCCGGGGAAGCCCAGCCAGATGGGCGGGGTATAAATAATAAATTATTATTATTATTATTATTATTATTATTATTATTATTATTATTATCCCTCAGACCTTGTGGGGGGCCGGACATATTTTATTGGGGGGGGGATGAACGAATTCCTATGCCCCACAAATAACCCAGAGATGCATTTTAACTAAAAGGACACATTTTACTCATGTAAAAACACGCTGATTCCCAGACCGTATGTCCAGCTGTCCTTTGTCAACAACAAATGGTCAATGTTTTTGTGTTGAATATATGCTATACCAGGCACCCCCAAACTTGGCCCTCCAGATGTTTTGGGACTACAATTCCCATCATCCCTGACCACTGGTCCTGTTAGCTAGGGATGATGGGAGTTGTAGTCCCAAAACAGCTGGAAGGCCAAGTTTGCCTATGCCCGTGCTATACAGTGGTACCTCAGGTTACAGATATTTCAGGATACAAACTCCGCTAACCCAAAAATAATACCTTGGGTTAGGAACTTTGCTTCAGGATGAGCTAAAGTGGTGCCTCAGGTTAAGAACAGTTTCAGGTTAAGAACGGACCTCCAGAACGAATTAAGTTCTTAACCCGAGGTACCACTGTACAGTAATTTATGGACCTAAAGCCATTTGCACATGCAGAATGTAGGCACCCTATATATATAGAAATGAGCAAACCAGTGATATTTTGGGGAGCAGGCTAGCAGGCGGGGCTCATTACTTACATCACAGGAGCCTACACAACACAAAACACTGTTGCTGTATATTGGTTTCATTTTATTTGTTTTTTATCTCATATTTTGGAAATGTACATTCAGTGTTTGTTTTTGCCCCCCCCCCCAAGAGTGGGACCCTAAACTATAGCTTGTTTAGCTTATATGTCAATCCTGCACTGAGCTGCCCCCTGGGACTTGGCTTGTGGGGAGAAATCTCCATAGCAAGTAAGCAGACTCCAAGCATGGCAGAAGGGCCCAGGGGTTAGATCCTGACATTCTGAAGACATCGGAAGGCAGCCCTGTTCAGGGAAGTTTTTAATGTGTGACATTTTAATGTACCGTATTTTTTGCTGTATAAGACTCACTTTTTCCCTCCTAAAAAGTAAGGGGAAATGTGTGTGCGTCTTATGGAGCGAATGCAGGCTGCGCAGCTATCCCAGAAGCCAGAACAGCAAGAGGGATTGCTGCTTTCGCTGCGCAGAGATCCCTCTTGTTGTTCTGGCTTCTGAGATTCAGAATATTCTTTTTCTTGTTTTCCTCCTCCAAAAACTAGGTGCGTCTTATGGTCTGGCACGTCTTATAGAACGAAAGATGCGGTATTTTTCATCTTTGTTGGAAGCCGCCCAGAGTGGCTGGGGAAACCCAGCCAGATGGGCGGGGTACAAATAATAAATTATTATTATTATTATTATTATTATTATTATTATTATTATTATTATTATTATTATTATCCCCACCCAACCAGAAAGCACTGAGGAGGGGCAGGACTGGTGAGTAGCCATCTGTTTCTCAGTCTGGTCTACCTCGCAGGGCCGGCATGAAGATGGAACAAGGGCTTGATCCGCCTTCCTTGGAATTCCAGCAGGCAGCAGGGAGAGAGACGGAGCACAGCTGGGAAAACACCGTCCCCCTTTATTAACTTTGCTAAAGGTGGAGTTAGATGAGTAGCAAAGGCAGATCCAGCTCTAGTCCGTTCTACAGGGACAGCTGCCCCCTTCTGCCTTATTCTGCTGCCCTTTTGCTCGGAGAGACGCAGCTGGAAGCCTCTCAAGGGCATGCTGGGACATGTAGTCCTGTGTAGGCACCCTACTGGACTTGGATGGACTAGTGAACAAGCGTAGGACTGTGATGCAGAGATGCTAAAATTATGAAGGTTGGGGAATGTTATTCATTTATATTCCACCTTCTTGCCAAAATGGCTTCTCTGCAAAATAGAAAGGGTTGTTCCCTTTCATTCTGTCACTCACGCGCAATTCAAAATAGAGGTTGTCCAATGAAACTGACAGGCAGCAGATTCAGGAATTGCCTGCTTCTCCTAATGCAGAATTAGTTAGTGGAAACTGGTGAATTTTCAGAAACAGCTGAGCAGCAATGAATGCCAATACCTGTTACCTGATCATGTCAGGTTAGGGCAGCAGGGAAAACTTGGACCATTGCAGCTCTGTTCTCTTTTAGCATAAGGCTAGTTAACAAAGGTTCTGGTGGGCTGAATGTGTGGAGACATACAAACAGGTCTAACCATCACACTGTTTAGACCTTTAACCTCCCTCTCCAAATTTTCCATCACCTCTCTAAGTACTACTGCCTCTGGGGACTCTGAGGTCTCGCAGCTAGCAGGCACCATTGTAGTTCCCTCTCCCGGTCTGCCCCACGGAGAGCCTCAAGGTCCACAAATAGCAACACCCTTGAGGTCCCGGGCCCTAAGGAAGTTAGATTGGCTTCAACCAGAGCCAGGGCCTTTTCAGTAATGGCTCCGGCCTGGTGGAACGCTCTGCCTCATGAGACCAGGGCCTTGCGGGATCTGATTTCTTTCCGCAGGGCCTGTAAGACAGAGTTGTTCCGCCTGGCCTTTGGCTTGGAATCAACTTGATTCCCTCCCTCTCTTTTTTCTTTCCCTTTCTCCTCCTGCGATGAGGCTACATTTTAATATTTTAATGTTTCAATATTTTAATGTTGTATTTTAATTTTGTTTTTAAGTTGTAATCATTCAACTTGTTTTTATTATTGCTTGTTAGCCGCCCTGAGCCTGGCCTTGGCTGGGGAGGGTGGGGTATAAATTATTATTATTATTATTATTATTATTATTATTATTATTATTATTATTATTGGCAAGCTCAGGTGGCTGAGTACAAACAAGTGTGGGGCTGCTAAAAAAACCACCCAGTTGGTATCAACACACCCAGGTGAATTCTGAGGGATGCAGAAGGACAATTCACTTTAAAAAAAAACAATAAAAGAGGGGTACCCCTTTCCCACTTTTTAAAAAAATATAATAAAAGCTCAATTAGAACAGAACCTGCTTAGTGGTTCCCAGAAGCCACAGTATGCCAAGTGCTGGATGGAAAGAAAACGCAGGAAAGGTTGAATTGGCCGTTTTAGGCACTTCTTGCTCAGTGGTGTGGAGTCATAAAATTGTAGTCGGAAGGGACCCAAAATGCCATCTAGTCCAACCCCGTTTTTGCAGGTCCCTTGTTCTCTGAATGTGTTTGAAAGCGATTTACGCCAGGTGCCATACATCCTAGAGCAACCTTTCTCAACCTGTGAGTCCCCAGATGTCCGACTACAACTCCCATCACCTCTAGCTAGCAAGGCCAGAGCTCAGGGATGATGGGAGTTGTAGTCCTACATCTGGAGGCCCACAGGTTGAGAACAGCTGTCCTAGCGGAAGCTGCCTTGACTCAAGTCAGCAGCGGTCTATTGAGTAGCCAATGTTGTTTCTTGTCTGGCAGCAACCTTCCAAGTTGATTCCCACTGCTAAGAGGTTTGCTCTCCTGATGCACCTCCCCTCAGAACCATAGAATCATAGAGTTGGAAGAGACCACAATGGCCATCGAGTCCAACCCCCTGCCAAGCAGGAAACACCATCAGAGCACTCCTGACATATGGTTGTCAAGCCTCTGCTTAAAGACCTCCAAAGTAGGAGACTCCACCACACTCCTTGGCAGCAAATTCCACTGTCAAACAGCTCTTACTGTCAGGAAGTTCTTCCTAATGTTTAGGTGGAATCTTCTTTCTTGTAGTTTGCATCCATTGCTCTGTGTCTGCTTCTCTGGAGCAGCAGAAAACAACCTTTCTCCCTCCTCTATGTGACATCCTTTTATATATTTGAACATGGCTATCATATCACCCCTTAACCTCCTCTTCTCCAGGCTAAACATGCCCAGCTCCCTTAGCCGTTCCTCATAAGGCATCGTTTCCAGGCCTTTGACCATTTTGGTTGCCCTCCTCTGGACACGTTCCAGTTTGTCAGTGTCCTTCTTGAACTGTGGTGCCCAGAACTGGACACAGTACTCCAGGTGAGGTCTAACCAGAGCAGAATACAGTGGCACTATTACTTCCCTTGATCTAGATGCTATGCTCCTTTTGATGCAGCCCAGAATTGCATTGTTGGCCCTCCATGCATTATTCCCAATATCCTGGCTGGGCGCTTCTGCTCAGTGAGCCTCACTCACCCCTGAAGGGGGAGAGAAGAGTCTTGCAAGGTGAGTCTATTCCCGGCACTTCGCTTTCAACCTCCAAAAAGGTGGAGGTGAGCAATTTGCGTGAGCTTGGGATAACCAAGCATAGTTCTTTCCACTAACAGGGCATCTTGTTTGTGTGAAATGGTAAGTTGGAATACAGAGAAATATTTGCTGCTCATCATCCTTATGCATTCCCTTCCTAAGATTTCAAACCACCCACCTTTAGTCTGGGCCGCTTAAAAATATAAATATTGATGAACACTGGCCAGGGGATGTAAAGGTAAAGGTAAAGGGACCCCTGGCATTAGGTCCAGTTGTGACCGACTCTGGGGTTGCGGCGCTCATCTCGTTTTATTGGCCAAGGGAGCCGGCGTACAGCTTCCGGGTCATGTGGCCAGCAGGACTAAGCCGCTTCTGGCAAACCAGAGCAGCGCACGGAAACGCCGTTTACCTTCCCGCCGGAGTGGTACCTATTGATCTACTTGCACTTTGAGGTGCTTTCGAACTGCTAGGTTGGCAGGAGCAGGGACCGAACAACAGGAGCTCACCCTGTTGTGGGGATTCGAACTGCCGACCTTCTGATCGGCAAGCCCTAGGCTCTGTGGTTTAACCCACAGCGCCACCCGCGTCCAAGGCCAGGGGATGTACAGACCCTGAATTAATGCAGAATTAATTCCTGCATTGCAGGGGTTGGATTAGATGACCCCTGGGATCCCTCCCAACTCTACAGTTATACTTTTCTAATTTTTATTTTTTTAAAAAAAAATATTCTATTTTTCTATCACAAGTGTGAGAATTCCTCCCAAACATGCCGCTTTCAGCCACACTTGTAAACTGTCCTGTTACAGTGGTGCCTCGCAAGACGAAAAGAATCCATTCTGTGATTCTCTTCGTCTAGCGGTTTCTTCGTCTTGCGAAGCAAGCCCATTGACGGATTAGCGGATTAGCGCTATTAGCGGCTTATCTGCTGATCGGATCGGCTTAGAAAAAGGGGGGGGGGAGGAGGAAAAAACCCGCAGGAACTCGCAAGGCATTGTCGTCTTGCAAAGCAAGCCCATAGGAAATTAGTTTTGTGAAGCACCTCCAAAACGGAAAACTCTTTCGTCTAGCGAGTTTTCCGTCTTGCGGGGCACCACTGTATTTGAAAGAATTGCACACGGCAAGAAGGGAATCTCCTCTATTCCACCTTCCAGGCCCCAATGCTTCCCCATACATGGGTGACCTTGCAGCACTGAAGTTCATTTTTTACGACACATCTGAGGACAGAAGCCGTCATGCTGCCGCTGACGGTACAGAGCAGGTGCACCATCTCCTTTTCTAAAAAGGCAGCATAAAGCAAAACAGGGAGGGAAGAGTAGAGGGGGAAACATCTGCCGGGCATGCTGAGGAGCCCAAGGTCAGCTCCTGGCACCTCTAGTTAAAACAGATATTGGGCAGAAGGTCCAGGATAGTGTCACTGCGAGTCCAGGAGTGAGCAGACTCAATCTTCATGTGCTGAAGAGCTGGTATAGCAGCTCTAAGCATTCGTCCCAGTGAAACCCATGTCGAATGTTACAATATGGTATGTGCAAGATCTTGTCAGCAGGAGATCAAGTGCATCCGTCTGGGGAAGTGTGCATATGCAGAGGAATGCATATATAATAATAATTATTATTATTCTTATATAATAAAAAATAACAATTCTTATTCACCCTCAATGTTCCAACACTCTGAACTCCTGGTGCGATGTTGGCCGGGACAAAACTTCTGCAGCAAAGCACCTTCTCAAAAGGTTATCCTTCTTGCCTTGCTCGTTTCTCCCTCTTTGAAATCTTTGCTCCAAACAATCCAGCCAGTTAGTGACTGGAACAACTCAACTACTGAAGATAAAAAGGAAGGAGTGTCATTTGCAGTCTATTTACAGTGCCCAGGAGTAGTCTTGTTTTCATCACGTATTTTGTGCTTTTGTATTGTCTTTTTATGTTGTGAACCACTCCGAGATCTGCGGATGAAGGGCGGTATATGAATTTAATAAATAAATAGTCTGTCGCTTTGAACAGGGTGACCGCCTTCCAATAAAGTTAAAACAACCTGTTGCTCCATAAAGTTTGGCAAAGCAGCTAACTGCATCTCTTGAGCTAGAGCACACGGTTACTTTATTATTTCAGCCAGGACAGTTGCCCAGCAGGCTGCACAGGGACGGTTTTTCCTAAGTGGCCACATACAGTGGAATTTCAGACCTGATCACAAGTGGAAGAGCGCTGATGCAAGCCAAGCCAAAGTCCTGGGACCATAGCAAGATCAAGACTACAGAAGAACTCACATGGACAGTGGGTTGCATGCCAGCCATGGGCACGGCCAGCCAACACCTCCTTGCCCATGCATAGGCAAACTCGGCCCTCCAGATGTTTCAGGACTACAACTCCCATCATCCCTAACAGGACCAGTGGTCAGGGATGATGGGAATTGTAGTCCCAAAGCATCTGGAGGGCCGAGTTTGCCTTATGCCTGGCAGACCACCTCTCTTGCTGCAGCGGGTTTGCAACTTCCTGACTAGACTACTGCATCCCTCTCTACATGAAGGCATCCTCCATTATAGAGGGCAGAAGCAGGGCATTTGGCAGAGCAGACAACCTTCTTGTATAAATTTTAATAATGAAAATGAAAGAGGGAGGAGTAAAAGGATGCTGGCTACTTTTGTGCTGAAATACTTGAGACAAAGTATTGAGGTGCTGAAGGTGAAGCGTTTGGGGTGGGGAAACAGGCCTCAGGAGGAATTGCTGCAGAAACTGCTGCCCACTTGGTGTGGACAACTGTGGTCTAACGTTCTGCTTACATCGCCAGCCTTTTTAGTGAGCAGGAGTTCAGAAAAACTATTTCCAGATAGCGAGAGCTTTTCCCGATGGTGTTTCAGCTTCGGGATTATGAGCTGCATGCCGCATGCAATCAGCACAGGCCCCTTTGGAAGGGACCGTGCTCACCCCAGTCCCGAGTTCGGTTCCGCCTTGGTAAAGAAGCCACGCTTGGGTCAAGCACACACACATACGCAGACAGCCATGGGTTGGCAATACTTTTTTTTTTTTTTGTTTCGTTTAAACTACATTACATACAGAAACTTCAAACAAACGCAGACCAGATAAAGGAACAAAAGAAATCATTCCCAACAACATTTAAAACCATCCCTCATTTTTGTAAAAGCCATTTCGGTATCATGTGTAGTGCTCGCAAAAATGGGGAAGGCACAAGGTGGGACGGGCGGTAGCGGCGGAAGCTTATGGCCAGGTGCCCCCAAAGCTGTTACGCTGGAGCAGCTGCAGCGCCCTGCCCCACATCTCCTTGGCCAGCCCGCAGGGTGGAGAGATGGAGGGGGTGATGACAGAAGTGGCAGCCTTCCGTTATACAAGCGCCTGGAGACTGACCCTGCCCTTCCCACTTTCTTCTGGTTTCAAGCCAGAGCTTCCAGCTGGATTCCAAGGTCCAACAGAGAACCCCTCTTTCTCTCTCTCTCTTTTTCTCCACAAAAAAGAAGAAGAAAAGATCAACAGGAACACAAATAATGAAAAATCAGGCCAAGTACAACGGACATACCATCTTGCAAACAAACCATTAGTTTTCTTTTAAATTATTTTAATTCTACATTCGCTAGTTAAATAAATTACCCACAGTGAATACTGTAAGGAGGTTTGTGGTCTGCCAGTCCTTCAGGCCCTGGCATGGATAAGCATGCTACAATCTTTAGGCGTCTAGCACAGAACTAGACAGATAAGGCTCAGCTACCAAGTAGAAGTTGGACAGAGTCCCGTAGTGAGGACAGGGCAACCCAGGAGGAGGAGGAGGAGGAGGTGGTGGTGGTGGTGGTGGTGAGGCAGGGAGGATGAGAATGAAAGCAGGGAAGCAAAAATGCTGGCAGTGGCAAGCCTGGCAGAGAGGTATCCCTAAGGAGGACCCCAATCACACAAATGGTTCCCAGCAGATCAGAAAGTCTTAACATGCTTCTCATATCAAGCCCTGGGAAGACTTGCTCATCTTCCACTCTCAAAGTGCTTGTCCTTCACTACATACAGACTCTTGGGGTGGCCACAGTTGCTCTCTTCATTTCAGGGGAGGGAGAGCTCTGCAGCCACTTCCATCCCTCACTTGGCTCTCAGGGAGAATTAACCACTGCCATGATGCGATCATGCCTAAACAACAGCTTCTCAAGAAACTAGGAGGGTCCCTTCTGTCCACTGCTGTTCCAACACATTGCCCCCTCCCTCCCAGAAATACTGGAGAAGTCAGAAGCTTGGCAATAGATAATAGATTCTTGCAATAACCGTTGGGAGGGGGAAGAACTACCTTCAATTATACAGGAGAAAGGGAAATGATGTCTACCCATGAACCGCTCCCAATGGGTAACTTCCAAGTTAGCTCTTTGCCACTGGCTAGACTGAGATGATCAGCCACTAACTGTCTTAGCAGAGGAACCTGCTGGGGAAGGAAGAATGTGGCAGCTGGTCTCTTTTTAGGAGGTAGGTGCCAAATGTATTGAAGCGTCTGGATGGGAGAACTCACACCCAAGATACCCCAACTCTGGAAAGGAGCCGAGAGGTACAACCACCAGGCTACAGCTTGTTTGCAGCACAATTCAACTGCACTTCATTCAAAGTTACTACATCACAAATTCCTCTAGACCTCCGCTCCAGTCGTCAGTAGCCAACTCTGTCTCCTCTAGTCCTAACTAGAGCAAAATGTCTCTTTTTTAAAAAAAAGCAGCAACAGGAGACATACAGATGACCCAGTAGAAAAAGTCCACACATGGAAGACTCCATGGGTAGCATTCAACTAAGTTTTAGAAGAGACCCACTGAAATTAAAGAACATAACTAGGTTAGACCCATTAATTTAAACAGGTCTGCTCCAAATAAAACAAATTTGAATACCATCCTATGGGAGGACTGCCCAATCCTCAATCTCTCAAGTGCATTCTGAAAATATGGACAGGTGTTCTCTGGTAGGATCCAAAGGGAGGGAGTGGAAGAGGCTCCACTCGGTTTGCCATGTTCTGAATCTCAAGGATCAAGCCCATTTCGCTTCCCACACCCAAGTGGGATGCCAAGCAAACCCCTCTTTCCACTGGTATTCTTCCAGACACTTCCATCTCTTGGGAGGAAGGTACAGCACTGCCTATTGGACAAGATGGTTCACAATCTCATCTTCCTTCTCTTCCCATCCCCAGGATTGTGTTCCGTTTCTTACGAGAGGGGTCTGAAGTCCTGCTAAGAACACCTTCCTCCTAACTACCATGTTAGCTCTTCCAACATCCAACCAATTAGAGCTACTCCCAAAGGTGCTCTTGCATCCAAGTTACATGACCACATGCCAAACATCAGGGTCTGGGAAGCTCTGGACATAGGCATTATCAGACTTCTTTCCCCCATTGCTAGCCTGTGGGAATTGATGTTGCCTTTTCAATCTACATGAGGACGAGGTCTGAGCTTTCCTATGACCTTCCAGAGACGGGCTGCAGGAAAGGCAGGCCCATTGAAAGCATTCCTTCTTCTGCAGTTACCTAGTATATCACTTCTACTCATAAGTTAAGGTTAATGCTGAAGCCAGTCCCTGGAAGCATGACGAGCAGATTTCTAACCTCTGCATTAGTGTATACATAAGCTCCTTTTACAAGTAAAACTTTTGGTGTGTGCATTTATTTCCAGAGCAACCACAGTACATGAGTAAAGTAGGGAATAACTATTTCAAGTCTAGACCTGCTCCAGTTTAAGGATTAAGTGATGTGCAAATTCTGGCTATTATTTAGAGGCTGCAGTCTTGAAATCTGCTCCACAATAAAAGGATCCATGAGCTTTAGTTCCCAGGACAAGCTGCAAGCTTCCTCAATCCACATGTTCTGCACTTGAGCCCAGAAACAGCCTCTTCGTTCCGAATACCTGAGAAAGTGCTCAGTGCTGGTTTGCATTCCCAAATACAAGGAAGACAGCTGCATGCACACACAGGCATCTAAGGGGCATTCTTGTTCCAAGTGTTTTGAGCAAGTGTGCTGCCCTTCACAGACCATTTCAAAGGCTGATCTTCCAGGCTGCCAATTCTCAAAAGCGCCCATTACAAGAAGTTGCCTTTAGCATGCAGCCTGCTTTGTGAAGATCTTAAGAATTAGTTCCTGGTTCAGAGTCCTTGCAATTAAAACACCTTAGGGCAAAAGAGACATAATTTTGGCTTTGGCAACCCTCAACTGGTAAAACAAAAACAAAACCCTGCCTAGTTGGTCAATAATTCCTAATCACCAGCTAAAACGAACAAACAAGCCACAGCTGTATGCATGTCTGAAAAGCTCTTCCTCTGAAGCTCACAACTGTTTCAGATATTCCATGTATCGCACTCATGCTGTTCAGGAAAGAAGTTCTGCCTTCACATTCCCATCAGACAGGACTAATATAATATGGGGCAACTCCTTTGCTGAACAGTTTAACATGCCATCAGCTGGAACATCCTGCTAAACAGCTTGCCAACCTTCAGCTCTCGTTATCCTTGGGCACTTTACTTTTTCTAAACACATGCTATGACATTCTCCTACTCTGGGTCTCCCAAGAGCATGTGGCCTGCTAAAATGAATGTGGCCCAGGCAGTCACCAGGAGCTTTTGCTGCCCTGCCAGGACAAACACAAGACGGGTGTCCACATACCTGGCATGGCACAGTGTGCAGCTGGTGGGCCGCGCATAGCTTGGTGGGTCACAGTGACAACAGACCAGCCTACACCTGGGACATCGCAGACTAACTCCCCACATTTCTAAAAACGCTTCTTTTGACTACCACCTGCCACCACTATGACCAGGAGGCTGGAGGGAGAAAGGAGGACATTAAAACTGGGGGGGACGGGGACTGCTTTGCTACCCTTTTAACAGCAATAAGTCCCAAGGAGGACAGCACCTGCAGCAAATTCTCACGTTTTAAAAAACATACCTGATCCAATTAGTCCACATAAAGCATACATTGCCACCAAAAGTAGCTTCCTTTAAATAAAAAAATGGCATGAGGATGAGGGGGAAGGAGTCAAAAGGAGAGGGAAGAAAATCATCTTGGATGTGCAACGTAACCTATTAGTTCCTCATGATACAGTCTTCATCCACCACCAATTCCCCCCACCCCAGTTAAAAATATGTTTAAGAGCATCAAGCAAAATATCCCTGTAGATCTCGTTGAAATTTGGTGAACGGCCACGCTATCCTCATCCATATATCTATATATATATATATTACATACATAAAATCACATTGTAAAATTGCATAATTACTAGAAGAGCCTGTTAACTCATTTGCACAAGAAAGAAAGAAAGATTTTTTTTCAAAGTATTGGGAAAGTTCCCAAAACAGACAGAATAAATCACCCTGCATTCCGAGAAGTCTGCACTGATTTGGGTCAGTTCTATGTAGGTTCCTATCTAGTCTGTCAAGATCTCAAGCCTGATGGTGGGGGGACTGGGGTGGAACAGAAGGAACAGGGCAACGCCGGGACCTCTCTGGATTCTCTCCTCGTGAAGTGCAATTCAAGCCACGCTGAGGATGCTACTTCCTGCCAGAAAGGAAGAGCAAGCAACTTTTCCATTTGTCATCATTAACCTTCTATTAATCCTGACTTCATTTCAAATGCTTCTTCACCAGCCAGCAGCTGAACCGTATGGAAAAAGCTGGGGGAGGGGGGGTGATCTGAACTACTGATACACAAATGGAAGATTGGTGAGCCCGCTACTGATTCATGCCACAAAGCACCCAGTACGCTATTATCTCCCCTCTCTACAGAACTCTACAGAATGTGGCATTTTAGCCCAGTTAGAAGGAGCCTGGCAAAAAGCCCCTTGCCTGGGTAGGGCGGGGGTCTCTGAAGATGACTTGGTTATCTGAGAATCTCCCATTTGTTTTATTCCAGTAAATCGAAGACTGAACCCACCACTTCCAGATTCTACCCAATTCTTGCTACTATTCTTCAAGCCAGAATGTCTCCCCACCAGGTCAGAAGGACACAGTGAAGGACCTTAACACCGCCACCCAACCGCCCTGACACTACATTGTGGAGATCACACACAATCATGACACAGATGCAGCCTTTTCACAATGTATTGATTGGTGGTTGCCAGCTTGACGCTCTCAAGCCTCGTCAGTACCCTGCACCGAGCCGGTTCCCCAGTCGCCTATTCCTGGCAGAGATGGAGAGAGAGACGAGGAAGGTAGCGGCCGCTCAAAGCTGTTGTATACCACACATGCAAAATGTTCTCTTTAAAATAATCAAATAACTGTGGAATCATAAAGGGGTCGAGGCAGCCGTTCGAGGTAACTCTGGTTCAGTGGTGCACGCTTTCTCTCTCGCCCTCTCATTCTCTCTCTCGGTCACTCCTGGAAAAGCCAAGCTTTGCTTTACGCTTACTTCTGTATCTGGAATATAAAGAGACGCAGGTTGATGTTCTTGGCTGCCAGCAATTTGTTACATTCCACAGAATCTATGATGGGGAGCGGCACGTAGTCCGTTTCGTTGTTCTCGTTGGTAAAGACAAAGTGATAGATCACAGGGTTGATTTTCACGTCATCGTAAGGTCCTTTGAGCAGCAGGAACGAGCACTCCATGGGGGAGTTGATCTTGCTCTTGAGAATGAGTTGGAAGGAGAGAGTCCGCTTGCACGACAAGTTAGGGTTTCGTTCCGAGTCGTTAACTCGAGCCTTCAATACCCAGGTCTGGTTCAGCACCGTGAACCGCGGAGTCTCGTAGTAGAGGCGGGTGATGAAGTCATCTGTTCGGTAAGGACGGAACTGAACCTCTGCAAGAGAGCGAGAAGAAGGGGATTGGGGGTGTGTGGAAGAAAGGAGACACACAGTTAAACCAGAGAAGTTGGCAGCAGAAAAAAACAAAGCTCAAGTTACCTGTAGCTACTGTGAGGGGCCTTCTTTGCCAGGACGTAAGGAGACAACAAGGGTGAGAGTAGCCATTCAGAGCTAGTTAGGGGGAGAAGCAACTTGGCTTCTTGGAGGGAAGGGGAGTAGGGAAGAGGAGAAAATGAGATAAAACATCAATGCATTTTAACACTTAAAAACCACTACACAGTTTCATCATTGCTTAAGTTTGGGGGGGGGGAGCAGGGAGGGAGAGAATTGGCAGGGAAGCTCAACTGTGAACAATGCAACCACTGTTACTACAAAGCTGTCTGCCTGGAGCCACACTGCCTGAAGGAACCCTGTGGGAGCGTCAGGAGTAACCAATCCAAAAATCACCACTCCAGGATGGGAGGCGTCTGGAAGCAAGAGGATTTCTGCTCCACGTTCGTTTATCGCAGGACACGGAAGGTGCTATCACCGAAGCATCTTCAAGTCTTCTGGTCTTGCCCTCCATTCTTTGCACGATGTTGCCCCACTGAATAAGGAGCATTTCCTCAAGAGGCCACCAGCAGCGGCTTGTGGGGCACAATCACATCACAGCTCTAAAATTCAGACTTTAGGTCTAAGGCCAGACCCTTTACAGCACCACACTGGAGTCCTCTTCAAGTACCCGCTTAAGAATTCTTGGGCCACTGACAGGCAGTGAAACCAACTCATGCGCCATTCAGAATTGTAGGGGAAAGGCCGCTGGTTCCAGATTCGTTATGAGTGTCCATAACAACATACGGGTGCATAAAAACCAAGTCAGACAATGCAGTTCATGTAACACAGCACCTTTATTTTATTGGCATTAACAATACAGATCTGCAGATGGCACAGTTACGTATCACCACAATGCAAACCAAGAAACAGGGAGTGGGGTGGGTGAAGAAGAAAGCCTTCAGGTTTTCACACAGTGCAGAAAATCCTGGGGTTAGATACATGAAAGACAGAGAACAGTACACTGAATCATTGAAAGCTCTATCCAATTTAGCACAAGTCCAGTGTCAGTCTCTTAAAACCCTTCTCCAGCAGAGTCCACAGTGCAACGAAGTGCTGTGTTTTGTTCAAGTATATCAAGATTGTTGGCTCAGTGTTTTAAAAGTCTTTGGTGTACAAAACCCATGGAATCTCACAGAAACTCAGGGACAGGGAACCTCTGTGTACATTTTTGCATTCTTCAGTGTTTCCGGGGAACGGCAGCAACACCTGGACAAAGGAGGTGATGGAGTTATTCAAGCCACACAATCAGCCCGACTCAGCACTTTTGATCTCTCCGTGTCAAGCAGGGACAGCCTCTCTGGACAGAGGCCGCCTCTTTTCTAAAGCAGAGGAAGATCTCCACCCATCTTCTCTCATGGGCAGAGGCTGCGCAGTGTTCAAGGACACTGGGCAGCTCTCAACCTGTGCAGGTTGAACCCACCACCCTTGCCCTCAGCACTGCCATGCGGGCACTGCCTAGCTCTTCAGTAGAGCCGTTTCCTTGAGGTTCTCAGATCTGGCACCACCAGGGTGTCCAACTGAACTGTTTGCCACCCCCAATTCCGGCTGCTTTGCCCGGACAACAAGGAACTTCTCAGGAGGGAGGCATCTGGCCACCTTGCTCCACATCCCAAGTCCACCAGGACTCTTATTGTCGCTTTGCTTTTTCAAGCTCCAAGCACCTTTTCTAACTTAGCCAAGACAAGCAAAATCCTCTTTGCAGGTTGCAGCACTTCCTGGGGCAACAGAGAAAATCCACTACTTCTCAGGACTGGAGACAACAGGGTGAACTCATTCAGGTCCTCTCTGCAGGAAAGGTGAACATTTACAGCAAAACAAAGGAGGTTTCAGTATCTATTTTCCCACCCCCAATCAATAAACAGTGATTTTTCCACACATTATGCTGAACATGTTGCCAAGCCTACTTCAGGAGTCATACCAACGGAGTCAGAGGCTTACCTGGAAAAGCAGTTTAGTTCTATCAGGATAAAATGACAGCTTCCTCCCTAACCTTGAAGATTTACCTTTATGGTTCCCCCACTTAAGAGGGAAAACACTTTGCTGCTAGGTCAAGAAAATCAGGAAAAGCCCCACATCAGGAAAGGATGACAATGTTTCAACCTCTTTGGAAAAGGGGTTGGATGGAAAACTCCCAAAGTTTTCAAAATATGTATAGCAACCACATGAACAACCAACTCTCTGAATAGTAATCAAAACTTAAGCTGGAAGGTGCAATAATACTTCATTTCGCAAAGAATAGATTTCATGTAGAGTTTACAACCTAAGTAACATGGATATTAATACACCAAATTCCCAACCAAACTGGATGACTGACAAAGGGCAATCAATATTAAAACACTGTCCCGTCCCCCCGCCCACCGTCCCCAACCCCATACAAAGCAGCAGAACCAACACTGGTTTTAGGCCTTAGTCTGAGACCTGGCTCATCAGCCCCACAAATGCAACTACAACGCCTTACCTGGAGCTATGAAAGGTCCTTCTTCCATGCGACATCAATGCTGCACAGTGGAATAATCAGCAAAGAAGAATGCCAAAGAAGCAGTCAGTTCTGCTCAAGAAGATGGCCTCTGAGCGCGTGGCTCAGGGACCAGAAGCTGTGCACAGACTGTGTAGCTTGTGACACACACACACACACACACACGGTCACTTTTCTTCCCAGGCCCTCAGCATCATGTAAAATATTTCACACACACACACACACACACACACAGAGGTTCACCCTTAAACCTGAACTCTCAAGTGGACAAGGAGGTTTCCTGGGGCAGACATTTTGTGCTGTAGCCCTGTCTGATCAGCAAAGTCTCGCTCTTCTGATCTAGAGGAACAGTTGCTGCATGTTTATTTAATGAAAACAAATTAATAAATGTTGCATAAGAGAAACACAACTATCAATAGACAAACGGCACTAATGCACCAAGGGGGAAAAAAGCAAGGAATAAGCAACCCAGCATCAATCACAAAAGCTCTTTTCATCTACAGCCTGATCAAATCCCAGCAATTACCTGTATAGCCAATCTTCTCAAAGCTGAGCAGGCCAAATATGCTGTTGTACAGCTGCATCTCCTTTTTATGCGTTTGGTCCATTTCATCCAGAATCTCCATCAGCTCATTCCCCGTCTTTGTTGGGTGTGTGCACTCCGCCTCGTGTACGGTCAGCTCGTGGAAAGGGCCTTGCCAGGGGCACCCAATCCGCTTGTACTTGCACCGAGTAACTCTGCAGGCAGAAAGGAGGGCAAAACTCAAATGAGCAGCTGTTTCGAGTAGGATGCCAGGGCGGATGGAGGTGGGCTGGCACACTGCGCAGCAATGCTCGGGGCAAAAATTAGTCCCAAAAAGTGACACACAAAGAAAAGGACCCTGGAATTCCAACCCTTGATATGAAAGATTCACAAACTACCGGACCCCTTTCTCTCCCCCAGGACTGCTGCACTGACCATAGCTTCCCAGCACAGATGTTAGTAACAGGTGTCAGTACAGAAAAGCTGTGCCTTCATCGCCAGGATGGGGCTTGTCGATAGGACACAAATAAAATGTTTCATCACTGAAGAACAAGACCAGACATTTAAAGTCATCTCATTACATTACCATTCCTCTTGCCCCCGTGGCCAAGGCAAGGCCACTGGTCTTTATACCACCTGCTCTGGCACCCTAAATCATGGGCTGCCAGCCTTTTTGTACCTGTGGGTCCATTTCAAAACTGGAGAAACCGTCATGAACAAAGACATGCCTATTTACCCTGGCATTTGGCTTTTAATTGGGGCCCTCTGGTATGATGATACCCAAAGCCTTGTATTGGCTTTCATCTTACAATTGGGCAGGGTAGGAGCCATCCTTTTGGTGTCATTGAAGTATGACACGTTTAATCAATAATGTTCTTTCATCTTTTCAATCTTATTTTAATTTTTCTGTATTCTGCAGGCATTTATAACTGTAAGTTGCTTTGAGGCATTTTATGTAGTAAGCGACATAAATGCTCATCTTCATCACTACCCTACAGTTTTCTATGGAACTGTAAGATGGGTAGCGCGCGCGCGCACACACACACACACACACGAGTGTTCCTGCAAAAGATTTGTACAATACATATTAAGCACAGAACCCCAACTTCGCTGACGACTAGAGGGAGTGCCCCTTTTTCCTGTCGGCACCATTCCTGCCCATCCCATAACATCATAGCAAACTGCCTTTGATTCAACAGCAACTCTTTGCTAAATGGCAAGAAGAACCCTTTACCTGTCCTGGCATTCTTCTTTCTGATGCCTCTCCAAAAGAGAGCGAGGAAACTGACGCATGCAGAAGCCACACTCCGACGGCAGCTCGCTCACTGCTTTCTCTACGGCAAGATTTCGGCAGCAGAGGCTCTTGCTGATCTCGCAGCGACAATTTGGGCAAGTGGCTTGCTCCTCTTTCAGCCGGGCATCTGCCAGCAGGTGGATGAAGCACCCAGCACACATTAAGTGACCGTTTGTACACTGCGAGAAAAAGGAAAACCAGAACTTCAGAGGTTTTCTAGAACTGCAGAAGATTCACTCAATCCCTGTGTTATGCTTGAGTTCTACGTAGCTTATGTCATTTATACTTCCATTCTTCCTTGCTTACATACTAATGCTACTAATACTACTACTAATAATTTATTATTTATATCCCGCCCAGCTGGCTGGGTTTCCTCAGCCACTCTGGGCGGCTCCCAATCAAATATTAAAAACACAATACAGCATTAAACATTAAAAACTTCACAGTGTGGTGTAGTGGTTAAGAGCAGTGGACTCGTAATCTGGTGAACCGGGTTCGCTTCCCTGCTCCTCCACATGCAGCTGCTGAGTGACCTTGGGGCAGTCACACTTCTCTGAAGTCTCTCAGCCCCACTCACCTCACAGAGTGTTTGTTGTGCGAGAGGAAGGGAAAGGAGATTGTTAGCCACTTAGAGACTCCCTAGGGTAGTGATAAAGCGGGATATCAAATCCAAACTCCTCTTCTTCTCCTCTTCTAAACAGTTCCCCATTCAAAAAAAATTCAATTCTCTACACTTAAAAAAAAATTATTTGCTCAAGAAGCCCCTTCATTGCATTCCTCACCTCTAGTGAGAAAAAGAGCAGGGACGGAAATGACTTAGAATACAGTTCTCCTCTCTATGTAAGCAATCATGGCCCAAGGCCAGCATACAGTGGTGCCCCGCAAGACAAATGCCTCGCAAGACGGAAAACTCGCTAGACGAAAGAGTTTTCCGTTTTGGAGGTGCTTCACAAAACGAATCTCCTATGGGCTTGCTTCGCAAGACGACAATGTCTTGCGAGTTCCTGCTGGTTCCCCCCCCCTTTTTCTAAGCTGCTAATCCGCTTATCAGCTGATCCGATCAGCAGATAAGCTGCTAAAAGCCGCTAAAAGCGCTAATCTGTCAATGGGCTTGCTTCGCAAGACGAAAAAACCGCTAGACGAAGAGACTCACAGAACAGATTCTTTTCGTCTTGCGAGGCACCACTGTACTTGCTTCAGACCCAGCCACTCTGCAAGCTCAAGGAGGTCAAATCATTAAGTGTTCCAGAGCAAGAACCTGAGAAGCATTCCTTTCAAACATGCAGAGGACTATGTTCTTAGCCCACCACACAACTCAGGGACCTGAAGGTGATTTTGTAAGCTGCAAATGAGGTGAGAAAGACTGTACAGCACTGTCCAAAAATAGTTGTGCCTTCAAATCGGCCAAATACATTCAGGCTAGGCAAGCCTGCTGTCCTCAGGCAATCAGTCTCAACAGGTACAGTTTAATTAAAGTCACCAAACATACAGCTGGGAGTCATCTAGTCAAGTGCAGAACATTCGATAACAGAGGTGCCTCTTTTATCCACCTTCCTTAATTTCTTGCCAACTTAAAGAGTCCCATCTCAAGTGTGCTTATCCTCCCATTCATTCAGATACAGACCATCCTCAAAGAAGAAAAGTGATCTGCATAGACCACCCTACACTTCAGCTGCAATCCAAAGACACACTTCTTTAGGATGAAACCCCAGTGAACACCAAGAGACTTATTTCTGAGTGAATGTGAACAGGACTGTGCTGTAAGATACCTACCTACAAGAGGTTCAGACAATTCTAGAATAGGCTGTCACTCCCATCTATTGCTTACTACATACATATTTAGCAGTTTCCAATCTGAGCCTGATGAGTTTGTACACATGGATAAAATCCCACTACTCAGAATTTGAGGGCAGGTTTGCAAACCACTACTGTGAGTCTAGGCAATAATCTATTTAATGTGCCAGACTGATATACAATCTTTTCTTCCAAGGAGCTCCTTTTACTCAGTCACTATTTTATGCTATTTTCATATCACAGCAAGGCTAATGCACAAACATCACTATTACTTTTCTGCCCTAACGCAAAACCAGGTGAAGGATAACAACCAAAAGAACATCACTGAATCATCCCCTTATGGGGCTTTTAATAAACAAGGCTTTGGGCTTGGAAGCACAATTGTGCCCTGCATTTAACAGACCTGTCTTTCCAAGTCCTCATGAGGAGGAGGTGGCAGGTGGCTCGGGAAACAAGAGCCTGGTTTTTCCTGTTTATTCTCACTCAAAACACCACATGGTGCTTCATAACCCTAATTAGAGAAAAACACAGCAATTATACTTTAGCATCAACACAGGAAGTGGATGTCAGTAACAGCACCTACAAGCTAGGATGGTGGAGTCCAAATGCTGGAATTACTGCTACCTGTAAATCTCAGCCAATAAAGAGTGGGGGGGGGGGGAATGAAAGGCCATAGATCATCATTTCACTGCCTCTTTCACCAGTCTGTCTCATAAGTCACATACAAGGCTAAGTGTAAGTGCAGTTATATACGAATGCTGGACGGAAGAGACCAAAATTATTCAGCATCCGGCCAACTGCTTCTATCTTGGATTCCTTTAGCCTGCTTTCCTTCAGACTCATCGATGTCTGCTGGCACTTGTGGAGAGATATCAGGTGTGTGTGATGTCTTTTACATTACTAAAAAAAATATTAAATAAAAAGCAAACATACCTGAACTCTGCATTTTCCTCAGCCATACCCCCTCCCTTGGGAGATATTTCTTACTCTTGGAATTTATATACACCACTTGATTGTAAGAAAACCTCTAAGGCATTGTTAAGTCTACAACTGCCCTCATCCCTGACTACTGGTGAGGCTGCCTGGGGATAATGCAAGTTGTAGACTGACATTTGGGGACTCAACACTGAAAAACACTGCTTTAGTCTGAGCAACTTCAGCAGGCATCTCCCTCTGGCTCAGTATCGTTGCTGGTCAATTTACAGGTCTCTTCTTCAAGCACAGATAGAAAATAAATAGCTTAGACCATAGCAGTGCCTACGGTCACTGCTAACCCTGAAGGCACCACGCAACAGCTCTGCTGGATGAGATTCCACTAATATACTCGCGACAGAAAAGATATATATCTTTTTGCCACCACCATAAAGGGAACCTCAAATGGGCTCTAGATTCAGTTAGCTCTCCATCATTGTCTCCCTAATGTTCTACAACTCCCAGAACAGAAACTTGATTTTTCTTTTCCTGTTAGGAATGGAGGGCCCCACCTGCCTCCTGTGCAAGGAGCCATTTCTCCTAAGTAGGTAACATCATAACAGAAACAGATAGGTAGCCGTGCTGGTCTGCCATAGTCAAAATAAAAAAATTCCTTCCAGTAGCACCTTAAAGACCAACTAAGTTAGTTCTTGGTATGAGCTTTCGTGTGAAGAAGTGTGCATGCACACGAAAGCTCATACCAAGAACTAACTTAGTTGGTCTTTAAGGTGCTACTGGAAGGAATTTTTTTATCATAACAGAAAACATCCCAAAGCAGTAGCTCCAAACCAAGTGGTCTGTAGGCTGAAGTAAAATGAAGGCACAACACCTGCAGGACAAATACAAATAAATAACTCTGTGCAGAGGGGCTGAATATTCACAAAACCATGTTCCGCTCAATTTAAAGACCAATATGAATTCCTCTGACTGTACTGGCCAGGAATTCATCAAAGAGAGAGAAACTAGAGAAATAAGTCAAAATCCTCCTTGGCACCAAAAATACATATCGCCACACACTCTGCCTTAAACAGGAACACTGGTGTAGCAAAGATTTCACAAGTGACCTGTAAACAAAGCCTTTATGTATTTGCTAACTCCATTTCTACATTGCCAAATAGCAGGCACTCTCTGGGTGGTTCACAAAACAGGTTAATAATAAATAATAATAATAATAATAATAAATTATTTGTACCCCGCCCATCTGGCTGGGTTTCCCCAGCTACTCTGGGCAGCTTCCACAGAGACCAAAAATACACTAATATGTCATACATTAAAATCTCCCCTGAACAGGGCTGCCTTAAGACGTCTTCTGAATGTCAAGTAGTTGTTTATCTCTTTGACATCTGGTGGGAGGGCGTTCCATACGGCAGGTGCCACTAGCGAGAAGGCCCTCTGCTTGGTTCCCTGTAGCTTTGCTTCTTGCAATGAGGGAACCGCCAGAAGGCCCTCGGCGCTGGACCTCAGCATCCGGGCAGAACGATGGGGGTGGAGATGCTCCTTCAGGTATACTGGGCCGAGGCCGTTTAGGGCTTTAAAGGTCAACACCAACACTTTGAATTGTGCTCGGAAATGTACTGGGAGCCCTCCCAGTTAAACAGTGGCCCCAAATGCTGTCAGTCTACAGCTCCCATCAGCATGGTCAATGATCAGGGATGATGGGAATGATAGTCCACCAATATATCAAGGGTCATGGGTTAGCCACCCAGTTTAGAACCATAAAATACAAGGATAAAACCATGTGAAAACAGCCATAGAATAAAGCCAAAGCAAAACCAACAGTATTGCAAAGATCTTTTTTTAAAAAGGCAACCCATTTTTAAAACTGACGGACCAAAAAGCTTGGGGAAATTAAGAAAGGTTTTGATCCGACAAAATCATCCAGAAAAGGGCCTCAGAAGACGATATTATGGTACACGTGGGCATATATGGGCGGAGGCTGGCACTCCTTGGCCACAACCTGTTTTTGACTTTAATACCAGCATTATGAAATGGGTTGAGGAATGGGCAGCCAATGCAGATGACAGAGCATAATATTAACCATCATGATGCCTATTTTGAACCAACTGAAACATCTGGAGGGTTTTTTTAAGGCAGCCGCACGCATGATGCATTGCAGTATTCCAAAACGGTGATGACAGAATGTGGGTAATGGTGGCAACGCCGTTTCTATTAAGCTGATCTATCAACCACAGCCCTAAGACGATGAGAGAAGGCCACTTATCCAGCAACAGTACAGTGGTACCTCTCGTTACATACTTAATTCATTCTGGAGGTCCGTTCTTAACCCGAAACTGTTATTAACCTGAAGCACCACTTTAGCTAATTGGGCCTCCCACTGCCTGAGCGCGATTTCTGTTTTCATCCTGAAGCAAAGTTCTTAACCCGAGGTATTATTTCTGGGTTAGCGGAGTCTGTAACCTGAAGCGTATGTAACCTGAAGCATATGTAATCCGAGGTACCACTGTACTAGGTCCAAGAGCACCCCCAAACTACAAACCTAATTCTTTAGAGCAGGGTTGGCTAATGACCCCATCGGCCTCCAGATGTTGCTGGACTACAGTGTGGACTGGGTCTCCCGTTTACTGACCCTCATTCAGTATACTACATTAAGTTAGCAGGGTGGGCATGATGTCATTCACCCAAGGTTTCTCAAAGAGGCATCTAGGCTAAGGTTACCAGATGTCCCCGTTTCCTGGGGACAGTCCCCGGATTTACAAATCAGTCTAATGGAGTTGAAAAGTGTCCCCAGATTCACTGAAAAAAATCTGGTAACCTTAATCTAGGCAATCATCAGACAACAGGTATGGGGTTTCTGGGGCAACAGCTACTAATGACAGAGTAAAGAAGGTCATGTATACTGCAGAGGCGCACAACCTCTCAACAGGATGAAGTCACCAGGGACAGCGTCACTAACAGAGCCAGGCAGGATCTGACATCACAGTATGGCTGGGGGAAAGCAGGGGCACACAATAGCCCTGTTTAGGCCACCCAGGTGCAGTTCAGGGGTTTCAATGTGGAAACCCCGGGTTCAAACCTCACTCAGATGATTTCAACAAGTCACTATCCCTTGGCCCAACCCACCACATAGTGTGTCTAAAATGCCAGCTGTAGGCTACTTGGAGAAAGGGGAGGGAGGCAAGTAGCTTAAATAAATCTGTCTGAGAGCCCCTTGCCTTTAGCTGCTCCTCTTCATTTACTAATCAACTGCACGTGGGCCTAGAAAGAGATTGTGGCAGCTGGAAGACCTGGGTGTACAACAAACTGGGACAGGAAAATGGGGCATAAAACACACACACACTCCAAGCAAAGAAGGATAGATACATCATGCCAAGAACTGCACTGGTCAAAGTAACATGTCGAGTTAAGGGGAGGCTGACTACATTCGTCTATCAAGACATATTCCCTTCAGACACTCATGCAAGGTTACAGATGCTTCCGGCAGCCTGGGAGACCTTTCAGTCACCTCCTGGAAGTTCAGTCTAAACCCTGAATCCATCTACCTGGCAGCAGAGCAGAGCACAAGAGCTGCAGCAGACAGGCAGAATTCCTAGAAACATTTCAGAGAAAAATGATGAATGCCATATGATCATGAAACGCCAAGTCCTGACAAACTAACCTCTCAACAAGCCCACACAGGTGCCAAGGCCTATGCTTACTACTGTGGCAAACCCTGAGTTGGGGGAGGGAGTAACTCAGTAGAAGTGCTTCTGCCATTTCCTAAGCTGGAGGCACTCAAGAAACCTCTCCCCTCTTTTTCTGAGTCTAGACAACATCTGTAGGCTCCTGCAGCATTTAGGCAGGGGCTCAAAGCCCTATTCAGTGAAAGAATCAACAGATACACTGGACTATAATAGGCAAGTCTCTCAGCCTCAGTTCTGCTGCCTGCAAAATATGCCATTATCTGCATACTGTATTTCTATTTGCAACCACCTAGCTCTCAGGACTGCTGTGAATACAAAACAATCTTCCAAAGCATCTGCACATCATAGTATGAGTTATATAAATGGCACTTATTACACAATTCTTTCTGACACTGAGGCTCTTCGGGAAGGACAAGTTTTCCTGAACACTCAAAGCATTCAAGGCTACCTACCAGCCAGGGCTGTATCCTGCAACAAATCTGTTTACACTCTCAGGGCATAGCCCCTTCCTGTTTCTAAGCTGCTTCTTTTGAACTATGTTGCACAATTTGCATGGGAAGGAGCTTAGCAGTAAAACCCTCTTCCTCTCCTCAGCTCTGATGGCTCAACAATCTGGGCACTGGTCGTCAACTGGTGGGTCAGGACGCCCCACTGCTGCATTGCGACTTCTTCTAAGGTGGGAACACACAACAGCAATAGCAGCAGATACTGTAAATATATGGTAAACAAGCAGTTAAAGAGAGACTTCCCTAAATGTATGGTTGGACTAAAGATGGGTCCTGGGTCTATACTGTGAAGTAGACAAGACTCCAGGGGTTTCAGACCTTTTGCGTGAACTGTTACCACTGAGTCTTCTCAAATGAAGCTGCAAGAATACATTCCTGGGCTTGGAGCAGCCACAGACAACTTTGAGCTGACCTTTCCGGGAACCCTGCTTCCTTTTGTAACCTTTAACACAAGTAGTAGGCTTTCTTAAACGCCTTCCTCGGTACCAGTCGCCATCCTTCGCTGCTTAGGTTACAATCCCCCCAGTGTGCAAGAGAACACCAGCTTTTACTTGCTTCCCCAACTGTATGGGAAATGTTGTATGGAAAAGAGTGGAAACAACTATTTACAGATCTATGACACTTAGTTCTGAGGCTCAAACCACAGAATGGCAAAACGAGGCAATTATTCTTAGTTTAGATAAAATATTTACACAAAGCCTTTACTAAAGTTGTAAACATCAAATAATTGAAAAAGAACCACCAGAACTAACAAAAAAACCATAAAAGATGGACATCATAAATCATGAATAATAGGTCAGCAGGTCCTGGAACTTTTCCATAATTTATTATAATTATTTGTGTCCTGCCTTTCAGGATATTTGAAGGTGGCTTACAAACAACATCTAAATGCATAAACAAACAAACAAACAAACAAATGACTAAAAATTCAAGACATAAGTCATAATCCTTCCCACACAGCGGTTGGTGATAGACAACCTTGGAAAGGAAGGCCAGTTAACTTTAGCAGGTGGCTGATGGTACATTGGACAGACTGGCTCCCGCCCTCTGTCCTTCCAAGAAGACAGCTGGTAGATCGGCTTTGAAAGTGCCACAACTTTGGAACCATGATCATAAACTTTAAGATTCAGCTTCTAGTCATCATTCTCCTGACTTAACAGAGCTGGGATGGCAAGCAGAGTGTTTATTAGATCTCACCTAGCAGGGGTGTCTGTGCATGTGTCATGTGGGGAGAGACAGCCTTTGAAGGTCACGGATTTTCAAGATCAAGACCAGCACCTTGAACTGGGTCCAGAAACAGACTGACAACCAGTTACAACTGATGCAGAACAGGCTGACTGTATGCACATTTCTCAGTATCTGAGACGAGCAACTGCATTCTGTATCGGCTGAAGCTTCTCAATTATCATGGAGCCTCATATGATTGCAACAACCACTGGACTCCAGACACAGATACTGTATTAACACAAAATGCTTCCATTATTGTCCCTGCCAGAGTTTAATTGCCTGTGTGCTTCTTCTCATCGCGCTGAAACCAACAATGCTGCTATTCTTCCCTGGGATCTTGAGCTTGTTTTCAAAGTGGTTAAGCGAACACTAATCTTGCTCTTCCAAAAGCGAAATGCAATTCCTGCCCTGTTTTTCAGCAAGGAATTATGGAGATGGCACATCTGACATCTCTTTATTCTACAGTGAGGCAGCGAACACTGTGCGGATATTATTAGGGCGCCACCACCAAAGTGTAACATCACCAAGGCGATGACCTTTGCATTTAGGGACTTAACTAAGCCAAGTCACATGCTGCAAGTCACATGTTCCATGCTTCTGGTTCACACTTGGCTTCTTTTAGTGCGAGTCCTTGTTCTGCACCAATTAAGTGCAAACATTGTGCGGGGGGGGGGGGCAGGGGAGAGAACAGGAGGCTTTCATGCAGCTGAACAGCCAACAACAGAGGCACAACTGGACATAAGTCCATTTGATTGTTGATTTGTTTGCACAGATTGCCTGAAGAGTCCTCTGTGGCTTCTTTACCCTAAAATGTTTGCAGGAATTAAATGGAGCACAAAAACGGAGGGAAGCAGGTTCTGATAATGAAGGCGCTAAACAAGCGCTTAAGGGAACAACTTTGCAAAACAGTTTCCTGGAAAGAGGGGAGAGGGTTTCTCCAAGCTTTGGTGGACACTGCAGAGCTCTTCATTACCAAAACAGAGAGGCAAAAAGCATCATCTGGTAGCAGTACCTGAATTCTCTTGGTCAGAACAGCAAGGCACATCTGTCAGCCAAAACAACACACCAGACTTCCTCCCCAGCAAGAGGATCTGGGACTTTTAACAATGTCCATACAACTTCTCTGGCCTCTCAACAACATCCCATAACTTCTTTGAAAATAAGTGCCAACGCTTAATTTTGTTGAGATGATTTTAGCACCTTGCAGCTAATTCTGAAAGTTTTGTGCATTTGTAAGGTGGGAGGAACTACTTGGAAGTTATAGTCTGGATGTTCTCATTTAGGTACAGGAGGTGGGGACTTAGTCTGGCATATCTTTGGAAGTAGGTAGAAAGGAAGAGGAGAGGAGAGAAGAAGCAAGCCACAGTTTTAAAAGTGAAGATAGTAAGTATCTCTAATTTTGTAGAGAAAGACAAGCAGATCTTTCTCATAGGAAAGTAGGAACCCAGGCCCTGTAATATTCATTCAACCTGTAGGCTAAATGAGGCTCTCTGAACCTTTCCCAATCTTCTCACCACTGTCCCTTAATGTGTCTCTACTGCCTCTCTTACTCACTGGCTGGATCACCACCAACCTTACTGTATGCTTGTGAAACATGGGCCATTTATAAACGCCATCTCCAACTCCTCGAAAGATTCCATCAACGGTGTCTCCAAAAAAATTTACACATCACTTGGGAAGACAGGAGAACTAATGCCAGTGTACTGGAAGAAGCAAAGATCACCAGTGTTGAAGCGACGATTCTTCAACATCAACTTCGTTGGACTGGTCATGTTGTGTGGATGCCTGATTATTGTCTTCCAATGCAACTACTCTATTCCGAACTTAAAAATGGAAAGCGTAATGCTGGTGGTCAACAAAAGAGGTTTAAAGGCTGTCTCAAGGCAAATCTAGAAAAATGTAGTATAAACACCAATTGGGAAAAACTTGCCTGCGAGCGCTCCAGTTGGAGAACAGCCTTTACCAAAGGTGTCATGGGCTTTGAAGACACTCAAACTCAGGACGCAAGGGAGAAACGTGCTAAGAGGAAGGCACACTTGGCAAATCCACACCGTGATCAATTCCCGCTCGGAAACCAATGTCCCCACTGTGGAAGGACGTGTGGATCCAGAACTGGCCTCCACAGTCACTTAAGGACTCATTAAAACTGTGTTTATGGAAAACAATCTTACTCAGCTACGAATGATCACCAAAGAGAAGAAAGAGAAGAGACTGCCTCTCTTTTATAGCTGTCAGGCTGCTCTCCTTCCGATACTCATGCACACATTCATTAGGTATAAAGATAGCAGAGAGGAATTCTCATCATATGCAAGCAAAGGATCTTAAGGAATCACAGCAGATGAGACTTGCAGAGCCAGTGGCGACAAGAAGAATCAACACACTGAGAAGTCCTATCCAGCACTTTGAACATTACCATAAAACAGAGTCAGGAGATGGTGGTTTCTTGAACCTGTAGATGAGTGGAGTTGTACCATGGGTTCACTCCTAGTTCACCATTTACCGTATTTTTTGCACCATAACACTCACTTTTTTCCTCCTAGAAAGTAAGGGGAAATGTCTGTGCATGTTATGGAGCGAATGCCTGCGGTGGCGGGGGGATCTGCTGCAGTCGTGAGCCATGGTTCCCCTTCCTTCCCTCCTCCATAGTTACAAAGCACGGATCCACATGGATCCTCAGGATTTTTGCATTGGGCTACTCCAAACTCACTGTCAGATCACATGTCTGTTGGCCACAGCATGAACCACAAAAATCATATATCCACTATTTCGTTTAGAATATATTTTTTTCTTGTTTTCCTCCTCTAAAAACTACGTGCGTGTTATGGTCCGGTGCGTGTTATAGAGCGAAAAATACGGTACATCCCAACAACTCTCACTCCTAGTTTACTACAGTGGTACCTCGGCTTAAGAACTTAATTCGTTCTGGAGGTCCGTTCTTAACCTGAAACTGTTCTTAACCTGAGGTACCACTTTAGCTAATGGAGCCTCCCGCTGCGCCACCACCACACAATTTCTGTTCTCATCCTGAAGCAAAGTTCTTAACCTGAGGCACTATTTCTGGGTTAGCGGAGTCTGTAACCTGAAGCGTCTGTAACCCGAGGTACCACTGTGCTTACATCTCACCCTTCCTCCAAAACACAGGGGGAAGGGAAGCTCAGAGCAGCAATTATGAGCAGAACAAGTTATACCACAGGTTGAAAGATCAGCAGCTAAACCTGCCACCCGAGAGGCTAAATTAATGAGTCAGGAGCAAGCAGCACACAGGAAGAGGTATGAAGTGACCCTGCCCAAACGCTGGATAAATGCAGATCTCAGACAAAGCAAAACAAGGTGGGCGTGTCTGATTTGTGGAACTAGATAATTGTTTCCATTTTAGGGATTTCTCCAGCATGGCTTACAGAAATACAGCATAATGGGAAGGGGGAAATGTATGTACGTTATCTGATGGACACTCACTCTGTGCAAGACGGTGGGAAGAACAATGCAAGAAAACACACCACAAGCACATCTCTCCGATTCAAGTGGTTACTGCCTCCCTACTTCTGTACTTACCTGCCATATTGGCTATTCCGCCCAGAATATGCACAGAAGGAGGGGCGGGGGGGGAGGGGGGAGGAAGAGAAGGGGACTGATCCACAACACTATTTGACCAGTCCGGCAAGAATAATCAGCTCAGCACCTTAACTTAGGAGACAACCCACCCGCATTATTAA
Organism: Podarcis liolepis; assembly: GCF_965112155.1. Lineage (NCBI taxonomy): Eukaryota > Metazoa > Chordata > Lepidosauria > Squamata > Lacertidae > Podarcis > Podarcis liolepis. The sequence goes on along the minus strand of NC_139560.1, from coordinate 1,718,738 downwards.
GTGATGATCCTTAGAAAGCGCAGATTTAACATCATTTTTTAAAGCGTGGTTTTCTCTCCCCCTCCCCTATTTCAAGCATTTCCTTGCATTTCTCCCCTCGTTTTGAAAAGCTCCTAACCCAACCCAAGGGCAGCGGAGACTACAAGTTTGAAACGAGCGAAATGAGATGGGCGGCTCAGGAGTCACAACTGACATGGGCCAAAGCTCGGCAGCCCATGCCTTGCAATCATGCATGCAAAAGGTCCCGGGTTCAAATCCCCATGGCAACTGCAGGTAAGGCTGGGAGAGAGTCCTTGCTGCCTGCCATGCGTTTCCCAACCTCGGGTCCCCAGCAGCTGTTGGACTACATATCCCATCATCCCCGACCCCGGGTCCTGTTGGCTAGGGAGCTGTAGTCCAACAACCCCCGAGGTTGGGAAAAACGGGTGGAGACCCTACTGAGCCAGGTATGGGCTTGGCTCACGACAAGGTCGCCGCTGCCTGCGTTCCTCTGCATTCCCGCTTCCCTTCGCGTTCACACGAACACCTGCACCCCAGGTAGCCCTTCCCTCCCCGGGGCAAAAGGTTCAGCGGGATGCAACCCCCTGCGAATGCCGCCATTGCGGAGGGAGGGGAGCCCGGCACGTGGGAAGGGGACCCGTACACGCGTGTATCCGCGTACACGTGTAGGAGGAGGACGCGGGTCGCACCTGGTAGACGGAGGCCTTGGGCAGGTCGAGGCACACGGTGCAGCAGAGGACCGAGTAGAGGCGCTCCTCCAGCTTGACGCCGCCGCCTCCCTCGGCTCCGCCCGGCAGCTTCAGTCGCTTCTTGGGCGGCGCGTCGGAGTCGCGGTCGCCGCCGGGCTCGGGCTGCCGGACAAGGCCGCCGCCGCCGCCGCCTCCCCCCGCGCCCGCCCCGCCAGCCCCGAGCGGCGGCCCCGGCTCCTCGGCGCCCCCCGGGCCAGGCCCCGCCGCCTCCCCCAGCGCCAGAGGACCCCCGGCGCCCGCCGCCACCACGCCGGCCGCCGCCCCGCCGCCGGGCTCGCGCTCGTCTGGCCCCGACATGGCGCTCTGGCTCGGCCGCGGCTGCTCAGCCCGCCGTCCCCAGGCCCGCCTCGGCCGCCTCAGACGCCGCCATCTTGCTCGGGCCGCTCCGCTCCTTCTTCCCCCCGCCCGGCTCCTCCGCCCGCCCCCTCGCCCGCACGCCCGGCCAATCAGAGCCACGGGGCGTCGCGACCCGCCGCCCGTCAATGGCGCGACGTAGGACGGGCAGCCTCTCCCGACCAATCCCGTGCCGGCTCACCTCAGAGACGGGACAAGGCTCCGGGAACGCCCCTCCGAAGCAGCCAATCGACTCTCGCGGGGGGTGGGGCTACGCGCCGCTGGGGCAGCACAAAAGACCAACTCGCCCCAGCGACGTTGGACTCGCTTTCCCAGAAGCCTCCGCCGGGGTGGCCAACGGCCAGGGAAAGCGGGAGTTGTAGTCCTCCGGCGTCGTGAGGCCCCCCAACCAGCGACTCCTGTTAGGCCCACCTCGCGCCGCAGGGGCTGATGGGAGTTGTAGTCCGAAAGGTGTGACGCTATAACAGCTGAGTTAGGCCCACCTGCTCTGGAAGAGCCAGGGAGGCAGCTCTGCAATGTGATGCAGAGGAGCTGGGGACATTGGGCTCCTTCGGTATTCTGCCCTGCAGAGAAGCAGGGAATAGACCCACCGACTTGTAGGGAACCCAGGGGTCATCTAGTCTGACCCCCTGCAACGTAGAAATCTCAGCTCAAGCATCTGTGGCAGATGGTCGTCCAACCGCTGCTTAAAAACCTCCAAGGAAGGAGAGGCCACCACCTTTTCGACAAACAGCTCTTACTCTAGTTATCTCCCGCTTGGACTACAGTGGTACCTCGGGTTAAGAACTTACAGTGGTGCCTCGCAAGACGAAAAGAATCCGTTCTGTGATTCTCTTCGTCTAGCGGTTTTTTTGTCTTGCGAAGCAAGCCCATTGACGGATTAGCGGCTTTTAGCGGCTTTTAGCGGCTTATCGGATCAGCTGATAAGCGGCTAAGCGGCTTAGAAAAGGGGGGGGAGGGGGAAAAACCGCAGGAACTCGCAAGACATTGTCGTCTTGTGAAGCAAGCCCATAGGAGATTCGTTTTGCGAAGCACCTCCAAAACGGAAAACTCTTTCGTCTAGCGAGTTTTCCGTCTTGCGAGGCATTCGTCTTGCGGGGCACCACTGTAATTCGTTCCGGAGGTCTGTTCTTAACCTGAAGTACCACTTTAGCTAATGGGGCCTCCTGCTGCCGCAGCACGATTTCTGTTCTCATCCTGAAGCAAAGTTTTTAACCCGAGCTACTATTTCTGGGTTAGTGGAGTCTGTAACCTGAAGCGTATGTAACCCAAGGTACCACTGTACTGCAATGTGCTCTATGTGGGGCTACCTTTGAAGGTGACCCGGAAATTGCAATCACCGTATTTTTCGCCCTATAGGACGCACTTTCCCTCCTCCAAAAATGAAGGGGAAATGTGTGTGCGTCCTATGGGGCGAAGGCAGGCTTTCGCTGAAGCCTGGAGAGCGAGATGGGTCGGTGCGCACCGACCCCTCTCCCTCTCCAGGCTTCAGGAAGCTCTGCGGAAGCCACGGGAGGGCTCCCACGGCTTGCGCAGAGCAGACTGTTCTGGGGGCTGGGGTCGGGGGAAGCTCGGGCTTCCCCCACCCCAGCCCTGCGCCTGGGGGGGAAAATAAAAATATTTTTCTTTATTTCCCCCCCAAAAAACTAGGTGCGCCTCATGGGCCGGTGCGTCCTATGGAGCACAAAATACTGTAATCCAGAATGCAGCAGCTAGACTGGGGACTGGGACCGGCCGCCGATGTCATATAACACCGGTCTTGAAAGACCTACATTGGCTCCCAGGACGTTTCAGAGTACAATTGAAAGTGTTGGTGCTGACCTTTAAAGCCCTAAATGGCCTCAAAGGCCCAGTAGACCTGACGGAACGTCTCCACCCCCATTGTTCTGCCCGGACGCTGAGGTCCAGCACCAAGGGCCTTCTGGCGGTTCCCTCCCTACGAGAAGCAAAGCTACAGGGAACCAGGCAGAGGGCCTTCTCGGTAGTGGTGCATGTTATTATTATTATTATTACTACTATCAAATCTCCCTTCCTGTAACTTGAATCTGGGGACTTGGGTCCTCCCTTCCAGAGCAGGAGAAAACGAGCTTGTTCCATCCTCCATATGACAGCTGTTATAAGAAAAATACTGCTCCTTTGCCCTTATGGGGTATCTAAGAGCCCGTATAGAGTCTTTAAATAGGTTCTCTATCTGTAGGAGAAAATAACAGAGGCCAACCAGAGAATATTGAGAAGCAAGGCAGCTAGTAAGTCTGATCTTTATTAAACTGTTGCAACAGTGTCCTCACTCACCACATGCAGGAGGCAGGAGAGGAACCTAGAACAATGGTGTGCAAGCCCTTTCATAGACTTTTTGAAATTGCATCCCCTGTAGCTCAAGACCACCACCCAAAACATCATACATACATCCCTGAAGGGGAGGTCTACAGCAGAAAACCTGTCTTCCAGGATACCTGCTAATGGTCACTGAATGCTTGTACCTGGGCATCCTGGCCATTCCTTTGAGATGGTAAACAGTTTAGTTCCTGAATCTCTTACATATATTCATAGTTTGCTCAGCTTAGCAGGTAATTGCCAGACTGTATTTGAAAAGGTAGGTGTAAGCTCCTACGGTCCAAAGACAACTGGAAAGCTTTTCCCATTTCCTTCCTCCTTGCAAGGAAATATTTGAGGTCAATTTGGGAAAGTCAAAATGCCTTCAGGATTGCTCTCCTGTACTGTTTCAGACATTATACTTATGCATGTGTGTTTGCCTTGTACATTTAGGAACATGTGATTTATATATATGAGACCTTAGAATCCCCCAGAAGGAACTGGAAGTCGGAGCAAAAAAGCAACAGGGTAGTAAAGAAGAGAAACATTTATTTGTCGTACAATTTTTGGACCTCCCTACAGGGGAGAAGGGGTGGGTTTGAATCTCCAGGTGGGCAAGTACGCCTTTATTTTTATTTATTTATATTAAGAAGACTATGAGTGCAGTTTGCAAGCTGCAGCCTGGCAGGATAATTCTCACATAAACTCTCTGGGGTCTGCCCCCTTCCCCTCTCCCAATTAACCTCCATCTCCAGGGCTCAGTGGTAAGAGAGAGAATCACCAGGACCCAGCCCTGTGACATCACCAGGGAATGCCCCAATGACATCAGCAGAAGCTTCCCCTAAGTCTAAGGTTTGGGTCCCGAAATCAGGGTCTAGGATGCCCACGACCAGCCAGTCCTATTCAGACCCTACTGTTCCTTGTTCAGGGAAATTCAAATAAATGAAGATTTAGGTGTGCTACCTGTTCTTTTCTTAGGCTTTGCTTTGGGCTTTGCTCCTATGTGAAGTACAAACAAGAAACAGGCGCTGTACTGGGTTTTATTTTTGCAGAAATCATTGCAGGCAGAAATCAGAGGCAGCTCTTGCTTCAGAGCTGACATCTCCAAGCCGAGAGTACTGGGTTTTATTTTTGCAGAAATCATTGCAGGCAGAAATCAGAGGCAGCTCTTGCTTCAGAGCTGACATCTCCAAGCCGAGAGATTTCTCCAGCTGTTGATTTCTACCTGTCATCAGGCAGCCACGAAGGGACAGAGCCCTTGCCTTTTAAGAAGCAGCAAATCAAAGACAATTAGGGGCCTCCCAGCATAATTTTAAGCATGTTTACTTGGGTTTTCAGTGAGACTGCTGAGTCATTCTCTGGCCGCAAAAGAGGAAAATGTCTCTCTTAATGCCATGCTATTGCAAAGTGCCTCCTTCCTCAGAAGGTCATTGTTGCGTACCTCAAATGGAGCACAAAGTCATTGCTTAAGTATTCTGCTGTCTCCAACATGCCAGAAATGCAGTTTTATAGGGTGGGATTCAATGTCACGCTGTGATCAACGTTCTGCCCCCACAAGCATTTCACCTCACCAGACAGAGCCATCCCTGTGCGTGCTGTTCCAGGGCTTATACCGACTCCCCCAGAGTCAGTTTTGAGGGGGATGTCCCATTGCACAAGTCTGCAGAACATTGCATGCATTGATGATGCTAGCTTAAATTTGATAGCAACAACCTCAGCAGAATTTGTGTCAGCCCCCTTCTTAGGAAAAAAGGGCATCTCAGAAGTGACATGTCTCTCAAGTGATGGGAAGGACAAAAATCTGCTATTTACCGTATTTTTCGCTCTATAAGAAGCATCAGACCATAAGACGCACCTAGTTTTTGGAGGAGGAAAACAAGAAAAAAAATATTCTGAATCCCAGAAGCCAGAACAGCAAGAAGGATCGCTGCACAGCGATCCCTCTTGCTGTTCTGGCTTCAGCGATAGCTGCGCAGCCTGCATTCACTCCATAAGACACACACACACATTTCCCCTTACTTTTTAGGAGGGGAAAAGTGCGTCTTACAGAGCGAAAAATACGGTATTATTCTTGTTATGGAATAGCTGGAGGCTGCCATGATTCTGAATCCCAGTTGCTAGAAACCACAAGAGGGGAGATGGCCATAATAATAATAATAATAATAATAATAATAATAATAATAATAATAATAATTTATTTATATCCTTGTGCTCAGGTTTTCCTTGCTGGCTTCCCATAATGGGCATTTGGTCGGCCACTGTGAGATCAGGATATTGGACTAGCTGGACCCCATTTGGCCTGATCTTGCAGACTCTTCTTAAGAAGAGAAAATTTGGAACAGGAGGAGGAGAGCAAGGATGATGTACTACCTTGTTTGGAACACCGACAGGACATGGGGAGAGGCCAAGGATTGCACCCTCACACATACAACCCCCCCAGATCCCATAGTAGCTCAGAAGCCGCAGTTCCAGAAGTTGGCTGCGTGTCCACAGTGGGGTCAGTTCATCAGCTCGGCATCCTGCAGGAAATGACCCACAGGTCTCCAAAGAGAAGCACTGATGGAGGTGAAGCGAGGGAGGCTCTCATTGGCCCACCAAGATGACTTCCAGCCAAGGGTACCAGCGCCACAGCAGAATATGCTGCAGAGACTCATCAGGTCAGACACAGGCGGCTGCTATAGCCCAGCCATCTCCGAGGAAGTGGCAAATGTCCCGATCCGATATGCGGCAAACGCACGGAGAAAGGCTACCTGAGACCAAAGGCTACCTGGAGCATCCTCTAAAATGCTGTGGCAGGAAGCTCTCCCAAGCTCAGCATCCACATTGGGCGTAGCCTGCATCTTGCAGGGGGAGATGGAGGCTGCTGTGCTGGAATTCGTTCCTGAGGAACAGCCTCTCCAGCATTTCCTGCAGGCTGCGCTCCACGTTCTCACCTGGAAGAGAGGAGGAGAGAAGGAAGCCTGGGCCAGGTTGGAGGAGGAAGAGGGAGAGGGAGAGAGGAAGAAGGCCAGGCAGTGGGCAGGCAAGTCTCCTGTTTGCACTTATTCTGATTATTACAGGTATATAGGAAGAGTGGCAAATGAAATTAACGGGCTCTGCAGAATTAGACAAAATGACAGGAGGGATTCGAAACCTGCGGGACCAAAGATTCTTTGAGGACTGGAGTAAATATTTGAACTATTTGCAAAGCAATTGTAATAAACAGATTACGCTAGTAGGACTGCAAGAAGTTTTGTAAGGAGGATTATGCGAAATATTGCAAGGAAGATTATGAAGAGAATATTAGTTAAGGATAATTAAAAGTAACAGAGAAATTAAGAAATGCAGATTAAGTGATAAAGAATGGAAAATCTTCAGAGGTAGTTGACGGGAGTCTAAAAAAAATTGTATAAGATAAAAACGTATGTTAAATGACTGGTGGAAATGATATGTTAAAAAATTAATAAAAATGTATATATAAAAACAAAAGGCGCCGAGTCTGTGGATGAAGGTGAGGTCAGAGGGAGGCTCTTTGATGGACTGGAGGTGCCACAATAATAGCAGCGCTGTTGGCACAGACCGGTCTCTGCCCCTCCCAATGTTCTGTGCCAGGAAAGCAGACTGCTGTATTACTTAATATTAGCAAAGCGCCCTTCTCTGCCGGTGCTTGCCAGTCCAGAAATAGAACCTGCTGCTGCGCACCCATTCATTATCTCAACGCCCTGAGAGGTGCACATTCCTCCAGAGAAGTCTGGCTGGCGCGCTTGCAAACCACCACCCCACCCCTACCTTCCTCCGCCTGTCAGATTGGCTTGAAGGCCCTTCGTGACCTTGCTTGGCAGCCGGGTGGGTAATTAGCGCCTACCCAACCTGCTGCAAACACCACAGCTTCACGCAAGACTGGTGCAAGCTAATAAATACTATTTAAAGCAAGGTTGAGCAACCAGCAGGCTTCTGCCTAATTGCATGCTGGGGGCAGGGGAAGGAGCCCAGAGGAGAAGAGGCAGCAGTGTGATGCCGCAGCAAAAGAAGCTAATGCTGCTTTAGGCTGCGTCAGCAGAAATCTGGTGCCCAGATCAAGGCAAGTAATACCGTAGTTCCGCTCTGTTCTGCCTTGGTCGGACCACACCTGGAGTCCTGTGTTCAGTTCTGGGCACCACAATTTACGAAGGATGTTGACAAGCTGGAACGTGTGCAGAGGAGGGCGAATGAGGTGATCAAGCTCAGGCATAGGCAAACTCAGCCCTCCAGATGTTTTGGGACTACAATTCCCATCATCCTAGCCACTGTGATCCACGCGACGGTCAACTCCAGACTGGATTATTGTAACTCGCTCCACGTGGGGCTACCCTTGAGACTGACCCAGAAACTCCAGCGGGTGCAGAATGTCACGGCGAGACTCCTTATGGGGTCCTTGCTGCAGGATCACATTCACCCAGTGCTATACCAGCTGCACTGGCTCCCAGTGGAGTATAGGATCAGGTTTAAGGTGCTGGTCTTAACCTTTAAAGCCCTATATGGGTTAGGAACCTTTTACCTACGGGACCTCCTCTCCTGGTATGTCCCACGGATGACCTTAGGGTCTTCAAACAAAAACACCTTGGAGGTCCCAGGCTACAGGGAGGTTAGGCTGGCCTTGACCAGAGCCAGGGATTTTTCGGCCGTGGCCCCGATCTGGTGGAACGCTCTGCCACAAGAGACTAGGGCCCTGCGGGACTTGACATCTTTCCGCAGGGCCTGCAAGATGGAGCTGTTCCACCAGGCCTTTGGCCAAGGCACAGTCTGACCCCCTTCTTTGGTAATCCTCATAACTCTAGCCCACTGGTTGCCATTAATTTGAATTTGATTCTGAATTGATTTTAGAATGAATTGATTTTAGAATGTATTTCAATTAATTGATTGTGATTTTATGTAAACTGTGTTACTTTTATTGCTGTTAGCCGCTCTGAGCCCGGCTTTGGCTGTCGAGGGCAGGATATAAATAAATTATTATTATTATTATTATTATTATTATTATTATTATTATTATTATCATTATCCCTGACCTCTGGTCCTGTTAGCTAGGCACCATGGGAGTTGTAGTCCCAAAACATCTGGAGGGCCGAGTTTGCCTATGCCTGATCAAGGTTCTGGAAACTAAGCCTGATGAGGAGCGGTTGAAGGAACTGGGTATGTTTAGCCTTGAAAAGAGGAGACTGAGAGGAGACAGGATACCCATCTCCAAATATCTGAAGGGTTGTCACATGGAAGATGGAGCAGGCTTGCAGCATTCGAACCAATGACTTCAAGCTGCAAGAAAGGGGCTTCCAATTAAATATCAGGAAGAGCTTTCTGGCAACAAGAGCTGTTTGACAGTGGAACAGACTCCCTCAAAAGGCGATGGTGTCTCTTTCCTTGGAGGTATTTAAGCAGAGGTTGGATGGCCATCTGTCAAGGACTTTTTAGTGCCGATTCCTGCATTGCATGGGGTTGGACTTAATAATAATAATAATAATAATAATAATAATAATAATAATAATAATAATAATTTTATTTATACCCCGCCCTTCCTGGTTCAGAAAACAGGGCTCAGGGTGGCTAACAACAAATTTAAAACACTTTTGACCATTAGAGGTCCTTTCCAGCTCTAGAATTCTATGCTTCCATGATTAAGCTGTTCATTTGGGCCCTGCTAACCTCACCCACTTCGGCAAAGAGCAGATCAGACACGGTGAACTCAGGAGGATGCCAAACGCAGCCTGCTCTCTGTGTCATTTTGTGCCAGCTGCCTGGGGAAATTATGCTGACTCTCGGTGACGACTTTACGAGGCTGACTTGGCATCTTTGGAAACGCCCGCCCATCAGCAGAGTAAGAAGCTAAAGAACCTGGGGAAGGAAGGAAGGAAAGAAGGGGAGCCTCAGCAGATGTGGAAACAGAAAGCTGCTGTAAATGGAAAGCTCTAGGAGGCGTCAAAGAGAAGCAGCCAGACAATTGTCAGAGGCAAAAGTACGCAGAGCTGCAAAAGTAAATTTCACCACGGTACTCGCTTCTTTTGGACTTCCAGGACTCTCTAGCTGGGTTCTGAGACTCTCCCTAGGCCATATCCCCTCCATAAGAACATGCTTTTTAACATCTACATGCAGCCACTGGCAGAGATCATCATCATCAGATGATACCCAGCTCTACCTCTCTTTCAAATCAGAACCAGTGAAGGCGGTGAAGGTCCTGTGTGAGTGTCTGGAGGCGGTTGGAGGATGGATGGCGGCTAATGGATTGAGGTTGAATCCTGACAAGACAGTACTGTTTTGGGGGGACAGGAGGTGGGCGGGTGTGGGGGACTACCTGGTCCTGAATGGGGTAACTGTGCCCCTGAAGGACCAGGTGCACAGACTGGGAGTCATTTTGGACTCACAGCTGTCCATGGAGGCGCAGGTCAATTCTGTATCCAGGGCAGCTGTCTACCAGCTCCACCTGGTACGCAGGCTGAGATCCTACCTGCCCGCAAACTGTCCCACCAGAGTGGTGCATGATCTAGTTATCTCCCGCTTGGACTACTGCAACGCGCTCTACATGGGGCTACCTTTGAAGGGGACTTGGAAACTACAACTCATCCAGAATGCGGCAGCTAGACTGGTGAGTGGGAGCAGCCGCCGAGACTACATAACACCGGACTTGAAAGACCTACATTGGTTCCCAGTACATTTCCAAGGTCAATTCAAAGTGTTGGTGCTGACCTTTAAAGCCCTAAACGGCCTTGGTCCAGTAAACCTGAAGGAGCATCTCCACCCCCATCGTTCTGCCCGGACACTGAGGTCCAGCGGCGAGGGCCTTCTGGCGGTTCCCTCACTGCGAGAAGCCAAGTTACAGGGAACCAGGCAGAGGGCCTTCTCGGTGGTGGCGCCCGCCCTGTGGAACGCCCTCCCACCAGATGTCAAAGAGAAAAACAACTACCTGACATTTAGAAGAAATCTGAAGGCAGCCCTGTTCAGGGAAGTTTTTAATGTGTGACATCTTAGTGTATTTTTGGTCTTTGTTGGAAGCCGCCCAGAGTGGCTGGGGAAACCCAGCCAGATGGGCAGGGTACAAATAATCAATCATTATTATTATTATCATCCCTGGCCTCAGCCGCTGTTCCCAAGCCTGTGACTCCTGCAATGTTCTCCTGAAAGGAATGCGGCCCCCGATAGTCCGCCACCGCCGTCCCCCGTTTCAAGCCCCTTCCTGCTTCTTCTGTGCTTGGTGGGTCAGTGGAATCGCTGCCCCTAATCTTTACACCAACCTCACTTGCATCACCCCTTCTCTCAGCTCAGCCGGAAAGACGAGGCGACCCTCCCCTCCTTACCTGTCTTGGCTGACACCTTGAACCTGCCGGACGCGCCGTGCTCCACCGCAAACCTCTCGGCCTTTTCTTCGGGGACGCAGCTCTCCAGGTCACTCTTGTTGCCCAGGAGGAAGAGATTGGCTTGGCGGGGGCGAGGGAGAAAGAACAGGAAGATCTGAGAACAGGTCTGCGGCTAAAGGCTCTGAGCCCCTGGCAGGGCAGGAGGTGGCCAGTTCATGTATGGTGGAAGGATATTTGCAGCTCCAACATTTGTTAACAATTTTGTTTGGGCCAGCAGCGTTTTCAGCTTCTGAGACTCCTGAGATACTGCTGGTTAAATTTATTAAAACAAAAAACCACCACCCACAATGACTTTTTATAGATATTCCTGGTTCTGCTGGATCTCTCAGCGGCGTTTGATACCATCGACCATAACATCCTTCTGGACCGTCTTGAGGGGCTGGGAGCTGGGGGCACTGCTATACAGTGGTTCCGCTCCTTCCTCCTGGGCCGTGTTCAGAAAGTGGTGGTGCGGGATGAGTGTTCAGACCCCTGGGCTCTCACATGTGGGGTGCCTCAGGGTTCTGTCCTCTCCCCCATGCTTTTCAACATACACGGACTGTCTTGCCAGAGTGGTGCATGCTCTAGTTATCTCCTGCTTGGACCACGCTCTACGTGGGGCTACCTTTGAAGGTGACCCGGAAACTGCAACTAATCCAGAATGCGGCAGCTAGACTGGTGACTGGGAGCGGCCGCCGAGACCATAACACCAGTCTTGAAAGACCTACATTGGCTCCCAGTACATTTCCGAGCACAATTCAAAGTGTTGGTGCTGACCTTGAAAGCCCTAAACGGCCCCAGCCCAGTAGACCTGAAGGAGCATCTCCACCTCCATTGTTCTGCCTGGACACTGAGGTCCAGCGCCGAGGGCCTTCTGGCGGTTACCTCCCTGCGAGAAGCCAAGTTACAGGGAACCAGGCAGAGGGCCTTCTTGGTAGTGGCGCCCGCCCTGTGGAACGCCCTCCCACCAGACGTCAAAGAGAAAAATAACTACCAGACTTTTAGAAGACATCTGAAGGCAGCCCTGTTTAGGGAAACTTTTAATGTTTAATAGGTTATTGTATTTTAGTGTTCTGTTGGAAGCCGCCCAGAGTGGCTGGGGAAAACCAGCCAGATGGGCGGGTATAAATAATAAATTATTATATTATTATTATTATTTGTTATCAATTTGACAGGCAGATGTTAAGAAATGATTGGAAAAAAGAACTTGTGGTTGCTGTGTTGCCTAGACAATGGGAGAGTGTTTTCACTTCTATAGCAAAGGTATATGACTTAAATTGTGACTTATACAACAGAAAATAATATTTTGAATTTATTGAACTCCACTGAAATATACTCAGAGTCGCAAAGTGATTTCATGCTCTTTATTCAGCTCATAGTGGTGAGGAGGAATGAATGAATGTCCCCTCACAGTATCTGCTTTATATACATTATTTACACAATGGGCTGCACATGATTGGCTAATTCCGGAATTCTACTGTAAGCCAATCAGGTTGTGGATTCACTTCTATCTGGAGCAGGATTGGGTGGTTCCTGCCAACCAATCATACTGCTGCATTGTTCTAGGACCAATCAGACTGCTGCATTCTCAATCCTATTGTTCTAGGACTAATCAGACTGCTGCAATTTGGATCCTATTGTTCTAGGACCAATCAGACTGCTTCAGTTTGGATCCTATTCAACTCAGTACATAACACCCCTCCCCTCTAAGTTCCAGTCCTGCCCGGGAGGTCGCATTCATAGTCCTCAAGGTATGCCGGCGGCCTACGTGTGCGTTGCGGCCTGGAGTGTTCCCTGGTCCGGGCTCCAGGTTCTGGCTCGTGTTCCAAGGATACTGGCTGTGATGGGGCTGTTTGGTCTGGCGCAACCGGCTCGCTCAGTAGTGGTTCTGGTTCCGGTGTCCTTCCGGCCTCACGGGTCCTCTCTGTATTTACTGATTCTGCCTCTCCTGCTGGCCCCTCCTGCTCTATGGGCCTCACTGCCCCGCTGTTCCCTTGGGACTCCTCTGACCTGTCCTCCTCCTGGGTTTCTCCCAGGAATCGTCGCCGTATCTGGTCGCAGTGGCGGCGCCAGCATTGCCCCCCATCCGTTAGCACCTCGTACGACACTGGGCCAGTGACCCTGGTGACTGTGGCGGGTACCCATGCTGGGCCTGCCCCAAAATTCTTTGCGTACACTGGGTCCTGGGCCCTGAAGGTCCGGGGGTTCCTGCCTTCCCCTACCACTACTTCATCCTGAGCTCTATCGGGGTGAAGGCGGTCCAATCTGATTGCAAGGCGCCGACCCATTAGTAGTTCAGCGGGGCTCCGGCCAGTCGTTGAGCTGGGGGTGCTGTGCTGTGCTAGAAGGAATGTGGCAAGGCGGTACTCCCAGTCCCCTTGTGTCATGCGGCGGAGGGTGTCCTTGGTGGTCCGCACCATGCGTTCTGCTTGGCCATTGGTGGCAGGGTGGAACGGCGCCGAACGGATGTGGCGGATGGCGTTCTGTGCTGTGAAGGTTTGGAATTCTCCTGACGTAAATGCAGTCCCGTTGTCTGAGACGAGAGTGTCAGGGAGCCCGTGGGTTGCAAACAGCCTGCGTAGTACCCGGATGGCTGCAGACGTGGAAGTGGACGGTACCAGTGCGACTTCCAGCCATTTGGTGTAGGAGTCCACCACTATGAAGAATGTTTTCCCCTGAAAGGGGCCAGCGAAATCCACATGCAGGCGTGACCAAGGTGCTCGGGCGGACTCCCAGGACTGGACTGGGGCCCTTGGGGGATCCGGGCGGGATTCTTGGCAGGCCTGGCAGTGTTTGACCCAGGCCTCTATCTCTCCATCGATCCCCGGCCACCACACATAACTCCTGGCCAGGGCCTTCATTCTTACTACCCCTGGATGTGTCTCGTGTAGGGCTGTGAGGACCCTTTTGCGGAGGGGCTGGGGAACAACGACCCTGCTTCCCCATAACAGGCACCCCTTGTGGGCCGACAGTTCATGTTTGCGGGTTGTGTAGCCGGCGAATTCTGGCCCGGGGCTGCTGCTGGGCCATCCCCTCCACACCCAGTCCAGGACCCGGGAGATGACCCTATCTTTCTTGGAATGGTGTGCAACTTCTTGTGCCTGAATGGGGCGGTCGGGAAGCAGCTCCAGGGTCATAACCTCTTGTGCAGGTGCTGGGTCGGGGCCTGTTTCCGGTAGTGGTAGCCTGCTGAGGGCGTCCGCATGGCCCATCGCCTTCCCAGGTCGGTGAATCAGTGCATACTGGTAGCTGGCAAGGAAAATTGACCACCTGAGGACGCGAGGAGACAGCACTTGGGGGGTCTGCTTTTCGGGAGCAAACAAGCCAAGCAACGGCTTGTGGTCAGTCACCACGGTGAAGGGCCGCCCGTACAAGAAATCATGGAATTTTTTTACTCCCTTCACGATTGCCAGACCCTCCTTGTCGATTTGCGAATAGTTCCGCTCAGTTGCGTTGAGTGTCTGTGAAAAGTACGCCACCGGTACCTCTCTTCCATCCGGGAGTTGGTGCCCCAGGACAGCGCCAATGCCATAGGGTGAGGCGTCGCATGCTAGCACCACCGGCAGCCTCTCGTCGAAGTGTGCCAAGACAGAGTTTGAGACAAGCAAGTCCTTGACTGCCTGGAATGCGGCCTCCTGGCGCTGGCCCCACACCCAAGGGGCCCGCTTGTCCAGGAGTCTGTGTAGGGGCTCCGCTACCGCCGCCTTGTGGGGAAGGAAGGAATGGTAAAAGTTCAATAGTCCCAAGAAGGCCTGAAGTTCAGTCTTGCTCTTGGGTGCTGGGGCATCACAAATGGCCCGTACCTTGTCCCCAGTCGGGTGGACCCCTTCTGCGTTCACCATAAATCCCAGAAAGTCCACCTGAGGCACTCCTAGTAGACATTTTTCCCGCTTCACCTTGAGACCCGCCGTCTGGAAACGGTGCAGAACTGTGCGGAGGCGGTCCTCAAACTCCTCTGGTGTGGGCCCGGCAATCAACACATCATCGAAGAAGGGGGTGACGCCAGGAATCCCTTTAAGGAGAGAGTCCATTAGATTCTGGAATATGCCTGGTGCCACGCTGACCCCGAATTGCAGCCGCTTTACCCTGAACGCTCCTCTGTGCGTCACAATCGTCTGTGCCTCTGCTGTGGCCTCATCTACTGGCAGCTGTTGATATGCTTGGGCCAAGTCCAGCTTGCCAAAAATTTTCGACCCAGCCAGGGTGGCAAGGACATGGCTGACCACTGGCACTGGGTATGCGTGGGCCGTGAGGGCCTTGTTTATGGTACATTTGTAGTCTGCGCAGATGCGGACTGAACCATTAGGCTTGACGGGTGTGACGATTGGGGTTTCCCAGGGGGCATTAGGCACCGGCTCCAGCACTCCTTGCTCCACGAGTCGGTCCAATTCCTCGTCTATACGGGGTTTCAAGGCGAACGGGACCCGGCGGGCCTTGAGCCTGACCGGTCGTACTGCGGGGTCAAGCTGTAGCGCAATGGGGGGGCCCGTATACTGTCCCAAATTCCCGTCAAAAACCCCTGGAAATTCCTTGCATATGGCATCCACGTCCACTTGTAAGCTAGTGTGGTTCACCCCCGTGACAGCTAGCCCCAATGGTCCAAACCATGCCAATCCCAGTAAGCTAATGTAGGGGCCCTTGACCACAAGCAAGTCCAGTTGCCGCGTCCGCCCTCGGTATTGCACCCTGAAGGTCCCCACCCCCATTGTGGGGACCTTACGTTTCTGGAAGTCCCGTAGGGTGAATGGGGCCGGCCTGAGTTTGGGACCCCCAGTAGGACACAGTTTCCTTAAGGTCCTTGCCGAGATTATGGATAGAGTTGAACCTGTGTCAAGCTCCATACGGCATAGGGCCCCCTCTATCTGTACCTCTACATAAATTTTCTCTACGTTGGGGTGGGGCAACTGGTATACCTGGCAGTCCGTGAGCTCCGTCGAGTTGCCTTGGTGCGTTGGGCCCCGGGACCTGGGGGTCTTGGGTTGGTCATCTGATGCCTGGTGTCGGGTGGGCCGAGCCCGACACACCCGGGCGATGTGTCCCAATTTTCTGCACTGCCTGCACTCTGCGTTGCGGAAACGGCAGGTCCTCCTCTCGTGATTCTCCCCGCAGCTTGCGCAGTTTCCTCCTTCTCGTCGAGGCAGCTGTGGTCTGTGCGCTGCTTGAGTGCGCTGCTGTACTCGGTGCACCTCCTCCCTGTCGGATCCTGAGTCGTCGGTGAGGTCTTCGTGGTGGACCCTCGGTTGGGATGGCAGGCTCGGCCGTGCCTCTTGCGTCGACCTCTCGGCAGCTTCCGTTGCCAGGGCCTCCTCCAGAGCGACCTGGAACGTTAGGTCCTTCTTGGCGTAGAGGCGTCGTTGCAGCTTCTCATCCTTCAGGCCACCGACGAGGCGGTCACGAAGCATGTTCTCCAGCTCTGAGAAGTTACAGAACCGGGCGGCTTGGCGGAGAGAGGTCACAAACCCAGTTATGGTTTCCCCAGGGGCTTGTCGCTTTGCGTAGAAGGCATTTCGACGAGCCACCACTGAGGGCTGCGGTGAAAAGTGCCCCTTCAGCTGTTCCATTATTGTTTTGTATGGAACAGTAGCGACGTCTTCAGGCGCAAGGAGAGCCCGGGCGATTTCAAACGTCTCCTCTCCGCAGACGCTGAAGAATATCGCCCTCTTCTTGGCGTCTTCTTCGTCGGTGACCCCTTTGGCTTCTAGGAGGAAGGTGAAACGGGAGGCATACGCTTCCCAGTCTCCAGATGCTGGGTTGAATGGCGAGAAGCTGCTGTTGGCTGCCATTCTGAGTTCCTTGTGTCCCGGAGCTGAAGCCTGGATCCCCGGTGCGAGGCAGCGTTGCGGCAGGTGGCGGTGCTGCGGTGCTGTGTGTGGCAGTCAGCTCAGCGGGATCCCACCCTCGTCGCCAGTGAAATATACTCAGAGTCGCAAAGTGATTTCATGCTCTTTATTCAGCTCATAGTGGTGAGGAGGAATGAATGAATGTCCCCTCACAGTATCTGCTTTATATACATTATTTACACAATGGGCTGCACATGATTGGCTAATTCCGGAATTCTACTGTAAGCCAATCAGGTTGTGGATTCACTTCTATCTGGAGCAGGATTGGGTGGTTCCTGCCAACCAATCATACTGCTGCATTGTTCTAGGACCAATCAGACTGCTGCATTCTCAATCCTATTGTTCTAGGACTAATCAGACTGCTTCAGTTTGGATCCTATTCAACTCAGTACATAACATCCACTATGTTCGTATAGAAAAGGACTGCCTAAGACTGCATTTTGTTGGAAATGTAATAAGGTTAATGCTTCTTTAAAACATGTTTTTACAATGTCTTATTAAGATTTGGGAGAAAGTAGTGGATTATATGAGGGGCACGGGTGGCGCTGTGGGTTAAACCACAGAGCCTAGGACTTGCTGATCAGAAGGTCGGCAGTTCGAATCCCCGCAACGGGGTGAGCTCCCGTTGCTCGGTCCCTGCTCCTGCCAACCTAGCAGCCCCCGGAGGGCTGAGTTTGCCTATGCCTGATTTAGGACAATGCTTCTCAGAGTGGCCAATACTGCCTCCTGGTGGTCAGTGGGATTACCTAGGGCAGGCTTTCCCAAACTTGGGCCTCCAGGTGTTTTGGGACTACAATTCCCATCATCCCTGACCACTGGACCTGCTAGCTAGGGATGATGGGCGTTGTAGTCCAAAAACAGCTGGCGATGGCAGGTTACAGCAGGGAGGTGGAAATGACTACCACCGTAGGACTGGATCAAGTTCATCTGTTTTACTGAATTCATCAACCAAAATGCTTTTAATTAAATAAATGTGCCATGCATTGCGACTTGGTCAGGTGTGAGTGCAGGAGCCAAGCCCTGTGACCAATAGGACTCTGCAGGACTGGGGCCTTCCTAAGTTTGTTCTGGAGAGGCAAGGTGAGGCTGCTTGGTAACTCACTGTACCTGGTGGCCAGAGCTGGGAAGGGATATAAGGTCAGCATTTTCCCTTCAGCTCTTTGCCACAGCAACACGTTCCCTGCCTTGCTGTGTTTGACTCCTTGACTCCTTGCTTCTCGACCCTCGGACCCCTGACTTCGTGACTCCTTGCTTCTCGACCCTCGGACCCCTGACTTCGTGACTCCTTGCTCCTCGACCCTCGGACCCCTGACTTCGTGACTCCTTGCTCCTCGACCCTCGGACCCCTGACTTCGAGACTCCTTGCTCCTCGACCCTCGGACCCCTGACTTCGAGACTCCTTGCTCCTCGACCCTCGGACCCCTGACTTCGAGACTCCTTGCTCCTCGACCCTCGGACCCTTGACTTCGTGACTCCTTGCTTCTCAACCCTCGGACCCCTGACTTCGTGACTCCTTGCTCCTCGACCCTCGGACCCCTGACTTCGTGACTCCTTGCTCCTCGACCCTCGGACCCCTGACTTCGAGACTCCTTGCTCCTCGACCCTCGGACCCCTGACTTCGAGACTCCTTGCTCCTCGACCCTCGGACCCTTGACTTCGTGACTCCTTGCTTCTCAACCCTCGGACCCCTGACTTCGTGACTCCTTGCTCCTCGACCCTCGGACCCCTGACTTCGTGACTCCTTGCTCCTCGACCCTCGGACCCCTGACTTCGAGACTCCTTGCTCCTCGACCCTCGGACCCTTGACTTCGTGACTCCTTGCTTCTCAACCCTCGGACCCCTGACTTCGTGACTCCTTGCTTCTCGACCCTCGGACCCCTGACTTCGTGACTCCTTGCTCCTCGACCCTCGGACCCCTGACTTCGTGACTCCTTGCTCCTCGACCCTCGGACCCCTGACTTCGAGACTCCTTGCTCCTCGACCCTCGGACCCCTGACTTCGAGACTCCTTGCTCCTCGACCCTCGGACCCCTGACTTCGAGACTCCTTGCTCCTCGACCCTCGGACCCTTGACTTCGTGACTCCTTGCTTCTCAACCCTCGGACCCCTGACTTCGTGACTCCTTGCTCCTCGACCCTCGGACCCCTGACTTCGTGACTCCTTGCTCCTCGACCCTCGGACCCCTGACTTCGAGACTCCTTGCTCCTCGACCCTCGGACCCCTGACTTCGAGACTCCTTGCTCCTCGACCCTCGGACCCTTGACTTCGTGACTCCTTGCTTCTCAACCCTCGGACCCCTGACTTCGTGACTCCTTGCTCCTCGACCCTCGGACCCCTGACTTCGTGACTCCTTGCTCCTCGACCCTCGGACCCCTGACTTCGAGACTCCTTGCTCCTCGACCCTCGGACCCTTGACTTCGTGACTCCTTGCTTCTCAACCCTCGGACCCCTGACTTCGTGACTCCTTGCTCCTCGACCCTCGGACCCCTGACTTCGTGACTCCTTGCTCCTCGACCCTCGGACCCCTGACTTCGAGACTCCTTGCTCCTCGACCCTCGGACCCCTGACTTCGAGACTCCTTGCTCCTCGACCCTCGGACCCTTGACTTCGTGACTCCTTGCTTCTCAACCCTCGGACCCCTGACTTCGTGACTCC
Source organism: Podarcis liolepis (assembly GCF_965112155.1). Taxonomy (NCBI): domain Eukaryota; kingdom Metazoa; phylum Chordata; class Lepidosauria; order Squamata; family Lacertidae; genus Podarcis; species Podarcis liolepis. Next base: position 1,699,488 of record NC_139560.1, on the reverse strand, counting down.
TTGCTCCTCGACCCTCGGACCCCTGACTTCGTGACTTCTTGCTCCTCGACCCTCGGACCCCTGACTTCGTGACTCCTTGCTCCTCGACCCTCGGACCCCTGACTTCGTGACTCCTTGCTCCTCGACCCTCGGACCCCTGACTTCGTGACTCCTTGCTCCTCGACCCTCGGACCCCTGACTTCGAGACTCCTTGCTCCTCGACCCTCGGACCCCTGACTTCGAGACTCCTTGCTCCTCGACCCTCGGACCCTTGACTTCGTGATTCCTTGCTTCTCAACCCTCGGACCCCTGACTTCGTGACTCCTTGCTCCTCGACCCTCGGACCCCTGACTTCGTGACTTCTTGCTCCTCGACCCTCGGACCCCTGACTTCGTGACTCCTTGCTCCTCGACCCTCGGACCCCTGACTTCGTGACTCCTTGCTCCTCGACCCTCGGACCCCTGACTTCGTGACTCCTTGCTTCTCGACCCTCGGACCCCTGACTTCGTGACTCCTTGCTTCTCGACCCTCGGACCCCTGACTTCGAGACTCCTTGCTCCTCGACCCTCGGACCCCTGACTTCGTGACTTCTTGCTCCTCGACCCTCGGACCCCTGACTTCGTGACTCCTTGCTCCTCGACCCTCGGACCCCTGACTTCGTGACTCCTTGCTCCTCGACCCTCGGACCCCTGACTTCGTGACTCCTTGCTTCTTGACCCTCGGACCCCTGACTTCGTGACTCCTTGCTTCTCGACCCTCGGACCCCTGACTTCGAGACTCCTTGCTCCTCGACCCTCGGACCCCTGACTTCGTGACTCCTTGCTTCTTGACCCTCGGACCCCTGACTTCGTGACTCCTTGCTTCTCAACCCTCGGACCCCTGACTTCGTGACTCCTTGCTCCTCGACCCTCGGACCCCTGACTTCGTGACTCCTTGCTCCTCGACCCTCGGACCCCTGACTTCGTGACTCCTTGCTCCTCGACCCTCGGACCCCTGACTTCGTGACTCCTTGCTTCTTGACCCTCGGACCCCTGACTTCGAGACTCCTTGCTCCTCGACCCTCGGACCCCTGACTTCGAGACTCCTTGCTCCTCGACCCTCGGACCCCTGACTTCGTGACTCCTTGCTTCTCAACCCTCGGACCCCTGACTTCGTGACTCCTTGCTTCTTGACCCTCGGACCCCTGACTTCGTGACTCCTTGCTCCTCGACCCTCGGACCCTTGACTTCGTGACTCCTTGCTTCTCAACCCTCGGACCCCTGACTTCGTGACTCCTTGCTACTCAACCCTCGGACCCCTGACTTCGTGACTCCTTGCTCCTCGACCCTCGGACCCCTGACTTCGTGACTCCTTGCTCCTCGACCCTCGGACCCCTGACTTCGTGACTTCTTGCTCCTCGACCCTCGGACCCCTGACTTCGTGACTCCTTGCTCCTCGACCCTCGGACCCCTGACTTCGTGACTCCTTGCTCCTCGACCCTCGGACCCCTGACTTCGTGACTCCTTGCTTCACTACCCTCAGACCCCTGACTTCGTGACTCCTTGCTTCTCAACCCTCGGACCCCTGACTTCGAGACTCCTTGCTTCCTGACCCTTGGACCCCTGACTTCGTGACTCCTTGCTTCTTGACCCTCGGACCCCTGACTTCGTGACTCCTTGCTTTTCGACCCTCGGACCCCTGACTTCGTGACTCCTTGCTTCCTGACCCTCGGACCCCTGACTTCGTGACTCCTTGCTCCTCGACCCTCGGACCCCTGACTTCGTGACTCCTTGCTTCACTACCCTCAGACCCCTGACTTCGTGACTCCTTGCTCCTCGACCCTCGGACCCCTGACTTCGTGACTCCTTGCTTCCTGACCCTCGGACCCCTGACTTCGTGACTCCTTGCTTCTTGACCCTCGGACCCCTGACTTCGTGACTCCTTGCTCCTCGACCCTCGGACCCCTGACTTCGTGACTCCTTGCTTCTCAACCCTCGGACCCCTGACTTCGTGACTCCTTGCTCCTCGACCCTCGGACCCCTGACTTCGTGACTCCTTGCTTCACTACCCTCAGACCCCTGACTTCGTGACTCCTTGCTTCTCAACCCTCGGACCCCTGACTTCGTGACTCCTTGCTCCTCAGCCCTCGGACCCCTGACTTCGTGACTCCTTGCTTCACTACCCTCAGACCCCTGACTTCGTGACTCCTTGCTTCCTGACCCTTGGACCCCTGACTTCGTGACTCCTTGCTCCTCAGCCCTCGGACCCCTGACTTCGTGACTCCTTGCTTCACTACCCTCAGACCCCTGACTTCGTGACTCCTTGCTTCTCAACCCTCGGACCCCTGACTTCGAGACTCCTTGCTTCTTGACCCTCGGACCCCTGACTTCGTGACTCCTTGCTTTTCGACCCTCGGACCCCTGACTTCGTGACTCCTTGCTTCCTGACCCTTGGACCCCTGACTTCGTGACTCCTTGCTCCTCAGCCCTCGGACCCCTGACTTCGTGACTCCTTGCTTCTCAACCCTCGGACCCCTGACTTTGTTACTCCCTGCTTCATGATCCTCAGACCCTCTGCTTCTTGACTCCCGGCTCTCTGACCCTCGGATTCTTGGCTTCCTGACCCCTGGCTTCTAGACTCCCGTTCCTGCTCCCACCCCGCCATCTTGCCCCTTGTCCAGACACCCCCAACCGGGACATCGATCCCCCATGAACCGGACCATGACACGCTTGGGGTCCCATCCTGCTCTGCAACCCTATGATTCTGCGTCTGCGTGTCAGGCTGCTGATAAAGGCGCAGGCGCGGAGGCGGAGGGGGGAAAGTGGCCACCGACCCCTCTGTGTGCCCTGGGACTCTTCCTTTCCCCCTGCCCTCTCACTTACCATCCGCGCAGTACTGCCTGGCCAGGTAAAGCCAGTGCAAGAGGCTGTCAAAGGAGAGAAGGTGCTGCAGGCTGTACACGAGGAGCACAGCATCCGCGTCCCGGTAGTAGCTCCTGCTCAGGGACAGGAAGCGCTCCTCCCCAGCCGTGTCCCACAGGGAAATCTGCGCAGGTCAAAAGAGCAGGTGGTTAGAGCGCCGAACAGGGAAACTCTCTGCCGCAGGAAACTTATGAGAGACTGACTGGAACCTAGAGGGGGATTCATCTGGGTTTTTGTGATGGCCTAGTCAGGTAGGGTCTAGGGACGCGGGTGGCGCTATGGGTTAAACCACAGAGCCTAGAACTTGCCAATCAGATGGTCGGTGGTTTGAATCCCCACGACGGGGTGAGCTCCTGTTGCTCGGTCCCTGCTCCTGCCAACCTAGCAGTTTGAAAGCACGTCAAAGTGCAAGTAGATAAATAAGTACCGATCCAGTGGGAAGGTAAACGGTGTTTCTGTGCGCTGCTCTCGTTCGCCAGAAGCGGCTTAGTCAGGCTGGCCACATGACCCAGAAGCTGCACGCCAGCTCCCTCGGCCAATAAAACAAGATGAGCGCCGTAACGCCAGAGTCGGCCACGACTGGACTTAATGGGCAGGGGTCCCTTTACCTTAAGGCAGTCTTTATGTGAGTATATTGTATTTAATTATGGGGTATTAGAGTTTTTAGGGGGCTAACCAGGCTGGGATAGCAGGCTTGTTGGTTTTGAATGTCTGATGTAGATTTTTTTCAATTTTGTTGTTCTGTATGGGACAGTGACAATAAAGATTATCGTAAAAGGGAGTCTCTGTGGCAGCTCATGGGTTGTGGAATTCCCCACATGGCGTGCCTGGCACTTTTCTTATGCAGCTTTCAGCAAATGCTGAAGACACACCTCTCTGCCCTGATCTTTGACACCTGAGAAGTGTGTTTTCAGGCACTCACCCAATTCCTGTAACAGCAATTTGCTTTCACTGTTTCTAATTCTGAATTTCGAATTGGCCTGGGGCGTGCTGGTGAAGTGTGGGAAACAGAATCATAGAACTGTAGATCCCAAAGCGTCATCTAGTCCAACACTCTGCAATGCAGGAATCACAGAAGGAGACCTTCACCTGTCAGTGCTAGGATTCATTCAGGACTTCAATGCTGGGAGTTCGAAAAGTTGGGTGCCATAAATGTGGAAAATTGCAGTCAAACATACATGAGTACTAGTTGGTACATGAAGGGGTTAAGACAATAGAGCTGTGTTCCTAGACGCAGTTAGGTCATGCCCCTTTTCTCTGATGAGTGAAGAAGTTAAGCCTTCTCTTCCTGTGCCTCCCTTTTTCTCCACACCATGTAACCCACCAGGTGGGATGCGTTGAAGCCATCTCCAAAGCTTTGAACCTGCGTTTGGAATTATCTTCTGTATTTTCTACCCTAGAGGATTCTGCCTGCGTTCTCCTTGCTGCTGCTTGGATAAATGCATGAATCGGACCTTTGGAATGTTTTGTAAGTAAACCATTTTAAAGTTACTAAACAGTGTGTGGTCTGTTCATTGCAAGAAGGGTGGAAAGAGAGGGGCGCTTTGCAAGTGGACTAAACAGGATATGCAAAAGGTTTAATTCGTAGAATCATTGCATTTATCAAGCTGGAAGGGTGTCCAGTTTGTGAGTTTAAACTCTGCTGCTGGGGGCTCCCTCCCACTGGAGAGTGTGTTAAGCCCCAAATTCTGAATCTAGGCACACCCAGCCAGTTCTTTTATTATTCACCCCCCACACACACACACATGGGTCACAAGACCCTATATCCCCGTCCTCCATGACAAAAACAGCCCTCCTCCTCCTCCTTTCTGAGGAGAGAGGGGAGCGCAGAGCAGCATGCAGGAGAATCTCAGCTTCCACAGCAAGCAATGTGGCCCCCAGGAAATTGAGCCCCTGCCCCTCTCAGAATCGTAAGAGGGACCAAGCCATCAACTCCCACCCTGTATAAGCCCAAGCACCCAAGTGAGCTTACGAAGGTGCATAGACCCTGTTGTTTCTCCCTCTCCCTTTCCCCCTTTCATGAGGCAGGGAGTTCCAGAGGCAAGCCACCAACCAAATGAGCTGCCCGGGAAGCGGGCCCTTACCTGGACCTGGCAGTTCCTGCTGTTGAGCTTCAGGGGCAGGGTTTTCTCACAGGTGTAGCTGTGCTGGCCGGGCGGGTGGTCGCCCTCCAGGAAACGCCCCAGCTTGATCCGATGGAAGAGCGTGGTCTTCCCCACCCCAAAATCCCCCAGGAGGATCATCTTGAACCTGCGGCTCCTCGTACCTTCCATGGCTAGGCTTCTTCACCAGCAGCAGGTGTGGCGCACACCTGACGGGCAGAGATGCCCCTTGCCAAGCGAGAGAAGGAGACCTTGAAGTCACGGCTCAGCTGTGGGGAGGAGGAAATGTGGCCGGTTTGTTCAAGGAGGGGAATAGGTGTTTGCTTTCTCTCCCTCTTTTCTGGAGAAGGAGAGATCCAGTACGCAAAGCCCAGATCCAGACACAAACTAGTTAGGAGAGCTTGGCCCAAGTTGGATCACCTTAATTTCCACATTTCTTTTCTTTTATTTTAAATAATCTTTATTGATTTAAATTACACACATATACAAAAATCTCATACTACAAAAAGAAAATTAAAGAAAAAAAGAATTAAGGAAAAAGAAGAAAATACAGAAAGAAGAAAAAGCAGATTTACGTGCATTAAAAAACTTAATCTTCCTAATTAATTCTTAAATAAAAAGGACTTCTGACAAAACGAGCCTTCCAATCATTCTCATTGTACTGTTTATACTGTCGTCGTTTCCCCCCGCACAGTTTTATATTCTTTAATATTGTTCCCGTCTACTCCACAAACGGTATTTGTTGTGTTTACAAGTATCACTTAAGTTCTGCTAATATAGTGTGGATGGTACAATATGATCTTATATAATCCTTAAATATTCTCCATTATCCAAATATTTTCTGGTTCAATACTCCTCTAACTCTTCCCGTCAGTTTTGCTAGTTGTAAATATTCTAACATGAGTATCTGCCAATCTGTGATTGCTGGTACTGTTTCGTTTTTCCACTTACTCGCCACAAGAATTCTTGCTGCTGTGGTGGCACGCATGAACAGTGGTCTTATGTCTTTTTAATTTCTAGTGGTAAAATGCCTAAAGGAAAGATCTCTGGTTTGTTTGTTTTTAAAGTGAGTCATGGAATTGTAGAGCTGGAATGTGAACCACAGAGTCATATAGTCCAGCCCCCTATAATGTGGACCCACAAAGGGGACACAGAAACTGAAGGATGACTACAGTGGTGCCTCGCAAGATGAAATTAATCTGTTCCGCGAGTCTCTTCGTCTTGCGGTTTTTTCGTCTTGCGAAGCACAGCTATTAGCGGCTATTAACGGCTTAGCGGCTATTAAAGGCTTAGCGGCTTTAAGAAAAAGGAAACAAACTTGCAAGACGTTTCGTCTTGCGAAGCAAGCCCATAGGGAAATTCGTCTTGCGGAACGACTCAAAAAACAGAAAACTCTTTCGTCTTGCGCGTTTTTCGTCTTGCGAGGTACCACTGTACTTATATGCACCGGACTGCTTCATTCAGTATAGTTGTTATGTACTGAGTTGAATAGGATCCAAAATGCAGCAGTCTGATTGGTCCTAGAACACTGCAGCAGTATGATTGGTCTGCAGGAACCACCCAATCCAGCTCCAGATGGAAGTGAATCCACAACCTGATTGGCCTACCGGAGAATTCCAGAATTAGCCAATCACGTGGGGCCCATTGTGTAAATAATGTATATAAAGCAGATACTTTGGGGAAACTTTCATCCTCCCCTCACCACTATGAGCTGAATAAAGAGCATGGAATCCACTCTCGACTCTGAGTATATTTCAATGGTGCTGGCCTTGAAAGCCCTAAATGGCCTCAGTCCAGTAGACCTGAAAGAGCGTCTCCACCCCCATCGTTCAGCCTGGACACTGAGGTCCAGCGCTGAGAGCCTTCAGGCAGTTCTCTCTCTGCGAGAAGTGAGGTTACAGGGAACCAGGCAGAGGGCCTTCTCGGTGGTGGCTCCCACCTTGTGGAACACCCTCCCATCAGATGTCAAAGAAATTGACAACTATCTGACTTTTAGAAGACATCTTAAGGCAACCCTGTTTTTATGTTTGATGTTTTATTGTATTTTTAATATTTTGTTGGAAGCTGCCCAGAGTGGCTGGGGAAACCCAGACAGATTGGCTGGGTATTATTATTATTATTATTATTATTATTATTATTATTATTATTATTATTATTAATACAGTGGTACCTCTGGTTGCGAACAGGATCCGTTCCGGAGCCCCATTCGCAAAATGAGCAAAACGCAACCCGCGTCTGCGCGTGCCACGATTCACCATTTCTGTGCATGTGTGAGACATCATTTTGAGTGTCTGCGCATGCGCGAGCGGCGAAACCCGGAAGTAACCCTTTCTGGTACTTCCGGGTCACCGTGGGACGCAACCTGAAAACGTTCAACCTGAAGCAAATGCAACACAACGTATGACTGTAATAATGATCATCATCCACATCAGTGCAGGATTACTTCTCTGCAGAGCCACGGCAGGTGTAAATGTGAAGATTAAAAACCACCTGCTGGCAAATGGAAAAACAAACAAAAACTTCTGCCAGCGCCAACTTAGCATGACATTCAGCGCAGATTTCTTTAGCAAACATTGAAGCGCATTCAACAGAAAAGCATAGCAGGCAAAAACGTGTACAGAAAAAGATCTGGCTGATTAAATGGCACACATAACCTTTTTTTAAGTGAAACTCCATTTTCGGCTACCTTTTCCACGGGGAAATAAATGCCCGCTTGCCAGTGGAAGCGCAAGGAAGGCCATCAACATGTGGTTCCTCCACAAGCGGGAGCATGAAGGCTAGGAAAGGTGTGCGGAGGTAGGGAAAGGGAGGATAAGAACGTAAGGGTCTTATGTTCCGGTACTTCTGGGTTTCGGCGGGTCTGTAACCCGAAAAAATGCAACCTGAAGCATCTGTAACTGTACCTTTTATGACTGTACCTTTTTACAGCCTAGAATTGCATTAACTTTTTTTGCCTAGAATTGCATTAACTTTTTTTGCTGCTGCATCATGCTGTTGGCTCATGTTAAGCTTGTGGCCTACCAAGACCCCTACATCCTTTTCACATGTCAAGCCAGGCATCCCCCATCCTATATGTGTGTATCTAGATTATTCCTATGTGCAGAACCTTACATTTGCCCCCACTGGTATTCAGATCCTTGGTCCAAACACCAGAGACATACCCACAGCCCGGGTGAGGGACAGCCTGGCAGAACCCCATAAAACAGGGCCTCATAAAAGAGGCACCCCCATCCCAACCCAGCTCCTTCACCAACTGAGACATGGAATGTCTTGCCAGGGCAGCGGCTCATCTACCTTGTCTGTCCTTGCGAGGCCAGCCGAGTCAGCTGCCCACTTGAGCAAGAGGCTTCTTCCTCCGAGGGAACCCCGGAGAGATCCTCGCCCTGCCAGTCACATGCCAGTCACAAGGCCAATGTCCAGAGAGGGCCGTCCGTTCTCCTTCAGGAGCTCCTGAAGAGGCCTTAAGCCTCCGGGGGTGTGGTAAGAGGTTGGCACCGATGGCTGCCCTTCCCTGACCCAGCCTAGTTCCCTGTCTCCGACGGGAGATGGCAAGAAGCAGGGCAAATGTTGTGCATACCGCATCAGATCTTTATTTGCCTCTTTATGTGGGTTTGGAGTTTGTTTGTTTTCTAGTTTTACAGCCGCGAGAATTCTTCGCCTCTCCTCCGACCTCAGAAACGCCGCGTTTGTGAGCCATGAAATGCAGGCACTTGAAGCGCAGCCAAGTGCCCTTGCCTGGAGTGGCAAAGGAAGGAGGCAGCTGGCAGACTCATCTGGGGAGACCGAGGTCCCAGACGGCTGTTTATTAGGGTACCCCGTCCTCTGTCACTTCTGTGTTGGAAATCTGCACTGGGAGGACATTGTCGCAGGTGAACTGGGATGTCTGTATTTCATATATGCTGCCTTCTCCTCTAAGGAGCTCAAGGTGGAATAATAATAATAATAATAATAATAATAATAATAATAATAATAATAATAATTTATACCTTGCCCATCTGGCTGGCTTTCCCCAGCCACTCTGGGCGTCTTCCAACAGAACACTAAAATACAATAACCTATTAAACTTAAAAAGCTTCCCTAAAGAGGGCTGCCTTCAGATGTCTTCTAAAAGTTTGGTAGTTGTTGTTCTCTTTGACATCTGGTGGGAGGGTGTTCCACAGGGCAGGTGCCACCACCAAGAAGGCCCTCTGCCTGGTTCCCTGTAACTTGGCTTCCTGCAGCGAGGGAACTGCCAGAAGGCCCTCGGAGCTGGACCTCAGTGTCCGGGAAGAACGATGGAGATGGAGACACATACATGGTTGTTCTCCTCGTACAACAACCCTGAGAGGTAGGCTCAGCTGAGAGGCAGTGACTGACTCAAGGCCACCCAGTGAGTGTCATGGCGGGGATTCGAACCCTGGTCTCCCAGGTCCGAGTTCGAAACTCTTACCACTGCGCAACCCTCGTTCTGTTTTCAGTGAACGCAATGTTTACCTGTTGACTCCCTACCTGACAGGAAGACCTATATGAGAGAGACTGCGCATGGAGCCCCAGGACCCTTGATGTAAATCACAGGACAACTGGTGACCCGTCAGGGTCAAGACAGCCGCCCACGTTTGATGGCCCACCAGGAGGAGCTGTGAAGGGAATACCTGGCTTTTTCTGCCTGGCTGGTCAGTCCTGGGCAGGCTATAGGAGTACTGTTTTGGGGGGACAGGGGGTGGGCGGGTGTGGAGGACTCCCTGGTCCTGAATGGGGCAACTGTTCCCCTGAAGGACCAGGTGCGCAGCCTGGGAGTCATTTTGGACTCACAGCTGTCCATGGAGGCGCAGGTCAGTTCTGTGTTTACCAGCTCCATCTGGTACGCAGGATGAGACCCTCCCTGCCCGCAGACTGTCTCATCAGAGTGGTGCATGCTCTAGTTATCTCCCGCTTGGACTACTGCAATGCGCTCTACGTGGGGCTACCTTTGAAGGTGACCCGGAAACTGCAACTAATCCAAAATGTGGCAGCTAGACTGGTGAGTGGGAGCGGCCGCCGAGACCACATAACACCGGACTTGAAAGACCTACATTGGTTCCCAGTACATTTCTGAGCACGATTCAAAGTGTTGGTGCTGACCTTGAAAGCCCTAAACTGCCTCAGTCCTGTATACCTGAAGGAGCATCTCCACCCCCATCGTTCTGCCGGGACACTGAGGTCCAGCGCTGAGTGCCTTCTGGCGGTTCCCTCACTGCAAGAAGCAAAGCTACAGGGAACCAGCCAGAGGGCCTTCTCGGTAGTGGCACCTGCCCTGTGGAACGCCCTCCCACCAGATGTCAAAGAGAAAAACAACTACCAGACTTTTAGAAAACATCTGAAGGCAGCCCTGTTTAGGGAAGCTTTTAATGTTTGATGTATTACGGTATTTTGATATTTTGTTGGAAGCCGCCCAGAGTGGCTGGGGAAGCCCAGCCAGATGGGCGGGGTATAAATAATAAATTATTATTATTATTATGGCTGACAAGAGGCACGCGAGCCCTTTTAACCAGCAGCCTGCTGGTTTCACAGCTGTGACACACCCAGCACCTTTGTAAGTTGCTGCTACGAAACCTTGAGTTAATAACTTCCACCCGTTCACATTTGGCCTGGCTTCCTGGCCAGCACACCCAGGAAAGCACCGAGGGACCGGCGAAGGAAACCAGCGGGGATCTTTGGTGTCAGAAGTGGGATTTCCAACATTCGCAGTGCGAGGTGGCGCGGCCCATGCTCCAAGGACACAGCAGTCCTTGCCCATCTCTGCCAGCTCACTAAACCCAGAAAGCTCTGCGAAGGAAGAAGCGGGCTGCCTGAGATAGGCAGTGCCCAGGACCCCTTGCTGCTGATCTGTTGTCTAAGGTTGTTAATAGAGAACAACTTAAGGTTTACGTACAGAGATTGCAATTGGGTTGAACCACAGGTTATACGGAAAGGGGGAGGATGTTAGGATATAGTTCCTCCTTAAAAGAGTCAGGCATGATTGTTGTGTGTCACATGCCTGTTTACTCCCAGCGCTGTTCTCGCTGGGAACTTCCGTTTTGTATATAGCTTTTGTTCCTGCTGTTTCCTTGACACGGATGTCAGTATTCTCAGCCGCTGTCAGAGGTAACTGGCCTCACTCCAGGCAATCGGCTGAGATCCTTGTTGAACTTCCCGTCTGCTTCTCCCGGCAGGAAACAGGCAAGGTCACAAATCGGCGATCCTCCTCAAACGTGAGAAGAACACACCCTCCTCCCTCCTCCCTGCTTTCCCCCAGGGAGGGGAAAAGAGACAGACAGGAGTCTATTTACATGTCTTTATTCCTGTCATTGCAGCAGTACAGAGAAACGTGTCTGCACTCTCCAGACTCCAGCAGTAGAGTCATACTTTTTACTTTGTTCTGACCTACGTTGAATAAAGCTGTAAATATGCTCTTCTGTCTGAATCTTCCGTTGCGGAGACGGCTGCATGAGTCTTGGAATGTGTCTGAGGCTCGTGTCGCTAATTGGCTGACGCTGTTTCCACGGGAGACCGGTGATCGTCCGGAGACGACGATGAGCCTGCCTGATGCCTCTGTCTCCCTGGCAGTATCCAAACAGGCAGCGCCCTTTCCAGAGTCGTAGGCTCCCTGAAGACTTTCCTGGAGGCCATTTCCCAAGCCTTTTTGCGGCACCCAACAGACATGGCCAGCCTTTCCTCTGCCTCACCTGATGCTGCGACGGCCCCACTGCCCGTCGGACCCCCTGGCCTGCAGTCCCCACCCCCTCAGTCCAGTTCTCGCTGCTGTGCTTGCAGAGCCCGCCGTAAAGCCAGGTTTGCCAGCGCCATGAGGCAGCAGACGGCGTCCTCTTTCCGGAGCACCAGCAGCCGCCGCAGCTGGGTCCCTGCCAGCACCCCAGCCGTGCCCACCAAGAGGCTGCCCACAATCCCGCAGGCGTTTCCGGTGAAGATGGAAGCGATCAGGACGCTGATGGAGACCACCGAGGTGACGGAGTGGGCCACCATGGCCTTGCCTTCCTTGGAGAAGGAGCCCGAGCTGCCGGCCAGCAGCAGCGGCAGGGCACCCCCCAAGAGGGCGTTCGCCGTGGCACGGTCCCCGTTCAGCCAGTGGAAGCCGAAGGCGAGCAGGGGGAGCCCCACCACTGTGGAGACCCAGGCGTTGTCTGGGCTGTAGCGGGCAGCCTCCGAACCGAGCCCTGGGGGGGCGGTGAGGTGGGTGGCTGTATCCAGGAGGGGCACAAGGGCCTGGAGGAGAAACCCGGCAGAGGTCCCTCGATTGATCTGCAAAGAGAGGGAGTAGGCGGCAATAGGAGCTCAGATAATAATAATAATAAAGGTAAAAGGTAAAGGGACCCCTGACCATTAGGTCCAGTCGCAACCGACTCTGGGGTTGCGGTGCTCATCTCACTTTACTGGCCGAGGGAGCCAGCATACAGCTTCCGGGTCATGTGGCCAGCAGGACTCAGCCGCTTCTGGCAAACTAGAGCAGCGCTCGGAAACGCCGTTTACCTTCCCGCCAGAGCGGTACCTATTTATCTACTTGTACTTTGACGTGCTTTCGAACTGCTAGGTTGGCAGGAGCAGGGACCAAGCAATGGGAGCTCACCCCGTCGCGGGGATTCGAACCACCGACCTTCTGATCGGCAAGTCCTAGGCTCTGTGGTTTAACCCACAGCGCCACCCGCGTCCTAATAATAATAATTATTATTATTATTTATACCCCACCCATCTGGCTGAGCTTCCCCAGCCACTCTGGGTGGCTTCCAACAAAATATTAAAATACAGTAATGCATCATATGTTAAAAGCCTCCCTAAACAGACTGTAGCAAATGTATTGGGAATTATATTTAAATGTTGCAGCTTCTCAGCTTGGTCTCTGTAAGCAAGAACCAACCCAGTGACCCTTGGCGAGGGTCAAGAGTAGGAGCGGGCAGCAGACCTTTGCACATCCCGGAGCGCAAAGCCCTGTTTCCACATGCAGATTTTACATTTGCCAGGTGTGCATGTGCAAATAATAATAATAGTAATTTGGCAGGTTCCAAGTTCCCTGTCACACAGAGCAATTATTTGTCAGCCTGAATCCAAAAGCCCTCTCTAGCAAAGTTCAAGCTCTGGTTTTCCCAGTAGTGATGTATGGAAGTGAGAGCTGGACCATCAAGAAGGCTGATCACCGAAGAATTGATGCTTTTGAATTCTGGTGCTGGAGGAGACTCTTGAGAGTCCCATGGACTGCAAGAAGATCCAACCTCTCCATTCTGAAGGAAATCAGCTCTGAGTGCTCACTGGAAGGACAGATCCTGAAGCTGAGGCTCCAATACTTTGGCCACCTCATGAGAAGAGAAGACTCCCTGGACAAGACCCTGATGTTGGGAAAGATGGAGGGCACAAGGAGAAGGGGACGACAGAGGACGAGATGGTGGGACAGTGTTCTCGAAGCTACCAGTGTGAGTTTGACCAAACTGCGGGAGGCAGTGGAAGACAGAAGTGCCTGGTGTGCTCTGGTCCAGGGGGTCACGAAGAGGCGGACACGACTAAACTACTAAACAACAACAGCAAAGGCCCATCACCCAAGAGGTCAGGCCAGCAAGCAGAAACACCAGGGGACTCCCCAAATCAAGTTCCATTCCTTTCTTACCTGGAAGGTTTGGACAGCAGAGCCTAGGGACACGACACACAGCAGGAGGTTGGAGAGCAGACCGGTCACCTCATCAGGCCAGCCAGGTATTGAGGCCGAGGCTCTGCAAATGAAGGCAGAGAGAAAGAGGATTATTTCACTCCTCCTTAGAATCAAGGGACCCCAAGGGTCATCTAGTCCAACCCCCTGCAAGGCAGGAATCTCAGCTAAAGCATCCATGGAAGATGACCATCCAATACAGTGGCCCCTTGGTTCTCAAACTTATTTCGTTCCAGAAGTCCGTTCCAAAACCAAAGTGTTCCAAAACCAAGGCATGCTTTCCCATAGATAGCAATGCAAAATGGATTAATCCGTTCCAGACTTTTAAAAACAACCCCTAAAACAGCAAGTTAGCATGAATTTTACCATCTAACGAGACCATTGATCCATAAAATGAAAGCAATAAACAATGTACTGCAGGCACACAATCAACCAATCAGTAGCTGAGCTGGGTTCCACACAGTCACAAAAACAAAACAAAAAAGAGCCACAAAAACGCAAAATAAATAGCAAAAACAGACAGACCTCAGCGCAATACTCAAAATGGAGAAGGTTCGGCTTCCGAAAAGAGTTCGCAAACTGGAACACTTCCTTCTGGGTTTGCTGTGTTTGGGTTCCAAGTTGTTTGAGTACCAAAGCGTTTGAGAACCAAGGGACCACTGTATCTGCTTAAAAACCTCCAAGGAAGGAGTACAAGACAGGAGGGCGTGTGCCGCTGTTCCGGTGCTACCGTCTCCACAGGGGCAAAGACGTTTCTCAGGCGGGATCTTTTGGAATCGACTCTCAAGTACCGCAGATGGCAAAACACCCAGTCTTGCAAGTGTAAAAGCACGTCTGTATTTTGGGATAATAAGTTTGTGCAGATATGGGGCCAGAGAATCAAAACGGAGAGGTGGAAAATGAACATACGAAGGGCAGAATTTCCTTATAACGCCCAGGTTGTTCTGATGCTCGATATCTTTTAGACGTTGACAAATCAGACGGTTTGCTTTAGTGGGGCCCATAGTGAGTAGGTGTTGTGGGGATCTTCACCCCACTCGTACTAACCATCCCAGGGCGCTCAACCACTGACGCAATGTCCTCTCTTCTATCAGATCAAAATGAGCAGATAACAGCAAAGGTTACTAAGTTCATAGCTGTATTAATAATAAATAAATTAAGTGCAAAAAATAAAAAAATAAAGTTTTATGTTATCTATCTATCTACTCCAAGGAAGGAGTCGCAAGGGAATCTGGTTCCACTGTTGCTCATTAGAAGGGAGCAAGGGGCAGCCCCAGGGGTCAGCTGATTTGATTCTGAGACACTCACTCTGCCATGGCGACTTTTGCTCTGCGAGGGAAGGAGCGTGCAGGTTAAGGAGCCCAGGAGTCAGGATGAGACACGGCTGCTGCGCGGGCATCAAGCTACAAGACAATGAATCGGCATGTCAGGTGTCGGAGGCGAAGTTCTTGCTCTCTGCATCTCCTAACCAGGAGACAATTTCAGACAGGTAATCAAGTACCCAGCGCTTCCCCCAAGATTGAGGGCAGGGCAGGCAGAGGATCAGCCTGAACGCTGCTCACCTGGGCTCAGCCGTGGGGCTGAAGTTCATAATCAAAAGCTGATAACCTCAGGTGCCCGGTTAGAAAGATGGCGGCATATTGCTAAAGCAGGGAAAAACCCGACTTTTAATGAAAAGTTGGGCAAGGGGTAAAGCAAAGGCACTGGACTTTGTGGTCATTTGGGTGTGATAGACATCTGTGGTTCCCAAACATGGTTCCATAAACTCACCCCTAGTGCTTCCTATCCAGCCCTATAAAAAGCCTTATTCAGAACAGCAGTGTGCAGTGAGGAGGAGAACGACACACACAAATGAGAAACAGTAACAAATTATTGCACATTTATTCAAAGGCCAATTGAAACTATTTACTTCTTCGTTTTTGTTCCTGTGTTATGTATTTTTGTGTTTCCATGTTGCAAACTGCCCCGTGATCCTCGGATGATGGGCAGCAAAGAAATTGAATGGACAAATACGACAAGACTGATTCGACACAATGGATGAACTTGACCTAGATTCAGCAATGTGTCTCACGTCCAGCGCTCTGCTGACCGCTCCCTTGCCTCTTAGTGCGCCCCCCTCTCTGAGAACCCCACTTTGGTGTACATGAAAAAAAAAAACAACCTCTAGGGTCTGAGTTTGCAGTTTTCCTCCTCCCTCCCTGCCCCTCTTCCTTTTGTGCTGCATCTCCTAGATTGCGAGTCTGGGGCCCCTTGCCTCTTAGCACGCCCCCCTCTCTGGAGAACCCCACTTTGGGAACCGCTGGTGCAAATGAAATAATAATAATAACCCTGTAGGGTCTGAGTTTGCCTTTTTCTTCCTTCCTCCCAGCCCCTCTTCCTTTTCTGTTGCATCTCCTAAATTGCGAGTCTGACTGTTTGAAAGTAGCGCTGTGCCCCCTTGCCTCTTAGTGCACCTGCCTCTCCAGAGAACCCCACTTTGGGAACCGCTGGCGCACTTGACATAATAATAATAATAATAATAATAATAATAATAATAATAACCCTCTAGCATCCGAGTTTGCCTTTTTCCTCCTCCCTCCCAGCCCCTCTTTCTTTTGTGTCGCGTCTCCTAAACTGTGAGTCTGGGACCCCTTGCCTCTTAGTGTGCCCCCCTCTCTAGAGAACCCCACTTTGGGAACCGCTGGTGTACATGAAATAATAATAAGAAGAAACCCTCTGGGGTCTGAGTTTGCCATTTTCCTCCTCCCTCCTGACTCCTCTTCCTTTTGCGTTGCATCTCCTAAATTGCGAGTCTGACCATTTGAAAGCAGTGCTGGGCCCCCTAGCCTCTTAGCTCTCCTCCCTCTCCAGAAAACCCCACTTTGGGAACCGCTGGAGCACATGAAATAATAATAATAACCCTCTAGGGTCTGAGCTTGTCTTTTTCCTCCTCCCTCCCAACCCCTCTTCCTTTTATGTTGCGTCTCCTAAATGGCAAGTTGGACCATTTCAAAGCGGTGCTGGCCCCCCTTGCCTCTTAGCTTGTCCCCCTCTCTAGAAAATCCCACTTTGGGAACCGCTGGAGCACATTAACAACAACAACAACAACAACCCTTTGGGATCTGAGTTTGCCTTTTTCCTCCTCCCTCCCGACCCCTCTTCCTTTTGTGTGGCGTCTCCTCGACGCCAAGTCCCCAGGGAGCGAAAGTCCTGCATAAGAAAAGAAAAGAAGGGGGGAATGGGCTCCCCCGGCCTCCATTTGCCCGGCCCGGCCCGCGCTTCCCTTCCCTCTCCCTACCCGGCCCGTTTCTCCCCCGGAGTCCGCCAAGCGCCCGACAGCGAGTTCCCCACGGCTAGAGCGGCACGTCGAGAGGAAAACCGGAAGAGGAAAGAGCCATAGAGTGCGCCAGGCTAGAGAGGCAAGAAGGAACCATAGAGACTTCCTTTTCCCAGCGGGGGAAACAAAGCCACTTTGGGCGGTTTCGCCACAGCCGGGAGAGACTCTCGGCCTTTCTCGACTTCTTTTAGAAGAGGCTTCTTATTTTGCTAAAATAACTCTTCTTGGATTGGGCCTTCCTAGTAAGGGCAAGGAAAAAGGGCAGCGGCTTCAACGGTCGCTACTGGGCAGGCGCGGTCGGGACTGAGCACGCGCAGTAGCACCCAGCCCTAGAGGAAAGGGAGCGTTGTTGCAACAAGAAACTTAGGGCGCCCAACATCAGGAAGATGCGCTTGTCTTCCTTGGGTGTTAATAATAATAATAATAATAATAATAATAATAATAATAATAATAATAATAATAATAATAATAATAATAATAATAATAATATTTTAGTGCTAGGAGAGATGGGAAAGCTGCAGTCCAGTTTGCACGCTTTACCTGGGAGGGATTCCCGAGGAAGCTAGCGGGACTTACTTCTGAGTAGACCTGCCCCAGATTGCACTGCTCAAAAAACTGCACCGGTTTGCATTGCTCAAAAAACTGCACCGGCTCAGCGGCTGCAGTTAGGAAGTGTCATCCTGAATTACCAAAGATAAAACGTACATTAACACGAGCAGCTCGCTGGGAATAACCCCCCTTCCTCCCCAAAAAAATACGGAGAAAAAGCTGGCGATTGTGCGTTCCTCGGGGCAGGGACCTTTGCCTGGGTCATCTGCATCTCCAACACGGAACAAAAAGGGACCTGCTGCAAAAACATATGAATATTTAAGCTGGGGGTGATCTGGCTACGAGCACAGTTATAATTTTCATTTGTTCGTGCGGTATGCATATTGGTGCTTTTATACCGTCAACCCCCTATGGCCTTCGGATGCAGAGCATTATAGAAATTTATTTAACTTGGTGAAGTACACATTAAAAAACAAAACATAAGAACAGTGCTTTTTTCGGGGGGGACGCAGACCCCTAAACGTTTTGTGAATCTTTGTCCTTTTGTCCATTTACTGTATTTATCTGAACTGTAAAATTGTGATTTTCTTGAGCCAAAATGACAGTATACTGTACCTCTACCTCTAAACATTTTTTTTAGGGAGGGGAGCGCATTGCGTAAAGAATGGTTAGGAGAGTTTCAATGGAAAGCACCGCGCGGCTGCAAGAACAGTACTTTTTTTCTGGGGGAACGCAGACCCCTAAACATTTGGTGAATCTTTGTACTTTTGTCCATTTACTGTATTTATCTGAACTATTAAATTGTGATTTTCTTGAGCTAAAATGACGGTATAACCCTAAACATTTTTTTAGAAAGAAAAAAAGTATTGCGTAAAGAATGGTTTGGAGAGTTTCAATTGGAAAGCACCGCGCGGCTGCAAGAGCGGGGCTCTCTGCACGTGCTCAGAGGCACTCTTGCCGGCAGCTGGGCGCGCCCCTTTCCGGCCCGGGCTCGCTCCCGCTTCCAGCTGGCCGGGCTCCTCCTCCTCCTCCCCGTCCGCCCCGGGGAAGGAAGGGCGGCGGCGGCAGCAGCGCGCAGAGCCGGAGGGGCGCGCAGGGCTCCGGCCATGGGGATCGCCAGGCTGGCCGAGCTGATCCGGGAGGAGGCGCCGGACGCCGTGAGCTCCGTCCAGCTGGAAGACTACCGGGGTGAGCGCTGCCGCCGCCGCCGCCGCCTTTCTGCAGGCATCCCCAAACTCGGTGCGCAATTGTAGTTTTGGAACTACAATTCCCATCATCCCTGACCACCGGTCCTGTTAGCTAGGGATGATGGGAGTTGTAGTCCCAAAACAGCTGGAGGGCTGAGTTTGGGGATGCCTTGTCCCAGAGGATCACGGGCATCTCGGCTGGTTGGGCTGGATGACGACCTTTGGGTCTTTGGTGCAAGTTAAAGCTGGGTGCTCCAGCTGTTTTGGAACTATAATTCCCATCATCCCTGACCACCGGTCCTGTTAGCTAGGGATGATGGGAGTTGTAGTCCCAAAAACAGCTGGAGGGCTGAGTTTGGGGATGCCTGTCCCAGAGGATCGCGGGCATCTCGGCTGGTTGGGCTGGATGACGACCTTTGGGTCTTTGGTGCAAGTTAAAGCTGGGTGCTCCAGCTGTTTTGGAACTATAATTCCCATCATCCCTGACCACCGGTCCTGTTAGCTAGGGATGATGGGAGTTGTAGTCCCAAAAACAGCTGGAGGGCTGAGTTTGGGGATGCCTGTCCCAGAGGATCGCGGGCATCTCGGCCGGTTGGGCTGGATGATGACCTTTGGGTCTTTGGTGCAAGTTAAAGCGGGGGGGGGGGCTCCAGCTGTTTTGGAACTACAGTTCCCGTCATCCCTGACCACCAGTCCTGTTAGCTAGGGATGATGGGAGTTGTAGTCCCAAAAAACAGCTGGAGGGCTGAGTTTGGGGGTGCCTGTCCCAGAGGATCGCGGGCATCTCGGCCGGTTGGGCTGGATGATGACCTTTGGGTCTTTGGTGCAAGTTAAAGCGGGGGGCTCCAGCTGTTTTGGAACTACAGTTCCCATCATCCCTGACCTCTGGTCCTGTTAGCTAGGGATGATGGGAGTTGTAGTCCCAAAACAGCTGGAGGGCTGAGTTTGGGGGATGCCTGTCCCAGAGGATCAAGGGCATTGTAGCCGGTTGGGCAGAGACCTTTGGGTCTCTGGTGCAAGTTAAAGCTTTGCCAGGGTGGGAACAGCATCTCCTTACAAAACTTCTAATGTAATTTGTTGATTACAGTTGCTCTTCAAATAATTCATATACTTCTTCCAATCTTTTGAAAATCTCTGGTCCCGCAGGTTTCGAATGCTTCCTGTCATTTTGTCCAATTTTTTGTAAGGAGAAATATACGAAGCGTTACAAAGTAGAAAAAGAAATATTGGTTATAAGTTTGAAATGTGATAGGGGATATAAGAAATGCATACTGAGAGATTAGATTGGGAAAATTTCAGACATGACTGACGGAAGTAAAAAAAAACTGAATAAGATGGGGAAGTGTGTTTAATTATTGTTGAAAATGGTATGTTAAAAAACTAATAAAAATTATATAAAAAAAGGGAACAGCGTCTCCTGTGCAACTGTGGGAGCTGGAGCCGAACTAGGGAACTCACTGCCGCAGGAACTTGGATGGGTTTAGAAGAGGGTTGGACAAATTCTGGCTCTGCCTGGAGACCGTAAATGCTTCTGAATCCCAGAAACTGCAGGGCTCTTATGCTCAAATCCTGCTTGCTGGCTGAGGCATCTGGTTGGTCACTGTGAGGTCAGGATCTGGACTAAATGGGCCACTGGCCTGATCCGGCAGACTCTTCTTAGGTACTTAGGACCGAGTCTGAGGCTGAATCTGAGCATGTGCAGAGTGCCTTCCCCGCCAGCCGATTCATAGCCCCTCGCTCCTGCACCCAAAACACTCCTCTGTGCTCTGGCTTGGCCATGTGGGGCGCA
Source organism: Podarcis liolepis (assembly GCF_965112155.1). Classification (NCBI taxonomy): domain Eukaryota; kingdom Metazoa; phylum Chordata; class Lepidosauria; order Squamata; family Lacertidae; genus Podarcis; species Podarcis liolepis. The sequence continues at coordinate 1,679,016 of NC_139560.1, read as the reverse complement.
GAAGCCTCATGTAGGGGGTGCATGGTGCCCGAAGGGAGAAGCGGGTCTGTCTGGGAGTCTGGAGCCAGAATTTCTGACCGATGGGAAGGTATTATTTATTTCGTCTGTTTACATCCCACCACCGTGGGGCTCAGAGTGGGGTCCATGGGGGTTCCCCGTGGCTTTCCTGCCCCCAAGCAGCCCTACTTGTCCTTAGACTGTCTCCTGGAACAAGTATTCCTATTTTATTTTATTTCCTAAAATTTATATTCTGCTTGAAAAGCTTTGTCTGCCGACTTTCCCCATTCCATTCCTAATTTTTATAAACTTCTATGCTGTCACCTCTCTAAAGTCTCCTTTTTCTCAACTAAGATGTCCCAAATGCTTCAGCCTTTCTTCAAAAGGGAGTCTCTCCAGTCCCTCCATCATTTTGGTTCTCTTCTGAATCTTTTCTGCAATCTCCTTTTTGAGGTGAGGCAACCAGAACCATTCCTCTCTGCCTTTCCTTCCTCTCAGCCTAATCCTACCTCACAGGGCCATTATTGTCATGGGGATTAAACAAAGAGCAGCAGAACCATGCATACGCCACCTTGAGCTCCTCAAAAATAAAAATAAAAATGTAGGATAGAAACAGAACAAGCAGATACATACATAGAATAATGATGAAGTTCTTTCCCCTCCTGCTTGGCTCAGGGCGTGTGGTGGCAATGGATGTCTCCGTCGCTTTTTACCAGTTCCGCACGGCTATGCCAAAGATCTTCAACCGCCATGGGGAAAATATCAGGTGAGAAGTTGCAAGCAAGTTTAAAAAAAGAATGTTTGTTGATTTAAAAGCATTTGTAAGCCACTTAATACTAATAAACTGTTGAACTGATTTTATAATGAATTGTTTTTAGAATGCTGTATTATTTTACTGTTGTTAGCCGCTCTGAGCCCGGCTTCAGCTGGGGAGGGTGGGATATAAATAAAATTTTATTATTATTAAAATAAAAAAATTCCTTCCAGTAGCACCTTAAAGACCAACTAAGTTAGTTCTTGGTATGAGCTTTCGTGTGCATGCACACTTCTTCAGATACACACGAAAGCTCATACCAAGAACTAACTTACCGTATTTTTCGCACCATAGGACGCACTTTTCCCGTCTTAAAAACTAAGGGGAAAAGTCTGTGCGTCCTATGGAGCGAATGCAGGGAGGAGGCAGGCAGGAAAAGCCCTCAAGAGCCCCACACAAGCTTCGCGCGGCTCTTGCGGGCTTTTCCCCAAGAGGGAGAAGGGACTGACGCCGCCAGTCAGTCCCTTCTCCCTCCTCTAGAAAAACCTTGCACAACCTCTCCAGCCGGGGGGAGGCTTCGCAAGGCTAAAGAGGAAGCCAGGGCAGCGAGCGCGATCCATCCCGTTCGCTGCCTGGCTTCCCCTTTAGACTTGCGCGCCTCTCCGGGGGTGGGGGGGCTTTGCAAGTCTAAAGGGGAAGCCAGGCAGCAAGCGCGATCCATCCCGTTCGCTGCCTGGCTTCCCCTTTAGACTTGCGCGCCTCTCCGGGGGTGGGGGGGGTGGGGGGCTTCGCAAGTCTAAAGGGGAAGCCAGGCAGCGAACGGGATGGATCGCGCTCGCTGCCTGGCTTCCCCTTTAGACTTGCGCGCCTCTCCGGGGGTGGGGGTGGGGTGGGAGGCTTCGCAAGTCTAAAGGGGAAGCCAGGCAGCAAGCGCGATCCATCCCGTTTGCTGCCTGGCTTCCCCTTTAGACTTGCGCGCCTCTCCGGGGGTGGGGGGGGTGGGGGGCTTCGCAAGTCTAAAGGGGAAGCCAGGCAGCAAACGGGATGGATCGCGCTCGCTGCCTGGCTTCCCCTTTAGACTTGCGCGCCTCTCCGGGGGTGGGGGGGTGGGGGGGGGCTTCGCAAGTCTAAAGGGGAAGCCAGGCAGCAAACGGGATGGATCGCGCTCGCTGCCTGGCTTCCCCTTTAGACTTGCGCGCCTGGGGGGGGGGGGGGAGGAGACTTCGCAAGGCTAAAGAGGAAGCCAGAGCAGGGAACGCGATCCATCCCGTTCGCTGCCTTGGCTTCCTCTTTAGACTTGCGCGCCTGGGGGGGGGGGGGAGAGACTTCGCAAGGCTAAAGAGGAAGCCAGAGCAGGGAACGCGATCCATCCCGTTCGCTGCCTTGGCTTCCTCTTTAGACTTGCGTGCCTCTCCAGGGGGGGGGGGGGGAGGAGGCTTCGCAAAGCCTCCTTCGCAAATCCATCCCACTGCCCTGGCTTCCTCTTTAGCCTTGCGTGCCTCTCCAGCCACAAGAGATCTACCAGAGGTAGATCTTAACCCTTGCCTCACCTGGGAGCTTCTCTGGGCAGGAATTCCCTCAGCTTAAGTGAGGTGGGGGAAGTGTGGCAAGTAGGGGGGTACCTGCCTAGACACTGAAGCCACATGTCTCTCAGATGAAAATTGGGAGTGGGCATTGTGTGAAGTGCCCTGATGGTGTGGGCATTGTGTGAAGTGCTCTGATGGTGTGGGCATTGTGTGAAGTGCCCTGATGGTGTTTCCTGCTTGGCAGGGGGTTGGACTCTATGGCCCTTGTGGTCTATTCCAATTCTATGATTCTATGATTCTAAGTGGCTGTGGATCTCCTGCTGCAGAACTGTAGGACTGTATAGAGTTGGGAGGGCCACCTGAGGGTCATCTAGCCCAGCCCCCTCACAATGTAGGAATCACAGCTAAAGAACGCCAGAGAGATGGTCCCCCAACCGCTGCTTAAAAGCCTCCAGTGGTGGAGACCCCAAACACCTTCCGAGGTCATAGAATTGCAAGGTTGGAAGGGAACCCCAGGAGTCATCTAGTCCAGCCCCGGTGGACAGCGGGCGCAATCCATCCCGTTGTGCAAGACTAAAGATGCTGTGCAAGGCTAAAGAGGAAGCCAGGGCAGTGAGTGCCTGCCCTGGACTGCCTTGTCTTCTTCTTTAGCCGCGCTGGAGAGGTTTAGCTCCTGGCTGGAGAGGTTGCGCGGCTATGGATCCCCTGAGCTATCTTGGCTTCTTTGCTCTTTGGGGCTGGTGGGGGAACCCGGGCTTCCCCCGCAGCCCCAAGAAGCTCTGGGAGAAGCAGACAGGCTGCGCGCAGCCTGTCCGTTGCTCTTTGGGGCTGGGGGGAGGGATAATATTTTTTTCCTTGATTTCCCCCTCTAAAAACTAGGTGCGTCCTGTGGTCCGGTGCGTCCAATAGAGCGAAAAATACGGTAGTTGGTCTTTAAGGTGCTACTGGAAGGAATTTTTTTATTTTGACTATGGCAGACCAACACGGCTACCTATCTGTAACTTTATTATTATTATTATTATAAGTCATGTTTTCTACTTTGATGATCCCTCATAGCCGAGTAAGATAGTCTTCATAAACACGGTTTTAACAATGAGTGCATAAGTGACTGTGGAGGCCAATTCTGGATCCATTCGTCCTTCCTCAGTGGGGACATTGGTTTCTGGGCAGGAGTTGATCACAGTGTGGATTTTCCAAGCATGCCTTCCTCCTAGCATATTTCTCCCTTGCGTCCTGAGTTCGAGTGTCTTCAAAGCCCATGGCACCTTTGGTAAAGGCTGTTCTCCAACAGGAGCGCTCGCAGGCCAGTGTTTCCCAGTTGTCGGTGTTTATACTACATTATTTTAGATTTGCCTTGAGACAGCCTTTAAACCTCTTTTGTTGACCACCAGCATTACGTTTTCTATTTTTAAGTTTGGAATAGAGTAGTTCATGGGTAGGCAAATTAAGGCCCGGGGGCCGGATCCGGCCCAATCGCCTTCTAAATCTGGCCTGCGGACGGTCCGGGAATCAGCGTGTTTTTACATGAGTAGAATGTGTCCTTTTATTTATAATTCGAACCACCGACCTTCTGATTGGGAAGCCCAAGAGGCTCAGTGGTTTAGACCGCATCCCTTACCTTTTACCTTCTAGGCTGCATCAGCAGATGTCTAGTGTACATCCCACCTGAAGTCCTCTGTCTAGTCCTGGGTACATTAGTTTAATATTATTATTATTAACAAGTTGGAAGGTGTGCAGAGCGACCAATATGATAAAGGTTCTGGAAATGAAGCCTTATGAAGAGTGGTTGAAGGAGCCAGGTATGTTTAGCTTGGAGAGGAGGAGACTGAGAGGTGCTAGGATAGTTATCTGAAGGGCTTTCACAGGGAAGAGGGAGCAAGCTTGCTTTCTGCTGCTCCGAAGGGAAGGACTTGAACCCATGGCTTCAAGTTACAAGAAGGGTAGAACTTTCTGATAGTAAGAGCTGTTTGCCAGTGGGACGGACATCCTGAGAAGGTGATGGACTCTCCTCCCTTGGAAGTTTTTAAGCAGAGCTTGGGTGGCCACCCGTCATGGATGCTTGAGCTGAGATTTCTGCATTGCAGGGGGGTCAGACTAGATGACCCCCTGGTCCCTTCCAATTCTATGATTACCCCCACTTCCTCCTGGTCCATTCCACCGTGATGGTGATGCACAACTGCACTGGCAGGGCTTGAGTTTGAGTTCTGCCCAGGTCTCCCTGCTCACCCCCGTCTCCTTTGCATCCCTGCCCCCCTTCCGTGGGGCTGCTTTGCTTCGCCTCCCCTCGGCCCCCTGCTCACACACTGCCTCCTCTTCTGTTCCAGTCCCCTGCAGGGGCTCTTTTACCGGACGATGCATCTCCTGGAAAACGGCGTCAAGCCCGTCTTCGTCTTTGATGGGAAACCCCCAGACCTCAAGGAGAGAGTGGTTCGTAAGAGGGGATCCCGGGTGGGCTAGGAGGGCAAAACCCAAACACTGACCCCCAGGCCTGGCTAGAAGCGCAGGGGGAGAGTCTCACCCGCAAAGGCAGGGATCACATTGACCATGGAGAGAATTAGAAGTCTCTCCCCCCCCATTCACCCCATTTTCCTATTGCGGCCTGACTTTGCAACGTTTCAGGCTGCTGTTAATCTGAAACTGCACATCATCATCATCATCATCATCATTTATTATTTATACCCCGCCCATCTGACTGGGTCTCCCCAGCCACTCTGGGCGGCTTCCAACCAAATAGCAAAAACAATACAGTGTCAGACATTAAAAACTTCCCTAAACAGGGCTGCCTACAGGTGTCTTTTAAAAGTAAAATAGTTGTTTATTGCCTTAACATCTGGTGGGAGGGCGTTCCACAGGGCGGGTGCCACCACCGAAAAGGCCCTCTGCCTGGTTCCCTGTAACTTGGCTTCTCACAATGAGGGAACTGCCAGAAGGCCCTCGGCGCTGGACCTCAGTGTCTGGGCTGAATGATGGGAGTGGAGACGCTCTTTCATTCTCCCCCCATCCAGGAAAGGGAGAAGCAGTTCTGCATAATTCTTCTTTCTGTCTCCGCTCCCCTTGCAGTTGGCGAAACGCGCCGCAGTCTCTGGAGCCAAGAGGAAAGCTGCAGGTACGACTGTCTCAGACTCCCCTAGTTGGGGGTCACTGCCCCTTTTATTGGTGGGCAGTTGGGGCTACGGCAGGGAGAGCCCTGCCCCCAGACCCTCTGAGCCTGGCTTCGGCTGGGGAGGGCGGGATATAAATTAAAATTTATTTTTTATCATTCTTCCTGCGTCTTTCAGATCCTGCCGCGGACGAGCCCCCGCAATGGCTGCTGAGAAAAGACTCCGAGAGGCTGCTGGGTTACTTGGGGGTTCCCTGTGTGCAGGTACACAATGTCTCCTGCGTCTCGGGGTTGGGATAGATGGCCGCCTGGGGTCCCTTCCAACCCTACAAATCTATGCTTCCGTGTTCACATATTTACATCCAATGCAGCATATTTATATACTTATATGCGAGGGAACCTCTCTCTCTCTCTCTCTCTCTCTCTCTCTCTCTCTCTCTCCATAGAATCACAGAACTGTAGAGTTGAAAGGGACCCCTAAGGGTCATCCAGCCTAACCCCCTCTCCCCTCCTGCTCCCCTCCCTTTCCTCTCCCTCTTAGGCGCCAGCTGAGGCAGAAGCGACCTGTGCAGCTCTGGTGAAGTCCGGGCACGCCTGGTGCACAGCCACGGAGGACATGGATGCGCTGCCCTTCGGAAGCTCGCGTCTCCTGCGGCACCTGAACGCCAAGAACAGGTGAGCGTGTCCTGGACGTGAATGGAAGCAGTAAAGACTCTGGGCATGTGCAGAGTGCCTTCCCAGCTACCACAGGTCGGAGGCAGAGAGCCGCTGGGAGGGGTTTCTGGGGAGCAGAGTGTGTCCCTTCCAAGCAAAATCGAGGCCTGAAACTCATTGTGGAAGTATCCTGTTCTCTCTCTCTCTCTTTTTTAAAGCTTGTAACATTGGTTTACTAGTCATTAATATTACTTGTAGATTACAGAACATTTTAAATAGAATAGAAAATAAAATTGTGTCTATGTTCCTACAAGTTTTCTGAAATGCAAATTCATGGGAAACATGAACATGAACATTGACTTCCCTTTAATTCTGAACAATCATGATTACAGATGGGAAACAGTACGCAAGAATATAGAGGAGTTTCTCCCTTTTTATAATGCTGTCTGTACATAATTCTACCTTCGCTTCCCCATCTGCCATCGTCAGTCTTCCTGGGGTCCTTGTTTTCAAAAGTGTTTTTATGTTTTGTTTTTATGCACTAACCTGTTCTCACGGGGGCATTATCTCACACCAGCAGGGGTGGCGCAAGGCGGGTGGGGGAGTGACAAAATGCTGTTTGGCACTCAACGTCTGCGAGAGATGCTATGGCTTTGGTGCCTGCAGGCTTGCTGCTGTCAAAACAGTACACCCGCCGGCTGCTCCACAAAAACTCTGGTTCCCACCAAAAAGATGAAATAAAGTCAAACCGTAAAGGTAAAGGGACCCCTGACCATTAGGTCCAGTTGTGGCCGACTCGGGGGTTGCAGCGCTCATCTCGCTTTACTGGCCGAGGGAGCCGGCGTACAGCTTCCGGGTCATATGGCCAGCATGACTAAGCCGCTTCTGGCGAACCAGAGCAGCGCACGGAAACGCCGTTTACCTTCCCGCCGGAGCGGTACCTATTTATCTACTTGCACTTGCAAGTCCTAGGCTCTGTGGTTTAACAGTTTAACCCACAGCGCCACCCGCGTCCCAAGTAAAAATTCAATGGGGGGGGGGGTGACAATAAATTTTCTGCCCCGGGTACCACCTGACCTTTACACCACTGCCCACCAGACACCCGTTATGGGAAACCCGCAACCAGGATTTGAGCAAAAAAGCCATTCTCTCCTCCTTTGTTTTTCAGCAATTGGTATTCCAAAGCATCACTGCCTCCGATTTTGGAGGCAAAGCAAAGCCGTCCTGGCTAGGAGCCCCTGATAGTCTTGCCCTCCATGAATCTGTCCAGAGCTCTTATAAAAGCCATTCCATCCGGCGCTCATTGCTCCTTCTTGTGGCAGTGAGTTCCACAGTTTAACTGTGCGCGGCACAAAGGAATTCTTTTATCCATCTTGAATTCAGCTTCATTGGCTATCCCGTGAGGTGCTAGCCTTATGAGAGATACTTTTCTGTATCCTGTAATGGTGGCAGATTTTGAAACAGAACCATCCTTGTGTCTCCCCTTTCCGCCTTCTCTGACCCCGTCACAATAGCTGTTTCCTCTCCCAGTTTCTCAACAATCTGAGTTTGGCTTCGTGTTGCAAACATTGGCTTCCTGTTGCTCCTTCCCAAGGTGGCTTACAAATCTACCAGTGATGAAGCCACAAACTCTTACTTGCGTAAACCAGCAAGAACTACAATAGCAGAAGTCGGTAAAACCTTTATTAAAATTGAATAACAGCAGACTGGAATCAAGAAGTTTTTTTTTTAGTGATTTTCTGAAACCCTGCAAAGTCATTACATATATTTCTCGCTCTCCTGGCATGTTAAAAAGTTGGTGAGTCTGTTCCAAGACCCAAAATGGGGATAAGCTGGTGCTTTCTAGGAATGACACCTTTTCATGTGGTGTGTGTAATGAGTAGCTGCTAATAATAATAATAATAATAATAATAATAATAATAATAATAATATTTATACCCCACCCATCTGGCTGGGTTGCCCCAGCTTCCAATACATAGGAACATAATAAAACATTGAACAATACAAACTTCCCGATACAGGGCTGCTGTGGTGGATGGTGCCATTGAATGGGACACGGGGTCATAGAATCATGAAACTGTAGGGACATCAAGGGTCTGTCAGGAGTTCAGCCTACACTCGAGTAGGACCCTAGCAGAGACACATGCCCGACTGGCATGTTCTCTCCCTCCTGGTCGATTGTTCGGGAGCTTCAAAAGCTTTCTTCTGCCCGAACATCACAGCGACCGATGCCAACAGACACTGGCACACTTAAGTATCCGCAGAGTTTGCACATCATGCGTAACAGACCTCAGCAACTTAGCATTTTGGCTAATCTACTTTATTTACATATAAACACACACAGAGCACTGCAAGATGGCTCCCTCTCCCTCTAGCATCAGACGGCAAAGAGAAAAAGAACAAAGGACAAGAGTCCCACTTCACGGAACACAGTAACACAAACATCCTGTTTCCGTCACTTCCCACCCTGTGGAGTCAAAACATATACCGTCATGTGAAAGACAAAAATCCCATGACTGCAATCACGGAGCAGGAATTCTAACAGGGTCATCTAATCCAACCCCCTTCTTTTTTATATAATAATTTTTTAAAAAATAATAATATAAACATATGACAAACATCAATTCAAAATCCAAGTCCTGAGATTACTCTGAATCTCCTGACTTCCCCCATCCCTTCCATGCGTCCTCGTAAAAATAATTACAACTGCATGTCCATATTTATCCAAATATTTTTCTTTCTAAATTGCCCCTAGTTTCCGTTACTTATAAGTGTGATTAAAATCCTGCCAATGTTTTAACCTGCTTGCAATGGTCTTGTATATAAATTATGGACTTTCCCCATTTTTAAAAAAGGTTCTTGTCTTCTCGGTTTCTGAGCTTCCCAGTTAGTTTCGCCATTTCGGCAGAGTCCATCCTCTGGATTTGCCATTCTTCCCTGGTAGAATTCCTCTTCCTTCCGTAGTCCAGCCCCCTTCAGCGCTGGCGTCACAATACAGGAATCTGTGGCCGGCCGTTGTGCAGTGAGAAATCGGCTCAACTTTGCTCCCTGGAGATGTAATGGATTCTATGTGGTTTTTTATCTCCTCTAGAGACCTGGAAGAGATCTCCTTGCCGGTGGTTCTGCAAAAGCTGGGCTTGACGCAAGAGCAGGTGAGGAGAGAGGGGCGTAGCAAGGGGGGCGGTAGGTGCGGCACGCCCCGGGTGTCCCCACTCAGGGGGGTGACAAAATGGCAGGCGGCACTCACTGCGGGGTCTGCAGCGCACCTGAGCAACGCATCTTGGGCGCTTGTGTGCTGGGCTCGGGGGTAACCCAAGAAACGCAGTCCAGGTCCGGTCCAGAATCTAAAGGATCCGACAGTCGGACAGGGTCAAGGCAGGACACGAGGCAGGAAACCAGGCAAGGACAGGTACAGGCAGGATCCGGCATACAGCAATGTAGCTCCCGCAACCTGGGGCGAGGTCCGACAGACTTTTATCTCTGTCAGGGTAATGGCCGGTCCTGATCCCCCGGCGACTCACCTCCCTGTCTCGCCCGAAGGCGAGCGCTCCTCCTGCGAGTACTCAGGTCTCTCCTTCTCTCAGACCTCAGTCTCTGCAGCTTGGGAGACATTGGTGGGTTACTAGACCCAGAGGCCGCCTCAGCCTCCCCTGACCCAACCGGTAGTGGAGCAGCTGTAAGCGATGGCCCAGCTGAAGGCAAGGAGGTCATCCCAGCATCTGGAGCCAGGGCAGGCTCAGGCCCCTGACTCGGCCCAGCTGGTGCTTGTTCCAGGGGAACCTGTGCAGACTGGGACTCTTCAGGATCAGGCCCCAGACTTGGTTCAGATGATGCCTGAGGCAAAGGATCCGGTGCAGACTGAGTCTCCTCTGGTTCCGAGTCCGAGTCCCAGGCCATCACAGCCTGGAGGCCCTACGCTGTCCATCCACTGCCTGCTCCCCCCAAATGTAGGTGGCTGAGGCCCCACGGCACACCCTGCCCCATCCCTATGGGCAGTGTGCCCCTCCATCCCTATGGGTGCCACGTGCCCTGTGTCTGTCGGACTTGCGTTCGACCGAGTGACTCCTCCAGTTGAGTCCTCTGACATGATTAACAACCTGAGCCTCTGATAAGACTCTTTCCCCCGTTACGCAGAGTATCCAGCACAGGGAAGGAATGAGAAATATGAGCTACATGCTAAGAGTTTTATTACTAAGCTACGCAGACAGAAAAGAAATATATCCTCTCTTTGTGAGAGCAGAGAGCAACTCTAAAAACAAAGGAACAGGAAACCAGTAATAGCAACATCCGTCTCCTGTCTTCCGTGAGACTTCCAATAGCCTGGAAGCTCTGGAATGTAAACAGAGTCTTGTGACTCCAAAGCCCTGCACAGCGGCAACAAACAGAAACCAACAGTGCCGTCCCTATGGTGCCTCCCATCCCTCCCTCTGGGCGCCGTGTGCCGTCTCCATGAGTGCCACGACTCCCGCCCCTATGGGCACGCTGTCCTAGATGCCCGATAGGCTTCCTCCGCCACTGTGAGGAGAGGCTGGTTCTGCAGAAGCAGAACTGGGAGCAGAACTGGGAGCACATTTGAAGGTGACTCGGAAACTGCAACTAATCCAGAATGCGGCAGCTAGACTGGGGACTGGGAGCGGCTGCCGACACCATGTAACACCGGTCTTGAAAGACGTAAACTGGCTCCCAGCACGTTTCTGAGCACAATTCAAAGTGCTGGTGCTGACCTTGAAAGCCCTAAACTGCCTCGGTCCAGAATACCTGAAGGAGCGTCTCCACCCCCATCATTCTGCCCGGACACTGAGGTCCAGCGCTGAGGGCCTTCTGGCGGTTCCCTCCCTGCAAGAAGCCAAGTTACAGGGAACCAGTCAGAGGGCCTTCTCGGTAGTGGCACCTGCCCTGTGGAACTCCCTCCCACCAGATGTCAAAGAGTTAAACAACTAGCAGACTTTTAGAAGACATCTGAAGGCAGCCCTGTTTAGGGAAGCTTTTAATGTTTAATAGGTTATTGTATTTTAGTGTTTTATTGGAAGCCGCCCAGAGTGGCTGGGGAAACCCGGCCAGATGGGCGGGGTATAAATAATAAATTATTATTATTATTATTCTGCTGTGTTGTGTGACGCTGGTGTCTTCCTCCCTCCTCTCCCCATCCCTGCGCCTTTCCTGAATACAGTTTGTGGACCTCTGCATCCTGCTGGGCTGTGATTACTGCGAAAAGATCCGGGGTCTGGGCCCCAAGAAGGCCTTGCCGCTGCTGCGGCAACACGGGAGCATTGAGCAGGTCCTGCGCTCTGCCTGCAGTGCTCAGGTATGTTGTTGTTGTTTAGTCATGTCCGACTCTTCGTGTGCCCCTGGACCAGAGCATGCCAGGCCCTCCTGTCTTCCACTGCCTCCCGCAGTTTGGTCAAATTCATGTTTGTAGCTTTGAGAACACTGTCCCACCATCTCGTCCTCTGTCGTCCCCTTCTCCTTGTGCCCTCCATCTTTCCCAACATCAGGGTCTTTTCCAGGGAGTCTTCTCTTCTCAGGAGGTGGCCAAAGTATTGGAGCCTCAGCTTCAGGATCTGTCCTTCCAGTGAGCACTCAGGGCTGATTTCCTTCAGAATGGAGAGGTTTGATCTTCTTGCAGTCCATGGGACTCTCAAGAGTCTCCTCCAGCACCATAACTCAAAAGCATCCATTCTTCAGCGATCAGCCTTCTTTATGGTCCAGCTCTCACTTCCATACATCACTACTGGGAAAACCAGAGCTTTGACTATACGGACCTTTGTTGGGTGCTCAGGTATTATTATAATAATAATAATTTCCAGAGGCAGCCTCGCTTCTGGATCTCCGTTGCTAGGAACCCCAGGAGGGGAGAGGGCTGATCTTATGCCCGGATCCTCCTTGCAAGTTTCTCCAAGGCAGGGTGCTGTACCAGATGCAGAGGCAGTTTTAGGGTGGCGCAACCGGTGCGCCCACACTGGGCGCCACACGGCAGGAGGCAACACCAGTGCTGTAGTGCGAGAGGGGTGCCAAAACTTAGCGATACACTGGGTGCCTCTGTAATTTGAAAGCTCAAAGTCAGCTAGACGGGCCGCCGGCCTGATCCTGCGCACTCTTCTTTATGTTCTTAAGATGGTTCCTGTAGCTCAGGGTTCAGCAAACTTTTTCAGCAGGGGGCCGGTCCACTGTCCCTCAGACCTTGTGGGGGGCCAGAATATATTTTTTTGGGGGAAATGAACGAATATGCCCCACAAATAACCCAGAGATGCATTTTAAATAAAAGCACACATTCTACTCGTGTAAAAACACCAGGCAGGCCCCACAAATAACCCAGAGGTGCATTTTAGAAGACATCTGAATGCAGCCCTGTTCAGGGAAGTTTTTAATGTGTGACATTCTAATGTATTTTAAATCTTTCTTGGAAGCAGCCCAGAGTGGCTGGGGAAACCCAGCCAGATGGGCAGGGTACAAATAAATAAATTATTATTATTAATAAAAGTGCACATTCTACTAATGTAAAAGCACGCTGATTCCCGAACCATCCACGGGCCAGATTGAGAAGGCGATTGGGCCGGATCCGGCCCCCGGGCCTGAATTTGCCTCCCCATGTGTGTATCTGCTGCAGGCTGCAGCTCAGGGTTGATGGGCGAAGGGCAGGTAACTTTCTTTCTTACAGGTTAATGCTGAAAATCCTACTCTTTGCAGAAGCACCCGTTGCCTGAAAACTGGCCCTTGGAAGAGACCCGGCGGCTCTTCCTGGACCCCGAGGTGGCCGAGCCGAGCCAAGTGGTGCTAGAGTGGCGGGAGCCAGATGAGGAGGGGCTGCTGCAATTCCTGGCACATGAGAAGCACATGGCGTGAGTAGTGGTGTGAAATTCTCGAGCATGATCTATTGGAGAATATTTGCAATTAATGAGAATATTAGAGAATTTTCATTTAAAACAGAATATTCATTTTAGCGCATTGAAAATGATAGCGTTTTAATGCATTGAAAATGATATAATTAGTTAATATACATGTTTATTCATGGGTAAACATGTTCAGATGGCAACCAAAGACTGTACAGATACTTTTATTCAATGGGGCAAGGCAGTGAATTCACATTCTTTGATTTTCTCCACCTGTAGCTCACATTTCAGAACTGCCAATAGTGAATGACACAATGCCCAGTAATGTAACTGGATTTAAAAAAATAAAATCATTATTCATTCCTTACACTGGCAATATCACAGCTTGACTTATTATTTACTAGATTTTTTAAAACGTGGGTTGTAAAACTGGTTCTTACATTAGAATTTACAGTTTGTGGAGAATGTTCTCCGGAGAATTTCCTAGCAGGGAATATTCTCGAGGATATTCTCCGGAGGGTATTCTCACCTCACATCACAAGGCGCGAGTGTGGCTGCTCTTGCAAGATGCTTGTTTGGCTAATAATAATAATGATAATAATAATAATTTATTTATATCCCGCCCATCTGGGCCACTCTGAGTGGCTTCCAACAAAACACTAAAATACAATAACCTATTAAGCATTAAAAGCTTCCCTTCAAATGTCTTCTAAAAGTCAGGTAGTTATTTTTCTCTTTGGCATCTGGTGGGAGGGCGTTCCACAGGGCGGGTGCCACTACCGAGAAGGCCCTCTGTCTGGTTCCCTGTAGCTTCACTTCTTGCAGGGAGGGAACCACCAGAAGGCCCTTGGCGCTGGATCTCAATGTCTGGGCTGAACGATGGGGGTGGAGACCCTCCTTCAGGTCTACTGGGCCTTTGAGGCCATTTAGGGCTTTCAAGGTCAGCACCAACACTTTGAATTGTGCTTGGAAACGTACTGGGAGCCAATGAAGGTCTTTCAAGACCAGTGTTATATGGTCTCGGTGGCCGCCCCCAGTCACCAGTCTAGCTGCCGCATTTTGGATTAGTTGTAGTTTCTGGGTCACCTTCAAAGGTAGCCCCATGTAGAGCGCATTGCAGTACTCCAAGCGGGAGATAACTAGAGCATGCACCACTCTGGCGAGACAGGATAGGGCAGGTAGGGTCTCATCCTGCGTACCAGATGGAGCTGGTAAACAGCTGCCCCGGACACAGAATTGACCTGCGCCTCCATGGACAGCTGTGAGTCCAGAATGACTCCCAGGCTGCGCACCTGGTCCTTCAGGACCGGCGTTTTGTGGTCTTGGCATAGCAAAGGATGGAGCGAAGGGACCATATGTTTCTGGACTGCAACTCTCATCAGCCAGCACAGCTTTCTGCTTTTGCACATGCCCCGATCTGCGAAAAAGGCCAGTCTATTCTTTGGCCACTTTTCCTAGCCTTCCCCTCTATTTCCCTTGAATCTGCCGCCTTTCTTTCTCAGATGGCGGTGGTCTTTCCTTCCTTGGAGGTTTCTAAGCAGAGGTGGGATGGCCACTGGTCATGGATCCTTTAGCTGAGATTCCTGCATTTCAGGGGGTTGGACTAAAAAGCCCATTGGGTGGAGAAATAGGAACAACAATACATATGTGGTGGAGGTGTGAGGAAATTAAGAAATTTTGGATAGTAGTACATGAAGAACTAAAGAAGATGTTGAAAATATCAATAACAAAGAAACCAGAGGCATATCTTCTTGGATTGATAGATGATGAGATACCACGGGGTTAAAAAAGAATTTTTCTATATGCAAGTACAGCTGCTAGAATAGTGATTGCTGCTAGGGGGAAGTCACAAACCATACCCACAAAGGAGGAACGGATTTGTAAACTAAATGAATATTTAATTTTGGCAAAATTAACTGCTATAATAAGAAATCAGTCGAATCAAAAATTAAAAACGAAGTGGAAATGTTTTCATAGAATCATAGAATCATAGAGTTGGAAGAGACCCCAAGGGCCATCGAGTCCAACCCCCTGCCAAGCAGGAAACACCATCAGAGCACTCCTGACATATGGTTGTCAAGCCTCTGCTTAAAGACCTCCAAAGTAGGAGACTCCACCACACTCCTTGGCAGCAAATTCCACTGTCAAACAGCTCTTACTGTCAAACAGTCAGGAAGTTCTTTCTAATGTTTAGGTGGAATCTTCTTTCTTGTAGTTTGGATCCATTGCTCCGTGTCCGCTTCTCTGGAGCAGCAGAAAACAACCTTTCTCCCTCCTCTATGTGACATCCTTTTATATATTTGAACATGTCTATCATATCACCCCTTAACCTCTTCTTCTCCAGGCTAAACATGCCCAGCTCCCTTAGCCGTTCCTCATAAGGCATCGTTTCCAGGCCTTTGACCATTTTGGTTGCCCTCCTCTGGACACGTTCCAGTTTGTCAGTGTCCTTCTTGAACTGTGGTGCCCAGAACTGGACACACTACTCCAGGTGAGGTCTGACCAGAGCAGAATACAGTGGCACTATTACTTCCCTTGATCTAGATGCTATACTCCTATTGATGCAGCCCAGAATTGCATTGGCTTTTTTAGCTGCTGCGTCACACTGTTGGCTCATGTCAAGTTTGTGGTCAACCAAGACTCCTAGATCCTTTTCACATGTACTGCTCTCAAGCCAGGTTTTGATGAATATATGGCAAAATATTGCTCAAAAAAGATGCGCTAACATGCCTAGATTAAAATGCGAAGTACTGGATGGAAGAAAAATAAGTAAGGAAAGATAATAAGAATGTATAGATGATTTGAGAAGGTTGTAGAATGCAAAGATTATTGTAAATTGTATAATGTGGAGAAAATCGAGTGGGGGTTGGGGGAAGTGGGAGGAAGGAGAAAAGAATAATATGATGGATTGAGGAAATGGAAATGGATGGGGGGATCGGGAGGAAATGGTGTTGGCTTTGGTATATCTGTATTATCTGTGAAAACAAATGATAATAATAATAAAAGTTAGAAAGAAAAAACCCATCGGGTTCAATTCTGTGATACTCTTTGACCTAAGCGCCTGCTTCACAGCAAGCGCCGGGTTCGCAGCCGACTGGAGAAGTGGCGGGCCGCTTGCCTGAAGAGAGCCCAGCCCCAGTCGCCTGGCCCCGTGACGAAGGGCAGCAAGAAGCAGCAGAGGATGGTGGAGTTCTTCCAGGTCAAGAAGCGGCCGCGCAAGGTGAGGAGGAGAGGGAGGAGTTGCCCCTGGACCTTTGCAAGCCCAAAAGAGGGATGGAGGGAGGGAGGGATGGATGGATGGGTGAGGCAAAGGGATGGCCAGAGGGGTCACTGTCAGTGCTGTGATGGAGCAAAATAGCCTAAATTCTTCCCCCAAACGGGTGCTCTGAATCGGCTCTGGGTCTTTTTTGGTGGTGAACTCACTGAAAGAGTCAGCTCAGCATTCAGTGGCAGGCAGGGGGGCATAATTGGTTGGAAGGAGGAACAAAATGGCTGGGAGGTCTTGGTGGGGTTACGCTTCCTCTGAAGGAGCAGGTTCGTAGCTTGGGGGTACAGTCATACCTCATGTTACGTTTGCTTCAGGTTGCGCGTTTTCAGGTTGTGTCCCGCAACGACCCGGCAGTAACATAACGGGTTGCTTCTGGGTTTCACCCCTCGCGCATGCGCAGACACGCAAAACGATGTCACGCTCAGAAGTGGTGAATTACGACCTGCGTATGTGCAGATGCTGGTTGTGTTCTTTTCAGGTTGCGAACGGGCCTCCGGAACAAATCCCATTCGCAACCAGAGGTACCACTGTACTCCTGGGTCCTTTGCTGTCACTTGAGGCTCAGGTGGCCTCAGTGGCCCGGAGTGCCTTTCATCAGCTTCGGCTGGTGGCCCAGCTACGCCCCTATCCGGACAGGGATAGCCTAACTACTGTTGTCTATGCTCTGGTGACCTCAAGGTTAGATTACTGCAATGTGTTATACGTAGGGCTGCCTCTGAAGATGGTTCGGAAACTTCAGCGGCCAGGTAGCTCACTGGAGAAAGATGGTTTGAGCATATTACATTTATCCTGGTCCGACTGCACTGGCTACTACATTGGTACCTCAGGTTACAGCAGCTTCAGGTTACAGACATTTCAGGTTACAGACTCTGCTAACCCAGAAATAGTACCTCAGGTTAAGAACTTTGCTTCAGGATGAGAACAGAAATCGTGCTCCGGCAGTGCAGCAGCAGCAGGAGGCCCCATTAGCTAAAGTGCTTCAGGTTAAGAACAGTTTCAGGTTAAGAGCAAACCTCCAGAATTAATTAAGTTCTTAACCCGAGGTACCACTGTAATTAGTTTCCAGGCTCAATTCAAAGTGTTGGTTTTGCCCTATAGAGCCTTAAATGGCTCAGGACCGCAATACCTCAAGGACCGCCTCTTCCCATATGAACCTACCCGGACCCTGAGATCATCTTCCGAGGCCCTCCTTCGTGTGCCCCCTCCTCGAGAGGTCCGGAGGGTGGCAACACGAGAACGGGGCCTTCTCTGCAGTGGCTCCCTGTCTGTGGAATGCTCTCCCCAGAGAAGTTCTCCTGGCACCTTCATTATACACCTTTAGGCACCAGGCAAAAACGTTCCTTTTTAACCAGGCCTTTGGTTTGTTTTTTTTTTTAATAATATTTTTATTAGTAATTTCAACATCACACCAGGCCTTTGGTTGATCTGTTTCATATCCTATACCCTTTTAAAATGTGGCTCTTTTCAGGGTGGGAGAACTTGTTATTTCGTTGTTGTTTTTATTCTGAATATATATGTTGTGATCTTTTCTGTGAAACGCCCTGAGACCTCCGGTATATAAACTCAATTAAAAACAAAAACCAACTAACCACCAAACCATCATTGCGATGCTGTTCTGTGTCTGCAGTATGTATTTTTAGAGAGCTGGGTGAGGTTCTGGTCGGCTCTGAAAGAGATATTGCAGAGGGTGAGATATTATAATAATAATAATAATAATAATAATAATAATAATAATAATAATAATAATTTATTTGTACCCCGCTCATCTGGCTGGGTTTCCCCAACCACTCTGGGCAGCTTCCAACAAAGATTAAAAATACATTAAAATGTCACCCATTAAAAACTTCCCTGAACCAGACTGCCTTCAGATGTCTTCTATAAGTCTGGTACTTGTTTTTCTCTTTGATATCTGGTGGGAGGGCGTTCCACAGGGCAGGCGCCACCACCGAGAAGGCCCTCTGCCTGGTTCCTTGTAACTTTGCTTCTTGCAGGGAGGGAACCGCCAGAAGGCCTTTGTCAATGGACCTCAGTGTCTGGGCAGAATGATGGAGGTGAAGACGCTCCTTCAGGTCTACTGGGCTGAGGCCATTTATTTCCTTGACATCTGATGTGAGGGCATCCCACAGGGGGGGTGCCCCCACCGAGAAGGCCCTCTGCCTGGTTCCCTGTAACCTTACTTCTTGCAATGAGGGAACCGCCAGAAGGCCCTCGGAGCTGGACCTTCATGTCTGGGCAGAACGATGGGGGTGGAGACACTCCTTCAGGTCTACTGGGCCTTTGAGGCCGTTTAGGGCTTTCAAGGTCAGCACCAACACTTTGAATTGTGCTTGGAAACATACAGTGTTTCGCTGTGTTGTTATCTTCCTTAATGGATTGTGCAAACCCCTATTCTTAATGCAATTTGTAGATTGGCATACACCGGGGGTGTGTGTGGGGGGGTTGACCCTAAGAAGTTTGGGAGTCTGCTCCAAGGTGTCCTGGGCATCAATAGAAGTAATTATGGCATGCTTTGTCCTGTGAGTTCCTGTCAAAAATGCCTCATGGCTGAGTTGTGCTCCTCATTCTGACTTGGCTGTTCTTCTCCGCAGATACCGAAACCTGGCAGGAAGAAGATGAAGACCCAGGAACAGCCAGGAACGGCAGTGGAGACTTGAGCAAATAGCTCCCTTTTTCCGCTGGCTTGCAAGGGCCGCACTCCAGGAAGTCTTTGGAAGGTGTTACCTGGCTGTTCAGGCTTGCTGGCACCCTCAACATTTCATTTCATTCATTTAACAACATTCGTATGCCCCTAAATTCTCAGATCACAGTGATCTTCAGGAAACTGGACTCCTTCTTTCATTCTCTGAGCAGGTGGCTGTCTGCCCTTTGACATTTCCCTTTCCCTTGCTGTCTTTCGTACCAGACTCCTGCCATTGGCATTTTCAAGTTTTCTTCATTGCTTCTGTGTCCCCATTACAGCCTGCCTGGTCCGTGGTGCCCTCTCCACTTCTTATAAACCTGCAGGAAGATTCCTTCCCTCGGCCGCTTTCTCATATTACAGAAATAAGCCAATTCAAGGAGTCGCTGCAGACAGAGGTGTCATTCTGAATTCTGGCTGCTGTCCATTCTGTGGTTGTTTGAGGCATGCAGTGTGTTGGGTCAAAGGTGGAGAGGACGGACAAGAACAGGATTCTGGACAGCTCCAGCGGGCTCTTGTGAAAGTTTGTTGGGTCATGTATCTTCTGACTCACTGAATCTGCTGCAATAAATTTGATTTATTGCCACTCCGACAAACTTCCAATGGCGCCTACACACTTCTACTCCGTGCGCAACCACTCTCTCCAGTTGCCGGATAA
This sequence comes from Podarcis liolepis, assembly GCF_965112155.1. Taxonomy (NCBI): domain Eukaryota; kingdom Metazoa; phylum Chordata; class Lepidosauria; order Squamata; family Lacertidae; genus Podarcis; species Podarcis liolepis. The sequence goes on along the minus strand of NC_139560.1, from coordinate 1,659,552 downwards.
TAGCAGAGTTCACACGCAGCAGCAAATGGCTTCTCCATGTCGATGTGGTGTCCTCAGTAACGCAGCTCGACACCTGTGCTTCTAATCCAAAACTCTTTATTTAAAGGTAAAGGTAAAGGGACCCCTGACCGTTAGGTCCAGTTGTGGCCGACTCTGGGGTTGCGGCGCTCATCTCGCTTTATTGGCCGAGGGAGCCAGCGTACAGCTTCCGGGTCATGTGGCCAGCATGACTAAGCCGCTTCTGGCGAACCAGAGCAGCGCATGGAAATGCCGTTTACCTTCCCGCTGGAGCGGTACCTATTTATCTACTTGCACTTTGACGTGCTTTCGAACTGCTAGGTTGGCAGGAGCAGGGACCGAGCAACGGGAGCTCACCCCGTCGTGGGGATTTGAACCGCCGACCTTCTGATCGGCGAGTCCTAGGCTCTGTGGTTTAACCCACAGCGCCACCGGATAATAGCGGAGTTCACACGCAGCAGCAAATGGCTTGTCCGTGTCGACGGGGTGTCCTGCTCGACACCAGTGCTTCTAATCCAAAACTCTTTGCTTAGTAGCGCTCAAAACAGAAAAGAAAACCTGCAGAACCTAGCTGCATGTTCGCAGCTCTCTGCCTCTTAACGAAAACTACACGACCTTGCTAACGAAGCACGGATTATGTGGGCAGTGCACCCAGTTGATAAGAACGCTCCTGGAGTGTTAACTCCTGACAGTCCAGAACCATAACAGCTCTGCTGCCTGAAATGTCCTGCTCTGCAGGGAGCGAGCGCCAGCGGAAGCCTAGCCTTACGCAGGCAGCCAAGAACGATTGGCAAGGGCTCCTTCTCTGAGCCCGAGGAGGGTGGCAAGGCTGTGCCCTCCAGCTCGAAGGGTCCCAGATAAAGGTAATGTTCCCCATCCCCGGGGAAGCAGCTTGGACCGAGGGCACAGAATTGTAGATGTGGAAGGGACCCCTAAGGCTCATCTAGTCTAAGCCCCCTGCAATACAAGAACCACAAGCCACTGGACTCTGGGTCTCCTGCCCCTTATCTCCTATTTTCTAAATTTACATTTCCTTTTTTTTTTACTTTGCTTCCAGGGTGGTTTTCCTTCAAAAAGTCAGCCTCAATCTGCCACTATACATACATATGCGTCACAGGCAAGTGCTGGGAGCATTTGAAGGACCTAGCAACGTCCTTGGCCTGCAAAGTCCTGACACAAACTGGATTTTTTTGCAAACCAGTTTACCTCCTGTTACCTGCTTGTCCCGCACAGCTGTTACTCTCTGCGCTGCCGTTCCGGCGTTTTACAATAAACAAATCCCTGTTTTACCCTAATTGAAACCTGGTGGTATTTTGCTCATGCCTCTTGGGAATTAAAGGGTGCAGCATTAACTCCCGTGGAGCACTGTGGGTCCAGGACCCTGGAATATTATGCCTCCAGGCTGAGATACATTTACAGATGAGTTTGTGCGTTACCTGCCATCAGGGCCAGGTGTAGACTTGAATGTGAGAAGAGCCTGCTGGATCAGGCCAACGGGGGACCATCTAGTCAACAGCAACAACAACAACAATAATCTATTTATTTATACCCCGCCCATCTGGCTGGGTCTCCCCAGCCACCCTGGGCGGCTTCCAACAAAGAGTCTATTAAACATTAAAAGCTTCCCTAAACAGGGCTGCCTTCAGATGTCTTCTAAAAGTCTGGTAGTTGTTTTTCTCTTTGACATCTGGTGGGAGGGCGTTCCACAGGGTGGGTGCCACCACCAAGAAGGCCCTCTGCCTGGTTCCCTGTAACTTGGCTTCTCGCAGGGAGGGAACCGCCAGAAGGCTCTCGGCGCTGGACCTCTGTGTCTGGCAGAACAATGGAGGTGGAGACGCTCCTTCAGATATACTGGACCGAGGTCGTTTAGGGCTTTCAAGGTCAGCACCAACACTTTGAATTGTGCTCGGAAACCTACTGAGAGCCAATGCAGATCTCTCAGGACCGGTGTTATGTGGTCTCAGTGGCCACTCCCAGTCCCCAGTCTAGCTGCCGCATTCTGGATTAATTGCAGTTTCCGGGTCACCTTCAAAGGTAGCCCCACATAGAGCGCATTTCAGTAGTCCAAGCGGGAGATAACCAGAGCATGCACCACTCTGGCGAGACAGTCTGGGGGCAGGGAGGGTCTCATTCTGCGTACCAGATGGAGCTGGTAAACAACTGCCCTGGACACAGAGTTGACCTGCACCTCCATGGACAGCTGTGAGTCCAGAATGACTCCCAGGCTGAGCACCTGTTCCTTCAGGGGCAAAGTTACCCCATTCAGGACCAGGGAGTCCCCCACACACTTTGAATTGTGCTTGGAAACATACCGGGAGCCAATGTAGGTCTTTCAAGACCGGTGTTATGTGGTCTCTTTAGCCGCTCCCAGTCACCAGTCTAGCTGCCGCATTTTGGATTAGTTGTAGTTTCCGGGTCACCTTCAAAGGTAGCCCCACGTAGAGCACATTGCAGTAGTCCAAGCGGGAGATAACCAGAACCTGCACCACTCTGGTGAGACAGTCTGCGGGCAGGGAGGGTCTCATCCTGCGTACCAGATGAGAGCTGGTAGACAGCTGCCCTGGACACAGAATTGACCTTCGCCTCCATGGACAGCTTTGGTGACAGTGTGCAACAACAGAATATTTTTGTTCTTTCTGCCTGAGAGGTTCAAATTGCAATTTGACTCCTCTATCACCCGGGGGCTCTTTATATTCTGTCTGTAGGAACTGCTCTTTGTCTTGAGTAAACACCAGCTTCACAAAGCACCCCTGTGACATGAAGCCTGAAGCATTTTTTTTTAAAGGCTAGTTCGGCAGCATTTGAAATCCTGGTTTGTCCCTGTAAAGACGTCTCCTTGCTCCTCTGTCTGCAGTTTGCTGCAATTTTCTCTGGGAGCCCACCATTCTTTTTAAGTTGTTGCAAAGGTGCCATTGCAATGAGACATCCTTTACCTGGGGAACTCCCTGCCACAGGGGGTGGAGGTGGCGACTCACATAGGATCAGATAAAACTATGAGGGATAAGGCTATTGTCAAATATCTTTTTTAAGGACATTATACAGGGGTGTGTGCTTTTTGACTTAATGTTTGCCCTCCTTGTGGCCAAAACAGACTCTCTGAGAGGCTTGCAAACATCATTTTTAAGACTGCCCCTGCCCTCAGGCTCAGCATCTAAAAAAAAGACATCAGAAGAAAATAACAAGTGCAGACAACTGCTGGAGATGTGGAAGTGAAAATGCAAACTTAGTACCTATGATGATTAACTGCCCGGTGTTAAGATCATTTTGGTGCGAGGTGAGGATATATATATATATAGCAAGAGTAATAAAAAGAAATTGTTATTTAGGGAATTTGAATTTAATTCTAAATTATATACTGGAAATGTGGGAGATTACAAGGGGTAAAAAAAAAAGAAAGGATGTGCTGTGCCATATTAGAAGCAAAAAAAAAAATGTTTTGATGAATTGGAAGAGCCGCAAAAAGATTCCATTGAGCATGTGGGTTGACAATATGGACAGACTAGCTACATATGAGTGAACTGCATATCGACGCAAATTAAGAATGGATAAATATGAAGAAATTTGGAAGGAATACTTAAGCAATAAGGCGGAAAGTGGTGGGAAGTAGGGGGAGAAGAGGTGGGGAAATATTGTTAAAAGGGTGTAGTTATAGGTATATCAGTACTCAAATCTGAATTGTTAAATTGTGTTATTGCGGTTTTTGTTGTATGTGCTTTTTGTGGTTGCTGTTTGTATTGAAAAAACAATTAAATATTTTTTTTTTAAAAAGACATCACACAAGGAGAAAGGAAGGGGAGGGAGGAGGGGAAAGCAAACTCAAGTGAAAGTTCTTAAAAGCTGCTGTTCACTGAATCAGATCCTGAGTCCATCTCTAGCTCAGGCTGGCTGGCAGTGGCTCTCCATGAAGACCCTCCCAGGAGGTCCTAGGTGGCCGTGTTGGTCTGACGCAGTAGAAATATATAGATATATAGATATAGATAGATATAGATATAAATATATATATAGTCCAGTAACACCTTAAAGACCAACTAAGTTTGTTTTTGGTATGAGCTTTCATGTGCATGCACACTTCTTCAGGTATCTAAAGATGGTGCTACTGGACAATTTTATATTTTATATATGTGTATATATATATATTTCTCCCAGAGGTTGTTTCTCTCTCTCTCTCTCTCTCTCTCTCTCTCTCTCTCTCTCTCTCTCTCATCTATCTATCTATCTATCTATCTATCATCTATCTATCTATCATCTATCATCTATCATCTATCATCTATCATCTATCTATCTATCTAATCATCTATCTATATCTATCTATCTATCATCTATCTATCTATCATCTATCTATCTATATCTATCATCTATCTATCTATCTATCTATCTATCTATCTATCTATCTATATCTATCTATCTATCTATCTATCTATCTATCTATCTATCATCTATCTATCTATCTATCTATCATCTATCTATCTAATCATCTATCTATATCTATCTATCTATCATCTATCTATCTATCATCTATCTATCTATATCTATCATCTATCTATCTATCTATCTATCTATCTATCTATCTATCTATCTATCATCTATCTATCTATCTATCTATCATCTATCTATCTATCTATCTATCTATCTATCTATCTATCTATCTAATCATCTATCTATATCTATCTATCTATCATCTATCTATCTATCTATCTATCTATCTATCTATCTATCATCTATCTATCATCTATCTATCTATCTATCTATCTATCTATCTATCTATCTATCTATCATCTATCTATCTATCTATCATCTATCTATCTATCTATCTATCTATCTATCTATCTATCTAATCATCTATCTATATCTATCTATCTATCATCTATCTATCTATCATCTATCTATCTATCTATATCTATCATCTATCTATCTATCTATCTATCTATCTATCTATCTATCTATATCTAGTTTTTATTAATTTTTCTGTTTTACAAATTAAAACACTCATTTTACACCCTTAAGATATCAATGACTTCCCTTCTTCTCTTTCCACGGTTCATTTTGCATATCATAACTCCCTGCATATTTTACAAAAACTATACCATTCACTATCCCATTATTGCATCCATCAAAAATTATTTGCCCTGTTGAATTGATCTGAATGCTGCCAGCGTTTTCAGCTGTACACAGTTATTTCCAATATATTCAATAAACGTTTTCCAATCTTCTTTAAACGTATGTTCTTCTTGTTCTCCTATTCTGTATGCTGAGTCTGCAAGTTGTCCCCCCCCCCCCCAGGAGGTTGGGTCTGCTGCCTTCTGCATGCAAAGCACAGCTCCTGAGGCTCTTTCCTATAGGGCTGTTGCCAAGTCTGGTTCCATCTTTGCAGCAGGAGTGAAGGGGCTGCTTCCTCCCAGCAGGAGCAGCCTGTGAGATTCTGCTGCTGTCAGCAGCCTCTGCATTGCCGGAGCTGAGAGAGGCAGCTCTCCAGCAGTGCAGAGACATCTTCTGCATGCCAAACAGGTGTCCCACTAGGGATCCTGCATGGACCCTTTGCATCCTCTGTCTGAGATGCTTGCATGTTGAGGTGCAAAGGACAGGTCATGGCATTTAATAGCAACTAAAGAACAATGGCAGGAGAGGTTGATGAACTATTCAGAACTGGCAAAAATGACAGACAAAGAGAAAAAAACAACAGTGACTTTGAAAAAGAACGGGAGCCATTTATATTATACTTGCAGAAACAAAGAAAGTCTATAGACTTGATGGCAGGATTTAAATAAACATTCACATCATTAGTATTAGAAAATGTTACAGATAGGTAGCCGTGTTGGTCTGCCATAGTCAAAATAAAAAAAATCCTTCCAGTAGCACCTTAAAGACCAACTAAGTTAGTTCTTGGTATGAGCTTTCGTGTGCATGCACACTTCTTCAGATACACTGAAACAGAAGTTGCCAGATCCTTCTATATAGTGAGAAGGTGGGGAGGGGTATTACTCAGAAGGGTGGTGGGAATGGGTGATTGGCAGATAGCTGAGATGAGCCTGTTGACGACTCTTATACCCCTCCCCACCTTCTCACTATATAGAAGGATCTGGCAACTTCTGTTTCAGTGTATCTGAAGAAGTGTGCATGCACACGAAAGCTCATACCAAGAACTAACTTAGTTGGTCTTTAAGGTGCTACTGGAAGGAATTTTTTTATTAGAAAATGTGTAGAAGATAGAGAAATAATATGGTGCATTCACTGTTATTTTTATGTTTTTAGGTTTGATGTTATTGTATAAATATGTTATTAGTAGTTTTTTTCTTTTAGGAGGCAGCAAAGTGGGTGAAAGGAAAAACAAACCAGAAGTGGAAGTTGGGGGAAGCCTAGGAGGGGAGGAAGGGAGGAAGGAATGTATAGTAAATGTTAGGAATATGAGATGCGTGTAATAAATGAAAAAGGAAAATGAATCTTTTTTTTTTAAGATCATGGCTTTTAAGGTTTGTTTTCTCCTGTTGACATCCTACCTTTTCCTCCAAGGAGCTGCAGGTGACCTACATGCTTCTTCCACCTGCTTCTCATTCAACACCCCCCCAACTCTGTGAGGGAGGTTAGGCTGAGAGGCACTGACTGGCCCCCAATTTCCCCAGGGAGCTTTGTGACTGCATGGGGATTTGAACCTGGGTCTGTCGGATCTTAGGAATGCGGGTGGCGCTGTAGGTTAAACCACAGAGCCTAGGACTTGCCGATCAGAAGGTCGGCGGTTCGAATCCCTGCAACGGGGTGAGCTCCCATTGCTCGGTCCCTGCTCCTGCCCACCTAGCAGTTCAAAAGCACGTCAAAGTGCAAGTAGATAAATAGGTACCGCTCTGGCGGGAAGGTAAACGGCATTTCCGTGCGCTGCTCTGGTTCGCCATGCTGGCCACATGACCTGGAAGCTGTACGCAGGTTCCCTCGGCCAATAAAGTGAGATGAGCGCCGCAACCCCAGTCGGCCTTTACCTTTACCTTTTACTTAGGACTCCAGTCTGAGTACCAGGGGACCCTACAAAACGCTGCGCTCATGCTATCAGACCCTACAAAACAAAAGCGAGATGAGCGCCGCAACCCCAGAGTCATCTGCGACTGGACCTAATGGTCAGGGGCCCCTTTACCCTTTACCTTTACTGTCAGATCTTAGCCTAACACACTAACCACTATGCCATGCCGGGTCTCTAATTGCAACGCCGTAGACTGTGCTGGCACTGCTCCAGCCCAACTTCACTGCCTGCCTAATTATTTCCAGGTAACCCCAGAGTCGGCCACGACTGGACCTAATGGTCAGGGGTCCCTTTACCTTTTTATTTGGAACCCACTTGGCCAGACCCAGGGAAGTCAACATCCCAGATTATGGCCAAAGTTAATGTAAGAACACAATTAGGCCAGTGACCCACCCAACTTCTCACAGTAGCCAACTCCTAAAGGGACCCCTGACCATTAGGTCCAGTCGTGGCCGACTCTGGGGTTGCTGTGCTCATCTCACTTTACTGGCCAAGGGAGCTGGTGTACAGCTTCCGGGTCATGTGGCCAGCATGACTAAGCCGCTTCTGGCAAATCAGAGAAGCACATGGAAACACCATTTACCTTCCCGCCGGAGCAGTATCTATTTATCTACTTGTACTTTGAGGTGCTTTTGAACTGCTAGGTTGGCAGGAGCAGGGACCGAACAACGGGAGCTCACCCCATTGCGGGGATCGAACCGCCGACCTTCTGATCGGCAAGCCCTAGGCTCTGTGGTTTAACCCACAGCGCCACCCACATCCCGGCCAACTCCTAGGGATCTCCAATAAAATATTTGAGGCGGTTGACGCTGAGCCCCACCCCAAAGTTGATGGGCATTGCCATTCAAATAGTGTGTTTGTATGTGTTGCGTCTTGGAATCGATTATGTGGGGTGAGGCTTACCTGCCCCCCCAATATTTTATTCCGGTTGGCATCTCTGGACCAGATTCCCATTATGGGAAAGCTGCCAGCAGGATCCGACCCCAAGATCCACTATTTCCCTTCTGTGGTTTCCAGCAACGGGCACAATGCCAGTTATGGAGACAAGAGCATAGCCATTATGGCTAGTAGTAGCCACGGCAAGCCTCTCCTGCTCTGTTAAGAACAGCAGGAGATCCTGCTGGATGAGGCCACTGGCCCACCTGGGCCATCGTCCCGTCCTCACCTGGCCAAGCAGATGACCTGAACAGGAAACCCGCAAGCCGGGGCCCCTGGGGACCGAACCCGTGTTCTTCGGCCTGCAGAGCAGCTGCCCCGCCACTGCGGCACTCCGGGCTGGCGGGGACCTCCCGGTTGCTGCCTGGGGGGCAGAAGCAGGGAAGACCTCGCGGGGCGCGGCAGCGGTGGCCCCGGGATGCGCTCCTCCGGCCCCGGTGCCATCCCTGCGGGCGGCTCAGCCCTGCCTCCGACGGGAGTGGCATCTTCTGGGCAAGAGGAGGAGAAGGAGGAGAGGGAGAAGGAGAAAAAGGAGGAGAAGGAGAAGGAGAAGGAAAAGGAGGAGAAGAAGGAGAAGGAGAAAGAGAAAGAGAAGGTGGAGAAGGAGAAAGAGGAGGAGAAGGAGAAGGAGAAAGAGAAGAAGGAGAAGGAGAGGGAGAAGGAGAAGGAGGAGGAGAAGGAGAAGGAGAAAAAGGAGGAGGAGGAGAAGGAGGAGGAGAAAGAGAAGGAGGAGGAGGAGGAGAGGGAGAAAAA